>NC_140521.1:6761073-8143581 GCF_964339955.1 Pipistrellus hanaki | reverse complement strand
GAATCCTCACTCGAGGATATTTTTCCGTTGGTTTTTAGAGAGGATGGAAGGGAGGGGGGAGAGACAGAGAGAGAGAAATCCAATGTGAGAGAGACACATCGATTGGCGGCCTCCTGCATGTGACCCAACGGGGCTGGGATCGAGCCTGCAACCGAGGTACACGCCTTTGACCGAAACCGAGCCCAAGGCCTGCCACCATCCACCGAGCAGACCGGCCAGGGCACCTGGAAGGTTCTGGACAAAGACTGACCAGCGGTCAGGACAGCCGGGGGAAGCCACTTTGGGAGGAGCGATGGGTGGGGAGAGGGGCCTGGGGAGGGGCCGTGGGAGGCGCTTTGCAGGCCAGACGGGCAGCTGGTCACAGGAAGCCTGTGCTCCGCTGGGGCCGTGGGTGCGGAGCCGCCGGGGAGGGGGGGCAGGCGGGAGGTGGTTTCCTCACCACCAGGCAGACTAGAAAGCAAACTGATCTCGCTCTGAGAACAGCGTGAGACGCACACAGGGAGTCACCTCCTCAGCCCGTCTCCCACGGCCATCTCCGCCCTCCTTTTATGGCCCGGCCGCCGCGGGGAAGCACCCGCTTCACCCCGCCGCCTTTCAGGGAACCGGAGCGTCAGCCAGTCACCCTGCCTTTCCCCCCCGACGGCCGAGAGGGCGGTGCAGGCTTTTCTGAAATCTACGCTCGGCATCAGGCAGGCTGCTCTGATACGTCTCATTTTCCACGTAACAGGTGGGGACACGGGGTTCTCTGTCCCTGCCACAGTCTGAAGCCCCGGCGTGCGTCTTTCCTGGGCCGGGAGGAACGATCAGAACCACCGCGGCCTCTGACCTCATCGGTGGGGGTGCAGGGTTTTCAGCTCCCCACTCTTCACCCACCAAGGACACAAAGTCAGACCAAGAGTTCCCCGCTCGGGACGACTCTGTCCCCCTGACCTTCGGCCCTGTCCGGACAAGTCGGCTGCCACACCGGTGCGGGCAGCTGCTACCAGCATCTCAGCTTCCCGCAGAGCCCAGCACAGCCCCACACGGAGAATGCTCCAGTCCCAACGCCCACAGCAAAGGCCTGATCTCCTCCCACCGCCTCTCAGGTCCTTTCCTGGCCTTCTGAGTCGTGTGTGTGTGTGTGTGTGTGTGTGTGTGTGTATGTGTATGTGTGTGTATATTATGTGTGTGTATATATATATGTGTGTGTGTGTGAGTGTGTATGTGTGTGTGAGTGTGTGTATGTATGTGTGTGTATGTGTGTGTATATATATGTGCGTGTGTGAGTGTGTATGTGTTTGTATGTGTGTGTATGTGTGTATGTGTGTGCGTGTGTGTGTGTGTGTGTGTGTGTGTGTTAAAGTGATCCAGAGAAAGAAGTGTTATGTCTGGGCCCACAGCCAACCAGGAGTTACTACAGAAAAGGGGAAAGCTGGGTCCCTTTCAGCGTCCAAACCTAACGCTCCCCGTTTCCCGGCTCCCCCCGGCCGTACCAGTGCTGGGCGGTGATGTACACGCTCTGCAGGGGGCCCAGCAGCTTGTTGTCGCCCAGGCCCAGGTGCTGCAGGCCCGGCGGGGGGCGGTCGCACAGGCACTTCATGCTGCTGATGGAGTTGCCGTAGAGCTCCAGCACCTGCGGGCGGGAAGGCGCCCGTGAGCCCAGCACCGCCCGCCCGCCCGTCCTTCCGCCCCAGCACCATCCTTCTGCCCCAGCACCGCCCGCCCGCCCGTCCTTCTGCCCCAGCACCGCCCGCCCGCCCGTCCTTCTGCCCCAGCACCGTCCTTCCGCCCCAGCACCATCCTTCTGCCCCAGCACCGCCCTGTCCTCCTGTCCGCCAGTTCACCCGCCCGCCCGTCCTTCTGCCCCAGCACCGCCCGCCCGCCCGTCCTTCTGCCCCAGCACCGTCCTTCCGCCCCAGCACCATCCTTCTGCCCCAGCACCGCCCATCCGCCCGTCCTTCTGCCCCAGCACCGCCCGTCCTTCTGCCCCAGCACCGCCCGTCCTTCTGCCCCAGCACCGCCCATCCGCCCGTCCTTCTGCCCCAGCACCGCCCGTCCTTCTGCCAAGCACCGCCCGCCCGCCCGTCCTTCTGCCCCAGCACCGCCCGTCCTTCTGCCCCAGCACCGCCCGTCCTTCTGCCCCAGCACCGCCCGACCGCCCGTCCTTCCGCCCCAGCACCGTCCTTCCGCCGAAGCACCGCCCTGTCCTCCTGTCCGCCAGTTCACCCGTCCGCCCGTCCTTCCGCCCCAGCACCATCCTTCTGCCCCAGCACAGCCCATCCGCCCGTCCTTCTGCCCCAGCACCATCCTTCTGCCCCAGCACAGCCCGTCCGCCCGTCCACCGTCCTTCCATCCCGGAAACTCCGCAGAGGAAGCACCAGTCCCTCATGCCACGTCTCCCTCCCCCCGGACCCGCTTATGAAACCCCGGGGAGAGGATATTCCTGCAGCAGGCATGGGGTGCTTCTTTTGGTTTGTGAAGGGACTTTAACCTTTGGCGTGGGAGGGATACTGGAGAGCGTGGGAGGGCCATGCACAGACTTGGCCATGTGTCTCTGTGTAAACCCCCCCCCCCCCCCGCCATTCATTTGACCTTGTTTCCAAAGTGCTGACTCTGACATGGATCTTACAGATACACAGCATGATGTTCGTGTAAGGATCCTAGGAACTAACTCAAAAGAAGCCGACGCTGACCTTCAGGCATTCCAGCTCGGGGAGTTTGTGACCTCCCACCTGAGCGCCAGGATGAGCGCCAGGATGACCCTTCGGCGTGGGGATCCTGCCGGAATGGGCCGTACAGGTCGGCGTGTTGAGAACCTTTCTCCACCCCTCCCTTGATATCCGCTCTGCTTTCCCTCTCTCCTTATAAAAACCCCTGCCTGCACCGAGATGTTGGAATGGGCCTTGTAATGAGAGTCCCCCATGTCTCAGGCCGCTGGTTCTCGAATAAACCTACTTTTCTCCCATCAGCACGTGTCTCTTTTTCTTTAATTTTTAAAAACGATTGGCCCTCGCCGGTTTTGCTCAGTGGATAGAGCGGTGGCCCAGGGACGGAAGGTTCCTGGGCTTGTTCCGGTCAAGGGCATGTACCTTAGCTGCAGGTTCTCCAGCCCTGGTCGGGTATGTACAGGAGGCAACCAATCGAAGTTTCTCTCTGTCTCTTCCTCTCCCTTTCACTCTCTCTAAAAATCAATGGGAAAATACCCTGGAGTGAGGAGTAACAACAACCACAAAAAAAGAGGAGGAGAAGGAGGAGAAGAAGGAAGAAGGAGGGAGGAGGAGGAAGAGAATTAGAAGAGGAGGAGGAGGAGGAGAAGAAGGACGAAGAGGAGGAGGAGGAGGAGGAGGAATCATCTGAGTCCCTGTCTTCAAATCTTTCAGCCCAATGCTAGGGAATTGCTGGGTCTATGGAAAGTACACTGTTTGAGGAATCTACTCCACCTCTGAAAAGCCTGGGGCTTCACACTGTCTTCACACAGCCAAGACTTTAGTGTATGGGGCAGGGCAGGGGCAGGGGCAGGGGTGGGGCAAGAGCAGGGCAGGGGCAGCTTGACACGGAGCCCAGGCTCCTTACCTTGAGAGTCGGTGGCAGATTGAAGGCGTCGATCTCCTTGATCTCATTGGCGCTCAGGACCAGCTCTTCGAGCTTTGGGAACTTCAGGAGGTCTTTATCCACCAGGCTCACCTGGGGAGGAAGGGGAGGAGGCTGAGCGCCCAGCTGGCGCAGAAACCTGTGGATGCGAGGGTGGCACCATTAAAGCAGCTGCACAGCCCCTCCCAGCACCCGCCTCTGCTCCTGGAGCCTCTCCCTCTCTGCCAGGACACAGGCGCCTCGGGCATTGGGGCACCCTCCCCTCTGCCACCCTCCCCCCTCCTCTGCCTGGGTGCCCGCAGTGTCCCGCTCAGTGTCCCGAGCCCCCTGTTGGACGGGGAGCTCCAAGGGCAGGAAGTCCATCCTCCTGCGCACCCTGAAGCCTCGGGGAGCCCAAAGGCCTTTAGGGATTTTCCCACAGCCGGGCCGGAGCTGCAGGGGCCCTTCCTGGCGGGGCCTCTCCTCTGGGTGACTGACCCCGCCAGCCTGCCCAGGAGCGAGGGGTTCCAGGGACGTGAACATTCCTGCGTTCAGGCGGGGCCAGGCCCAGGCACACAGGCTGCTCTCCCTCCGCACCCCCCAGCACCGGTCGCTCCGTTTCTCTGGGGAAGGAGGAGAGGCTGTGGGCTCCGTTATCGGTGATGCCAGCAGAGAAGGCTCTTTAGGGACAGGAATCACTATAGCACGGTGCCCCTCCCCTGGCCCTGGGCCCCACAGCTGAGATGAAGTAAAACCAATACAAACACTGGGAAGGTTTCTACGAGGACCCGGAAGGGCGGACTGCAGGGCACTCTGGAAATCACTGGGACCGCAGGGGACCTCACCGGGGGAAGGAAGAAGGCACAGAGCACAGAACAGGGGAGCAGCTGGCTCTGCTGGGTGGGCCAGCCGGTGAGATTATTTAGAAGGCGGGCAGAGCTATCCCCCTTTCTCCCCCCTCCCCTTCCCTCCTTTCCCCTCCCCTCCCCCTCCCCCTCCCTACCTGGTCTTATCACTGAGTGCAGGAGGTGGTCTCCTAACGTCCCCTCTGTCCCCTCGGTGTGCCCGCGGCCAGCAGGTGCCAGCTGCCGGCACTCACCTTCTTGTCCACCACGCGGAGGGACCTGAAGTAGGAGTACAGGAAGTCCTCTTTGAGCATCTGCGGGTTGCTGATGGCCAGCTGCCTCAGGAAGCGGTCCTCGGCGCTGGAGCCCTCCAGCAGGGCCCAGGGCGACTGGGGGCTGCAGACCAGGCCCAGCAGGTCCTCCACCGTCTCCTCCGAGGGACCCCCGGCCTCCTCCTCTCTGGGGACCAGCTCCCGCCACACCCGACAGGTCCGGGGGAGGAATCGCGACTTGTTCTGTGGCCGTGGGGAGGGAGAAGGTCTCTCGTTATGACTCGGTCCTCTCAAGGATCCGAAACCCGAGGAACTGAACAGATTGTAAGACAGGACCGTCAGGGATAAAGAGTTTGGAAGTTTAGACAATGTGTCATGGACACTTTTGACTGCTCCTCAGCCAAGGGACGGACGAGGGGGATTAAAATAACAAGGAGAAGACCCATTCCCGCCTTTAGGAGTTGCTCCTGAGCTGGGACCCTGGGCCACGCAGGCGGAAGAGATGAAACACCTAAGGGAAGATTTAGCCTGTCCTGGAAGCCAGGCGGTGCCGCAGGCCCCCTGTGAGAAGTCCTGACTAACGAAGGGAAGGGGGCAAGGCTGGCGGTGAGTTCAGAACATTTAGGTGCCGGCAGGAGAAGGTGAGCGAATTCGCCCCAGTTTTCCTTCCCACTCCTCCCCCAGGAGGACATTAGGAGACCCTAACGCTCAGTGCCAGGCCAGGCTCACAGTGGGTGCTCCATGTTTGTGTAAAAAATGCCGACCCCCCTGGCGCTGACCAGTGTGTGGGGCCTCCTGGGCTCAGGAGCCTCTGTCCTCCGGCCCTCCGGCCCTCCGGCCCTTCCTGCCCCCTCTCCCCCAGGGCGTCCAGGGGCCTCACGGCGGGGTCCCACGTGCTGGCGCCGCCTCGGGACAGCTCTCCCCTCCCAAGCGGCATGGGGGGCCTTCGGGGAGGGGGCGGCCCGGCCCACAGGGACACAGGGACACACACACACACACACACACACACACACACACCCCGTGGTCCCTACAGCCACACACACACACACACACACACACACACACACACACGGGCGCTGCCCTTCACCCTGGGTCGGCTCCCACGGGCCTGGGGGGGGCTATTCGGCCGGCCCCCACCCCAGGGCAGGCAGCGCCCCCTCGGCCCTGCCCGGCCGGACTCCCACCCCCCTGGCCCCGGACGGCCGATCTCCGCGGCCCGCACCCAGCTGCCGGCGCCGCACGGGAACTCCCGCAGACACAGCTTCCGCAGGTGCTCCCGCACCGCGGCGCTCACGGTCCCCGCGCCCTGGTCCACACTCTCCTCCATCGCCGCGCGGACCCCGCGCCCTGCCGGTCGCTAAGCAACCGCCGGGACGCGCACGTGCTCCGGCGGGCGGCGCAGGCGCAGGCGCGCTGGGACCCAGGACTCGCCCGGGAGGCCCCGGCTCAGGCCCCGGCCACGGGGGTTTCCCCTCCCGACCCCGCCGGTGCTCCGGGCTGTGAACCAGGGGAAACGGTGACTGCGGCTCCCAGCAGCGCCCGCGCTGCCCGTACTGAGGCTTTCTCCTCCGGAGAAAAGTGCTCATCGCCATCCCCACGGACAGACCTGGGAAGGAGAAATTAGCTCAGGGCCACTCTCAAGATTGTCATCAGGGGATTCCAATGGAATCTCCTTAACTCCTGCCAAAACCGGTTTGGCTCAGTGGATAGAGCAGCGGCCTGCGGATTGAAAGGTCCCAGGTTCGATTCTGGTCAAGGGCATGTACCTGGGTTGCGGGCACATCCCCAGTGGGGGCTGTGCAGGAGGCAGCTGATCGATGTTTCTCTCTCATCGATGTTTCTCTCTATCCCTCTCCCTTCCTCTCTGTAAAAAAATCAATAAAATATATATATATATTAAAAAAAAAAGAATCTCCTTAACTTCTGACTTCAGGGGGTTTTAATCACCGCCTACATCCGTCACCGGTTCAGCATCCAGACCCCATTTCAGCCCCTAAAGGCCCAGATCCCACTTACATCTCCATCCTCGGAGAGCTCACTGCCGGTCACACAGTTTGTGACATCTGTGGGATAAGATGGCTCCGGTTCCTGTAACATGGAGACGCAGCGTCGTGGATGGAGATACAATTGACGTACCTGGAACTCGCTGCTCTAAAATGTGCGCTTCAGGGTATTCACAGCGCAACTGTCAGTGTCATCTAACTTTCAGCATTTCCCTAGTCCCAAAAGGACCTCCCGCACAGATCAGGCAACTGATCTCCATCCCCCCATCTACCCAGTCCCCCCTCCCCCCAAACCACCATATTTTTCTGTCCCCGGGGGGTACTGGGCCACGAAACGGGCAGAACACGTTTTGTTTATCCTTTCATCACCTGACCGACCTTCGCTTGTCTTCGCTTTCTGGCTCTGACGAATCATGCTGCTATGAACACTCATGTCCCGGTTTCCGCGGGAATGCATGTTTTCATTTTTCTCGGAATGAATTCCTCTAGGAACGCAACTGATGGGTCGTGTGGTCCGGATTTGTGATTGGTAGATATTTTCTCCTCTTCTAGGCCTGTCTTTCCTTTCTCTTGATGGTGTCTCTGGAAAAGCAAAAACGTTTCATGTTGAGGAAGTCCCGTTTCCTGTGTGATCCTTCCCAAAATACCTGCTGGGGTGACTACTCTCCTGTAGGAGAACCTTTGCTATTGTTAGAAAATTTCTCCCAAACAAGGAAAATAAATAATAAAATACATGTCCGGGAGTCTGTTGCAATATAAATAAGGTGACCAGACGTCCCGCTTTTGGCGGGACAGTCCAGATTTTTAACAGTTTGTCCCGAGTCCCGCGGCGTTTTAAAGTCCTGAAAATCAGGACCGCCCCGCCAAAAGCGGGACGTCTGGTCACCTTAAATATAAACCAATCAGAGAGATGAATCACAATGAACTCCCAGGATTTTGACGAAGCAACTGGTTGGTTTCACTTTTTTCTCACTTCTCAAACCACCACCACACAGCTTCCCCCCCCCCAACGGAGTGCTCAGACTTCCCAGTGACCTCACGTTCCCTGCCTGGCGACTCTCAGCCTTCTTCTTCGCTGCCCTCTCCGCAGTGTACGGTGGGGCAGGTCACTTCCTCCTTCTTGAAAACCGCTTTCATCTTGCTCCATGACAACATGCTTCTCTTTCTCTCCAGAGCGCCTTCTCCGTCTTCAGGGCTTAGTCACCTTCCTCTCCCTGTGCTGCTGATGGAGGGGCACCCCTGGCGCCTCACCTGACTTATATCTTGTATTTTCTTTAGATTTTAAAATATATTTTATTGACTTCAGAGAGGAAGGGAGAGAGAGATAGAAACCCCAGTGATGGGAGAGGATCACTGATCGGCTGCCTCCTGCATGCCCCACACTGGGGACCCAGCCCACAACCTCTCATCGAGCCATGACCTCCTGCTTCATAGATCAATACTCAACCACTGAGCCATGCCGGCCGGGCATTTAAAAAAAGATTTTTGAAAGATTTTTTTTTAAGAGAGAGAGAGGGGGCGGGGGGGGAGGAAGGGAGAGAGTGAAACATTGATGTGAGCAAAATATTGATCGGCTGCCTCCTGCAATGCCCCCCACCTAGGATCAAGCAGGCAACCCAGGCATGTGCCCTGATCAAGAATCAAACCTGCAACCCTTCACTGCATGGAATGATGCCCAACCGAGCCACACCAGCCGGGGCAATATTGGCTCTTGTTGCTGCTGTAGAAAATGGGGTACACTTGGCAGCTTAAAACTACAAAGTTACTGCCTCACAGTTTCTGTCGGTCAGAAGTCCAGATGGTGTCACTGGGTTCCCTGGTCTGCATCTTATCAGGCTAAATTGACGATATCAGCTGAGGCTGCAGTTCTCAGCTACACTCACTAGTCATTGGCCAAGTTCATTTTCTTCTCATGCTTTTTCCACTTGGCTCCCTCCATCTTCAAGCCAGCAGTGGCAGTTGACTCTTTCTCATGCTTTGAGTCTCTCTGACTTTCTCTTCTGACTTCCTCTCTGTTTTTAAGGGCTCCTGTGACTACACTGGACCCACTTGGTAATCACCTAGCTTAAGATCAACTGATTAGTAACTGTAATTACATCTGCAAAGTCCTTTCTGCCATGGAATGTAACATAATTATGAGAGTAAATACCAGGGACTGAAAGTCATGGGGGCAAAATTCTGCTTACCATGGACTTTGCTAGAGGATTTTTAATAAATTCTTGGGGTGAAAACCATACTGTGGCAGTTTGTGAAGTGAGGTAAAAGCGAGCATAGATTGCTCTGCCAACAAGCTTGGATAAGAAGAGGAAAGAGACCAGGAGCAGTTGGAAGGAGGTTTGGGATTAAGGTGAAAGGGGGGTTGTAGCTGCATCTTCAGCTCATGGACTGCCCTGGCCTGACCTCTCAGTTCTGCGCTCTGGACTCCAATCCACCTGCTGACTAGACATTGAATAGATTCCCATTGGGCATCTCAAACTTGACTCATTCCAAATAGAACTCTTGGTTTCCCCTCTCTGGTCTTCTTTTCCCTCGCTGCACATCAACCATCTGATTGCCTTACCAATATTCCCAGAGTCATCCTTGATTCCTGTCTTCGATTCCTCTCCACATGACTCCATTCGCTAGTTCTGTAGACTCCACCTCCATCCGCTCTATCCTGATCCAAGCTGCCCTCCTCTCTCACCTGCACGGGTGCCGACCCTCCTAATGGGTCTCTCTGCTTCCACCTTGGATTCCCGCAAATCCGTTCTCCACTCAGCAGCCTATCTTTCTTCTCACTTCTTAAAGTAAGCCAGACCCTGTACTTCTTTACCTACAGCCAATCAATGGTGCATCACACGTAGAATGAAACCCAAGTTCTTTATCCTCATATGACCCTTGCGACTTGACCTCTGGCCCCCCTCCTTCCGTCTCTCACTTTGCTCCAGCTGCCACCAGCTGCTTCCTGTCCTTAGTCATAGCAAGCTCATTTCTGCTTGAGGACTTGCATGCGAGGGTCCCCCCTGTCAGCACTGCTTCCTCAGGCCTTCCCACAACAGGTCCTTCTCACCTGTCAGGTTTCGGCTCAGAGAGAGACTTTTCCTGGTCACCTGTCACTCTCTACCCCAACACCTCGATTCTTGTAGTTCTTGTGACCTGACGCTTTCTTGTTTATTAACGTTGTGCGCCTTGCCCATGAGAATGCCAGCTCCGTGAGGGCAGGGACCCTGTCCCTGAGACCCCAGAAGAGCGCCCGGTCGAAGGTGGCACTCGAACCACGCGTCAGTGATCTCAACAAATGACTCCCGGGCACCGATTCCGGCTCCTGGTCCTGTGCTTGCAGAGTCCAGTGATGTTCAAGGACGCACAGAAGGGAGACTCAGGCGTTGACAGGCCCGTCGCAGTGGGTAGCAGGGCTGTCCCTGCACGCTGGCAGGGGCTGCTTCAGAAATTCACAAAGATAATGCGCTTTGCGAGCACACTCCCACGCCACCCACACGCGCTCAGCTGAGACCCCCCCAGAAATTCCCTGCGGGCCGCTGGCCAGCATCTCCTGCGGCATCAAGTTTCGTGGTGGTTGCGCCTGTCAGCCCTGGGCTTCAAAATTTCTTCTGGTCACATCTGCCCGCTCTTTCCAAGAAGACGTGGCAGAGGTGCGTGTGTGCCTTCCTGTGTGTGCCTGCGCTGAGTCAGGCATCTGCCCACCTTGAGGGTAACCTCAGCATTTCCTTCCAGCCCTGCTTTCACTCAGCCTTGGGCGGCAAAATTTTGAAAAGCTGAGCAATGATCTTGCCAGGGGCGGGACATCGATGGTCCTTCCTCGAGGCGGGCCCTTTATATACCGCCCGGAGGCCATGGCGAGCACATCAGCTCAGGCCGCCGCCGCTGAAGCAGGCTCCGCTCCCTCTCGCCATGGCCTCCCGCACAGGTACCGGCACACGGGCAGGAAGACTCCGGAGGGGGCTCGGCGGGGAGAGAGGCTGGGTGGGCAGGGGCGCCTGGCCAGGGGGCTTCACGGCAGCATTCTCTCCTCAGGACCCGCCAGGGCCGCCCTGCTCCTGCTCTGCTGGATGGGAGCCTTGCTGTCCGTCCATGCGGCTCCCGTCCGTGACGGTGGCCTGAAGGAAATCATCATAGAACTAAGGGCCTCATCGGAGAGACTTCTGGAAAGCTGCGTGAGTGCCCCCCAGACTTCTTTCCTGAGACGTTTCTTAAGACGCCTTTCCTTGCGCCCAGAAGTAGCTCTTTTCAGACCCGAGGCCAGGGCTGTGGCTACGTGGGAAGGGATGGGGACAATGAGACAGGTGACGGTGGGATTTCTATGCGGGTGGGGGTCAGAGGCAGAGATGAGCCCCAAACCCAAACGTTTCTCAGAGAGAATCACCGATCGGCTGCCTCCTGCACACCCCGCACGGCAGGATGTGCTTCGGTAGGTTCGGTCATCCTTACGAGGTTTGGCTCTCAATATTGTAAAATGAAGTTTCCTGTCTGCAGCGCATCCTTTGATGTGGCCCATCTTGTCTGCTGGTTCAGGAGCCGGTGACCACCAGTCTAAGCTATGACAGTGCCCCTGAGAACCAAGGACGTCGAGAGCTCCTGTGGGTCACCGGGAGCTCTCTCCCCGCAGAGCAGGGCAGCTAACCCATAGGTGTCCGCCTGTCTGCCCTCCGCTGTTTGATTAGGACCCGGTCTGCCTCCAGCTGAGGCTCTGCTGAGCCAGCCCCTTCAGGGGGAACGTCTGAGGCTGAAAATGTCCGCAGTCCCTCGTTCTCTCAGGGTTGCGATCAGGACAGACCCTCTTAGGCAGCTTTGGTTAAACGAACAAGCGAAAACCCAAACGTGGACACAGCTGGTGGCACTGGCCTTGCCCCTTCTGTCCACGCTGGCATCCAAACCGCAACCTTGGCTTGTGGAGACCCAGGGGCAGAGGCTGTCGGCGAGGTGGTGGGCAGTTCAGGCTGGTGGGTGCTCTTAGCTCCAGTTCAACCCTGATGCTTAGTCCTCAGGCAGAGGGACGGGGAGAGGGTGGTCTGGAGCCTGGTGTGTTTGGGAAATCTCGCCCTGGCGTCTTGGAGGCCTTTCCGCCAAGCACAGCCTCCTCTGGAGCAGGAGCTGCACCGGGGGTCACGCGAGCCGCCCAGAGCAAGCAGCCACACGGACACCCAGAAGTCTCACTTCCTGTCCCTCTGAGTCCCAGGCAGTGAGGCTGCGGGGGCCTCAGCCAGATGGGAGAGGAGGCCAGAGGAGCAGTGACTTAGCACAGCCGTCCTGACGGCCAGGCCGCCTGGCGTGGGTGGGCATCTGGGTCTGCCACCTGATCTTGGGCCAGCTACCAACCAGCCGAGCTTTAGCTTCTTCTACTGATGACCACAGCCTCCTGGGGTGGTGGCCCCAATGAGAGAAGATGGTGGGAGTGATGGGGGAGGGGTGTGACCAGCCATAGAAAAAGCAACTAGAAATCACCTGCTGGGATTCCTAGCAAACCTGATGCTCATCTTGGCTCCCCCTTGTTAGAAAGAGACGGGCCTGCCCAAGTCCAGGCTTCACCCGCTGCGGCCTTTCGCCTCCGACTGCCGACCGCCACACTACATCAACAGCTCAGCCGTCCTGCCTTACCTCAGGGCCGTCAAACGTCATCCGTGCCTTTGCGAAGACCACATGGACATCGATGACATCATACAGCAGCTCGAAAAGCCCCTGTTTCCACGCGGGCCGGAAGCGAACGTTTCGGCCCCTGACAACAGCTTTGAATGTAAGAAGTTCTCCTGGGCTGTCGTAGAGGCGTTCTCTACGTGCGTGAAATCGCTGTAGTCACGGAAGCAGGGGCTTGACGGCCATCCGGTGGAGCCTTTTCCTCTTGGAATGGTGAAAGCGTGTGAAGCCTTCAGAAAAGACCAGTGACTGCTGACGTGGGCGAACTCTACCACGAGTTGCAAGTAAATTACTCCAATGAATGACCTCAGCGAGCCCCCAGATGACCAGTCCTGGGGGAAGTGAGATATAAAACTGTGAATGAACTTGAGGCAGATTTCAAACTGTCATTGTTATCTGTCTTGGTATTTATAGAATGTTGTTGGACTTAAATTTTATTTATTACTCTCCTTATATATGTACCCTTGCGAGGGCAGGAGCTGGCACCTGTGTTAACTTATTGATATTTATTGTATTGAGAGTTGTTAATGCCCTTGGCACCTATTTAATAAATTATTTTGAACTTTTCTCATAACTCTGTTTTGCATGTTGTGAAGGGGGTTAAAATTAGTGCCTGGGGGTCCTGGCCGGGTGGTGTGCGGCTGAGGGAGCAGGGGACATGCTGTAGAAATAGATACCACTTCTACCATTTCGGCCCACTGAGCAGGCTCGGTAGCAAATTATAATAACTTCAGCAGCCACAAGCATTTACGGGGCATTTTCTTTATACCGGTCATGTAGGTACCATTATTGTCCTCTTGTTATAGGTGGAGAAACCAAAGTCAAGAGTCATTTAGTTACTTTCTCGAGGCCACAGCAGAATCGTTGCCTGGCAACGTGTTAGAAATGCAAATCCGTGGGCCCTGCCCCAGACCTACTGGGTGAAGCAGTTTGTGGTGCAGCTGGCAATCTGTGCTTTAGTGAAAGCTCCAGGTGATTCGCATACACATGCGGGCCTGAGTCCATCAGCACTTTCATCTTTTTGAGGGAAACTGAGGCCCAGACAGATAGTAGGACTTGCCCAAGTCTTCATATAAGGGGGGTGAGGCAGGCATGCTGAGATAGACAGTTCAGCCTCGGACTTCTGGGCTCTAAGTTCCACACCAGCCTTTTAGGCTCCCAAATAGCCTGACCCCCAATGACAATGTTTCCGTCAGTCCCCAGACAAACACCTGCTGTGGTGGACAGCTAGCATTCTTTTTGACTGTCCGCTTACTTATGCGTTCGTTGGTTGCTTCTTTTAAGTGCCCTGACTGGGGATCGAATCTACAACTTTGACAGATCAGGATCATGCTCTGACCAACTAACCTACCTGGTCAGGGCCTTGGCATGATTTATTATCGATTTAGGTGCCAGAGTCTGTGAACTTGCAGACAATTGATGAGATGCAAATGATTCCTACCAAGAGGAGAAGATAACCCCAGAGGTGATGGTTTATTGACTGTAGAACATCCACCAGTGGAACAGCAACCTGAGCATTTTATCCCAGCATCCATTTCTTCAGATGAGAGAGATGTTAGTTCCTTGTACAGTCCTGTCCCTTCCTTGATGAGGTGAAGGAAACCTTTGTCTTTGTCTTTGAGAATGAAGGGTTAATGGTTTGAGACTTAGCTTTGGTAGAAAGCAGAGCCAGCCTCCTGCTACGGAGGCTGAAAAGGCGATGCTGCCTTCCTTGTAGCAAGGACGTGGGCACGTGAAGGGAAACGTCTCTCCACTCCCAGCACAGGTGTGGGCCTTCCACCCTCCCAGTCTCCAGCTCGCTGCGGACACCAGCCAGGCGTTACACCTTGATTCGCCATGGCTGCTGAGTTAGTGCAGACTCCCCAGGATGAGGTCTCGGCCCCACAAGACTGCCCCCCACCACTTCAGACACCAACGGCAGGTCCCCAGGTCACCCACTCTTGCTAGGACGGCTCACAGGAGTCAGGGAACCCTCTAGTCACGTCCCTGGTCTGTTATGAAGGATGTGATGACGATTCAGACAGATGCACAGCCGGATGGAGATGTGCAGAGGGTGAGGACTGGAAGGGTCCCGAGCACCACGCTTCTGCCCTGGGGAGCTGATTGCACCCGCTCCTGGCGCATGGACGCAGTCACCAACCCCCATAATTCAGAGATTTTCTTATGAAGGTTACATCCCTCAGGCATGATTGATTATTAACTCAATCTCCCATCCCTCTCCCTCTGAGGAGGAGAGGAAGGGCAGGAGTGTGGGGTGGCAAGTCCCAAGCTCCTAATCCTGGCTTGGTCTTGAGGGTGCACCAGCACCCTGAAGATATCCGGGAGCCCCCAAAAGTCATTCCATTAAAACCGGGGACACTCCTATTACTCTGGGGATCAACCAGGCATCTCTGGTTCAGGAGCTCTGCGTGAGGAACTGGGCAGGGCAGAGACCAAATACATCTTTCTCTTTCTGTCCCGGCATGGGGCCATGGCAATGCCATCAGACTGTGGCTCAGGGGCTGGTGGCACGGAGCAGCAAGCTCAGCAAGTTCAGTGTTGCAGGGAGAGACGGCCATTGTCCTGGGGGGCAGCAGAGGCCGAGCGAGCTCTTAGGGGCTGCTGGCCCTCCACCCTGCTAGGACCAGGCCCCTCGCACCCTCTCATAGACCCGGGCTCGGCCCCAATCAGCCAGAGTGGTCCCAGCTGCACAGCTGACAGCAGCCCGGGGCCCCACGGGCCTGGCAGCAGGCTGAGAAAGTCCAGGGTTCCACAGATGACTCAGTGACTGCTGGGGGCCGCACCACGGTTCTGACTAAAATCACGTTGAGGCTCTTGCAGGGAGAGGAAGCCTTTTGAAGCCTTTGATTTCTCCTCTTGTGTTTCCAGCAAATCCACCTACAGCTTCTCTGATGAAGAGGTTTATCTGCTAACCAACCCCCTTCCTTCCTTTGGGGACAGCACTGGGCATCCCAAACACCAGTCTGTCCGCCCGCAGAACGCCGGTTCGGATGCTCTGCTGTCACGGTCTTGACATTCTTGATGATTCTGAACAAGGGGCCGGCACTTTCATTTTGTATGAGGCCCACACATTGTGTCACTGGTCCTGCTGGGGCGTCTGAGTGAAGTGCTGATTCCTGGCTTTCACACCGAATGGGTCTGGGCTGGCCCTGGAGTCAGTATTTTTAACAGTTTTTTTGACATACAATGTACATGTCTCAAAGCTTCCCCGTTTAGAGAGTCCAATTCGATGTCTTTAAAAAATATTTTTATTGATATTATAGAGGAAGGGAGAGGAAGAGAGAGACAGAAACATCAGCAATGAGAGAGAATCATTGATCCGCTGCCTCCTACATGCCCCATACTGGGGATTGAGCCTGCAACCCGGGCATGTGCCCTGACGGGGAATTGAACCAGGGACCCGCCGGTTGGGCTCGATGATGTCTTTTTTAGTATAGTCACACAGTCGTGCAACCGTCATCACTAACTCTGGGACATTTTCATCACCCCCAAAAGAAACCAGCACCGTTAGCAGTCACCCCCACTCCCCACCCCTCGGGCTCTAAGACTATGCTCTGCTTTCTGTCTCTGGACCTTCTGTGTCCTGTCCACACACTACATGGTCCTCTGTGTCTGGCATCTCTCACTCAGCATCATGGCCTCCAGGACCACCCACGTGGCCGCAGGTGTGGAGCTCCATTTCTTCCATTTGATGGCTGAGATAGGACCAATGGGGCCTGACGCAGGGGGCCCACCAGCTGGTGACACTGCCTCCATGCCTACTTTCCCCATTTCTCAGAAACAAGAAGCATTTGGAGGGGAGATGGGGGAAGAGATTAGGGCCTCATTTACTCCTTTAAATCAAAACCACCTACCACAGTGCAATGGAAAAGAAAAACAAAAGGATTCATTCTCACCTTTCCTGAGAGTGGCAACATGGGGCAGAGTTGCCCCCAGGTGACCAGGTGACAGATCCTAAGTTACCCGGAACCTCACCAAGGAGGACTCCTAAACAATTAGAATTCCTCTGCTCATCTGCCAAAACCAAGAAAGAGGCAAAAAGATAAGCAGGTGTTGGCATTTTGTGACTAATTTAGTGTCTCCTCTACCAAACGATTCCCATGGCATAGCTTGTGATCAAAACAATTCTAAGTGATGACTTTTAAAATTCAAGGGCCCCTCATCTACAGAGTAAAGAAAAAATAAACTGATAAGCAAGGGTCACAGAGAAGCAGAAAGTCATATGCTAACATTATTTATTTCAGGGGAAACTTGCGGTAAATTTGCCCAATTTCAAAAGGAAGGGCAGGGAATATAAAGCTGTGAGACGTTTTTAAGCAATGTAACTTTTTTCTTATTCTGGAGAATTCAGAGGAGAGAGGAAAAATAAAAAGGAAATAGAAGAGGCAATCAGATAATGAGAGAGAGAAAAGGAGGAGGGAGAGGGATGTCTTATATAAAATGAGAAATCAAGTAGCCAATAAATGTGAAACTATGCTCAACATCACTCATAACAAAGAAACGCAAATATGCAGAAGATCGTGTTTTCTGTCCATTCAATCAGTGATGAGGTTTGAGGGTGAGTTTGTGATGAGAAAAGTCCATTCTATTCCCTCCCCCCCCCCCCCCCCGCCCCCGCCAAACACACACACACACACACACAAGTAATCCTCTCCTGGGATTCTATTGTAATGAGATTTCCTAAGGAAATGATCAGATGCTTGGACCGGACACACACACCTCATATTCAAAACAGCGCTAATGATAACAATCAAAAACAAACAAGGAAACTAGAGCGGAACCAACCTGTGTGAATCCAAGTCTTCCCAGAGCAGGCACCAGGATGGGATTCTCCATGCAAAGAAGTTATTAGCAGCCAAGGGAGCAGGTTGGGCTGGGCTAGCAGGCAGACCCAGGCAGGTCTGCTCCCTGCTGCAGGAGACAGGGAAGGAAGGAGGGCTGTGGCAGCATCTGAGACCCATCTCTTTTCCAAGGGAGTTGGGACACACACAGACAGCGTCATTGGCTGGGAGAGGCCGCTGGGAGGCTAGGCCCTGAGTGATGGGCTGAGGGATTTCAGAGCACAGCACCCGGGCTCAGTCCATTATACTTCCCGAAGGAGGAGGTCTGAGAGGCACAGTTTCGTGGCTCCTATGTAACCCAAATGCCCCCAAATAAGGGAATGGCCAAAACAAAATGAAACAAAAAACAAACTATGGTATCTCTATAAGATGGCATTATGTGGCCATTCAAAATCATTTTTTTTAAGGAATACTTAATGGTATGGTAAAAAGCAGGATACAAATGTATTTACGAAGATCTCTATGAAGTTTAAAAATGTGTGTGTATATGTGAGTGTGTGTGACATATATGGCCAGAAAGCAAGACTGGAAATGAAGTACCTTTGAGGATAGGGATAATTTTCTTTATATTTATATCGTGTTCAAATTTTTCTAAAATCAGTATATGTTATTTTGGAAATCAGTAAAATAAACACAACTTCAAATTTTAAATGCTTTCATTGATTTTTATTTTTATTTATTTTTTTATTTTTATTTTTTTGAGAGAGAGAGAAGAAGAGAGAGGGATAGAGAATTAGAAACATCGATGAGAGAGAAACATCATGGATAGGCTGCCTCCGGCACACTCCCTTATCAGGGGTCAAGCCTGCAGCTCGGTAATCAAACCAGTGGCCTCCTGGTTCCTGGCTTGATGCTCAACCGCTAAGCTACACTGGCCAGACTCAACTTTAAATTTTATTTATTATTATTATTATTTTTACATTTTTTAATTAAATTATTATCTGTGTACGTATTTTAATATTGTGTGTGTCCCCCCCCCCCCAACTTTAAATTTTAAAAGAAATTGCAGCCAGGGAAAAGAGGATGAAATTCGGAGAGGTTTGAAGAGTTTTACAAGTGGTAAAGGTCAAATTCTTTGACCACCTCACGGCTGCTCACTGTTGCAGTGATTTTGTAAGGTTGTTCCTTTCTTTCTTCCTTCCTTTCTTCCTCCCTTCCTTCCTTCCTTCCTTCCTTCCTTCCTTCCTTCCTTCCTTCCTTCCTTCGTTCCAATATGTATATTTATTCATTTCCAAGAAAGAAACATCAATGATGAGAGAATTTGATCTGCTGCTTCCTGCATGTCCCACACTGGGAATCCAACCATGACCACCCGATTCATAGGTTGATGCTCAACTACTGAGCCACCCCAGCTGGGCGAAGGAAGCTTGTTTCTTCTCACCGATCTCTGAAATTACACTAGGATCCACTGTTCACAGCTGTTCTTATTCCTGGCTAAATGGCACAACCGAAGTAGCCTATCAGGGCAAATTGTTCCTGGCACAGGAACCAGTTTCTCCGTGTAACCTTATTGTCACGTCGCCCCTTTCTCTGTAACTACAGTACTCTATAATGAGAAGAGGCATTTAGAATGACCATTGTGAGTAAGGCTCCTTGTGACCTCAGCTTTATTCATTCACTTATTCAAACACATTCCTTCCCCAACAACATTGGTGCTAAGAACAGATATTCTTGGATTTCGGTTTCTGGTCTTCACCTTTATGTGATGTAACCTCATCTCTATTCTGGGCATCTCGTATCAGCAGAATCAGACAATATGTGCTTTTTGTGTCTGGCTTCTCTCACTCAGCATCCTGTTTTCAAGGTTCATCCACATTGTAACAGGTGCCAGTGCTCATTCCTTTTCATGGCTGATTAATATTCCATGTATACATCTATAGGTCACATGTTGCTTATCCATTTTTCAGTTCAAGGACATGTGGGTTGTTCCATATTTGGCTATTATTTTTTTCATTGGGTTAGTTTTCATTTTATTGTTGAGTTGTAGGGGTTATATTTTCTGGATACTAAGCCCTTACTACATAAACTATTTGCAATTTCCCCCCCATTCTGTGTGTTACCTTTTCACTTTCTTGATAGTGCCCTTTAACACAAAAAATGTTTATTTTTTGATGACGTGTAACATCTATTTTTTCTTTGTTAATCTGCACACGAGGATATTTTTTTCCCCATTTATTTTTGGAGAGTGGAAGGGAGGCAGGGAGGGAGGGAGGGAGAGAGAGAGAGAGAGAGAGAGAGAGAGAGAGAGAGAGAGATCAATTGGTTGCCTCGTGGGATCAGACTACAACCCAGGTACGTGCTCTTGACCAGGAATCAAACCCATGACCCTTCCGTGGATGGGTCAACACTCTAACCACTGAATACACGGGCCAGGGCTCTAGTTTTCCTCTGGTTGTTTGTGGTTTCGATGTCATGTCTAAGAGACTGTTGCCCAGTCGAAGGTCATGAAGATTTTACATTTTATTTTATTTTTTTCTAAGTCCCAACATCATTTGCTGAAAAGGCGATTCTTTCTCCACAAAGCTCTTGGCATGCTTGTAGAAAATCTCGTCAATAGGTTTATAGGTTTATTCTGGACTCTCAATGGAATAGAAATCCATCCGTTGACACATCTACCTCAATGCCAGTATCACCATGTCTCAATTACCGGAAGTCTGTAGTAAGTTTTGAAATCAGGAAGTGTGAGCCCTCCAAACTTCGTACTGCTTTTTCACAGTTGTTTTGGCCCTTTTGGGTCCCCTGCATTTCCACATGAATTTTAGGATCTGCTTGTTCATTTCTGAAAAAAAGATATTTGTAATTTTGATAGGAATTTCACTAACTCTGGAGATCACTTTAGGGAGGATTGCTGTCTGGGCAATACTTTCTTCCAATCCATGAACACTGGATGTCTTGCTTCCTTTAATGTCATTTAACATTTTTTAAATTGAGGAGAAGTTCACATAACATAACATTAACCATTTTAAAGTGTACAATGCAGTGGCATTTAGTATGATCACAATGTTATGTAACCACCACCTCTGAAGTTAAAAAACATTGTCATCGTCCCAAAAGGAGACATCATACTCACTCCTACTCTCCCTCCCCCAGCCCCTGGCAACATTCCTCTGCTTTCTCTCTCTGTGGACTCGCCCATTCTGGATAGTTTATATCAATGGGATCCTACACGATGTGTGGCCTTCTGTGTCTGGCTTCTCTCATTTTGCATCATGTTTTTGAGGTTCATCCATGTTGTAGCAGGTGTGAGTCCTTTATTCCTTTTTGTGGCTGAATAATATTCCTCAACAATGTTTTATAGTTTCCAGTGTAGAATTCCTACACTTCCTTGATTAAAGGTATTCCTGTGTTTTACTCTCTTTGATGCTATTGTGCATAAATTTGTGTATTTCTAGGTCCAGAAAGCAGCAGATATTTGTATATTGATCTTGTGTCCCGTGACCTTGCTGAACTCATTTTGGGTTTCCTCTATATGGCATCGTGTCATATGTACACATAGACAGTTTTTCCTTCTTCCTGTCCAATCAACTTGCAGTATGAACAGAAGCAGGGGCACAGACATCCTTGTCTTGTTCCTGTCTCAGACAGGAAGCATTCAGTCCTCCACCATTCAACACGTCAGCTGTGGGGTTTCCATAGATGACTGTGTCAGGATGCGGAAGTCCCATCGACTCCTAGTTTGTTGAGTGTTACTACAAAAGTTGTAAAATAAGGATAATAATTTCTACCATCCACAGATCTCATAAGGATAAAAATGGGATTACAGGGGCTAGGGGAGGGGCTAGGCTTCCCAGTCAGACACGCCCATGTCTACAGCTCAGATTCACACTGGGTGCTGGTGCCACCCGGCAAGTTATGTAAGCCTTCAACTTCCTTATCTTTGAAGTGGGTTGATAATAGCACCTGTTTCGTAGGGTTGCTGAGTCAGCCTGGGCAGTGAGTGGTAGATGTGATTTAAATCACGAGCTTACTGAGCGAGTGCCCAGGACACAGATGCTTTGTGCTTTGGTAGATGACTGATAAAACGAGATGTGGTCCCTGTCCTTAGGAAGGGGTGATCACGTGAATGCAGTACTGACAACTGCCAAGCAGAAGGTGGCATGTGGCGTGAGCAAGGGAGCAATGGAGGTAGTCCAAAGGGGGGTGGGCCAGAGCAGGCTGCAGAGAGGAGGAAGCACAAGGCCTTCCAGGGGGAGGGGCTCTTGGCCAGAGGAAGAGCGAAGAAGTGTGGGGCATGGCTACCTAACAACAAGGAGCCCGTCTATCCTGGCACCTGGGCCACGCCCCGGGGAGTGATGGGAGATGAGGTTGCCACTGGGGCTTCATTCTTGCCCCAAGGTAGTAGGGCAAGAAGTGCTGGGAGGAGATTAAGAGATTAGATTGTTTGAAAGGGGATGGGTGTTAGGAAGCTGAAAGCTCTTTCCTGACTGTTTAGCCCTGAGTCGAGGAAGGTACTGTTAGGACAGACTCAATCCTGACCCCTACAGCTGTGTTCTCGGCATGGGATGGGACTACAGTCAGCGACATTTCAGAGGAAGAATTCACAACACGGGATTTGATGAATGAAAAAGGAGTGGGAAGTGACTAGAAACCCACCCTTCTAGTCATGTTCATGTTGGCTAATGTCACCCCAATAAATTTAAATAAAAATTAAAGGGGGGCAGGCAGGATGCTGTCAGGAAATAAGAATCAGAAGGACTCCAGGATATTAAAAAGGAGAATGTACTTGGCTGTGGTGTTAATAAAATCTGAGAAATTTGGCCCTTGATGGTTTGGCTCAGCGGATAGATTGGCCTGCAGACTGAAGGGTCCTGGGTTTGATTCTGGTCAAGGGCACATGCCCAGGCTGTGGACTCAATCCCCAGTAGGGGATCAGCTGCCTCTTACACACCCCCCACTGGGGATGTGCCTGCAATCAAGGTACATGCCCTTGACCGGAATTGAACCCGGGACCCTTCCATCTGCAGGCCGACGCTCTATCCACTGAGCCAAACCGGTTTCGGCAATAAAAACATATTTTTAAAAATAGCTGAGAAATTTGGAATAAGGTATGATTTGTTGGGAATGGGGAAGAAGGCAGGGAAGAGAGGTGATGAATAGCTACCCTGTTTCCCCGAAAATAAGAGTGTCTTATATTAATTTTTGCTCCCAAAGATGCGCTAAGTCTTATTTTCAGGGGATGTCTTATTTTTCCATGAAGAAGAATACGGTACACATTTATTGTTAAATGAAAATAAAGGAAATTTATTACCTGTATACAGTACAGTAGTACAGTAGTTGTCATCACAAACCAGACAAACTGTGAATCCAGTATCAAGAATTTACTCATTTATTCAATGACAATCATGTCATCATCTTCTGGAACATCATCATAACAATCCAATTCCTGAATTTCCTGGTGAATTTCTTGTGATCTCATTTCTTTCAGAATCAGTGGACCAAATCTCTCATGTTTAGCCTAGGAGGGGGGCCTTATTTTCGGGGGGATGCCTTATATTTCACTCAGAAGGAAACCTGTAAGTAGGTCTTATTTTCGGAGGATGTCTTTTTTTCGGGGAAACACGGTAAGTAGCTAACATGATAGGTTCAGGGCCATTTCATCCTTACAGCAACCCAGTGGGGGAGGTGTATCGTTAGCCACATTTTACAGATGAAGACTTTCTGGTTGACAGGTTGTCGCTGCCCCAAAGAAGCCAGAGAAGATGGTAGAGTTTGGGTTTTCATCTAAATGCAATAGGAAGCCACTGGAAGTGAAAGCAGGGGAAGAACACAGTGCATCTTCAGGGACTTTAAAAAGCTGACTCCAGCTCTGTGGCGACAATGGGCGGCAGCAAAGGGGGAAACCTGGAGGATGGTGCTGTCACCCAGCCAGGCCATGAGGCGACAGCTTCCGGATTACTGTGATGGCAGTGCAGTGGGAGGAGCGCTGGGCCTGTGATTATTTTGGAGGCAACATTGACTAAAGGCAGAAAGTGAAGAAAAGGAAGAAGTGAGGGTGATGTCTGACTTTGTGTCTTGAGCAGTGGGGAATCGAGATGCAGATTTGGGGATGTCTGAGTTTGGGCAGGCGAGGTTGAAAGTCAATGAAAGGCTGGTTCAAAATAGAGAGACTCGGAAGAAACTTGTGAGCGGAGAGGAATGAGTCAAATGGAAGAGGGGAAAAGAGATAACTTTTGAAGGGACAGACGTGATAACGCAAGAAAAAGCCCCAGTGGGGAGCTTGGGGGGTTAGATTTGTGACCCTTTCTGCCCGTGGGAAGTGCTCTCCTGTGGGCTTTCCCCCCTTTGCCTGGCTCACCCTGCCTGTCTTGCTCAGGTGTCGCCTACCACGGGGACATTCCTGATCCCCTTCCAGGCCTGGTTCCTGCCCTTCCTCACGCCCCCCTTGCTTACCCCATCACTCACAGGTTTTGTTGTGTCTCCAGTACAGTCCCTGTTGGGTTCCCTGAGCTGAGTGCAGATTCCACTTGCAGCTCACACTCCTTGATCAAAGACTGGAGGAAAGAGCGAAAAATTGGGTAAACTCGTGGCGGGTGTTGGGGGCGGAGGTACAGTATGCACACCGTATGGGCCGTTCGGTTACACTGACAGGGAGGGCTGGGGACTCGGGAGACACGGACGGGTTGGAGCGTGGGCTTCAGAGGCAGGTGAGGGGCAGGTGGGAAAGACTGTAATCCCTGTCACCCAGGCCCACTGCCACCACAAATCTGTAATGGAAACAACTAGCCCTGCTGGGTCACTTCCCCCAGGAGCGAAAATCAGTCAGACGAGATGAAGAGATTAGATTGTTGGCTGTACCATACCCATTAAGGCAGGAAAGTAGACGCTTATCTTAGAAAGCCTTCCCCCCTTTTTAAACAAGAACGGTTTTCTACCTAATAATTCGGTGAAACAGAAAAATCTGATCAATCAGAACTCCCCATTCCCCAGGTTTCTCATGAACTGTGACTTCGAAGCTTTTCACAGGAGCCTTCCCGTGACAAATGTGGCAGGCGTCTACGCCACGCTGGGAACGGCACTAAGAACGCATTTGCAGCTCATAGAGAAAGCCACACGGTCCCTGGGGTTTGTTTCAAAATAACAGGGGCGGAGGTGGGAGGGGTGCGTGTACGACAGGATTGGCCCTCAGTGGATCATTGTGAACATGGATGAATGGGCCCGAGGTCCATTACACGGCTCTACTCCTGTGGATGCTGGAGACTGTCTGAAATAAAAAGATAAAAAAAAGCACACTTTCTGAAATTTAGGACAAGTGCAATCACACCACCCCACAGAGGCTCAATGTAGATGCTGACACACCGAAAAGAGCTACTGGAGAAGGTGAGTTCTGTTCTGTAGGACTGAGTCCACAACTGAGGCGAGGTGCCTCTAAAAGCCACTTAAGAGAGTTCTTATCCTATCCAAACCTAACTACGAAATGACAGCCTCAACGATGAAACTCGACTCTTTATATTCAGTGTGTAGTTGCACCAGTCAATCTCGAAACCTTGTTCCACACCTCGTCAGTGTGACATCTCACTCCCTAGTCGCCCCCTCTGTCCCTGACTTCTGACCTGGCCGCAGCCCCTGCATCTGATGCGGAGGAGACATGACTAGTCTTGGACTTTTCCAAACGTACATTGATTGTCAGATTGTGAGGCAGAGTGGGGTGAATGTTATCATGTGAACTGGTTGCGAAATGATGGTGCCGTGAACTTGGGTTAGGGTTAGGGCAGTGGGCAACTTCATCTAGTCTGACTGATTTTCCCTCCTGGGGGTAATGACCTTGAAACAAACTTAAAAGACAAACTTGGTAGGGCTTGGTGTTGGGGGAGGGGAAGGAGAGAGGGGGCATCAAGGATAACGCTGGGATTTGGAGCATGGAGAGCCCATTGACAAGACAAAAAGTGACCCTTCAGCCTTCTCACTCGGACCCATGTCACTTGACTGTTGCTTCCTCTATGGAATGGGGATAACCACCCCACCAATCTGAGAAGTGTCCACAGGTGTGGATGTCCCTGCGGTGGCTCCACGCCTGAGAGAGGGACGGGAATCCCTTGTGCACTAGCCACACTCCCTCTAGACCAGTGTTTCTCAACCTTCCTAATGCCGCGACCCTCTAATACAGTTCCTCATGTTGTGGTGACCCCCAACCATAAAATGATTTTTGTTGCTACCTCATAACTGTAATTTTGCTACTGTTAATGAATCGTAATGTAAATATGTGTTTTCCGATGGTCTTAGGCTCTACAGCAGCGGTTCTCAACATAAGACCATTGGAAAACACAGATATTTACATTACAATTCATTAACAGTAACAAAATTACAGTTATGAGGTAGTAACAAAAATAATTTTATGGTTGGGGGTCACCACAACATGAGGAGCTCTATTAGAGGGTCGAGGCATTAGAAAGGTTGAGAACCACTGCTCTAGACACTCTCTGCTCCTCCCTTCCCAGCCTATCCAAACTCAATTTCTCCCAATTATGCCCAAGCATCTTCCTTACTTAACACGTAGCTGGGCTCAAAAACTTAAAAAGATCCAGACAGACACCGCTGCTGAGCTCATTGGAAGTTGAGCTCCCTGTGGCTGGAAGGAGTCCACATGCCACTCACCTCTCTCCGGGGTCCCGGCCCTCAAAGCCCCACATCTTGTTTTGTGTCATGAACTTCTTTCCCTTGGGGGAGGCTTTGGGGTTTGATCAGACAAGAACCTGTGTAGCAAACCACTGCATTTTAGTCAAGAGATACAGATCTGGACAGTAGATACAAGCGCCACTCAACTCTGCCCGCCTGGTGAGTTTATGGGCAGAATGGGTCGCACGAGGCTTGGGGTACCAGCCCCTTTGGCGGAGGCCTCTCTGTAGAATCAGTCTTTCTGGGGACACTTTCGGAACCCCGCTCACCTGGGCCTCTGTCCTCACCCCATTGCCTCCCCTGCAGGCGGCATCCCCACCTCCAGGCCAGGAGCGCGCAGCCGGCTCCCCATAGACCAACAGGGCAGCACTGAAGACCGCACACCACAGGCGTTTCCAAAAAATACGGCTTTTTATTGTTTCAGATGTAAATGTAGTTTTCAAACTGCATTGTAGTGTTGAACACAGCTGGTGGAAACATGCTTCTCGACACGCGTGACAGGGCTGTGCTCTGGGTGACGCGGGCCTGCAGGAGCCTCCGCTGCCCCGACCTCCGGGGGTTTGTTTCCAGACGGGGTCACTGTCTCCTGAGGAGCCGACACCATCACCAAAGCTCCCGGAGGAAAGAGTGAACCATCGCCCAGGGAACGGGAACCCGGACAAGTTCGAGAGCCTGGGTCCAGGGGGAGCAGCAGGCGGCGTGGGGGAGGCTGTGCTCGGCTCCCTCGCGAGCACACAGCTGGGTCGGGTCTCCCAGGGCCGGGCCCTTCCTACCTTCTAACTGCAGGATGTAAACTCTGTGGAAAAGTACAAAACCTGATTTTCTCCCAACCTGCACAAGCTCAGGTCTTGAGAGCAACACATCTCTGTTCAGAAACGCACAAGAGAATTCTTCAAATCGGCGACGCCCAAGGTCGACTGTGGAACTAAAAGTTTGACTGGGAGGTGAAGGTGAATTTTTGCTACATAATTGGAAAGGAATTTCACAAAAATAAAATTTCATTCACACACACACACACACACACACACACACACAGTCAAAGCCAACAGTCAGTATAAAAAAGTTCCCTTTTTTTCTCCAAGGCGGATTTTCACAAGCCAGACAAGGCAACAGCCCCCACGTGGTGAAGCCAGCAGAGCCGCGACATCAGGAGCATCAGGCAGCTGACCCCGGGGAGGGACGTGATGGGGGTTGGGGGGTCCTGACGCTTCTCCCTGTTCCTGGAGCCCCTCCAACCACAAAGGCCTGCTGAGTGGGCCACGACCAAGGCAGCTCCGGAACGGCACAAACATGTCCAGCCTCCAAGCTCTCCTCTCTGCTTCCCCGTGTTCAGACGTGGGGAAAACCTTAATATACGAGGCACCGAGCCCGAGGCGGCCACATCAGGGCTCTCCCAGCTCCATCCCGGCCAGGTCCCGCCAGGAACACTTTGCAAAGCTAAGTGTAGGGAGCGGGGTGGTGGTGGGGGCAGTTCACCTACTGCAAAGAGCTTAATGGGAAGCAGGGAATCTCTGGGAAAGGCAACCCTCCCACCAGAGAGAGCAGCCCAGTCAGTGGGACAAAGACCATGGAGGGGCCAGGGACCACGGGAGGGGAGGGGGCTGCTGAGTAGGGGGGGGGTGAGGCAATGCTCCAAGCCTGCCCGTCGGAGCCAGTGAGGTAAAAGAACTGAACTTTAGAGGCAAGAGCAGAGGGGTCAGGCAGCACAGGGTCTGGCCCCTAGCACCCACCCCCTGCTCGCTGAGCGAGTCTGCTGACCATGGGGGGCGGGAGACAGACCCAAGTACAGCCCCGCTCCATTCTGACAGCTCTTGTCAGCCAGAGAGCAAACACTTGTGATCTTGAAAACAACGGCCCTGCTGCCCCAGGACTCGTTTGGTGGGAAGCCAGGCCTGAGAGGCAGCTGGGGCGGAGCCAGCCAGAACTGCACATGGAGACAGGGCTGTGTGACTGTGGAGGAGGCTGTGCTAGGAAGAGGCGATGTCACCCACTGCCACACGCCTTCACCTGGGGTGGGACCACGCTGGGGTCCCGTGTCCTCTGAGAAGCTAACTTTATATTTCTATTGGCCGCAGCAAAAACACCTGCAGGCCTGACCTCTGGAAAGGTGAAATGGGGTCATGTCACAGGGACAGGAAGTGGAGAAAGGTGGGTGCCCAAGGACACATATGCGACCTCAATCCACAGCATGCTGGGGATTTCACTGCCCCCCTCCCCCAGCCCCTCCTCCGTCAGCACTCATTTCTGACGTGGGAACTGCTTTCCTGGTGCTGTGAAAACCGCTGCCAGCTGCGGGTCTGCCACAGGTCGGGGGCCTGCTGAGGGGCGGCATCGGGTGGGTAAGCTGCTAGAACAGGAGGGACAGGCCTTTCTGCTTTCAGAAAGCCCCACAGCGGCCTCTGCTCGGTCCCTGCATCCCCACTCATTGTGAAAGAGTCAAGAGCAGTGCAGGGAGCTGATGGCACAGAGAGATTTCACAGAAATACTTGCAGAATGTATGTACCAGACAGGATTTTTTCCCCTTTTCAGACTGATTTTCTCATTCTCCCAAGTGTCAGCATTTTTAAGTTTCTTTTATGGGAGTTGGACTGGCATGGGAGTAAAAATAAGTGTAAACAAACCACAGCCCCATGGTCAGCATCTACTAGAGGCCACTGGCAGGCTGCTTCAGTTTCCCCGTGCTCTGGCCGGGACTCAAGGATAGAGGCGAAGAGGCCCTTGTGCTGGCCAGATTCATCAGACAAGAGGCAAAAACAAGAAAACCCGGAGGACAAGCAACAGTGTGTCTGCAGTAAGAGGAAAGCTTTGTGGCCCTGCAGCCACGGTAATGGTGAGCACCAAGAGAAATGGGTTTAAGTAAATTCCTCAAACAAACGCATGCCACACAGACACACACCCTTCGAAGTCACACACAGCCTAACAGCTTAAACAGAATCTGTTCACTAAATCAGCAAAGGGGAGAGACGGAGAGAGGTAGGCCAGCGAAGCAAGAGGCCAATTTTATGCCCACTGAATTTGTTTTAAAAAGGACTCCCGGCAAGGGTGGGAGAAAGCTACGGCTTAGGAGGGCTAGGCCGGGCCAAGCGCTGCGGCCACCCACGTGGTTTATGAAGGCACAGATCTGTGGAGGGGCCGAGCTCGCCCCTCCATGAGCCCTAACAGCTGCGAACGTTTCGTGTTTTCCTTTTCCCCTTTGGCCCTGAGGGAGCCCTTACCACGGAGGCCTTCCCCTTCTGAGGGGACTTCATGTTTCCCTGGGGGTGACGGTGGTTCTCTCACCACATCCCCGGGGAAATGAGGAACCAGTCCAGCCTCAGGAGAGGAATGGAGGCCTGTAAACACGTGTTCTGAGGAGGCTGAGGGGTGAAGCAAAGACCAGGGGCAGGTAACAGGTTAGTGACCTGCAGCAGAGGGGGTGGTGTGGACGGTCACAGGGGGAAGAACCCCCATCCAGCCTCCACCACCCAAGGCTGAGGCAGGGCTGGCCGCCCTCTGAGCACCTTCCTCAGTCCTCCAGGAACCAGGGAGCCTCCTAATGGATCAGAACCTCAGGAGGCAGCTGTGGTCCCCCTCACATGGCTCCTGGCCCCCCTCAAAGCCCATCAGCTCTCCTGGCCTGCCTAGCACTGCCCATCTCCACATCTGGCGGGAGGAAAAAGAGCCAGCTGGCCCTCTGAACTTCACAGCAGGACGATAAAAGCGCATTCTTTCAACCAGAAGGTGCCTTTGGCCAGGCCAGACTTCCAGGGTGTTCGAGTGCCCTTCACCCGCAGCTACTCTGGCCGACACTGCAAGGACTGCCCAGACCACCCTCCCGCCACACCTTCCTCCGGACCCTCTGGACCCTCCGCTGCAATCCCCATACCCGGTGCCCTAGGGGAACCCCCCTCCCCCACCTCATCAACTCTGGGTGCAGTTCTTTACTATCTGATCTGGGCGACGTCTGGACAGCTGAGGCTGGCCAGGAATTCTGCCTGTCGACATTCAATTGCTTCCTCCAAACAGGACAGGAAGGCCTCTGGGTGTGGGGACCTCTTTGGTCCGAGAACCGTTCTGGATGGAGGCTCCTGGGTGAACAATGCAGACAAGAGGACCAGGCTGGTGGAAGCACCCTGGAGCCTGGCCTTTCGAATGCTGCACCCAAAGGGCCACGCATGCCCGTCAGATGCTGCTGGCGTGTTGGAGGCTGAGTGTGGAAGCCGGTGGAGGACAAGGTGGAAAGGCCACTCTGAGAGCTGATACCTGGCGAAGTTTCAGATCAGTCCACGCCACCATTACCATCAGCGGTGCCGGGTGCTGCCCGCCAAAGCGAGTGGAGCCAAATCGCAACAGGCCACAGGCCACCAGGAGGGTCTCCGAGCCGGAGCAGCAGCTTTGCATTGCTTGTGCTTTCCTTTTTGTCCTCGTGCATTCACACCCTCTGCTTTTGCACACGTGAGTCCAGGGTTTGCCAGGCAGCTGGCCATGGCAAAGCCTGCACAGCTGTCCAATCCGTCTGCAGGTCAGAGTCTGGAGGAGGAGGAAAACTGTCTTCCTACTGCCCCAGGACGGCCAGAGCAGGCAGGGAGTCATCCAGAGACAACGCCAGGATGACACATCAGGGACCGGGCAGGGGCCTGTACGTTTTCCAATTCCAGGAGCAGGCGCTGCCTCCTCGTGCCCACCTGCTTCCGTGGGCCTGGCAGACCAGCAGGACAGAAATGAGCTGTGGTGTTTCCCTGTCTGGGCTGCCCCGAGGGCAGCGGAGGTTGTGACTGAGGTCGCTGAGTGAGAGTTGACAGCAACGAGCTCCCAAAGGTGGACTATTGCTGCTGGCAGGACCCGAACCTGCTTCAGACCTGAGCGTGGCATTGAGCAGCCCCAGGGGCTGGCGCAGGTGGAGGGAGGCCCTGAGGCTCTGTGTCGGGAGAGGCGTGGGTGCAGCCTCCTCTGCACAGGCAGGGAAGGGTCTTCTGGCATCCTGGGCGGCACTGCCGGCTAAGCACTAAGACTCCCCGGATCTCTTGCCACGTCTGGTGACAGCCTCCGCGGCCTGCTTTGGCAGCTGGGACGGGTCTGTCAGGATGGAGGTGGTGGTGCTCAGATGCCGGAGGGTGCTCAGCACCACTGAAAGACAGGAGGGGGAGTTAGCCCGAAGGCAGGGTGCAGGCGGCTGCTTTGAGTCCCACCACGGATAGTATGCACACGTAGCCTTACGTGTACCACCATCGTGTGACTCTCGTGCTTGCCAAAGGAGGAGGGGGACACCAGGACAGCGCCTCTGCCTTTAAGGCAGCTCTCTGAATCCTATTCGTAGCCTGCGGATAGGTGGAGAGGACTAAGCTCTCCAGGCTTGTTCACCAGTGTTACTACCACTTCTCTATAACCTTAACATATAGACATAGCTTTGTTAGTTATAAGAATTAAACAAGGAGACATCTGAAAGGGCCAGCCAATAGGAAAAGCTCAATAAACATAAGCTGCTGAAACTGGTTTGGCTCAGTGGATAGAGCGTCAGCCTGCGGACTGAAGGGTCCCAGGTTCGATTCCAGTCAAGGGCACCTTGGTTGCGGGCACATCCCCAGTAGGGGGTATGCAGGAGGCAGCTGATCGATGTTTCTCTCTCATCGATGTTTCTGACTCTTTATCCCTCTCCCTTCCTCTCTGTGAAAAATCAATAAAATATATATTTAAATAAATAAACAAACAAACATAAACTGGATCTGATGGAACTGACACAGTGAAGCCACAGAAAGGCTGGGAAGGTCTGCTCCCTGCCCTGCCAGTGACTAGCTCAGGACTCTGCACAGCACCATCCTCATGCCCAGGGTCCTGTCTGCATGGTTGTTTACAGTGGGGCCTGGGTTTTCTGTCGCCTTAAGGGTCCTCATCTCTCCGGCACTAACAGGAGGTGGCAGCCTCCATCCCCACCGCGCTGTGCGGCACCTCACTCACTCGGCCTGAGGATGGGCAAGGAGCAGTGCTCGTCCAGCCAGGACAGCGCCGTCCGGTTCAGTTCCGCCAGGCTGCTGGTGGACACCATCCCCTTGAAGGACTCGAACAGCGGCTTGATGATGATACTGAACTGCAGGGCACGTGGGTTAAAGAAAAGGTAAGCGACAGGGAGGGCCTTTCCCTTGGGGCGGGCAAGCAATTGTGACAGATGGTTGAGCGACAGACATCTGAAGAGGTAAGCATGCCTTCCCTTCCGTTCGCCTACGACGCTCCTATCGAACTGTAATGACCCCCATCGCTGCCCGGCCTTCCGGCTAAGACCAAGTGTAACCAGAACTGATCACTGAGCAGGCTGGAGGCAGGCACAGAAGCGTTTTTTTGGTCTGGAATGGATCCTGGTGCAATGACTTGAACATGACATAAATATACACATGCTCCTTGCCTAATGACAGGGTTACATCTTGATAAATCCAGAAGTAAAAAATGCATTTATTACACCTAACTTATAGAACATCATACCTTAGCCCACCCTACCTTGAACATGCTCAGAACACTCACAATAATCTATAGTTGGGCAAACTCATTTCACTCATCTCATGCATACATAAACTAAATTCTGTGGCACACCAAAAATTTATAGATATAAATATATTTTTGCTTGACAAAAAAGTGGAGTAGAATCCTGATTATTTGTGTTGGCTGTTGTCATTTTTTAAATTTGACAATTTAAGGGAAAAGAGATCAGTGCCCCTGATAAAATAGTCAAGTATTACATGCTTTAAAAATTCTTGCAGTGCCCAGGCTGGTTTGATCAGTGGACACAGTGCTGGCCTATGGACCAAAGGGTCCTGGGTTTGATTCCAGTCAAGGGCATGTACCTCAGTTGCAGACTCTTCCCTGGCCCAGGCCTTGGTCGGGTCTTGTGCAGGAGGCAGTCAATCAATGTGTTTCTCTCACATCAATATTTCTCTCTGTCTTTCCCTCTCTCTTCCACTCTCTTTAAAAATCAGTGGAAAAATATAGAGGATTAAAACAAAAATTCTTGTGGCACACAGGTTGAAATTCACTGATCTAACACAAAGCCCAAGTTTTATAGTAAAGTATTGACTATCACACGCTATTTACTATTTGTATCACTTTTGTACCATCCTAAAGTTGAAAATCCCATCTAGCCATTTTAAGTCCAGACCCATTTGTCACACACAAGGTTGAGGCAGTGGCCAATCCAGAGGCAGAGTAGTGGCTGGGTGGGCAGTGAGAAGGCAGGAGCCGGCCCCTGAAAGGGCCACTTGGAAGGCCAGCCAAGGGAGGCCCAGCCCACAGGAAAGTGCCTCATGACAGCATTCAAGGCCTGGGGTACCTTTTCAGGGAGCAGGTGGAAGGAGCTGGTTTCAAACCCAGGCTCTGCTGCTTGGTTTTGTGAGCCTGGTCTCTCACCTGCCACCTGGTACTCCCTGTCCCCTGTCACCTCTCCTCCCCTCACCTCCCGTCCCCTCCCCCGCCTCCCCTCCCCTCAAAAGGACAAGCTGGCTGCCGGGACGTGTTAGGCTAGAGGCCACTTCCTTCTACAAGCGGCTCTTGTCTTCAGTCCTCAAGGACCCAGAGAGCAATGCTGGCCTGTTCTGCCTCCTCCGGAAGCCTCGGCCTGAAGAGTGGCCCATGATAGCCCCACTCCACGTCTCGGGCCTGGCCCTGCTCTCTCAAGGAGAAAACGGACCTTGTTGTTTCAGAAGCTGAATGACAGCCATTATATGAGAATCTTTCTAAAAGGACTAGAGTGTAGATGTCTGCTGTTTTGGTGCCCTGGTTTGGGATAGGGTGGGCAAAAGAAACCCAAGGATACAATCCAGAACTTCCAATTCTGCAGGGTCCGGCTCTTCACATATTCATCAAACATGTCTGTCATGTGATCAAACTGGTGCCGGGCGACGGGGACTCCTGTGGCAGGGAGCAGCTGCTGGCAGGAGCTGCAATGACAGGAAGAATCAGAGGAAGCTTGGAGCAGCCGGTGACAAATACGGGCCCCGGGGGCACCGGATGGGCAGGAGGATCCTGCCTGTGTGGTGCACATGTGAGGATTGGGCACCGCCCGAGCCTCCATGATGTGCCCCGCCTCACATGATGGTGGCGTTGAGCTCCTCGATCTCCTCCCGCAGGCGCCGCGCCTCCTCCTGCATCTGGCTGCGCTCCTGCTGCAGCTTGGTGATGTACTCCACTGTCTTCTGCAGCGTGATGGCATGGCTGGTCTGCAGACGGGTGTGGGGTCAGAGCAGCGCCCACGCCCCAGGACTAAGCTCCTCACCCAAGGCCCCCAGGCAGCTCACCAGCTTGGAATTATTAGAGATCAAACTGTTCAGGGTGTCAAAGCCCATCTTGATGTTGAAGCGCCTCTTTTGCTCGGCCGAAATGTGCTTCATCTGCCGGTTCTGTTGGAAAACCGACCCATCACTGTGACATGGGGTGCGCTGCAGGCCACCTCTCCTGGCCCCTCCTCCCTGCCCTCTCAACCTATTGCTGACTGCTGGGGCCGACTGGACCCTGTGGCCAGGCTAGAGAGCTACGTGGAAGGAGCGGTGACAGGAAGCTGAAAGGCTTCAGCAGGAGCCACGAGGGGACAGGATGGGACCCTAGAAAACCACCCCTGAAGCATGGTGTGTGGCCATGCTTCAAAGTCCTGGAAAGGAACAAACACTGCCGGTCTGGCACTACCCAGCCACCTGCAAACCTCTCCTGTCCTAGGCGGACGCTTTCTGCCACATTGCAGGAGTCCGTGTTCCCCCCACAGGCCATTCCGTGGGTGGGGGTGGAGAAAGAGGGCTTAATATTGAAATTAAAGGTGCTGACACCACACTTCCGAGGCTACCTCAGCCTGGGGAGCACCAGCCGAGCCATGGCTCTCCTTTCCAGTGTGCCCCTTGTAAGGGCATGGCTGTCCCAAAGGTCCTTACCTCCCCATCCTTCCTAGGGAACAGAGACCCGAAAGAGACGGTGGTACCTTTAACACAGCCACATTTTTGGAATCGGCAGAGTATTTCCCTGAGCAGCTGTTCTGGGGAGACTGAGGACTGGGGCTGTGTTCTGAGGCACATGGCGAGGCCTGCCCGGAGTTTGGGCCGTCACGACCTGAGGAGAACAGAGACCTGCTTAGGGACAGGACTGGAGAGGGGGCTCGGCCAGGCTGTGCCTGCCGCAGTCCTCACACACGAAGGGAACCCCCAGCAAGTCCCAAGACCAGAAACCCATCTTCAGCCTCCTACAGCGGCCCCCCAGCAAAAACCAAAGAATCATGCCGCAGCATGCCTGCTGCTTTTCTGCTCCTGGCTGTATCCTGCCTGCATCGCTCACTTTCCCAGACTGGGCCACCAGCGGGTTTATGAGACCTCGCTGCTTGGCCTGTAAGCCCAGGCTCGATCCTGGGGCACCCTGGGGGCCTCCCGAATCCAGGAGTGGGCCAGCTCATTTCACTCACAAAGTCCCAACTGTCCCAGCCACAGTGACCACTCACCAGAGCCCACAACAGCGCCTTGGGGACTGCCCCCGTGCAGTGGGGCCTGCTCGCCTTTCACTAGGGAGTCTTGCACTGAGCTTGCAGAGAAGAGCCGGGAGATGGGGCCAGGCTGGCTGCTTGTGACATGGCCCAGGTCTGTCACCAGGATGCTGCTGTGGAACTCTGGGGCTCCAGGAGCCTGGGGTGACGAGAGAGAGAGGGGTCACTCCTGACGATGGTTGTTGGGCGAGGGCTGCCCAAGAGCAGGCCATGCTGCGGGTTTAAGGATGCTGAGGTCTGTCCAGGCCCTCACCCTGGCGATGGGAGCAGGCGTGATGACCACATTGGACTGGGACACGGTTGAAGCCAACATCCCTTCTCTCTTCATAGGGCCTGCCATGATCACTGCTTGTGGCCGTCCAGAGAAGGCAGCTGCCAGAACAAGAAGGTGAGGGGGAGGCCCCAAGCCATGGGACCTGCTCTCAACGCTAGTGCTAACCCCGTGCCTGGCCAAGGCACAATGGGGTCCCCCAGGAGAAAGATGGGGCCCTTTGGCTGCCACTGAGACATAGCTTTCCTCACCGCGGGGCACAGGAAAGACAAAGCCACCAAGGCCCCTGACATGTTTTTGTAATTTCCCTTTGAAGGGGACAGATTACAGACCCAGGAAAGAGATGACCAGGACCATGTGTTTTCCAACTGGATTGAGACTAATTTTAAAGGAACAACACAAAATACAAAACAGACTAGAGCAATCATATGCAGTATTATACTTTTTTTCACCTCATAATGTGTGTGTGTGTGTGTGTGTGTGTGTGTGTGTGATGAATATGCAAGCCTTGGGGCCAAGAGAATATTCTGGGGACTGTAGAGGGGTCAGACTCCAGCTTCCCTCCCCACTCACCTTGGGCAATGCAAGCATTCTTCAATACCAAGGACACGGGCTCTGGTTTGGGAGCAGGCACTATTTTGGGGGGCTGCTTGGGCCTCCCTCCAGTCCCGGATACAGGTTTGGGGTGCACAAACGTTAAACGGGGCTGCGGAGGGCCCACAGCTGGCTGCTGAGTGGCCGGAGACAGTGCCAGGCCACAGGGGGATGCTGAGGGGGTGGGGTGGTGAGTGGTGATGATAAGGCCCTGGCTCTGGCTGAAGGTGGTAGCAGAGGCATCGTGCGTGAGAGTGGTGGAAGCCGTGTGGGTAATGACAGCAGGGGACTTGTTGGCTCCAGAAAACTTCTGTGGCTGCAGGAAGGTGGGTGGGGGTGGGGAGTTCAGGGGGGTGGCAGGAGGGGCGAGTGGCACAGCAGGGGGAGCTGGCATCGGGGTGGGGCTAGGTGAGAGCATAGGCATGGTGAACAGGGGGAGGAAAGGCTGTGGGACACTCAGTGGGGGCGTGGAGGGACCAAAGTCTGCGGGCTGGATAAAGGGGTGCTCCGGCTGGGACGTGCGTTCACAGCCCGGCCTATCTGTGGGGTCCAGGGCCGTGGCTGCGGGGGATGCGATGAGACTGTCGGGGAGGCTCACGGTGGGGAGAGAGGTGGTGGACAGGATGCTCTCCTGAAAAGGGAAGAGAAAGGAGGAAAAAATACTGGGATCACACAAATTGCCATCACTTTCTGGTGCTACACGCCACAAAGTACAATGTCTGCCGGGCACCTGAGATGAACCCCTGAACAGAGGGACAAAGGCACTTGTCCCATCCCGTTACTGCTGATCTGGGGGGTGCACCTGTGTCTCCCAGATGTCCACGGGGTCTTGTTTCCCTTAGAAACTAAGTGATAACAGGGCTCAGACGAAGTGACTGTCTGCACACAGCTGGCTCTCGGCCTGGGAATATCTTGTTTCTGAAGTCCAGCAGGGGTCCCCAAAAGTCCCTGCCATCTTCTGTTACAGAGCAGAGGCAGCCTGGATGCCAGCTGCTCATGGGGTTCCCTCAGGACAGTTTCGTATATCAACTTCCAGAGAGGTCACCTCTTCCTAAAAGGGAAAAGCTATAAGGAATCAGATCTCAATCTCTTCAGAGGAAATTCTTCCCAGAGCCAGATGGGAGAAGATGGGCCAGGTTACTGGTATCTCACTGCACATGGGCACCAGCCGAGAGCCCCTTCAGGGCTAAAGGCCCGGCCTCACTTGGAAACCAATCTCCGGTGATTGCTGAGTAAAAACTCAAAGGAATACACAGAACTTCCTTTCATTGCCACCCACGTTTTTCTTTGCTGTCTTGCTTACTTTGTCTTAAATCAGTGGTTCTCAACCTTTTTAATGCCTCGACCCTTAATTACAGTTCCTCATGTTGTGATGACCCCCAACCATAAAATTATTTTCGTTGCTACTTCATAACTGTAATTTTGCTACTGCTATGAATCGTAATGTAAATATCTGTGTTTTCCGATGGTCTTAGGCGACCTACAGGTTGAGAACCTCTGCTGTAGAGCCTAAGACCATGGGAAAACACAGATATTTACATTACGATTCATTAACAGTAGCAAAATTACAGTTATGAAGTAGCAACGAAAATAATTTTATGAAAGGTTGAGAACCACTGTCTTCAATGATCAGAACAGAGCTCACTGCACACGGGTTACCTGGAGCCTTAGATAGGAGCATATACTTATGGAGTCAGTCTCCCACCGTGTCAATCTCCAGGATGCTTTCAAGGAGGGGCTAGCATAATTTCTTGTGATCTAGCAGCCCCTCGCACTTTGCTCATGACTGTGTGGTTATGTCATTAGCCTAACCACAACTGCAGAGGTTTCATGACCAGCCCTGTGCCCCTCCCCCAGCTCCTCTACCTGAGCAGGTGGGCTGTTGGGATCTGGTGCAGATGTTGAGGCAGGTGCAGACAGCATGGAGCCAAAAAGGGAGCGGCTGGAAGAGAAGAGTTCTGAAAGACAACATTGGGGCTTTTGAGCTCCGTGTGTCTGTCACTTCCTTAAATTAAAATGCAAACAAATCAGGCACTGAACCCCACCTTACCCAGAGGAATGCCATGGCCGGAGAGGGCATTCCCCCTGAGGGAACTGCAGGAAGAGGCCCTCTGATTGGAACCACACCTGATGGCAACTAGTGTGAGCTCTGAGATACTCCCAGGCCTGGAGTTTCACCAGCTCTCACAATGGTGGGAGCTCAGGAACCAGCTTTACACAGGCTACCAAGGAGACAGAATTGAACCTCACATCACCCTGCTTGGCCCCGGAGGGTAAGATTCTTCAGGAAAGGAACAACCTAACACAGGCACTGTCGCAGAGGGGTCAACAGAGGTGAAGCACAGACCCTTACCCCCCAAACTTTGCAGGGGCCTGAACCTTCACCCCTTCTGAGGGAGGTCTCCTGCCCCCATGGCTGCTTTGCTTCCCATGCACAGCTCAAGTCGGAATCCAGGTAACAGACAGAGACTTGACCGACAGCAGCTGCCCTCTCCCTGCGACAAGACTTGTTTGAGATGTCTTGTACCCATGGTGTGGGGAGGTGGGTTTTTGATATCCAAATCCAGCCTAGTACCAGGAATGCTTAGGCCTACTCAAGAAGGCAAATAATCCTTTCCACTAATATAGACAGGGTAAAATAGGATTGTTGTTAGAGTGTTGAGTTTGACATAGAATAGTCAAGTTTTCAGTTATTTAAAGTGGCTAATTGAAATAAACGAATATTCTAGAAAAACTGATTGCACTGTACAAAAAGCTATTCCTAAAGTGTTATCAAAAGTTTTTATTGGCAGTTCATCTCATGGTAAAATTGCGTAACATGTAATGAACCTAAAGCAGTCATATATTAGCGCAAAGAACCAGCTTTAACTGCAGGAAACTGTGGGGAGGTGGCCGTGTCGCTGGCGCCCTCTGCTGCCTAGAGGGAAAACTGCTCACAGTCATGGCCAAACCAGAGGCTCTTCAGACTGAGAATGAGAAGACCAATTCCCACAACAGCAATGCCCCAGAGACACTTGCAGACTTTGCAGCTACAACCAAAAAATTGGGGAAATTCTAAGTCCTCCCTGCTCCCTTTCCCACTCCAACAGCTCCCTCTGTGAAAGGGAAGCACCGGTCTGCTTTGTCCTGGGTGAAGGAGGTGCAGGTGGCCATGCCCTCTCTGCTCATGTCCTCACCTTGGAAAGGTTCAAACGTGTCCATGAAGTCCAGGTTGGGCTGCAAAGGAATCAGCCCCGGCTGGATCATGTCTGCATTCCCCAGATGTGCTGTAAGGATCAGAAAGGAGACAGAGCAATGACTTTGCCTTCTCAAAGTTGTAGGAAGAGATGAAAGGCCTGGTCCTGCTCAGATTCTAGATTCTTCCAAGAAGAAACGTAGGCAACTGGCTGGGATTTCTACCTTCTTGTGGGTTCATGGCCATTCTCTGCTCCCAGAATGCAGAAAAGAATAAGTTTTTTCAAGAAAGGTAAATAGAGTATCAAGTACGGACACTCCCAGAAATCATGATCAGTTCTGCAGAGATTCCCCCAACCCCTGTCCCAATTCTAATTCTGTGGGCGCTTCCATGATGGGTGAACTGGACAAACTCTCAGGCCAGATGAGAGGTCATGCCCAGGAGTGCTGCTCATCTTCTTCAGAGTGGGTCTCAGACCTGTCACTTGGGCTAGGCACACATCTTTTGCTAAGGGGACAGAATCAGAAATATGAAACTGATTCAGATCAAACCCCCGCTGTTTCTCACAGTGAGACCATGGGCCTGACAGCTCCTAGGTAGACTCAATTTGCAGTCCCCACCCACTCAATGCATGGAGCCGTCAGACGTCAGTGAGGTTGGTCAATCTTCCTTCTTACCGCCTGCTCTAAACAAGTGACATGCAGCTGCTCAGAGATGGCCCTGAAGTGAAGTCTGCCCCAGGGAGGCCTGACAGAGAAGGAAACCAGCCAGGCACTCAAAGTCAGGGATCTGGGGGTGGGTTACCTATTTCCCGTGGGTTGGGCCAGGCCACCGGTGGGTGTGAGGAGAGTGTGGAGAAAAGTGTGTCGCTGAATTCTGACATGAGCATGTCTGTGTCCAGCAGTGGGTCCTCCTCCATCGGGACTGGGGTCTTCCATCCATCCCGATGTTTGTGCCAATAAAGCATGTCATCTTCCTACCGCCAACAGAGGGGATGGAGAAGTCGAGCAGGCGGTGGTGGACTCAGAGCTCCCAACCATGTTGTGCTGGGGACATATGCCCCCTATTCTACAGAGCGGCAGGGGCTGTTGCGAAGAACATGAGTGGGTGCAGAACAGAAGGGAGAAATCCCTGCAGCCCACCCAGCAGAGAACTGATGCCTTTGCTCAGCCCTTCAATCCTTCATGTGAGAAGGTAGCGGCCCCTCCTTTAGCCGCAGGGAGAGTCCATATCCCCAAACTCCTCTGATATGGGGCTCACTTGTCAAGCCATCCAAGTTATTGCTGTTTCTTGTCAAAAGGGGGCTCCCTACGGGAGTCCTCACCCCCAAGCTCCCTCACCTGGGCCAGGCTGGAGAGGTCCTCATCCTTGTGCTGCTGTAACTATGGAGAAAAGGAGACAAGCAGGTCACCCAGGGCCAGGGAAGAGATGAGGCCCTCGGCTTCTCCTCCCTAAAAGAGCGTGGACTCCAGAAACATCTAGGCATCCTGTCTCTGGGGGGCAGGTGGAGAGAGAGTCCTGACCCTGCCACCCCCAGGCAATGCCCGGCAGAGGAGATTCCTGACCAGTGTTTGTGGATCAAAAGCCTTTTCACAGATGGAGACGTTGACAGCAAAGATCCCGGCCACAGCAAGCCCATCACTCGGAAAGCTAGAACGCTTGTTCCACGGAGAGCTATGGAGCTGCAGCCTCAGGGCCAGTGTTTGAACGCAGGACTCATCCCTTCCTTCCTCCGGGGCCCCTTCCCCAACATGCTCCTTTTGGATCCCAGGCCAGTTACCCTTTTCTTGAAGTAGGTTCTCCACTTGTGATATTCCCGGATCACGATCTCGATGCGACTTCTCCAGTACTTCCCTTCTGTGGTGATGGCCTGCGGGAGAGAAGCAGGTCAGCAGGAGAGATGGCGCCGCGGCACGTCAGCAGCAGTCACCCAGGAACAGAGTCATGTCTGACGCCAGGCTGGAAGTCAGCCTGGTCAATCCAGCTCGCAGCCCACCATGGTCCTAGACTTCACTCACAAAGTGTGTTCCCCTCTTCTGGGCTGCAAGTGGCCTCTAACTGAAGATGCAATAGCCAAGGGGGGCTTCGGCAGCATGGGTCCTGAGGGTCTGGATTGGATGGGGTCAGACAGAATGATCCCTCGGGTGCTGAGGAGCCCTACAGAGACCCAGGGATAACACCCAAATGCATGTTTCCAGTAGCCACTACTACACTGTGCTGGGGACATATGCCCCCTATTCTACAGAGAGGCAGGGGCTGCCCACAGAACGTGAGTGGGTGCAGAAACCCTTGCAGCCCACCCCGCAGAGAACTGACCCCTTTCCTCAGCCCTTCAGTCCTTCATGTGAGAAGGCAGTGGCCGCTCCTGTAGCTGCAGGGAGAGTCAAAGGGTCAGAACAAACGGTCAATCACAGAAGTTTCTGGTGGAAAGTGATTTGACTTCCAAGAGTATCTCATTCAACTGAACCTTTACTCAGGGCGTGCATCCTTCCACATCCTTGAAATGTTCTGGTGACAAGGAATTCACGACTGTCTCAGAGAGCCCGCTCACTGTCAGATCCCTATCATGCCAAAGCCCCCCATAATCTCACCCAAAAATACTTCCGTGTGCCCTGGTAGGTGTTACTAAGTAGTTACAGCATTTGGTTCACAGGTTTGAGTCCCGATCAGGGGCACATACCTGGGTTGCAGGCTCGATTCCCAGACCCGGTCAGGGTGCATGTGGGAGGCAACCAATCGATGTGTCTTTCTCACATCGATATTTCTCTCTCTGCACCTCTCCCCACGTCCTTCTACTCTCTAAAAATATCCTCAGGTGAGGATTAAAAAAAAAAAAAAAAAAAGATACTTGCCTTATAAGGAGTCCAAGTCCCTCCCTATTGACTTCAAGAAACACTACAGTCACAGGAAAGTAGAGGGTAAGTCCCAGCTGTAAAGTCCCTCAGTCCCTGGGTCAGCCCACTCTGAGAAGGGGAGCCACCTGCTCCCCACATCCCCATGGCTTCTCAAGGTCACAATAGCTGACAGGACAGCGCAGCCCCAGCATGCTGCCCTGTGGTCTCCCATTAGGAACCAACCCTGGCTCCCAGTCCTCATGAGCCGGCTCCTGAGTGAGGCGAGTTCCTTTCCCGGCCACCCATGATCACTGCCACTCACCTCTGGCCGGCGATGCTCGTCCACTTCCACAGAGCCGTCTAGGGGAGTGACGAAGTGGCACACGGGATTTTTTCGCTTCTCCAAATCTGGGCAGAGAGGGAGTAAGACATCATTACTGCAACCAAGACCCCTGAAGGAGCCTTGTCCTTGGTCTACAACCCTCCTCTCGGGTGGGACCCTCTCTTTCCCTTGGGAAACAAGATTTCAGACAAACAAAGGGATCCAGGTTAAAGAGAAAGAATGTGTCAATGTGGCATGGGTAAGAAATGGAAATGCCAGCCTAACACCAGGGTAGCCCAAGCACGCCAATCTCCTGGAAAAGTCACCCAGGCCAGCTGGAGACAGAACAAGGCCGGACCTGCATTTTCTTAGACCTGCTGGAAGTGGGAACTGTTCCCTGATGCTTCAAATGTCACCTGTCTGCTACACCCTTTCTGATTCCCCTGAAAAGAACAAACCCCTCCCTCCGCCTCTGCCTTTTCGACATTGGGCCCTGGTGTCTATCATAACAGAGGGCAACTGTGTTGTAAGCAACCAGCTAACACATCTGTCTCCTGCAGATGACGGGCACCTTCACAACACAGACCACCTGGTTGGCCCCTGTGCCTGTTGGCAGAGAGGTGTCCAGTTCACTAGGATTTGGCTTGGTTTTCCTGTCTCTGCAGACTGCCCAAAAGAGGCTTTTCTTTGAGGAACAATTTCCAAGGTGCACAGGCCTCCAGATGGAAGAACCTGGAGGGCCATCCCCACAGGCCTGGGGGCCCCTGCAGCCTCCTGCCCCAGCTCCCAGGAGGCCCCAGCTCACTTGGCACTCACACTGCATGTACCACGCCCGCCAGATGGCGTTATTGAGCCGGATCTTGTCTCTCCACTGGAGCTTCAGGCCCTTGAAATTCTTCCACTTGGGAGACACCAACTTCCCACTGAAAGGCAAGAAGAGGGACACTCATTGATTCCTCTGAAAATGAAGTGACATCAGAAAGTGCCACCTGATCATTCCAGGCACCAAATTCTGGATTAATCCATTACAAGTCACAGATGAGATTGATAGAATATATAAGACCCTTTGGGACCTCTTCCAAGTGACGTGGAGTAGAGGTGTTGGGATGATGCCATTGGTTAACTGTTGAAGCAGGGTGAGGGCAAGGTTCATTATCATATTCTGTTTATTTTTTGCATTTTTAAAAAAATTTCCATAATTAAAAGTTAAAAAGAAATCTGTTGAATTTGCTATATAAATATCAAGTCACATTGTACACTTTAAACTTACACAACGTTACTATCAATTATACCTCAGTGAAGCTGAAAAAGATATCTGTCGACCACTGAATGAAAGCCAAGCTCCTTTTTTTTAAAAAAAAATATATATTTTATTGATTTTTTACAGAGAGGAAGAGAGAGGGATAGAGAGTTAGAAACATCAATGAGAGAGAATCATCGTCCAGCTGCCTCTTGCACAACCCCACTGGGGATGTGCCCACAACCAAGGTACATGCTCTTGACAGGAATCGAACCTGGGATCCCTCAGTCTGCAGGCCAATGCTCTATCCAATGAGCCAAACCGGTTTCGGCAAAGCCAAGCTCCTTTAACCTGGTCTTGGCCCACCTCCCCACAAGGTACTTCCAACAGGCCTTTGAACCTGTGAGGCGCTCTCCTGCCTCCAGGCCTCTGCACACATGGTCCTCACTCCTCTTGGAGCTCCCTGTGCCCCTACCCACCTGTTCAGCCTTCAAACACTGCTCCACCACCACCTCCTCTGAGCAGGCACGGAGACCTCCCAGCGCACAGCTCACACCTCAAAGAGCACTCACCCGGAGCCGCTAGAACAATGTCTGTGCCCACATCTCCCTCCAATAGACAGCCTGCAGCTTCCAGAGGGAGGGCCCTTTAGGCTTCCCTCACCCTACGCACCTAGCACAAAACTTGGGGCTCAGGTAGTAATTCTTCGTTAATGAGTTAAAGCGCTTGCAAAGCAGCTAACAACAGGCAAGGAACATTCTCTGGAGGCACAGCCTCCTCGGACAGCTTAGTTTTCCAAGGGCTCTGCCAGGAGCCTCCTCTGAGCAGCTGGCACAGGGCTCCTCTTTTTCAGATGGCTTGAGCTAGGCAAGGGGCTATTTTTGGTTCATACCAAACGGGGTTCTCTGGGTCCTCCTGACTGCAGGTCACAGCCCTTTCCCTTTTCCAGACCCACTCAGAAAGCTCAAGTGACAGAGACATGCCAATAGCTCAACAGCTGAGGTCTTCAACGATGGTACCCAAGCAATAAACCTGAGCTGAACCTGAAAACCTGGGTTACGAAGCAAAAGGCTGTGCACCTGGCAAAACCTCATGGCTCCCTTTACCCACCCAGCACCGGGCCAGGCTGAGAATCACAGAATCACATCAGCCAGAAGGCTGTGACACCCCCACCCCCACCCCCGAGAGAAAATGTCACAGCACATTCTCTTAGAATCAGAGGAACAGAGAGCAGAAGCCTCAGCTCAAAGAATTAGGGCCTTCAAACCAGTTAAACACCTTCTTCCTCTCTTCCATCCTCATCCAATGGCACTCTGAACCCACGCCCCCATTGCTCAGCATTCACCCCAGTTCAACAGCCAGCAGCTGCAGTGTTTCAGAGACTCTACTGCATAACTGCATCCTAACTGAACTTTTACGGTCACTTAACTCTTCTGGCACCCATTTCCTGGGTGAGATCATAATAATACTATCACCTCCAGAGTGTTTTAATAGGGATTAAATGTGTGTACACACACACACAATGGGTGAACCCTAAAGCAAAATATAAGATATTAATAACCACCTCAGTGATTTAGATTTATGTTATTACTGAAAGGCCTAATTTAACACCTCCTGACTTGAAAAGGCCTCTCTTTTGTGCCACTATTGTCAATAGACTTCCTCTTCTATGGGAGGAAAAAGGTGACACCCACATGCCCACTCTCAATACCCCTGAACAAGGACCTGGGCAAAGGTCTACCCTGAATTCCACATGGCTGTAGAACCACTTGCTTCTTGTTTCCTCATCTGACAAGTCTACTCTGAGCCGCGTGCGAGCTAAGAATGAGGAATGGGATGGATGAGGCAGATGAAGTCCCCGGAGGCACAAGTCCTGCCTGTGCTGAGTGTTGTGAAGAAGAGCAGAGGACTCTGGAAGCATACAGTCGGCATAACTGACCAGTTTGCCAGTCAGGAGAGGCTTTCTGGAGGAGGTGACATCTAAGCCAAGGTCTAGAAGATAAGAAACCTTTAAATAAACCAAGGAGAGGGGGAGAGGCCGTTCCTGCTGCCTGGCCCGAGGTGAGCAGGAACACACCTGGCCAGTGCAGCGGAGAACACCCAGCATGGCCGCAGCCTGGAGGGGTGGGGAGTGGGAGTGGGTGCGGCGCTACCAGACAGACCAGGCTGGAGAGCAGAGTACGTCCCGGAGTGCATTAGGTCCCAACAGCGGGCAGAACCAACCCGCTTCCCCCACCTCCGCACGACCTGTCAGCAACCTGATGCCTAACCAGGCAGGTGGTTCCAGGAATAAAAACAAAACGGTCCCTATTTCTTTACTTCCTGAAGGGGAAAAATATCCAAAACTTTCCTATAACTGATTGTTTATTCACATTTAAGCCCAGGATAAAAGGCTCCTTTCCATGTTGCTGGATCCTGACCCAGCATTTGCCACGGCGCAGAAGACACAAGCAGGAGAAAGGCACTGGAAAGTGGGGGCTCCTGGGAAGAGAACCAGCTTGGGTGCCCTGCAGTGTTTGGTGAAGAACTAACCACTGGGCTAACAACAAACCCAACCTCATCACTACTCTGTTACCGAAGACAAAGCAGGGCAACCTGAGCATAACAGCATCTTCTCAGAGAAGTGAGGTCACCTGCCGGCTTCAGTTACTTACAATGAAGGGGGTGGGGTGATGCAGGAGAGATCCAACCCTGTGAGCTGGAAACCAAACCTGACAGGGTGTAGTGTGGGGGTTCTCGTCGTCTTCCTCTCTCTTGCTGAAATGTTTCACTTTCCCTTGATATTTATGTCAAATGTGGTCAAACTTCAGCAGGAGTATGCCAGATATCAGAGCACAAACTGCTATTACATGCCCGCCCTCCCACCCCCGATTTCTGTAATGTCTTAATAGCCAACAGGTGGCGCTCAACCAACACAAAGAAGAGTGAGTCCAAAACCAAAACCCCACCCACAGAAGTAGAGGGTAGGGTGAAAGGAGAGGTCCTGGATGTTTTCATGGGGGCTGACCACCCCTCCTCCACGGCAATTTCAAGACAAGAGCTGAAGAAGCGATACACACAGCTGTATGGTAGCAAAGATTCCACAGGCAAACTGTTAGGAATGGGGGGGGGGGGGCGAGGGGCTGGGAGGACTACATTTCTGTGTTTCTTTAGTGACGGGTTTCTCAGAGCCTTTTGTGTGCTGATGTCACTGTCAATCTCTATGCCGACAGGAGACATTCTCTATGCTGACAGCCACAGACCAAACTGGACGGGACCCTTGTTACAGGGCTACCCGGAGTCCAGTCTCCCATGCCACGGGCCAGGAGAGGCTGGCTGGCTGCTCTAAAAAGTCCTGAGTCCTGAAGAGCTTGCCAGAGCTCCCTAGAGCAGTACCCCAGGAAGCACCTATGGTGGGGCTTCTGCTCCCCAGGCCCTGCCCCAGCTTAGTCTTCCAGACCTGGATACTTCTTAGTCTAACTCAGGATCATCCCTCTGCCTTCATCAAGGTGTAACCAGAAACACAGAATGAAAATTTCTGCGACCTCTGCCTCCCCCCCCCCCCCCCCCCCCCCACACACACACAGACGAGAGACCTCCTCTGGCCTAAGCTTCCCAAACCTGCCCCTCCCACATGCCTGTGCAGGTCCTGGGGCTTCCCCCACAGAACAATGAGCCTGGATGCACCACATGCCCTCCCACTCAGACCATGGGAAGGTCAAAACCTATGTCTGACTCATCTCAGCACAGTGCCTGGCACCTGGGAGGTGCTTTTAAATATGGGGTTACTGCCGAAACCGGTTAGACTCAATGGATAGAGCGTCGGCTTGGGGACTGAAGGGTCCCGGGTTCGATTCCGGTCAAGGGCATGTACCTTGGTTGTGGGCATATCCCCAGTGGGGGGTGTGCAAGAGGCAGCTGATCGATGACTCTCTCTCATCGATGTTTCTAACTCTTTCCCTTCCTCTCTGCACAAAATCAATAAAATACATTTTTAAAAATAAATAAATAAATAAATAAATATGGGTTTACTAAGTGAAGGCTAAACTTCTCCATAAAGCAAACTCATACTCACCCTGCCATGCCACCCTTCCTAGAAGGCAGATTCATGACATGAAACAAGGAAGTTCACAGTACAACAAAGGTCCCTCTGAAAACTGTTGGATAGAACTAGCAGACCGAATTCTTCAGAGGTCTGGCAAGAGACTGCTCTGGAATGGAAATTAAAGGGCAGGCCTTGCACAGACTGGAGCTGGAATTAAGAACAGGGGCGGGTGGGGCTGGGGAGGGGCCTTGGGATTCTGTAGGTCCCAGGTAGAATGAGGTCCTATCCTAGTCAGCCTATCACGATAGGTCCCAGAGCAGTGGTGGAGGCCACTTGTTTCTTCATTTGATCGTACTTGCTTGTTTGATGCTTCTAAGATGCCCAGTAGCAAAATATCCCTAGTGCTGCCTCCCCCTCATTCTCTCCCAGCTAGATGGAATAGGCATGTTACCAGTGAGGGTAAGAGGAGCCGGTGTGGGTGGTCAGGGCTCTCTCTCTCCTCTTGGGAGCAAGCTGCCCACCAAGGGCCCACACTGGTCAGGCTCTGCTCCTACCTAGTGAAACACCATGGGGCAATTAAAAACCAACACACATTTCTTTGTACTGACATACAGGCAAGATCGTGGTTACTTGCATTAAGTGGAGGGAACACCGAAGTGCAAGATATGTAGTATGGCCACGATTTGTACTTTCAGCAGGGAGATATGCACAGACACACAGGGAGGAAGGGAGGGAGAGAGAGAGCAAGGGAGGGAGGGGCAAGAAGACAGCCAGTCAGGCTCAGGAATGACAGGCAAGAAACAGGTAACAGTGAAACCGATTTTCATTTGGAGAGCTGAAGAAGGGAGTCAGTCAGAGACTTAGTTTTCATTGTTTAATGTTTTATACTGTTTAAATATAACATGTGCATGTGTTACATTTCCAAAATAAACAAGAAAATAGGATCAGGGACAACCCAAGACCTTACAGGGCTTCTAGTTAATTGGGGAAGACAATTAATCACATAAGCAGATGGAAAACTTGTGCAAGAGATCCGAATATGAGGAGAATGGCTATTAGGCTGTTTCTCTAATGAGTGAGTGGATGAATAATGCTCAGTCAGATTGGTCCTCGTCCAGGACTCTGATTTTTCTTCAAAAGAGTGGTCTCTATTGGCCTTTCCTGGGATCTGGGCTTGGTTCCACAGGCTGCTAGGAGCCAAAACTAACAGGCTCCAGACGGACAGAGGTTCACTGAGGTGCCAAAGCATGGGGAGCAGCCACAGGCGAGACAAGACAGGAGAGGGCAATCGCCTAGAGCTGTGGGCCCTCTGCCCCGGGTCCCGCCCAAGCAGAGCCTCCTCCCAGAGGTAGCTTGTGGGGTTTTCAGGTCCGGCTCCCATGCCAGGGCATGGGTCCTCCCTGGAATTCATTGTCGTGGTTACTTGGTGTCTGGTCTAGGGCCTCTTGTATCACTGATTCACATTCAATCCTGTGCTAGTATTAGAGTGCTTTAATAATTACAAATTATGATGTACTTTATCACCCAGTATCTATGTAAGGATGGTCCCTTAATTTTTAAATAAATTTTTACAATTCTTGCCTATTTATCTTTCCATGGGAACTTTATGATCATGTTGTAAAATCTCAAAAGAAAACCATTTTAGTGTTTTGACTGGGATTGCACTTAATTCATAAATTAATGTGGGCAACATGGACCCATCCAACTGGGTCATTATCATCCTAGGTCAGTGTATGCTTCTCCACTTATTCAAGCTACTTAACTTACTTCAGAGGAACCTAAAGCTGTGTGGTATTCCATAAGCTTCTCCACATATGTCCCTTCTCATTTCTAATCTTAATACTTTCACTAACATTGAAAAATAATGTAAAAATGAAATACAGGAAGAGAAACCAGCAAGAAAAATAAATGCACATAGTTACATGTGCAAACACAAGCACCATCCACATTTTATTATATTCAACACAGCCCCACCCAAATGATAGAGTAACTGCCTTCCTCACCTGATCAAAGTGGCTAAGCCACGGGCACGAGTGAGACATTGCCATCACATCAGTACTAGGAATAACTACCTCAAAGAGCACAGCCTTCCCTGGCACTTCCATCCTCCGATGGGAAAAAGTAATTAGATTCAAATATTCACCAAGGCTAAGACTTTTACATAAAGATTAAAAACACCCACCCCATTTCAGACATCGGGCTTAAAGAGGAAAATAACAGAGGTCTGGGACACAATGCACATTTGAGCCAGGACTACAGAAACTGCTACCAGAGGAGTGATACTAGTAGACACAGAGCATGTTTGCAAATGTTGCTGAGTTCCTATGAAATCTGGCAAGAAACAAGTGTTATTGTCACCATCATTAGTCATTTTCAAGGCACTGCCAGCTACATCACTTACTTAAAAGGCAGAGAAATCTGAAGCTGTCTGATGCTTTTCAAAGGATAAGGTAACACTCTCCAGGTAGCCAAGATCTATAAATAGGTTTAAAAGCATTAGCTCCTTTGCAGAAAGTCAGCTTTGACTAATAAAGAAAACCCACGGAATCTGTTCTCTGTTGAACATGAAGCCCCAAACCTTAACCTTGACAATAACCATGGTCACAGTGACAGGAGGGTAAGTTAACTGAAGTTAGTATAAGTACAGCTATCAAATTCTAACCTTTCTGGGGCCAGGAGCTGGAGCCCGCCGTTAATACTGTACTATGTAGCACCTATGCCCCGTGTTCAGTGGTGCTTGACAAAAGAAATGGGTTGATGTGGCTACGCAAAGCATGAATACTGTGGCCATGACTTTCCCCATGACACGATCCTGACTCGTCTACTCAACTCACTTATTTAGCACTGTTCTCGGTGCTAAGAATAGAGCAGTGAACAAAACCAAGTCTCTACCTTATGGAGCTTATATTCTATGGACAGACAACCAAGTATGTGCTGTGTCAGAAGCACTCAGTGGTATGGAGCAGGGGCAGGTGGAGAGGGAGCTGGATGGGCCAAGGGGCAGGTGAGCAGATGTGGAAGTGAGACATTGGGTGGATCCTGGTTGCTGTCTCAATAAGCCAACAAAACTGCTCCCGCCAAGGCCGCTGATAACGTCCACACTGTCAAATCCAGCCGTCACTTTCCGGCCTCATCTGACCAGAGCTCCCTGCAACATCTGACGTTGCTCCTTGGCCCCCTTGCCTCACCCCACCCCAGGCCTTCTCCGGACACTCCGGCCTTCTGGTCACTCCGGCTGCTCCTGTTGAGTCTCTCCTTCACCACCTTTCCCGCCTCCTTCCCTCAGCCTCTGTCTCTGGTGTCCTCGGGACTGGTCCTGGGCTCTTCCTATTGTACTCTCCCCTCTGCTCCCTTCCACGTGTGTCCTCCAGGCTTGCACACTAGCTGCCCGGATTACTACTCTCTGAGCTTCTCCTCTCTCCCCTCCTTCCCACCCAGCAAGCCGGAATGCCCTTGACAACGCTTGCCAGTTCACATCGCCCTCCCTGGAACTCCTTCAGAGGTTCCCCTGCTCATAGTCAGAATAGAACCCCTAAATTTTCCCCAAAGTAGAGTCTCCCCACCCCATGCTGTCCACATCTGGTTTTGATATATCCTCCTTCACTTGTCTAATGTCTTCATCTTCCACATCTTACCTTCCTGCCGGAGCCCTGCGGGATCGCTCTCAAGGTAAATGATTTCGCTCTGCCCTCTCACAACACCCTGTACCTACCACAATCTGCAGTTACCTAGTTATGTGTCTGCTGGCAGTCTCCACAATCAGACTGCATTTTCCATGGAGGAGTGACCATTACTGTTCTGTTCGCCAATACAAACAGTGCCCAACACATACCACCAGAGTATGTGTACAACGAACTCCTGAATGAAACTACACTGTCTTCCTACTGCCCACAGGGCCCCACGCTTGGCCAGAACAGCCCCTGCTCCCTGGCTTTGCCCCACGCTTCCCTTACTGTCCTGCACCCAATCCTTCAAGCGGTCCTCTGTCAGAGCACGCTCCGTTCTCTGCCTGAACCTCACACACTCACATGGATGTGTTCTTGTTTGTTTGATCTAGGTTTATGTTCTTTCCCATCCCACCTTCCTTCCCCTCCCCTCACCATTTAAAAATCAGATAACACATCTTTGTAAATTAACTGATTGTCAGCTTTTCCAGGTTTGCTTTATTTCAGAGAACACAAAGGAATCGTCCGGATGAAGAGGAGGAGTATACTACAAACGGAGCAAGACTAAACCAGGAGTCAGGATCCAGCACTGCAGACCCAGCTTTGATGCAAAATAGCAGTGAGACTTCAAGTGGGATACCATCTCTGCTCAACAAGTCATTTCTTCTCCCTGGCTCTCAGTTTCCCCTTTTTTAGGGAGGGGAGGAGAAAGTAGAGTAGTCCAACTTCCTTCTCAGTTCTAAGCTCCCAACTTCCAGAAAGGGAGATGCTGGCACTAAAGAATACAAACGAGAGATCCCCAAAGTAGGTAGGCATGTGGGGTAATAACAGCTGCCATTCAATGTAAGAAAGAAGAAAAGGATCTGTAAAACCCCAACACAACCAGACTTCTGACTTATCTCTGAGGAGGGGATTTTAAAAAGCATGCAAACCAATAAAAAACTTTGTGCAACACTCCTCACATAATAAAAATTCAAAAATAAAATCTGCTTTACCTTTGCCTGCTAAAGATAATTTCCCTCCCATCTGCTACTGAGAATCAGCTGTCAGCCTAAACCTCTCCCTCTCTCCGTCCTCTTCCCATGCCTGCTGTTAACCTTCCAAGTAGCAGGAGTTTGGGTGGGCAGGAGAGTGGGAGACCAACCCACTACATCAACCCTGGCGATCAATGGGGTGACAGATGTCGCAGCCAGATCGCCCTCACATCCCCAACCCACTACATCAAAGGCCAGATCATCTCTGTCAGATGCGTCACTATTTCGGAAACACTGAAAGTCTACACTGACCCCCACCGAGATGAGCGCCCCCTACTGCTGACACTGTCTCCTCAGATATATGATCATATTATCGATACATCTTTATCAGATTCAAAACACCTATATTTTTTCCTTTGTGATACACTTATTTTCACTATGTCCTTTCTGTCAAAAGTAATAATCTGTTATTCACAAACTCAACCTTAACACAGGGGTGGAAGGTGAAGTTTCAGTTTATGATCACAGGCCTCACTCACCCGGCTGCATCCTGACTGCTGCAGCAAACGCCTAAAAAGAAAAGTGGGAAGGGTACACACGCCTTTAAAAACTATGGTCAGGTAGCATATCTTGTTCATCACCCTTGCTTCAAGGCCTCCTGGGAAAATAGACAAAAATACAATGACAATACCTAAGGTACAAATAATTTAACAGACTGCAGAGCAGGGAAAAAGCCAACACAGAAAGTGATGGACATTTATTTTCTCAAAACTGCAGTCCCCGATGTGCTGGGGTTTCCCCTCCACATTCACAGACAAAACCAACCAGTGGGCTGGAATGAAAGACTGAACCAAACGGAAGGAGATTTTGTACTTCCTTATCCTGCAGTCGTTTGGGGACCAGTGTGCTTTCTGGGGGGAAGAGGAGAGTAGGGAGAGAGGTACTTATGAACAAAACTTGAAGCCAACCACTTTAACTATTGTTTATAGAGTTTCCGAGTCTTTATGCTATTGGGAGGGCCTGCTCCGCTTTCCTGACATAAGGAAGAATGGCTAACATCTGATTGCTCTCAAGTCAGATTTTACTGAGGAAATCTGATCCTGTCCACGGTGCCGGTCCTCATGTCATAAAAATTCATCTATCACCAGAACCTCAGGCCAGGCCCTCCACGGGGGGAACACAGGGTGCCTTCAGTGAGGGCTGACTGAAGTTCAAGAGCAGCTTTTCTAATCAGAGGCGGCTTTCATAATCACTGTTACCGGCTGCTGGCCATGAGAGAGGGGAAGAATGAGGGTGTCCCCACCTGCCTACGATATGGCTTTGAGCAGATATCTGGCCTTTCAGAACTTCATTGGGGGGGGGGGGGGGCGCGATAACCTATCTCACAGAGCAGAGGCGAGAATTAAATGAAACAAGATATTTAGAATGAACTAATGGTGTCTGGAACACAGGAGGGTCTCAATAAAAGAGATTTGTGCATTCAGGTGACGTTTCCATGGCGCTCAGAACTGCTCTGACTCTCTGTGCTGTGATAAAGTGCAATTACAGGCCTCGAGGCCACAGCAGCCTAGTCTCCCAGTGACTGTTTGGGCGAGTGATGACTCAAGAAAGGTCCTTGGGAGCAGGAGAGAACTACCATTTGGAGATTAGATATATTTTTCAATGACAGAGCAATCAAATCCCACTCCTATCTGCACAGATACAATCATCTTTCTTTTTTTTACTAGCACATTTCACTCTCCACCACAGATGAGTATCTACCTAGTAGAAAAGCCTAATAGTTCTTCAACAGGAATGGGAGTTGGGGTTTTATGGTCGCCTATTATCTGCACTAGCAGTCTCCTTACCCCACAAAGTGCCCTCAGCAAGACAGTGCAGCTGGGGACTGATTATTCACCTCCCACAGCGGGTGCACTTCTCCATAATGTCCCTTATCAAGCACTGAGATAGAGCTGGAACACCCAGAAGAGGGCGGGGAAAGCGGGATGCCTGGAGGATTGTTGAAATGTTCTAAACCCTGCAGCCTCCAGGAGGAAGTGCAAAGGCTGGTGGACTCACATAGTGTAGCTTATTGCTACGGCTCTTTCCAGCTCAAAGTCCACAATTCTATGACTCTATAAGAATAAATAATGAGAAATAGTTACTCTAGAAAATGCTAAGAATCCCACGTTGAGGCAGTCAGAACAAACAAAAAGATCAAAACGTTTAAATTCCTCAGCTCTTTATAAGGTACAAATGTGTAGAGCCTGCAATCACACCTTGCTTTCCCAACCAGGAAGCAAATGCATCCATCCGTAGGGAAGAAATCGCCTGCAGGCCAGGAGGTGAAACTCCCAGCAACATTCACCTCAGTGTGATGTGTCAGGCTCTTCCCTGAAGACTGGGTGACAAAGCCAGTCTCAGCTCTTGGCCTCAGGACCTCACAAGCTAATGGGAAATATAGAACCTCTAGGATCCCATGAAGTGTATGGAAACGCACATGGGGAAACACGGATGGGCACGCAAACCAGGATGTCTTCTTCAAGTAGGAAGGTTGCGCTAACCAGGGAAAGGAAGTGTGGAGAAAAGGGTTCTAAGCAGAAGGAATAAGAGGTCTTTCTCAAAATACCAGCAGTTTGGCTTCTGGGTCCCCTCCCTACTGCATCCTTAGCTTTGATAAGAGATGATAAGGTAAGAGCCACTGATTAGAGCCTTAAGGATCAAAGTCTCAACCTCACTGCTGCCTGTTCCTTGCCACTGCATGGGGTCAGCACCAGTAGCTGATTCTGGGGAACAGAAGAGAGAGCTATGAGTTCATGCATTGCTCATATTTAGTGTCAATGTAATTTCTGAATGTGTAGTCCAAAAAGATGATAGAATAGGAGGAAGAGCTAGCTTGTTGCACCCATTTCTGAAGTCAAGCCGAACAAGAAAGAAGAAACGAAGAAAAGAAGGGGACAGGACTTAGAAAAGGGAAGTTTTGGAAAGATAGCTTTTATATACTATTGGTGGTTCAACTACATAAAAGTGAAAAACTCTTCTAAATAAAAAAATCAATAAGGGAAGTTACAAGATAATTGCCAAACTGAGGGAGATGGTGAAAAAACATTAACGTTTAAGGAGTTCTACAGAATTAGTTACGCTCCCCACGTGACTTACTAATGGCAGAGAGAAAAGCATGTCTTTACAATGAAGACAGCGAAGCAAATGATCAAAGGTGACATTTGCACCTTTAAGGGACTATCTGTGAAGCACACTCACCAAAAACATTGAACCTAAATGTAATCAAGTCTCTGGAGCCTAACACATAGTTCACAGGAAATCCAGGGGACAGAGCAACCTGCTAAACAACACAACAAGAAAACTAATACAGTACATGGGGCATTCTTCAGACAGCTGGACTGGCTGCTTCACAAAGTCATTGCCAAGGGGGGAAAAGCAGAGGGATTATTCTAGATTAAAAAATACTAAAGTGATCAAAGCCAAATGCAAAATGAAAGTCTTGACTGAGTGCTGATTCATAAACACTAGTTACAAAAGACAGTTTTGAGAAAATGGGACTAACTTTAATGTAGGCTGTACAATTTATGAACTAATATTTTCTTTGGCATGAAAATGGCAATGGTGCCGAAACCGGTTTGGCTCAGTGGTAGAGCGTCGGTCTGCGGACTGAAAGGTCCCGGGTTCGATTCCGGTCAAGGGCATGTGCCTTGGTTGCGGGCACATCCCCGGAAGGGGGTGTGCAAGAGGCAGCTGGTCGATGTTTCTCTCTCATCGACGTTTCTAGCTCTCTATCTCTCTCCCTTCCTCTCTGTAAAATACCAATAAAAATATATTTTAAAAAAAAGAAAAAAAGAAAATGGCAATCGTTATAAAAGGGAATACCTTTATTTTCAGGAATAAATGTCATGCTGTCTTCAACTTTTTTAAAATTCTCACCCAAGGTTATGTTTGTGTGTGTGTGTGTGCGTGTTTTGTGTGTTTAAATTGATTTGAGAGAGCGAGAGGGAAAAAAGCATTGATTAGAGAAACATTGATCAGTTGCTTCCTGTATCCACCCTGACCTGGGATTGAATCTGCAGCCTAGGTATGTGCCCTGACTGGAAATCAAACCCGCAACCCTTCTGGTACATGGAGTGCCACTCCAACTAGCTGAACCACTCAGAAGGATCTATATTTAACTTTTTAAGGAACTACCAAAGTGTTTTCCATACCATCTACCCCATTTTACATTCCCAGAGTTCCAAGCTCTCCACATCTTTGCCAACACTTATCACATGCTAATTGGTGTGAATCCATGATTTTGATTTTCATCTCCCTAATGATTGAAAGATGAAATAGATGGGGGTGGGGGTGGGGTTTCAGGAAGGTCCCTGAGGCCTACTGGTAAGAAAGCGACAAAATTCCACGTGTCCTGGTATGGCAGGGTTCGAGAGGTATTCTGGACGGGCCAATCAACTCAGGACCATGCCACCGAGCAGAGCCAGAGGATCGAGTCCACGTTCACCCGGGTCTGAGGCACCAGTATGAAAGATGAAATGGAGAGGGCCGGAGACCGGGATGCCAGGACACAGGCTTTATTGAAGAGAAGAGGACCACTGCCGGCTGCTTCCAGAGAGAGAGGGGGTGGGGGGAGAGAGAGAGAGAGCGAGAGAGAGCGAGCGAGGGCCGAGTACAAGCACTTTTTAAGGGAAGGAGAGGGGACGTGGCTTAGGGCACTCAGCACACGCTAATTGGTGGTTTCATGTAAGGCCTATGATTAGGGACCTAGGGACTTAGGAATTGGGGGCTTAGGGTTTTTGGCAGGTGCTGATTGGTGGTTCAGTGCTCAGGAATGTCTGGCTGCAGGTGGAGTTTACGTCTGTCCATCAATTGGAGGAAGGGAGGATCTATCAATGATTAATAATGTTAAGTATCTTTTCATGTGTTTATGGGTCATCTTTACATCTTTGGAGAAATGTCTATTCAAGACATTTGCTAATTTTTAACTTGGGTTTGTTTGTTTTTTCCTGAGTTGTATAAACTTTATATATTCTAGATACACATCCCTTAGTAGATATATGAATTGCAAATATTTTCTCCCATTCTTGGGGTGATCTTTTCAAACTTTTGAAAACCAGTCTGGCAACATATATCAAAGATTTCAGCGTGAGTTTAGTTTTACACTTTTAAGAACTTATAATTAAATAAGTAGAATGAGAAGAGATATAAACAAGAACATATATCAAAGTGCTACTTAAACTGAATCTTAAGCCTTATCTTATACCATATTCAAAAATTAAATCCAAATAAATCATAGTCCTAAATGTAACATTCAAACCTACAAATTTATTGGGGGGAAAAAAACAGGGGGAAAAACTCTTGGGTTTGGTAAATTATGGCTACAAAAACCTGCAGATACACATGACTTCATCAAAATTAAAAACTTTTGCTCTTCAAAAAACAACTGAAAATGATAGTGCAGTTCTATTTTTACCTACAAAGATATAGAAAGTAAAAAGGACACAATAACAAAATACAGGGTATATAGCTCCAAGAACAGTGTTTCAGATGATTTTGTTTTTTTTTCTATCTTTCTGAAATTTCTGAATTCTCCATTTCTATATAATGAAAAGAAAGGCTAGAGGGAGACCTTTACAAAACTATGTCCATCTTAAAAAAGGAGAAAAAGTGAATTTCCACCTCAGAATTAATTGAAAGTAATATTAATTACCCATGGGACACAGTTTACCATGTTGATTTGGAGTTACTTTTTTATTTGCCACATTTTAGAAATAAAAATACACTGTAATTTTCTTAAGAGTTTAATATCTTTGCTCTTCCACATGATTTGCAGATAATTTCTATCATACATACAAGTTAATCTGGTCAACAAACTTGACTGATGCAATGGGATAAAGAATGGCTTAGGATTATTCTGTAAGAGAAGCTTATAAGTACAGCATTATCTTGCAACTATGTGGAGTTTTATTTAGTTATACAGAAATAAATAAAATAATTAAAGATAGATAATAAAGGTCTGTGCACTTGATTCAAAGGAGCGTCTCTAAACCCTCACTAAGTTAATTACTCTTATTTTACCCTCATTTTAACAAGTAAACCAATAATAAGAGAGAGGCACCAGACAAAAAGGGAAAGTAAGTGGTAAACACTGCAGCACAAGTGGCAACCAAGATCCTGCAGGAGACAACCATTAAAAATTTGAAAACCCAACTCACAAGAGAGCCCTGGCTAGAAAAGCAAATGTACCTTAACAGTGCAAGAATATCAAGACGGTACTGTAATAATACAATAAAAATATTCAGAAACAGGCATCTATTTATTTTTTTATATTTTATTGATTTTGTACAGAGAGGAAGGGAGAGAGATAGAGTTAGAAACATCAATGAGAGAGAGAGTCATCGATCAGCTGCCTCTTGCACACCCCCTACTGGGGATATGCCCGCAACCAAGGTACATGCCCTTGACCGGAATCGAACCCGGGACCTTTCAGTCCCCAAGCCGACGCTCTATCCATTGAGCCAAACCGGTTTCGGTAGAAACAGGCATCTAAATAATCAAAAGTTATACTACCATCAATGTGTTCAAGAAGCAGTGATGGCTACCATGCATTTGGGAGAGATTTCCCCTTTCCATTAATAAGCTTAGGTTTATAAAATATATGACTAACAAAATAAACAATGGTGATCTGGAAAATTGGCTTATAGCAAAGGAAGCTCTATTCGTAAGAGAAGGGCAAATAAATAAGGTATTTTTGCAAACATTTTAATACTCAACTTCAATACAAATCTCAAACGACTGAACAAAAGAAGGGATTTAGATGCACTGATAGATTCTTCAGTGCTCCTCAGATCTATCATGTAGGATGGTTCCCAGGACTATGTCTGAGTAAGAACTAACCTTGTGGTTAAGGTCATTTTCTATTACCACCCTCCACCCCAGCTCTGTCCACAATATATCATCTCCTCCTGCCTTTGTAGTTCCATCTTTGAGAAAAAGCACTTCTTAACTTGGCTGTCTGGGGCCAGAATCTTGCAAGAAAAAAATTTTTTTTTCATTTCGCCTAAGTTCTTCAAATGCCACTCTACAATCACAACTGCATTTAAAGAGCTATCCAATCAAATGCAAAGAAACCAAGTTCCCATTCTGGAAGGAAATGGAGTCTGGATCTTCTCACCATTGTGTGGGCTACCTCCACCCCCATGTGAGTTCCTCATCTACGAGGCTGGGACTTCCACAAGGACAGCTGATATGACTAATCTGACCACTCAAATGCAAAACTAAATGAGGGGCAGAGGTGAGACAAAGTGACCTCTGAAAACGTCTGAAAGAAGCCAAACACTGAGTTTCTGTCCCACTCTTGAGGAACTGTATCTGGGAGCCCAGCCAGAGGAATTCTTTGCTCTGTAGATTAAATCTCAAGTTTGAAGCATCACACATAATGATAGGGGCAGATGCCAGGCCAAAAGGTCAGCATAAATGTCAGCCTCAACAGCAGGTGGGGAACCTGGCCAGAGCAGGTGGTCTCCTGTACTGGGCAGGCGAGTGCCAAGTAAGGCTGAGGGCACAGGCAAGCAGCTTGACTCCTGGAGGCTCCATGCCAAGAGGCCATGATTGGCTGTCACCCAGCCGGGGGTCAGAAGCAGCGTGGAATGCCCACTGAGACAGCTGTCTATTCTGGATGGCTAACTAATCACCTCAGATGCTGCTGAGCACAGAGGGCAACAGAAAACAGGTTCTCTCTTCTTGACCAGCTAACCTGGCTGAGGTGGAAGAAAAACAGCTAGCTCAGAGCACCATGGCTGAGGTGGAAGAAAAACAGCTAGCTCAGAGCACCAGAGCAATTCAAGCCAATCAACAGCTTTATTCAAAACAATGCTGGCTTTGTCAAGAGATTGCAACAGCCCAACAAGAGCCAGTTGAAAAACCTGCCCTCCTTTACTCATTTCAACCGCTGGTCCCCATGACTTTGAGACATCACACTAAAAGGGGGAGGTTACATACATAAGCAAACATCAGCCAACCCATGTGATGCGTCAGAGACAGCTACCACTCAGAGATGACACATCACGGAGCTGGCTGTTTTGCAGCCCTGTTCTTCCCAGAAGCTGAGCTCCCAGGATGCATTTGAATCTCACTTACTGATATATTTCCAGTGAAGTTAGCCAACAAAGGACGAGGGCTGAAACGTCAAGTATTTCTACAGCGCTGCTGGGTCAATTTTCCAGTCAATTCAGGAGGGCAGTGCACCCAAGATCTGAATTAGAGCTACCAGGCTGGAGTGGCTGCTCCCAGCTTTACAAAAGCCTGAAAGCTGCTACTCCAGGGTCCTCTAGGGCAAGACACAAAGAACTTCTCTTTGGGAAGAAATGGTGGGGGTGGGCACCAGCAGATTGCAATATTTCTCACACCATACCCTGCCCTGTTCACTTCATCCATATTTCACAAAATCAGTGGCAATCATCTCAAAGCACTATGCAAACACACCTAAAGCCCCAAGGAGCCAGCAACAAGCACAAAAACAGAGATAAGCAAAATGCAGCTGGCTGCATAGAGGCCAAACCAGCTCGACTGCATCCAGCAGGTCTCTGGTAGGCCGCTCTGAGCAGCATCTGGAGGAGGCCATGTAGCCCACAAGGTGAATTTCCCACACCACCTGCCTGCTGGCTCTCAACAACTATGCAAGGACAACACCAAGGACAAGCCAGAGGTTAAGCTGATAACTGGGTTCCTTGCTTTCATGGGAAGGCTTTTTCCCATGGGACAACGCCCTCAGCCAAGGTTTCTCTTGGAGGAGAATCGTGAATTCCAAAGCCAAAGGGAAATGGAGACTAGTCAGATAAATGGATGTTCAGCAAGAGAGAAAGAAAAGGGGCCAGGCCAGGCTCTGCTGGGCTGGGACAGGGAGCCCTCGGTAAGGAGTTCTGAGCCAGAATGCAGCTGCCGATGTGGATGCCACAAGAGGCAGCCTGACCTCTCCCCTGGGCCTAGGAAGTCAGATGACCTGATCCAGTTTTTAAAACATAGCCGAAGACCTCAGGTCTTCACCCAGCCCCTCCAGCACATACCCTCCAGCATGGGATGGATGAAACCAGAGCCACCCCACAGCGGATCAAGCTGATGAGTAAGTAAGGCACTAAAGCCAGAGATCAGCATCTCGGGACTCTGTGATAGGAAGTATTTAAATTGTTTCCTAGGGGTGAATCAGCTTTTCCTTCCATGTACGACCGCATCCCAGAGTTTTGTTTTGTAACTCGGAGGAACATTCACCCACACTGCTCCCCAACACACATGAGCTCGCCGCAGCAGTGCGACTCACAGCTGGAATCACAGCCTCTCGTGAGGCTCCACGCTCTCCCTGCTTCTGGAACTACAAAAAGCCAAGGAAGGCATCCTGCTCACATCCCTGGCCTCATTGGTCTGTCAGCCAGCAGGGCACAACACAGACACGCAAGCTCGGAGTGCAGTCCAGGCATGCACGCTGCCGGCAACTATGTCAAACACCATCCAAAGTGTCCCCCAACCCCCTGCAGACTATAGGGGCACACGAGAGTGCAGGGAGCTTTCCTATCAGCAGCCCCCGGCACAGCTACTTTTCAGCTGTGTATATGTTCACCACCTTCCTCCACACACACCTTACTGATGAGGGTGTGGCAAGGCAGGTGCGACCTAATGTGGCAATGCCTACTGCTGCTTTTTTTCAAGAGTCCTGCTGAAAGGTTCTCAGGTAAAGGGGGATTTCTGTCAGGAAGAAGGAAGAGGCACAGGGACATTTTCAGACAAAGTGGCCAACCTGGGATATAGAAACAAAGATGAATGGAACAGGGGCCCAGAAACACCTTTAAGTTACCCCAAAATACCATGAAATACCTCAATGACCAGCAGGGAGGGATTAAATAAATAATTTTATATATGCACAATGAAATACTATTCAGTCACTAAAACATTTTGCAGATAAATATTTGGGAACTTGGAAAGATGTTCACAATCTATTAAATGGGGGGAGGGGAGAATACACTCACTATTCCTAAAAACACACACACACAAAAAAAAAACCCACAAGGTCTGGAAGGATAAACACTAGGGAATTAACAGTGGTTATCTCTGGGTGTTGAAATTTTTTTTTTTTTCTTGGAAAGGGGCCTGGAAATACAGTCAAATTCCCAAAAGTAAGTTCTAAGCTTAGAAGAATAATTGTCCGACTTTTCAGTGAATCTGTCTCAGCAGAGAAAACACTGTACCTCTAATAAATCCAAATTCTATTTCAATCTCGCTTAGAAGCAGAAGATATGGCATTTAAGCCATAAAGCTATCTGCCAAAACCTTTCCAGATCAAATCAAATATGAGTAGAAAACCCAAGAGCTAGAAAAGGTAGGAAACGTGTGCAAGGTGGCTACACAGACCATACTCTTGTGTGTGTTTGGGGGAGGGTCCATTCCTTTCTTAACCACCTCCATCACACACACACACACACACACACACACACACACACACACACACTTACACTGGGAAAGAAAAGATAGAGGTAATTAGTGTAAGGTCATATATAGGTTAGAAACTTTAAACAGGAGCCAAGAGAGAGGCTTCCTCAGTCTAATTTGAAGTTATAATTTTGTTTCAATTATAACCAAATCTATTGTCTGGAGTTAAGTCAAATTATTATCCCTTTCCTTCACCACAGAATCACTCCATGAAACAGACCCACCCCAATCAAGCCTGGTGGTGAAGGGGTAATAGTCCGAAGTGGAAGGTAAAGCTACGAGTAACCTATGGCCCAAGAATTTCACAAAATGGAGAATCAACCTTCTACCTCCAAGACAAGATTATTTAACTAACTGCCCAAGTTCCTCATAACTCGGCATATTTGACTACTAGGAGCATGCATACTTCTGGGGTTTATCAGGCAGACAGTCTTAAAATTCTGTATCTAGAAGATTATAGTCCTGTGACTTTAAATAGAGCCTGGGGCAGAATGTACACTAAAGAGTGAGAACACGTAAAAAGACTTTCCTTGTGCCTGTGGCAAACAGCACAACATACTCCTTCATCTCTTAGGCTAAAACTCAGTTCTAAACTAAATCCAGCCTAGATTAAACTCATTTTCCCAGAATCCCTAATCTCTAAACTCAGACAGTAAATTATAGACTGATCCAAGACTTAAAAGTGGAGTTCACATACAAATTCAGATTTCTTCCAATTTTTTAAATATGCCAGATCTTGTAACACTGGCAAGAATCACTTGGAGCTGAGTGATGGCTGCCTCTTTTAATCAGGTATTGTCTACTGCACCACTGCCCCCTATTGCCTTCCCATCACAGAGACCAAGTCAATTTCACTTATGCCCACATAGTGTTCATAACAAAGAAATGTTTCTCTGTAATCATGACTTTGAAAAACAAAAAATAAAAGATAGCAAAGGTCCCCTTAGCCTTATAAATGGCCAACTTTATTTCCTGGCCCATGTGGGCATTTGAGTTGTGACCCCCTAAAAGACAATGTTAAGAAGGAAAAGGTCTTAATAGGATTGATTACCTTACAGAGAGTGATCTAGCAATCAAGGGGGCAAGTTGGAGAATCAATTTCTGAGTCAATTTTAATCAAGGGGAAATGCTTAGGGCAGGTCACTTTCCCAATCACTCTCACTTTCTGTACATGGAAGAGATAGAATTATGGAATTTATAGACACTGACATATTTAAGATTTTTTTCTTTTCTTTTTCTTTCTTTTTTTATTTTATTTATTTACTTTTTTTTCCTTTTTTAATTTTTATTTTTTTATTATTGCGGCCCCCCCCAATATTTAAGATCTTTATCATCACCTAGTCCTGTGCTTCCCAAGTCAGATTCCCTAAAGTTAATGTTGAAAACCTGAACTATTTTTGAAATATTTTTAAACACCTTTATTGAGACATAATTTACATATCATGAAATTCATCCTTTAAAAGTGTTTGCTCTTTTTAATATATTCACAGAGTTGTTCAGCTACCACCATTCTCTAACTTTATTTTTTTTTAAATATATTTTATTGATTTTTTTTAGAGAGAGTGGGGTAGAGAGTTAGAAACATCAATCAACTGCCTCCTACACACCCCCCACTGGGGATGTGCCCCTAACCAAGGTACATGCTCTTGACCAGAATCAGACCTGGGACCCTTCAGTCTGCAGGCCAACGCTCTATCCACTGAGCCAAACCGGTCAGGGCCATTCTCTAACTTTAATGCATTTAAATCACTCCCTTAAAAAAAAACAAAAAAAACATGCAGAAACCGGTTTGGCTCAGTGGATAGAGCGTTGGCCTGCAGACTGAAGGGTCCCAGGTTTGATTCCGGTCAAGGGCATGTACATTGGTTGCAGGCACATCCCCAGTGGGGGCTGTGCAGGAGGCAGCTGGTCGATGTACCTCTCTCGTTGATGTTTCTAGCTCTCTATCCCTCTCCCTTCTTCTCTGTGAAAAATCTATAAAATATATTTAAAAAACAACAAAACCCCATAACCATGCCTGGCTGGTGTGGCTCAGTGGTTAAGTGTTGACCCATGAACCAGGAGATCAGGGTTCAACCAGTAGGAGTCATACAGGAGGCAGGCAATCGATGATTCTCTCTCAATCATTAATGTTTCTCTCTCTCTCTTACTCTTCCTTCCTCTCTGGAATCAACAAAACATTTTGGTCAGGCTAAGCGAAGAATAGCTCTGGTAACAGTGAGGATGCCACTGGGTCACCTCCTTGCAGTCTCTTCTCAGGGGAGCTGCCCCCCCACAGCTCTGTCTTTCAGGGTGGCCAAGGCAGCCAAGGTTAGCATGCACAGCTGCCTGGACCATCTCAGCTCCCAGGGCTCAGACCAAAACCTGAGACATTGTTAATTTCTTTTTTTTCCCCTTTCACCCTGAATGTCCAATCCATCAGTGACTTCAAAACCCACCTTGAATCATCCACATTTCATCACCCCCACTGCTACCATCCTTGTCTGAGAATGGTGCCAACAGACCCCCAGTGGTACCCATTTCCACTCATGGCCTCCTATTGACTAGTCTCCACAGAGTGGCCTCAACAAACCATACTCCCCAGTGCCATGAGCATAATTTCCAACTTATTACCAAAGCCAACAAGGCCCCTCCCCTCTTCAGTCATTCTGACTACTCCCCCCTGCCCACATACCAGCCAAGCTTTCTGGCCCTTTTTCTAGCCTTGGACTGTGCCACATTCATCCCACCTTAGGCCTTTGCCTAGGCCTCTCTCACTGCCTGGATGACTATCCACTCAGGTTTCAGTTCAAACCTGAAATGTCACCTCCTCAAAGAACTTCCGAGATCATCGAGATAAAGTATCTACTCACCTCCATCCCCTGTCACTTGCCATCCTCCCTCCTGCTATATGTTCTTCACTGCACGAACAATAGAAATCTACTTTGCTTGCTGAGTATTAGAATATAAACCCTGTGAGGGGAGATGACTCATCTGTCCTGTTTCCTACTATATCCCCAAGGGCGGGAGCGGTGTCTGGCACACAATAGAGACCTGATTAACACTGCTGAAAGGAATAAGCACTTGTGCCAAAAGCAACGAGTCCAAAGACCATGGCTAGATGCATGCTCTGTGGCTGGTGAGGGTCTGCTCAGAGAGGACAGTCTCCCTCTCAAACATCTAAATTGGAGGCTGAGGCTTATTTATTTATTTTATATTTTATTGATTTTTTACAGAGAGGAAGGGAAAGGGATAAAGAGTTAGAAACATTGATGAGAGAGAAACATCGACCAGCTGCCTCCTGCACACCCGCCACTGGGGATGTGCCCGCAACCAAGGTACATGCCCTTGACCGGAATCAAACCTGGGACCCTTGAGTCTGCAGGCTGACGCTCTATCCACTGAGCCAAACCGGTTAGGGCTTGAGGCTAATTTAATTAGACAACTGGCAAAGAGCGCTGATGGTAATAGAAAGCTCTAAGCCAGGTCTGTGTGTGAAACACAGGCCTCTGGCAAGCTCTAGCCAGGCCGAGGCAGAAGTTCCCATAAGCAGAAGCTGAGAAGCAGAGAACAGGACAGCAGGTGAGAAAGCCAACTGGTGGCAGCAGGATTAATGCCACAAAGAAAAATGGAGTCTGAGAGAGGAGACCAGTCACGAAGGGAAGCACCGAATCACCAGGGAAGAGGGCAAACTCCCCAGCTGAGGACCCAGAGCTGCCTGAGCCCAGCTGCAGCCTCCATGGAATCAGGCAATGCAGGAATCCCAGAATTATCATGAGATTGCCAGCACCCTTCCAGATAACCAGCTCCCTTCCAAGATACTTGCAATAAACTCCCATTGCATGGGCAAGAGGGCCCCTGATCCAGGTAGCCAAAAGAGCTCTGACTAAAACACAAGTCCTGTGGCCTGGAATTCTAACTATAGAAAGAATTCCAACAAAAGATGGAATATATCACCTAAGCTATTTGCTATCTGGACTGCACATATTATACCCAAGAAGTAATTCAATTTCAGTAATTTAATTAAATGGGAGCTCACAGTGAATTTTTTCATCAACCATTATATGAATCCTTAAAAATAAGTAATACTAACTTTCTACAATACTCTACTGTAGGAATTGTACTGAGAAGCAAGAATAAGGCCCACTTTCTAGACTTTTTCCTTTTAAAACGAGGTCCCACCTATCACGAGATCCTCTGAACTGGCGCCTAATACACTCAGCAGAACGTGATATAATTCTGGGTGTGCTGCTATGCTCTTCAGTGGTGGAAGAAATAAGAAGGACATTTTTATACATGGGTCAATGTGCTTAAAAACATTACCTTAATTATCTTTGGGAACCAAGTCGGTATTAGTTTCTGTTGCTGCTATAACAACCACAAAATTAATGGCTTTGAACAATTCAAATTTATTATCTGATGGTCCTGGAGGTCAGAAGTCTGAAATGGGTCTCACTGGCTAAAATCAAGATGACGGCAGACTGCATCTTGGGATCTGAGGGCGAATTGTTCCTTGCCTTTTCCAGTTTCTTCAGGAGGTCCACACTCCTTAACTCCGGGCCCCCTCCTCCAGCTTCAAAGACAACATCAGGCCAAGCCCTCCCCGCTGCTCTTTCTCGCTGGTTCTCTAGATTTCTTTCCTACTTTTAAGGAGGACCCTTGAGATTACATTGGGCCCACCCAAATAATCCAAAATAATATCCCCGTTTTAAACCCTGCTGATTAACAGCCTTAATTCTTCTTTGCTGTGTAACCCAACATACACCCAGGTTGTGGGGATTAGGATGCGGACATCTTGGTGGGGATGGGGGGCATTAATCTGCCCACCACTCCAGTCCATATGAGCCACAATACACACACTGCCTAGCAAAACACTTAGGCCTGCTGTCCCACTCCGCACCAACATCCCACAAAGCATTGTTCCACAGAGGCGGTTTGCCTTTGCACAGCTGAAGATAAGTAAAAGTTTGCCAGAAGCAAGACCAGGTGCCTGAGCTTCCCTTTTCAATTTTATATATATTTCCTAACCACTCAGTATGTGCCAGACACTTAGGCTCTGTGGGCAGATCAAAGGTGAAGACAGCGAAAATCCTGGTAGCTCAGGTCTATGTAATGGCATGAGGCAGAATCATGCCATTACATACAGAGGACCATGGCGTTCACTCCCTTTGGGTTTACAAGGGCAACTTTAGGAAGGACAGGATTTCACCAGTGGGGAAGGGCAGCCACGGAGGGGCATGGAGCCACCTAACGGCATTCGTTTTCCCCATCCTGAATTCTCCATGCCTCCCATTAGGAGAAGAACTGGTGTTTTCACCACCTCTCCAAGACTGCAGACTTTATGAGTAGATAAGGGAGATAACATTTCAGCTCTAGACACTGTCTTGGGCAAGTTGACTAACCTCTTGGTGATAGGACAAATTAACTTTTATGCTCAGGTTTTCTTTCTTTTTAAAAAAAAAATATGAAAAATAAGAACTCTACCATCACCTACCTGAGAGGGTTATTGTGAGAAATGCATAAGATAATATAAGGAGAATCTAGGATATAGTTGTTGCTCAGTTCATCTGAGAATCTTCTCTTCTCCTACCCTCACACCACTTTTCCTCTAGCCTCTTTTTCCAGGATCTTCCCAAAGTTTTCACCCTTCGCCTTTCCATCAGGGTAGCATTTAGCCAATCGGACTCTATAAACAAAGAAAATTTGGTCCTAGACTACTAAAGGGGAGATGATAGGTAAAAGGGACACTGGGGCTTCCTGCTGGGCAATGTGATTCATAATTTTTAACCCTTAACACAGGAAAGGGCAATGCACATTAAACCCTGATGTCAGGGGAAACGGTCCATAGTGATACCAGTTATGTAAGCACACACACACTCAATCGTTGGCACCGCCATTGACCTGGTTCACCTTTTTTTTTTTTTACCACAGTCCTTGCTAACTGCTCTACAATGGTCTGTCTTTTGCCCACTCCAAGACTGTGAGCTCCTGAGGAGAGAGCCTGTCCTTCTCATCTTGATAGCCCTCACTCCCATCCAAACCTTTAATGGCACACTATCCTATATAATAAAAGGCTAATATGTAAATAGACGGAACAGTGGAACAACCAGTTGCTACGACGTGCGCTGACCACCAGGGTGTGTGTGTGTAGAACATGGCAGGCATCGGCCGCAGCAGGATGATGGAGCAGTGAGTGGGGGTGCCAGACCAAGGTGGGGCACCAGTCGCTGTCATTGGGGAGAGCCTCTGGTGGTTACTGAAAATTCTTTGCTCCTGCCCACCACAGTCCTACCCAGTGCTTACACCTGCTGCCAGCACCAGCCCCACTTGTACCCACTGCTGGCGCTGGAGCTGCCACTCGTACCCACTGCCAGCGCCCAGCACCAGCCCGATCACTCAGCACCGTCAGCAGGTGTGAGCAGCAACTGCTGGCCCTGATCGCACCTCGGGGCTTCTTTACCTCCCCCTGCTCCTAAGGAGAGATTGGGGGTTGGCAGCTGCCTCTCACACCCACCACCAGCACCGGCCCCACTCGCACCTGTAGTCATCACAGGAACTGCTGCTTGTAGTACCCGCTGCTGGTGCAGATTGCTTGGCACCATCAGCTGGTGTGAGTGGTGGCGCTGGCTCTGATCGCCCCTGATCACCCCTGAGGGCTTCTCTACCTCCCCCTGTTCCTGAAGCATGATCAGATGCCACTCCGGCGTGACACCACCAGCCCCAATTGCTCCACGCCTTCAGGGGTACAAGCGGGGCGGGCACCATCAGTGTGTGGGAGTGGTGGCCATGGCAGGGGGAGGGGGGCTGCCTGCAGACAGGGACCAGGCTGCAGTGGGAGGGGCCAGGCAGGGGCGGGGAGGATGGGCCAAGCGACCCACCTGTGTGTATCGCAGCCTCCTGGCCCACAGTTACTCTCAAGGAGCATGAATTCATGCACTGGGCCCCTAGTACAATGGTAAATGACTAAGGAAAGCAAGGGGAGAAAAACTGTATCTTCAGCATGATTGCAGAAGAGTCAAACTAACTTAGTCGTTTGTGTAAATGGTTCCCATTTACAACTAGTTACCAGGCCTAGCATCAGAAAGTTCTTCTTTTGAAAAGTTAAAGCTTGAAGAGCACAGTGCTCTAAACCTTTAATCCCAGCTATTCCTTATGTCTGACAGAGATTCCCACCTTGGGCCAGGAATAGGGGATTGCCATACAGGCTACACTTACTCAAGGTCACAGTCTAGAAACTTGTATTCCAAGGCTATCTTACAGGTCCAAATGAAAGGTCTCCTCAGAAACCCACTGTGCAGAGAGCTCCTGCTTATCTCTATATACCTAAAAAACCATCACTCCTCACTCCTCCCCTCACGTTCATGCCAAGACTCTCTAATACAGAGCTACATAGCAAGCTAGAGAAGTGAAACCAAAACCAACCACAAAGAGCTAAATACTAGAGGCATTCAGAATCTGTGTGGATGATTTACATGTGTAACGGTCCTTAAAATGCCGTGAACTCTGTTCTAGAGTGCACAGCTCCATTGTGGAGCCTTAGAAAATATGGGCAAACCAAGAATGTGTCCATTGAGTATTTGTCGAGAGCACATTTGAAAGCCACACTAAAAGACCCGTCAGATACATCATTTCCTTTAGTTTACAGATGAGAAACTTGGGCTCCTAGTCAATGTCAGCTGAATGAGGATGCGGAGTTGGATTCCGCCTGTTAAACCTCCTATTTGCCAGGTACGAGACACACTCGCAGACATTGTCTCAGTTAATCCTAACATTCACCCAGCAAGGCAGTTTTATCCTCCCCATTTTACTGTGACAGACGGAAAGGCTGAGGAAAGGGAAGCTTCCATCATGGAGATTTTGCCTTGAGGGAAGCAACTATTTCCCTTCAAAATGTCCCAATTATTGAGCACACAATCAAGATAGGAAGGACGTGGGTTTTAAGGAAACGAGATGAAGCTGGAGTCCCATCAGCACTGCTATTCACTCACGCGGGCCACTGGGCACTCATATAGTCCCGATTCCTCCAACATCCTATTTTCCCACCCAAAGTCAGTCTGCCAGAGACCCTTCAGGCGGCCAAGACTTTGCATGTTCAGGAACAGATCACATTCAGAGTCCCAGACCACTTCACAGGACTGGGGGGAAATAACCACAGCTTCCCCTGCACTTAGTTCCTCCCTCCAAAGGGCTGTTGAACCTCATCTGGAAACAGCTGGAAGGCAGCAGTTCACAGGAAACCAAAACAACAACCATATAGCACAGAGTGTACCAGGGAGTTAGGCAGCTAGAACGAGGAGGCCAGGGGACACACAGGAAGTTGGTTAGAAAGCCCATGCCAGAAACAGTCACGCAGCAGAGGAAGGAGGCCAGGAGGGGAGGCCCAACTGGCCTTCCTCTTGGCCAAGGAGAAGGAGAAAAACGGCAAACAGTGGTGAAGGCTCAGGCCCCAGCGAAAGGAGAGTCAGGCCACCTCTGAGGGGAAGTCTTCCTCCCTGGTTGCCCCCTAAGGCAGGGGTCCTCAAACTTTTTAAAGTGGGGGCCAGATCACGGTCCCTCAGAGAGCTGGAGGGCCGGACTATATGAACTACTAATTCCTACTGTAACACCTCGGCTGCGCTCACTGCCCAAAAAACCTGGCGGGCCGGATCAGACTCCTCTGCGGGCCGTAGTTTGAAGACCCCTGCCCGAAGGGATCCTACTTCTCTGAAAGCCAGCCAGTGCTCCTGACAGACAGCTGAGGCCAGAAACTCCCTCCTGTTCCCGTGCTGCTTTCTAAGCCCGAGGCTACATCCCAGTCCACTGACTGGTCTTGAGTCATTCCTGTCACGCTGTACCAAAGTCCCACACTGCCAACTCAACTTGAGGGCCATCCACACCAGCCTCCCACCGAGAGGCAGAGCACCCTCAGGAGAAGTTACTGGGCAGGCAGGCAGGCAGGCAGGCACCCACTGGGGACCTGCAGTGGCAGGACCTGGGCACGGGGAGTAGCAGTAAAGCAAGAGAGCCAGTGGGGTGGGAGGTGCTAAGGGCAAGGTAAGTCTCCAATCAAACTAAGTGTGCATTTTGCAATCAAGAAAGTTAATTGAGCAATGGCCAGTTGCCAAAATACTTTTGAAAGAAGTGTGTGTGAGGCGGGGAATGCCATTGCTAAAATTCCTTTAGGTTATCTAAACTGAGGGCAAAAGGGAGACTGGTTTATTCTTTGCTAGCCCATACCTCCTGCAACTCGGTCATCCACTCTCTCCCTGTATGTGGAGTTTATATTAAAATAGAGAAGAGGATTAAGTTCTTTTAATAAAACACATTCCTGTCTTTCACTCCTTGCTTTGTGTGAGAGGGCTCTCTCACACGGGGGCATATGCTGCAATGGGTTTGATTCCAATGGAAGCGCTCAACATTTGAGATGGTGTAAGCAGACCTAAAAGGAAGGCCGAGGGCCGCCGCCTCAATACCATTTGTTTAAAAACAGAAAACAAAACAGAACATCTTCACAGGCCCGGTGCCAGCTCAAACTGGCAAGACCAGAGCGGCAGAGCAGAGCCGGACCAACGCGCCATTAAAGGGTGACCTGCTGCAGCCATGTGGCAAACAAACCGCCAGGGAAGGCCTTGGAGAGGAAACGGGAGGGTGGGGGAATTTCAGGGACATAACAAAGGAACAAATGGATTAATCATTTATTCCAGAAGAGGAAAATGTCACCCCGAGTCCCGTATCTAGCGTTTCGACTTCCGGTAAATGGGTAATGTTTTAACTTGGATGCAGTCTGGGCTCATGGCTCTTCCCCCCAAAAAAAGGGGGTTGGGGTGGGAAAGGTTCCCCTTCTCCTTTACACTTTTCTGGAATCTCCTAGGAAACTTCCTGGGCTGCCTGCAGAGAACACCCTAGCCAGCCTGAGCCAGGCCAGTTCCTGAATGAGTAACCCCGCTTCGCAGAGATCCGACCCAGGGGCGAGCTCGGGTGCAGGACGGGGCTCTCTGCAGAGTCCAAAGAAGTTCTGCTGCGGAGGCGGAAGTCGCCTGAGGCTAAGACCTAACACCAGGAGGAAGGGAGAGAATGGAAAGCGAGGGTCTGGCATCTCAGTGCCTCCCCTCTGCCCCAGAGCCAAAGCCACACACGTCAGGGCGGTGTCTGGGATGCCTGCCCTCCACACGGGCATCTCCGTATAACGTTTCAGGGCCGGGCCAGCGAGCCCTCCGGCGTGCCAGGAGGACAGGCTGCCCCTCCAACAGCTGTGGTTCCAGAAGTCTTCCTGGGAGACGCCCAGGGCCCCTCCCAAGCTGGGGGTGCCAGGAGACCCAGCCTCCCAGTGCTGGGACAAGAAAAGGAGCCTTCCGCTGGGAGCCAGACACCCTGCGGCGGCGGCGTCCGGGAGCGCGGCAGCCCATCCACCTCCCATCCCCGCAGCGGCCGAGCCACGCAGGTACGACGCCTTCATCCCCTCTTTATCCGGGAGGAGAGAGGCTCCCACCGGTCCAGGCTGGCACCTGCACCGAGCCACCGCGGCCGGCAGGTGGTCGTCTGACACTGCAGGAAACACGCGAGGCGTCTGGGAGGAGGGCGAGCCCGCAGGGACACCTCGTTCCGGCCCCAAATCGGTGGCGGCCTCGGGGACACCGGGAGGAGGAGGGCACGGTGGGGAGCGCGAAGCCGGAAGAAGCGGCGCCCTGCTGGCAGGGGAAGAGGCCGGGACCTCGGACCCATAAATCCTCCCCAAAACGGGGGGGGGGGGGGCGACCCCGAGGGCATGCGTGGAGTCAAGGGGTCCGTCCCCCCACAAGGCGGCCCAGCCCCCCCCCCCGGCTCCCCCACCCCCCAAACGCTGGTTTTGTCAACGGAGGGAGCGCGGCTTGACAGGTGGGGCCGGCCGGCGTCGCCGGGTCCCCTACCTGTAGGCCAGGGTCATGCACTCGAAGAGCTTGGTGAGCGAGGCGTCGATGGACAGGTGGCAGGAGCTGGTCTTGCCGAAGCTGTAGGTCTGGCACGTCTGCTTGTTGACCGTGTCGAAGTCGTAGCCCTTCTTGGGCGGGTGCTCGCGGTGCGGCGACGACACCATGAAGTGGCCGCTGTGGATGATCTGCTGGCGGCGCGGCGGCTCCTCGCGTGGGCCCGGCGCGGCCCAGGGCGGCGGCGGCGCGGCGCTGGCGCTCGCGGGGGCCCGGGCCGCGGGGGCCGCCCCGGAGGCGGGCGGCGGGGACGGCTCATCCGTGTCCGAGTCGTCGTCGTCGTCCTCGGGCACCGGGGGTTTGAGCAGCACCGGGCGGCCCCGGCTGCTGGGCCGGCGCGGGGAGCACATGAAGACGTCGGCGGCCATGGGGGCGCCCGGCCCGGGGCATCCCCCGGGGCCCCGGGGCGACGCGGGCGGCGGGCGAGGCTGAGGGGGACGCCGGCCCGGCCCGCGCGCCGACTGCCCGCGAGCGAGCGCGCCGCGGGGCGTGATGGGGGGCGGGGAGGGCGCGGGCCGACGGGGCCGCCTCGGCGCCCGCCCCCGCGTGACGTCAGCAGCGCGTCTCGGCCAATCGGATGCCCGCCTCGGCCTCTTAAAGGCGCAGGGGAGCCTTTCGGTATCTAGGCGGACAGAAAGAAAAAAGGAAAAAAAACAGGCAGAGCCGGGGCCACGCCTCTGAGCCCCGCCCCCGCCGCCCCTTCCCCTCCGGGCTGTCCGGGTGCCCGGGGGACGCGGTGGCCGGGTGGTGTCCGTCGCCAGTGTCCTGGCCTAGGGGAGGCGCAGGCCGAGCCGGCGGCGCTGACCCCGCCCCACGCTCCGGAGAATCGCCCTGCTGCCGAGCTGCGGGCGGGGCGGGGCGGGGCGGGCCCTCCACGTGGAGGGTGGGGGTGGGGCTCCCCCTTCCCGCCTCTCCTGGCCCCCCACCCCAACCCCAACCCAGCTTTCTCCTGCAGAGCCCGGAACTGCGTCCTCAACAGCTCCTCCCTGATGGTGGGGGCCGCTGTGGTGGTTGTCCCCATTTTACAGATGAGAAGACTGAGTCCCAGAATACCAAAAGGCATTTTTCCGACCGTGAAAACAAGGTCAAGGAAACTTCTCTCCGAGACCTCGCTTAACACAGAGGTGGCTCTGCCAAGTGGAGGCGTTTTTTTTTTCCTGGGAGATCGCAGTCCGTCCGTCCGCAGAAGCGCTTGTTTTAAGATCTTAAGTTTGGAGGGCGAGCCAGGGAAATTCTGAGCCAGAGATTTGTTTTCCGTCCAGTGGGGGAACAGTTCCTATGCACCAGAAAGTTGTGACAGTTAAAAAAAAAAGAAAGAAAGAAAGAAAGAAAAAGAAAAGAATATAAAGTGCTCAGACACAACACCTGGCCCAGGATGAGTGTTCAGTACGTGTGCAATGTAGACTTATCTAAATAATGCCCAACCACTGTTGACCTACAGGAACAGCAATTTGGTATGCTTCAATCTAATGGTTAACACTTCTAGAAAGCTGAGAAGGTTTTAGGAACTCAGAGCCAGCCTGGGGTGGGAGTGGTGTGGGGAAAGAGGGCGGTGGCAGGGCATCAAGAGGCCCAGTGAGGCCCCTGGGCCCAGAGCACCCACCCTGGCCCCAGCGGGACCTCCGGAGTCCTCCAGTGACTCACCCTCCCCTACTCTGAGGCCAGTTTCACTTCCACATTTGGATGCAGGCTGAGCGCCCGGCCCCTCCCTCCTCCTGAAGGGGAGGGTGCTGGGGACGGAGGGGAGGAAGGGCTCACCTAACTGGGCGGCACTCACTCCTTTCCTGGATGTCTCTCCAGAGGAGGAGGAGGAGGCCACCTGGGACCATGGCTTTGAACACTGGTTGCAAAAATCTGAAGCTGCCAGCCTATGATTTGCCTTCTTTCGCCTGGAAATGTTTCTTCCTGGTAAACTCTTAAATGCCCAGCTTTCACTTCTAGAATTTTAGCCTGAGGATACGTGTACAAGGATGAGGACTGCAGTGCCATTTATAAAGCGTGAACAGGAACAATGTAATGTCTAACAAGAAGGAAGTCACTGGGTTATATATGGCCCCAAATACAATGAAACACCACATGTTAAATGATCTATGTGTATATATATTGGCATGGGAAGAAGTCCATAAGATATTGGATGGAAAAACAACTTTTAAAAAGTTATCAGGCCTAACTAGTTTGGCTCAGTGGATAGAGCACTGGCCTGCGGACTCAAGGGTCCCAGGTTCGATTCCGGTCAAGGGCATGTACCTTGATTGCGGGCACATCCCCAGTAAGGGGTGTGCGGGAGGCAGCTGATTGATGTTTCTCTCTCATTGATGTTTCTAACTCTCTATCCCTCTCCCTTCCTCTCTGTAAAAAAAAAAAAAAAAAAAAATCAATTAAAATATATTTTAAAATATATAAATAAATAAAAAGTTATTAGTAGCGCTAGCTGGTTCTGCTCAGTGGTTAGAGTATTGGCCAGCAGACCAAAGGGTAGGAGGTTGGGCAGGTAACTAGGTTGCAGGTTTGACCCCTAACCCCTGTTGGGGCCCATGTGGGAGGCAACCAATCTCCCTCTCCTTCCCCATCTTCCCTCCCTTCCACTCTCTCTAAAAATCAATGTAAAAAATAACCTCGGGTAAGAATTAACAAAACAAAACAAAAAAATTAAAAATTATCAGTAATTTTATATCAAATTCAAAAATAAATTCATACATTTATGTGTATATGTCAGAGAGTGCACCATGTTAACTAACACCAGTTATCTGCTTGGATGGGGGCGATTTTTATTTTCCTTCTTTTTCTTTTAAGATATTTTAAAAATATATTTTATTGATTTTTTACAGAAAGGAAGGGAGAGGGATAGAGAGTTAGAAACATCGATGAGAGAGAAACATCAATCAGCTGCTTCTTGCACACCCCCTACTGGGGATGTGCCCGCAACCAAGGTACATGCCCTGGACCTGAATCGAACCCGGGACCTTTCAGTCTGCAGGACGACGCTCTATCCACTGAGCCAAACCGGTTTCGGCTAAACGGTTTTTTTAAAAATGTGACTTATTTGCTAACATTTTAAAAACCGACAGAAACATCAGGATGTCAGGATTTCCTTGAACTATCCGAAGATCTGACAACACTGGGCCCATATTGTTTCCGCTTTGTGGAAGCTGGAGCGGAGGAGCCACCGTCCCCTTCAGACACAGCACGTGCTCCCCAGCTTCCCACCGGCCCCACCACGCCCTGCTGTTCCTGTTATGGGGTTTGCTGGTCTGCATCGCCTGCTTGGTCCCTGGAGGCATGGGAGTCTGAGATCCCCGCTGGCCTCATTACAAACTGGGTGCTCATCCATGGGGCAACTTCCTACGTGGTGTGGGCGAGAGGAGCCGGTCCCGGGAAAGGGGAGAGGCCCAGAAGGAGGAGGGTCGTGAGGGTCAAACCGAGCGGCTTGGAGACCAAGACGGGGAGAGGGCTCTGGGGACAAAACTTTCACAATTTGGGGATAATTAATACCCACGTCACAGGGTAGTTGTAGGGATTGAGTGAATTAAGGTACGTAAAGTACTTCAACCTGCCTGGCACATAACCTATGGTGTGATGTCGGCTGTTATTGTTTTTATTTTGTTTTATTCTCTTAGCAGTTCTTTAGCAGAAGCAGAAGTAGGTATGATTTACCTACCGTAACGTTCTCTCTTTTTTTGTGTACAATTGCACGAGTTTGACAAACATATAGTCAGGAACTCACCGGCACCAAACATGACATGAAATAGTCCATACACATACACACACACACACACACACACACACACACACACACACAATTCCCTCGCCCTCTGCAGGAGTCTGCCCCTCTCCCCACCCCAGGGTCCCCGGCAGCCACTGATCGGCTTCCTGCCTCTATAGCTCTGCCTTTTCCAGAATTTCATATAAATGGAACCATTCAGTAAGCAACTCTGAGTCTGGCTTCCTTTCACTCAGTCTAACACATCCAGATCCAACCCCGTTGCTGCGGGGAGCTGCCGTCCATTCTGTTCTATTTCTGAGATGTTGTGAGTACAGCACAGCTTGTCGATCCGTTCACCAGTTGAAGGCCATTTCAGTTGCTTCCAGTTTTTGGTGATTGCGTACGAGGCCACTGTAAACATTCCCACACAGGCTTCCGTACATGTTGGTTTCTCTTAGGTAAATAGGAGTGGGACTGGCCAGCTTGTAGGCTAAGTTTGTGTTTAACTTTAGAAGGACCTGCCTAACGTTTTTTCTCAATGGGCGGTACCATTTTCCCTTTCCACCAGCACGCAGAATCTCCATCTCTCTGCATCCTTACCAGCATTTGGTATGGTCTCTCGTTCTAGTTTTTTTTTTGTTTGTTTGTTTTTAAATATATTTTATTGATTTTAGAGAGGCACAGAGAGAGAAACATCAATGGTGAGAGAGAATCATTGATTGGCTGCCTCCTGCACACCCCCTACGGGGGATCAAGCCCGCAACCCAGGCATGTGCCCTTGGCCGGAATCAAATGTGGGACACTTCAGTCTGCAGGCCGACGCTCTATCCATTGAACCAAACCATCATATTTCATTTGCTTATTTACTTTCTTTACATTTTCTTTGATGATGTGTCTGTGCAAATATTTTGCTAGGTTTTTTAGGGGGTGCGTGCTGGCTTTCTTATTATTGACTTTTGAGAGTTTTTTATTTTTTTATTTTTAAAAAAATCTTTATCGTTGCCCAGTTAGCATACTCCGTAGTTAAGCGTCAACCTATGAACCAGGAGGTCACGGTTCGATTCCTGGTCAGGGCTCTCGCCCAGATTATAGGCTCCATCCCCAATGAGGGGCGTGCAGGAGGCAGCCTAGTGCTTCTCTCTCATCAGCGATATTTCTATTTCTTTCTCCCTTCCTTTTTGAAATCAATAAAAACATTTTAAATTTTATTGTTGAAAGTATTACATATGTCCCCTTTCTTCTCTCATTGACCCCTTCTAACCCACCAGAGAGTTCTTTATATAGTCCAGATACAAGTCCTTTATCTGATACGTGTTTTTGAAAAGATTTGCCTGTCTGTGGCTTGTCTTTTTATTCCCTTAGCAGTTCTTTAGCAGAGCAGAAGTTTGTAATTATGATGAAGTCCAATTTATCAATATTTTCCTTTTATAGTTAGCACTTCGATGCCTAAAAATGTTTTGCCTGACCACCAGATCACCAAGACTTTTTTCTTATGTTTCCTCTAGAACTTTTAGTTACATTTGGGCCTAGGATCCATTTTGAGTGACGTTTTTTAAAAAATATTTTTATTGACTTTTTTTACAGAGAGGGAGAGAGATACATAGTTAGAAACATTGATGAGAAACATTGACCAGCTGCCTCCTGCACGCCCCCTACTGGTGATGTGCCCACAACCAAGGTACATGCCCTTGATGAGAATCGAACCTGGGACCCTTCAGTCCGCAGGCTGATGCTCTATCCACTGAGCCAAACCGTTTAGGGCTATTTTGAGTGACTTTTGCCAGCTATAAGGTGCAAGGTATGGGCTGGGGTTCACTCAGGCTTGTACAGGCATCTCCAGTTGTCCCAGCATCAGTCACTGGATGGATATCCGCAATGATCATTAACACCATCAGGACCTCAGGTGTCCTGGGGTCAGGGTCAGCCAGGGGGCCTCCTGGCCCCGCACGCTCCTCCAACCTGACAGTGGGGCCTCTTGCCGCTCTTTGCCGGCAGAAGAATTGATTTCAGGTCGCGCTCCCGCCTCACTCGCCTCCTGAATCTTTTTTTTTTTTACAGGAAACAAACCGTGAAAGGGCAGGGTGGCCTCGCGGTCTGGCAACATCCCTTTGAAAATAAACAAGCGAGGGAGCTGGAAGGCAGCGGCCTCTCTGGGGACCACTTGGAGAAACGGTCTGAGGCCCGGGCATCCGCGGCGCGTGGCTCTCCGGCCCGCCAGACAGCAGGTCGGATACGGGGACGCCAAACAGGATGCTTTGCGGTCATTCAGTGTCACCTCTGGCCTGGGAGACCCTGCCCCGCCCCCTGACAGATCCCTTTGCCGGGTCAGGTCATGCTGGTGGGGAGCATCTGATTGTGGGGCAGGGCCTGGAAGACTCCTGTGGGTGGATGGCCCTTGACAATCTGGACAGCCAGCCTCACACACCCCGTAAGGGAAACTGAGGCACGGGGGAAGAAGAAATAGAGGCATTTCTTGGGCTTTATTCAACTCATTTGACACCCCCAGGAGATTCACCCACTTTAGGAGTACAGTTCAAAATATTTCCTCCTTCCTCTCTGCAGCTAATCTTTGTTCCCAGCCCCAAATAACCAAAGTCCTAATTTCTGATTCCATAGTTTTGATTTTTCTAGAAATTTCATATAAATGGGATCCAGTCTGCAGTCACGGGTGGATTTCAAGCCTGAATCTAACAAGGGAGCAGTGAGCCAGGACAGCAAGCACGCCCACCTGCACCCTGGGCCTTCCCTGCCTGCTGGGTCACCTGTGGCACCGCCGTATCTGAATCTGTCTTCACATCTTTTTTTTTTTTTTAAATATATGTTTTATTGATTTTTTACAGAGGGGAGGAGAGAGGGATAGAGAGTTAAAAACATCAATGAGAGAGAATCATCGATCAGCTGCCTCCTGCACACCCCCCACCAGGGATGTGCCTGCAACCAAGGTACATGCCCTCGACTGGAATCGAACCCGGGACCTTTCAGTCCACAGGCCGACGCTCTATCCACTGAGCCAAACCGGTTTTGGCTCAGTCTTCACATCTTTAAAATGGGGCTACAGCCAAAACCGGTTTGGCTCAGTGGATAGAGCGACGGTCTGTGGACTGAAATGTTCCAGGTTCAATTCCGGTCAAGGGCATGCACATTGGTTGCAGGCACATCCCCGGTGGGGGGTGTGCAAGAGGCAGCTGATCGATGTTTCTCTCTCATCGACGTTTCTGGCTCTCTATCCCTCTCCCTTTCTCTCTGTAAAAAATCAATAAAATATATTTAAAAAGAGGAGAGAGAGAATATTTAGAGGAGAATCCAAGATGGCTGCTCGGGTAGGCAACTAGCCGCAGCCGCACACAACAATTTTAATAAAATACAACTAAAATATAAAATGGACATTACCCAGAACTACAGGAAAGTCGACTGACTGGAAATCCTACAACAAGAAGCAAGGAGAAAACCAGAAGGAAGCACGGAGGAGCTGTAAAAGCCTAAGGTACGGAGACACGCGGCGCGCGGAGAGGACGGAGCCGGAGAGGAGGGAGGCCGAGTGCCTGGCGGGCGTTCCCTAGCGGAAAGGAGATAAAACTCCGACTGTGCTGGGCCCCTGACTGCTCTGAACCCCCGTTCTGGGCCAGACCCCGGGGACTCAGGCTCAGCCAGAGGGAGCTGGGCTGTAAGTCGGAACCCCGGGGTAGCGGAGAAAGGAGGTCCCGGAGGTGCGCACACAGCGCGCAGAGAAGGGACGGCCGGCTGTGCCGCGGGATTGCCCTGACGGGAAGGAGACTGGGGCTCCAGACTGCTCTGAACGCCACCTCCAACTCCACTTCCAACTGAACTGAACCCCAATACCGGGCTCATTGTGGGAGAGCATAGACTGTTTGGCAGCAGGCGAAAATCGAGGGCACCTTTCTCTCAGAGGCGCCGGCAGCGAGCACTGAAGGACCCGCATAGGGCGGGGCTGACGGAAGCCAAAGCTGCAGGCTCCACCCTGAAACCCCGCCCCATCTGTAACTGCGAAATGCGACAACAAAATAGATCACAAACGAAAGAAATGGAGGACAAAGAGCGTCTGGATATAGAGTTCAAATCTACGCTTATAAGGTTTTTCAAGAATTTCCTAGAAAAGATGGATAAGGCCTATGAGGATATGAAAAGAGATCAACTAGAATTAATAAGGAGTCAACAAGAAATGATAAGGGATCAACAAGAAATAAAGAATACATTGTCTGAAATAAAAAATATTCTACAGAGTCCTAAAAACAGAAGGGAAGATCGCAAGAATCAAGTCAAAGATTTGGAACATAAAGAGCCAGAAGACACTCCTCCACAGAAGCTAGAAGGCAAGAGAATCCAGAAAATTGAAGATAATGTAAGAAACCTCTGGGACAACTTCAAGCGAACCAACATCAGAATTATGGGGGTTCCAGAAGAAGAGAGAGAGCAAGATATCGAAAACATACTGAAAGAAATAGTGACAGAAAACTTCCCCCACCTGGTGAAAGAATTTGACTTACAAGTCCAGGAAGCGCACAGAACTCCAAACAAAAGGAATCCAAAGAGGACCACACCGAGACACATCATTATTAAAATTCCAAGAGCAAAAGATAAAGAGAGAATATTAAAAGAAGCAAGAGCAAAGAAGGTAGTAACTTATAAAGGAGCACCTATACGATTGTCAGCTGACTTCTCAACAGAAACCATGCAGGCCAGAAGGGAATGGCAAGAAATATTCAAGGTGATGAATAGCAAGAACCTACAGCCAAAAATAAGCTACCCAGCAAAGCTATCACTCAGAATCGAAGGCCAGATAAAGAGCTTCACTAATAAAAAAAAGCTAAAGGAGTTCATCACCACCAAACCAGAATTATATGAATTGCTGAAGGGGGTTCTTTCAGAAGAGAAAGTAAACAAAGATAAAAATTATGAACAACAAATACGTAATTATCAACAAGTGAATCTAAAAACCAAGGAAATTAAAAAAATCTGATGAACAATATTAACTGTTGAATATAATAGAATCAGAGGTATGGAAGGGGAGTGAACTGACGATTCTTGGGGAAAAGGGGAGAGGGGGGCGTGGGAAGAGACTGAACATAAACTGTGCACCTATGGATGAGGACAATGGGGAGAGGGGAAAGGGCAGAGGGTGGGGTGGGAACCTGGTGGAGGAGAGCAATGGTGGGGGGGGGGGGAAGGAACATTTGTAATGATATGAAAAATAAAAACTTATTAAAAAGAGGAGAGAGAGAGAGAGGGAGAGGGAGAGGGAGAGATAGAGGAGGTATAATTCAGAGGGCAAGGCTAAAGCCTTCCTCTGTGCATCATTTTCCAGGAGCTGGACTTTTGGAGTCTAAACATGCTTGAGGATAAATAGCCACAGTGGTAATGACAATAGCAGCGAATGTTTATTGAGATTCTCTATGTGCCAGGGCTCATCCCAAGCGTTTTACATGTTTTAATTCATTTAATCCTCACAACCGCCTGAGCAGGCACTATTATTCTCCCCATTTCTCAGCTGAGGGGACTGCGGCCCAGAGGCGTTCAAATACGCACCCGAGGTCACACAGCTCTAAGGTGCGGCAGCTCTGAGGGTTCTAGAAGAGGCTGCTTCCGAAGTCCACAGCGGGCCCATGCTATCCTCCGTTTAGTTCCCGGTGCCAGCTGGGAAATTTCCGAGTCCTTGTCACCCGGGAACATGGGAAGAGGAGTGGTGTGGAGGGGAGAGGAACGCTCCCAATTAGGAGTCAGAGCACCATCTCAGCACCCACTCCTCCTGGGTTTGTCCAGGAGACACCCCGCATGGGGCCTCCTGTGGGAAAGACCCACTGAAAACAGACTGAAACCATCACGCGCATGGACTGGCTCACAAAATTGGAACGTTCAGGAGAAGGGCTGGCTCAGGGCCGGCTGGGACCAAGTGCTCCAATGCTCCTCTCAGGCAGCTCACACTCACCGTCTTTCAACTCTCTCCGGTGCTGCCTTCATTTTTAGGCAGGCTTCTCCCCACCTTGGGGGAGGGGGCGTCAGCAGCTCCGTTTCACACTCCAGTAGAACTCTTTCCCGACAGTTCCCGCAAAAAATCCCAGGGCTGACTCTCATTGGGCCACTTTTGGTCATGTGATCACCCTGGAAACCAATTGCTGTCCCTACGGGGAGGGACCTAGACCTGGGTCACAAGGTCATCCATGGGACTGAGAGCGAGTGATGGGGCCCTCTACTGGAAGAAGAAGGGACTGCAACTGGCAAAGGCAGCTGGTATCTACTATGGCCTCTAGCAGGCAACTATGCATTCCTCACCCGGAGTGGTGTTGAAGGCTTGGTGCAATTCCTCCTTGAAACCAGCCGCTGACCTCCATGACACTCAGGTGATCCAGAACTCTGTCTCCCCAGCCTACCTGTCCCGTCCTCCTGTCTACAGTCTATGCCTCCCATTACCTCGGGGCACACAGCCCCTCCAGCTAACACGCCGCCTGCTGCTTGGCCTACTGCCCCAGTTCCCTGGTTGTCCGGCCCCACCTCCAGTCTGACCTTTTCCAGCCCCTGCCACCCTGGCAAACCCTGCCCTCCGCCCAGCAGAGCCCTGGCTCAGAACCTCCAGCCACTCCTTATCAACGAGGGAAAACAAGCTTCTCAGCCCGGTGCCCGGGCTTCCTCTGCCATCCCAGGAGCCTTCCCAGCCACACCATCAAAATCATCTCCCCCAGAACTCCTCACAAACCGCCAGGCACCCTGGGGCAGTGGTCGGCAAACTCATTAGCCAACAGAGCCAAATATCAACAGGACGACGATTGAAATTTCTTTGGAGAGCCACGTTTTTTCAACGTAAACTTCGTCTAACGCCACTTCTTGAACACGGACTCGCCCAGGCCGTGGTAGTTTGTGGAAAAGCCACACGCAAGGGGCCAAAGAGCTGCGTGTGGCTCGAGAGCCGCAGTTAGCCGACCACGGCCCTAGTGCACAGGCTGGCTCACTTCTCTGCCCCGAGGGAAAGGGTCAGGTTCGCATCACTGCTGACCAGGGCTCAGCACACACGTGGCGCTCAATGGATGCATGAAAAGCCTGCAAAACTGACTGCTCCTCAGCATGGGGAGAGGAGAGGAAGTCAGACAGCTCCAGACAGACAGGCAGGCAGGCAGGTAGGCAGCTGAAAAAGCCAGAGAAGCCAAGAGAAACACAGAAGCGGAAACAAAACACCTGGGAGACAGCAGTCTAGGGAGAGTGGGGGGGGGGGGGGAGAACGGCAGAGAGAGGGGGAGGCACAGGGAGGCAGGGACCTCCATGCAGGACGGTGATGCCGGGAGCAGGCGCTCAGCGAGGGCGGGAAGGGGAGGGGAAGGGGGGCCAGCGAACGCGTTTTGGTTGCTGAGCAAACAGGCCCCTGTGCCCGGTGTTCCGTCCGGCTGAACTTCCCACATCAGTTTATTTTGCTGAGCACCCAGCCCCGGTGAAAACACCGGGGCGTGTTAGAAAGCAGAGGGGTGGGGAGCGGAGGGGCACCAACACGGAGGGAACATGTGCCTCCAGGGGGGCCACGGGGTGAGGCGTGGAGCAGGCTCCGCCTCAGCGCTCCCCTTTCCTGGTCTCCGCTCCCCCGGGGCCCGGGGCCGGTGCAAGAGGAAGTGAGGCTGGACTGAGAGAAATAAAGACGTCAACTCGGAGAGGAAGTCTGAGCGGAGAGGGAAAAGGCCCAGCTGCTGGGAGGGGGAAGGATTGCCGGAAGGTCCTGGCTCTGCTCGGAGCACCGCACCGGATGGCGAGTTCAGACAAGTCAGGACAACACGCCTGGGATGTGGACTGACCTCTCAGGGTCCTGGCCACGGGCCCCAGCGGCCCAGAGCCCGGGACAGGACCTCGGTCAGGACCCCGGTTGGAGTGTGTGTGTGTGTGTGTGTGTGGGGCAGGTGTGGCTTCTAAACTGGGGCTCTGATTGGCTGTACGACACGCATGGGCCAGGCCTGAGGTTGCTCCCTGTGGTAGGGTGGCCACCACACCTGCCCACAGCACCCACTGGTGCCTGATGGCGGCGGCCGGCACGCCGGTGCGCCAGGACCTCACGGTGTCCTGCACCCTGTGCGGGCCACAGGGCCAGCCGTGCGGGAGGCCAGGGCAGGGGCCGAGGGACGCTCCCGCCATCAGCTGGATTTCACCTTTGATGACAACGTTACCGACACCGCATGGCGTCGGTCGTGATCCAAATTTTTTTTATTTTTTATTTTCATTTCCTGAAATGGAACCATTGTACAAACCATACCTACTGATGGAATAAATAAGTGAAAAATTATACTGCTGTACAGCACACCAAAAGAAAAAAGAAAAAAAGAAAAATCGTTGAGAAAACAACAACAAAAATCAGGTAACGTGAACAAAAGGTCTGTATGCCTCTAGCCAGGTCCTCGGCGGTCGAGAACGTGCCGGGCCACGCCGCCGTTGGAAACGGGAGGTCAGTCACCCCCCGCGCGGCGGCGGACGGCCTTCCGGTGCGGGTGTAAGTGCCAGCACTTTGTGGAATGTGTAGCCACGGCGTCCCCAGGGGCCGGGGGAACGGGTTTGTCCTGGGAGCCCTTGAGGCCACGGGGCCTGGTGTCCACGGAAGGCACAGGGCCCCGTCCTGGCCGGGCCAGCTGCAAGGTGGGCGGGGGACAGCGGCTCCGGGGAGCGGGCCGCGGGGAAGGAAGCACATCTGGATTTTGCAGTCTCGTCTGGACCACGCTGGCACGTGGCCTGGCGTGGCCGTGGCCGTGGCCGGGCCGGGTTGCTGCTCCCAGGCCACCGGCCCACCCCTCCCTTCAGGCACTTCAGAGAAAAACTAGTGACAGCCTCGGTGTCGTGGACGGCGTCCTCGTTCCCCACTGGCTTGTCCGCGGGGCCCACCGAGGGCGCAGGGGAGCCTGGCCGATGGACGAGCGTGTGCAAGCGCGTGCATGACGCTCCGCCGGCCGTCTGAGCCGCCCCCCTCTCGCTTCCCAAACGAGAGCAGGAGATACACATCCCAATTCGCCCTTCGTCAAGACGGAGTTTTGCTGCAAAGGAAAACGTGACTCGAACCTACAGGGTCTGGAGGTAAAGCCGCCGGCGTCGCCGAGAGGTAACGCGGAGGAGGAGCCCAGGTCTGCGGAGCACTGGCCGCCGAGGGCGGTGAAACGGATGAGGATTTCTTCTTCTTTTTTTTTTTTTTTAAGACAAAACGCGTCCGGCCACCACCGCTCCCTTCAACGGGGAGATCTCCGAAGTTCGCATGTGTGTTTCCCCTGATCTCGGGAGACGCTTTTGCATGAGGTATTTGAAATTCAGGAACATTTTGATTCTTCTCGAAGTGCAGGAGACGGGCGAGAGGGAGAGCCTCCCCCTCGGAGACGCAGGTGGCCAGGAGGGAGATCCCCGCGCCCAAGGTGGAACCTGAATACGCACCAGTTAGCAAAACAAACAAAAACCAGAAACCAGAAACCAGAAAGCGCCGACAAACCCTCTCAATCCTCCCCGCTCCCTCCCCACCACACACAGCTCCGAGGGAGGCGGCCTCCAGGGCGGGAGGGAAACCCGGGGGACCGGGCGCGGGGCTGAGAGGCCCACAGAGGAACGGAGAGCAGCCAGGCTGCCTCCGAGCCAGACACTCAGGCCGCTGGCCCAAGGGGCTGTGTTTCCCTTGACTGAGAAGCAGCTGCCCCGGGCGGGCGGGCGGAGGCGGAGGCAGGGGTTCGATCCCCGCTTCTTGGAGGGCAAAGCTTCCCGCTCCTCAGTGCTTCCCTTCTGGCCTTCTTGGGGGGACCGACCACAGGGGACCCCGGGAATAAGACAGGACCCAGCGGCTGGCTCGGCTCTGTGGTGTCCGGAACGTGATGCAGAAGGATCCCTGTGGATCTGGAATCCTCTGAGAGCACCAGCTTCTCCTGCCGCCGCTCCCGGCCTCCCAGCCTCCCTGTCATCTGGAGCCGGTCCCGCAGCGGCCACAAATGTCCCCCCGTCTTCGGAGGCGGGGGAGGGGGCGGTGGGGCGGGGGCAGAGGGCGAAAGCGCCAGAAGGATGGAGAGGCTCCGTGTGTCCAGGGGAAACGCCAGGTTCAGAGGCTCCAGGGAAGGAGGAAGTGAGTGTATCGAGTCGCCGGAGCTCGGGGGGAGAGATGCCCTGACATCGGAGGCTCCCCGGACCGGACCGTGGAGGCTGGGCAGGTGGCCGAGGAGGTCCCGCTGCTCTCCTCCTCCTCCCCTGCCTGCTCTGCGCCCACTGAAGTCCTGGGACTGGGGGGGAGCGAGACGCGAGGGCCGGGGCCGTGGCAGCCTCCGCGGAGCCGCGAGGGCACTTCGCAAAGGGAGACGCAGAACCACTGGGGAAACATGCCGGAGGCCGCCTCGAGGGCACAAGGCACAGGAAAAGGAAGCGGGAGGAGGGGCCGGTGGGACGCAGCGTGAACTCCTGGTGGGAGCTGCCCTCTGGTCGGCTTATGTGGTGCGGAGGGGGTAGAAGTGGGGCGAGGAAAGACGGTACAGCAGCAACGCAAACGGAACCTTGGCTTCGGAGACCGTGCCCGACACCCCCGAGCGGCCGGCCCGCCTCCACAAGGACAGTCGCCTCGAGATCCGCGGGTTCTGCTCCGCGGCGGGAAGCTCCTCAGAGTCCGAGCGAGGCCGCGCTGCTCCGGGTTCGCCTGGGAAGTCCGCCGCTCTTACCCGAGGGCGTCAGCCTGCTGAGGGGTCTCCCGGGACACGTGGACCGGAGCCCGGATCCCCCGCACGTCTACATCTCTTCCGAGCTTTGTTGGGAAGCCTCCAGTTTCATCTTTTTAGAGGGCGGCCCTCCTTCCAAATCCTTGGGGGAAGAAGGAAAGAGAATGGCAGGTTAGCCGGAACCGGTTTGGCTCAGTGGTAGAGCATTGGTCTGCGGACTGAGGGGTCCCGGGTTCGATCCCGGTCAAGGGCATGTACCTTGGTTGCGGGCACATCCCCAGTGGGGGGTGTGCAGGAGGCAGCTGATCGATGTTTCTCATTGATGTTTCTAGCTCTCTATCCCTCTCCCTTCATCTCTATAAAAAAAAAAAAATCAATAAAATATATTTAAAAATATTTAAAAAGAGAGAGAGAGAGAGAGAGAGAGAGAGAGAGAGAGAGAGAGGGAGGGAGAGAGAATGGCAGGTTAACAGGCCAGGAGATCCGTTCAGGGCTGCCAGGAGGTGAAAGGTCAGCCTGGGAGGAAACTGAGGGCAGGACCCGAAGGCCGGAGAGCATGGACTTGAGGAGGGTCACACACCGGCAGGAAACCTCAAACCCAAACTCCTCCTGGGTCTCCAGAACCTCGTCGCCTCAGTCCTGCCTGTCCCCGTCACACTGACCTCCCTCCGCGTCCTCCCCTAAGCTCTCCCTCAGCCCACCCCTCCTGGAGCAGGTGACCCCGTTATCCGTCCTCCCACCCGTGAGTGACCGCCAGGGTGAGGCTGAAGTTTACTTCTCAAGCGCCACGCCCAGACCAGCCTTGCCCTGCTGACCTCTGCTCCCGGGGGCCCAGGCCGGGTGCCGGGCCCAGGCGGGCGCTCGGCATTTGTTAAACGTGCCCGGGAATGGGAGAGGGCCTGTGGGTGTCACCCAATTCCCAGAAGTCCCTTGACTCAAACACAGGCTCAACGGTCACTCTCCCACATCCTGCCTGGCGGTCCCACGCCATCATTTCCAACCTCACCTGTCACCTGAGAACAACCCCCCCCTTTTTTTTTTTTATTGACTTTACTGGGGTGACGTTGGTTAGTAAAATTATATAGGGTTCAGGGGTACAATTCTGTAAGACATCACCTGTATATGGCATTTGTGTTCACCACCTGAGAACAGTTTCCCCCTCTTCCCCCCAATGGATTTCGAAGAGGAAGGAAGAGAGACAGAAACATTAGTGATGAGAGAGAAACATCGACCAGCTGCCTCCTGCACACCCCCTACTGAGGATGTGCCTGCAATCAAGGTACATGCCCTTGACCGGAATCGAACCTGGGACCCTTCAGTCCGCAGGCCGACGCTCTATCCACTGAGCCAAACCGGTTTCGGCCCTAGATTTATTTAAATAGATCCCTTTCACGAACTTCCTGCCACTGCAAACATCTCCCATCCACACGCCCTCTAGGCCTCTGGGCGTTTGGAGGGTGTCCTATTGCAGGAAGGCGGGTGCAGATCCCAGGGCACCGGGAGGCTCAGGTCTGAGAGGAGCGGCCCTGGGCAGGCCTGGCTCCGGGCTGCACACCATGCGGACCGAGTCCTGCCCTTTCCCTCGTTCCTGTGGCTGCGCCTCAGTTTATCCCCAGAAACCGGAAACGGCTCAGCACAGCAGAGACGGTTTTATTCGTTGCTGTTGGGATACCACTGACTCCTCCTTTTTATTTCTTTCTTTTTAAAAATATATATATATTTAATTGATTTAAGAAAGGAAGGGAGAGGGAGAGAGAGAGAATCATGGATCAGTGGCCTTCTGCACGCCCCCTACTGGGGATCAAGCCCACATCCTGGGCATGTGCCCGACCGGGAATCCGAACCGTGACCTCTTGGTTCATAGGTCAGCGCTCCACCACTGAACCACACCAGCCTGGCACTCCGCCTTCTTTCACATGAGCACAGAGGGCTCACGGCGAAAGTCATCACGGTCGCCGAGGCAACACGGGGGCACCTTCCGAGTCCAGCTCCAGGGCGTGTTACCCACGTTCTCTCATCTCATCGAACCCCAGCCCCAAGCCAGCTCGGCGGTCCCGTTCTGGCAGCTGGAGACCCTGAAGCCAACGTCTGTGTGTGCTTACAAAGCTGGGACTCGAACCCTGGCCGTTGCTCCTATCCCCCTCTCCCCTACCACTCCACCCCGGGCCTCCTGCTTCTGCACGGACTCGGCACAGATTCTGACCAACGGCGATGCCCCAGAGAGGGGTCTGGGCCTGGGGAGTCGGGTCAGTTGCAAAACATCTTCAAAGATTATTTTATCTGGCGTTTGAGGAGTCGGAGGACGTATCGCCCCAGCTCTAGGGGAAGGTGATGGGATCCCTGAGAGCAGGCACTGCTTTTGTGGAAACAAAATGACGGAGCTGAGGACCCTCCCTCTTCCGACACCAGCCGAGCCTCGCCCTCCCCCGCAGCCCCAGCGCCCGGGGCGGGACACAGCGGGACGCTCCCGCCACCCGCTCAGGGAAGGCACAAGAGTTCCGATCGGCCAACGAGAAAGCAAGACAAAATAGCAAAACACCTTTCAATGGTCCCCCGGCCCCCCGACGGGCGCCCGGCCGGCCGGCCTGGCTGCCCCTCGGAGGCCTCGGGGATCGGGGTACCTGAGCGATGGAGGGGGTCTCTGCAGGCAGGCCCGCGTCCCCAGACGGCTGCCGCTCGGCCTTCTCCGCACTGCTCGCCGAGTTCTCCGCGGAAGACTGCGAATTCTGCTCGTCGGAAGCCTCTGAGGGTGAAGCAAGACGACAGAGGCTGTTTTTAGACACGTGGCTTGCGGGGCCAGATGGGACAATGACTAAAAATACCTGGGGACGGGGTAGTGGGGTGGCTCGGCAGTCTGTCGGAGCTACAGTAAGCTGGGGGGGAGGAGGGGGAAGGCGGGGAAGACTCTAGCTCACTTTTTTAGAGATGCTATGAGCATCCAGGCCACCTGCTGGCCCTGTCACCTGCAACCCTTTCCTGCACACACATTACCTGCCGAATGTCCGCAGAGGGCACCTAAAAAAATAAAAGGGGGGGGAAAAAAAAAAGCTACGGGCTCTGTGCCACATGCACCCGGCGCCCTCTGGTGGCCACAGCGCGCTCCGACTCCCTCTTCCCATCACAGAGCCCGCCTTCCCTCCACTGGGGGACACGCAGAGGGGACTGGTAAGCATTTCTCTTAATGCTATGGGTATTCCTTTCTGATCGCCAGAGCAATGACTGGCCTTTGCAAGAAGCAGAAAATACCGGGGGGGGGGGGGAGGGTGTGGAAATCTGGTCAAAATCGCCAATTATTTCACACCACCCACAGCTACCACCACCCGGTAACACTCGCAGGGGTCTTCAAACTATGGCCCGCGGGCCACATGCGGCCCGCAGAGGAGTCTGATCCGGCCAGCCAGGTTTTTTGGGCAGTGAGCGCAGCCGAGGTGTTACAGTAGGAATTAGTAGTTCATATAGTCCGGCCCTCCAGCTCTCTGAGGGACCGTGATCTGGCCCCCACTTTAAAAAGTTTGAGGACCCCTGTAGGATCCAGCCCCATTTTCCCAGAGGTTTCCCCCTACACGCACACACGGCTCCTCTTTCCCCACACGGGACTCACACGGCATTGCGGAGGATCCGCCATGCCTCTGAAAATGCTCTCCATACAAGATGGCTGCATGGCGTTCTAGTCACCGATTGCTTATCCCACGAACCCCGTGCCGCCCGTTATTTGGACTGTTTCTGGTGCTACGTCCGTCTCCCTGCTCCCCAACCATGTCCCTTTAGCAGAAGGAAGGTGCAGGGCACAGCAGGTCATAGTGCGGCTTTGGAGAAAGAAGTACCTGCTCTTCCTGAAGCTTATTTGGGGCACAAAGCAGGAGAGCTCGCGAGAGGATGGGGGGGGGGGGGTGTGCAGCGCCAGCATCCCACCCAGGGCCCCACTCAGCTGGCTCTCAGGGTCCCCGTCACATGTCCCCTGGCTTTTTAAAAGGATACTAAAGCCGAAACCGGTTTGGCTCAGTGGATAGAGCGTTGGTCTGCGGACTGAAAGGTCCCAGGTTCAATTCCGGTCAAGGGCATGTACCTTGGTTGCAGGCACATCCCCAGTAGGGGGTGTGCAAGAGGCAGCTGGTCAATGTTTCTCTCTCATCGACATTTCTAGCTCTCTATCCCTCTACCTTCCTCTCTGTAAAAAATCAATAAAATATATTTTAAAAAAAAATTTAAAAATAAAAGGACACTAAAATAGCCCGGCAGGTGTGCCTCAGTGGTTGAGCATCAACCTATGAACCAGGAGGTCACAGTTCACTTCCTGGCCAAGGGCACATGCCCAGGTTGCAGGCTCAATCCCCAGTAGGGGGCGTGCAGGAGGCAGCCGATCAAGGAGTCTCTCTCATCATCGTCGTTTCGCTCTCTCTCCCTCTCCCTTCCTCTCTGAAATCAGCAAAAACATATTTTTTTAAAAAATCCATACGCATGTTACATTCTATTTCATAACTAGAGGCCCAGTGCACACATTCGTGCAGCGGGTGGGGGCAGGCCAACCCAGCCCCAATCAGCGGACTGGGGCGGTCAGGGCGGGGCTGGCTGGGAGAGGGGCTGTGGGTGGTTGGCCAGCCGGCTCTGCTCCTGATTGGGGTGAGGGGGCCAATCTGGGGTGGGGCTGGGCAGGGGGAGGGGCTGCAGGAGGTTGGCTGGCCGGCCCCGCCCCCAGACCTGGCTGGTTCGCTGGACGCAGTGGGTGTCAGAGCCACCGGGCGATCTGGCTTTCGGGTCGCTGGCTTTTTATAGATATAGATAGATGGGTGTTTGCTTTAGCAATCACTTTCTTTGTCACTGTCCTCCTCCGCTCTGACCCTGTGGAGTGCGCTCTGTGGAGGAGCGGGAAGCGGGGGCACAGATGTGGGCACAGAGATCACGAAGGAGGCTGGTGGCCTGGAGTCACACCGGCCACCTCGCCCGGCCTGAGCGCTCGATGTGGGCCCAGGCCCTGGGGCTCGGGGCGCGTACATGGGCTCGGCTCCGCGGCCTGATTGTCTTGGCAGAGCGGGCCTGGAGCTCGCCCAGGGGAAGTTATTTTCCCGGGGCCTAAATTTAGTCCAGGGAGCTCGAGCATGATGTCATTCCCTGAACTCACTCAGCAGTAAACAAGTTCAAAGCAAGGTCGACAGCTGGCGACCAACCGGCTTGGTCCCACGGGCAGCGTGCACCTCCTGGGGAGGCCGTGGGGGTGGGGGGCTCTGACCACGGCAGGTGGGCGGGCGGGCCCGGCCTGCTGGGGTGGTCCCACCTGAACAATGCTGGCACCTGGGCAGGGCCAGGGGCCGGGGTGGTGGGAAGAGGACCCTGGTGTGGCTCCTACCTGGACATAGAAAGCTTGCAGGGGGAAGGAGGGGGCACAGGGGAGGCACAGGGGGGTCCGGGGGGGGGGGGGGGTTGAGGATGGCAGTAACAAAATGTGGCAGCTATGAAAGGAGGTCTTAACCAGGGACTGGATCCCTGCAACGGGCCCTTTAAGAGGAGACGCAGGCCCTGGCCAGGCAGCTCAGCTGGTCAGAGAAAGCAGGACGAAAGCCATACCTGGTCCTGCACGGTCCCGTCCCTCTGTGTCCCCACCACCACCACCAACGGCTCACCAGGCCCTTCCCAGAGCCAGGCTCGGCCGGGCATTCTGCTCTCTCGCTCACTTCCCTGTGGTGGCCCGACAAGAGAGGCAGCTTTTATTTGTCTCGTCTTATGAACCAGGAAACAGGAAGGTGTGCAGGAGCGGACACTGCAGCCCAAGGCCACACAGCTGGCAGGTGCCGGCCCCATGTGACCAGCTCGGCCTGTGCTCACTGCGCCCTGGCTCCTGACCCTGTGGCGGCCGGGGAGCTGGGACTCACCGCCGGGCACAGCAGGGGCCCGGGAGAGATTGGTTTTATAAGTCTGGCTTCTACTGCGTGGGCATGGCTTTCATTCACATCATCGTCAGGTCAACCCGTTTGTAAACCAGGGACCGACTACCTGTGAACATCTTCGCGGGAAGGGGGTCCAGATTTGGAAACAGCTGAGGTGCCCGTCAGCAGATGACTGGATCAGAAAACTACGGTACATCTACACCATGGAATACTACGCTGCCATAGAAAAGGAATTCTTACCATTGGCAGCAACCTGGATGGAACTGGAGAACGTTATGCTGAGTGAACTAAGCCAGTCAATGAAAGGAAAACACCACGTGATCTCACTCATTTATGGGTAATAAAGAACATTTAAACGGATGAACAAAAAGATAGATACAGAGACAGTAAAGCATCCAACAGACTGTCAAATGACAGCGGGAAGGTTAGGGAGAGGTGGAGGAGATAAGAGATCAACCGAAGGACTTGTGTGCATGCATATAAGCATAACCAATGGATGCAGAACTCTGAGGGGTGAGGGAATGAATGGGAGTGGGGGGGGATGGTAAGATAAGTACACATATAATACCTTAATAAAAAAAATGAAGAGAAAAAAAACAGTAAAAAAATAAAAATAAAAAATAGCCAAAACGGGTTTGGCTCAGTGGATAGAGCGTCGGCCTGCGGACTAAAAGGTCCCAGGTTCGATTCCAGTCAAGGGCATGTACCTTAGTTGCAGGCACATCCCCAGTAGGGGGTGTTCAAGAGGCAGCTGATTGATGATTCTCTCTCATCGAAGTTTCTAACTTTCTATCCCTCTCTCTTCCTCTCTGTAAAAAAATCAATAAAATATACTTTAAAAAATAAAAAATAAAGGGGGTCCAGAGACCTCAACAAGAACAAACACACACTCCCGTAAACACACACACACACACACACACACACACACGCCCTGCACAGTCAGACCATTGAACGCCTCCTCTCTCACCCGGACGAAGCAGCAGCCCCGCCCTGCACGTTCACAGAACCGAAGCCAAAGCGATCCTTCTCATCTCGGGGTGCGAGCCCCCACGGCTCCTGCGCTCTCAGCATCAAAGTCAGGGTCTTCTAAGTGGCCCCCCGAGCCTGCACTCTCCCGGCCCCGCCTCCTCTGGGGTCTCCGCGTCGGAGCCCCTGGCCCTGCCCGCTCCCCTCCACCCACACTGAGCACGCTGCTGCCTCAGGACCTGTGCACGGCTCCCTCTGCCCGCAGGGCCTCCCCGCTCTCCCAGGCGGCCTCCTCCCTCGCCTCATTGGCTGGCGGAGGCTTCTCCGGGCCACCTATTTAAAAATCACAGTATCCCCAAAAGGGGCAAGACTCGACATCCCCTTTCTTACTTCATCATTCCCCAGAACACATGCTTTCCAAATGCTAGGTTGTGTGATTTTTATTTATTTATTATTTTTATTTCTTAGAATATATTTTATTGATTTTATACAGAGAGGAAGGGAGAGGGATAGAGAGTTAGAAACATCGATGAGAAACATGGATCAGCTGCCTCTTGCACACCCTCCCTCTGGGGATGTGCCCGCAACCAAGGTATGCGCCCTTGACCGGAATCGAACCCGGGACCCTTCAGTCCGCAGGCCGACGCTCTATCCACTGAGCCAAGCCAGATTCGGCTAGATTGTGTGATTTTTAAATTGCACCCCCCCTACCCACTAAGAATAAGAGCCCCAGGCATCACCCTGGCTGGTTTGGCTCGGTGGCCAGAGCATCGGCCTGCTGACTGAAGGGTGCCGGGTTCAATTCTGGTCAAGGGCACACGCCTGGGTTGCAGGCTTGATCCCGGGTGGGGGGCGTGCAGGAGGCAGCCAATCCATGATTCTCTCCTATTGTCGATGTTTCCATCTCTCTCTCCCTGCCCCTTCCCCTCAGAAGTCAATAAAGATATATTAAAGAGGGGAAAAAGACCTGCCGTCGCCTGCCTGGACAGAGGCTGGACGGTCCGAGGGGGAGGGGCCCCCGAGCCCGCCCTGCGGCACGTACCTTCGGGCCCGGGGGGCTCCTTGCCCTCGGCCGGGGCCTCCTCGGCCTTGGCGCTGGCGCCCTCGCAGGGCACGGAGGGGGCGGGCTCGGGCGCGGGGCTGGAGTTGCTGCTGTTCTCCTGCTTGATGGGGGAGGCGTCTGCGATGGAGCTCTGGTTGCTGTTGTCATCTGGGGGGGGGGACAGAAGCACAGGTGAACTCCTGACGCTGCTGGGGGCTCAGCCGCCCCACGGCCCACGCCCCACGGAACACTGCCCAGGAAAGGGGTCGCTCGCCCCTCCGGAACCTCCGAGCCGGCACACCCAGGGCCCCTCACCCACCCTGCCCTGCCCCCACGGGCTCCCGAGAGCCCTGTGTTTGGAGGCAGCCGGCCACAGACGGAGGCCTGGCACACTTTAAGTCTCGGGGGGCATCTGAGGCCTGGTTCCGGGTGAGGAAACAGACATCGCGGGTGCTTGGCTCGGAAGTAACACAGAGGCCGAAGCGCAGTGCCAGATCGAGCCTCTCACCGACCCCAGCTTGATCCGAAGCAAAAGGGAGAGAGAAGTTACCCCACCAAGCGGGGTATCCCACAGGACGGCCGGCCAGGCTCTGCGGGTCGATACCACGCAGGGGGAGAAGGATCAGGGAAGATTATTGCAGGAGAGAAAGAAAAAAGAGCTCTAACCGCTAAGCACGATGTGAGGACATTACTTAAACGTTGTGCTGAACCTGCCAGGTGCTAAGAGACGTTTGGGGATGGCTGGGGAATTTGAATCCCGTCTGAGTCTAAAAGACACTCAGGAATTTTTCTTAGTTTTGTTCGGGGTGATAACGGTACACGGGCACACAGCATACCCATGTCACCCATCAGTGACCGTGCTCCTGTGCAGGCGCAGACTTAAATATCAGGAGGAAGGGAATTTACTTTCGAATGCTCCAGTCCTGGCCAGGGTGGCTCAGTTGGCTGGGTATAGTCCTGTGCACCAGGAGGTTGCCGGTTCGATTCCTGGTCAGGGCGTATGCCCAGGTTGCAGGTTCGATTCCCCAGTGTGTGTGTGTGGGATAGGAGAATGAGGTGGTAGGAAGGGGTGTGTGCAGGAGATAGCTGATGGATGGCTCTGTCTCACGGATGTTTCTCTCTCTCCCCCTTCCTCTCTCTCTCTCTAAAATCCATTTAAAAATTTAAAATAAAGCCAAAACCGGTTTGGATCAATGGATAGAGCGTCGGCTTGGGGACTGAAAGGTCCCAGGTTCGATTCCGGTCAGGGGCATGTACCTTGGTTGCGGGCATATCCCCAGTGGGGGTGTGCAAGAGGCAGCTGATTGATGACTCTCTCATCGATGTTTCTAACTCTCTGTCTCTCTCTCTTCCACTCTGTACAAAATCAATAAAATATATTTTAAAAAAATTTTTTAAATAAAAATGCTCTAGCATAAGCTACCTACCATTTTCAGAATTCCCTGAACTGTACTCCCCAGAGCTGTGTGTTTCTGACCCGCCCATCGTATTTCCATCAGAAACACGTTGGCACGTCTTTAACGACAGACGAGGCAGTAGCGGCGCGTATCCGTGGAAACCCCCGGAGCCTTTTCCTCGGCTCGGAGGCCCAGGCCTGCCCCTCCACTCTCTCCGCTCTCCTCTCTTACGAAATGTCTCACAATAAAAAGGGAACAGAAAGGAAAGGACGTTACTTGGGCGAGGACCGTGGTGGCTGAGCCGGGGGCAGAGCCGGGGGCCCTGGGGCACGTACGCCCTCTCTGCAGGTCCCCTTTGGCGGGCGCAGAGTCACCGTGAACGGCCGCTTCCCAAGGAGCAGCTCCAAACCCACGGCCGCGGCCGCACGCTCCCGTTCTGGGCCGCGCTGCAGCCCCGGGGCCGAGGCCGTTTGTGTGAAAAGGCGAGAGGGGAGATCCATCCGGCCGGGGCACCGACCAGGTGTCGGGAAGGAGGGGGGGACCCTGGGGGAGCTCCGGGGACGTTCTGTCTCCATCTGGGCCAGCTCCCCGGGCGCGTGCCGTTTGCGAACATTTCACGGAGCCATACGCTGGGGATGCGTGTCCCTCCTCTCGGGTAAAAAGGGCAAAAGGTCTGCTGAAACCGGCTTGGCTCAGTGGATAGGCCTGCGGACTGAAAGGTCCCAGGTTCGATTCCGGTCAAGAGCATGTACCTTGGTTGCGGGCACATCCCTGGTGGGAGTGTGCAGGAGGCAGCTCATCAATGTTCTCTCTTTGAATATATTTTTATTGATTTTGTACAGAGAGGAAGGGAGAGAGATAGAGAATTAGGAACATCGATGAAAGAGAGTCATCGATCAGCTGCCTCTTGCACACCCCCTACTGGGGATATGCCCGCAACCAAGGTACATGCCCTTGACCAGAATCGAACCCGGGACCCTTCAGTCCCCAAGCCGACGCTCTATCCATTGAGCCAAACCGGTCTCGGATGATCAATGTTCTCTCTCGTCGATGTTTCTAACTCTCTATTCCTCTCTGTAAAAAAAAAACAACAAAATACATATTTTTTTAAAAAGCAAAAGGTCAAGGCCACACGCCTCCAGTGTGGAGGTGCTCGGTGGGACACGGGCGACACGTGTCGAAGTAAGACAACACGGGAAGGGAGGCGGTCGGTGAGGGTTTATGTGAAGCCAGAAACCCAGGCTGGAGCTTCCCGGCGGCCAAAGCGAAACAGGAAACACAACTCAGCCATGCGTGTGGGGAGTCAGGCCTCGGAGGGAAAAAGGACGCCTCCTGTGAGGTCTCTGTCCCTGGTGAGCGGAGGGGCTCTGGTTTATGTTTCCTGGCTCGCCGGGCTCCGAGCCTCTTCCTTGGCACCGAGGCCCAGGCCTGCCTGGCCCTCCTGCCCCTCGGCCTGGAATGTGAACGAACCTGCTGGGGAAACAAAATACGGCCGAGCCACTAGGGCCCGGGGGCCTGGCGGGAGAGGGCCTGGAGGGAGGGGGCCTGGCGGGAGAGGCCGGGTGGCAGCCGGCCGGCGGGGAGCTCACCGTGCATGTCCATCATGCCGGGGGAGGAGCTGTTCTCCGGCGTGGTCACCTCCGAGCCGCACTTCTCGTCTTTGCCCTTCTTCTTACTCTTGTTTTTCTGGAGGAGGAAATGGAGCGGGCACGGAGTCACCGGGCCGCGTGTGCGGGCAGGAGAGAGACCTGGACGGTGCCATGCACGCCTCCTCCCGAGCCCCCGGAGGGCGCTCCTCGGCCTGCACTGGAACACGTCCCCTCGGGGCCTCGCCTGCTCGGGATCAGGGCCCGCAGAGGGAGGCTTCTGGGATAAAGCCCCGGTGCTTGTGGGGCACGCAAACACCCAGGCTGGCGGGGTCCCCTCCTCCTTTAGGGGGAGCCTCTGGGGGCCAGGCCGTGGCTGCCCTCCCAGGGCAGGTACCACAGAGGGAGACGAGGGCAGGAGGGCAGGGGAGGCTGCTTTTGTGTGGGCTCCCACTTTTAAACCCGGAAGAGAACAGGATCAGGGCGCCCTGCGTCCATCGGGAAGAGGCTCGTTAAATAAATCATGGTGCGTTCGTTGGCCGTAACGCGATGCGACGATTACAGAGCCGGGCGGCTCTGTGTTTAAGAGTGGGACACGATCCCCGAGAATGCCAACGTGGAACACGTGTCGGCACCTCCAAAAGGCGCGGGGCGGACCTCGGCCGCTGATGGCGAAGGACAGGACACACGGACGCGTCTGCGGACAGCCAGGCTGCCTCCCAGGAAGTGAGCTGAGCGGGTGGGACCGAGCGCAGGGGAGGCAAACCGTTTACAAAAGACACACAGGAAGGCCCCGGCCAGGGAGCTCCGCTGGCTGGAGGCTCGATTCCCAGTCAGGGCACATACCGAGGTTGTGAGTTCGATCCCCACTTGGGGTGCATACAGGAGGCAACAAATTGATGTTTCTCTCTCCCTCCCTTCCTCTTTTTCTAAAAAACAAACAAATGAAAGAAAAAAAAACCACACACCCACACATAACCTCCAGTAAGGATTTTTTAAAAAGATATACAGCCCTGACCGGTTTGGCTCAGTGGATAGAGTGTTGGCCTGCGGACTCAAGGGTCCCAGGTTCGATTCCGGCCAAGGGCATGTACCTTGGTTGCAGGCACATCTCCAGGAGGGGGTGTGCAAGAGGCAGCTGAATGGATGTTTCTCTCTCATCGATGTTTCTAACTCTCTATTCCTCTCCCTTCCGCTCTGTGAAAAGTCAATAAAATATATTTAAAAAAAATAAAAAAAAGACATACAGATACCCTAGGACCTGGGCATTACTGCTTCGTGGCAGGAAACAGGGACCTGAGGCCCAGCGAGGGGGGCCCCTGTCCAACATCCCGGGCTCGTCAGGGTGCTCTTTGCCCGGCTGGAGCCGCCCTGTCCCCCTGACAGCCCGCACGTGGTGGCTTCTCCCGAATCATGATCCATGTGGCACGTCCCCGGTGCCCGCTCCGTGCTGTTCTATAATTATCTCCCCGGCGAGATTCCACATTCCTGGAGAGCAGGGACCACGTCTTCCCAAATGCAATGGTGCTGATACAACACCCGACGGTGTGCAAGGCACAGACGGCCCCGGCAGAGCCAGGCGGCCTCCGAGGAGCCTGTCACACCGGGTCTCCCTCCGGAGCCTCGGTCTGGGGCCGCTGGGGAAGGCAGCTCTGGTGCCCCACGAACCCGGACCAGACAGAACCAGCAGAGACAAACACCCGCGGTCTCAGCCCAGCACCCCTCTCCCCAGGAGACTCAGGCCGGGGACCAAAGACGGCAGCTTCCAACCAGCCTTTCTGGCCCCCTCTGCGCCTGCCCGTCCCGATCCTGGCACCTCCGGGAGCCAATGAAACTGTGCGGCCGGCTCCGTGTGGGCCATCCTCCTGCAGGGGGGACCAATCACAAGGAGAGGAAAGGCCCTCCCGGCAGGAGGAACGGCCCACCGAAGGCCTGGGGGCGGGACCGTGCAGGGTTTTGACTGGGAACCAGAGGAGCTGACCTGGGGTCTTTGGGAGCCACTGGTCTCAGAGCCTCTGAGGGGTTGTCATCTATCCCTCCCTCCCTCAAACCAAGCACAGCCGCGGGGGCTCCCCCTAGTGGTCACAGTCTAGAAGCCACCCCGCTTCCCTGTGCCAAACTCTGGGGTGAGAACAAAAGGTTCTCCACGCGTGGAGAGAGCGCGCGCGTGAACCCCGGAGCCAGGACACGCGTGACCCCTGCCGTGCGGCTCTGGGGAAACGGCTCCCCCTCTCTAAGCCCGTGGCCTCACTTGTACAGAGAAGGCAGAGATCAGCCCCACAGACTCCGGATGAGACTTAGACGCGGGAACACCCCGCACGGCACCGGGTGCTTGGGAACGGTGCTGCGATGACGGGGAGCGCCTGCCTGTCTGTGTGCCCCTCTGGCAGCCCCAAACCCCAGGGTGTGTCACCGCTGGCAAACGGTGGGGCTCCCGGCCCGCGGTTACAGGCGGCGGGGGGGGGGGGGGGGGGGGGGGGTGTGTGTATTCCTGGGACCGGCCCTCATACTCACATCGTCAACCTTCGGCTCCGTCACGGGGACCCACTTGTAGATTCGCAGGGACGTGTCACCCACCGTCACCCACTTCTTCTCCCTGCGGAGGGGGAGGGGGAGGGGGAGGAGGGGGGAGGGGGAGGGGGAGGGGGAGGAGGGGGAGGGGGAGGAGGGGGAGCCTGTTACCAGGGGCTCTGGGCCCGGCCCTGCTCACCCCATGGGGGCCCTGGCCGCACGCCCTCGGGGCAGCAGCTCGGGGTAAGAGGACAAGCTCTGGGTCAAACAGATGCGGTGTGTAGCCCATCTCTCTTTCCCCTCTGAGCCTCAGTGTCTCCACCTGCCAGACCACGTCCGGCTGTCAGTCTCCCCAGGCTGCGTGAGGGCTGCCTAAGACCCTGTGGGTTCGAGTCTTCGGACGCCCGGAAGGAAGTGCTTGGTGAGACTGGGGGGGCGGGAGAGGAGCTGCCATTAGGACGACGCCCCCGGACCAGGGGGTCTGGGCCCCAGGCTCCTGCAGCTCTCACCCCGCAGAGCCAGCACACCGGCCGGCCGAGCCCCTCTGGGCAGCAGGGCGGGCTTCTCGCAGCCAGCTGTTTCCTCCAGGGGCGGGGTCTGAGGCTGGACTCACCACCCCTGGCTCTGCCCTCTGGAGCAGCAGAGGGGGCAGGGAGCAGGGGCAAACCCCCAGGGGCAGGCCCCAGCGCCGATACCGAGGGTTTAACAGGGAAGCGGGGCCTGGACTGTGGGTACAGCTGGAGGGAGAGATGCCCCGAGCCTCCCGCTGCTCAGTCCTGAGCCTGGCAGGTGCTTCGGGGTCTTGTCTCCGAAGGCCCCCGTCTGCACAGCTGCCCGGCCGCTTCCTAAACCCCTGGGGGACAGTGTCCAGGGCCCCCGCTGCTGGAGGCAGGCTTATGGGCGAAGAGGAGAAAGCCACCAGCCACAGGAGGAGGAGGGGTCGCTGTCTTCACGAAGGATAACAAACCCCCTCCTCTCCCCAGCACTCTGCTCCAAGCCCCCGTCATTCTCCCGATGGTTGTTCCGCCCTGAACTCCTGTCCATAAGCCAGATCGTATCACCAACTGCCCCCAAACCCCGGGGTGACCCACCCGAGGGAGAGCTGGGATTCGAACCTGGGCCGTTCTGGCTCCAGGGTCCATGGGAGACGTGGGAGGCGGGGCCAGACGCACACCTGGAGCAGGGGGTGCCATTGCCAGGAGCCCTCAGCAATGCCAGGGACCAGGCTCCGCCAGAACCGAGACCTGTGTGTGCGTGGGCCCCTCCGTCCGTGGGCTGCCTGCCACCCTCTCCCCCCTCCCGGCCCACATCACCCAGCCTGGGTCTTCCCCTCCACGTGGGCTGGTGGGACCCGTCACAGCCACCAGGCGGCGCCTTCCCCACAGGGGCTTCTGGGTGCCCGGCCACACTCAGAGCCCCCTCCCCCAAACCACGGACCCCGCCACCCTCACACTGTGCGGCTCGGACCCCGTGCGTTCCCTCTGGGGGGAGCGAGGGGCCGTTTTGTTATTGCACTAGCGACCTTCCTGGTATGTTTTCTGTGCGAAGCACTGGACGCACTTGCTCTGCTCTTCCCACAATCTTGTGTGGCCAGAACCATCACCTCCCGCTGTGACGGACAGAGAAATGGGATTTCCCGCAGAGCCCTATTGGAACCTCCGGGCCTCACTGCGTTCGGAGCGGCCCCTTTTCGCCCGGAGAGGAGGAGTCAGGCAGGTGTCTAAGTCACCGCCGCCGCCGCCTCCCCCCGCAGGCAGGACGGACGGACCATCCTCCGTCCGCGCCTTCCCCCACTCCGTCCTGAACAGCCAGAAGGTGCCAGGAAGGGACGGGGCGTTCCAAGAAACAGTCCCAGTGACAAAGCAGCAGCCACAATAGCCATTGTGTGCCCAGGCCCCGTGCCAACGTCTTATTTACATGCTCTCTCCCCCAGACATCGCCCACAGGCCTAGGAAAGGGGGGCCACGGTCACCCCACGTTACGGACGGGGAGCGGTGATATCAGTTCACAGTCCATGGCAGGACCGGGGCTGGACACAGGCTGCGACCCCGGAGCGACCTTCTGCTCTCCCGTCTCCCGGGAAAAGGAGGAATCCACTCCACAGAGCACATCAGCCACAGATGCCGGGCAGAAGTGCCAACTGCTGGTACCTGTGCAAGGGACCGAAGGCCCTCAGCACTCACAAGGCCTCAACTGGCTGCTGGGCCTGGGCCTGGGCCCCAGTAGGTCAGCAAATCCACAATTTATGTTAAAAACAATAACAAAAACACACACAGCCGGTGTGGCTCAGTGGTTGAGCATCGACCTATGAACCAGGAGGTCATGGTTTGATTCCCAGTCAGGCACATCCTGGGTTACAGGCTCCATTCCCAGTAGGGGGCGTGTAAGAGCCAGCTGATCAATGATTCTCATCACTGATGTTTCTCTCTCTCTCCCTCTCCCTCTCCCTCTCCCTTCCTCTCTCAAATCACTTTAAAGGAATTGACTTGTAATACGCAAGACACCTTTCCGATCTGGCCCCGGGAGAAGCCAGCTGACAGCCACGCCACCCTGGGCCAGGTCTGGGTTTGCCGGCCCCAGGACAGTGAAGGCGAATCTTGGCGATTGCAGGTGCTTCTCCGAGAGGTTACCGGCCCTTCAGGTTGTGAGCTCAGCACAAGCAGGCTGTCCGATGGCCCGAGTCCCCAGGTCCCTGTGCTGCAGGTGCGTTTCTAGGTGAGGACACGGAGGGGCTGTGGGACACGGGGCAGGGAGGTCAAGCCCGACCTCAGGCCGGGGTTCGGCCAGCAGCCAGCCGGGCAGAGATGGGGCCCGGGAGCTCAGGGGTAAGTCACTGGGCGAGCACCAGGGATGACGGACGAGAAGGGATTTCACAGGCATGTCGAGTGAGCTCGGGGGGGTGGGGGGGTGTCTCATCCAGGGGGTGGCTGGACAGTGCCTTGGGACACAGACCACATGGGCTCAGAGGAGCAGCGGAGCTCCCGCTACCACCCCTAACCCATCGCCCCGGGCACACGGCCCCGGGGCGATGGGTTGGGGGTACGCTAAGCTGTAGTTACTACCTCAGGTGACAAATAAGTGGCCAACAGGCCGTTTTTGTCTGGCCTTCACGGTACTTTTAAAAATCTGAATCAGCCAAAACCGGTTTGGCTCAGTGGATAGAGCGTCGGCCTGTGGACAGAAGGGTCCCGGGTTCGATTCCGGCCAGGGACACATGCCTGAGTTGCGGGCTCGGTCCCCAGGTCTGAGGGGCAGAAGGCAGCCGATGGATGATTCTCTCTCATCATTGATGTTTCTCTCTCCCTCTTCCTTCTTCTCTAAAAAAAATCAATAAAATAAAACTTAAAAAAAACTGTACCAGTTTGCCAAACTTGACAAAAAAGGAAAAGAAAAAAAAAACGCAGACAACATAAAAATCCAGACTCCTGGCTACTCTCAAAAACATGGTCTGATCACGAGGGGCCCACAGACCCTCCCTCCCCAGGGTCCGAGGCTCCCTCAGACCCCCCAGCTCTCCCCACCTGTAGACACCGGGCTCACCCCAGCCTTGCGCACTGAGCCCTCCTGCCTTGATGGCCCCCGGAACCAGCCATGCTTACGGATCCGACTTCACATCAGACTCGGGCTCCTGGGTGGAAGGGCTAAGTGTGGTCCCAGCTACAGACACAGTGCCCCTCCTCAGCACGGGCTCCTACATAAACTACAGGGACCCATCCGGAATCCCCAGGCCAAGGCCAATCAATGTCCAATGTTCTCCCAGGCCCAGGTCCCAGGGCAGGACTATCGCGGGGTCACCTGGCTCCCTCCTCGATAGCTCTGAATCCCTCACTCTGCATTCGTTTCCAGGGGCTGGCGTTCGATGCCTCAGGAGGCCTGGCTGGCCGAGGCCCAGACTCACCTGCCCTGCCCTGTCTGGCCGGAGGGCACCCTCGGGGTTCCGAGGCGAGGCCCTAGGCCACATGTGTCAAACACAAGGCCCGCGGGCCAAATCCAGCCCGCCAGGCCTTGCAATGTGGCCCACACCGCGCTGTCATCACTGCACTCCGCTGTCAGTTTATGACATTGTCAGTTTATGACTGTTCAGTAAACCATTCGGCCCGCGATTTAGGCTGGATTTTAGATTTTGGCCCCTTCTCTGATTGAGTTCGACACCCCTACCCTAGGCACAAACCTGCCCCTCCCCCAGGGACAGAGGGAAATCCTGGGGAACAGGCCTGTCTCCGTCCCCACAAGGCTCTGAGGGACCCTTCACACCAAAGGCCCAGGGGGTCCCCAGCCTAAGCCTGTACCTCTCAGCTCAAGCCTTTGCCTCCTGCCCAACACCCACCCACCCCAGGCCCCCTAACCTGGCCTGGTTTCCGGAAAAGGGTCCCACCACATTGTCCTTCCCTCGGCCATCTCTGCTGCCTCGCACGCTGCCCACCCGCCCTGCTGGGGCACCAGACAGAAAGGAGAGGGTCAGCAGCTCCAGGCACGCTGGTCACGGTGGTGGCTGGCTTCTCTGGGGGCGGGGGCAGGGGCAGGGCTGGCAGAGGGGCGGGCGTGGGGTCCCTGGGGCTGGGGACAAACACCACCCTAGGCTTCCCCGCCGAATGGCATGCCAGATGCCACCTTATCCTCTAGGCAAAATGCAGACTGCTGAACCGAATCTGAATTTCAGATAAACAACAAATAATTGTCTTAGTATTAAGTATGTCCCCGAGAGTGCCCGGGACACACTTACGACGTAGAGAAATGCCTTTAAAAATCGTTTCGTTGTTTACATGAAATTCAAATGTAACTCAGTGTGCATGAATTTATTTGCTAAATCTGGCAACCCAGCCCCCCAGCCAGCAGGGACTGCACGGTCGGTGGCCACACGGTTAATAAACAACCCAAACTCTGCAGGACGGACGGGAAGGCCCATCCTAAAGGCAGAGTGAAGGGGCGATTTGGCTTCTCCAGGCAGGGGAAACCCAAGAAACAATGCAGCGTAGGTTGGTTGGTTTGTTTGTTGGTTTTGCTTAGAAGGGGCAGGGGGAAAAGAAAAAGAAAAAAAATCAGCAAAATGTAAATTTCTGTGGAGCCCACCTTAACGTCAAGACAACATTTAATGGTGGCTCCTGTGTGCAGGGATGAGTGTGGTAGAGACATGACCTTATTTTGGGGGTGGGAGCACAGGACCGCCTGGGGCAGTGGTTAGAGGTCACACACAGGAAGTGAACGGGATCCCAAAGCCTGAGGTCTTCATGACAAGTTGTTTCCCAAAAGGAGGGGGGAGACCTGTCCCCCCCCCTTACCCTCCCCACTCCAACACAGGCCTGGCCCGCAGCAGGGCCAGCAGGGCGGAAAGCCCCATCCTTCCATCTGCCCTCCCTGCGGAGCAGCTGGCAGGCGGGCCCTGCAAGAGCCGCTGCCTGGGTGCAGGGCCTGTGCCCCGCTGGGAACCTGGGGCTGTGGGGTACCTTGCCCCCAGCCCCTTGCTCAGCCCAGGCCCTAAGGACACAACCCCAGCCTTCCCTCTGGGAACCCCGCAGGAGGAGAAGGGACTGGTGGGCTAGCTTTCGTGTGTGTGTGTGTGTGTGTGTGTGTGTGTGTGTGTGGTGTTGGCCTGCAGCTGTTCCTGCCATTTCTAAAAGACTCCAGGGGGCCTCGGGGTGCCCTGTGCGCACTGGGGGAGCTCCCACGGCTCGCAGGACTTGGATCTCAACTTTGGAAAGCCTCCCCTTCTCACGGTCCTGAAAATTCTTTGTCCCGCCGGAGCCAAGCCCAGCCCTGCGCCGGGCATCCGGCCATCTGCAGGCGGCCCTCTCCACGGGAGGCGGCGGCGAGCACGTGGGCTTATTGATTTCCCTCTTTCTGTCGGGGTTGCCTCGGGAAGGACAGCGAACTCGCGACCCGGCTAGACTGGATGCTCGGCCCCCTGTGGCGCTTAGAGACCGAGGCGCGTTCCCGGAGAAAGGACACCCCCAAACGCAAACAGAGCCGCGGAGGGGGTGGAGGGGTGGGGGTGGGGGAGGGGGAGGGGGTGGGGCGACCGATGCTCACGCTTTCAATAAAGGGCCCCCCCTCCCCACCAGCCCGCCGGCGCCGGCACGTGAGCGCATCGGCTCCTCCACCTCCCTGACCCCGGTGAAGCCGTGGGAAAGAAAAAAATAATAATAATAATGAAGTTGAAATCCGGGAGCTGGGAGTTTTCAACAAGTCCGCCTCGCCCTGGTGATCTCGGGCGCCTCGGGCCCGGCCCGAAGGGCCGATCCCGAGCCAGAAACCCCCCCTCTCGCCCCCCGATGTCCAGTCCCGGTCATTCCGACCGGGCCACGCCGGCCTCCTCCCGCGGGCTGCGGAGACGCGCGGCCAGCCCCGCTCCCCCCACCCCCGTCCCCGCTCAGAGAACAAAACAACGGCTCCTCCACACAACAAACACGAGCTGCTGGTTTGGGAGAGGCAGCCGCGGCCCAGGACCGGCTTCTGATAAAAATAAAATTAAAATTAAAAAAAAATAACAGTGGCTCGCCCGAGCCCGGCGCCCGGGCGCCGCGCGGAGAGGGGGTCGGGCACCCCGCGCTCCGGGCCCGCGGCGCCCCTCCCCGCGCTCGCCCCCATCTTGCTTCCCCGCCAGGAGCCCTCGCCCCGGGCCGCCCGAAGCGCTAAATTTAAACGGCTCGCGCTCCGCAAACTCCGCAGACTCCGGGGCGCCGGGCCGGGCGGCGGGAGCGGGCGGCGGGCGAGCCGGAGAGGGAGCGGGGGCGGGGGCGCCGGCGCGGGCAGGGGCGCGGGGCCGGCGCCGCGCCGCCCGGGGCGCGCGGGGAGGAGGCGGCGGCGGCCCGCTCGGCGCCGCACAATGGAGCTCGCGCACTCCCCGCCGCCGCCGGCACCGCGGCCCGGCGCGCGGGAAGCCGCTTTCATGTGACTCGCACGAAGCGAAATGGCTTCTGAGGCCGGCCCCGCACTCTCCTCCGGGAGCCGAGCGCCGCGGCGGCGGGGGCGCTGCCCGCAGCGCGGCCGCCCGGCCCGGCCCGGGAGCCCCCGCCTCAGGCCGCCGCCGCCGCCGCGCCAGGTGGGCGAAGGCGCGCGCGCACCTGGGCACGGCCGCGGCCCCGCGGGCAGGTGACCGGCCCGCGCGCCGCCCGCCGCCCGCCCTCTCCCTCCCTCCGGGCCCGGGCCGCGGGCGCTGCGCCGCGGGCTCCGGGGATGTGGGCTGGGGTCGCGCGGCCGCGGCGCGGAGCGGCGCCTCCGCTTACCATTTGCGCACTTTCTCGATAGCCGCCATGACCCTCTTGATATCATCTTTGGCCCGACTCCTGGTCTCGGCTCGGACGGACCTGCCCGACATGGTTCTGGCGGGGAGAGAGGAGAGGGAGGCTGCGAGCGCGCCGCCCGTCCTGCTCGCGCCCCGCGGCGGCCACACTCCGCCCGCCCGCCCGCCCGCCGCTCACACACACACAGACTCACACACACACACACTCCCTCTCACACTCACTCTCTCACACTCACATGTGCACTCTCTCTCTCTCTCACACACACTCCCATGCACACACATAGATACACACACACTCGGACACACACACACACACACACACACAAAGCCGGGCCCCCGCGCGCCCGGGCCCAGTGCGCAAGCGCCGGGCGGCAGCTGCTCGGAGCAGGGGGAGCGGCGCGGCCGCCAGCAGCGCGGCCTCCGGGCGCCGCCGCCGCCGGGCCGCCCGCCCCCCACCCGTCCCGGGGAGGCGGCGAGGGGCGCCCGGAGACCCGACCGGGGCGGGGGCGCGGACACTCACCCCGAGGCCGCGGGCTCCCCGGGGGAGGGCGGGCCGGCCGCGGAGGGGGCGCGTTCCTTGGGAGCCAGCCTGGCGGCCCGTCCGCCGCCCGGGGTGTGCGGGTTGGCGGCGGCGGCGGCGGCGGGTGCAGCCACGCAAGTTGCCCGCGGGGCCCCGGACTTGGCGGGAGTTGCAGGCGGCGGTCGGAGTGGCAGGCGGCGGGATCGGGGAGTCCGCGAGGTGCTGCTGGAGAGAGTGGAGGGACGCGCTGCCCCGCGTAAACACGCGCGCCAGGACGTCGCTTCCCTTTCCTGCGTCCTTTTGGAAAGCCGGGGTCAGAGGAAAGGTGCCCGGGGCGGGGCAGACGCTCGCCCCTGCTCGTCAAACGGCTTCCAGCAGGGAAAGTTCAACGGCGATCAGCATTGGGGAAGGCGCTGGAGGCTGTGTCTCCCCCCCCCCCATCCTGCCCCAGGGTAGATCTGGGGAGGAATCCGCAGTTACCAGGACAACCCAGGTGCCACATCTTTTTGTTCAGGTGCCCGCGAAACCGATTTGACCAGAGCTCATGCACGCCCCGATGGATGCTGGGGAAAGTGGGAGTGACCCTGTTCGCAAGCTCGGGGTCTTGGAGATAAACTGTTCCAGCACCAGCCATGTTTACACCCGGGGAAACTAAGTCACCGGGAAGCTCAAGGTCATGGCCATGTGTTGGATCTTGGGCTCCCACTCACTCTGGAGCCCATCAGTTTGCCCTGAGGGTTTGATGTGGGGTAGATGAGCTACGGGTGATGATGGAGCGGGGGACTGCAGTGCAGGCCTCTTTCTAGGCATGTCTTTCTGCCATTCTGAACCTCGAGTTCCTAATGTGAAAAAGGATAGATCACCCGCCTCAGAGATTCGTTCTGAGGATAATCGTAGCAGCAAGTCCTAATGCAGAGGTCTCATCTTGTCGGCCCTGCCCTCACAGGCAGAGGTATGTGCTGAGGGCCACACAGAACTGATTATATATATATATATATATATATATATATATATATATATATATATATATGATAGCATATCAGAAATTCAAGTACCAATTGATTGATGCATGTATCTATTGAGCCATTGAAAAAGGCGTGAAGGACTGGCACATGCCACAACATGAATGAACTTGGAGACATGCTAAGTGAAAGAAGCCAGACACACAAGGACAAACATTGCCTGCTTCCACTCACATGAGACATGTCCACTAGACAAAGCCACGGAGACAGAACGCAGATGGGTGGTTGCCGGGGGCCATGGGAATGGGGAGTGACTTCCGGTGGACACAGGGTTTCTTTCCTTTGGGGGTGACGAGAAAGTTCTGGGTGAAAAGGTCCCAGCGGAGGTGGCTGCACACACGGTGCATGTACCTGATGTCACTGAACTGTACACTGTAAAATGCTTCCCTCTGCCGAAACTGGTTTGGCTCTGTGGATAGAGCGTCGGCCTGCGAACTGAAAGGTCCCAGGTTCGATTCCGGTCAAGGGCATGTACCTTGGTTGCAAGAGGCAGCTGATTAATGATTCTCTCACATCAATGTTTCTGACTATCCCTCTTTCTTCCTCTCTGTGAAAAATCAATAAAATATAAAAAAAATAAAATAAAATAAAATGCTTTCCTCTTACAATGTTACGTTGTGTGTATTTTACTACAACAAAAAGCAATCCAAATATCCACCCCAAACCTATATAATTTGATTAACCAATGTCATCCCAATAAATTAAAAAAAAAGAAAAAATAAATTTTTTAATGTGGAGCTTTTTCTAGAAATAGCAGGAGATGTACACGCTGGGCCCCCAGTCTACGTGGCCACGGCCAGCTGCAGCCGAGGAGCCCTGTGCCCCTCAAAGCTCCCCAGGTCACCAGCGTGTCCCATCCCTTCACTCATTTGTATCACCAGATGGCCCCTCAAGGAATTTGGTTTTGATCTCTGATGAAACGGTAGAGCTTTCTTCAATGTTCTTTATAAATCCCGTATGTCCCTTTTTATAGTTTCCTGTCCCCTTCAAGGGGACGTTAAGACGTCTATTTTTCATCAAAGCACAGTTGTTTTATAGTCTGTGTCTGATAAGTCTAATACTTGGAGTGTCTGAGGGTCTGTTTCTGCTGGTTCTTGCTCATGGTGTCCTATTTCCTTGTGATCCGCCTGGTTCTCCATGTCCATGCTGAACACTGGATTTTAAAATGTATTCGTAGGGATCACTGGAGGCCCAGGGGGAAGTTACCTTCCTTGAGAGATGCTTTACGTCTGCTCCGCCAGGCTCCTAAGGACATGGCTAGGCCAGGATGACCGACATGCAAGTTCAGGACGTGTGGGGCCCTGGGCCACCCAGGTGATGCCAATGTAGGTCACCCAATTGAGCAAGGCCAGTTTGCCCCTGAGGGGTGGGTCCCTGTTGCAGAGCAGCTGGCTGATAGGCCTACACTTCCCAATTCTGTGTTCAGTGACCTCCCCTGGATGGTTTGAAAAGGGCATGGCGGGAGCATTTACACTATGGAAATTGGCAAAAGCTACCTACACATCAGAACCCTTTCCCCAGCCCCACCCAGAACGGGTTGGTAAACATTTACCAGTGGTAGAGCTGAATGAGATCCAAAAATACTGTGGGAAGGTCTCCCCCAAATAGTGAACCTTATGATGAGTTTCAATAAGACTGGGGAGCCTTGGGGTGGGGGGTGGGGTTTTGATTGAAACCAAACACTGAAATCTGCCGCTCAGATTTTTTCTTGCCTAGAAGCACAACTGTAAAAACTCACAGCTCAGATACTAGTGGGTTGGCAACTCGCATATCCATCGACACAGCCACTGGCTTGCCTGAAAGGTGGGCCACTTCAAGTCATATGAAAATAAAGAGATAGCCCTGGCCAGTTGGGCTCAGTGGACAGAGTGTCGGCCTGCCAACCAAAAAATCCTGGGTTCAGTTCCGGTCAAGGGCATGTATCTTGGTTGCAGGCTCCTCCCCCACCCCGGCCCTGGTCAGAGCTTCTGCAGGAGGTAATCAATCTGTGTTTCTCTCACATCGATGCTTCTCCCTGTCTTTCCCTCTCTCTTCCACTCTCCCTAAAAAAATCAATGGAGCCCTAGCTGGTATGGCTGAATGGACAGAGCGTCTGAAGGGTCCCAGGTTTGATTCTGGCCAAGGGCACATGCTTGGGTTGTCGGCTCGATCCCCAGTAGGGGGAATGCAGAAGGCAGCCCATCAATGCTTCTCTCTCATCATTGGTGTTTCCCTCTCTCTCTCCCTCCCTCTCCCTTCCTCTCTAAAATCAATAAAATATATATATTTTAAAAATCAATGGAAAAATATCCTTGAGTGAAGATTAACAACAAAAACAAAAATAAATAAAAATAAAATAAACAGGACACATAAAGTGTTTGGAAAGACTAATGTGTTCAAAGGTGAGACAAGGTGATCTAGACACTCCTCTAACGATAAATGATTAAGCTCAGACTGTGGGGTCATGACCCAGTGACCGGGAGCAGAGTGGGAACCCGTCCACAAACAGGCCTGGGGACTTCTCAGGCCAAGCGTCAGCTGCTTCACTCCCATGGGTACAGTCGTTTTGGCTGCAAGGCATCTGAAGTCCCCACCCCCACCCCCACCCCCACCCCCACTACAGAAGCTAAAGGGGCCTGTTTCTCTCTTCACCAGGGAATCAGGTCCTGGGGTTAGCCAGTCGGTGGATGGTGTAGCAGCTGATTTTTAAGAAATAATAGCACTGTTGCCTGGCCAGTGCGGCTCAGTGGTTGAGCGTTCAATTGCCAGTCAGAGCTCACGTCTGGGTTTCGGACTCAATCTCTAGTAGGGGGCATGCAGGAGGCAAGCCAGTCATCATGGATGTTTCTCTTTTTCCCTCTCCCATCCTCTCTGAAATCAGTAAAAACACACATATATATTTAAAACAATAGATAGCATTGTTGAAATATAATTAACGTACCATAAAGCACACCCTTTTAAAGTGGTTTTTACTATGTTCATTGAGTTGTGAAACCATCACCACAATCAGTTTTAGAATATTTTTGTCATCCCCCAAAAGAAACTCTCTGCTAGCACTTACATTAGCAGTCAGTCTTCCTCTCCCCTCCCCCAGCCCCAGCCCCCAGGAATCTACTTCCTGTCTCTATGGATTTGCCAGTTCTGGACATTTCACATAAAAGAAATTGTAGAATGTGTGTCATTTTGCGGCCTGTGACTTCCAATCAGCGCAGCAGAACAGGAGGGCGCAGGCAGGACACGCCGCCCTGCCCCTTTCCGTGGCGACGTGGGTGCTGAGGGTCCCCGTGCAGCGTTAGGGACTCCCAGCTATGGAGAGAGACAGGGGAGCCCGGTGGGCAGTGATCGCCCTGGGCCGATGCCTCTCCCCTGGGCATGTAAGCACCCGCTGTGACCTAGAAAGGCAGGAGGCCTTCGGCAGCTCAGGAAGACAAAGCCCAAGGGTACGGGGACCCCTCTACTGACTGTCCCCTCAGGCCAGTCCCTGCACTCAGGATCGCACTGCTGCTAAAGAACGTTGCATCACCCTGGGCTGTTTTCTTTTCTTTTATATTCCTTTAAGCTAAGCTAGCAGAGGGTGTTATAGGACCTATGAGTCGGGTGGCAACTTGCTGCAGGTCCCCAGTGCCCGGATCTATTTATTACCGTCAGTTCTGAAGCAGCCGCCTGTAGGGAAACGCCGGCCAGATCCCTGAAGAATGCGCTCAGGCTGAAAACACCAGTGTCTGGGGTGGCCGTGGCTTAAGGACACGGTCTTTAAAATAAGACCCACCTGCACTGCAATGAGGCGACCCTGGAGCAGGGGCCTGGCCGGCCCCAGGAGCATTTGCTGGACGTAGGGCAGACCATGGAAATGATTCAGGGGTCACTGCATCAGAAAGGCAGTGCAGGTTGCATTCTCTCTGTTGTTGTTAATCCTCACCCGGGGTTGTTTTTTTGTTTGCTTTTTCCATTGATTTTTAGGGAGAGTGGAAGAGAGAGAAAGATCAATGTGAGAGAAACACATCAATTGGTTTTGCCTCCTGCCCAGGGCCCAGGCTGGGGAGGAGCCTGAAACCAGACCGACACTCTATCCACTGAGCCAAACAGGCCAGGGCACAGATTTTGTTCTTTTTTAAATATATATTTTATTGATTTTTTACAGAGAGGAAGGGAGATAGAGAGCTAGAAACGTCAATGAGAGAGAAACATTGACCAGCTGCCTCTTACACGCCCCCTACTGGGGTTGTGCCCGCAACCAAAGTACATGCCCTTGACCAGAATCGAACCTGGGACCTTTCAGTCCGCAGACCTACGCTCTACCGCTGAGCCAAACCGGTTTCGTTGATTTTGTTCGTTTTAAAGTTGATTTATTGCCCTGACCAGTGTGGCTCAGCTGTTGAGCATCAAGGTTTGATTCCTGGTCAGGGCACATGCGTGGGTTGTAGGCTCCATCCCCAGTAGGGGGTGTGCAGGAGGTAGCTGATCAAAGATTCTCTCTCATCATTGATGTTTCTCTCTCTCTCTCCCTCTTCCTTCCTCTCTGAAATCAATAAAAAATATATATATTTTAAAATTGATTTTAGAGAGACAGAGAGAGAAACATTGATTTGTTGTTCCATGTATCGAGGCATTCACTGGTGGATTTTTCTATGTGCCCTGACCGGGGATCAAACCCATAACCTTGGTGTATCCAGACGATGCTCTAACCCAGTGGTCGGCAAACTCATTGGTCAACAGAGCCAAATATCAGCAGTACAACGACTGAAATTTCTTTTGAGAGCCACATTTTTTCAACTTAAACTTCTTCTAACGCCACTTCTTCAAAATAGACTCGCCCAGGCCGTGGTACTTTGTGGAAGAGCCACACTCAAGGGGCCGAAGAGCCGCATGTGGCTCTCGAGCTGCAGTTTGCCGACCACGGCTCTAACCAACTGCAGCTCTACCTAGCCAGGGCCAGATTGCTTTCTCTCTTTTAAAATCTGGATCTATTTTTAGATTTATAGGAGAGCTGCAAAGGCAGAATGGAGGGAGTCCCTACGGGCCTGTCACCTAGCTCCCCATGGGCGCACGTCTTACGTAACCAGGACACAGTGATGGAAACTAAGGAACTAACTGAGCTGCACCGTGCACTGCAGACTTCACATCAAGTCACCAGTTTCTCCAGAAATCCCGCTCCCACTGGCGTTTCACGGCTGTGTCCCCTCCGTCTCCTCCCGTCGGTGACCGTCTCCCGGGCTTTTCTTGTTGCTGAGACGGTTTTGAAGAGAACTGGCCCAGGACTATGCACAGATTCGCTGTTTGTAAACAGCAGGCTCGGGCCCGTGGAGCGAATCGTGGGCCCACGAGCTAGACATATGGTTTCTGCACCTTTAAATGGTTGAAATAATCAAAAGAAGGAGATGGCTTTGTGCTACGTGGGGATTCTCATGAAATCCACACATCCGTGACCACACCTCCGTGAGATCGGCAGGAGGCCGCGGTCCTTCTTCTCCAAATCGCCCGAGGCTGCCTCGCCGCTGGCCCGGCTCAGGAGCCGAGACGCAGCCCATCTGCCAACCGAGTGGCAGAGTGTGCTCCCCGCCCTCCGCAGGGACCGCCTGCCGATCCCGATGGACAGGGCCAGGGAGGACCGTGCGCTGCTGTTGAAAGGCCAAGTCGGCTCCTGGAAGGCACGGGAGCTTCAGGTCCATTCCTTTGGCCGCCCACAGCGTCTATTGAGGGCCCGTCGTCAGAAACTCCGGAATTAGGCGAGGTTCGTTCTCTCCAAGTCTCCCCAAGTCCCAGGCTCCGTGTCTGCCTGCAGCAGTAATAGCTGCGGTCCTATTTTAAGCGCTGCCTCCTTCCTGCCAGGAGCCAGCTCTTCCATTGCACCATCTCCCTTCATCCTCACCACTGCCCCGGGAGTCCGGCATTCCGGGTGGAAACGAAGGTTTAAGAGACGAGCTGCCCCCGAGGGTGCCCAGGAGCCAGTCCTGGGAGAAGCAGCAAACCCTCCCCGGCGTGGACGCCTGCATGGGAGGGCGCTGGGAGCCTGCGGCGGGAAGTGGGGTTTGTGGGGGCGGCTCGTGGGGGTGCGGGGAGGACCACTGCTCTTCTACGTGCCCCTGAACTCTGCGAGAGGTACACCGGGGCGGTCGGCCAGTGGCCAGGGGCCCCATCTGAAATAGTGTCCTGTTTTCACAGGGACATCACCCGGGCTTTTGGTGCTCCGTGTTTTGTCCCCAAGGCTTGATGTATGGGCACAACGGTCCTGTCTCCAAGCTCCTTCCTTCCTGGCGTCGCTGCTCAGCCTCCCACGGCGCTGGCGAGTCCGAGTTCTCGGCTCACCTGGAGGGAGGGTGCCCTTGGATGGATGTCCTTCCTCCCCACTACCTGTGCGGCCCGGCCCGGCTGGGGACAGGGAGAGGCCCTCCTGGGCTGCTCTCTGCCTGGTCAGGCGAGTTGGGAGACGGCAGAACCAAAGGGCCTGCAGAAAGGAGTCCAGGAGGTGAGATGGGACCCCACAGGCCGGGCTGGGCTGGGAGCGGATGGGAAGTCATCGGCAGGGATCTCACTGTCCTTGACATTTGGGCAAGGACCGCAGGCTGACCTTGCGACACGGGAAGCTGGCTCGGCGCAGGGGGCAGGGCTCAGCCTGGGTGTGACAGTGGTCCAGCCAAGGGTCCAAGGGGTCCTCGGTCAGTTCTGCTGAAGACAACTGCCCCAATAGGTGCGGTCGCTAAGAACAAAACCGGAGTGCGTGGGCCCGGTGAAAGAGGCCTCTGGCGCGTCTGATGTGGCTCGGTGGCTGAGCGTCAGGAGGTCACAGTTCGATTCCCGGTCAGGGCGCATGCCGGGTTGTGGGCTCCATCCCAGGTTGGGGGTGTGCAGGAGGCAGCCGATCCATGATTCTCTCTCATCATGGATGTTTCTCTCTCCCTCTCTCTCCCCATCTCCCTTCCTCTCTGAAATAATTTTTTTTTTTTTAAAAGAAAGAAGCCTCTGGTGTCTAGACTGCATCCAACTCTGAGCTGTTGTTTTAAGAGAACAAGTCATTTGGGGTTTCCTGTTGCCTAAAATGTCCCTGAGAGCGTTCTCACCGGCCTGCTGTTTGGTAATATGTCTCTGAAGCCCTGAGCAGCTGCAAAACTGATTCACGGGGCTTGTTTTTTTTGATTTAAGAACAAAATATAAGCTAGCACTGGTGACACGACGAGACACTGTCTGTCCCAGGGTCGCAGTGACACAGGCTGGTCTGGGGCGACGGTTCCCGTCTGCGGTCCAGGTGGACGCCAGGCAGCGGGGAAGGCCCTGGTTTTGGGGGGGGAGGGGGGTGTGTGTGTGTGCTGGACTGACCACGTGTGGGAGATAACATCGCACACATTTGCCTGAAAAAGGAGACCTGGAAACTGAGGACAAAACTCTAAAGTCAGACCATAACTTCCACCTGTGTACGCAGTGAGGGCACCTCCTTTTTAAGGTGAAAATACCGCTAACCATGTAGCGTGTTCCCTAAACACCCCCTGGGCTGGGGCTGGCCCGTGTCTTGCCTCTGCGTGTTGTGAAGCCCATGGAGGGTGAGGCGGCGGACCCGCCAGGCCGGTGTCTGCTGGGGGGGGAGTGGCAGGGCGGCCTGTGGTTGCGGGTCCAGGTGCAGCCACACAGGGTGCCTTTTGCATTCTCTCTGGCAGTTGCCACCGCGTTAAGCATGGCCAGTGGAGCTCTTCCTAACGGCCACGCACAGCTGCTCGGGTGTTTTGCTGACGAGAAACCGTGAGCAAGAGACTCCCAGGGGCCCCGACAGCAGGCAGGGCGGTCCCACCCACATTGGTAAGGTGACCAGATGTCCCGATTTTTAACAATTTGTCCCGCGTCTCACGGCGTTTTAAAAAAGTCCCGAAAAATCTTAAAAATTTTTTTTAAAATGTCGCGGGACGCGGGACAAATTGTTAAAAATCGGGACTGTCCCGCTAAAAACGGGAGGTCTGGTCACCTTACTGACATTGGGCCCCACTGTAGGCCGGGGCCCGGGGGGCATTCGCGGGGAAGGGAACAGGCCACCCGTGCCCCTAGGAAGGCCTGCTGCGGGCCGAGGCTCCTGGGGCCGCACCGCCGCCCGCCCCCTCCGAGCCCTCTCCGGCGGCCTTGCCTCGCTGTCTGTTTCAGAAACAGGGGAACCTCCAACTTGGGGAATCCCGCCGCTTACCAGAAACTTGCTTTTAATGCCTACGTGTTTTCAAGGCCGGCATGGGGGTAGGGAGACACGGGGCAAGTGCTGCCTCGTGGAGGGAAAATAACCCTCCCCCCACACACAGTCCTTTGTCCTTCAGACACCCGGTGCCTCCTTGCTGGCCTCAGCACCTTCTCCCAAACCATTGGGTGAGATGGTCAGGCCCAGAATGTCCGTGACGAATATTTCCGCCGTGATCTCTTCTGGGAGTTCCTCTTCCAAGCGCACTTCCGGCCCTGACGGACGAGAGGACGCGAATGTTTTCCTAGCAATTGGGTTTCCAACGCCAGAAACACGAGGAAGCGATCCTCACGATCCTCACGAGGGAGAGGTGCTCTGTGCTGTGGTTTGGCTTTGATCCTTGAAAATCCCCCGAGGGCAGGGGGGGGAGGAAGGGGTGGGGGGGACTGGTTACAGCCTTCCTTTATGGTTTGGGCCACTGGTGGCCTGAATCTCTGCAAACCTCCCCGGAAAGCCTTAACCACGTGGTGTTGCCGATTTCACCGTTTGGAAGCTCTTAGGAACACTAAATACATAACGATTGGGAAAGTTACATTCTGAGACCCTTCAAGATCACAAGGAACGGGTGTGTGGGGGGGGGGGGGGGAGGGGGGACGGGCAGTGACCCATCAGATCCCGGGGTTTAGAAATACGTTCAGGAGCACTGTCTCACTTGAAATTGGGGACAGGATGGCCCAGCCAGTGGGCTCAGTGGTTGAGCATCAACCTATGAACCAGGAGGTCACAGTTTGATTCCCGGTCAGAGCACATGCCTGGTTTGTGGGCTCCATCCCCAGTAAGGGGCATGCAGGAAGCATTCTCTCTCATCACTGATGTTTCTATCTCTCTCTCCCTCTTCCTTCCTCTCTGAAATCAACAGCAACTTAATAAAATAAAATAAGAATATATTGGGTATAGACAAAACAAGAGGGAGAAGGCAGGCCGGTGAGAAATCGTTGCTCCCGACTCCAGGCGCAGTCACAGGGTGGCTCTGACCACCGCGATGGCGCCAGCCCGGCGTCCGGGCCTTCACTGGAGTCATGCACACAGGCCGGCCCCGGAGAGGGGTCTGGATGGGTTCTCCCAGAGCTTAACTTCGCAACCCAAACTTCAGGGCCATTTCACTCCCTCCGGAGGGAGGCAGGAAATCCTCAGGAAACGAGAGAGGGATGATCATTAAAAACTTTAAAGTGGCCCTAGCCAGCTAGGCTCAGTGGACAGAGCACTGGTCCTCAGACTGAAGGGTCCCGGTTTGATTCAGGTCAAGGGCAAATACCTAGGTTGCAGGCTTGATCCCTGGCACAGTCGCGGGGGGAAGGGGGAAGGTGCTGGGGAGGAAAAGGGGGCAGCAGTGCGTGCATGCGGGAAGCAACCAATGGATGCAATGGATGATTCTCTCCCACATCAATGTTTCTCTCTGACTCCCTCTCCCTTCCACTCCCTCTCCAAAAATTCATGAATAAAGAGCCTCAGGTGAGGATCAACAACAACAACAAAGAAACCTTTAAAGTCTGGCAGCTTGAAGTTGGGCTTGTGCCGCCTACCAAGTCGTTGCTGGCTTCTAATCAAGTCCCTCCGGACAATCCCTCCTCTTCTGAAACAGCTGCCGACCTGTATTCTCTACCGGCGGCCGTCATCACCCACCCTCCCCAACCCCCGCTCCCCGAGCCGGAAGATGGAGACGGGGGCGGTGTGTAAAGGAAGCAGCCAGGCCAGCGGCACGGAGGAGGGACAGACACCGGGACCGTGGCCTAGACAGGGCCACCGCTCGCTGGCCCTTCCACAGCGTGCTCATGGTGGGTCATTGCTGTGTGTGTGCAGGGTGTGAAGGAGGGCGGCTCGCACAGGCCCGGAGAGACAAACGCACTGAAGCCGACGGCAGGTGAGTGAGCGCAGCGGCCTGCCGGACAGGACAGGACAGAGCGGGCCCGTACCTTTGAGGGCGGAGGCGGCCGGCTCGGAGTTCCAGCCCTCGGGGTTCATGCCCAGCAGCGTGGCGAAGCAGTCGGACAGCTCCTCCTCCGTCATGTGCTCCCCTGGGCAGCGGGAAGGAGAAAGGTGGCTGGTCAGCTCTCGGGACTAAGCCAGATGTCAGAGCTTAGCATCAGCACTGCGAGGTCTGGAAGAGAATTACTCCATGATTTCGAAGGAAGGAAGGAAGGAAGGAAGGAAGGAAGGAAGGAAGGAAGGAAGGAAGGAAGGAGGCAGCTGATCAATCTTTCTAACTCTCTATCCCTCTCTCTTCCTCTCTGTAAAAAATCAATAGACATGGCCATATATTTTAAAAATAGTAACGAGGAAAATAGCAGGGGAAAAGGAAAACCATTTATTTCACAACTGCGCCTCATCATCGCCCCGTGGGATTGATGGCTGGCACTTTTATTCCCGCTTGACAAGTGGGGGCAGGGAGCCTCGAGGTGCCGGGAAGTGGGGGCATGACTGGCCTTCTTCTGGCCTCCAGGTCAGCATCCTTCCCGCTACCCCACGTTTGCTGGCCGTGCGGGTCACTGAGCACATCCTGTCACATTAAAGATGTGGAGGGCGGGGTCCTGTCTCCCCAGCTCACCTCTCTCCAAGGGGAATGGCCTAAGGGCCTTGTGAGATAACCCGATTTGTATGCTCTAACCTTTAGTTAGAAGCAGTTTCAGGAAATCCTCTCTCCGAATAGCTTTCTTTCCTTCTGAGTTGGTATAGCCCAGAATGTCGAAGCTCTCCTGGATGGAACTCATGGTGTTACCAAAAGGTGGCCGGTGGTTAAGGTAGACTTTCAGGAAATCCGGTAAGGTGATTTTGTCAATGACCTCGCCAGTATCCACATACTCACTAAATTTGATTTCGTTAAATATATCATCGATCTAGGGAAGAGGTAAACAAACAAACAAACAAACAGGAAATAACTATGGTAAGCAGAAAGGCTCCTTTAAAAAAACATATAAATATATATATTTTTTATAAATATATAAATATATTTATATTTATATATACTTTATATATAAAAAACATATGTTTTTTAAAGAAACATATATATAATATATATATATAAATAATTTGATTTAGAGAGGAAGAGAGAGGGAGAGAGAGATAGAAACATCAATGATGAAAGAGATCCCACTGGGGATCGAGCTAGCAGCCCTGACATGTGCCATGACTGGGAATTGAACTGTGTCCTCCTGGTTCATAGGTCGACATTCAACCACTGAGCCACAGGGGCCAGACTCCTTGATTTTTAGAGAGTGGAAGCGAGGGAGGTTGGGGAAGGGCTTGAAGGGTGCCTAGGAAGGTGCCAGGGGTGAAAAGGCAAGCCGGTTGCTGGCCTGGCTCCCCACTTGCTGCCCATCCAAGTGGGGAACTCTGAGAAGTTCAGAGCCCTCCATTTGAACCAGCCCGTGCTAAAGGAGAGAACAGTCAGGGCAGGCATTCTATTCAACAGCTTTTACACATTCAGACACACAGCACCTGGCCCGCTGTGGCTCTGCTGCCTGGCCCGTGACATGAGGGCAGCCTGTGCCCGGTGGCCGGAGCCCCTGGCCCAGGATGATGTCATGGCCGCCTCTGACATCCATCCCACAGGCTGGTGATCCTGCCATCGACCGCAGGAAGCCATTGATGTCCTCAGGATTATGTTTCATAATTAAGCTTTATAGCCCCCCCGTTAACAGGAGGGGACACCGTGCATCTGAACGGAGGCCATCTCTCGCTTCTGTAATGGCGCCTGGTGTGAGCCGGGCTCTTCTGTGACGGTTCCATAGGCTCTGGGAGGGCTCTCCTCCTCCTCCCGCCCACTCCCGGTGCACAGAGCTCTCTGGGACGTGCTCCCCAACAAGGAGACAGTCTTCTGTCACAGCATCACCTTCGTGTTGCTCCCCCAGCGCTTCTGCGCTGACCTGGGGCAGGCGAGGAGGGGCTGAGGGGCAGGGGGCAGGGCTGGGCAGGGGCATGACACAGTCACATCTGGAGACGCCTCTATTTCTGCATCATTCTGTGGCTCACAGCCGCCCTCTCTTCCGCCAGGAACCACATCTGGACGACAGCTGCCTCTCTGTCCAGGGACACGCCACGGAGCGCCAAGTCCTGCCCAGGGACGCGGTCACCTGTGGTGCCCGGCCACAGCGCTGTCTCCCTGTCGTCTGGGGTGGCTGACTCAGAAATGAGGCCACCACCCCATCCCAGGGCCCTTCCTGGTGACCTTCTCCCAGCTGCTCACCAGAGCCCGGGCCTCAAACTTCCCAGGGACGCTTTCCTGCCTCCCATGAAGGTTTTTAAGGTTTGCAAATCAGAAAGACGAGTCCTTCATCTTGTTCCAAACCCACAACCTAGGGTCAGCGAAGGGCCCGCAGCTCTTTGAAAGCTTGATCCTGCCTTGCAGCTGCACCCAGAAATAGTGTGGATAAAGGACAGTGGTATTCAGATCCTATAACACAGAAATCCACACCTGAAACCTGTATGATCCTGTTAACCAAGGTCACCACAATCCATTTAAATAGATAGGTGACAGATGGATAGATAAGATAGATAGATAGACAGATAGTAACAGATACTGGAAGTTCCTCAAACAGTTCACCATGGAGTCACCACTGACACAGCCTTATCCCTCCCAGGTGCGCATGCAAGAGAAGTTAAAACGCGCCTCTACTAGTGCACAAAGACGTGTAGGCAAATACTCAAGACAGTATTCCTCCTAACAGCCAAAAGGTGGGGACAGCCAGGTGTCCACCAGGTGACGAAGGGAAAGAAATAAGAGGTGCCCTGCCCACATGAATGAGTAGAATAAGATCCAGCCATAAAAAGGAACGCAGGACTGATTCACACTACAACGTGGAGGCACCTTAAAAACACAGTGAGAAGCCCTGGCTGGGCAGTTCAGTTGGTTGGAACGTCGTTCTGTACACCAAAAGGTTGTGGGTTCGATTCCCAGTCAGGGCACATATCTAGGTTGCAGGTTTGATCAGCAGTCAGGGAGCATATGAAAGGCAAACAATCAATGTTTCTCTCTCTCTCTCTCTCCCCCCTCCTCCCTTCCTCTCTCTTTCTAAAAATCAATAAAAACATATCCTGGGATAAGGATTTTAAAAATTAAAATAAGTGTGTGTGTGTGATTTAAAATACTAATAACCATTAAGCCTGTGCAGAGGGACTATAATTGTTTTCTTCATTCCACTTATATATCTTCTCCGATGTGTTAACCTTTTTAAAAAAATATATTTTATTGATTTTTCACAGAGAGGAAGGGCGAGAGACAGAGAGTTAGATACATCGATGAGAGAGAAACATTGATCAGCTGCCTCCTGCACACCCCCTACTGGGGATGTGCCCACAACCAAGGTACATACCCTTGACCGGAATCGAACCTGGGACCTTTCAGTCCGCAGGCTGACACACCGGTTTCATCTCTGATGTGTTAACATTTAAAGTCAGGAAGAAACCCAATCAGTTGCATTTTAAAAAACATGTTCTTATTGATTTCAGAGAGGAAGGGAGAGGGAGAGAGGGCTAGAAACATCCATGAGGAGAGAGAATCATCGATGTGCTGCCTCCTGCACACCCCCCACTGGGGATTGAGACGGCAACCGGGGCATGGCCCTGACCGGGGATCCAACAGTGACCTCCTGGTTCACAGGTCAATCAAGGCTCAACCACTGAGCCACACCAGCCAGGCCAATTGCACTTGAAACCACAGTTTCTCTGTGGAACACTCTCCTGGGAGTGTCGCTGGTGCCCCTATGGACCACACCGGCAACCCACAGCGGGGGGTGCTTAGTGAGGTCATTCGGAGAGGACACTGTCCGAGTCCCACCCCCCAGAGGCAGCCCATCCCCACGGGCCAGCTTAGCAGCGACCAGACAGGGAGTAACGGTCACTAAGCTCTTCCCGGGCCGAGTGCTTCTCAGGCATCGCCTCCTCGGGCCCCCACAGCCCGGCCCGGCCCCCTAACTCCCAGGCCCGGCCCGCTAACTCCCAGGCCCACGCTCTGGCCCACATCCGCCCTGGGTGGTGAGGAACCTATCTCTTCGGAGCATCCACAGGGGAGTCTGTTCCTAAGGAGCTGGTCTGCTCATCCCAGAACCTTCCTCCTGAGCCACTTATGCAGGAACAGCATTCAGTACTTCATGCTGCCCCGAGCTCGCTCCTCTCGGGGCCGTTCTCCCAAAGAGCACCTCCCACCGCCGTCCTCGCCCTCCCCCTGCCTACCTTCTCCTCTGATGGGTAAAAGCCGATGGCTCTCATGACAAAAGGCACCTCCGACAGGCAAATGTGTTCCGACACCTTCCTGGCCTCCATTGTGTCGATACCTTGGCTACGGAGCTGCGAGTAGTAAAAATAGTCTTCCAGCTCCTGAGCGGAGAGAAAATGGAAACACAGCGTGCACTGTGGCTTAAGTGGGGAGCATCCATTAAGACTTCAAGGACATTTTCTAGAAAGTACATTTGGAGCTCAGTGGGGGTGGGGAGGAGAGAGAAAAAGAGCTTTGAGGGGGAAAGCAAGAGGGTTAACCCCGGGCAGGTGTGTTTTGCAAACTCCTAACTCCATGTTACCGGGCGGTGTTTACTCTGAGGACGATTACCCTGTAGAATTTTCCTTCCCTGCCACCGGACACCAGGCCATAGAACGGGATCAGGTCTTCGCCCCCGAGAGAAACAGCTGCCTCCAGGGCGCTGGAACGGGAGCAGAAACGGGGCTGTTAGAAAGCTCTGGAGCGCCAGCAGCCTGGGCCGGGGCCGCAGGCACTGAGGGCCCCCGGAGGCTATTCCGGGGCGCAGCTACAATCAGGGTCTCAGTAAACCTGCTAAGACCTCCAGCTGAAACCGGTTTGGCTCAGTGGATAGAGCGTCCTGGGTTCAATTCTGGCCAACGGCATGTACCTTGGTTGTGGGCACATCCCCAATGGGGGGAGGTTGCAGGAGGCAGCTGGTCGATATATCTCTCTCATTGACGTTTCTAGCTCTCTATCCCTCTCCCTTCCTCTCTGTAAAAAAATCAATAAAATGTTTTTTTTTTAAAAAAGAAAAGAAAAAGAAAATGCCTTCCATGATGAAGCCAAAAATGAAAAATTCATTTTTCATTGCCAAGCGCAGCGCCCGGTGGTACAGGTCAAACGCCGGTGACACCCGCTCGCAGACGGCAGAGCAGGCGCTTGACAAGCTGTCTGCGATCTCCGGGGACCACGCCTCCCCAGAGGGAGGGCTCCTGCGTGCGGAAGCCACCGTCCTCCCTGCACAGCAGCTCTGCCCGCGACCGTGACCCTGACCGGAGACCTGCACGAGGCCAGGGCCGAGGGCACTGGGTGGGAGAGGTGAACTGCCAGCCCTAATTGCTTCCATGAAAACTCGGGAGGCCACAGGGGACCCATGCCGGTCGGATAAAAATAACCCTCTGCTCTCTAACACCGGGTCAGGTTTTCCAAAAATAGGCCCGTGAGGTAAGAAAACCTACTTTTGTATGGGACCGCCTTTGCCTCACATAGAATGCTAATAATAATATGAAATCATTATAATAACCCACTAACTGGATCTCTGCTAACCAGGCCAGTAGCCTCCTTGTGGGCTATTAAAACACACTGCCGCCGGCCAGTGTGACTAGATGGTTGAGCATCGACCTATGAACCAGGAGGTCAGGGTTCCATTCCCAGTCGGGGCACATGCCCAGGTTACCGGCTTGATCACCAGTGTGGGGTGCGCAGGAGCCGATCAATGATTCTCTCTCTCTCATTGATGTTTCTATCTCTCTCTCCCTCTCCCTTCCTCTCTGAAATCAATACAAATATATATTTTTTAAAAACCACAACACACGCCCAGTCCTGGAGAATCCAAGATGGCTGCACAGGTAAACACCTAGCCGCAGCCGCACACGATGATTTCAATAAAATACAAAATAGTTTTATTGATTTCAGAGAAGGGAGAAGAGAGACAGAATCATCAATGATGAGAGAGAATCACCAATTGGCTGCCTCCTGCACACACCCCCATCGGGGACCGAGCCCACAACCTGGGCACATACCCTGACCAGGAATAGAACCGTGACCTCCTGGTTCATAGCTCCATGCTCAACCACTGAGCCACACTGGCCTGGTAACGCCTGAGTCCCTGGTCACCTTTGTAACCGCGGCCCTGGCACAGTGCCCGGCGTTGGTCGGGGTGTGACACCTGTCTGCTGTTGCTGAGAATTAAGGGCTTCTGCACTGGACCCCTTCCTCTCAGGACCAAGCTGCTCACCCAACACGCACCTGAGGTTGACCTCCCACTGCACCACAGAGAGGTCCTGGCCTCCGGCCGTGAAGATGTAGTGGCCATTATAGGAGAGGGCCATCCCGGCCGTCCCGTTTGGGTGGCAGACGATAGCACAGGTCTTATGGGGATTGCCATCTATCGGTAAGATCTGGAGTCCGACCTGGAAAGGAACAGGCAATCGGATACTCAGGCTCGGATGAGCAGGTCCCAGGCTGGGCCCAGCACCTTCACAGTGACCGTCAGGTCTGCCACTGGGAAGAGCCCTGTGCCGGGAACCGGCTCAGGGTGTGTGAGCCGCGTTTCAGGTGGCAGAGGGTTCGCACGCACGGACCCCTGCAGGGTGGTCCCTTAGGAGAGAGACGCCAGGTTCCAGCAAGGACACGAGGGGAGCTTTCCTCTCGTCTTCATGGGCGGATGTCCAAGTTTTCCAGAATGAACATTCTGCGATGTTATGCTTTCCCTCATAGGTTACTCATTAAATGCACAACTAAGTGTAACTAATTGTATGCCTTTATAAGATTTTAAAAATACGTTTACTAGTGGCGGGGTGCACAAATTTGTGCACATTGAAAGGAAATTAATTAGAAGGAATATTTTAATATCACTATTCACCCTTTCTCTATAATTGCAGTGTCAACCAAATTCATGATCGACAATGACAGATAGAAACACATGCGTGCGATCGGCACCAGTGAGAGCTTTATACATATCACACATGTGCAGGTCAACTTAGCCTTTTATATAGGGAGAATAAACTTGCTTAACTAGACCTGCTTTCTGATGTAGCTAAACTTTTTACAGCCCAGCGAAGCACCTCACCTTCTCTTTCAGATAATTGTCAGCAACACAGCAGTAAATATTAACGTGAAGCAGATTATTATTGTAGATCACACAGGGAGAGCAAAGGGTAAAATATTTAATTGCAGCAGTGTTTGACTCTCTTCTGCGCAGTGAGAAAACCTGAAATCATTTTCAAGGTCCACCATTTCTTACTTTTCAGTCGGGTCAAGTTTCTAAACTTTTTAAATCTCTGTTTCCTGGCTAATGAAAAGAAAATAGGACTCCACCGAGTCTCCTATCTACCTCCTCCAGGACTTCTGTGAGGATCAAATGAGATGAGGCACAGAAAATGCTTTGAAGACATTTGGTTAAAATGTAAAATGTTTCCACTTGGCTATAAAGCATGTCATGTTACTGGGCTGAAGAAACTCTAAGGAGGCTAGTTGCAAGGGAGAGGAAGCTGGATATTGCTACGTAACATCATTACCCAGTGCCCACAGCCACTGTTTCTGGGCTGGGCTGGGCTGTGGGCTGCATTTCGCACCCTGGGGTCTCGGCAGCATCAGCTGCAACTTGGTGGGCTGTTGCTCCAGGCTGGTGGTGGGGCCTGTGTCCCACTTGGGGGAAGCCGAGTGTTGCTTTGTGGGTGCCAGGTCCATGGTGTCATTTCTCTGTAAATGGCCAGTGTGCATCACAGCAGCTCCTGCGTTGAGCATCTGTCCCTTGGTGGTTAGTGTGCATCATAGTGACTGGTTGGATGGTCAGACACTTAGCATATTAGCCTTTTATATATACACTCGAGGCCCAGTGCACGGATTCACGCATTGGTGGGGTACCAGGGCCAATTGGGGCTGTCTCCTGCCCTGATTGGGGCTCAGGGCCAATCAGGACTGGCTGGCCGGGATGAGGGGCCACAGGAGGTTGGTGGGGTCAATCGGGCTGGCTGTGGGAGCATTTGCCCCCTGGTGGTCAGTGCACATCATAGTGACCAGTGGATCAGTTGTTCGGTCACTTAGGTTTTTATATATATATATATATATATATATATATATATATATATATATATATATATATATATATATATATATAGATTGATTTCAGAGAGAGGAAGGGAGAGGAGAAAGATAGAAACATCAATGATGAGAGCGAATCACTGACCAGCTGCCTCCTATACATCCCCTACTGGGGATCAAGCCTGCAACCTGGGCAAATGCCATGTCAGGGAATCAAACTGTGACCACCTGGTTCACGGGTTGATGCTCAACCATAAGTCACACTGGGCGAGCAAGATTTTCCCCCCAGGTAAATAAGTCAGGAAGAATAGAATTCCCTAGGGGACCATGTGTCTGCTTGGAGATGCCTTCTCAGAGTCACCCTCACTTGTCTGTGGACCCGGGTGGAGGGAGCTGGACTTGGCAAGGAAACCTAGCATCCTTGATAGAATCCTTGATACCGACCGCCACCCAAACACACGGTCGCCTCCCAGAGGCAGGCAGAGCGGCGCGTACCTTGTCTCTGTTGATGAACACCAGGTAGCGCCTCGGCAGCTCGATGGCGGCTTTCACGGGGAGGACCTGGATCTGCTCCATGGGAGACCCGTACACCGGCCCCAGGAGGGTCTTTCTGCGGGAGGAAGAGAGCCGTTTCCAACCCCACAGGTCGGAACACGGGCTTTATGACTGGCTGCCTTCCGTGATCCCCTGCACGTTTCCAACTTTGCGTCTCCTGCCTGTCACTCAGCAGAGCCGTCCATGAGACGCGCTCTCCCCGCGGCTCCAGCGGCTGTAAATAAGGGCAACAGCTCCAAACAGCAAGGGCCCCCGGGGAGCCCCTGAGTGGCCTCCTGACAGCTGAGTGAAGGGAACATTGTGCCTCGAGAACGTGAACATGAACGAGGGACGAGGGACGGGAAAAAGGCCGCGGTGAGGAAGTGACTCGCGCTGGCAGGAGGCATCAGCGCCCCTTCCCAGGGGCGGGCCAGGAGGTTAGAGGGAGATGCTTCTTTTTTCTTTTCTAAAAATAGCGTCATGTTTGCCCAGGCCAAGGGAGCTCAACCGGTTAGAGCACCATCCGGATATGCCAAGGTTGCAGGTTCAATCCCAGTGAGGGCATTTACAAGAAGTACTCAGAATGCATAAATAAGTGAAACAACAAACAGCTCTCTCGCTCTCTCTCAACTAAAAAAAAAAATAAAACTTGAAAAATAAAAGCATCATGTTTCAGTGCACTGACAAGCCACCATCTAACTAATCCCCTATTAATAGACATTTGGATTGTTTCCATTTTTAAAAATATTTTCAAACAAGACACCCTTTGACTTACGCCTTGGCATTCCGTGAGCCCTTCTGGGGCCGGGTTCCTGGAAGTCGGAGATACCATCACATTTAATCGAGGGTAACGGACTGCGCTCCCAAAGGTCGCCGGTTCCAGCCCCGCAGCCGCCGCCGGGGAGACACGCCCCTCCCGACGCCATCGATCATTTTTATCTCTGCTAATCTGATTTGTGGGAACGGTGTCTTGCTCTCATTTGCATTTGTGCGATTCCAGGGAGCATCTGCTCAGGTTTATTGGCCTTTCCCTGTGAACTGCCTCTCCGTGTCCTTTCAAATATTTTTAAACGCATTTGAAACCTGCTTTTAGATTCATCATGAAAAGACAGTTCCTTCCCAGCGAAGGCGTGGTCACAAGGCTTTATTATTCCCGCCACTTCCAGTGCTTTCCGTGGGGGTTTCACGTGGAAGGACGAAATGTCTGAACCAGAGGTGGTGGTTGAACAACACTGTGAATAAATGCACTCAGTGCCTCAGACCTGTCCACTATAAAATGGTTAGTTTTATCTCCATACATTTATTTCTTAAGAAAGATACTGCCCTGACCAGTGTGCTCAATGGTTACAGTGTCGACCTGTGCACCTAAGGGTTGCAGGTTTGATACCTGGTCAAAGGCACCTGTGGGAGGCAACCAGTCAATGTGTCTCTCTCACATCAATATCCTCTCTCTCTCTCTTTCTCTCTCTCTTCCTTCCACTCTCTCTAAAAAGTCAATGAGAAAAAAATATCCTCTGGTGAGAAGGAAGGAAGGAAGGAAGGAAAGAAGGAAAAGGAGGAGGGAGAGAGGGAGAGGGGGATGAATGGAAGGGGGAGGAAGGAAGATCTTTCTGCTAATTCCAGGCTGATTTCCAAGTGCAGAAACTGCTGAGTGTGTGGCTCCAAGTCCTGGTTGGTGACTGTGGGCGGAGCTTCAGGCCTGGTACGGTACCTTCCCCCGTCCACTCAGCAAGCCCCGTCTTCTCAGAACTGGGCACGTCTACAGAATACTCTCTGTCCAGTAAGTTTGTGCCCGTTAACGGTGACGTACGAAGACTCTGCAATCTTCCTAAAACTCCTTTTTACACATTTCCTCCAAATGCCTCCTTCCCGTGTTTTCATCGTCGTTGTTTTTAATTGAGCTGGATTTCTCTCCAGTTCTGCCATACGACAGGGCACTTTCTCAGTCATTTCTCTTTATGCCCTTCTTGAAAGAATTTTTAAAAGTTCTGGGTGATTGTGGCCTTTGGGAGATCCATTTTATTGAGATACAATTTTTTAAATGACCTTCGCAAGCCTGGGGTCAGCTACTGCTGACCACTTTCCAGCATTCTCACTCTGTCTCTCCTGCCTCAGTGCCCCTGCTCTCCAGGATATTTTTTCCATTGATTTTTTTTTTTTTTTTTTTTTTTTTAGAGAAAGTGGAAGGGAGGGAGGAAGGAATAGAAGGAGAGAAGAGAGAGAGAGAGAGGCATTGATATGAGAGAGACATCAATTAGTTGCCTCCCATATGCACACTGGGCCGGGGATCAATCCTGTAACCCAGGTACGTACCCTTGACCAGGAATTGAACCCGTGACACTTTGGTTCTTGGGCTGAGCGACACTGGCCAGAGCAGAATGGAAGGTTTCACTGAGCATCGGTGACTTTTCTGGCTCCTTCTCTGCTCCTCAGGCACTGAGTTCTGGTGCCCTATCTGTGCAGGGCGGGGCTCAGAAGAGATTCCAGCCCAGTGCTTTCCGTGGGGGTTTCACGTGGAAGGACGAAATGTCTGAACCAGAGGTGGTGGTTGAACAACACTGTGAATAAATGCACTCAGTGCCTCAGACCTGTCCACTATAAATGTCTGAACCAGAGGTGGTGGTTGAACAACACTGTGAATAAATGCACTCAGTGCCTCAGACCTCTCCACTGTTGGAGACAATGAATGCACCGAAAAGTAGTGTAAACCTCTCCGAGTTGGCCCTTGGTCTGAACCCGGCTCCGACTCGTGTCCTGAGTGAGGAGGCTTCTGGGAGGCAGCGCGGCGGGCGGCAGGGAGGTGGTGTTCCCGCAGCGTGGGAAACCTAGCCGCCCTCGCCTCTCGGGGTAACTCGGAAAGCCGACCCTCACTGACACTTCGTCGTGTCCAGGGGTTGGGGGCAGGCTGTTACCTAAATGTGACAGCTAACATGGGCTCTGGGCTGGAATCTCTCCTCTGGCACTTCCCAGCCCGGTGACCTTACCTGTGCCTCAGTTTCCTCCTCTGCAAAACCAGTGATAGCCACGCTGCTCACAGGTCGGTAAGAGGGGACTTGAAACGGGCCAGGGGCTGAGAAACTGGCTCACGTGCCATGGCAGCGGGCACCGAGGGCGTACCTGCACATCTTGGTGGTCGAGTTGAAAAGCTTCACTTTGTAGCCGCTGTTGGAGATGAGCAGGAAGAGCTCCTTGGTGAGCGGCGGGTACCAGATCATGCAGGTGGGGTAGTTGCCCTGGTCGGTTTGGTGAATGTCCAGCACTTCCAGGTGGTTTTTGTGGCTCTTCAGAAGATTATACTCGATCTGCAGAGGAGCCCAGGCGGACAAACGTGAGGACTGAGCTGGATGAAGTCAGCCCGAAGTCCTATTCGGAGAGAAGACTCAACTAGACCCTTAACCTCAAATGCTACCGTGAGGGAGTCTTCCTTATGAGCAAAATGAGGAGTGAGCGCTCTGAAACACGATGCCATTCGATGCTCACCACTCCCCAGCCAAGTAGTACTGCTGTGCCCATTTTACGGATGAGAAAACCGATGTCCAGAGAGGTCCAGGGGCTTGCCCAAGGTCAGGCAGTTAAGAAGCGGCAGGGTGAGGATTCAGATTTAGGTCCAACTGACTCCAAAACCTGACCTCGGACAGTTATGTTATCTGCTTCCTTTCCCATTATTTTGGGGGTAGGAACTCATTCACACCTAAGTCTCAGCACTTGGTGGTCATAAATTAGAAGCCTGCTCAATTTCACCCACAGGCAGGTTTTGGTGGCCAAGCCAGGATGGAAGGATGGATGGGTGGATGGGTGAATGGACAGAACAAAGGAAGGCAAGGGAAATTGAGATGACGGACAGATACACAGACTGATTGATTTCGAATGCTTTTGGCTGGATCATGTAACGTTACATTTGATGCTGTCCCTGTCTTTCCCTCGTATCTCACATTCTCTGTTAGCTGTCACATTTAGGTAACAGCCTGCCCCCAACCCCTGGACACGAAGAAGTGTCAGTGAGGGTCGGCTTTCCTAGTTACCCCGAGAGGCGAGGGCGGCTAGGTTTCCCACGCTGCGGGAACACCACCTCCCTGCCGCCCGCCGCGCTGCCTCCCAGAAGCCTCCTCACTCAGGACACGAGTCGGAGCCGGGTTCAGACCAAGGGCCAACTCAGAGAGGTTTACACTACTTTTCGGTGCATTCATTGTCTCCAACAGACACACACACACACACACACACACACACACACACACACACACGTGGGCCCGGGGCTGAGCCGGACGCCAGGGTGGAGCACGAGTGAGACACGAAAACGACGCCGCTCACCAGGAGCCGGTCCCTCCCGAGGCTCAGCAGCCTGGGCTCGTTGCTGTCCAGGTGGACCCCGAACAGGAGGCTCCGGATGCTCTGGCGATGAGCGCGCAGTCTTGCCAGGTATTCCCAGACCCTCTGGCTATTTCTGACCTTGACCACGAAAACGGCCACAGTGAAGTTTGTATCCTGAATAAGAGCAAAGGAACACAGCAAAGGAACACAAGTTATTCCTTTTCGCAGTTTTTAACTTAAAAACCACCCTTATGGCCCTGGCTGGGTAGCTCAGTTGGTTAGAACAGTGGTCGGCAAACTCATTAGTGAACAAAGCCAAATATCAACAATAGGATTGAAATTTCTTTTGAGAGCCAAATTTTTAAAATTGTAAACTATACAGGTAGGTACATTGTTATTAACTTAATTAGGGTACTCCTAAGCTGGCCTTTGCTAAAAACTCAAAGGGCCAAAGAGCCACATGTGGCTCTTGAGCCGCATTTTGCCGACCACTGGGTTAGAACATCATCCCAATATGCCACAGTTATGGATTTGGTCTCTTTCAGGGCACATACAAGACGCAACCAATGAATGCATAAACAAGTAGAACAACAAATCTCTCTCTCTCTCTCTCTCTCTCTTTCAAAAGCAATTTAAAAAGTCATTATTACATTTTTTTGTAGCAATTTCGCTGTTAGAATATTATGTCTGAAAATAAATCTTTGTCTATCGGAGCAAGTGGTAAAATGATGCCCATTTTACAGATGAGCACATTGAGGTTCAAAGTAGATAACTCACAAAGGCAATGGGGGGGCAGGTGTGTCTCAGACACCATCTCGCCCCCACCTCATTCTCTGTGGAAGCCTTGACTCCTTTTGCCTTTGTCTCCCCATCTCTACATCCAGCTGCACAAATGAAAAGGTAGACATTTTTTCTAAAAAGTATGACGGCTGAGCCCTGGCCAGTGTGGCTCAGCAGTTAGAGTTTCGGCCCTTGAACCAAAGGGTGGCGGGTTCGATTCCTAGTCAAGGGCATGTACCTGGGTTGCAGGCTCAATCCCTAGGTCAGCGGTGCATTTGGGAGGCAACCAATCGATGTGTCTCTTTCAAACTGATGTTTCTCTCTTTCTCTCCCTCTCCTTCCCTCTCTTCTACTCTCTCTAAAAAAACAATGGGAAAAATATTCTTGGGTGAAAATTAACAAAACAAAAAATATTCTCCTAAAAAATGACACCTGCTCACTATAAAAATTTTTTTTTTAAGTATCATGGCTGAGAGTGACACGGTCAGAGAGCGGGTGACAGTGGCCTGAAGGACACTCTGTGGGGGCGGCCTCTGGCCTTGGGCGGCGCTGTGATCGGCCCGGAAGGCGGTCAGGCCGAGGAGGCGGCGATGGGGAAGCACCGGAAGGAATGGACGGCGGTTTTGTCGAGTGAAGAGGTTGCTTTGTCTCTTCCCACAAACATCCAGGCGGGATGAGGACTGGCAGGAAGGGAGAGGGCGGAGGGCGGAGGGCGCCTTCTCTGGGTTGAGGAACCCTGTTCACAGAGGGGAGGACAGAATCCAAAGCACAGGCGGGAGACTTGGCTTTGGGAAAAAGGAGAATGTCATCTTGTCACAAAAAGGAAAGGGACAGATGAAAGGATGGGTGCAGAGAAGGGGCCCCCAAAACTAGCAAACCACAGTGAGCAGACACTTCAGGATCCAAGCTTGGAAGTTCTGAGGCCCTGGCTTATTTTCAGGCAAAAGTCCCCTCACCCCACCCCTTTCTCTTTTGAAAACAGCTTTATCGAGCTATAATTCACATACACTGCAACTCATTTAAATGAGTTTTAGTATATTCCGAGCTGTGCATCCATCATCAAAATTTCAGAGCATTTTCAACACCCCCAAAAGAACCCCCGTATCCTTTAGCAGTTATTCTCCACACACCCCCAATCCTCCTATTTTTTAATGTTTTTTATTTCAAAGAAGAAGGGAGGGAGAGAGAGAGGGGGAAAAAACATCAATGATGAGAGAGGATTTTCGAATGGCTGCCTCCTGCATGCCCCCTACTGGGGATTGAGCTCTAAACCCAGGCATGTGCCCTGACTAGGAATCAAACCCTAACCTCCTGGTTCATGGGTCAATGCTCAACCACTGAGCTACACCAGCCAGCCCGCCCCCCCCCCTTAAAAAAATTTTTTTTTAGAGAGAAAGAAAGGGGGGCAGGAGGGGAATAGAGAGAAAGAGAGAGAGACTGGTTTGTTGTCCCACTTATTTATGCATTTACGGGTTGATTCTTGTATGTGCCCTGACCAGAGATCTCTGTGAATCAGAATGACACTCTAACCAACGGAGCGACCTGGGGCAGTGCCTCCTCTGATTTTCAGTAAGGCTGCTGTGCCACACAGAACAGCTCTGGGCGGAAACACTCACCGCGGTTGCCATGTACTGGGAGTTATGGGAGAAGCTTATGTGAGTCACGCTGGTCCTGGAATATTTGAAAGGCTCTGGGATTCCGTTTTCCAAGGACATTGCATCAAGAATATAAACTGTCCCCTCTGTGAAGCCAGCTCCAAGGAGGTTTCCTAAAATCACAGGCCAGAGAACAGCGGTCTAAAAGGGCTTCTCGCCCGGCTGGTGTGGCTCAATGGTTGAGCGTCGACCTATGAACCAGGAGGTCACAGTTCAATTGCAGGACAGGGCACATGCCCAGAGATTGCAGGCTTGATCCCCAGTGTGTGTGTGTGGCGGGGGGGGGGGGGGGTGCAGGAGGCAACCGGTCAGATTCTCTCTCATCATTGATGTTTCTCTCTCTCTCCCTCTCCCTTCCTCTCTGAAATCAATAAAAATGTTTCAATTTTTTAAGAAACACAGACTCTGTGCCAGGCCTTGTCTGTGACAGACAAGGTCCCCCGTAGGAGGGGGAAAAAAAACAAAAAAAAAACAACCCACCCTGAAAAGCATGTCAGCTGGGATGCAGGCTCAGAGGAAGTGTCTCTTCCGTCCAGGCGGAGGGAGTCGGGTCGAGGCAGCTGTGACAGCCGAGGCCGCAGCCATTTGTGTCTGCCTCGCTCTGGAACCTAAGAGGCTGGTGAAACGGAAATACCTTCGGGGTTGTAGGTCAGGCTCTGGATCCCAAGCCCCTTCTCGAAGACTCTGCTGAAAAGGTTTCTTTTCTTCCTGTAATCCCACACCTTGATCATCCCACAGAAGCTCCCGATGGTGATGAGGGGCTTATAAGGGTGGCAGGCGATGGCGCAAATGGCTTCCTTGGGCTCTATGATTAGCTTCTCCAGTTTGGTCTCATCCGCCTTTAAGTGGTACACGATCGCGTCAGATGTTCCAATGATAAAATTCCTGTTTGCCAAGCAGAGACCCGAACGGCATCAGCGTTCGCAGGGAACGGGCGCGCCAGCCGCGCTGCTTCTTAATTGCCCGTGAAACGCCTCTGTCGTCTGTAATTTAGTGACATTATTAACCCAGCGCCTCCAAAAATACACCACGCACCCCCAGCAGCCTCCATTTGCAAGCGAAAAAGCCCACATTTCTCCATGGAGATGGAGTCATTAGGCATGCAGATGGACAGTCGGTTGTACAATTAGCTAATCTGCACATGCAAATATTCATTTGTGTATGCAAATATGGAGCTGGGCGCGCACATACAGCCGCGCCGGCAGCTACTGCCAGGGTAATTGAGCAGGCTCGCACATAATTCCGTCTTGAAATGTTATGGCTATTAATTATCCGAGGCCTTTAACTGCGCCGAGAGGACACACTCGGCTTCCAGAAGAGACCAGCCTGCAAGCACGGGGCTCCAGGCGGAGCAGAGCTCAGAGCTCAGAGTTCAGAGATGAGGGATTAGCTCTTTCAGCTTCCAGTCAGGGAAGATTCTTCACATGAAATTCATGTTTCATTTTTTAAAATGAATAGGGCCCTGGCTGGTTTTGCTCAGTGGATAGAGCGTCGGCCTGTGGACTGACGGGTCCCAGGTTCGATTCCCGTCAATGTACCTTGGTTGCGGGCACGTCCCCAGTGGGGGGTGTGCAGGAGGCAGCTGATCGATGATTCTCTCTCATCCATGTTTCTGACACACTATCCCTCTCCCTTCCTCTCTGTAAAAAATGAATAATATATATATATGTAAATCAATTATTTATTTATTTATTTATTTATTTATTTATTTATTTTAACGAGTAGGGATTATACTCACCAGAGAGACCCATCTACCAGCCAGGTCCAGGACTGACCAGGACGGCCAGTTCCCTCACTTCCCCTCCCAGGAACCAGGTGGACCCTCCAGGCCAATCCTTTCTGACCATCCAAATGACTAGATTCATGAACAACGTACCTTACGACAAAAGTGTCACCTTTTAAGGTGCAGTCTGAAGGGTAGTTTGACTTCTCGGTGGGCGGCGTTGCGGGGGTCTTGGAGAAGGACAGCGTTCTGATGGAGCTCAGCTTGAAGTTGCTGAACCAGTTAAGGATGGACAGGGTGCAGTCGTAGAACTTAATGCTACCCTTCACGTCACCCGTGACAATGTAGCTGAAATGGAGAACAACATCAGTTTGTTAAAGAACAGCAATAAGTAGCGTCTATATTTTTAAACATTTTTTCAAATTAAAAAAACTTTGTTGTTGGTTGGAGAGAGAGAAATGCCGATTTGTTGTTTCACTTACTTATGCATTTATTGGTTGCTTCCTGCATGTCCCCTGAATGGGGATTGAACCTGCAACCTTGGCATATCAGAATGATGCTCCAGCCAACTGAGCTGCCCAGCCAGGGCCTCGGTACCACGTACTGAGCACTTAATTGTATGTCAGGCTCTGGATTCCTTCTGGGCCTTGTAAAAACTTCGCTTAGTGCTCTGCCCTGTGAGGCTGGGGAACTAATGCTCAGAGAAGTGAAGAAACCTACTCAAGGCCTGGGGTAGCCAGATTTAGCAAATAAATACGCAGGAAGCCCAGTTAAATGAGGATTTCAGACAAACGATGAGTAATTTCTGAGTGTAAGTTCGTCCCCCATATTGTATGGGTCATACCTATGCCTGGCAACCCTTTCCGGCTCAGGGGGTGAGACCATGCAGGGGTCCAGGTGTGTCTAACACCAAGTCGCTGCTCTCTGCTCTGTGATCCCCTGCTCTCTCTCTCCAAGACCTGCCACCGTGACTTACATTCTCTGCCCTGAGACGGCAGGTGACCACAGAGTCTACCTCCCAGCCTTCCCAAATCTCACAAGCTGCAAATGGGAGACCAGACACTTTGTAAGAAGGCACTGCTGCCCGGCCAGTGTGGCTCAGTGGTGGATCGTCGACCCAGGTACCAAGAGGTCATGGTTCAATTCCCGGTCAGGGCACATGGCTGGGTTTTGGGCTCTATTCCCAGTAGGGGGTGTGCAGGAGGCAGCCGATCAACGATGTTTCTCTCGTCGATGTTTCTCTCTATATATATCCCTCTCCTTTCCTCTATCTAAAATACAATTAAAACATTTTTTGAAAACAAGAAGGCACTGCTCTTAGAGGGAATGCAAAACCCTGTCCAATCACCACAGCCAAAGGCAAAGGTGCTTTTATTTCAAGTTCTCAGATCCATCCCAAATGGGCTTTAATTCATTTCAGAGGAGGAGGGAGGAGAGGGAAAGATAGAAACAGATAGAAACATCAATGATGAGAGAGAATCATTGATTGGCTGCCTCCTGCACGCCCCCTACTGGGGATCGAGCCTGCAACTCAGGCATGTGTCCTTGACCGGAATCAAACCTGGGACCCTTCAGTCTGCAGACTGACGCTCCATCCACTAAGCCAAACGAGCAAGAGCAAGGACTTGCTTTGTTTAATAATTCTAATCACGGGGGAAGCGGGGTGTGTGTGTGTGTGTGTGTGTGTGTCTTACATACCCAAAGTGATTGAGATTTCTGATTAATAAGCAAGGCATGTGGGCTGTGTAATTGGCGAAAACGCCTTTCACTGCCCTCTGCTGGACAGAAACAGCAAAACAGGCCACGTGTTTTCAGAGAGCTTTCCTGGCTGGGATTCATTGAACGTGTGTGTGTGTGTGTGGGGGGAGCGAGGCCTGGTCTTTCCTGGGCCCTAACCACCACCCCCTCGACTAATTCAAGGTTGATGGCATCGTGAACTGCAATTCTACTACTGATCTCTTCGCACCGCCGAGTGAGGATGGCAATCTGCGTGTCTCTGTAAGCCTGCACCTCCGGGTCTGCGGTACAAAAGGGAGGAAAGGGCCCTGGCCGGTTTGGCTCAGTGATTCTCTGCTCAAGGGCACGTAACTGGGCTGCAGGATCCATCCCCAGCGCTGGCTGGGGCGTGTGCAGGAGGCAAGCAACCGATGCGTCTCTCTCACATGGATGTTTCTCTCTCTTTATGTGTCTCTCCCCCTCCCTTTCGCTCTCTAAAAACAATGGAAAGAATATCCTCCAGAGGATTTTAAAAAGAAAAGAAAGAAAAGGGAAGGGAAGGCAAAGGAGCTTTCAGAGAGCCGGTGGCACAGGAACCACATGGGCAGAGTCCTGGTCTCTGGGGAATTTTCTCCATCCTTTTGGGAACTTCTCCATCATACTGATGAGGACTGTTTGGCTTGGAGCTCCTCTGTGCCAGACTAGGGATATATCTGAAATGGGAACCCCTCTCCCTCTGAGGCGAAGGCTTTTTAAAATATATATATTTTTATTGATTTCAGAGAGGAAGGGAAAGGGAGAGAGAGAGAGATAGAAACATCAATGATAGAATCATTGATTGGCTGCCTCCTGCATGCCTCATACTGGGGATCGAGCCTGCAACCCAGGCATGTGTCCTTGACCGGAATCAAACTGGGACCCTTCAGTCCCCAAGCCAACACTCTATTCACTGAGCCCAACTAATTTCCCTGGGTATATTCTATCTATATACAAAACACAGGTATACATTCAAAGGGGTTTTTAATACCTTTATATGTCCTGACCAGGTAGCTCTGTTGGTTAGAGCATCAGTCCGATATGTCAAGATTGTGGGTTCGATCCCCGGTCAGGGCACATACAAGAATCAACCGATGAATGCATGAATAAGTAGGATAACAAGTCAATGTTTCTCTCCCTCCCTTCCTCTCTCTCTAAAAATCAATAAATAAAATTTTATAAAAGACTTTGATGGTCTTTTTAAGAAATGAAATCTATATAGTATATAAAAGACTAAGTGACTGGCCTATCAGCCAACTGGCCAACCAGCCACTAGGTACGATGCACACTGACTACTAAGGGGCAGACGCTCAATGTAGGAGCTGCCAAGCGACAGCAACTTTGCAGAGTGCCCTCTCGCACTCTGGACCCCTCGGAAGATGTTAGACTGCTGGTTTCGGCCCAATCCCTGCAGGCCAAGCTGAGGGACCCCACCTGCCGGAGGGACCCCATTCACTCCGCAGATGCCCTGTGAGCCCCGGCGCCCAGCCCGGGAATGGCCAGTCAGGGAGGGACTCCAGGGTGTGTCCAGCCCATCTCGCCGGTCTCACCCACCAGCCACCTTCTGATTAATTTCCTTTCAATGTGTGCGAATCCGGGCGCTGGGCCTCTGGCATTTCTATAATCATCTACAGCTACGTTTTAGTTCCGTTAATTACCTGTCGACGGTAGTAAGCACCGTGATGCCCTCCTTCTGCAAATGAACCAGTTTACAAGGCTTGATGTAGGGAGGGGCCGGAGAGGCGGAGGCCGAGGGCAGCGGGCGGTACACATCCCAGACCACCAGCTTCCCTTCCAGGGTCGCCGTGAGGACCTGGGTCAGGTTCAGGTGGAAGATGGACTGGCTGAACTTCCCCACGTGCTTGTTGAATGTCTGCGTTTCAAAAGGCAGGTTATGAGTTACCGTTGGAGATACGTATAAAGCAAACCGTTTACCAACACACGGCGCTTTATAATACTGCCCTGAAATATAGGAGAGAAAGATGCAAAAGCTTGAAGAGTACAAATCAATCCCTTAAAAATAAATAAATAAATAAATAAATAAATAAATGGCTCCCCGGTGGATGGCCCTGGCCCAGGCCGCTCTGAAGCTCACGTGCTAAGATTGAGTGGAGGGTTGTATCCTCTGTCCGTTAAACCGTTTGCTGAAAGCAAATGCCAGAGTGGCCGACCTCCGCTTCTACCTGTTCCCCTTTCCCCACTGAGGTTGCAGAGATGGATAAAGAAACCAAGCCATCACTTTCTGGGTGGAATATTTTCTCATTCTACTTAGTAGAGTGAATGTCCTTTTCTACTACATTTTATTTTTAACAGCACATTCGTTATTTTCAACTGATAAATTCAATACAGTAAAGGACCCAATTAAAATATTTATGTATATACTTTTTAAAATACATTTTGTTGATTTTTTTACCGAGAGGAAGGGAGAGGGATAAAGAGCTAGAAACATCGATGAGACAGAAACATCACTCAGCTGCCTCCTGCACATCTCCTACTGGGGATGTGCCCGCAACCAAGGTACATGCCCTTGACCGGAATCGAACCTGGGACCTTACAGTCCGCAGGCTGATGCTCTATCCACTGAGCCAAACTGGTTTCGGCTATTTTTATATATTATTTCCCTATATTAAAAGACATGCAGAGAGCAGCCCAAAATGACTAAGCTAACACAGACATGTTTATTCTCCACAAAACTGCATGTATAAAAAAGCGATGGGGCCGGAACTGGTTTGGCTCAGTGGACAGAGCGTCGGCCTGCAGACTGAAAGGTCCTGGGTTCGATTCCGGTCAAGGGCACATACCTTGGTTGCGGGCACATCCCCAGTGGGGGGTGTGCAAGAGGCAGCTGGTCGATGTGTCTCTCTCATCGACATTTCTAACTCTCTATCCCTCTCAATTCCTCTCAATGTAAAAGTCAATAAAATATGTTTAAAAAAAAAGCGATGGGGAAAAAATAAATATAAGTAAATAAAAAAGCGACGACACACTCACTTTTTCTGTTAAAAGGGGGGCACTGTGAATGAGCACCTCTCTCTCTTCATCCTGGTAAGCACAGAAAAAAACACACCATCACTACTGACACCAAGACCTGGTTTCCCAAAGAAGAACTCTGGAACAGCAAAGTCAAAACACACGCGTCTCCACGGGCTCAGAGCTCCGTGGCCTCTCCCGGTAGGAGAACCTGCCGCCTCCAGGGACAGCCGGAACCTTCAGCCAGAAGAGCAAATACGCGGACAATTCCACAAGTGATGTGACTTGGAATGGTGGGTAAACCAGAACAGGTAAACCCACCCAGACAACAGAGTGTGAGTGGATTCTACGTGCTTGAAGCTTTCAAGCTCTCATAAGCACCTGAAGTGAGGATTATCGCTGAAAAGCAGCCAAGCATGTGTTTTTGTTATTCATTGGCATCTTTTTTTTTAATTAATTTTTTTTATTATTGTATTTTATTTTTTTATATATTTTATTGATTTTTTTACAGAGGAAGAGAGAGAGGGATAGCGAGTTAGAAAGATCAATGAGAGAGAATCATCGATCTCTTGCACACACACAAGAGATGTGCCCGCAACCAACGTACATGCCCTTGACCGAAATCGAACCTGGGACCCTTCAAGAGATGTGCCCGCAACCAACGTACATGCCCTTGACCGGAATCGAACCTGGGACCCTTCAGTCTGCAGGCCAACGCTCTACCCACTGGGCCACACGGGTTTCAGCTCATTAGCATCTTTTATTGGGGTAAAATGGACACAACGTAAAACTAGCCACTAACCATTTTGAAGTGTACATTCAGTGACACTTGTAGGGTAACAATGCTGTGCAACCATCATTCCTGCCCCAAAGGGAAGCCCCTACCCATTAAGTGGTCCTGCCCCAGCCCTCCTCCAGCCCCCGACAGCCACTATTCTGGATTCTGTCTTTAATGGGTTTACCTATTCTGGACATTTCACAAAAATGGAATTATTCCATTTACACAGGGGACTTTCTGTGGCCGGCTTCTCCACTCAGCGTCACATTTTCAAGGTTCACCCACGCCGTAGGACGGGATCAGCTCTCACTCCTTTTAACGGCTAACTACTATTCCACGGTGTAGACGGGCCACTTTTGTCTGTCCCTTCATGTGTTGATGGACATTCGGTTTGGTTATTGCAAATGCCGCTGCTGCTGTGAACACTGTGTAAGTATTTTTTTGTCTGTTTTCAATTCTTTTGAGGCTATACTTAGGAACTGTTTGCTCAGATGGTAATTTTACATTTAACTTTTTAGAAAAATATGTTGTTATTGGTTTTTTTAGAGAGAGGGAAAGAGGGAGAGGGAGAAAGATAGAAACATCCATGATTGAGAAACATTAATGAGCTGCCTCCTGCACACCTCCTACTGGGGATGGAGCCTGAAACCCCAGCATATGCTTTAACTGGAAATCAAAGCAGCGACCTCTTGGTACATGGGATGGTGCTCAATCCACTGAGCCACACCAGCTGAGCTATGTTTGACTTTTGATCTTGTTTTAATGTCATAATTTTGCCCTGTGTCAGTATATATATATATATATATATATATACACACACACACACACACACACACACACATATATATATATACATATATATATATATATATATATATATATATATATATATTGCTGATTTGTTTTCTAATCCTTTCTAAAAGGCCCAAGATCTAAAACAAAAAACAAAAAAAACACCACCCTATATACTTTAGACCTGTTAAATATATTCATATAAATATTTGCTTTTTTACTTAAAAATTAAATAAAATTTAAATGATCTACTTCAGATTAATATGCTAATTTCCAATGTGACTAAAATAAGTACTGTAATTAAATCAAAACATTTCAATATATTTATTGCTTCCTAAGTAGATACAATATTGTTACATTACCAAAACATCTGTCCCCAAAGGATGAACATGTGTTTGTTAGTACATTTAAAACAAATAGAAATATTTGTACTTACCCACAAATAATATATTGCCTGTATTTTACTATTGCTCACCAATTCTTTATTATTTGTTGGATTAAAAAGAAGGTAGTTCTGAAATATAAAGTATGGATACATATTACAATAAACAATAAGTTTTCTGTTTCTCTCTGGTTAAGCTAAATGTTAAAAATCAAGTGAGATTTTTATTAAAATACATAATTGAATAGGAATATAAAACAGAACAGACATTTTATAAGCACCAGGAATATAATTTAAATACCGATCATTAAAGTTAATGGTCTCGGTGTATTCCCTTTCTTAGTCTCATTTATTATAGCTCATCATCTAGGAATTAGGACAAGCAAAAGTAAACCAGTATTCACCAACAACCTTATTCTGTGTTCTTCGGGAGAAAGGCCACTGCGCACACATTTCTGAATCTGACAGGGCCACAGGCAGCTTGGGATGAACACAAAATATTGGAAGGGGATCCTGCTTCCTGCCAAAAACGCTGAATAGCAGGGGTACCTGGCTCCCTTCCCCAAAATCAACCCCGCAGATACTACAGAAGTGAGGGAAACGTGCAATGCAGAAATTAAACAATCCCACGACAAAAAGTGAGAAATCCCTGGGGAGACTTTCCAAGTAAAAAATCAATAACCAATAACTACTTATTTGTAAAAAAAAATCAATAAAATATATAAAGACGGCATGGTACAGCCCAAGGTGCAGGGTTACAGACGTGGCATCAAGAAGCAAGTTGGACAAAGACGTTGAATGCATACAGACATAACCCATGGACACAGACAATAGGGTGCTGAAGGTCTGGGGAGGTAAGGAGGGGGGACAGGGGCGGGCTGGAGGGGGTCAATGGAGGAAAAAAGGGGACATAGGTAATACTTTCAATAATAAAGCATTATTTTAAAAAAAGGAAGCAGCAGCAGGTTGGAGCCGGCTGGTATGGCTCAGTAGTTGAGTGTCAACCTATGAACCAGGAAGTCACAGTTCAATTCCCAGTCAGGGCACATGCCCGAGTTTCAGGCTCAATCCCCAGTAGAAGTTGAGCAGGAGACAGCCCATCAATCTATCGATCTCTCCCTCTCCCTTCCTCTCTGAAATCAATAAAAATATATTAAAAAAAAAAAAAAAAGAATATAGCAGAATCCGGCACATAAGAAGTATTCAAAAAAGTTAGTTATTATCAGAAATCAACTGAGATCTCGGTTATGAAAACGTTTTTAAAAGCTCTGTAGCACCAAAACACCACTGAAACAAGAAGCTGCTCTGGCCTGGCCTCAGGGTGACCTTAGGCAGATCCTCCAGGCTCAGACGGAACTCACCTGAGGACCGTACTCTTTGGGAAGGTCCAGAGTGCACGCCGGGGTTTCGGCCGCTAAAGTCCACCTCCAGATGCAAACTCTCTGTAAGTGAGCGCAGACAGGAGGACGGGTTTCCGGGGGCCTCTGGAGCCACCACACCGCTGGTGAACCCTGTGACTTGTTGACTAAGCATGGCCCCGCCAGCTAAGCCACGAGGCACTGAGCTCCTGACAACGTGGAGTCCAGTCTTCCCATGAGCATCGCCGATGCCGCGCGGCCTGAACAGAGCGGCTCCCGGGGACGCTCTGGGTGTGTCGGCCAGCCCACCGAGGCCACCCTGAAGGTCCCTGTACCTGGACTTCAGCATCTGAGATGGTGGCCAGATACTTGGCATCGCGGGTGATGGCTATGGCCCTGATGCCCTCCCCTCCTGGGCAGCTGTCGAATATTGTGTGCACGGGAATCCTGCAAGACAGGACGGGGTTGGGGGGGACGGACAAGCATTTGCTGGGCCTGCCCTGGTTCCCACAGGGGACCCACTTCAAAAGCGTAACCACTGTGGATAAATGAATGTGGTACATCCATCCAGCGGAATATTACTCAGCCGTGAAAAGGAATGAAGCAGAGAGAGAGAGAGAGAGAGAGAGAGAGAGAGAGAGAGAGAGAGACTGCAACGTGGATGAACCTTGAAAACATCATGCAGAGCCTGGCCAGCGTGGCTCAACGGTTGAGTGTTGACCAGCTCGATTCCTGGTCAGGGCGCATGCCCGGGTTGAAGGCTTAATCCTCAGTAGGGAGCATGCAAGGGGCAACCAATCAATGATTCTCTCTCACTGATATTTCTCTCTATCCCTCTCCCTTCCTCTCTAAGAAATGTATATAATTTAAAAAAAAAATAATTCCTTATTGTTGAAAGCATTGCATTACATCCCTGGCTTCAGCCTCCCACGCCGGCTCTGCTCATTGCCTGCTGGTCACAGTGGCATATATTCCGTGGAAATTGGGGGGCAGCTGTGGGGGGTAGGGACTGCGCCAAGCCTACCCTGTGAAGGAGTCCCACATCATCAGCAGGCAGTTGGGCCCTTTGTCGGCCGTGGCGATCCACCGCCTGTCCTCGCTGATGCACATGCAGGAGATCACGTTCGGGTGGCCCTGCGGACACGAGAGCAGCAGCTCTGAGACACGGAGGCGGCAGCCCGGCCCTGGCATCGGCAGGAAAGGCCGGGCCCCGCAGAGAACTGAGCCCCTTCCCGGGCGCTCGGGGCTGGAGATTCTACTTCCAGGAGGCAGATGCCTTAAGGTGCAGCCACATGTCTGGGCCCGTGGCACAGTGACCTCTTGGAAAACACTCCGTGGTGTTTCGTTCCAGGCATTGACTAAGGGAGTCCTTATTTAAATGTATGCTAATTGCCCTGGCTGGTGTGGCTCAGTTGGTTGAGCCTGGTGCCATGCACCGAGAGGTCACAGTTTGATTCCTAGTCCAGGGCACGCACGTGCTCAGGTTAGAGGCTCCATCCCCAGTAGAGGGCGTGCAGGAAGCAACCGATCAACGATTCTCTCTCATCATTGATGTTTCTCTTTCTCTCTGCCCCCGCTTCCTCTCTGAAATCAATAAAAAATATATTTTAGAAATCAAAATAAAAAATTTTTAAATACATGTTCATAGAAAGGGGAACAGAGAACTGTATATTGGGTTAACTATTAGGAAGTTAGACACCAAGGAAACATGGCACTCGGACAGGTAAATGATGGCTACAAAACGGGCCACAAATGTCAGAGCAGCAAAAACCGTTTTGGCTCAGTGGATAGAGCGTCGGCCTGCAGACTGAAGGGTCCCGGGTTCGATTCCGGTCAAGGGCATGTACGTTGGTTGTGGGCACATCCCAGGTGGGGGGTGTGCAGGAGGCAGCTAGTCGATGTTTCTCATCAATGTTTCTAGCTCTCTATCCCTCTCCCTTCCTCTCTGTGGAAAAGCAATAAAATATATATATTTTTTAAAACGTCAGAGCAGAGGAAGCAGAGTCGTGGGGGGAGGGCAGGCGGGGAGGCTGTGCGGGGAGACGCGGAGCGGGGTTAACATGAAGAATGATGTGGAGGGAAGAAGGGAGGGACAGGACAAACCGATCCACAGAATACTGTCAAGTCAGAAGACCCAGGCTTCCAACCCACTTCCCCATGTACCAGTGCCGTCCTGAGCAAGTCAGTTAGGTCACTCTGAGCCTCAGTTTCTTCTCCTGAAATGGGGAGATTAACACCCACCTCTCAGCATGAGTAAGCGGACCAACGCCCTTTGAAAGCTGGGAGGGAAGCCCTTTGTGCGTAGTTCTGCGGAGACAACACCATCTATCCTGACCACGCTTTTACAGAAATGTTTTAAATACATGTTACCATAAAATTAAAATCCGCTGCTGTTTGTAAATTGATTCTGATTAGAATCAGAGACAATGAACCATAAAATGTGTTCCTAGCCCTAACCGGTTTGGCTCAATGGATAGAGCATCAGCCTGCGGATTGACGGGTCCCAGATTCAATTCCAGTCAAGGGCATGTACCTTGGTTGCGGGCACATCTCCAGTGGGGGGTATGCAGGAGGCAGCTGATCAATGTTTCTAACTCTCTATCCCTCTCCCTTCCTCTCTGTAAAAAAAAAATCAATAATATATATATGTATATATATTTTTTTAAATATATTTTATTGATTTTTTACAGAGAGGAAGGGAGAGAGAGATAGAGAGCTAGAAACGTCGATGAGAGAGAAACATCGACCAACTGCCTCCTGCACACCCCCCACCAGGGATGTGCCCACAACCAATGTACATGCCCCTGACTGGAATCGAACCTGGGACCTTTCAGTCCGCAAACCGACGCTCTACCACTGAGCCAAACCGGTTTCGGTTATATGTATGTGTATATATATATATATATATATATATATATATATATATATTTTTTTTTTTTTTTTTTTTTTTTTTTAAATAAAATGTGTTCCTAAACACAGGGTTTGCTAGGTTCAGCCGAGAGGAGGGGCAGCAGGAGGGTGACAGAGAGTGAAGTCGGCCCTCGGGGTAAAGGACGAAATGCTGCCTTCGGGCTGAAGGTGGCCGGGGGCCGCAGCGGGCACAGCGCCTACCATGAGGTGATGCTGGTCGTTCTTGAACACGTTGTAGATGACGGCGGTGTGGGCGCTGGCGTACAGGAGCACCCTCTGCCTTTGGTCCCGGATGTAGTACACGGGCAGGGAGCTGTTCCAGCCGTACTTCCACGTCATGGTCTGGAAGACAGCGGCGAGACCAGTGAGAGGCCACACGTGCCCGCCCCGGGCTGGGACGCCAGGCGCTTCCCTCACCCCCTCTTCTCCTGGCAGCCCCAGCCTCCTTCTGGACGTGAGTCCGGTCTCCAGGCAGCGGCCTGTGGGTTCCTCAAGGGTTATCCAGAGGAACAAGGCTTTCCCCTTTATTCCTAGCATGACCAGCACTAGGTAAACAGTAGGAACCAAATAAATGTTGAAATGCATCAAGTGATGCCCAGGAGGTGTGCCGGAAACAAATGATTTTAACTAAAAGAGATGTTGACAGGAAGCCAGGAAGGCTGCTCAACAACCTTAATTGCTCTAACCACTCACCCTTTAGTTGAGACATTGTTAGCTGAAGCAGCCTCCACCTTGTTTGTCCCATGTAAGATTCTGTTATTTCCTGCCTAAGATGTCTTCCCCAAAGCCTCATAAAAGGGATGGCAGGGCCAGAGCAGGAGTAGTTCTCCCACTAGAGTTGGACTACCGCCAGGCCCCCCATATCGCCAAACTGAATTTCTTCAAGTCTCAGGTCCTTTCATTTGTGTGCGGCCCTTCTCCAGAACTCGAACCCTTTCCACGTGGGACGTGAAAGAGATTCCTATAGAGGTGCAGGTGGGGAAAGCCACAGCTGGCCTGGATGCCACAGCACAGAGGGGACAGGAGATGGCTGCAGTCATACCAAACTGTAACAGTGGTCACCCCAGGCAGATGGGACTGGGGTGGGGAGGGTGCAAGAAGTGGAATTTAAAAAAATAAGTGCCTTTAAAAAAATAAATCAATAAAGAGCATCTATTCATTTTAACAGAAAGAAGAAAAAATAAAGGCAAAAGGGAAAAGATAAAAGGAAAAAGAGCTAAACAAATCTGCAAAGCATAGAGTCCAGGAAAGTCCTGGTTCTGCAGTGAGCCTGAGGCTGACGGGGACCCACTCCCTGACTCGGAGACCACCTGCTCTCATGAGTGACGGTCCCCGGTGTCCTGGCAGCTGGCTGATGGAGGCAGAAGTCTTCACTGGCTCTAAAACCCGACCGTTCTTTCTGCCAGCCTGAGCAACCGCAAGTGTAACCTTGAACTCCACTGCTCAGAGGAGCCACACCAACAGAAAGGAGGCTGTCTGTTGTCTGCATTTCCCACCAGGCATTTGCCCATCCTCCTCCTCCTCCTCCTCCTGCTCCTCCTCCTCTCATCTCATGGTGAACACCTGTCAGGTGCTCGCTGTGTGTTAGGAACGACATTCAGTACTTCACGTACACTCGGTCACTTACAGATCTTCCACAGCCATGAATCTACACGGGGAGAGGAGGGAGGGGGGGGGGGGATGAATCCTAGGAAACAATTTCCAGAAAGCGGCAGATGGAGAAAGAAGGGCGGGAAAGCCCTTCTCTTCCTCCCCTTATAAATGGTAACATTTTTACTCCTGCAGGTGGTGCCTCCCGGGATGCTGTCAGTATGGATGGCCTGGTGGCTTTCCCGGTGGCTTTCAGTTCTCCAGGCCTTTTACTTGACGCTCTGTCTGCAAATGGGTCATTTCGGGAACCAATGAAGGCGGGAGGGGCGAGGGGAGGAGGGAAAAATAAGGAGCAGATGCCCTGGCTGGTGTGGCTTGGCTGGCTGGGCGTCATCCCACACGCCGCCGGAAGGTTGCTGGTTGGATTCCCGGTCAGGGCACGTGACAGCGTTTCGGGCCCCGATCCTCAGGAGGGGGCGTGCGGGAGGCAGCCAATAGACATCTCACTCTCCCATTCAATGTTTCTCTCTCCCTCTCCCTTCCTCTGTAAAGAATCAATGGAAATTGTACAAGAAGGAATCGATGGAATGGAGGAGTTGTCTCGTGAGGGAGGGACGGAGGAAAGGAAGAGAAAGAGAAGAGGGAGGGGAGAGGGAGAGGGAGGGGAAGGAGAAAGGGAGGAAAGGAGTGGGGAGGAGCGGGGAGAGGGAGAGATGGATTTTTGAATCCCCCCCTCGGCATCCCCCCCACACACACACACACACAAAAAGACAAACCGCACCTGTGCAAAGACAGGCGGCAGGCGGCATGGGCATTTCCTGCCTGCGGAGCAGCACTGTCGGACCCGGAGGCAACGCTCCTTCACGCCTGCATGCTGCCACCCATCTCCAGCCAGAGCTCTGCCCTGGACTTTAAAACACAGAGTCTACCTGAAACCGGTTTGGCTCAGTGGATAGAGCGTCGGCCTGCGGACTATGGGGTCCCGGGTTCGATTCCAGTCAAGGGCACGTACCTTGGTTGCGGGCACATCCCCAGTAGGAGGTGTGCAGGAGGAGGCCGCTGAGCGATGTTTCTAACTCTCTCTCTCTCTCTCTTCCTCTCTATAATAAGTCAATACAATATATTTTAATATATTTTATTGATTTTTTTTTTTACAGAGAGGAAGAGAGAGGGATAGAGAGTTAGAAACATCGATGAGAGAGAATCATCGATCAGGTTGCCTCTTGCACACCCCCTACTGGGGATGTGCCCGCAACCAAGGTACATGCCCTTGACCGGAATCGAACCGGGGACCTTTCAGTCCGCAGGCCGACGCTCTATCCACTGAGCCAAATACAATATATTTTTTAAAAAATAATTTAAAAAACACAGTGTCTGTGATGAGTTCTAAAAGGATCGTTCCGGTGGTATTTCTCTCCCCCTCCCGTTCACAATGCCCTCAAAGTGCCGGGGAGGCACAGAAGCGCGTCACACTCACCAAGGGATACACGCTGGCCTGGTCCTCCTTTTCAAACAAGATGTCCTTACTGCTGATGGACACCAGCGAGTCCAGCCGGAGGCGGGCTCTGGGCTCCTCTTCCGCGGCCGAGAGGCCCACTCTCTTTTCCGGCTTCCTCTCCCCCTTTGCTGCCGGCCTGGCAGCTCTCTCTGGGCCCGGTGTCTCGGGGGGTCCTGGGGCCGTCTTCTTTTGAAGGGAAGTTACCAGCTTCTCGTAGGAACTGGTGAGCTCCAGGTCATAGTCGTAGGAGCTCGGGGTGCTCGGACTCTCCGCCTGCAGCGAACGCGTCGTCTTTGAAAAGAGGTAAAAGGAGGCTGTGATCCCAAATACAATGATACGTCCTCACTGACTTCCCTGTGTTACGGAGCGAGTCCCCAAGAGATGGACCACCAAAGCCAATTTGATTAAGCCAGCAAGAATTTATTACAGATTCGAATCCGGGCTCAAACTGTGGCTGACGCAGCAGCCAGCAAACACCCAGATAAGAGCCCCAATGGAGGGGCAGTCCCTCCAGAGCGCTCACACAAAAACACAGACAAACACACACCTACCGCGGCCAGTCAGACTCTCCGGATCGGGGTCCCTCATGGTCCTGGCTGGGGATCCCAGACGAATGCATGATCCCCAAGGACCACCAAGGAGCCGAGTCCGATGCAATAAACAAAAGAGCCTTCTCCATGCTAGCACGGGCTCTGTCCCACTCACGCCAGCAGCATGGGGGAAGAGAGCTAATTTCGCCAGTCCAGGGGTTTTACTCAGGTTGGTAGTGATGTCACAGCCTCAGCTAACCCTGACTGGCCCCTCAGGACAAAGAACTGGCCGTCCTTATCTGTTCCTAAATCCTAAAGACTAAATCCTAAAGACTGGGGACAGCCTGCAGGGTAGGTTCCCAGTAACACCCTGCTAGACATTGGAATGTGGCCCTATCTTGCCCATAATACAAAAGCAGAACTAAAGGTTATCTATAGTTTCTACCCCTGAAGCTACTGAGTCAGTGGGAGTCAATCTCCTGTAACTACCCTATTGTTTAAGCAAGTAATCGAAGGTCAAGTCAGATAGCAAGGTTAAAATTCAAACAGCAGTTTTTACCCAAGTATGATTGCTACCATATTTCACCCTGCCTTTTCCTAAGTCAGCCAGGCTCAGTGTCAGTCTCGCCCTGGAGCTAGGAGGTGTTTTTAAAAGGAGCCTGGACATCTCGGGATTCAAATGACACGAGTCGTGGGCGTGTCCTCCGAGCAGACCAGGCAGCGCAGCGCGGTCCTTCTCCTGGTGGTCTCCAAAAGGCCGACTGGTCAGAGAGTCCGTCCTCCCTGGACTGGAGCTGAGTTTCTCCTACAGGGAGGGTCTCTGGGAAGTTTATGTTACTATTATCACACTGACAGCACACCAACCGGCTAACCCCGACCGGCCCTTTTAAAGTCAGCTCCTCCTCCAGGAAGCTCTCCCGGACCACCCTCCACACGGTGTTCATTTGTCCTTGTTTGAAAAATAACTCCTATACCCCCTCTCAGTCGCGGCACTGGGCATGTTGTTTTATAATGTTTGGTTGTGGGTCTGCCGCCCTACACACCCTAGAACTCAAGAGAATGGGAAATGGACTGGGTCTTACTTGGTTTTGTATGCCCATAGCCTGGCATATAGTAAGCATTCAATGGATGGTTATGAATGATTGGATGGATGGATGGATGGATGGATGGATGGGTGATGGATGGGTGATGGATGGATGGGTGACGACTACTACTTACCGGAGAACTTTCTGACATGAGTGACTGGGAACCAGTCAATGGGCGTCCCTGCAAACTGCTCACGGACATGGCGATTTGTTGGGGCTCCTTGGTGAGTTCTTCCTGGAACCGTGCAGCCACCTCGTCCAGTCCTGCTCCACCCTTTTCTTCTCCTTCCTCCTCCTCCAGCTGTCCTTCCCCTTCCTCCTCCTCCAGCTGTCCTTCCCCTTCCTCTTCCTCCAGCTGTCCTTCCTCTTCCTCCTCCTCTTCCTCCTCCTCTTCCTCCTCCTCCTCTTCCTCCTCCTCTTCCTCCTCCTCCTCCTCTTCCTCCTCTTCCTCTTCCTCCAGCTGTCCATCCCCTTCCTCATCCTCCGCCTCTTTCTCCTCCTGAGTCTCTCTCCCTGGTGTTAGGTCTTCATGATCTGGATATTTTTCTTCTTTCATTTCGGTTTCTCCATCTTCCGCTTCTTCTGGTGGGTTTCTCTTTGCATCTGACATTGTTCTCTCTGGCGTTTCCTCTGGAGAAATTTGACAGTAATAATCAGCAAGACCCTCTGTTTCCCATTTTCATTCCTTGGTGACCTCATCTACCGTTAAAATGTGCAATACCGGCTCTGGCTCCTTCCCACGGGAATAAAAAGAATGTCCCAAATCTGGACAGTATCGATCCCAGGGCCTCTCATCTTTCTAGGAATGACCTCAGAGCTCTCTAACTCATGTTAAAGATATTCCAACAGGCAGCAACATGCGTAACCCAGGCATTGCTGACAATTCCAATAATGACTGAGAAGCAGTGTAGCTTCGTGGTTAAAAGCACAGGCTCGGGCAACCCGCTTGGGCCTCCTCCCTATAGCAGGGAGCTTTTCTGTAATAAACCTTCATTTCCGCTCAAAAATAAATAAATAAATAAGCAAGCGAGCACAGGCTGTGCCCAGCCTGTGTGGCTCAGTGGTTAAGTGTTGACCTAGGAACCAGGAGGTCACGATTTAATTTCAGTCCAGGCACATGCCCGGATGGTGGGCTTGATACCCAATGTGGGGCGTGCAGGAGGCAACTGATCAATGATTCTCTCTCATCATTTATGTTTCTCTCTCTCCCTCTCCCTTCCTCTCTGAAATATACACGTATAGCACAGGCTCTGCAGCCAGCCTCTCCCGCACCCATTCCCTTCCCTCCCCCTGGCCCACTCACTTGCTCTGTGACCTTGGGCAAGGCCTCAGGGTCTACATTTGCTCACTGGCAAAATAAAAATAACCCCCGCCCTAGCTGATTTGGCTCAGTGGATAGAGCATGGGGCCTGTGGACTGAAGGGTCCCTGGTTCGATTCTAGTCAAGGGCACATATCCAGGTTGCGTGCTCAATCCCTAATAGGGGGCGTGCAGAAGGCAGCCAATCAATGATTCTCCCTCATCATTGATATTGTCTCTCCCTCTCCCCTCCTCTCTGAAATAAATAAAAATACTTAAAAAAAAAAAAACTAAAAAAAAAAACTCTAGAGTTATTGTGAAGATTACATGATATTGATAAAATGCTCAACACAGCCGAAACCAGTTTGGCTCAGTGGATAGAGCGTCTGCCTGCGGACTGAAAGGTCCCAGGTTCGATTCTGGTCAAGGGCATGTACCTTGGTTGCAAGCACATCCCCGGTCGGGGGTGTGCAAGAGGCAACTGATCAATGTTTCTCTCTCATCGATGTTTCTAGCTTTCTATCCCTCTCCCTTCCTCTCTGTAAAAAATCAATAAATTATATATATTTTTTAAATGCTCAACACAGTTGTGGCACAACAGTGCTTGAGAAATGGTAGCAACTGTTTAAAAAAGCCTTTTTTCTTCTCATTTATTCCTTATACAAACTTGATTTGCGGTTCTGGGAGTTGACGTAACTTATTCACACAGCTAACCCTAACCCTCACCCTAACCCTCCTCCCGCTCTGCTCCTCCGCCTGGAACATTACTGATATGAAGTCTAGGGCCCTGGGCACAGAGCCTCCTCTAATGCCAAACTCGGCCTGTGGATCTGGATGCGGGGCGGGGGCGAGGGCGAGGGCGAGGGCGAGGGGCAGGAGCGGGACGGGAGCGCCGGTGTGCGGCCTGTGGGGGGCGCGCAGGCCCGGCCCTGCCCTGCCGGGCTGGGGGAGCACCCCCGAGGCCCCGAGGCCCGCTCTGCTGGGCACCCCTTCGCCGACCGCGTGGCCTGCGACCCGGACTCACAGGGCGCGCCCAGCCCGGTGCTCACAAGCCCGGGGTCGTCCGGCCGCTCGGACTCCTCAGCCGCTTCCCAGCAGCCGCTTTCTCCAACTCCGGGCTCCCTAGTTACGGTTGCCACCCAAGCCCTATCCCCATGGTAACCGCCGCCGCGGCATGCGACCTGCCGTAAAGCGAAAGGGCCGTACGGTGGTCACGTGCCCAGGAAGCAGCCACGAGCCGGCCCGCGCGCGCCCCCTGCCGGTCTCCCCGGAGAGGCGCCACCGCGAGGGGGTGGGGGGCGAAATTGGCTCTTCTGGTCTTTCTTTCCGTCCACTTTTCCCGTGGCGCCATCCCCTGAGAAACTGCAGCGGCAAACACTAGCAGTTTTGACTTTCTGAAGGTTTAACAAGATTAAGTGAAGTATGAAATGTTTTGATAAAATTCTCTTTTCCAAAAGCAGACGAAATTTCCCGGTCTCGCGGATGCTGCACCTAGATGTCTTCCACACCTTCTCACCTGGGCAAAGTGTTCCGAGTTTCAGCTAGCCGGGAGATTATAGTAGAGGTTACATTATCTTGCTGTTCTTATCACAAAACGTTTCTGCAAATCCAGTTTGGTTGAATCTATTAGGATCGCCTGGCCAATGTGGCACAGTGGTTGAACATGGACCATGAACCAGGTCACGGTCGGATTCTGGGTCAGGGCACATCCCTGGGTTGTAGGCTCCATCCCCAGTGTGGGGCGTGCAGGAGACAACCAATCAATGATTCTCTCTCATCACTGATGTTCCTCTCCCTTCCTCTCTCAAATTAATAAAAAATATTTAAAAATTAGGATCATTCTACCTCCTAGTGGCCCTCCCCTAGAATCTCATGGAAAAGGACACACCTGGCCGTCCCGAGGTTCCCAAAGGAAGACCTGCAGGAAACCAGCCAGAGGTACGATGCAGAAGACTCTGCTGCTGGCACTTTAGGAGAATGCGAATGATCCTCCCCACCCTCTCACCCATGCCTGGATGGGAGAAGCTGTGTTGATTCTAGTCTAGGGCTTATAAAAAAAAAAATTAAAAAAAAAGATTGAAACACTTGGGCGGGGAATACCTGTGGAGGCAGGGCTGAAGTAACAGTTTGGGGAAGACCCTCACAGGAAGGCTTTCCAGTTGAGTGTGAGAACCCATGGCAGGAAGCACAGGCCAATACCGACTCCCGTCAGGGCAAGCTGGTACCTGTATCCAACCCCAGCAAATCCGGTCCTGAGACACACATACCCGCCTTTTCAAGCGGTCGGATCCGTACACACTGCTGTTCCCATCAGCGTCAAGCACACCTTAGCAGTTTATAAAATAGTGCTGAGCCGAAACCGGTTTGGCTCAATGGATAGAGCGTCAGCTTGGGGACTGAAGGGTCCCGGGTTCCAGGTTCGATTCTGGTCAAGGGCATGTACCTTGGTTGCAGGCACATCCCCAGTAGGGGGTGTGCAAGAGGCAGCTGATGGATGACTCTCATCGATGTTTCTGTCTATCTCTCTCCCTTCCTCTCTGTACAAAATCAATAAAATATATTTTTAAAAAAAATAAAATAAAATAGTGCTGAGCTGAGGGCTTGGCAAGGAAGTTCAATGATAAAAAGCCAAATTAGAAGCTAATCTGCAGGCATTTTTATTCTAGAAGTGAAGGGAGCTTGCTGCCCTCTGGTGGATTATGGATGAGAGAGCAGACACCTGCTGGGCTGCCTGGGGAGCCTCCCGGCTTATCTTTTCTTTCTTTCTTTCTTTAAATCTGTTTCATTGATTTTTTTACAGAGAGGAAGGGAGAGGGACAGAGAGCCAGAAACATTGATGAGAGAGAAACATGGACTAGCTGCCTCCTATACACCCCCCACTGGGGATGTGCCCACAACCAATGCACATGCCCTTGACGGGAATTGAACCTGGGACCCTTCAGTCCGCAGACCGACGCTCTAGCCACTGAGCCAAACCGGTTTCAGCTTATCTTTTCCTTTTTTTTTTTTTTTTTTAAGTTATAAAAATATGGAATGCTTCACGAATTTGCATGCCATATTCTTAAAGGGAGCAGCTGTGGCTCTGGAGGTCCAAGTGCTGAAGACAAGATTTCTGTATCTAGGGCAGCAACCCGCACTGCAAAGGGAGACAGGCAGCTGGGTCTGGAAACCCCATGCCATAGAGGATGTTCCTGAAATATTCTTTTGACTTTGGTACAATTATTGTTCTGTCTTTCTTTCCTTTACAGAGGATAGAGAGAAATATCGTTCCATTGTTCCACTTAATAATGTACTCATCAGATGACCCCTGCATGGGCCCTGACCAGGGACCGAGCCCACAACCCTGGCACATCAGTTCAATGCTGCAACTAACTGAGCCACCGGCCAAGGCCCAACTTTCTGTGAGGATGTTCTGAGCTTTGGTCTGAGAGGGCCACAAGGAGTTTAGTTGAAATGATCACATGCTCATATCAGTACTATAAAACGGTTTATTTGGAGAAAATAATTCCTAAAAGAATAAAGTCATGACAGCACCTGTTGGAATAACTCCCACCCTCTTGCCATCAGAGATTCCCAGTTGGGGCCATGGTCTAACACAGAAAGTTGCTAAGCACGTATCAAGTTCTGAACAATGTCTTTCTTAATCCCAAGAGATTGCACTCGGAGGCCATGGCGTTTCTACCACCCAGAAGTTCAGGCTTCCAGACCCTAAGCTCCAGGGAGAGAAGAGAAGGGAGAAATCCACCCCTAGACCCAAGTCTAGGGCCACAGAAGATGCTTTCCTGATCCTGGTCCTCAGGGACAATCAGCTTTGCAAAGGAATGATATTGCAGCTGGAAGAAAAAAAGAAAAGAAACAGCATCAGTTTGACGGCTCCATTCGGAGGGATCAGGAGGTGAGCCCTCCCGAGTTTTTCAATCACATTCTTAGTCCCGTAAAGCAAACGCCCAGAGAGACCAGGGCTCCCTCCACCTCTGCGTCTATAGACTTCTTCCTGTCTCAAGTATTCATATCAGTTCTGCAGGTCCCCTGGGGATTCCCATCATTTCCCACCCCCTCCCCCCAGCTTTATGTCTAACAAACATGCAATGGGCAATGTGTGCGAATGAACCAAAACAGGCATTTACCCCAGCAGTCCTTTCCCCGCCCAGCGTGTTGGGACAAGTCTGAGCCGGTGCTTCTCCCCTCTGCGGATCACTGTCACATTTAGCGGCTTCTGAAAGGAAAATGAGCTCGTTTATGTTCAACGTCCTTAGCACTCAAAGAAATCCAGGCTAAGATGCTGAGATGCTCTATCAGTGAACAGAGCGTCCGCCTGCAGACTGAAGGGTCCCAGGTTCGATTCCAGTCAAGGGCATGTACATTGGTTGCGGGCATATCCCCAGTGGGGGCTGTGCAGGAGGCAGCTGGTTGATGTTTCTCATTAATGTTTCTAGTTCTCTATCCCTCTTCCTTCTTCTCTGTAAAAAATCAATAAAATATATTTCAAACAAAAAACAAAACAAAACAAAGATGCACAGTTATCTGAAAAAAATTTTTTTAAAAAAAGAATACAAAGCAAAGCCAACTAAGGATGAACCCATTTGAATACCTTTTCTAAAAGAACAGATCTACTGCTTGGTGCACACAAAGTTTTCTGCAAGATATACCAAAACACTGAACAGTGTTACTTCCCAGAGAGAATGAAATTAGAGAAAACATTTACTTTTATATCTTTCTATACCATTAACTTTTTAAAGATGTGTATGTATTAATATTTTTTTAAGTATCCTTTTATTAATTTTAGAAAGAGAGGAAAGGAGGAGAGAGAAACATCAATGTGAGAGAGAAACATCAATGTGAAAGCAAAACATCAACCAGCTGCCTCCCACATGCCCCTGATCAGGGATGGATCCCGTAACCCAGGAATTGAACCGGCGGCCCCTTGGTGCATGTGACTCAACCAACTGAGCCACACCAGCTGGGCTATATGTACTATTTTAATAAAAATTAAAGCAAGATGCATCAAAATTTAAAATTTTTGTGTATCAAAGGATACTATCAACAGAGTGAAAAAAGCAGCCCTTAAAAAGAAGAAAATTCTGACATAGATAACAACATTGAAGGACCACAAAGACATTATGCTAAGTGCAGTACACCAGTCACAAAAGGATAAATATTATGATTCCGGCAATTCTAGGGTTCCTGACCAAATGCCACGTAACCCCCAGCTCACCCCCTCGCTGTGCTGCACCACGCTGCCAATGTTCTGCAGCGACTGGAAGTTCTGGGTGTTTACGGAGCCAAACTCCACAATCTCATCATCCACTTGCAGACCCTAAAGAGAGAAAAGATGGAAAAGCAGGCTAAAGGTTAGGTGTGCTTCTGGTGTTCTTTACCCTTCCACACCTAACTCAATGTCAAGGCCAAGAGCGTTTTCTGCAGGGGACAAGGACCGGCCCAAAGGGAAGAGGTCATGCATGAAGAAGGCAGATAATTGGGCACCTCCTCCGAGGGGTCCTTCTAGGGCAGATGAGGTAGAAGGTGGCCAGGTCTGCCCCGTGTCTGATAAAAGCTGGCGGTTGCAGAGGCCTGGAGATATGAGGGGAAAAGCCAACTGCTGCTCTCTGGGGTCCCGACCCAGGTTCGGGGCAGACCGACGAGGGACAGTCTGGACCTCTTTTGTTCAGGGGTCAGAACTTAGATAATGAGCAGCCACAGGCACAAGGCTGGCCACAGGCCCTAGGTGACCTTTTCATTCTAAGAATACAGATGAGGATGCACTCATCCCTTCAACAAGCATTTGCTGTGTTGTCCTAGCCCAGCGGTCGGCAAACTGCAGCTTACGAACCTCATGCGGCTCTTTGGCCCCTTGAGTATGGCTTTTCCACAAAATACCACGGCCTGGGCGAGTCTATTTTCAAGAAGTGGCATTAGAAAAAGTTTAAGTTTAGCCAAAACTGGTTTGGCTCAGTGATAGAGCGTCGGCCTGAGGACTGAAGGGTCCCGGGTTCGATTCCGGTCAAGGGCATGTACCTTGGTTGCGGGCATGTCCCCAGTAGGGGGTGTGCAGGAGGCGGCTGGTCGATGACTCTCTCTCATCGATGTTTCTAACTCTCTATCCCTCTCTCTTCCTCTCTGTAAAAAATCAATAAAATATATATATATTTTTAAAAAGTTTAAGTTTAAAAAATTTGGCTCTCTCACCCTATCCGGTTTAGCTCAGTGGATAGAGCATCGGCCTGCGGAATGAAGGGTCCCAGATTTGATTCCTGATCAAGGGCATGTCCCTTGGTTTCGGGCACATCCCAGTAGGGGGTGTGCAGGAGGCAGCTGATCAATGTTTCTCTCTCATCAATGTTTCTAACTCTATATCCCTCTCCCTTCTTCTCTGTAAAAAATCAATAAAATATATATTTTTTTAAAATTTTGGCTCTCAAAATAAATTTCCATCATTGTACTGTTGATATTTGACTCTGTTGACTGAGTTTGTCGACCACTGTCTTAGCCAGTTTGGCTCAGTGGATAGTGCTGGCCTGCAGACTGAAGGGTCCTAGTTCAAGTTCAGTCAAGGGCATATGCCTGGGATGTGCGCTCGGTCCCCAGTGGGGGGTGTGCAGGAGGCAGCCGATCAATGCTTCTCTCTCACCATTGTTTCTATCTCTTCCTCTCTGAAATCAATAAAAACATATTTAAAAAATATATGCTTGCTATGGGCCACCGACAGCCCTGTGCCGAATGCGTGGATGCGGCGGTGGACGAACAGAGCCTCGGGGTGGCGGGCCCTGGCTTACCGCGATGCTCGCGGGGGAGCCGGGGCTGATGCTGTTCACTTTGGCAAAGGCCTGCGGGGGGCTGAGGCCCGCGCTCTGGCCCAGGTTCTGGCTCATGGCCTCTTCCTGGGCCTCGGCCATGTCCCGGGCCTGCTTCTCCTTGTCCCGAGCATGCAGCTGGTGCAGGGCCTCCTCCACCTGCTTCATCACCGCCTTGTGGTCGTTCTGCAAGCCTGGGAGGAGGAAAGCGGGTCAGGGCCGCGGACACAGACTCCCTCATCATCCACCGAGTACTCAGCGAGCTTCCTACACGCTCGGCCTTACGCTGAACCACACTCAGGTGGAGTCATGATTCAGGTAACAGAGCAGGGAGCAGAAAATGTGGACAATAATTCCCTTCCTTTTCTTAAAATGTTTTTTATTGATTTGAGAGAGAGGAGAGAGGAACATTGATGTGAGAGAAATATCGATCAGGTATCTTAGCTACACACCCTGACCAGGGACCGAACCCACAACCTGGGCATGCACCCTGACCGGGAATCGAACTGGCGACCTCTCTGTGCAAGGGATGATGCCCAGCCCACCGAGCCACACCAGTCAGGGCGATAATTCCCTCCTTCTATGACCTGGTGGTAGACCACTGGCCTCCCGCCTGTGGCAGTGTGAACAAGCGCCCCGCAAAGACGGCCACGGGACCTGTGACTGTGCTGCTTTATGTGGCAACAGGGACTTTGTTGATGTGATTAAGTTCATGACCCTGAGAATGAGGTTATCCTGGATTATCGAGGGGGTGGGCCCAAGGCAGTGGTTCCCAGCGTGGGGCACATGCCCACAGGGGGGCAATTTGATTTTTAAGGGGGGCAATTCGAGAATGAGTTATTAACAGTGAATTTTTGTATTTATTTATGGCTCTAGGAGCCCCGGATACAGTATACATAGTGACATATTTATGCATTTCAGTTCTCTATTATATGTTTTCAAACTTTATTTGCTATTTTTTCATATCACTTCATATTACTATTTTTTAACAACTTCTTAGTAATGTCTTCCTCAGTTCTTCAACTGTCCTTTCCTCCTTTTATTTCTCTCTTTCACGGATGCCCTGTTCTTTGGGAGCTTGTTTAGACCGAGTTAATGGCCTTTTAGGCCTCCTCCACGTGAACAGGAGTTCACTTTTTGAATAGTAAGAATTCTATGTCACGGGGGGCACCAGGATTTTAGAGATGCTCAGGGGGGGCATGGGCAAAAAAAAGGTTGGGAACCACTGGCAAGGCCATCAAGGGTCTTTTTAAGTGAAGGAGGGAGGCAGACAGCGATGTGACAGAATCGGAGCTGGAGGGGTTTGACTGTCAGCTTTGAAGATGGAAGGAGCCACAAAACAAGGGATGCGGGCGGCCTCAAGGAGCTGGGAAAGACGAGGAACCAGCTCGCCCCGGAACCCACTCTCCGGAAGGAGCACGCCCTGCCCAGCACCCTATCTTAGCCCGGTGAGGCCCATGTGGAGGTCTCACCTCCAGAGCTGTGAGAGAACAAGTCAGTGCCGTTCTAGGCCACTAAGTTATACGAGAAACAGAAAACTAATGCACTGCCCCACCTCTGCTCTCCCTCCGTTCTGGGTCACTATCATCAACAGCGAAACATAATTCCTAACACATAATTGATGTGATTAGGATTGTCAGCGATATCTGACCTGGGTTTCTATTGTTATTTCAATGAAGTTTCCAGAATGAAGTAAAGCTCTTAAAAACAAAAGGAAGCTATAAATACAGAACCCTGAGTTTGACCCATTCCCTGAGCGCTCATTCCTCTGTGGAGACAAGGAGATAACCCTGTCTCAGCGGCAGAGAGGGAGGCAGATAACGTGGGAAGCTGGTGATTTCATTTGTGTGCTTTACTGTCGCCCTCTGCAAGGTGGGGCCCAAGGATCACTCACAGGCGATGTTGTGCCTGGCAGTTCGAACTTGGTACAGGTCCACGTCTGAGCGGGGGTAGCCCTCACAGTCCACCAGCGGCTCATCCATCCCAACGCCTTTTAGCTGCAGAAAAGAAATGTGGATTAAAAAAAACCGCACAGGCCTGCCCGGTGTGGCTCAGTGATTGAGCATGGACCCATGAACCAGGAAGATCACGGTTTGATTCCCGGTCAGGGCACATCATTAATGTCTGTATCTCTCTCTCCCTCCCCCTTCCTCTCTGAAAAACCAACAAAAACATTTAAAAAAATTGAAGTCGCACAGACCTCTTTCCCAGACTTCCTTCGCAGTCATAATGAAGGCGACACCTGTGGACCACTTGGCACAGACTCCGTATGTGACCCACATCCTCTCACAAGTACCCTCTACAGTGAGCCCTGTTTTTTTTTATTTTATTTATTTTTAAACTATATTTTATTGATTTATTACAGAGAGAAAGGGAGGGGGACAGATAGTTAGAAACACCGATGAGAGAGAAACATCTATCAGCTGCCTCCTGCGCCCTCCCTACTGGGGATGTGCCCGCAAACAAGGTACATGCCCTTGACCGGAATCGAACCTGGGACCTTTCCGTCCGCAGACCGACGCTCTATCCACTAAGCCAAACCAGTTTCAGCCGCCTTGTTGTTGTTTTTTTAATTAATTTTTAAAAAACACAAGCACTGCGTGAATCATTCTCCCTTTTTGAAGTTAGACTGTGCAGATAAAACTAATGACTCCTTTGAGCATGAGCCCCAAGGCCAGCCTCCTTGGCTCCTCCAAACCCTCCTCCTCCAGGCAGCTGACATCTGGCCACAGCCTTGGAAGCTGAAAGGGAGTGAAAGCCCCAAACGCTTCCAGCTGTGGCCGAACTTGGATTCTGCTGAATGTAAAAAAGATCTAAGAGGGCTTTCAAAGAAGGACACACTGATATCACCAAGGGCCCTTGAGGGGCAGGAACTGGGGGGCTGGGGACAGGCGAGGGAGAGAGACTTTTCATTTTACATCCTTTGGTAGCCTTTGAATTTTGACCATGGGACTGTATTCCCTATTTGAAACAATACATCTCTTTCAACATTTTAGTCTTTTCCTATGTAAGTCAGAGCATGATGTACAGAAGCAGTGAAACGTGTTACACACTGATGATGATGTAGGGGAGGGATTCTGCAGTTGGACAGCCTTTGATGTGATCTCAATTCTGCCACAAACCACCTGGGTGCCTTGGCTAAGACCTTTACCTCCTTCAGTCTCAGCCTCCTCGGTTATTAAATGGGAACGAAGGTACTAACCCGCCCACTTATCATGGGAATTGATGAGTTGACCCTATGTAGAGTGCTTAGCACAGTGCCAGGAACATGCAAAGTGGGTTGAACAGCGGCCCCCCAAAAGATATGTCCAAATCCTAACCCCAGAATCTGGGGATGTGACCTTATTTGGAAAATGGATTTTTGCAGATGGAATTAAGTGAAGGGTCTCTGAGATCACCCTAGATTTGGGGTGGGCACTAAATCCAGTACTGAGTATCCGTAACAGAGAAAGGAGAGACACATCTGGGACGCGGAGAGAAGGCCATGTGAAGGTAGAGGGCAGAGAAGGGAGTAAAACAGCTACAATCCAAGGATGACTGATAGCCTCCAGGAACTAGGAGAGGCACCCCCCTCTGGGCCTCAGTTTCCTCTTTATGCAATAAGGACAATGATCCTTAACTGTCACACAAAGTCCAGTCCTCTGACCAATAGCATCAGCATCGCTAATAAATTGCCAGAAATGCAGCACCTGCTCCGGCGTGCCCTGGCCCCCATCAGGATGGATTAGCAAAACCCGGAACATCTGGTAAACATTCAACACAGACTGGTGATGCTGGTGACTATCAATCACCCGGCCTCTGCAAACTTATAGCTCTGTGACGGGAGGCAGGTGAAAGGTAAGCAACGCCTCAGTTTCCTCATCCCTAAAATGGGCGAAATAACAGAGCTCACCTCAAAGGCTTGCTGCGAGGATGAAATGAGAAATGAGCTCACGGGTGGAACGAAAGCACGTAAAACCACGCCCAGCACAGAGTAAGGGCTCCGTACGCGCTTGCTAGGATACCCACGCCATTTGGTTCTCAGCGTTAGGAGCCTCTCTGCCACCGACAGAGGCCGCAGCTGCGGCGCCTAGGGCCTCCCAGTCCCCCGGGTCCAGGGGGTGAGGCCGGGGCCGGAGGCGTCGGGGCGCCCCCAGCCGCCGGGAGCCCCGCGCCCACACTCACGCTCTCCAGGACGCCATAGTTGGCCTTGATCTGCGCTTCGATCTCCTCCTTGCGCCGTATCAGCTCCTGGACATCGCTGACCGTCACCGCGCCGGCCTGCGGGGAGCCCCGACTCGGCTCGCCTTCTTTCTCCGACATCTTGGACCTCCAGCCGGGATTCTGGGCACCCGGCTTCCGGTTGCGGACCCCCGAGAAGACTCTGGCTACGGCTCCGCCCGAGGGCCAAAACACCGCGGCCGATCCGTCTGCGAGCGCTGGGAGGAGCAAGGGACGTGATTTCGTCGGTGGGCGGGGTCGCCTGAAGCCGTGCCCTGCTGGAACCAGCGGTCTTGTGGTGCCTCCACCTGGCACAGGGTTCGGAGGAATAGTTCCCTGGACCCCACAGCCAAGGTCAAAGCCAGTTAGTTTATCTCTCTCTAGGGGACTTTTTTTTTTTAATTTATTTTTAGAGAGAGAGGAAGGGAGACGAATAGAGGTAGAAACATCAATAAGAGAGAAACATCATCAACCTGCTGCCTCCTGCACGCCTCTCTACTGGGGTCCGAGCTCACACCCAGGTTTGTGCCCTGACCAGGAATCCAACCGTGACCTCTTAGTTCCTGGGTCCACACTCAACCACGAGCCATACCTGTCCTCATTCATTCAATTAACATTTATTGAGCGCCTACTGGGTGCATTGTGAGAGCACCGTGCATGGTGCTCGAATCCAGCTCTTCACATCTATGCATGTTGGAGGGTTTACAAAACATTCTTTTCTTTTTTTATATAATATATTTTATTGTGTGTTTTTGTTTGTTTGTTTGTTTGTTTTTTACGGAGAGGAAAGGAAAGGGAGAGATAGAAGCATCAATGAGAGAGAAACACCGATCAGCTGCCTCCTGCACACCTCCTACTGGGGATGTGCCCACAACCAAGGTACATGCCCTTGTCTGGAATCAAACCCAGGACCCTTCAGTCCGCAGGCAGAGGCTCTATCCACTGAGCCAAACCGGTCAGGACTACAAAACATATTCTTATTCCTATCCCTCATTTTTTACAAAGCCTACAAGGCTGTGTTCAAATTCAGGGCTCTTGCCACTTACGGCAATGTAGTGATCTTGAGTAAATTACTTCACTTCTCTGAGCCTCAGTTTTCTCATAGGTGTATCAATAGAAATCCATCTCATAGAGCTGACACTTTGCCAACAAATATTTATTGAATGCCTCCTTTGTGTCATACTTTGTCCTGGGTGCTGGATGGGTAAAGAATTGAGTGTTGCCGAAACCGGTTGGCTCAGTAGATAGAGCGTCAGCCTGTGGACTGAATGGTCCTAGGTTCGATTCAGGTCAAGGGCATGTACCTTGGTTGCAGGCCCATCCCCAGTGGGGGGTGTGCAAGAGGCAGCTGATCAATGACTCTCTCTCATCGATGTTTCTGACTCTCTGTCCCTCTCTCTTCCTCTCCGTGAAAAATCAATAAAATATATATATATAAAAAAAAAGAGTGCTGGGCTCAGTGCCTGTCAGATAGTAGAGCTCTATAAAGTTTGTGTTTTACTATTTTTATAGTATTGATGATAATACATTAATACTAACAATTTATCAAATAGTTACAATGTGCCAGACACTGTTTTAAGTGCCTTACATATAAACAACCTCTTGAAGCCAGGATTGTTACCATCCTCACTTGACAGCCGACAACACCATCTCAATAACCAACTTGCCCAAGTAGCAAAGCCAGCAGCCCGAATTTCAGCCCAGCCTAAAGCAAACTGACGGAACTTAATTTCGTAACATGTGCTCCTAATGTTTTGCCCTGAAAGGTGTAGCCTAACCTGAAATAGCCCAGCCAAGAACCAACAGCTGAATCTACTCCTTTAGGGCTGACACTAGCTCTGAAGAGCCGAAACTGGCCCCTAAAGCCGAAGACTGGCCCCTAAGACCCCAACCTCCTTCCCCGTAGCCTGAGCCAGCCCCGAAGGGCCCAGCCTCGCCCTGAAAGGTGTACCAGAGCCCGGGACAGCCCATCCACACCGAAAAGGACACACCATCACCATGTGGTACTCAAACATGTTTACCCTGAATTCGGTCATGGCAAACAAACACTCCAATCCTAACCGAGGGACATTCTTCAGAACAACCGGCCTGAACTCTCCCAGAAGGTCAGCCTTGTGAAATACGCCCGCGTGCTAGGCAACCCCCTAGAACCCACCCCGTGCGGGGTGTCCTGTTTGTCCCTCCGAGTCCCTCCCTGTATTTCATCTGGGTCCTTTACATTATGAATCGTAACGTACATATCTGCGTTTTCCGATGGGCTTAGGCATTACAGCAGCGGTTCTCAACCTGTGGGTGGAGACTGGTGGGTTGAGAACCACTGCTGTAGAGCCTAAGCCCGTGGGAAAACACAGATATTTACATGACGATTCATTGACAGCAGCAAAATTACAGTTATGAAGTAGCAACAAAAACAATTTTATGGTTGGGGGTCACCACAACATGAGGAGCTGTATTAAAGGGTCAAGGCAGGCGAAACCGGTTTGGCTCAGTGGATAGAGCATTGGCCTGCGGACTGCAAGATCCCAGGTTCAATTCCAGTCAAGGGCATGTGCCTTGGTTATGGGCACAAGCCAGTAGGGGGTGTGCAAGAGGCAGCTGAATCGATGTTTCTCTTATCGATGTTTCTTTTTTTTTTTTTTTTTTTTTTTAATATATTTTATTGATTTTTTACAGAGAGGAAAGGAGATAGAGAGCTAGAAACGTCGATGAGAGCGAAACATCGACCAGCTGCCTCCTGCACACCCCCCACCGGATGTACATGCCCTTAACCGGAATCGAACCTGGGACCTTTCAGTCCGCAGACCGATGCTCTACCACTGAGCCAAACCGGCTTTGGCTCTCATCGATGTTTCTAACTCTCTATCCCTCTCTCTTCCTCTCTGTAAAAAATCAATAAAATATATTTTTAAAAACCATTTTTAAAAATAAAGGGTGGCGGCATTAGGAAGGTTGAGAACCACTACTCTAGAAGTTCCTGGCACATTTATTGCTTCGTCTCTCTCAGCACCAGTCTTTGCACCTGCTCCTCCCTCCTCTGGGGCCTCATCTAAGGCCGGGCTGAAGTCAGCTCCTCCTTCAAGACCCAGCACAAACACGACCTCCCCTGGCCATCGATCCCCACCCGCCCAAAGCTGGCCTCTCCCCACGGCATTGTAAATGCACGTGTTTATCTGCGTGTCCACCCACTGAGGACTCAAAGGATGCCGGCTTGAGGCTTATCTTCAAATATTGGACCGAGCCGGCGTTTAACAGGATCCTAAGGGCCAGGCTAAGAGAACAATCCGTGCTCTTTCCCCATTCCAGCTGTTCCGGGGTTCATCTTACCTGTGAGGGGGCCAAGGGTGGTGGACAGACCACCCCCAAAGCCTTTGTTTCACAAAGTTGCCAAGATCTCAAAGAACTGGTGTTTGCCTCTTCCAAACACCCATCTCGTGCTCATTTCCATTTCACAGCCAGACAGAGGCCAAGACCCAGAACTGGGAAATGGAATCCGGAAGCTAGAGCCACCCGGGGGAGACCTCAGTCATAGTTCACACTGCCTGCCTTCAGGGACTCAGCGCATTTCCCATATTCTCTCTCCACCCTGGCCTCGGAGCCAGCCGACTGGCAAGGCAACTACCCTCCGTTCCTGCCTCTCTCACTCAACCGACTGGCCTCAAGGTCCACATTGATGGTAGGTCTGTGGTGGTTGGCTCACTAAGAATTGCTGTAGAATTTTAAATTAGTTACTGAATCAGTTCAGGACCCGTCACAAAACAGCTGACACACTCAGAAGGCTATTTTTAAATATTTTCTTGATTTTTTTTTTTTTTTTAAGAGAGAAAGGAAGGAGGGTGGGGAGACAGAAACATCTATGTGAGCGCAAACATTGATCGGCTGCCTCCTGCATGGCCTCCACCAGGCAATGGAGCCCGAAACCCAGGCATGTGCCCTGGAATCGAACCAGCAAGGTAAAGGACTGTTTACACAGTAACAGGCAAGGGAGCAGATAAGGGATGATAAAACCACCTGGAACTGGCGACCCTAGGGGTCAGACCCCACCCCAAGGGCAGGAGTGGTTTTAGAACCTAGAGAGGGGATGCACCCAGCAGGAGTGTGGCCTTCCGTAGAGGGACACTGGCCCAAACACCGGCGGAGAGGGAGCTGGGCAGGGAACAGCCCTCTTCTCCCTCCTCTCACCTCCTCTCCCTCCTGCCTGAGCCTCTGGCTGGCTGAGGGCAAAGGGGCTTGGGCACAGAATGGGGCAGGAGGGGAGGGACTTGGAGGGACAGACAGGACACCCAGCACAGCGGCCAGTACTTTCGAGGAGATATACACGCGCAAACACGATGGACATAGGATTTCTCGCCAGGGAAAGAGCTTACAAGTACATCTGACGACAACATGTTGCGGAAAAGGGTCACAGCTGTCCATGTTTATGTTTTTAGAAGGTGGCCTGTAAAATTGTACACCTGAAACCTATATCATTTGATTAGCCCATGTCTCTCCAGTAAATTCTATAAATAACTTTTAAAAAAGAAGGCAGTCTGAGTGGATATGGCCACACTGTTTATGGTGGTTGCCAACAGATGAAGAATTATGGGTGGGTTTGTTTTCTGCATTTTCTTTCTCTCTCTCTCTCTCTCTCGCTCTCGCTCTCGCTCTCGCTCTCGCTCTCGCTCTCACTCTCTCTCTTTTATTTTTAATTATGTGTATTTTCTCCCCCCCCCCCAACTTGTATTAATTCTGTTATAAAGAATAAAATAAGCCCTGACCGGTTTGGCTCAGGGGATAGAGCCTTGGCCTGCGGACTGAAAGGTCCCAGGTTCAATACCGATCAAGGGCATGTACCTTGGTTGCAGGCACATCCCCAGTAGGGGCTGTGCAGGAGGCAGCTGATTGATGTTGTTCTCTCATCATTGTTTCTAACACTCTATCCCTCTCCCTTCCTCTCTGTAAAAAAAAAATCAATAAAATATGTTCAAAATAAGAATAAAATAAAACACCGATCTGAGCTAGTTAAACAAAGTATGTTCGTTTTGTGGAAAACTCATAGTTGTGTGCTTTTTGTGCTTTCTCGTGTATATTAACCTACTACTCAACTTCAAAATACACACAAAATCATGAAGAACATTTTAAAATATATATTTATTGATTTTTATATAGAGAGGAAGGGAGAGAGATAGAGAGTTAGGAACATTGATGAGAGAGAGTCATTGATCAGCTGCCTCTTGCACACCCCCTACTGGGATGTGCCCCATGAAGAACATTTTAAAGCCAGTCCAGCTTTGAAAATTGAGATGAGATTCAGGCAACATAAAATTAACCATTTATTTAAAGTGAACAATTCAGTGGCATTTAATTAATTAATTTTTTTTAAAAAAAATATATATATATTATTGATTTTTTACAGAGAGGAAGGGAGAGAGATAGAGTTAGAAACATTGATGAGAGAGAGTCATCGATCAGCTGCCTCTTGCACACCCCTTACTGGGGATATGCCCACAACCAAGGTACATGCCCTTGACCGAAATCGAACCCGGGACCCTTCAGTCCCCAAGCCGACGCTCTATCCATTGAGCCAAACCGGTTTCGGCAGTATTTAATTTATTTACAATGTTGTGCAACCACCACCTTTATCTAGTTCCAAAACATTTTCGTCACCCCAAAAAGGAACTCTGTGCCCAGTGAGCAGTCATGCCCCATTCCTCCCCCACCTCACCCCTACCCCCACCCTCACTCCCAACCCCTACAATCTACATTTTTGTCTCTATGGATTTGCCTATCCCGGATATTTCATCTAAATAAGAATTTAAAACAATACAATTTCTCAGCCAATGGATTTCATATAAAAATTCAAAGCTCCAGCTTCTTGAAGAGAAACCAAGATGGCGGCATAGGTAAACACCTAAACTGCTGCCTCGCACAAAGCTCCAGCTTCTTTTGATCAATATCTGACCAAACTTGGACCATCTCCCCACAGGCAACGACTGGCTGAAGCTGAGTCATCGTTGGCCTAACTGATAAAGTGCGAAGCTAAACTCCACAGCCCCACCTGGCTCTGGCTCTTCTCTATCCCTCTCCGGGGGTCCCGGAGCATTTGGGATTCGAGTCCCTGAATAAGGGCCCCTCAGACCCTTCTTATTTGTTAAAATCCTGAGGGTTTCCAGAGGCATGAGACACACCAGGAAAAAAAATAAAATAAAATAAGAGAAATGTGGACGCGAAATAAGAGGGAACGACTCTCCACTCCACCACTTACCAGGATGAACCACTTATCGTCTCTGAGCCTCAGTTTTCTGAACTGTAAAATGGGCATCCTCATAACCTGCCTCCTGGGGTTCTGTTAAATGCAAAGCGTTGGACACAGTCATTCCTCTCCCTGTAGACGACAGAGACTGCTACCCCAGCTCTCCTAATAGTCAGCGGCAGGGAAGGGACGGTCAGAGAGGTGAAGCAATGTATTGAAGGTAACTCAGCAAACCTGAGGCCAGAGCTCATTGCCCTGTTACCCTGTGAAGAGTGGAAGTCAGTGCTCCGCAGGGAAGGGGGGGAGACGGTTGAGAGCTTGGGGACTCTGGGTGGGGAGGACACTGGTTCTTTCTGGAAGGGATCAATGCTTGGCCTTGAGTAATTCCATCTCCGGCTTATGCAAGTGATAGATAACGGTACTGACGTGATGGTAGTTTGGCCGGGAGGACAGAAAAAAACAAAACAAAAACCCTTTGATGTGCCCTGGACCTCGATGTCATAGCAGCTGCTCAGCCTCCACACCAGTCATGGAGGCTTCCCGCCCCCTAAGCCTCAGGCAAGCAGAGAGCGGAGCCCCTCCTGCCGGCTCAGAAGAGCCCATTATGAATTCCCTCCCCGGGAAGTCTGAGAGCCATATTTTCAAAAACACTAGCATTACTTAAAATTAAATTATAGTTGAGGTTACATGAAAAAGAAACAAAAATGCCAAAACCGGTTTGGCTCAGTGGATAGAGCGTCGGTCTGCGGACTGAAGAGTCCCAGGTTCGATTCCGGTCAAGGGCATGTACCTTGGTTGCGGGCACATCCCCGGTAGGGGGTGTGCAGGAGGCAGCTTGTCGATGTTTCTCTCTCATCTATGTTTCTAGCTCTCTATCTCTCTCCCTTCCTCTCTGTAAAATATCAATAAAATATATTTTTTTTAAAAAAGAAAAAAAAAAAGAAAAACTAACAAAAAATTAAATAGTATAAGCTTACCATTAAACAAACTGTATTAAACACAAAGGAATACGTGCTCGCATTGCCTCCCTTCCTCATTGTTTTACTACCGTTCACTATTACCTGAGCTCTTTTTTTTTTTTTAATATATTTTATTGATTTTGTACAGAGAGGAAGGGAGAGAGATAGAGAGTTAGAAACATCGATGAAAGAGAGTCATCGATCAGCTGCCTCTTGCACACCCCCCACTGGGGATATGCCCGCAACCAAGATACATGCCCTTGACCGGAATCGAACCCGGGACCCTTCAGTCCCCAAGCCGACGCTCTATCCATTGAGCCAAACAGGTTTCGGCTCCCTGAGCTCTTGTTACTGCACGTGCCAGTTTCAAACCCAAGTTCAGTGGCCTCACCTTGGTCGCTTGACTATAGGGAGTATTTACACCACGGAATTCAAATGCTAAAAATCAAGGCTTCCGAAACCGGTTTGGCTCAATGGATAGAGTGTCGGCCTGCGGACTGAAAGGTCCCGGGTTTGATTCCGGTCCAGGGCATTTACCTTGGTTGTGGGCACATCCCCAGTAGGGGGTGTGCAAGAGGCAGCTGATCCATGATTCTCTCTCATCAATGTTTCTGACTCTATCCCTCTCTCTTCCTCTCTGTAAAAAATCAATAAAATATATTTAAAATCAGGGCTTCATTTGTTCATTTGTTTTGCTGTTTGTCTAGGCAGGAATAGGCAGACTATTGGCCTTTGGTTCAAATGGGGACTCCTGTCTCTTTTTTCTCACTGTCTGTTTTTGTAAATAAAGTTTTATTGGCACACAGACATGCCAATTCATTTTCATACAACAGCAGGGTTGAATTGTTAGTTGCAGTAGAAGCTGAATGGACCTCAAAGCCTGAAGTATTTACATTTTCTATAACACAAGTATTTTGTGTTATAGAAAATGCTTGCCAGGACCGAACATCGATGAGAGAGAAACTGCCTCCTGCACACCCCCCACTGGACATGTGCCCACCACCAAGGTACATGCCCCTGACTGGAATCGAACCTGAGACCCTTCAGTCCACAGGACAACGCTCTATCCACTGAGCCAAATGGGCTAGGGTGACTTTTTTATTTTTGTTAATCCTCACCCAAGGACATTTTTTTCCATTGATTTTTCTTTTCTTTATTATTATTATTATTATTATTATTATTATTATTTTGAGAGAGAGAGTGTAAAGGAGGGGGAGAGACAAAGAGAGAGAAACATCAACATGAGAAAGACACATGAATTGGTTGCCTACCACATGCATCCTGACCGGGGCCGGAAAGCAAGCCTGCAATTGAGGTTCGTGTCCTTGATTGGATTTGAACCCAGGACTCTTTGATCCGCAGGCAAACACCCTATCCTCTGAGCCAAACTGGCTAGGGCTAGACTTTTTATTTTTAAAGCAGACAGATAAACGAACTTCCACAGCCAATTACTCCATCCTTTTTATTTTACAATTACAACTGACATTCAATATTATTTGATACTAGAGGCCCAGTGCATGAAATTCGTGCACGGGGGAGGGGGTGTTGGGGGGATTGTCTCTCAGTCCAGCCTGCACCCTCTCCAATCTGGGACCCCTCGAGGGATGTTAAACTGGGCATTTAGACCTAATCCTGGTGGGCAGTCCGACATCCCTTTCACAATCCAGGACTGCTGGCACCCAACTGCTCACCTGCCTGCCTTCCTGATTGCCCCTAACTGCTTCTGCCTGCCAGCCTGATCACCCTCTAACTACTCCCATGCCAGCCTGATTGATGTCTAATTGCTCCTCTGCTAGCCTGTTTGCCCCCAACTTCCCTCCTCTGCTGGCCTGGTCACCCCTAACTGCCCTCCCCTGCAGGGTTGATCATCTTCAACTTCCCTCCCCTGCTGGCCATCTTGTGGTGGCCATCATGTGTCCACATAGGGGCAGGACCTTTGACCACATAGGGCCAGCCATATTGTGTGTTGGAGTGATGGTCAATCTGCGTATTACTCTTTTATTAGATAGGATTAGTTTCAGGTGTTCAGCACGGTGGTTAGACACTTATACACTTTACAAAGTGATAATCCCAGTATCCACCTGGCACTGCCGGTAGTTATTACAATATTGCTAACTATATTCCCTGTGCTGTACTTGACATCTCCGTGACGAGCTGGTTTAGGCCTTAAAAGGGGATAAAGTTCGGGTCACACCCTCATACCCGTGTTCCCCCACGGGACCGGTTCTGCTGGGACAGCTGCCAACAGTGACACGGATGGTCCGGATCCAGGCTCTGCTCAGCGTTTTCTAACCACAGCCTCAGTTTCCTCATCTGTGAACCGGGAGAAGTCACAGTGCGTTGAGAGAATAAAAGTTACTAGCGGGCAATGGCCTGCCAGGGTGGGAGAGAGGCCGTCCACCCCAGGGAACAAGGGGCTGTCACCGAACGGGCTCTCCAGAAGCAGAGCCTGGGACAGAGCTTGGGGTGCAAGATGCGGTCAGGGATCCACATCGATGAGAGGAAGGAGGAAGCCAGATGGGAGAGAAAGAGCCGTCGACTCTCTGGACCCTCGTGTCTGTGGATACAGCGGCCTGTGGCCCCTCAGCCCGGGCACCGGGGCTCTGTGCCCCGGGAGAGAAAGGTGAGCTTCACCCGGCTGGCCCTGCCCTGCTGCCTGAGCCCCGATAACAGCTGGGCACCCCGGCCAGCCCTCACCCCTCCAGGTCCCCAGCTAACGTCTCAGTCCCGGGTGGGAGGGGACAGGGACTCTATCCATAGGCTTGTGCCTCTGCACCCTCCTTAGTTCTGTCTCGGGGCCGGGGAGGGAAGGTCCTGTAGTTACTGCTTTGAGGTCCGGTTTCCAGATGAACGAAAGCCTCTTGGTTTATTGACGGCCCCCGAATATAATGTGAATCACAAACAGGCCACTGGGCCACTCTGTCCAAGCTCTGCACCACACCCAGCTGAGTTTCCTGCTCAGCTCTCCGCCCTACGCTGCCGTAATCGGAGAAGCGTTTCAAGTCTGGATGATATTGCGACTCTGCTCCGCATCGCCTCACAGACAGAGCCTGGAGGGGCCCACATGGCGAAACGCAGGGTGGGGTGGGGTGGGGGGTGTCCGTGACACCTTACCCTCCGGCTCCCCCCCCCCCCCCCCCCGCCGATGGTGAGGAGCCTTCTGGCGTGTAGGCAGTAAGAAGCCCCTGACATCTGACATCCGTGCTAACTGCAGGCCCAGAGGTGGCGGCTATAAAACTCACAGCCGTTTTGTAACAAACCCCTCCCCCTTTGCTTGCATGGCACATGTGCTTAACCCCCTGGCAGTGAATTCAGCATTTACGGGGAGAGGGGGTCCCCTCCCCCGCTGCCTCTCCCCCTCTCTGGTTTCTCCAAAGCCTGGCTCCAGCGCTGAAGGCGGCTTTGACCTTTCCCCTCCCACCAGAGGAGAGAACCACATGCAAAGGCACCAGGACACTGGCTCCCGCACGCGCGCGCACACACACACACACACACACACACACCGCTTAGCCAGAATGAGCCAAGGGCTCTGGCTAGTGGACTCACTCCAGGTCCCCTCTACCATCACACCCCGGAGGCGATCTGCACCTCTCACTGCTCCCCACGGTCACGCCACAGCCACGCAGGCATCAGCCGTGTGGCCTCTGCCAAGGAGGCCCTGCCCGCCGCCCCCAGGCGCCCGGGCCGGTGCCGAGCACACAGCAAGGTCTTCAGAGCGGAGCTCAGGGCCCAGCCACCCGGGCCAAGGTCTGAGGAAGAGAGGCCAGTGTTTGCAGAGCAGGGACAGCACCTCCAGCCTCCGGGAGGACGGCTCTTGCTCCTTCCTTCTTTCCTTCCCCAAACAGTGCCCCTGCCAGGGCCCAGGGCCCAAGTCCACGGCTGCCAGCACACCTAAGCCTGGCCTCGTTGACGGGGGCTAAGGAGCCAGCACAAAGTCCTCCTCTAGCTAAGGCCTAACGCAGCGAAAAACAAAACACAAAAAACCACCGCAGCGCCTGGGCGGGATGGCTCAGTGGTTGAGCCTTGACCTATGAACCAGGAGGCCAAGGTTTGATTCCCTGTCAGGGCACATGCCCGGGTTGAGGGCTTATTCCCCAGTAGGGGGCGTGCAGGAGGCAGCCGATCAATGATTCTCTCTTATCACTGATGTTTCTCTCTCTCCCTCTCCCTTCCTCTCTGAAATCAATAAAAAATATATTTTGCCCTGATGCGGTTTGGCTCAGTGGATGGAGCATCGGCCTGCAGACTGAAGGGTCTCAGGTTCAATTCCAGTCAGGGGCACGTACCCTGGTTGTGGGCACATCCCCAGTAGGGGGAGTGCAGCAGAAGGCAGCTGGTCGATGATTCTAACTCTCTATCCCTCTCCCTTCCTCTCTGTAAAAAAAAAAAAAAAAAAAAAAAAAAAAAAATCAATAAAATATATTTAAAATATAAATATTTATATATATATATTTTGAAAACACACAAATAAAAATCAGTAAAGCTGACCCAGGCAGCAGGCGCAGGGAGGGGGCGCATCCAGAGGAAAGCAGGGGCGAGTGGGGCGGGTCTCCTCCCAGGCGGCAGGTCACACGGGGCACGGCCAGGCCCAGGGGTGCCCTCCGCCTCGGTGGAACCTTCTGGCCCGCGGGCTCCGCTCTGGCTCTCCTTTCTCTCTGGGTTTCTCAGCTGCCAACCTAGACCTGGGGCAGGGGGGTGAGATGGGCCGAGGGCGGGCCGGTGAAGTACCCCAGGAGGGGCAGAGTAAGGAGGAGGGACCACCGTGCCTGCCTCCAGCTCTGCCCAGGACACAGAGAAAGGGCCTTAGCCGGTTTGGCTTGTGGTGGCAGATGCCAGACTGGCGGGAAGCGGCAAACCACATACACACGGAAGTTCAGAAAAGGACTGTGTGTCCTGCACCGGTGCTGGCTCAGCGGAGTCCCCCCTCCAGAGGCTGAGCCCCGAGCAGCAGTGGGGACTGGCCTTTTACCCCCCCTCCTCCGCTAGCTCCTGTGTCTCTCAGATACGGACTCAGCTTCTGGGGAGATATGGGTGGTTGACCGATGGTGAAATGAGATTACAGGCATCAAGAGATGAGCAAACAAGCTGGGACCGGTTTGGCTCAGTGGATAGAGCGTCGGCCTGCGGACTGAAAGGTCCCGGGTTCGATTCTGGTCGAGGGCATGTGCCTTGCTTGCGGGCACATCCCCAGTAGGGGGTGTGGAAGAGGCAGCTGATCCATGATTTTCTCTCATCGATGTTTCTAACTCTCTATCCCTCTCTCTTCCTCTCTGTGAAAAATCAATAAAATATATATTAAAAAAAAAAAAAAAAAGAGAGAGAGATGAGCAAACAAGATCACAGGAACCAAGATTTGGTCCAGGTAGGATGGCTTTCTCAGGCTCAGTGGCTGGAGCACTGGCCCGCGGACCGAAGGGTCTTTGGTTCGATTCCCGGTCAAGGGCATGTTCCTCGGTTGCGGGCTCAATCGCCGGCCGATGGGGCTGATCAGTTGGACACGTGCAGGAGGCAACCCATGGCTGTGTCTCTCTCACACTGAGGTTTCTCTCTCTGTCTCTCCCCTTCCCTTTCATTCTTCCCCCCACCCCCCCACCCAAAAAAAAAAATCGATGGGAAAAAAAAAATATCCTCGGGTGAGAATTTAAAAAATAACAACAACAGAAGAAAACCGAGCGGGAAGGGAGGAGGTGCCTGGCGGGAGCACGCAGGCCGGACCTTGGACCTCTGCTCTCCCCGGCCCGGGCTGGTGGGGAGGGGCCCAGCCCTCGCCTGCCATTTGTCGGTTTTTCTCGCCGGGAACATGGAAACGCTGTGCCAGGTGATCCCTGAGGTCATCACCAGCCGGGAGGAGCCGTCTCTCCGGGTGTTGTTGTGAAGACGGACGGATGCAGGACCTTTTGGGAGCCAAACGGCAAGAGAGCCGTGGCCCAGTCCTGCCGGACGACGTCGGTCGGTGTCGGGGCTGGAAAAAGCGTTTCCAGGCAACCACTCAGAAACAGCCCCCAGAGAGTTCCTAATGTCGGGCCGGGTCCCTGCAGAGAGGGCTCAGCCCGGAGCTTCCGGGCCTGGGGCTGTGCTGACCCTCAGGGCGATGCCACGGCCGGCCAGCACTCACACTCCATCCTCCCGCCACCTGGAGGTACCGAAACCTGGGCCAGGGGCAGAGCCGTGACCTCTGTCCCCAGACTCAAGCTGTGGCAACACCAAGGCCCCATCCCATTCTCCAAAGAAACATAACTCATCATAACCGCCATCGACAAAGCCCCTACTCTGCAAAGACGTGGGCTCTATCGCATTTCACCCCCACCGCACCGTCCACGCTCCCATTTCACAGACGGGGAGACTGAGGCTCCGAGGGGCTCGGTGTCTCCCGTCAGCCACCCAGGACGCAGCAGCTCCAGGGCTTGAACCCCACCCCCGGGCCTCTAACCATGATGGGGTCCAATGGAGGCAACCCTCTGGCCCGAAGGTGAACCCCACGGGTGTCCTGCAAGCGGGGCTTCGGGCCTAGTTCCTGATCCCCTCCTACCCCCACGCTCCCTGGACAAGAATTCTGGGGCCGGCCCTGGGCTCCAGCAGCTGGCCTTGGCTTCTGGAGGGCAGAGGTCACAGTCCAGGCCCGTGGTCCTCGAAAGAATGTGCCCTTGGCTTCGTGCCCTGGCCACGGCCTAGTGGCCCTGGGCCAGTCACTCCCCCTCTGCAGACCGGGCGGCACTGCCCTGTGCGGGGCGGCCGCCGGCGCGCAGGCGCCCAGGCCTACGGGCTGCCAGGGCTGGCATCAGCTCCTCCCCCTCGCGCCCCCCCCTCCCCGGGAAGACCCAGAGGCCAGAGGCGGGACCTGCTGAGGGTTAAATACTGCTGCCCAGCACTCCTCCCGGCCTCTCGCCCCAGTCTTCCCAGCAGGACGCCCTGACCCAGCTCCACCATGGTAAGTGCCTGCCCAGGGCCATGGCAGCTTCCCCAGGGGGCACGGCCAGCAGGGAGACTGCCAGACACACTGTGTGGCTGAGTTTCCGAGCCTCACTATCCTTTTCTTTCTCCTTAGACGTCTTACACCGACAAAGGAGAGAAGGTACGCAGAAGGGGAAATGTGGGCCGGGGGCCAGGGACACTGGGGGGGGGGGCGGGTCAGCAAACCTCAGAAGAGGAATAAGGCGCTGGCTGGTGGGCTCAGTGGTTAGAGCGCCCGCCCAGGCACCTAAGGGTTGCAGGTTAGATCCCCAGCCCTCATCGGGCGCTTGAGGGAGGCAACCAATCAATGTGTTTCTCACACATTGATGTTCCTCTCTCTCTCTCTCTCTCTCTCTTTTCCACATACACCTTCTTCCCTCCCTTTCTCTAAAAATCAATGGAGCCCAGGGCCAGCGTGGCTCAGTGGTTGAGTGTCACCCTATGAACCAGGGGGGTTCATAATTTGATTCCTGGTCAGGGCATATGTCCAGATCTCGGGCTCTATCCCTGGTGTGGGGTGTGGAGACAGCCAATCAATGATTCTCTCTCATCATTGATGTTTCCATCTCTCTATCCCTCTTTTCCTTCCTCTCTGAAATCAATAATATATATAGATATATATGTTTTTGTTTTTAATAATAAAAATAAAAATCAATGGAAAAAGTGTCCTCGGCGAGGGGTGAAAAACATGAGTAAGCAGACGGGCTTGTGATGTCCCGGATGCACCTCAAGGTCACCTCTGGCCCCCAGACCGTGCTGGAGGCACCCTCGCCTTCCTAAGAAAAACACCTGCCTCTCCTTAAATTCCTGCCCGTCTCTCAGTCCTGCCCGGAAGCTCTTCCTAAGGTCCAGCTGCAATCTGTGCTGCTGTGGCTGTTCCCCTCTGTGAGAGCCGGGAAGGCCTCCGAGGGGCTCTGGAGCCCACGTTCTGCAGGAGAAACCGGCTTTGCATCCCGAGGGGGCGGACCAGGGAGGTGACCCAACTCCCGGCGCTCAGTCTCACCCCCTCTCCCCTCCTCAGCCCCAGAGAGGCCGATTCCTCCACTTCCACTCGGTGACCTTCTGGGTTGGCAATGCCAAGCAGGTAGAGGCCTGGGCGAGGTCCCGGGGTGGGCAGAGGGTGGGCGGGGGAGGACCTCGGGGATCGGGGAGGACTCCGGCGGAGCCTGTGATTGGCTCCCAGGAGGGGAGGATCAGGGGCAAGGCCGGGACCGGCTCCGAGGACAGACACTCCAGGTCCTATTTACACAGTCAGGGCCAGACCCCAGCAGGAATCTTATCTGCGGTCAGGAGGGGTCAGAGGGCAGACTCTCTCCGCAGGAAGGACTCTGCCCTGGGGCCGTGGGGCCGGGCAGCTGAGGGGAATGGAGCTCTTGTGGGGGCCCCCCGAGACGGCCCCTGGGCCCTCACGGTGGCTCTGTGATGCCTGCAGGCGGCGTCCTTCTACTGCAGCAAGATGGGCTTTAAGCCGCTCGCCTACAGGGGCCTGGAGACCGGCTCCAGGGAGGTGGTCAGCCACGTGGTCAAACAAGGGCAGGTGAGTCTCCCAGAAGGACCCCCACTCGCCAGGAAGCGCCCCCCCCTTCCTGCTGCTCCCCGATACTCGTGCCTTTGGGTGAGGTAGACCAGAAGGCCCTTTCTCCGAGCTGACCCGTGCGGCCCCCCACCCCCACCCCTGCCCTGACCCCTCCACCAGGCACCTCGGAACCACACGCAGCAGGGATCTCCTTAGTTTCTCCTCCTCCTCCGATGCGGGCCTCACGGTGCTCAGGGAAAACGCGCAGAGGCCTCAGGCATCGGAGCGAGAAGTCTGAGCCCAGAGGCCTCAGCAGCTGCCCCAGGCCCCCGGGGAGGCGGGCACACAGAAGCCCCCAGTCCTTCAGGGCCAAGGGACACACTGAGGCAGGGCAGGGACTGCCACCCGGGGCCGGGCCCTGGCTGGGGGGGCTACGCTGGTTCCTTCTGGCCCCACCAGGGGCGTCGGGGGCGAGCAGGGAGGAGGGGTGGGGTCCCCAGGGCCACAGCTCACCCGCCTGCTCCTCTGTGTCCTAGATCGTGTTCGTTTTCTCCTCTGCTCTCAACCCCTGGAACAAAGGTGAGGGGACCCCCCCCCCCCGAGGGGTTCGAGGTTCCCCGGGGCTGGAGACCTGGCACCATGGGTGGGATCAGGGGTCGGGGGTCGGGGAGGGGGCCTCAGCCGAGAAGGAGATGGAGCCCAGCAGGCGGGGAGCAGGGGCGAGGGGCCGTGACTCCACCTCCTCCCCCGCCCCCGCGGCCGCAGAGATGGGCGACCACCTGGTGAAGCACGGGGACGGCGTGAAGGACATCGCGTTCGAGGTGGAGGACTGCGACTACATCGTGCAGGTGAGGGGCCGCCGGGCGGGCGGGGCCGCGGCCAGGCTGCCCTCTGACCCCCCGCGGCCGCCGGCCGGGCAGGAGGGCGCCGCTGGGCTGGGGGACACGCGCTGGGCTCCCAGGGTCCTGGCCTGACTGCGCGTCCTCGCCCTGAGCCTCCGCCTCCACAGCGAGGAAATGGGGGTGACTCACCACAGCACCCCTACCTCACCGAGCTCTCCAAGGGGCCGGGAGGTCCCAGGGCCCACGTCTTTCTTTTCTTTCTTTTTTTTTTTATTTCAGAGAGGAAGGCAGGCGGAGAGAGAGATAGAAACGTCAATGATGAGAGAGAACCATCGATCAGCTGCCTCTTGCACATGCCCTTGACCGGAATCGAACCCGGGACCTTTCTTTTTCTTTCTTTTTCTCTTTTTTTAATATATTTTATTGATTTTGTACAGAGAGGAAGGGAGAGAGATAGAGAGTTAGAAACATCGATGAGAGAGAGTCATCGATCAGCTGCCTCTTGCACACCCCCTACCGGGGATGTGCCCGCAACCAAGGTACATGCCCTTGACCGGAATCGAACCCGGGACTCTTCAGTCCCCAAGCCGACGCTCTATCCATTGAGCCAAACTGGTTTTGGCTCTCTCTCTCTCTCTCTTTTTTTTTTTTTTTAATTATTTATTTCAGAGAAGAAGGGAGAGGGAGAGAGAGACAGAAACATCAATGATGAGAGAACATCACTGATCAGCTGCCTCCTGAGGATCAAGCCTGCAACCCAGGCATGTGCCCTGACCGGGAATTGAACCGTGACCTCCTGGTTCATAAGCCGACACCCAACCACTGAGCCACACCACCAAGGCACAGTGGCCATTCCTTGAGCACGACTCTACACCAGACCCTTCCCCCGAGAGGCAGTTCAGAGGTTCAGATCCCCGATCCCGGAGGCAGACTGCCTGGGCAGTATCGTACTACTTGCTGTGTGACCTCGGGCAAGGGGCTTCACTTCTCTGTGCCTCGATTTGCTCACCTGTAAAGTGGCGACAATGGGGGCACTTTTCGCATAATGTGAGGACGAAAGAGGTTAATACCTACAGCACTGCCTCACAGGTGACAAGCACAGATGCGCTACACACATACATGAATCACGCGTGTAAGGCACCTGGCAGAGGGCTGACACATCATCGGTGCTCAGTTAATGCCAGCTCACATTCTTCTTATGGAACACCCCCGCCCCCCCTTTTTTGTTTTTACAGATGGGGGAACGGAGGACTGGAGAGGGGACAGGGCCACAGAGGGAGTTAGGAGAGGCAGACAGACCCCCACCCCCAACCGGCTTTGTCTCCCTTAGAACCAGCTCTGGGCCTGGGCCTCGGTGCCCCAATCTGCCAAACGGGCGTGAGGCCTGGGTACCAGGGCCGAGTGCAGAAGCCGCCGGCCGGGGTTCCTGCCGGGGCTGGGCCCGCAGAGGTGGCCCAGCCGGGGCGCCCGGCCCTCACCGCCTCCCCCGCCCTCTCCCCCGCAGAAAGCCCGGCAGCGGGGCGCCAAGATCATCCGGGAGCCCTGGGTGGAGCAGGACAAGTTCGGGAAGGTGAAGTTTGCGGTGCTGCAGACGGTGAGTGCACCCCGGCGCCCCCACCCTCCTGCCACCCGCACCCACTGAGCCGCCGGGACGCCCCGCCTGGCACAGACCCCTCCTGCACCCCCGCGTCAAAGCACAGCCTTCTCCCCGGGTCTGCTCACCTGCAGCGCCTGCCCAGGTGCAGAGGCCGATGAGCGCTACCTGCCGCCCCCCCACCCCCACCCGGTCTACCCCTCCCCACCTCCCTTCCTCCCCAGGGGGTGACGTCATGGGGTGAGAAGCTGCAGGCGGGGCCTGGGGAAGCCGCACCTCTGGGCCAGCGGTGTGACTTTGGGCAAATCACTGCCCCTCTCTGCAGCCACATTCAACGAGCAAGGACTGGGGCTGGGCCCTCTGTGTGATCGGAGACGCACTACTTAACCTTTGTAAAAAATCAATACAATTTGTAAAAAAAAAAATCAATAAAATATTTTTTTATATTTTTTAAAATATATTTTATTGATTTTTCATAGAGAGGAAGAGAGAGGGATAGAAAGTCAGAAACATCAATGAGAGAGAAACATCGATCAGCTGCCTCCTACACACCCCTTCCTGGGGATGTGCCCGCAACCAAGGTACATGCCCTTGGCCGGAATCGAACCCGGGACCCTTGAGTCTGCAGGCCGACGCTCTACCCACTGAGCCAAACCGGTTTCGGCTAAAATATATATTTTTAAAAATGGTTCCCATCGACGGCGCCTTCGGCATGGCCTGACCCAACGCCCTCGTCATTCGTAGTCACATCTGTTCACGCACCGGCACTGACCGAGGTGCCGACCACACGGCCTTGAACCGGTGTCCCCGCCTCGCAGAGCCTCGGTCTGGGGGACACGCAGAGCCAGAGGAATTCCCTGGTGTCAGAGAGGGGCCGGACTTGCCCCAGGTCACACAGCGGGTCAGGGTGCCTGTCCCGGGCTGGGACCCCGGGCCGAGCTGGCCTCCGAGGGGGAGGGGGCGCGGGGAGGGGCCCAGCCAGCCAGCCTGGTTTCCGCCCGCAGTACGGGGACACCACACACACCCTGGTGGAGAAGATGAACTACACCGGCCTCTTCCTGCCCGGGTTCAACCCCACGACCGACAGGGACAGCGCGCTCTCCAAGCTGTGAGTGCTCCCGGACAGTGCTCCCCTGCTCTGGGCTTCTCCGCAGGGGTGGAGCCCCCGAGGGCCCCCACGGGTGGCACGGAGGGGCAGCACAGAGCCCAAGGACGTGGGCTCTGGAACCAGCCCGCCTGGGTTCAAATCCCGGCTCTGCCACTTCACAGCCACTTAGCCTCTCTACACCTCCGTGCCTTCACCTGTAACATGGGGCTGGTACGGGCGACAGAAATAAGGAATAAGATGCCGGCAGCGGGTGCCACGCATCAGGGAGCTGTTACGGTGGCCGAGGAGCCGGAGGGGAGGAGGGCAGGGTGAGGCAGTGACTCTCAGCCCTTAACCGAGTCCCTCTCCCAGGCCCCAGAGCAACCTCGAGGTCATCGACCACATCGTGGGGAACCAGCCGGACCAGGAGATGCTGTCCGCCTCGGACTGGTGAGCCCCGGGCCCAGGCCCTCCCCGCAGAGCCCACGCCCCAGGTCCCTGTCCCAGGACCCCGGCGGGGGCCCCAGAGCGCCGGCTGGCAGGAAGTTCCCTGTAGAACCGTCTCCATGGAGACCAGAGGACTTAAGAAACAAAGTGGCCTTGACCGATGTGGCTCAGCGGATAGAGCGTCGGCCTGCGGACTGAAGGGTCCCAGGTTCGATTCCGGTCAAGGGCATGTATCTTGGTTGCGGGCACATCCCCAGTAGGGAATATGCAGGAGGCAGCTGATTGATGTTTCCCTCTCATCGATGTTTCCAACTCTCTATCCCTTTCCCTTCCTCTGTAAAAAAAAAAAAAAAAAAAAAAAAAGGCCCAAAATGACCCCCAGGTGGAGGCCAGGAGGTACTGCCCCCACCCAAGGGGCACCCGGGTGCAAATTAGGAGCAAGGGCCCCCGCTCACAGCTCTGGCCGTGGAGGCACTGCTTTCCCCTAAGAGTCTGGTAACAATACTGCTCCCGCCCGACGGGCCGCGGCCGGGATAAAGGGCCGAAGGCGCGATGTGTGTGCCGGGACGGCACTCCTCCTCGGAGCGCGCTCCGGGGACCGGCTCCGGAAGGTGGGACAGGGTAAGGGGCGGGACAGCCCCGATGTTTAACAGTGTGTCCCCTGTCCCGAGGCGTTTTAAAAATCGGGACTGTTAAACATCGGGGCTGTCCCGCCAGAAGCGGGACCTCTGGTCACCTTAGGAGAGGGGCCCGGCCCCTCCCGCCCCTGCAGGTACCTGAACAACCTGCAGTTCCACCGCTTCTGGTCCGTGGACGACACGCAGGTGCACACGGAGTACAGCTCCCTGCGCTCCATCGTGGTGGCCAACTACGAGGAGTCCATCAAGATGCCCATCAACGAGCCCGCGCCCGGCAGGAAGAAGTCCCAGATCCAGGTGGGGCCGGTGGGCGGGGGAGGACATGGGGAGGAGGGGTGAGGGCCCCATGGGGCCGGTGGGTGGGGGAGGAGGGCGCGGGGAGGAGGGGTGAGGGCCCTGGTGGGGCCGGTGGGCAGGGGAGGAGGGCGCGGGGAGGAAGGCGCGGGGAGGAGGGGTGAGGGCCCCGGTGGGGCCGGTGAGGGGAGGAGGGCACGGGGAGGAGGGGTGAGGGCCCCATGGGGCCGGGGAGGGGAGGAGGGCGCGGGGAGGAGGGGTGAGGGCCCTGGTGGGGCTGGTGGGCGGGGGAGGACATGGGGAGGAGGGGTGAGGGCCCCATGGGGCCGGTGGGCGGGAGAGGAGGGCACGGGGAGGAGGGGTGAGGGCCCCGGTGGGGCCGGTGGGCGGGGGAGGACATGGGGAGGAGGGGTGAGGGCCCCATGGGGCCGGTGGGCGGGAGAGGAGGGCACGGGGAGGGGGGTGAGGGCCCCGGAGGGGACGGGACGGTGACAGGATGTCCTCCGCAGGAGTACGTGGACTACAACGGGGGCGCGGGCGTCCAGCACATCGCCCTCAAGACCCAGGACATCATCACGGCGGTGAGCAGCCCGGCCCGGCCCCGACCCACCCCCCACTCCGCGCCAGGGCCGATCCCCGCAAACAGGAGGGGGGGCAGTGCAGCCCCCGTTCACCGGCCCCTGCGGGCCCTGCCCCTCGCGGGCAGCACATCCTCCACCGCAGAGCTCATCTCTCTCCAGCGCCAGCCCCGGGCCTTCGCGACAGCAGGTGCCGGAGCTAACAGGAGGCCCGCCTCCTCCGCCCGGCCCCGCGGGGACTCGCTGTGTTTCTCCCGGGGCTCCCACCGCCTCTCGGGGCTCCCGTCGCCTGGCCGTGGAAAGGGGGATGTTCGGTCCGGAGGGATCGGGTCCTCGGAGCCAAATTAAATGTCCAGAGTCCACGGCTCCGGCCCCTGGGGCGGCGGGTCCTCCCTGCTCCTCCTACGGCTGCCCCGTGGCCGACTGCCCCGTTCCAGCCCAGCCCAACCGAGAATTCACTGCGTGACCCTGGCAGTTCCATTCATTCCTTCATTCGTCCGTTCACTCACTCACTCACTCACTCACTCAGCAGGTGTTTAGTGAGGGCTGACTGTGTGCTGGCTGCTGTTTTGGGTACCTGGGACCCTTCCATGGAGGCAGGGATCGAAACAAGCCAAATGGAAGGCAGAGAGCGCTCTGGGGGAAGAGGCAGCGAGGCCGTGGGAGGGAGCACGGTTCCCGGAACAGTCACAGATCTGCCCCCACGTGCACCGGGCGGCCAGGAAAGACCTCCCGAGGAGACATTTGGGAACGCGGAGCTGGAAGGGGCAGAGTGGGAGAAGCACGTGGCTCTCGGGGGGAAGCACCCCGCAGGAGGGACAGCCAGGGCAGAGGGAGGCTGCGGGAACAGCAGGGTCACGTGGCCGGAACGGCATGAGCGAAGGAGAGCGGGGCAGGAGCCCAGCTGAGCAGGCGGGAGTGGGGGCAGGTGGTGAGGACCTCCGCTCTGAGCCGGGCACCCCCGTGGGGCACGCAGAGCGGCGACATGGCCCGCGCTCTGGGGGTGACGCTGAGAAGAGATACTTGGTCTCTCCGTGCCTCGGTTTCCCCGGCTGTGAAACGGGGACAGTATCCTCCGAGGGCCTCCGGAGATGGCTGCTCTCCTGAGGGGGGCCACACGCCCCCGAGGGGGAAGGGCACGGGGTCGCAGCACACCCGGGCCGTCTGGGGGAGCTAGGACAGGGACCCTGCCTCCTCCCGGCCCGCACCTGCACCTGGCCGGGGATGCTGAGCCTGGAGGAGGAGGCCGACCTTGACCCTGTTCTCAAACAGATCCGCCACCTGAGAGAGAGGGGCATGGAGTTCCTGGACGTGCCATCCACGTACTACAAACAGCTGCGGGAGAAGCTCAAGTCGGCCAAGATCCGGGTGAAGGAGAGCCTGGACGCCCTGGAGGTGAGGCCGGGCGGCTCCGGGGGCAGCGGGGAGGCGAGTGGAGCTCCATCCCCCCTCTCCAGCGCTGCCCACAGCCCCGCCCCGCCCCAGGCACGCAGACACAGAGCAAAGCCAGACCAGGCCCCCCCGGCAGGGGACTTGCATTCTGGTGGGGGAACAGGTGACAAGCACACAGCACAAACACCAGCAGAGAGCCAGGGAGTCAGTGCCCGTCGGGAAGTTAGAATAGCCTGTGACGGAGCATGACCTGGGGCCGTGTCACAGGAGGCGGTCGGGGAAAGCCTCTCTGAGGACCTCCCGTTTCCAGGGGAGAGAGCAGTCCTGGCAGAGGGAACAGCAGTGCAAAGGCCCTGAGGCAGGAGCTAGCTCCAGTGCCTGAGGAGCAGAAAGACTAGAGTGGATGGAAGGACAAATGGCCTAGGTCACAGGGGTAGGCTATTTAGGACTTTGGTCTTTGTTCTTCTGTGGCCGAAAGTCATAGTAGCTTTTTTGGGGCGGAGAGGGGGTTTCTGATCATTTTAGTAATATAATAGAGGCCCAGTGCATGAAATTCATACACGGGTAGGGTCCCTAGCGGCTGCCAGCTGGGGCCTCCCTTTGCACCCGCCTTGGCCTGACACCCAAGGCACCGCCAGTTCACCTGCTCCACCATCCTGCCATGGTCAGTTCTGGTAGGTCCTATTTTGGGAGTGTGGGGGCCCCCATCCTGGCAGTGCGGGGTCTCAGACGCTGGCCATGTTCTGCATCGCCCCCTGGTGGCCAGTACACGTCTAACTCCCTGTATGTCGGAAAGATGGATTTTTTTTAAAGAGGCAAAAGCAGAAGCAGGGAGAACTCTGGGGAGGCTACTAGGTGGTCCAGGCCAGCCATGATACAATTGGGGAATCTCTTTAATTTTTACTTATTTATTTTGAGAGGGTCTATTTGGAGCTGTCTGGAGCTGTTGGAGACACAGGCCTTTTCTTGGCTTAGGGCACATGTGTCAAACACAAGGCTCGCGGGCCAAATCCAGCCCGCCAGGCCTTGCAATGTGGCCCGCACCGCACTGTCATCACTGCACTCCGCTGTCAGTTTATGACATTGTCAGTTTATGACTGTTCAGTAAACCATTCGGCCCGCGATTTAGGCTGGATTTTAGATTTTGGCCCCTTCTCTGATTGAGTTCGACACCCCTAGCTTAGGGGGTGCAGGAGCCCCTTCCTATATGGACTTTGTAAGGAATCCGGGGTGCCAGGCTCGGCAGGTGGTGGGCCTCCCCGTGACCCCGCCCTCTCCTTCCAACCTAGGAGCTGAAAATCCTGGTGGACTACGACGAGAACGGCTACCTCCTGCAGATCTTCACCAAGCCCATGCAGGACCGGCCCACGCTCTTCCTGGAGGTCATTCAGCGCCACAACCACCAGGTGGGCGGCACCTGCCCCCCAGCCAGCCCGAGGGGGGCATGCAGGTGAGCCTGGCTGGCTTCCTGGACTCACAACTCACCTCCCCTCTCCTGCTGCAGGGCTTCGGAGCCGGCAACTTCAATGCACTGTTCAAGGCTTTCGAGGAGGAGCAGAACTTGCGGGGCAACCTCACAGACATGGAGACCAACGGCGTGGTCCGGGGCATGTAGACCCGCCCCCGCGAGCCCCGCCGGACCCGCCGAGGCCCCGCCCACCGGCCCGCGCACGGCGGACCACGCCCCCTCGCCCTGGAACCCGCCCACCCGCATCTCTGAACAGCAAGCCCTTCTCTGATTGGCCATTCACTCTAGATCCCGCCCACCAGCTCGTTGGGATTTCCGCCCCAAAGTCCCGCCCACCTCCTGACCACGCCCCCTCGGCCCAGGGCAATAAAGCGGACGGGGATCCGATGCGGTGTCTCGGTGTCTGTGTGGGAGGCTGGAGCAGTGGCGCCGTGTGGCCGCAAGGGGGCAGCAGCGCTGCAGGAGGCGTCCGGGTTAGGGGTCGGGTGCCCCCCAGCGGGAGCGGAGGGAGGCGCCAGGTGCAAGCGCTTTGCTAACAGGACCGCCCGGTCGTGGGGAACCCTGGAACCGGGGAGCAGAGGGCTCACACTCTAGAAGGGAAGACAGTATCGTCTGCTGAAGGGATAAATGCTATCAAGAAAGTAAGGCAGCCAGAATCGGTTTGGCTCAGTGGATAGAGCGTCAGCCTGCGGACTGAAGGGTCCCAGGTTCGATTCCGGTCAAGGGCATGTACCTTGGTTGTGGGCACATCCCCAGTAAAGGAGCGTGCAAGAGGCATCTCTCATCGATGTTTCTAACTCTCTATCCCTCTCCCACAATAAAATATATTTAAAAATAAAATAAAATAAAGCAGGGCCCGGCCGGCATGGCTCAGTGATTGAATGTAGACCTATGAACCAGGAGGTGAGGGTTCCATTCCCTGTGTGGGGTGTGCAGGAGGAAGCCCATCAATGATTCTCTCTCATCATAGATGCTTCTAACTCTCCCTCTCCCCTCCTCTCTGAAATCAATAAAAATATAATTAAAAAATAAAAAGCAAGCGGGTGGTGTGGAGGTGGAACTGGAGAGGGGGAGATTAATTTTCCATCAAGGGTGACATGTGAGGGCCAGCGCAGGAGAATGTGGAAAAACAGCATCCCCGGAAGAGGGAACAGCAAGAGTGAAGGTCAGAAGGTGGACCCACCGCCCCTGGCAGCCTTCTCCTGCCTGGCGGCTTTCTGATCTCTAAAGAGGAGCCCAAACTCCTGGGCACGGAGAGGGGACGGTGAGCATTCTTGCTCTGCGACCATGGGACACACACGGCGTCTGGCTCTGAGAGGTAGAACAGGGAGGAGGGGTCTGAGCCCCCTTCCCTCAGTGCAGCTCCAGTCCCGCACAGCCTCGCTAGTTCATGCTCAAGTGTGAATGACTACTTGCAAAAGAATGACGCAGTTGGGAGAGGAGCTACTTACTAGTCCTAAAGCTGTTGGAAGGACATTTTTCTTCAAAATCAGACACTCAACCCATTGAGCCACACTGGCTGGGTTCTAAAGTAAATTTTTAAAAAATGGGTGGTGGGCGAGTGGCCAGGGAGAGATCAATGGGGAGGGAGGGGGGAGACATATGTAATACTTTCAACAATGATTTAAATAAATAAAAAAATCTCGTGGGTCCCCCCGTCACCTCACCACTGGACCGGGCAGAGTTGAGACCTATCTGGAATACCACAAACACCGCCTGTATTTCACTCTTCTCCACCTGCTAATCCATCCCCTCCCTCCTCGCATGTAGACAAGAGCACTGCTGTCTCCTTAAATGTCCAACGTTTTTGAGTTCTAGTCATGGCAGCAGGATATTGAATCCACCTTCCTAAATTGCAGACTATTAGCAGTATTAGATCCCCAAGGTTTTAAGAAAGGTTCTGGACGGAAAACTATAAAAAGCTGTGCCTTGCCGGGCTAGTGTAGCTCAGTGGTTGAGTGTTGACCTATGAACCAGGCCACAGTTCGATTCCTGGTTGAGGCACATGCCTGGGTTTTGGGCTCGATCCCCAGCGTGGGGTGTGCCAGAGGCAGCCGATCCATGATTCTCTCTCATCATTGATGTTTCTCTCTCTCTCTCCCTCTCTGAAATCAATTAAAAAAAAAAAAAATATATATATATATATATATATATATATATATATATTAAAAAGCTGTGACTCAGTTTAAGATCTCCTTCTGCCCTTGGCACAGCCAGCCCGCCCTCCACGGGGGCAGGGTGTGCCCCCAAAAGAAAGCAGAGAAAGGAGGGAGAGGAGAGCAAGAGAGACGGCGTATCTGTAAGAAAAGTCAGTATATTTATGGTTTGCTTTATAAAAGTTACTATAATACAATGGTACATAGTATTGAATTCACAAAAATATGAACAAATATTTACAGCAAGACACACCCACAACGGAAACACTCCTCTTCAAAACAAGATCCATACGGAGAGAGCCTAGAAGCACAAACACCCCTAAAAGGCGAGGGTTCTTTTCTTTGCGGGAAGGGGGGGAGGAGGGGAGGGGAGGGGAGCAGGTTAGGGAGGGGCGGGGGAGGGGCGGGATCAGAAACCCCCAACACTTCCAAAGCAAAGATTTGTTCAATGAGAAGGAAGGCGTTGAAAGAAAAACCGGCCGATCCATTTCTGGACATGACAAACTAATCCGGGCTGGGGTTCCTGGGGACATCTCGGGCGGGGTGGGGGGGAGGCCAGGTCTCCCCACATCCCCTCCACTTCCTCTATTGGGGGGCGGGGGGGGGGGGAGAACAAAGACAGCCCCTTGGGGGCTGCACACGGAACTGAAATCAGCCGTCTCTACAAGCTACACGTTTCCTCGTGTGAAAAATAAATATTTCCTCGGTCGCACAATTAGGCAGAAAACCGCAAACGGGAGAGAAGGTGGCCGCTGTGCCCAGGGTCCCCCTCTGCGTCTCAGCGCCGCCGGCCTCGGCGGGCACAGTCTCAAACAGAGAGGGCTCGGGGTGAAGGAATCGGAAGAAAGAAAAAAACACAACAAAATCACCAACGACAAAAAAAAAAAAAAGAGAGAGAGAGAGAGAAGAGAAAAATAACAATTCTTTGTACAGAATTTACATGATAACAAGCTTGACACAAGCCGAGATACCAGAGGCCCCTGCGGGCGGTGGCGGCCTCCAGGGCGGGCGGGCGGCCAGTCCTGGTCACGTCCCGTCAGTTATGCACACGCCTGTCCTGTTCTGCGTCCGGGGGGCGGGACCTGGGTGATTTTTTTGTTTTTTGTGTTTTTTTTTGTGTTTTTTTTTTTTTTTTGGAAGTACAAAGAAATGAGCCAAAAAAAAAAAAAAGTCTTCCCACGTGTTTCTACAAGAAACAATGTTCCCGAGAAAAAGTCCTTTCCGGCAGCCTAGCTATTTACACAGAAGTGGGGTCTGAGCTTCGCACACCTCCTTCCCCTTTCGCTGGATTCTACACGCGCACGAGAACCAAGCCCGTGGACTCGAACCCTGCAGAGGGCGGTGGGGAGGGGGGGGAGGGCGGGAGCGGGGGAAGGAGGGGCTAAGAAAAAGAAAAAAAGAAAAAGGAAAGAAAACCTTGTCAGGTCTAGATCTGAATTCTGAAATCTTTTCCGAGATCTTCCTTTTCTCTGGGAGAAAGCGTCTCACTCTGGAAATAAATATGCGCTTGATGTCTTAGGGAGAGTGCGGGCTGGGAGCGGGCAGGGGACGCTTATAAACGAAAAAGTCCACGTGCGTCTCGGTCAGACGGCCGGTCAGACGCCCGCAGCGGCCAGCCGGGCCCCGCCTGCCCCGGGCGGCCCTCCTCGGGCCCGTGACGCCGGGCCCTCCTGCTGGGCCCCTCGCTGCTGGCATTCGAAGGAGAAAGTAAACACTGAACCCAGACTTGGGGTGGCAGAGAGCCTGGGGGGGGGATTCCTGCCTGGGACGTGGCCCCCCTGGCCGCGGGGGGAAGGACAGACGGGGTGGTGTCTGTAGGTTCTTCTCCCGGAGTCCGTGGGTGGAGGGCGGGCCTTCCATAGTGTTCTGAGGTCAGAGCCGCCGGCAGCCCCTCCTGTGTGTGAGCAGCACCCGGCGGCGCCACGACTGCTGGACGGTCAGCGCCCCGGCCCACAGCGGCCTCTGCAGCCCCTGCCGGGGTCCCCGCTCCCCGAGTCTGCCTTCACATTTCAACGGTTAAAATGTCTTTTCGTGTGACAAGAAAGAAAATAAAGGGAAGACAAAAAAAAACAAAACAACAACGTAGCAGCATTCACGGAAAGAGGCTGATGACAAACCACAAGGGGAAAGAGGCAGGAGAGAGAGAGAGACGGAGCCGGGGAGAGCGACGCAGACAGAGGTGTTCACGTGGCGTCGGACGCGCGTCCTCGAGGGACACACGGGCTGGCGGGCGGGCGGGCGGACGGACGGACGGACGGACGGAGAAGCCCTTTCCCGCCGAGGGCCGGAGCCGGGCCTGGGGTAGTGTTGGGGCGCCAGGCCCTGCCGTGGCCGCTGGGTAGAGGACAGCACCTGAAATGGGGCGGGGGCCGGCCCGGGCCGGGCTAGTTGAGGGTCCCCCGGCAGTTCTCGGAGTTGCAGAGGCAGGGGATCTTGACGTCCTCGATGGGGAACTTGTAGTCGTAGGTGATCTCCTCGTTGACGTTGATGTGCTGCTTGGAGTAGATGACGATCTTCTTCTGCGACTCCACCGTGATCACCTTGGCGTAGCAGTTGGGCTGCGGGCCGGCGGGGGGCGGGGGGGGCCGGTGAGCAGAGGACCCGGGCAGCCCTCTACCCCCAGGGCCCCCGTGGAGCCCCGTGCCTGCCCCACGCCCGCCCCATGCCCCCACGCCCCCGCCACCTGCCCTGGCCTCAGCTCCCCCAGCCTGGCCTCCGTTACTATAATAGACAATGACAGTGGCGACAATCATCAGTTATCTCCCCGGGGCTTCCGCTTCTATGTGCAACGCAGGGGACTCCCCGTTTGTGTCTGTAGCCCCGGCCTCACGGCTGTGCTCCAGAGAAGGGGTCGGCAAACTCCGGCCCCCAGCTGCCCCCATTTCAGCAAATAAAGTTTTGTCGGCACACAGCCACACCCATCCTTTACATATTGCATAAGTTCCTTTTGTTACAGTGGCAGTGAAGCCGTTGCTAAGAGATGGTCTGAGCCACCAAGCCAAAAATATTTACGGCCCGGCGGGCCTGGCGCAGTGGTTGAGTGTCAGCCTATGAGCCAGGAGGTCAGGGTTCGATTCCCAGTCGGGCACATGCCCGGTTGCGGGCTCCATCCCCAGTGGGGGGCGTGCAGGAGGCAGCTGATCAATGATTCTCATCGTTGATGTTTCAATCGCTCCCTCTCCCTTCCTCTCTGAGATCAATAAAATATATTGTATATATAATTACCAATGACAGCAAAAGTTTGCTGGCCCCTGCTCCAGACCCAGAAACCCTAAGAGTGCCCGGTGTCTGCCTGTGGCAGCTCCAGCAGACACCTCTGGGGAGCACTGCACCATGCACACAGGTCCCCCAAGCCTCCACCTCCTACCCCCCGCCCCCGCCCAGCAAGGCCAGATCTGCCCACACCTGGCTGGGGTCTGTCTCCGATAGCCCGCCTCTTCCTGTTAGCTGCTCCCCACCCGGGCCAGAGGCTGCGGCCAGGGCCCGTCACCCCACCCCACCCCACCCCACCCGACTGCCGCTGCCTCTGCTGAGGAAGTCTGCCCTGAGCCACAGCCAGGACCTCTCCCCACAGGGCAGCACACACGCCACCTGTGACCCCACACCTCCCAGCGGCCTGCCTCAGCTGAGAGACCCTGTCAGCTCTGCCTGCCAGGCCGTGACCGCCCCCCCAACCTGCCAGCCTCAGCTCTCACCCTGCTCAACCCCACAGCCCCCCGCTGCCCCCAAACAGGCGTTCCCCCCCTGCCCCGGCACCACCTGTCCTGAGCGATCCCCTCCCTCCCTCAGCCCTCACAGGAGAGTCCCCGGGAAAGTCCCCACTGGTCACCACCCTGAGGGCAGCAGGCCGAGAGGCCGCTGGTCAGCACACTCGGCAGGCCTGCACGCAGGACACACTCCCGGGAGGACCTGCCCCTTCCCGTTCACAGAGCAGGACGTGGAGGCGCGGAGACACCCTGTGCGCAGCTTATGGTCACGGGCTAAGCAGTGACATCAAGACCTGAAACCGGAGTGAGGGGTGTTCTGCTCCAAGCCCCCTGTGCTTTTTATTTATTTATCTGCTTATTTTTATTTAATTTCAGAGCGGAAGGGGGAGGGAGGGAGGGAGGGAGAGAATCATCGATCGGCTGCCTCCTGCACACCCCTTACTGGGGATCGAGCCCACAACTAGGCCATGTGCCCAGACTGGGAATCGAACAGCGACCTCCTGGTTCAGAGGTCGACGCTCAGCCACTGGCCCACACCAGCCAGGCGGCCCGGGCCTGTTTTCAGAGTGAGAAACTCCTCTCCAGGACACCTGCCCGCCCCAGACCTGCGAGGCCCACCGGGGGGTCACCAGCCACAGGTGAGGCGTCTCAGTCCAAACTCTTAAGAGCAGAGTTAAAACTCAGCTCCTCAGTCACTCACTCCAACCACACACAGGTCGGCGCTCGGCCCTGCACAGGGCGGGCCCGTGTCCGCGGACAGCACGGACCCAGCGCTTTGCCCGCACCGCCCGGACCGGGCCTCACCGCGCCCTGTGCCCACTGCGCGGATGGGGAGACTGAGGCCCAGAGGAGAAGGGCTCCCTGCTGGCGGCCCCCCCGGCCCCGCCCCGCACCGGCACTCACGTTGCAGCTGTGGTTGATGAAGCGCGCGAAGTTGCCGCACTTGGTGGCGTCGATGATGGTGCGTGGTCCACCCGGAACATGTAGCTGCTCCCGATGCCCTCGTCCCTCATAGCGCTTCTCCCGCATGTCGGCGATCACCTGGCAGGAGAGCCTCTTAGGGCTGGGCGCCCGGCCCCCCACGCCCGGCCCCCCACGCCCGGCCCCCCCACGCCCGGCCCCCCCACGCCCGGCCCCCCCACGCCCGGCCCCCCCACGCCCGGCCCCCCACGCCCGGCCCCCCCACGCCCGGCCCCCCCACGCCCGGCCCCCCCCACGCCCGGCCCCCCCACGCCCGGCCCCCCCACGCCCGGCCCCCCCCACGCCCGGCCCCCCCACGCCCGGCCCCCCCACGCCCGGCCCCCCCACGCCCGGCCGCAGGGCAGCGCCCGCCGCCCGCCTACCTGGCGGATGTTCTGGCCCACGTACTCGATGACCATCTCGTCGGCCGCGATGGGCTCCATGGCGAACAGGCCCCAGTCGTGGATGTGGCTCTTGCAGAACTTGAGCTTTTTCTTCCGGAACTGAGGGCGGGAGGGGGGGAGGGGGGGTGAGAGGGCGGGGAGGGGAGGGAGGGAGGGGTGAGAGGGCGGGAGGGGTGAGAGGGCGGGAGGGGTGGGGGAGGGAGGGGTGAGAGGGGGGGAGGGGGGAGGGAGGGAGGGGTGAGAGGGCGGGAGGGGGGTGGGGAGGGAGGGGTGAGAGGGCGGGAGGGGGGAGGGAGGGAGGGGTGAGAGGGAGGGAGGGGTGAGAGGGCGGGAGGGGTGGGGAAGGGAGGGGTGAGAGGGCGGGAGGGGTGGGGGAGGGAGGGGTGAGAGGGGGGGAGGGGTGGGGGAGGGAGGGGTGAGAGGGCGGGAAGGGTGGGGGAGGGAGGGGTGAGAGGGTGGGAGGGGGGTGGGAGGGAGGGGTGAGAGGGCGGGAGGGGGTGGGGGAGGGAGGGGTGAGAGGGCGGGAGGGGGGAGGGAGGGAGGGGTGAGAGGGCGGGAGGGGGGAGGGAGGGAGGGGTGAGAGGGAGGGAGGGGTGAGAGGGCGGGAGGGGTGGGGGAGGGAGGGGTGAGAGGGCGGGAGGGGTGGGGGAGGGAGGGGTGAGAGGGCGGGAGGGGGGTGGGGAGGGAGGGGTGAGAGGGTGGGAGGGGGGAGGGAGGGAGGGGTGAGAGGGAGGGAGGGGTGAGAGGGCGGGAGGGGTGGGGGAGGGAGGGGTGAGAGGGCGGGAGGGGTGGGGGGAGGGAGGGGTGAGAGGGCGGGAGGGGGGAGGGATGGAGGGGTGAGAGGGCGGGAGGGGTGGGGAAGGGAGGGGTGAGAGGGGGGGAGGGGGGAGGGAGGGAGGGGTGAGAGGGCGGGAGGGGGGTGGGGAGGGAGGGGTGAGAGGGCGGGAGGGGGGAGGGAGGGAGGGGTGAGAGGGAGGGAGGGGTGAGAGGGAGGGAGGGGGGAGGGAGGGAGGGTGAGAGGGCGGGAGGGGTGGGGGAGGGAGGGGTGAGAGGGGGGGAGGGGGGAGGAAGGGAGGGGTGAGAGGGGGGAGGGGGGTGGGGAGGGAGGGGTGAGAGGGCGGGAGGGGGAGGGAGGGAGGGGTGAGAGGGCGGGAGGGGTGGGGGAGGGAGGGGTGAGAGGGGGGGAGGGGGGAGGAAGGGAGGGGTGAGAGGGGGGAGGGGGGTGGGGAGGGAGGGGTGAGAGGGCGGGAGGGGGGTGGGGAGGGAGGGGTGAGAGGGCGGGAGAGGGGTGGGGAGGGAGGGGTGAGAGGGCGGGAGGGGTGGGGGAGGGAGGGGTGAGAGGGGGGAGGGGGGTGGGGAGGGAGGGGTGAGAGGGCGGGAGGGGTGAGAGGGAGGGAGGGGGGTGGGGAGGGAGGGGTGAGAGGGCGGGAGGGGTGGGGAGGGAGGGCGTGAGAGGGGGGGAGGGGGGGTGGGAGGGAGGGAGGGGTGAGAGGGCGGGAGGGGTGAGAGGGAGGGAGGGGTGAGAGGGAGGGAGGGGGGAGGGAGGGAGGGGTGAGAGGGCGGGAGGGGTGGGGGAGGGAGGGGTGAGAGTCCCGGTCTGGGCCCTGCCGCCTGCCGACGGCCCGGCCTCACCTTGAGCTGGTTGAACTTGAGCAGGTCGCTGTCGCAGCTGCCGGTGAAGGAGGACAGCAGGCGCCGCTGCTCGGACCGGCGCTCGGAGCCGGCCCGGGTGGAGGCGTGCGGCTGCGCCGGGATGCTCATGCCCTGCGAGGGGCGGAGGTCAGAGGTCAGAGGTCAGGAAAGGGGCGAGGCGCCCGTGTCCCCGTCACCGCCCTGATGAGCTCACCCTAACTCTGGGTCCCTGCCACCCCACTTCCTCGCCCCAGCCTCCGTGCCTCCCCTTCCTGACAAACAGCGCCCTCCACCCCTCCGTCCTTCCCGGCTCAGCGGGGGCCTGGGACACCCCGCTTCTCTGCTGCAAGATGGCGGTGTGTTTCCTCCAAGCCCCGTGGCTCCCACCACGGCCCCTCACAGCTGCCCCGAAACTCGAAACCACAGCTCCTGCGGTCACACCCTCAAACCCCGTCCTCCCGGCCGCCCTCACCCTCCGGCCAGCTCCTAGCACCCGAAGCCGCACCCTCCCACACACTGCGCTGGCCGGCGGTCAGCACTCCACAGGCCCTGGTGATGCCCGAAGTGCAGGTGCCACCCCCTCCCTCCTCAGCGCTGGGCGTCCAGCTCCCAGGCCAGGCCCACCCGTTCCCTTGTCTCTCCCGCCCAATCCACTCCACTTCCAACATCCTAACATTCCTGCCGTTCCCTCACTGGTGTCCATGTTTCCCCCACAGCCGCCCGAGCCCGACCCCCGCACGTCCGACATCGGTGTGAGCGGTGTGAGCGAGAGATCACAGGCTGAGCCGGCCCCGCCCGCCCTCTCCAACCCTCCTGTGGCTCCTCCCGTACAGAATGCAAATCCTCTACAGAATGCAAATCCTCGTCCTCCCGCAGCCTCTCCGGTGACACCTGGCCTGGCCTTTCCTTCCCGCCCAGGCCCTGCCTGCCGCAGCCAGTCCTCCCCTCACGGGACCCTCTCTGCTCAGCTCCTTACGGAGGCTTTCCTCTGCTTCTCGGCGGCCCCTCCCCGTTACCCACGGGGCTGTTTCTCCACTTCATTCAGGTCTGGCTCAAGTGTCACCTTCTCTGGCCCCGTCTCGCCAACCCCCAGCCTCCTCTCCTGTGGCCTCCGCCTGGCACCCATTTGTTCACTGATTTCCTACCCCCCTCAGGACGTAAGGGCCGCGAGGAAAAGAATGTCGTTTTGTTCGCTGTCCTGCAGCCCAGGACGGCGCCTGGAACACAGCGAGAGCTCCGCAGGGATTTGCTTCATTGAAAAAAGGCACGGCCCGGCCGGGGTGGCTGCTCAGTGGCTGAGCATCGGCCTATGAACCAGGAGGTCACGGTTCGATTCCTGGTCAGGGCACAGGCCCAGATTGCAGACTCCATCCCCAGTGTGGGGTGTGCAGGAGGCAGCCCATCGATGATTCTCTCTCATCACTGATGTTTCTAACTCTCTCTCCCTCTCCCTTCCTCTCTGAAATCAATGAAAGTATAAAAAAATAAAAAAGTAAAATTAGACCTAACTGCTCTGGCTCAGTGGATAGAGCGTCGGCCTGAGGACTCAAGGGTCTCGGGTTCGATTCCAGACAAGGGCATGTACATTAATTGCATGTAGGGGGTGTGCAAGAGGCAGCTGATCCATATTTCTAGCTCTCTATCCCTCTCCCTTCCTCTCTTTAAAAAAAATCAATATATATTTTTTAAAAAGTAAAATTTTAAAAAATTAGAAAGGAATGAGTGAGCCTTCTGGAAACGCAACTGAGCTCTGCCCACACCCCTGACTGAAGCTCTCAGAGGCTCTCCCTGCCCGCCCTCCCCTCACCACTCACACTCTCCATGTGCCACACCCGCCACCACCCTCCCCCTGCCCGCACCCCGGCCAGGCCCCCGGCCCGCCGCCCAGGCCCGAAGGCTCGGTGTACCTGGGTGTCCGTGGGGGGCTCGTCCGTGCTGGCGCGGGTGCTGTTGAGGTATCTCATCTTGTCCTTCTTGTCGATGGTGTAGAAGCCCTCACTGCGGGCGCAGCCTGTGGCGTGCTCCGGGATGTCATCCTCCCGCTTCTTTTTCTTGGCTGAAGAGAGGCTGGTGGGTGGGTGTGGGTCAAGGGCCACGTGGACACGGATGGCAAACCCCTCCTGCGACGCGCCCACCGGTCCCGCCGTGCCACCCTCAGACCAGCCTCCAGGAGGATACGGACCCCGCCTCATGCCCACCACTCCGCCACCCGGCCCGCCACGGCGGCCAGAGCTCCCAGCTGCCAGGGGTACCCAGCTGCACAGCTGTGGGCGTGTCTTATAATTACCCACTCTCTGCCTCAGTTTCCTCATCTGTAAACTGGGTTCCTAACGGTGCCTCTCTAGATAGCTACTGAGATTTAGGGGCCTAGCAGAGTTCCTGACACGAAGAAAATGCTCAGCAAGTCCGTTTAGAGCAGTGGTTCCCCACCGGTAATACAGCTCCTCCTGCTGTGGTGACGCCAACCATAAAATTGTTTTTGTTGCTACTTCATAACTGTAACATTTCTGCTACTGTTATAAATCGTAATTAAATATCTGTGTTTTCAGATGGTCGCCCAAGACCACTGGCTCTACAGCACCGGTTCTTAACCCTGACCCACAGGCTGAGCACCGCTGCTGTGGAGCCTAAGACCCTCGGAAAACACGTAACAGTAGTAAAATCATAGTAACAAAAATAACTTTATGGCTGGGGTCACCATGAGGAGCTGTATTCCAGGGCCGCGGCATCAGGAAGGAGGAGGACCGCTGGTTTAGGACGGGGGAGGCGAGTTCCAGCCTCAAACACCCTGTTCACCAGCGGCTCTCAGGGGAGCCTGCGGTGAAGAGCCACGTTCTGGAGCCAGATTTCAGCTCTGCCACTTTGGGGCTGTGTGACCCTGGGCAGGCTGCTGAGCCTTTCTGAGCCGCGGCTCCTACACAGACATGATGGGACCTCCCTGGGCTGCTGCCTCCGTTACGTGGAACGGCCACTCCGCTCCCCTCGGTCAGCTGTGAGCCCTGCCGTCTGGGGTGAGCCCGGCTGGCCTGGGGGCGTTTATAGCGTCAGTGCCGACCCCGCGTGGGGACAGACGCTGCCTCTCGGGGCCGGTGGCCGTGCTCCCTCCGCCCTCTCGGGCCGGGGCCGGGCCCGGGCCGCGGGCAGGATATAGGGGTGGTACACCCAGAGCGTGTCGTTGAGCCAGTCCATGCCGTTGTCCTGCTGCAGCAGCCGCTCGTAGGTGACGCACAGGAAGCGGATGTCCTCCTCGTCGATGCCGCCGTTCCAGATGTCGTACAGGATGGTCATCTCCTCGAACTCGGAGCGCGGCCGGAACAGGGGCGGCGGCGGGGAGCGCCCGGGCGAGGCGGGCGCCGCGGGGTCCTCGTGGCGCTTCCGGGGCGGCCGGCGCCAGGGGCCGCGCGCCTTGGCCAGCTCCAGCAGCTCCTCGGCCGCGTCGTCGCGCCCGCGGGCGCCCGGGGGGAGGCCCTCCGACAGCCACTGGTTCTCCAGCTCCTTGAAGGGCAGCTTGGCGGGCTCGGCGGGGGGCGGGGGCGGGGGCGGCGGCGGCTGGGGGGGCAGGGGCGGCGGGGGGGCCGGGAGCCCCGTGTTCCGGAAGTCCAGGGTCACGGCCCGGGGGTCGTGGGCGCTGGGGAAGACCGGGGTCTGCGGCTGGCCCGGCAGGAGCAGGAGGTCCCTGCCCAGGGCGGCGGCCCCCGGCGGCCGGACCAAGGCCCCGTCCAGGGAGAGCAGGGCTGGGGGGGACCGGCGGGGCCGGCCCGGCTTCCTCTTGATGGGGGGCGGGCAGGAGGCCAGGGGGGTGGGGAGCAGGGGCGGCAGCTGGGGAGGGGCCCGCGCTTGGGGCCGCAGGACGGGCACGGGCACGGGCAAAGCCAGGGGCAGGGGCAGGGGCAGGGGCAGGGGCAGCGGCAGGCCGGTCTCCAGGAGCACCTGGGACGGCAGGGGGCCGGGCCGCTCGTCCCGGCGGCCGGGGGGCAGGGGGCAGAGGGGCAGGAGCAGGGGCCCGCCGGGCTCGGGGAAGGTGGGCGTGAAGCTGAAGTCCCGGCCGGGCGTCCGGGGGAGCCCGCCGCTGCCCAGGCCGGGGGACTGGGCCGGGTAGGAGAAGGGGCTGCCGGGCACCGGCGGGGAGCTCAGGGACAGGGTGCTGCTGCCCCCCGACAGCGGGGGCTCCCCGCCGGGCGTGGCTGGCACCGTCTCCATGCTCTGCGACTTGGCCAGGCCGCAGATGCCCGGCGTCCGCGGGGGCTGGTCTTCGGGTGGCGGCTCCAGGGGGGCGGGCGGGGCCGGGGGCTCTGGGGTCTCGGGCTCGGGCGGAGGGCTGGGGGGCCGGGGCGGTCGAGGGGGTGGCAACGGCGGCTGCGGAGGCACGGAGAGCAGCAGAGGGGGCTCGGGCTTTGCTTCCGCGTCCTCCCCTGCAGAGACGGGTGGAGACCAGGCCACGTTAGTCGGTTCAAACACCTCTGGGTGCCCTACTTCTGCCCCACTGCGCACTTGATACCTGCCCCACGCACAGCTCCGCGTCCCCGAGACTCTCCTGAGCGTAAAGACGGAGGCCCCCGCCCCCGTCCCCCCCCGCCGCCGAAACCAGCTTGGCTCGGTGGATAGAGCGTCGGTCTGCGGACTGAGAGGTCCCGGGTTCGATTCTGGGCAAGGGCATGTGCCTTGGTTGCGGGCACATCCCCAGTGGGGAGTGTGCAGGAGGCAGCTGATGGATGGTTCTCTCTCATTAATGTTTCTGACTCTCTGCCCCTCTCTCTCCCTCTCTGTAAAAAATCAATATATATATATATATATATATATATATATATGATTATTAAAAAAATAAAAAAAGACGGCACCCAAGCTGAGCCCCTGAGGACTCTCAGCCTCCAGCCCGGGGTCGGGGACACAGCAGGTGCCGGTGTTAAACGTAAACCGGAGGCGGAGGCACGGCCGGCAGCCTCTGCCTGTCTCTAGAACAGCGCTGTGGACAGGGACTGCGCTGTGAACCAGGAGAGGGGGCTCTGTGAGCCAATCGGAGCCCCGTGTCTCCGGGGCAGGGCCTGTCGGGGCCTCTGCGCGTTCCTCCACGTGTTTGCCGCGTTCTCTATCGCACCAGCCGTTCCCTTGCACCTCGGCCTGGAACCAAAGCCCTCCGGGGCAGATCTCTCTGTCTGTCTGTTAACGCCTCTACAACAGCACCGGGGACGCAGCCACGTCTCACTAAAACGCCTGTGAGGACCAAGGCCTGCGGCTCTGCAGCTGAAGAACAGAACTAAGCGCATGTAACAGGCTTCTTCCCTGAGGGCTTCAAGTCAGAGTGCGAACTAACAGCTGGCTGCCTCGCTGAGTCTAAGTCCATTAAAACTAAGGACCACAGACCCAGCACCCTGCTCCCCACCGCCCTCCAGGGCTCTCACAGCACCGTGTCCAGTGGCCCCCAGCCGGCTCAGGGCCGAGCAGACACGTCCATGGCGGCGGGGAGTTCTAGTGGAACGCACTGCCCGCCCGACACGCTCCGCGCAGCTCCAGCAAGCCCGTGTCCCCGCCTGTCTCCCGGCCCCGCGCCCCAGAGCCTCCCCACCTGCCTGGCCCTCCTTTGGGGGAGCAGGGCCTAACCTGTGGCACCTTCCACACCCCCATCCTCTCCTCCCACCCCCCCGCACGGCGGGGGCATCGGCCACCCACCCCATTTTGCAGATGGGGAAACTGAGGCCTGGGAAAGTTCCCTGATGTACCCAGCGGAGCCTGGGCTCCTCCTGCCCCCGCCCCACAGTCCCCCGGGGCCGGGGCAGTTACCTCGGGGGGGCTCCGGGGGCGGGGGGAGGCGGGCCTCCGTGTCTGTCGCAGGAGGCTCCGGGGACGGGGGCCTGGCCGCTTCCTGGCTCGGACCCGGCTCCCTGGGGGGTTCTCTCGCGCCCGCGGGCGGGGGCAGCTCCTCCATCGCGGGGGTCCGCTCCCCGGGGCCCTCGTCCTCGATGTCCACTTCCTCCTCCGTCACGGGCTCGACCACCGGGGCCCGCGCGTCCGCGTCCTCCTCGAAGCTCTCGTCGGGGACGGCGGGGGCCATGCTCTCGTCCGTGGTGGCCTCCTCCTCCTCCTCTTCCTCCTCCTCCTCCTCCTCCTCCTCCTCCTCCCCGGCCGCCGGCTCTTCTTCATCCTCCGAGGAGGACGATGACGAGGACTCGGAACTGGACTCGAACTCCGAAGACGAGGAGCTGCTGCTGGAGGAGCCGAGCCCCGCCCTGCGGGTGGCCACGCTCGCCGTCTCCTCTGGGGGGGACACGGGGGGAGCGGTCACTCCGCCGCGCAGGGGGACACGGGGGGGACACGGAGGGGACACGAAGGGACACGGAGGGAGCGTGGGGGGACATGGAGGGGGCGGTCACTCCCGCTGTGCGGGGGGACACAGAGGGACATGGAGGGAGCGGTCACTCCGCCGCGCGGGGGGACACGGGGGGACACGGAGGGAGCGGTCACTCTGCCGCACGGGGGGACACGGGGGGGACACGGAAGGACACGGAGGGAGCGGTCACTCCGCCGCACGGGGGGACACGGGGGGGACACGGAGGGACACGGAGGGAGCGGTCACTCCGCCGCACGGGGGGACCCGGGGGGGACACAGAGGGGGCGGTCACTCCCGCTGTGTGGGGGGACACAGAGGAACACGGGGGGAGCGGTCACTCCGCCGCACGGGGGGACACGGGGGGACACGGAGGGGGCGGTCACTCCCGCCCTGTCCGGACATCTCACAGGAGCAGGACCGCAGGGTGCGTGGGGCGTGTGCCCAGACGGGCTGTGACCGGGCCAGGCTCTGCCGCAGAGGCCCGCTCACCTGCGTCCGAGCCGCCTTCCTCCCTGCGGCTCGCCTCCGACCCGGCCAGGTCCTCCTCGCCGTCGCTCTTGGAGCCTTCCCGGCCGTCGCTGTCCTCGTCGTCCTGGGGGACGGAGGGGGTGAGCACAGCGCCCCTCGCCCGCCCGGCGCCCCGGCCGCCCGCCCCGAATGGCACCTTGTCCGACGTGGAGGAGGAGGAGGAGGAGGAGGAGGAGGAGGAGGAGGAGGAGGAGATCTGGCTCCCGGGGGCTTCTTCCTCTTTCTCTTCTTCCTCCTCCTCCTCCTCTTCTTCCTCCTCCTCCTCCGTGCTGTCCGGCTCCTCCTTGTCCGAGGCCGAGGAGGAGGGTGAGGTGGACGAGGACCCCGAGGAGGAGGAGGCCGACGAGGACGAGGACACGGACAGTGACTCCTTCTCGTCCTCCTCGCCGCCGCTGTCCAGCTCCAGGGGCCGGGCCGGCCGCCGCCGCACGCCCACGCCCTTGGCGTCCCGCTTGGCCAGCTCGCTGGGGGCGTCCGCCATGTCCCGGTCCCGCTCGCGCTCCGACTCTGCGGGGAGGGGGGTGTCGGCGGGAGGAGGAGGGGAGGAGCCGCCCCCGGGACGGAGGGAGACGGACACACACACACACACACACACACACACCTTCGTCCTCCTCGTCCACCGAGGCCGAGGGCCGCAGCCGCTTCTGGTCCCCGGCCGTGGCCGTGTCCGGGGGCTCCTTCCGCTTGACCTTGAAGGAGGGCAGGCGGATGGCCCCGCGCAGCCCGATGCCCAGGCCCAGGCCCTCGTAGCCCAGGCCCTCGCCCTTGCCCCACGACTCCAGCAGGCACGAGGTGATGCGGTCCTTGGGCTTCGGCCGGTCCTCGTCCTTGTGCTCGCCCGACTTCACCGGGGTCAGCGAGGCCTGCGGGCGGGAGGGGACGTCCCCGCGGTGAGGGGGCCGCCCGCCGGCGACTCCCTGGGCGCCCCCGCCCCCTCCCAGGGCAATCAGCTGCTCCCGGGACGCCCCGGAGGTGGCAATTCTCCAAAAACATCACTTCAGCCGAGACCGGTTTGGCTCAGTGGGTAGAGCGTTGGCTTGGGGACTGAAGGGTCCCGGGTTCAATTCCGGTCAAGGGGCATGTACCTTGGTTGCGGGCATATCACCAGTAGGGGGTGTGCAAGAGGCAGCTGATCGATGTCTCTCTCTCATCGATGTTTCCAACTCTCTATCTCTCTCCTTTCCTCTCTGTACAAAACCAATAAAATATATTTTTAAAAAAAAAAAAGTGGGAAATGTTATTAAAAAAACATCACTTCACACCCGGCACGCGTGCGGGCCTTTCCTGGGGTGGGGCAGTGTCCCCGGGGGTGTCTCGGGAGGAGAGGGTGCTGGCCGGGCCCCCCCGCTCCGGCCCCAGCCCCCCCCCCCGCTCAGCCCCGGGCCCCCCGCTGCCGCCCACCTTGGCCATCCGCTCCTTCTTGTCCCACCACTCGTCGAAGGCCCGGAAGGCCACCACCTCCACCATCTTGCGGTTGAGGTCGCGCTTCATGATGGCCTTCAGCTCCTTGAGCACCACCAGCAGCACGCCGTCCACCGTGGCCTTGTGCGGGTCCTCCTGGCGCGGCAGGTAGCCCGGCGGCGGCACGGACGGGTCGAACTTGGGCAGCGGCGGCCAGGGCTGGCCGCGGCCGGGGCCCGCGCCGCCCAGGGCGAAGGGGCCGCGGTAGGGCGGCAGGTTCACGAACTGCAGCCCGGCCGCGGCGGCGGCCATGAAGGGCGGGTAGGGGCAGGCGCCGTGGCCGGTCATCAGCCGGCTCAGCATCTGCGTCTGCATCTGGAAGGACATGGGCATGCCGCCCCACTGGCCGCCCAGCACGTGGCTCATGTCCACCTGCATCACCGGGAACAGCCCCGGCGGGAAGGGCGGCAGGGGCGGCAGGATGGGCGGGGGCGGCACGCCGGGCGGCGCCGGCAGCGGGGGCGGGGGCACGGCCACGGCCGGGTGGGCCGGGGGCGGCGGCGGCGGCGGCAGGGGGGGGGGCATGGGGAAGCCGGGCTGCGGCGGAGGGGGCGGCGGGGGCGGGGGCAGCGGCGGGAAGCCGGGGGGCGGGGGCAGCGGCAGGTTCGGGGCCAGCACGGAGGGGCCTGCCACGGCCGCCGACCCCGGGGCCACCACCATGGGCTTGGGGCAGTCGGCGCTGGTGATCGGGGCCGAGGGCATCTCGTCGTCGGAGATCTCCATGTCCTCGCCCGAGGACTGCTGGCCCTGCGGAGAGAAGGGAGACGGCGTGAGCGAGCGTGAGCCTGGGGGGCCAGGCCAGGCCAACCCCAGAATGCTCTCTCAGCACCGGCGAGTTGGAGGAGAGGCCTCCAGCCACGTGGCCTCAGCAACGCACATCACCTCTCTGAGCCTCAGTGTCCCCATCTGCATAATGGGCGTCCCAGTCCCTGCCTCCGGGGTTATCATGAGGACCCCGTCATTTCACAAACACCCCCTCAGCACTGTCCTCGGTGCTGGCCACGCAGCGCTGAACAGGACAGACAAGGCCCCCGGAGCTGGGCCCCCAGAGGGGGGAGGCAGAAGGGAGTCGGGAGAAAGAGGTGAGATACGCCGTGTGTCCCGGAGAAAAAGGAAGCCGGGAAGGGGGTGCGGGGAGAGGAGGAGGACAGATTCTGCTTCCGTTTGAGAGCTTCTGTTTCAATTTGTATTCAGAGAGGATAACGCTAATAACCAGCGCCTCCGCGGCTCTCCCTGTGGGCCTGGCGCTTCTCTCAGCACTGCACCTACATCAACTCAGAGCGCCCTACGGGCCGGGCCTGCCAGCTCCTCCTCTGCGGAGCGAGAAGCGGGCACAGAGAGCTCCCGTCCTTGCCCAAGGCCACACAGCCAGCAGGAGGCGGAGCGGGATTTGAACCAGAAGGGGCTCCCGGTCAGCCTGCGGTCCTCCCTGTGGCAGAGAAGCCGGAGGAGAAGGAGGGGTGGGGTTTGACAGGACTAAGGCTACATAAACAGGAGGTATGACTTTGTTTCCCTTAATTACCCTTTTCATCGAGTCTCATGATGGATGATGGGCCCCTCTGTATGGGCCTTTCTTCTCTCACTTTATTTTTAGGATTGCGTTTATCGGGGCGACAATGGACAGTAAGACTGTGCGGGTTTCAGGCGTACCGCTCTATAACACATCCTCTGTGTGCTCTGCTGTGTTTTCACCGCCCACGTCAAGACCCCTTTCCCTCTGCTAATCACCACACTGTTGTCTGTGTCTGAGCTTTGTTTTTGTTTTGTTTTTTTTGCTTAATCCCTTTACCTTTATCACCCAGCCTCCCAACTCCCTGCCCCTCTGGCGGCCAGTCTGTTCTCTGTGTCTATGAGTCTGTTTCTGATTTGTTAGTTCATTTTGCTCATTTGATTCCACATGTGAGTGTATCACATGGTGTTGTCTTCCCCTCACTGGCTGTGCCACTTCCCATGATGCTCTCCAGGCCCACCCACGCTGCTGCAAACGGTGAGATTGGTGAGATTGCCTTCTCTTAACCGCACCGCAGCTCTCCGCCCCCTCGGCGCCTGCGGGCCACGTGGCCGCCGTCAGTAACGCTGCGGTGAGCACACGCGCCCCCTTCCTTATCCGCGCTGTGACCTCGGGATGCCGGCTCCCCTCCCCCCCTCCTGACAGGCGAGGAAACATGGCGAGAGCGCCGAAAGCCACTGGCCCGAGAGGCAGAGCCGGGCACCGGCAGGCCGGGGCTCCGGCCAGGATGCCGCCTGGGGCGGGGGCTGCTGTGGAGCCCAGGGATCTGGTGGCCACCCCGGGAGAACAGGGGAGTCGAGGGCAAGGGCCAGTTTGCACTGGGGTGCAGGGGGGAGGCGTGGGGCTGCACGGTGGGGGTGGAGCAAGAAGGCAAGCAGGGGTGGGGAGGAAAGGGCCGGGCCACCCCCAGGCTCTCGAGTCGGGACAAGAGGCGAGAAGCTGCCCTGGGCGAACCTGGTGGAGGCGGACGGGGGGTGTGCAGGCGGTAAGGTCAGCCTAGAGGCGAGGAAGGCCTCACAGGAAAACAGGGGGTGGGGTGGGGTGTGGAGAGAAACAGCAAATCTATGGCAGCAGCAGCAAAAAGCTCTGGCTTTTGCTAGGTCCTCTCTATTCTCCTTCTCTCTCTCCCTTCCTCCCTCCCTCCCTCCCTCCCTCCCTCCCTCCCTCCCAGGGTCCCCACGCGAATGCTGAGAGAGCGAGAGCGAGCGGCGGGCAGACCCAGCCTGGTGCTCCGGACAGCGCCCAGAGGATCAGCCCTGGACAGCGCCCAGCAAGCGGCGCCGCCAGCAGAGGGTTAACCCAGCCAGCCAATCACGGGAGCCGGGATCTGCGCTTGGCCTCGGCCCCTCCCTTCCTCCCTCCCTCCCTCCCTCCCTCCGCCCGGACTTGCCTGGGGTGAGAACCAGAGCCTGGGGTGAGAACCAGAACCGGAGGAAACAGCCCCAGCGCCCAGCACCAGCCCAGGCGGTGCCTGGAGCTCCCCCTGGGGCGCCTCCCTCAGGCCCAGTGTGAGGCAGGTGCTCGCCCCTTCCCATTTCCCTGGCCCCGAAACTGAGACTCAGAGAGGGAAAGTGCGTGCCAGAGCCGGGGCTCAAGGCCTGGCGCCTGCAGTTTTACCCACCAGTCTGTGAAGAAAGGGGATCTCCCTCCTTTATTCCCCCTCCTCCTCCCCCCCTCAAAGCGGGCCTCCCTGCGCAGCCCCGGGGGGCAACTCCTTGGTCAGTACCCAGGAGCAGAGATGCTGCTCTCCCAGCGGCCAGCAGGGGGCGCGCGAGGCCAGCCTGGAGGTCCTCAGTGCTCCCAGGCCTCCCAGGGCTAATAAGGTCCCGAGGCATCCAGGGCCCTGGCGCTCTGGGCCTCAGCCTCCGCCGCTTCCCTTCAGTGACTCGGGGGGGGGGGGGAAAGCCCACCCTCCGACTGCTCTGTGCCTCTCTGCCCGCTGGTCAATGGAGGGAAGAGGGAGGGCCGCCGGGCTGGCAACCCCCACCTCTGCACACCTGTCAACTCCCCAGGCTCTGGCTCTGCGGCACCTGAAACCACTTCCCCAGAACTGCCCGGAGGGCCCCTGGAGCCCCAGCACCTGTGGTCCCTCCTGGGCAGGCCGTGTTCCTCTCTGTTCCTCCCCGAGGCAGCCAGACCGGCCTAATCACAGGGCCTTTGGCGGGGACCCTCCTCCCGCCACCCACGGGGGCACTGTGCTCTGTCTATGCCCCTGGCCGCTCTTGCCCATCCGGCCCACAGGTTCCGGCCCACAGGTTCCGCACAGGTCTCCCGGAGGAGCAGAGTGGTCAAGGAAGATGACCTAGTACCCGCCTCCTCCCCTCCTTCCCCCCTCCCCCCCACCAACCCTGAAGCTGGGGGTTCGGGCAATGAGACCCCAGGAGAGGATCTAAGGGTGAGGACAACCTCCTGGCTCTGGGCTGCAGCCTCCCCCTGGGCTAACCCTTAACTCCTTCACCACTGAGCCAGGGGAAGTGGGAGAAGGCACGTTTCAGTGCCCTCCCTGCCTGCCCGCCATGGTTCCCCCTCCTTCCGGAGGCTCCAGGGCTCCCACCTTCTCCCCAACCTTCCCGAGGAGCCTCGGGACCACCCTGACCATCCATCCCTCAGCCGCCCCACAGAGCAGGGCGCCGCACCATCACCACAGCCCGCACCATCACCACAGCCCGCACCATCACCACAGCCCGCACGCTCCGGGACCCGGGGGCCTCCCCCCACAGACGGAGCCAGAAGAGATCCCTGGGAAGCCCTGGCTTCCCACTCCCAGGAGGGCGGCAGAACTAGGTCACGCTTCCTTCTCGCCTCGGCTACTCGGGAACCTAAGAGCCAGACCAGCGGCTCAATCACAGCCTCGTGCTTCCTGCATCCCTTTTTTTTTTTATCCCTTTTTCATTCTCTGCCGCTGACCTGCTCTTCTGGCCGCCCTAGCCCTGCTGCTTCTATGTCTTAGCTAGATGTCCAAGGAGATGCTGTTTCAGACGGGGAAGGAGGGAGACACACCAGACAGACAAAGCCCATCCCAGAGGAGAGACGGACGGACAAAGCGGGCGGTACCTCATCCATCTTCTCCGAGGTCGGGGTCCTGTCTCCAGCCAGGTCCAAGGTCGCCTCGGTCGCCTGGCCCAGGAGGCCGGAGGGGTCCGGGGGGCCCGGCTCGGGCGGGGGGCGGGGGCCCAGCCCCAGGTCCAGCTCGTCGTCCTCGTCCGAGTCCGGCAGGGGCGTGGGGCTGATGTCCTCCAGGCCGGTGCTGGAGGGGCGCGAGGAGGGCGGCGTGGGGCCGCGGAAGCCCGGCTGGCAGTTGGCGCCGAAGGGCGCCAGCGGGGAGAGCTGGGAGGAGGAGGAGGAGATGGGGCTGCCCTCCATCTGCAGCTCCGGGTCCGAGTCCTGCTCCGGGAGGAAGGGCAGCTTGGTGCGCTGCTCCTTCAGCAGCATCTCGATGCGCGAGTCCAGGCTGTCGTGCGGCTTCTCCAGCCCCGCGGGTGACGGCGCCTCCAGCGTGGGGGTGCCCGGGCTGTGGCAGGGCTCGGGGCTCCAGCCGAAGGCCGGCCGGCCACCCAGCTCCAAGCTGTTGGCCTCGGGGGGCGGGGGGCCGGGCGGCGTGCCCGGCTTCTCCTTGGTCCGGGGCTCCGTGGGCGGCAGGGGCGGGGGCGCAGGGGCCCTCCGGAACTCCCCACTGTCCCGGGCCCCGAAGGCGGCGGCGGTGGCCGTGGTGGGGGCGGCCGTGGTGGTGGTGGGGGCGGCGGGCTCCTCGGGGGGCGGGGGGAACGGGGGCACCGGAGTCTGGTAGGGGGAGAAAGCGGACTTGAACGTGACCCCGGGAGCGGGGGTCGCCTGGGCGGGGGGCGGCGGAGTGTGGGCGAACGTGGCCGAGTCCTGTGGCTGGGCCTTGAAGGGAGGGCCGCCGCCGGCCCCGCCGCCCACGGCCCCGAACGGGAGGTCCGCGGAGCCCCGGAAGCCGGCCGCGGCCCCGGCCCCCGCGGGGGCGGCGGGCGAGTTGTGGACGTAGTGGTGCTCGTGGCGGCGGTTGTAGGCGTCCGTGAACTTGCTCTCGTGGCGCCGGGGCTTGAAGGGCACAGCGGGGTCCTGGCCGAAGAGGTACGAGGGCGTGGGCTGGCGGCTGGAGTAGCTGGAGTCCTGCGAGAACGGGGTGCCCAGGCGCGGCGTGAGCGGGGTGCCCTGCCCGTAGGAGTTGGGGGTGTCCAGGCGGCAGCTGGAGTAGGCGGTGTCCTGGGAGAAAGGCGTCCCGCCGCTGTTCGGGGTGACAGAGGAGGAGCCGGAGCCACAGCCCGTGGAGAGGCCACCATCCTTGAGGCGCTTCAGGGCATCAGACAACTAGAGAGAGAGGGAGAGAGAGGGAGAGGGAGAGAGGGGGGTGAGGTCACTGGGGGGGTCTGTCCCCCTCTCACTCTGGCTGCCAGGAGTTCAGAGCCAAACTGGTCGCCTCGGGACGGCAACATGTGAAGTTGGGGGCGCGGGAGGTTGAAGAGGAGCATCTGGCTGGTCCCACCCTTTCTCTATCTACTCTCAGGGCAGCCAGTTATCCTCGGGGACCCTGCAGGGTCTTTCCTGTCCCTCAGGCGGAGAGAAGAGAAGATCCAGGACCTCCTTCCCGCCTCCTTCCCGGCAGGGGGAGCAGCAAGGACTACGGGCGTGGGGCTGAGAGGGGCCTCCCAGCCTCTGGCTGAAATTATAGGACCTGGCAAAGGAGCCGAAGGAACCCAGCTGGCCGGCGAGGGACCGGGCTCTTGGTTCGGGAAAAGCCGCTCCGCAGGGAGGGTGGCGGCAGAGGCTGGGGACAGGCTGGGACGGCTCTCAGGTGTGGGTGGGCCGTGGAGCATCCTGGGAGGCGGGAATTGGAGGGGGGGTGTCAGTCTTGCTCTGGAAAGAGGGACCTGAACTCTGCTTTCTGGGTGCACGGGGCACAGGGTGCAGCACCTTCGAGGAGAGCGGGCTCCAGGTGGGCTCTGGGGCCGTGGGAACCCCAGGCTGTGCGTGGCCAGGCTCGGTTCCCTCCTCGGCCCCGGGGGCCACACGAGGGAGCTGGTGATGGGGAGAGGGGCGCTGATGTGATAAACCCACCTGCAGGGCCTCGTTCACGATGGGAGAGACCGCATCCAGCTCGCCCACCGGCAGGGTCTGGGGTGTGTACCGGCCCGTGACCAGCAGCTCATAAAACCGCATCCGGGTTTCCCCTGTGGAGGGACAAGGGAGGCGGGCTTCAGCCAGTTCCCCGACGGGGCGGCCCCCACAGGCTGGCTTCTTTGTGGGTCCCCGTGCCCGAGACCCCAAGCCTGGGGAAGCTGTGTGAGTCTATCCCAGTTCCCACCTCTCTGCACCCTCCCCAGGAGCCCCATCTGCGCCGCGAGGCTGCTACGCTGTATGATTTTTCTCACCTGAGACTCAGAAGTTAATGCCCGGTGGGGCTGGGGTTCCCCCAAATACAGAAATGCCACCCCAACACAAAGCCTCTTCCTGCACCTGGACCCCCCGAGAAAAGAGCCAGGTCCCCCCAGTCCTGCCCTTTCCCTGTGCCAGGAGCAGCCAGGGCCTGGCGGCGTGTGGGGAGGAGAGGGGGCAGTTTGTGGGTAACTGATGGGGGCCAGGTGACCAGCAGTTTACAATAAATACCGGGTTCCTGTGAACACCACAGGCCTCTCCCTCCGCACAGACCCCCAGCTCGGGGGACCAGCCCCATCCGGTGACCTTCTGCCCCTCAGCAGAGAGGCCTCCATAGACAGGGGCCCCAGATCGCTGGTATTTATAGAGCCCCGTGGGGCAGCTGCTTACATATGCAAAGGAGCCGCATTCCTTGAGCTTCACTTTACACTTTACTGCTCTCTTTCTTGAAATACAAACTTAGCTGGCAGCTCTGAGGGCCCCCACCTTTTTTTTTTTCTCTTCTTTGCAGAAATGACATTTTGGTGAGAGCCGGCAGCTCCTTCGAATGGGGAGGGGGCTCCCCACTGGGTTCTCAGGCCTGCAGCCACCCGAGGGGATGTAAGTTTGAAAGGGTCTGTACTCCCCTCACAGAGACTGACAAACTGGACCTGGGGGTGTGGGGGGCCGTGGCTCAGAGAGGAACCTGGAGACTCAGGACGAGGTGCAGCTCAGCAGAGTTCAGGGGACAACAGAACCCACCCAGGACCAGCAAGGCCTCAGAGACTCGGTCCATGTGCAATCACCATTAAAAGCAAAAATAAAGGTCCAGCGCTTTCTGTCTTGGGTTTTGTGTGCTCTGGAAGCCGCCCACCTCAGCCCAGCCAGAGACCTGGAGGGGCTCTGGACCCAGTGAGAGTATCTGCCCGGTCCCGGGGCCAGCCTGTCCTCAGAATGCCCCCCACCGACCTCAGCCCCTTGCTCACCCCTCCGAGCCGGCTTCTTACCCACAGGGTGGGAGGTGTGGCCTCCCCAGCTGGCCGCTCCCAGCAGCCAGCAGGGAGTGAGCACAGTGCTGGGGAGGTGCTGCTGTCTCTTTAAGAGAGAGGAGGGACCACACAGTGTCAACCCTAGAGCACCCAGAGCAGCCCGCCCCACGCTATCTGGAACATTATCAATGAAACCACACTCGGGGCCCAGATTGGTTCCCACTTCCAGGGGGAGGGGGCGGCATGGGGGGAGGGCACCCCGGATCCCGGGAGGACTCCCCTTTTAGCTGAGGGACACACTCCTTATGCATTTTTAAAGACATCCTGGTCTGCCCTCCCTCACCCCCCCTCCCACAAATAAACAAACCCAGACTCCTCCCCTCGCAGAGGGCAGCGCTGGGGACTCACTGCCGAAGCCCAGGCCACCTGGGCTCCGGAGGGGCCGCCCTGGGTGTCCGCGGTGGGGGATGGTCCCCGGAGGCACAGTGGCCAAGGACCCGCACATTTGGTAAATTACAGCTTGTCTCCTAGCAACTGACAACACATTTAGCTCCACGTGATTCTATCCTCAGAAAGGGGGGGGGGGCAAAAAAAATTTTTAAGATGGTACAGAGGCATTCAAGGGAGAGTGAGGGGTCCCCAACACTGCAGGAGGGGCTCTGGGGGCGGGGAGGGGCCGCACTGACAGGTCTTGAGCTCCTGAGCCCGCCCCCGCTCACCTTTGGTGTCCAGCTCCACGTGGATGATGTTGCCCATGACCGAGGTGCTGTGCAAGTGCTGCACGGCCTCCTTGGCGCCCCGGACCGTGGCGAAGACCACCTTGGCGATGCCCAGGTGCTTCTTGGTCTTGGGGTTGTACAGGATCTCCACCTCCTCCACCTCCCCATACTTCTTGCACATGTCCCGCAGGAAGTTTTCGCGGATGTTGTCGTTCAGCTTGGCAAATGTCACCTGCTTCGGAGGCACGGGGCCCACGTAGAACTCATCGATCTGGCAGCAGAGGAGGAGGAGGAGGAGGAGGAGGGAGTTTGGAGGGCATTGGAATTGAAGGGGAAACACACAACCTTCCCTACTGGCCTGCCCTTTGAAAACAATGAAAGGTAGAAGAGTAAAAAAATAAAAAATAAATTTGGGGGGGAAAAAACGCACGCGGGCGGGCCCGGGAAGCAGAGGATTAAATCGTTTGGAACGTGGAAGTCCTCCGGGTTCGAAAGGGGAAAAAGAAACAGTTTCTCTTTCTGGCCCCCTGACCCTCCCTCCATTCGGGCCTCGTCTCCCGGCTGCCGGGTCCGGAGCGACCCCTGGGGCTGGGAAGCGGTCCCCTGGAGCCCCGAGGCCGGGCAGGGGGGCGGGTCCCGGCCGAACCCCGGCGGGCGGGAGCCCCCAGCGGGGCGGGCGGGACACGGCATGGGCACCCCGATCACGGTCTCCCCGCGGGGTCCCCCCGCTCACAGGGGCTCCGGGGGGCGCCCCCCTCTCTCAGTCATCCCCCCCTCCCCTCCCCGCCAAAACTTCCCCGTCTGGGGCGGCGGGAACTCGGTCGGAACCCATCCGGCAGGGCCCGCCAGGACTGGCGTTATTTTCGAACTCGGGGAGGGGAGGAGGGGCCGCGGGGCAGGGGGAGGGGTCCCACCTTGAATTTGGGCACCGACAGCTCCAGCTCCTTGTTTTTGGTCCAGATCCCGACCACCCGGGGGTCCTCGACGATGTCCACCGGGCGGTTGCTGGACATCTATGGGGAGCAGAGGGGGCGGGGGTTGGTCCCGCTCCCCGGGGTCAGACCCCCCCCTTCTCCGGGCCACTTGTCAAACTCCAGGCTGGGGGCCGGGCTGACAGTTGGCCGGGGGGCCGGGGGGTCGGGCCGGGGGTCCCCCCTCCCGGGGGCGGGGAGGGAGGGCGGCGGGAGGCGCGCCGGGACGCTCACCGCCAGGCTGAAGTGCTGCCCATCGTAGCGGTACAGCTTGTGGTGTCCCTTCTTCAGAGCCGGGTCAATCATCAACTTGTAACTTCTCCAGTGGTGGTTCCTCCTCTCGCCCGAAGGGCCGGGCTGCGGCGGGGGCTGCTGGTGGTGGTGGTGGGGGTGACTGTTCTCCATGCCGTTAACCCAACCTGGAGGCGAGCAAGTTGTTGTCGTCCCCGCCGCGGCGGCGGCTCACACACTCGCCCGGGAGCCGAAGGTCCGGCCCCCACCCCCTCCCACCTTACCAGCGCGCCCCGAAAGGCGCTGTCTCGCCGGCTCCCCCCCCCCCCCAAAAAAAATATAAGAATAGAGCGAGAGACTCTAAGCCTTCCGGGAGAATTAGAAGCCCGCCCGCTCGGCCACCGTCTCCGGGAGACAGCCAGGGGCTCCCGGGGGCCCCCGGTGCAGGCTGGCGGGGCCCCGGGCGCCGGGAGGACGCGGGCTCCGGCCCATGGAGCCGCCCGGCCGCCCGGCGTGGCGCGCACTCGCTCGCTCGCTCGCTCGGCCCGGCTCGGGCGCGGGGCTCGCGGAGGCCTGGCTCCGCCCGCCGCCCGCCCGCCCGCCCGGCCGGGGCCCGGGCCCGAGGCTGGGGGCTCGGGCCTCTCCCTCCCCGGGCCGCGCTTACATCCCCGCCGGGCGCCGGCCTCCCTGCGCCGCCAGCCAGTACATGGTGTCCCCCGCGGGCGCCGAGGCCGGGGCTGCGGGGCGGGGGGCCGGGCGCGGGGGAAGCCGCCGCCGCTGCTGCCGCCGCCGCCGGGCCCGGAGCTGCTGCCGCCGCCGCCGCCGCTGCCGCTGCCGCTGCTGCTGCTGCTGCCCCGGAGGCGGCTGGCGGCGGAGGCTCGGCTCCCAGGAGCCGCACATCCCACAATACACCGCTAAGGAGCCCGACCCGAGCGCTCACCCTCCTCCTCTTCCTCCTCCTCCTCTTCCTCCTCCCCTCGCCGGCCTCGCCGCTTCCCCAGGCTCTCCCCGCGGCGGCGGCGGCGGCGGCGGCAGCTGCGCCGCCAAAGCCCGGGCCCGGCGGCCCCCCACCCCTCGCCCGCGCGCTCCCACACCGCTCCCCCCTCCCCGGGGGGAGAAGGCCTTTTAATTTATTTATTCTGCGGGGACCTGGGTGGGGGGCTCGGCGGGCGGGGCGGGGGTCTCCCCGGGCTCTGCCTCCCGCGGCCGAGGCTGCTGCCCGGGGAGCCGCGGCGGGCGTGCGCCTCGGGCCTCCACAACTGTCTCCAAACTGCCAAGGCCCCCGGGGGTGGGCGCGTGGGGGTTCGGGGGGGCACAGGGCTGGGGTTTTGGGGTGTAATTGTGTGTCTGGACGCTCGAGCTGCAGCGAGGGGGTGGGGGGAGGCAAGACGACGAGTTGCAATCGAGGTATCTCCGCTCCGGGCGGCTTCCTCTTCGGCCCGGCGACCCCCCTCCCCCCTCCCGGAGCGGCGCTCAGGGAGGGGAAACCGGGATTTTCACCAAATTAGCATTCCCGTGCCTGCCGGGGAGGATGCAGCCCTTCGCCTGGACCTGGCTGATACAACCTTTTTTTTTGCTCTTGTTTTTTATTTTTGGAGAGCCAGAGAGCCCTGTAATTGTCCAGAACACATGCTTCTCTTCTCTCTCTCCCCCACCACTCCACCCCCTTCTTCTTCCTCCTCCTCCTCCTCCCAGCCACCAGCGAGCGGAGAGAGTCCCCCCTTTTTTTGCATTTCTCTCTTCCTTCCCCTTTCTTTATTAAAGGTCCGGGAGAGGCGGCGGCCAATCAGCGCGCGGCTTCCATCTTGTGAGTCCGGCGCCGCGGCTCCCGGGCTGGGCGAGGGCGCGTTCGCGGCCCCCGCGGCCTCCCCGGTCGGGCGGGCCGGGGCCCGGAGCCGCCCCGCCGGGGCCCGGCGGGGGTGTATCTCATGTTGGGGCTCTTTTCGGGGTTCGTAATCCGGCCGTGGGGAGGTAATTGGCTGGAGCAGGGCGGCGGGGCGCGGCAGCCAATGGGCGCGCGGCTTCCATCGGGCTCGAGTTCTTAGACGCTGATCTCCAAACATCCTTCATCAGACACCAAGGAGAGGCCAACAGATGAGGGGAGCCATTTTTCTGCAATGGAATTAAATGGCCAAGTGGGTTTTTCCTTTGTTGCAAATGGGGGAGAGCGCTTTTCCTTTTGACTTCCACCGTCCAGGGCAGGACGCCTCACAGTGTTGTGTGTAGCATTGGTCAACAAGGCTAAAAGGACTCTCACAGTTGGAAGAATTGGAGAAGACGTTTCTAAAAAGATCTGGATTTTTCCTTTATGACTTGGAATCCATCTTTGTCTTGTGTAACTAGGTCATAGCACACCATTAATGTCAGCAGTTAACAGTTTTGAATTCCAAAAAAACTAAGTAAATGACATATTTAATTTCTTTTCCTCTTTTTTTTTTTTTTCTTCTTGGGTGGGTGGGTGGGGGGAGCTTGGAGCTGTCTTAATCTGTATTCTCTTAACTGAACAATAAATTTTTAAATATATATATATATAGTTTCCTCTATTAAACACTTAAACCTGGCCATCTTATTAACTCCTTTCTCTCTCTTTTTTTTAACAAGGTAATGTTTTAAATGTAATAGTTTTAGAACTAGCGAAATGGCAGCAACAAAATAACTGTAAGCAGTTGTTACTTTTTTTTAAGTTTTTTTAAAAACCTTTTACATTGTAAGTACCCAGTCCATTCTGTCCTTACGCCTTACGCAGTGCAGTTTTCATGTTCATGTTGCTGAGATATCCTTAATTTTCTGAGCCTTCGTCTGCATGTCTGTCTTTGTCGCTCTTGTCTAACAATAAGCCAGCTAAGAATGCTTTTAGACGATGTTGCTTTTTATCAAGCTAAGGCTTTAGCTTTTGAAGCGTTTGGAACTGTTTACAGCCATAAATGCCAGTCAGCTTTCTTCCCAGTAACATGGACACTCTCTCTGAAAATCGATCTGTTTGGAGGAAAACAGCTCTGGGTTTTTGTGTTTTGTTTTGTTTTTTCTTTCTGGTCTGGATGGAGGGGTGGGCGAGAGAAAGGGAAGACCTCTTTGTGTAGAGAGACGAAAAGCCGTCGCAGGAAACTAGATTAAAACTGGAAAACAAGTCCTGGCTGGTGCGAGCCAAACACCAACGTTTAACTCGTGGGTATTTGCTATGGAGGTTGGGACGGCCGCGTGTCTCTCTGCCTTTTGTTTGATTTGATTGTGTGTTTTCGCCTTTTGTCTCCTAATGACGGTCCCACCATGGCCACAGCCAGAGCAGTAAACAGTCCTCAGCGAAGCCGCCTTCTGCCAACCCAGCCCTGGGAAGGTCACCGCAGTGGAAGGAGCAGAACAGGCCATGAGAGTTAACTGACAGAAAGGTAACAACAACGAAAGGCACCACCATTGCCCCCAAGGTCCCCAACAGTCTCCCACAAAGCTATATTTCTTCCCCAGTAACAAATCTCCCAACCCTCCGCCCGCCCAGCTTGCTTTCCAGACTCCATGGCACCGGGCTGAACGGGTAAGTTATTAAAAAAAAAAAAAAAAAAAAAAAGTGCCTTTTGCCCCTTCGAGGAAATGTGTTTTTCGGAGCAGGCCAAAGGCTGCGAACGTGGGGGAGCCGAGGGGAGAGGGTGTGTGGCGCTTTCTGTGTCTGACAGCCGGGCCCGGGAGGGGTTGGGGGGCCGGGGAGGGCTCTGCTCTGCGGGCCCCGCGCCCCTTCCGCCCGGAGGCGGCTCCCCGGCGGCCTCGGGCCCCCATGCGGCCCCGCGTTTTCCTGGACCGGAGCCTCGGTGGGGAGGAGAGATGGAAGTGCTTTGGAGATGGGGGTCCCTCCGAAGACGAGGAGACGTCCCCGCCAGGCCCAGGGACCCTCTCCCCTTTGGGCTGGGGGGGGGGGGGTCTGGCACCCCGAAGCCGGCCCCCGCGCCCCGGGCGCGCCTGCGCTCGCTCAGCCAGAGGACAAAGGCCGGCGTCCATGTTGGCACCATGACGCAGCGCCTCGCCGCCTGCAGCCTGGGCCGCCGCCCCTCCTCCCTCCCTCCCTCCCTCCGACACGAGTTTATTTTCAGGTTCTGAGCCGGGCCTGGCGGCTCATGGCGGCCGCTCCGCTCTGCTCGTCCTTCCTCCTCCGGTGGCCGTTGCGCGCCCGGGGAGGCGGGGGTCCTTGGGCAGGGCCAGGCCCCGAAGGACGCGGAGGCCGTGTTTGGGGTCCCCCGGGGCCGGGGCTCCGGATCTCGCCTCCGCGGGGCGCGGCGCACAGCCCGGCGCCATTTCGCGCGCCGCCCGCGGCCGGGGCGGAGGCGGCCGCTGCGCGCCGGGCGGGGAGGGGGGAGGGGGGAGGAGGGAAAAGGAGGGGGGAGGAGGGAGAGGGAGGGGGGAGAGGGGCCCGGCGCGCCGCCGCCCACGCTCCAGGCCTCCGCCTCGGTGGCCGCCCCTGGCCAGGAGGCCTCGACGCCCAGCTCGGGCCGCGCAGCTGGCTCGCACCCCGCACCCGGGCCGGGGAGCCCCCGCGCGGGAGCCAGTAGCAAAGGGCCACGGGGCCCGATCGGGGCCTCGAGGCCGCCCCCGGGCTGCACCCCAGGGCCTCGGCGCCCGGGCCCGGCTCGCAAGGCGCCCTTGGATGGTGGAGCCCGAGGCGCAGGGGCCCCCTTTGGCGAGGGGCCCTCGTGGAAGCCACCGAGGCCTGATCTGGGCGCGCAGGGCACGCCCTCCCACCCGCGCTCCGGAGGCTGAGGCCGGGGGGGGGAGGCCTGGGAAAGCTGAGCTGGCTCTCCCCGGGGTCGCCCCCAGGCGCAGGGCTCCTGGGTAAACAGCTCCGGCCCTGGGGCTGGGGGAGGGGATGTGGCCGGGGCGGGCCTTTGGAAATGCAGATGAGTCGCCTCCTGCTGCTGGTCGCCCCGGGCTGAACCGGGTGACTCAGCCACACATTCCCCATCCCCCCACACACACACCCTTAACCATTCCGAGTAAGGCCGCCCGGCAGCTAGGCAGGGGGGAGAGGGGATACATGTGTAAGGATCCCCTGTCGCTCAGGAGGTCCTGTCCAGGTTGTGGCCGTCAGTTCCCTAACAAACCCTCCGGCTTCTCCCTCCCACCCCCCAGGCTCTTGGCCAGAGACGCGGTGCCCCCAGAACGGACCGTCCTCCTCTGGGCAGCAGGAGCGGGCCTAGTGTGGCACTGACAGTGCTCTCCTGAGGTAGGTGAGCCCTTTCCCAGCCTGCAGGGGAAGATCTGGGGTCTCTGGCCTGGAGCCCGGGAGGGCGGACCCCTCAAACCGGCCAGGCTGGTTCCGCAGCCCCTCCCCTGCACAGATGTGTAGGCGTGTGTGTGTGTGTGTGTGTGTGTGTGTGTGTGTGTGTGTGAGAGAGAGAGAGAGAGAGAGAGAGAGAGAGAGAGAGAGAGAGAAATGGGCGGCCTGCCCGGCCCATCCATCCCCGCCTGTCGAGCTCCTGTTGTCAGGAGTTCGGGGCTGGCAATTCTCTGCCGTATTTAGTGGCACCGGGGAGGCGCCCGGGCCAGGGTTTCCCCGCGGTGTTTGTGCTGGGGGGAGGGCCCTGGGTGCCTCTGAAACACTCCTCGGCTGCCAGGAAGCCCCGCCCTGCCCGGTCCCTTCCTTCCTGCCCCCCCAGCCGGGGCAGAGTGGGGTGACTCCGAGCTGGCCTCTCCTCCTGCCGGCCTGGCTGCCGGGGAGGGGAAGCACAGGCCCCAAGGCCTGGACGGCTTCCTGGAAGGGATTGCTTGCCTCTTCTGCTTCCCGGGAATTCCCACGATCTCCTTTGCCACCCAACACCCGAGCCAGCCCCGTGTCTAGCGTCCCACCAGCCGGCCAGCTGTTCACCTCTTGCCTAGCGCGGGCTGCGCAGTCCCTGGGCCCATCTGCGAAGTGGGGGTAGGTCGGCGGTCCTGGAACCGGCTCACCGCCCGGTCCCACAGCGGCACGGACTCTGGGCCTGTCCTCGAGTTTCCCATCCAGTAGGTGGGTCCCAAAACGTGCATTTCTAACACGTCCCGGGCTGGTGCCGACTCCACCAGGTGGGGACACGTTTGGAGAGCTTTTGGGGCCAGGTAACACCTGGGGTGTTGTGAGGATGAGACCCCGGTGCTTGGCATAGAGGCGCTGGCCTCGTAACACCGGCAGCTCTTCCCGATTCTCCCAACACGAGCTCCGTGCACGCCTGTGCCCATTTGCTTTGCCTCCGGGAGGCCCCACAGCTGGAGGCGGCGTGGCCCTTGATCCCGGCGCCTCCCCCAGGTGGTCTCTGGAAGGGGGTGGCTTTGATGAACCATTTGGGCCCAGGTGCCCGGCATGGAACTGCCTGCCCGCCCCTCCTCCCCCGTTTGGCTCCCCGCTTGGCTTCTGTGTCAGGTCAGCCCTGCCCACTCTCACACCCCCCACCCCTCGGCGTGCGGGCCGGCTGGTCTGAGGTCTGGGGGTGCCTGTCGGGCTGGACCGGAGGTTTTTGTCCTGCGCTTCTCGTGCTTCCTGGAGGGAGGCCCTAAGTCAGGCAGCTGCGGGCCTGGCTCTCCCCGTAGCTGGTGACCTTGGGCGCGTCTCCCGGGAAAACGACGGCGATGTGTGCCGAGAGGGGTGTTGGGAGGATTAAGTGCGATGGCGGGGGGCCGGCCCGGCTCGGAGGCCTCACACTGGTCGGCCTCCATTCCGATGTGGCCGGAGGGAGTGGAGCAGGAGGGAGTGGAGGCTGGCCGCCTTCCAGCTCCTCCCCCACCGGCCGCCCCGAGCACGTGGCCGCGCCTCCGGGCGGAGGGGAGGCTCCTGCAGGGAGCCGGGCGGGAGCCGGGTCCTTCCTCCTCCTGTGGTTTGAGTCCGGAGGGCGGCCTGCCCCCCTGCTCTATGGCCAGTCGTGATTTGGGGGAAAGGGGGTCGCGCCCCCCCCCCCCCCTGGAGTATAAGTTACCCAAGGTCAGGAGGTCACCGCCGGCACCAGGACCGGCTTCCAGGTGTCTGGACTAACAGCCAGCGCCTGTGTCCGCGGCACCCCCTGGCCCCAGCTGTCTGGGTTATTTTGGGCGCCCTCCTGTGCCAGCTGTCTGCTGGCATCACTCTGGGAGCCGGGAGAGCAGTCTGGTGGAAAGCAATCCGCGCGGTGCACTCGGCTCCCGGCCCCCGTGCCTCTCCGGCCCCGGATGCGCCGGTCCGGTCCGTCCGGTCCTCCGCTCGGGGCGGGGGTGCACCCCGCCCGCCTGCACCCGGCTCTCCCCGGGCTCTTTGTGAAAGCGGACGAACCCCTTCCCTCCCTCGGACCTCTGGTTTCCATTCAGTCCAGCTCCGTCCCTGAGGAGTCCGCTCCACTCTCAGCCCTCCCCCAGGGGCGCTCCGGTGTGGGGTCTCCACCTCTGCGGCCTCGGATTGTTAATGGGCTTGAACCCTCCCCCACGGGAGGGCCACAGCCAGTTCTTCCACTCCCCGCCCTGGGACCAATTAGGGAGCAATTAGGCGCTAACCTGTGGTCTGGGTGTGATTCTTGGAAGGGAGAGGTGTCCCCATGACCTGGAAGGATCCTCTCCGGGACACCTTCCCCCTGCTCCCATTTCTCCTCCGCCCCTTCCACGTTTTCTGTGTTCCCGCCCTCCCCACCCCCAGCGCCTCCTGTCATTGCTCCTCGCCCAGAGGACAGCCCGTCCCCGGTCACCCAGGGGGCGAAGGGCGGGCGCTGGCGACGGAGCCCGGAGGCCGCCAGACCTGCCTCTCTTACTCCCGGCCGCCCGCGTCCTGTCTCTTCCGGCCCCGCTGCCGGGAGCCCCGCGCGGACTCTGACCTTTTGGACCCTCTGGGTGGAGGCGGCCGCGTGGACTGCGGAGAGAGTCCCATTTCAAGGCCATCTGGGTCCGCCGCTGCCTCCAGCTGGCCTGTGCCCTTGGCAGGTCCCTGCTCCGCGGGGACCGGGGGTCTCCCCCAGTGAACCAGGAGGAGGAAGTGGGTGGGTAACCCTTTGAGCCGCTTCTGCGTCTCGGGAGGTTTTCTGGGGGAGCACTGGGTATGGCAGTGACTCTCCAGGGCACCCCCGGCCACCGCCCGTCTCTGGGACCTGAGAGGATAGTTGCGTCTGTGAAGGCTCCATGTCTTCAGCCTCAGGTGGAGTGGATGGCCCCTCTGGATTTTCTGAGGCTCCAGGGAAGTAGGCCCCACGGGCACGTCAGTAACCATCCTGCCCTGGGCTGGCCGAGTGAGTTCGCCCCACAAGTGCCACCTGGCCAGCTCCCCTTGGATGGAGTCTGCGGCAAGGAGCAGTTAAAAGTATCTTTCTTGTCTTCCTACACCTCTCCAGGAATTCCTGGTGAATAAGAGAAGAATGACATGGGTCCCCAGAACATCTCCCAGGTAAGGAAGCAGGGCCCCCCGGCTTGTGCGAGTGCCCAGCTCCTCAGCTGGCCTGCCCTGGCCCTGCCACCTCGGAGGAAGCCTGCGCAGCTGGCCTGGCTGCTGGGTATTTTTAGCTTCAGATCCAGCCCCTACACCACCCTGGAGCTGGGTCCAAATCAAACACGCTCCATGCTGGCTGGGGCTGGGTTCTGCCAGCCTCTTGGCCAGGCAGGGGTGGGTGGGCGGGCAGGCGGGCTGGGGCCAGTGTCAGCTGTTCTGCCTGGACCCAGACGGGGCTGGACAGACTCTCCCTTCCTCTCCCCTTCCTCTCAGCCTTGTGTACGTGGTGTGTTCTGTCATAAGTTAAAATTGCAGCCCCGTTTCTCAGACGGAAAGTGGAAACTGAGGAGTGAGGATTTTGAGGACAGCCGGGGGCCCTCCCACAGGCCTGTTTGCTGAGAGTGGGGTGACCTCTCTGCGGGAGTGCTCCCCCAGCCGCTCCCAGATGAGAGCGCATTCCTCCCCCGACTCTCCCAGGCCCTCCTCCCTACACCTAGGGTCCTTGCTTTAGGGTCACTGCTGCAGCAGGCCTGAGATGAGAAGGTTGCAAAGATATGTGGTTCTCCTTCCTTCCTTCCTTCAAAACCCTCTTCCATCCTCCCACGCCTCCTGTGGGCCTTTCTGACATGTGTCTGGACCTGGTCTGTTCTGCCAACTTCAGGCTGCCTCACCAGCCAGTCATAGCTCCTCTGAAGAGAGCCTGAGGGTCCAGCTTTGGCTGGGCCAGTTCAGGAGCCTTCTGTCCAGCGCCCCCTGCTTGAGCCTGACAGCTAGGCCCTCTGTGGGCTCACCCTGGTTACCTTGACAACAGCGTCTGGCCTCCATCCTCACTCCCCAGCCACTGCCAAACCTGCTGGGGTTTTCCAGCCACCGTGTATCTGCCCAGGCTGGGTACCCATCTGGCCTGCCCTCCCAACACTGCCAAGCTTAGTTCACGTACCAGCCAGCTCTCAACCTCCTCTGAGCTCCTTACAGGTGGGAACACAATTCCCTTCAATAAACTTGTATTGAAAAAAAAAAAAAAAATGAACGAGTTGCTGTAAATTTTTCTGAGGGTGCTTGACCCAGCTGATGCCACCAATAAGCTGAAACAGCTTTCACTTGCCTGCTCTTCCCAGCTCTGGCTCTTGGGGTTTCCACGGGCGGTCACTGCTGCCCTCTGGTGGTCAGACCCTGCCTTGCATCTGCTGGGGAAAAAAAAACCCGACCCTGCCTTTATGCAACTGCCAGGTTGGCAATTTCCTGCCTGAAGTAAAGTTTACCCCATCTTTGCTCAGACCTTGAAAGTTGGTAATCTTCAGGGTGGGGTAAGGGCAAGAAGATCCTGAGTCCTGCCAGTCCCTCTTGGAGGAAACTCCCAGAGGTCCTACCCCAGCTGGGAAGGCCCTGCTTGCTCACTTGGCCATGCCCCTAAACCTGCCTGCCACTCAACGGCTCCAGGGGTCCCCTGCCGCTCCTGCCAGCGGCCTGGCTTGTAAAGAGAAAGTCAGCCCAGGGTCGCAGGGAGGGACGGGATGGAGGACCGGTGATAGCAGCTACCCACCCCACAGTACCTGCACCTGGGGAAGAGCTCAACAAACAGCTGTTTTGGCCAGGGGGGGGAGGATTGGGAAGAGTCCTCGGGATGAAAGACGCGTGGCTGCTGGCTGCAAAACAAATTTCTGGGTGGAGGTAGGGGTTACCGGTCTCAAAGGATCCTGACCTTCCTCGACAGTGTCCGGCTTGGCTAATGCCTCCAGCCCCTGCTAGAAAGAGGTCCTCGCCCACGTAATGAGGGCACCTGTCGCCCAAGTTCAGGCGGTCGCCCGGCAGAGGGCGCCCGAAGTCTACTTTGCGCCCCTAGGGAGGTGGGGGGGAACCACTCTTCCCCACCGCCATCCCGCGTCTACACCGGAGACACAGCTCCCGTGCCAGCATCTCCCCCTGGCACCGCCGACCTGCCTCCTGTGGGGAAACAGCCTGAGGCGGGCCTGCCCCAGGCCCTCACCTGGCGCGGGCCAAAGCCGGGGGAGGGGGGGGGGGGTTCTCCCCAAGCCTGGAACCAAGGCTCCACAAACCGGGGTGCTGAGGCGTGGGGGCGACCCGCCAATCAAGGAGACCCTGTCCGTGCCGGCCAATCAAAGAGTTCCTGACAGAAGGCGGAGCCTGCCAATTAAGGGCGGCCCCCCCAGGAGAAGCGGCCGAAACGATGGGGTGTTGGCGGTGGTGGGCGCGCCGCGAGGAGCTGGGGAGCGGGCAGGAGCTGCGCTTGCGGCCGAGCCTCCCGCTTCTCGGCTTCCCTGCGCAGGAAGGGCGAATACCCCGAGCTCGTACCCTCGCCGGAAGGAAACTGAGGCCGCAGGGTCGGCCCGGGCGGCTGCCTGACGGAGGCGGTGCCGATGGGGGCGGGGCTTTCCATGACCACGCCCCCGTTCCATGACCACGCCCCCTCCGCGAGCCGAGCCCCGGCGCTCAGCCCCGCGCGCGCCGCCGCCAGTACCGCCGGCTCCGGGCCATGGACGCCCCGGCCCCCGCCGCCCCGGGCCCGGGGAGGAAGGAGCTGAAGATCGTGATCGTGGGCGACGGCGGCTGCGGCAAGACCTCGCTGCTCATGGTGTACAGCCGGGGCTCCTTCCCCGAGGTGCGGCCCGCGGGGGGTGGGGAAGGGGCGGCGCGCGGGGGTCCCCCCTGGGGGCGAGGGGCGGCCCTCCGCCTGCACCCGAGCCTGGGCCCTCAGTCCCCGGCGTCCTGCGTGCCCAGAGGCGGCTGCCACCCCGGGGCGCCCCCTCGGGAATTCCAGCGCCTAGCGGGGTGCGTATGGGGGAGTTCCGGGGGGTTGAGCCGGATGGGGTGAAGGTGGGAGGTGGGGACCCCGCCACCCCGCCGCTCTCGCTAAGGACCAGCCCTCCCCCTTCTCCCTCCGACAGCACTACGCCCCATCCGTGTTCGAGAAGTACACGGCCAGCGTCACGGTGGGCAACAAGGAGGTGATCCTGAACCTCTACGACACGGCCGGTGAGTGCGCCTGCGCGCCCGGGGGCCGAGGGTCCGGGCATCCCCGCCGCATCCCCGGCCGCGAGGCCCTGGCAGCCCATCACCCCTGGAGGCCGCGGGGTGGTGCTCACCGTCTGGCCGGGGTGGGGGTGCTGGTGGCATAGAGGACCCCAGTCAGGGCCCCGTCTGTATGTAAAAGGAGGGTATTTGGGCGAGATGAGCTCCTGGCCAGCACCCAGCACTGATGCTCTGAGAGCCCACGGCTTCCTTCCTCTCCTGTTTCTAGAACATCCCGGGTGCTACCTGCTGTGGGCTCCTAAGGCTCTGTGGGCTGCACGTTTGGGTGCCCTGAGGCTGGGCTGCATCTCAGGGTCCTATGCTTCCAGAATATTCTGGGCTGCAGATGAGAGCCTGTGACTCCCAAGATCCTCTGCTCCAGGGTCCCGTGGACCCAGGTTTTGACTCCCACGCTTCTGCTTCTGGGGTTCTGGGTTCTCCTCTGTGGAGCCTTCTAGGATTCTGTGCCTTCCCGGTTCCCTGGAAGGAACCGGGCGTCAGGGAACTGGGGGTGAGGTTCTGTCACCTGCAGCTCCTCGGGGGTTTGTGCTGCCCGCCTCCCTCCCTCCCCATCGGAGGCCTGCTGCTGGGGGATGGGCGGGAGGAGCACAGCCAGCGAGAGGGATTGAATGGCGCTGTTTGGGGAGGGGGGTGCCTGCCCTCAGGGAGTTTCCCTCTTTGCCTCTGGACTGAGTAAAACATGGGGAGCAAAGGGCAGGAGTGCCAGCCTCTGTGAGTCAGTGCTTAGTGACCTGCGGGGAGCCCCGTCATCAGGTGCCCCCTCCCCGAGGAAGTCTGGTGTGTGTGCGCGGTGCCGTCCGGCTGGCTGGCCTCGGATGGAGCCAAAACCCGGAGCTGCCTCCCTTGCCAAGCTGCCAGCAGCGTCTCTCATTCTACCAGGACCTGGAGGATAGGGCCGGCTGACCCAGCCCCAGCCCTCTCCTGGGTTCTGGTATTCCCCCCCTACCCCCCCTGGGGTGACCTCTAAGGACCTCCCCACCTTGTGGGATGAGGGCCCTGCGGGGCTGCCCCCAGAACGGGGATGTGCTTCGGAGGAATTCCCAGGGGTGTGGCCGCCAAGAGCAGTGAAGATCGCATGGTCTGGGGCCCTTGGCTTCACACGTTTCCACGCGGTGGGTGGGGCGCTGGTGGGACGGCAGAGCCCAGGGGAGCCTGTCTCTCCTCCCGCCTGCCCTCAGGCGTCTCCTCTCGGCCTCCCCACCCCTCCCTTCGCCCCTCGCAGGGGCCCCGCTGGCCTCGGTGGCCGCGACCGGAGGAGGATCCTCAGGGCCCTCGGCAGGGCGGGCTGTCGCGGGCAGGCCCCGGGGAGCTTCTGGGGGCGTTGAGAAAGGATCTGCTCTGATCCTTTCGGGAGGGAGGGCCGGGGGGAGCGGCGCCCGGCTCTCAGAGCGGCTGGGGGGCCTGACCTTTGCTGCGAGCAGCACCGGGCCGCCAGCCTCGCCTGCCTGCAGCCCCGACACCCTGAGACAGGAAGCTGCGGCGAGGTCTGAGTTTCCTGGCCGGGGAGGGGGAAGCGGGGGCGAGGTGGGAGGTGAAGACACCAGCCAGAGACCGAGCTGTCTGGGCCTCAGGCTGGGGCGTCACGAGATGGGGTGGGGGGACTGCCCGGGAGGTGGGGAGCCCGAGATGGAACCCAGGAAAGGTGTGGGGTGGACGGGGAATCAGACACAGAGGGGAGCCGCAGCGGCGGGTCCTCAGGCCCGTTTCTCGGCCGCGGGTGGTGCAGCCCGGCCCCGGCTGCTCCGGTCTCTGGGGAGGACCTGCAGGTGGCAGGCACGGGAGCACTCGTGAGAGAGGGTTCCCTTTCAGCAGCTTCCCCTTCTCGTGCTGCCTGCAGCCACCCCGCCCAACGCCCTGGCGGGAGCCGGGACCCACCTGCCCCGTGGGTGTCCTCCAGCCGATCCGGGGACCACCGAGGCCCGATGACTCCCTCTGCCTCCATCCAGCGCCACGCCCTAGACCCCCACCCAGAAAGTCCCCGCCGGCCACAGCCACCCTCCCGCCCACAAAGGAAGCACCCTCTCCTGAGCCTCACTTCCTCCCTGTCCCGCGGGCCTTTCCCCGCCCGAAACCACCACCTCCTTTCGCACAAAACTCGGGGCCTTTTTTTTTTTTTTTAACATCCGAGGCCCATCTGCGGAGGCCAGAGTGGGACACCTGTGTGCCCGTAGACAGGCGACTTGGCCCCTGTAAGCCTTGGCGTTACGGGGGGGGGGGGGGGGGGGGGAGTGCCGTCTTGTGGGTGGTGGGTCTTAAAGAGCCAGGGTTAGAACCCATTCCTCTCCCTCTCACGCCGCCTCCCCAGGACCCCGCTTCTATTTCGGGAGTAACAGCTCTCACCTTTGCCCAGCATAGCCCAGCCTACAAGCCCTTTACTTTCAGCACCAGGGGCAGCGTTACCACCCCCTTTTCCAGACAAGGAAACTGAGGCCCGGAGAGGGAAGGTGCCAAAGCCACGGAACAGGGGTCTGTGGGCACCTGGCCCTCCTGACTCATACGGGAGGTGTCTGTCTGGGACACCTGCCCCGCCCGAGGAGCGGGAGGGCAAAGTCTGTCGCCTGCGGAGTGGAGGCCCGCTCCGCGTCCTGCGGAAAGCCGAGCCGGGCACCGCTAAGCCAGGAAGGCAGCCCAGAGGAGGAGGAGGAGGAGGAGGAGGAGGAGGAGGAGGAGCTGGGATCGGGGCTGGCCACCCCTCCCCTCCCAGAATCCCTCTCTCCCTGAGATTCCTGTGCGGGGGAGCTCTCACCTCCCCTGGTCAGGGCTGGGGTTTGTCGGGTGAGGCCGGCTCCCTATCCTTTGGGGAAGGAGTGAGCGGGAGGGGCCCCGATAGTCCTCCCCGTGGTCTTCTGCGTTTCGGTCTCAGTTTCTGCGTCTGTGAAATGGGGTAGCAACAGCCCTGCCTTGTAGGATCCTGGTGAGGCATGATGAGTCAATGCAGGTGAAGGGCTCTGGCCTAGAGGACCATTGTTGTTGTTATTGTCAACAAGGCTCGCTGCTTCTCGCGCGTCCATTTCACAGATGAGGAGCCTGAGGTCCAGAGGTCAGTTCCAAGGCTGGGGAAGGCCTCCTGGGGGAACTGGTGCCGCTAGCAGGCAGCTGCCCTTGGGCTTGGGGGCTGAGTTGGTGCTCCAGCTCCCAGGGAGCCTGTCTCTGACCTTGAAACGTGCCCCCTCCGCCACGTGGTCTCCTAACAGGAAGAGCCCTCCCCGCCAGGCCCACTTCCCGGGGTGGCTGCTTAAATGGGCAGAGGCCGTGGAAGCGAGGTGCCCTGGCAAACATCTAAGCCTCGGGGTCATCACTGCACCTCGCTCACTCACTCACTCACTCGTCCATCTGCTCATTCATTCGCCAGGGGACTGAGCTCGCCAGCGTAGCACAGGCAGAGAAGGCCCCAGTCCTGGGGGGGGGGAGGGGGGGACGACAAAGCAAACAAACGAAAGCCCAGAAGGAAAAGAAAGCCACCACGGGGAAGGAGGCTGTTTCAGAGCGATTCTCTCGGAGGAGGGGCCCCTCTGCGGAGACCTGACGGAGAGGAGGGGCCGAGCCGTCTGCTCCCTGGGGAAGAGCCTCCGGGGGAGGTGACACCCAGGGCAGTGTCTGGGGGGGGGGGAGCCAGCTCGGCCTGACCTCCCCCCCAGCCCAGGGCCGTCGGACTGCTGCCCTCGTCCGCTGCCGGAACCCTCACGGCCGGATGCGGCGAACCTCCCAGCGCATCTCGGCCCTGGTCTCCACCTCCACGAGGTGAACAGCTCCAACCAGCCAGCACTGCCTGGGCACCTGCCGGGCACCAGGAACTATTGTAGTATTTAAGGACAGACGTGGGCCCTGCCCTCGGGGCGCCTCCAGTCCACGGGAGACGGGCAGTGCCCAGCACACACACACAGGGACAGGTGTGAACACACAGGGCGGTGCACTGGGCTCCAGGCAGGGTGAAGAGACGTGGGGACAGTAGGCCCCGTTTTGCCCCTGGGCTGTCCCAGCCGGGCGTCTGAGAGGGCGGGAGCGGGCGTGTCTGCACCACAATTACGAACCGCCTCATGCACGGTGGGGGCCGGGACCCATGTCTGCACAGAAGCAGGAAAGCGTGTCTGCGTTTTTTGCGGAAGGGACGCTGGATTTGGGGTTGCAGGAGCCGGGGCGGGGTCCTGGCTCGGTCACGGACACAGTGACCAGGGGTAGGCTAGTGCCTTCACTTCCCCGAACCTCAGCTTCTTCCTGTATCGGTGGGAACGCTCCCGAGTTCCCTGACCAGCTCGCCAGGTGATTTTGCTGTCAGTTTGTCTTAATCCTGTACAGTAGATAGAAGCACCCCGAAAAGGGCATGAGTGAGGTATTGGGGAGGGGGGTGGTATCACGTGGAAGCAGAGAGAAGGCGGAAGGAAATAATGTGGACGGTCAGTCCGAATGCTTGAAACGAAACGCTAGAAAGAAGACGGGGAGGAGACGAGGGAAAAGCGCTCCAGGAACGGGGAACAGCGAACGCAGAGGCTCTGAGGCCCGAGGGTTTCAGAGGCGGCCGCCCCGGCTGGACCTCCGGGCGGGAGGGGAGTGGAGGAGGGAGAGGAGGCCGGGGCCAGGGGAACCCAGGTCCCGGGACCACAGGAGAAGCTTGGGTTTTATTAAAGGGCCACAGGGAGCCACTGCAGGTGTTTCCGTCGGGAGAAGGCAGATCTTGGTGTTTAAGATCCACCCAGCGGCTGCGTGGGGCACGGGGCTCATTGAGGGGCGGCAGGGAGGGCAGGGGGGGTGCCGGGATGAGGACGGAGCCGTGCTGGGCACTAGAACATTCTGTGGCGACGGAAATGCTCTGTGCCTACGCTGTCTGTTACAGAAGCCACTGGCCCCGAGCGGCAGCCCATCCCTTGAAATGTAGCTAGTGGGATGGAGAGAGAACCTGCATTTTTAATGTTAAATAGCCCCCGGGGGCTAGAGGCTACCCTGTGGGACAGCAGAGGTCTAGTCAGGCATGCCCAGAGGTTAGACGCGGGGACAGTTTGGGACAGAGAGGGGCAGGCATGGGCTGGATGGCACGCTGGGCCGGCTCTCCATCGTCGTCCGCAGATTTACCCAGCTCTGTGGCGGTGCGCACAGGAGGGTCTGAGTGCGCCGGGCCCTGCCCGCCCCTCGCCCCTTCCCCAGTGTTGGGGGATTTCGGCTGAGTGACAGCACGGACAGTCCTCCTGGCCCGGCCGTAATGACTGTGGCAGCCATTCCCTGCAGAGCGGAGTGAGTGGGTGGGAGCGGTCGCTGTGCCCTGTGGTCAGTAGGCGGCCTGCTCAGTGGAGAGGCCACTTGTCTGGAGGGCCGTGGGCTGGAGGGAGGGGCGGCGGGGACTCCCAGGCCGGGCCGGGCCTCCGAGTCCTGGTCAGTGGGAGGAGGTCACCTCACCTCGTGCAGAGGGAGGCTGGGGGCTGCCGGTGAGCCTGAGAGGCCTCAGCCCGCACTGCGGGCGTTTTCCCAGAAGCCGGTGTGACAGCGGCTGCAGGACGCACGGGCAGACCTGCCTCTGGGCCCGGGAGGAAGAACCAGGGCACATTTGGTGACAGGAGCATGGCTAGTGGATCGGCTAGAGCCGTGGTCGGCAAACTGCAGCTCGAGAGCCACATGTGGCTCTTGGGCCCCTTGAGTGTGGCTCTTCTACAAAATACCACGGCCTGGGCGAGTCTATTTTGAAGAAGTGGCGTTAGAAGTTTAAGATATTTGGCTCTGGGGACTGACGAGTTTGCCGACCACCGGGCTGGAGCACAGCCTCGCCGCGGCTTCCCCGGGCTTGGCAGACGCACGGCCCGGCGGAGCGTCCTCAGAAAGCCGCAGGGGAACGACTCCCTCCGGGCGGGAGCCCAGCTGTGCGCCTGCCCCTCGTGGGGGTCAGGGTGTCTCCATGGAGATAGCACAGCGGGGGGCCCCACGTGAACAGTGCATCTGAGTAAGGGCCTTTCTGCGCTGTTATTTTACAATTTTTCTGTTTTAAATATGCATTTTAAAAAAAACCGCTTAACCAAAAGGTTACAGTTCAGTTCTGGTTGGGGCACATGCCCAGGTTGCCAGCTCGATCCCCAGTGTGAGGTATGCAGGAGGCAGCCGATCAATGACTCTCATCATTGATGTTTCTCTCTCTCTCTCTCTCTCTCTCTCTCTCTCTCTCTCTCTCTCTCTCTTCCTCTATTAAATAAGTAAAGATAGCCGAAACCGTTTTGGCTCAGTGGTAGAGCGTCAGTCTGCGGACTGAAAGGTCCCGGGTTCGATTCCTGTCAAGGGCATGTACCTTGGTTGCGGGCGCATCCCCAGTGGGGGGGGGTGTGCAAGAGGCAGCTGGTCGATGTTTCTCTCTCATCGACGTTTCTAGCTCTCTATCCCTCTCTCCTCCTCTCTGTAAAAAAATCAATAAAATATGTTTTATAAAAAAAAAAAAAAAAAAAAGTAAAAATATGTTAAACAAACAAAAAACCCACCGCTGCTCCAGCCCAGCCTTGGGGTGAGTCTGCTGTGCCCGGCGGGAGGGTGGAGGGGGTGGGAGGGAGGGGGCAGGTGTCCAGGTGGGAAGCTGGCCGTTAACTCCCCTCTTCCCAGCCCCGGCCGGAAGGCGGATGGATTTCACCGGAGGCCGCGCCTCGGGCTGGGGGCACCCCCCTCTCACTTCATTTCCGGGGGGTGACGTGACGTCAGCCCGGGCACAGGGCGGGGGGTAAGGTCGCTGGGAGGGGGGTGGCATTGCTCGGGCTCTTCAGCACTCACCTCGCCGGGCCCAGCTCTGGGCACTGCTGCGCCCTCTCTCCCCGCCGCCGTCCGTCCAGCGGGCGGCCACCCGCTCCACCGAACAGCCTGGAGCCCGCGCAGGTGTCGCTTGCCCGGCAGACCCCCGGCCCCCGGCCCCTCCGAGCCCAGGATGGGCGCCTCCCTGACGCTCCCCGCCCTCCGGTCGGTTTCAGGGCAGGAAGACTACGACCGGCTGCGGCCCCTGTCCTACCAGAACACCCACCTGGTGCTCATCTGCTACGACGTCATGAACCCCACCAGCTACGACAACGTCCTCATCAAGGTGAGGCCTGCCTCCCGGGTGGGGGCGGGGGCCTCGGCCCCAGCCCCGGCCCCAGCCCTGACGCCCAGCCTCCCTCCCCCCCACAGTGGTTCCCCGAGGTCACGCACTTCTGCCGGGGGACCCCCATGGTGCTCATTGGCTGCAAGACGGACCTGAGGAAGGACAAGGAGCAGCTGCGGAAGCTGCGGTCGGCCCAGCTGGAGCCCATCACCTACACGCAGGTGAGCTCGGGCCCTCCCTCCCCTCCCCCCTTTCCCCCCTCCCCTCCTCCCCCCCCCCACCAAGAGCCCGGCCCCGCACAGCTGTGGCTAAAGACGCCCAGGCCTGGGGCCTCTGCAGCGGGGGGCCTCAGTGGCCTTGTGCACATGGGAGCACACAGGATGCTAAGGATAACAGCTGTACCATACGGATAGCCCACACGTCCGAGCACTTCATTTACTCCTGTAACCCAGGGGCAGATACCGGCAGTGTTCCCCATTCTACGGGGGAAATAAATTGAGACCCAGAGAGGTTAAGGAGCTCGCCCAGGGTCACACAGCTAACCTGAAGTGAGGCTGGGGTGCCCGCCCAGTCTCTGTGGCTCCAGAGTCCTGTCCCACCTGCCGAGGGGACCCCAGGGGCGGGCCCTTGCTCGAAAGCAGCCTTCCCCTGCCTCGTGGGCGGCCCGGGGCTGCCCGAGGCCCCGGAGGATGGAGGGAACAGGAAGCAAACCTAATGAGGTCTCACAAAAGGGAATCGGCATGAATAAAAGGAGATGTTTTAGAAATTGACATTTTTTATTCCGAGGACAAGCTCCGCTGCCTGAATGGTGCTTTCCTGAGGGAGAGAGGTCTGGGGAGGAAGCCACTCTCCTCACAGGCCCAGCAGACAAGCCGCTCTCAGGATTCACCCCCGTGTCTGCCCGAGGTGGGAGGGCGGGAGGAGCAAGAGGGGCCCCGACAGCCAGCCCCAAGCCCACCAGGGGGTGTCAGGAGGCGCCGCGCCCAGGCCCAGCGTCTCATGCGGTCGCCCTCCCGCAGGGCCTGAGCACCTGCCGGCAGATGCGGGCGGCCCTCTACCTGGAATGTTCCGCCAAGTTCCGGGAGAACGTGGAGGACGTCTTCCGGGAGGCGGCCAAGGTGGCCCTCAGCGCCCTGAAGAAGGCGCAGCGGCAGAAACAGCCCCGGCTCTGCCTGCTGCTCTGAGCCCCTCCCCGGGCCCTGGGCCCTCAGGGCGGGACTGACAGCCCGGCCCGGCTTGTGTCTGGAGCCTGTGGCAAGGTCCTGAGGATGGCCTGGGACTTCCTCCTTTCCCAGCTGGGACGGTGACCGGGAGCTCGGAGCTGGGGCGCGCGTGCCGGGCTCCGTCCCTCTGCGCCCGGAACGGGCATTGGTCCCAGGACGCCGGCGTGCCCTCTGCACTCTCCCCCCGGCCACACGTGTCCCCCTTCTCACACCCAGTAGGTCCTCAAAGCCTGAGCTCCAAACAGCCGGCTGCACTGGTCCGGGGGCGGCTGCGGGTCTGGCGGCGCCTCGCGGCCCTGGGCTGGGGAGATAGGCAGGGCCGCATCCTCCCGCCGGCTTCCTGCCCGGAGCGCCGGGCCGGGCCGGGCCGGGCCTATCAGGAGAACGCAGCCCCGGACACGGACACGCACACGGGAATCGCATTCCCGCACCCCACCCACCAGAGGGCTTCAGCAGCAGCCTCTGGCCTGGCCGACGTCTTCCCAGATCTGGGAGCACGTGACCAGGGGAGAAGACTCGGAAAGCAGAGCAAACACCGTGGACCACCCATCCGACCCCTGCTCGGGGTCTCCTCACCCACAGCCCCCACTGCCGGGAACGCCAGGTGAAGTGCCAGCAGCTCCTGCTCCGGGGCAGGCCAGTCCTGAGCCCGGGCCCCTGTCTGCAGAAGGACAGCCCGGCCCACGGGGAGTCCTCTAGCGCCCCCTGCCCCTCACAGCCACCACGGCTGCCGGGATGGCCTCCTTCAAGATCGGACTTGACCGACCGACCCTCCAGCCGCAGATTCACGGAACTTCCTTTTGGAAGATCTGGGTTCAGGGACCCAGGAATTTTTTTTTAAAATGCCCCAGGGGATTCCAATGCCAGAGACTGACAGCTGCTTGGTCCTGAGCTCAGTCTGGAGCCAGGTGGGGTGATGGCTTCAGGTGGCCCCTGCTCCCCAGGCGCCACCTGCCCCCGTATCCCGTGGCCACTAAGCTGAGCTTCTCCGAAGTCACTTGCTGTGGAAAGACCTCTAAGCCAGCCCACCGCACCCACCTCGCTTCCCCGAGGCCCCGCCATGGGGACACACCAGACCGTTCAGACCAAGGCCCTGTGGTTCCAGCAGAGTCCAGGGCCTTGTGGACAAAGGAGGGTCTAGAACGGAGGTCAGCAAACGATGGCCTGTGAGCCCAATCCGGCCGCTGTGTGTTTTTGTAAATAAAGTTTTATTGGAACATAGTCATGCCCATTCATTGATGCGAGGGCTGCTTCTGCCCCACAGCTGCAGGCTCACGTCACTGTGACAGAGACCGTCGGGCCCTTCACAGGAAAAGGCTGCCGACGGGAGTCTAGGGCAAACCCAAGTTCTTACAGGGCCAGACGGGCGGCATGGAGAGGGGCGGAGGGCGGGGAGAGGAGGAGTGGTGGGGTCTGCAGCAAACTATTGTAGGAAGCAAGCACCACTCCGGGCAGGCAGCCAGCCAGGTGCGTGCTGTTCTGTGGGAATGCTGCCAGGTCTTTCCATTTACTTAGGGAAAGTCAAGACCAGGATTCTTATGTGGAGTCTTCCTGGGGGTGGATTCCATTTTTTAAAAGTGTAGCTAATTTAAAAATTTTTACCCCCCCCCCCCCCCCCCGAGGGCCACAGCATGGCCGTGGACACCAGTTATGAGCTCTGGTCGAAGAGGACCTGTAGGGAAGGCATTAAGGGCAGAGGAGGCTCAGGTGTGGGGGAAGGGGCAGAAAATTCCACCTAACCCACTGGCTTCTTCACCCTCCCCACCAACACAGACACCACCGTGTGACCTCCCGAAGGTGAGGTTGCTCAGACACCCCCCCCCCCCCCCCCCACACACACACACACACACTCCCGGTTTCTAGAACCTCTGAATAAGGGAGGCAGAGGGAGGGTCGGGTGACATTCGTGCCGGCTGAAGTCTCAGCCGGCGCTGAGAGTCCTGGTCTCACTCTTGAGTTCCCACGGCAAGAGCTCGGGAAGGTGGGCTGAGGGCTGAGGGCCAGGAAGTGTCCAGGAACGCCCTCAAACCACCCAAATGGTGCAAGGCTGGGGCGCCCTCTGGTGGTGACTCAGAAACGCTTCCCGCCTTGGGCCCAGCTGCTCCAGGGACCAAGAACCGCAGGCCCCAGGCAGGCGGGCCGCGTGCCCCAGGCGGCCAGCAGTCAGGGGACTCAGGAAGCACAAAGAGCACAAGGCACAACAGCGGTTCTCTGAGAACTTAAATACCCGCCCCGCAGAGGAGCGGAGGCTGGGAGGAGGTGGGAGCCAACAGCAGAAGCATGTGCCTGGGGAGGGAGTCCCCCCAGGGCCTGCCTTCCGCCCCCGCCTGGGCCTCTACGTGACAGGTCACACGTCCGACCTCAGGAGGGCTTCAAGTGCCAGGACTGGGACAGGGGGGCTCCCTGAGGCTCTGCCTCTCGCAGACTTACCCAGTCCGGCCGAGAGCAGCGGGGGCAGGGTTCTAGGGCGGCGGGAGGGCGCGGTGTTAAATACGTCATAAATAGGGAGGGGCGGCTAATACTGCTCGGACAGGCTGGGGTCACCTTCCTCGTGTCCAGTCGGGGACTGGGCCTTGGCCCTGCTCCCGGGGAGGCCCCTGGCCCCTGAGGTCACTGCGCCAGTGGCCACCGGCGCTGCTGAGGCGGCATCCGCGGCGAGGCCCCCGCGGTCTGAAAGTCCGGGGCTCGGGGGCCGGCCCCGGCTCACGGCGCCTTCACCTTGCTCCTGTTCTTCTGGAGCTTGGTGTGCACCACCTTGAGGGTGGTCAGGAAGTTGCCCAGGAAGAGGACCAGGAACGTGATCGCCAGCACAAACACCTGGCCCGGCAGGAGTCGGGAGGGAAGGAAGGACAGGCTGCACCAGCTCTCCCTGCTGGAGTGCCACCCGCCCAGACCGAGCCCTGGGCACAAGCCACCCCCAAGCCGCACGGCTGTGCAGGCGGAAGGCAGGCAGGCATCGGGGCCCTGGGTGAAGGGGCTGAGTCGTGGGGAGTGTTCAGTGGGGAGCCCTCCCTGAGGGGCTCCCAGGCCTCCCAGGGTCCCCTCGAGCCCCCCACGGCCTCCTGGGCCCGGCAGCAGAGCCCGGGCCCCATGGAGAGCAGAGGGGGCAGGCGGCTAAGGAAATAATTTCCCCCAGGACCACCCTCCCCCACTTCCCCAGGTCCACACTCACACACACACATACACACACACTCACATGCCAGCCCAGCCTTCCTAGTACCACCCGCACCACCCACACACACACACTTCCCCAGGACACACCTCTCTCTCTCTCACACACACACTCACACACACACACACACACTTCCCCAGGACACACCTCTCTCTCTCTCTCTCTCTCTCACACACTTCCCCAGGACACACCTCTCTCTCACACACACACTCACACACACACACAACTTCCCCAGGACACACCTCTCTCTCTCTCACACACACACACTCACACACACACACAACTTCCCCAGGACACACCTCTCTCTCTCTCACACACACACACACACACACACACACTTCCCCAGGACACACCTCTCTCTCACACACACACTCACACACACACACACACACTTCCCCAGGATACACTTCTCTCTCTCTCTCTCTCTCTCTCTCACACACACACACACACACACACACACACACACGCTGTCACACACACACCCCCATACCTGCCATTCTCGGCATTCCTCGTGGCCGGAGAGCTTGAAGAGCGTGACTGCGTTGTAGAGCTGCCAGAACTGCGGGCAGAGGGGGGCGGGGCACTGCTCAGTCCCGGTTCCCCGGACACCACGTGGGAAACCCCTGGGTGAGGGCCTGGCACCAGGACCCCAGCTTCTGGTAGCCACTGCCCTGAGACACGAACCCCCCAAATGAAACAGGGGCACCCTAAGCCAGAGCAGCCTGAGGGCCAGTTCTGGGCCCTGCCTTTGGGCTCCGGGGGCCCAGGGCCTGCCACGGCCTGGGAGCCCGGGAGGCCCAGCCCGGGGATGGCTGGTGGGTGGGGGAAGGAGGGAGAGGCTGCAGACACTGCGCTCCCGGAGGTCACCCAGACAGGGGACACCCACACACGGCAGGGTACTCACGTGGCCAAAGAACAGGAATGGCAGGAGGAAGGAGAGGCCCCGCCACATCCAGGACTGGAACCCCTCTGCGGAGGAGGAAGGGGGCGAGGCCTGTGTGAGGGACCCGGCCGCTCCTCGGCCCCACCACGCGCCCACCGCCTGGCCGTGCTGGGATCAGCGAGGCACAGACACACACAGTGCGGGGCCGGCCCTCAGCTTACAGGCACGAACCATCACACGAAATCACCCAGAGAGCCTGCAGAGCCTGTCCCGGGCCTGACTCCTCAGCCTCCGGTCACCAAGGACAAGGAGGCTGGACCACACGACGGAACGCTGAGGTGCCAGGGACTGTGCTTTAAAAATGTGCTTCATTTGCACTTTATAGTGGACTTTTATTTTTATTTTTTAAATGTATTTTATTGATTCTCTACAGAGAGGAAGGGAGAGGGACAGAGAGTTAGAAACATCGATGGGAGAGAAACATCGATCAGCTGCCTCCTGCACACTCCCTACTGGGTATGTGCCTGCAACCAAGGCACATGCCCTTGAACGGAATAGAATCTGGGACCCCTCAGTCCGCAGACCGACCCTCTATCCACTGAGCCAAACCCGTTTCGGCCAAAAACATATTTTTAAAAGCTGCACACACATTATCAATGTGTATATATGTATATGTTTTTATATTTATATGTAGACATATTACACACTGGTTATATATGTACAACAGCACTAGGCTAACATTTACATATATTTAATTATAAATCACAGGGGGGAAAAAACAAAACAGACATTTTAAGAGGCGAAGAGAGTAGCCAGCGCTGAGGGCACACTGCTGGTCTCACACTGTCACTGAAGCAGAATCCACAGCGCATTATGAAAAGCAGCTTGGGCAGAGGCCAGCAGCCCTGGCTGCATGTGTGGGAGGTGTGTGATGCCCTCAGGGGCACGTGCTCCCACGGAGGGGGATGAGGGTCAGATCTGGGGGAGCAGGCAGGGCCCAGCACGTGTCCCCCCGCCCCCCCCGGCCGGCTACGCACCCACGGTGAGGTCCAAGTGGTTCCTCTCCCCCAGCGCCCGCAGCCGGTAGAGGCAGCCCCTCTGGTAGTAATATTGCAGGAACTGGACGCAGCCTGCAGGGGGAGCACAGCGCGCGGAGGACGGAGCGACACTTCCACCGCAAAGGGGTGGGTCTTCAGGGCCCGGAGCGTCCAACCTTCTCCCGCCCACACCCCTCCCCCCCTCCCCCATAGAAACTTCCAGAGCTTTCCTAGGCGTGCATGGGGCACTCAAAAGAGGCTTGCACCGGGCTGGGAGCTGTGTGCGACGCCAGGTCAGCAAGAGACAGCTCCGTACAATGGGATGCTTGTACGAAGGAGGCGGGGAAAAGCCCATGGTAACTGTCTCCCAGGTTCTATGCAAAGCTGTATGCACAGAGGGAGCCGTGTCTGCGGGCTACCCATGATGCAGTACATATGCACATACGTCCTTGTGGGTAAAAATGGTAGAAAGGACACAGACCTTTCACCAGGGGTCACCCCTGGGGGCGGGACTGGACATGAGGTTCATTCTCAGCTTTTTTTTTTTTTTTTTGTATTTGTTGGTAAGCAGGGTTTTATTTAAAAATTAAGCTGTGTTTTTCTGAGCTGGCACTATGCACACGGCATAAAACTCGAAGGGCTCCCCGACCCCTGGGTCGGTGCATTGTATGTGAACCAGGGCTGTTCTTAAATGAGAAAAGAGAACTCTGTCTCCGTTTTAAGGAAAACAAAGTCAGTGCCCAGCCCCAGCGGGTTCTCAGAGGTGGTGATTGGCAGGGGGGGGAAGGGAGGCAGGGACGGGCTCCAGGGGGCAGTGGGGCAGGTGGTCCCTAGAGGCTGGGGTGGAGGGCAGGATGGAGCGGACCCGGGGCAGGTAGCTCCTTGGACTTCCAGGGCCTCCCCAGTGCCCGCCCCCCTCCAGGAAAGACACAGCCCTCTGGGGACGGGGCCTCCACAGGGAGCCCGCAGGGACCCGTGCCCTCCCCCGAGTGCAGGCAGGAGACACTCACTCTGAAATATGGAAAACGCTAAAAACTGACTGCGGAACTTCTGGTAGATCAGTCCGTTAGGCCTGCAGAGAGGAGGCGGAGGAGGTGAGGGCGCTGGGAAATCAGACATCCACCAGCCCATCGTGTTCCCGCCACCGCGAGAGAAGGTTTTACATTTAAACCCAAACCCCACTGTCTACGCCTCCTGCCACCGTGTCCCTGGGGGTCGAGTGTGGTTTTGAAGCCCAAGTTCCCACAGGTGTCCCCTCCCCTGGCCCCACTCCTCAGAGCCACAGCCTCGTCCGCCCAGCCTCGCCTCTGTCCCCTCTGCTCCAGCCTCACCCCGTCCCCTCTGCCCCAGCCCTGCCCCCGTCCCCTCTGCCCCAGCCCTGCCCCCGTCCCCTCTGCCCCAGCCCTGTCCCCGTCCCCTCTGCCCCAGCCCTGTCCCCGTCCCCTCTGCCCTAGCCTCACCCCGTCCCCTCTGCCCCAGCCCTGTCCCTGTCCCCTCTGCTCCAGCCTCACCCTGTCCCCTCTGCCCCAGCCTCACCCCTGTCCCCTCTGCCCCAGCTCTGCTCTCGTCCCCTATGCCCCAGCCTCACCCCTATCCCCTATGCCCCAGCCTTACCCCTGTCCCCTCTGCCCCAGCCTCACCCCTGTCCCCTATGCCCCAGCCTTACCCCTGTCCCCTCTGCCCCAGCCTCACCCGTTCCCTCTGCCCCAGCCCTGCCCCCGTACCCTCTGCCCCAGCCCTGTCCCCCTCTCCTCTGCCCCAGCCTCACCCTGTCCCCTCTGCCCCAGCCCTGTCCCCCTCCCCTCTGCCCCAGCCTCACCCCTGTCCCCTCTGCCCCAGCCCTGTCCCCGTCCCCTCTGCCCCAGCCTCACCCCTGTTCCCTATGCCCCAGCCCTGTCCCCGTCCCCTCTGCCCCAGCCCTGCCCCCCCTCCCCTCTGCCCCAGCTGGCAGGCAGAGGGTACGTTACCAGGAAAACTCCCGAGGGCTCCCTCCGCTGTAAGCTCACACTCTCCTTCTTGGCCCCGAAGTCAAGTCAGCCGAGGCCAGGGCCTTGGGAAGCAGGCTGGGCCCCTCCCCCACCACTAGTCCCCTCCACAGCCCCCCACCCCCCGGGGAGGGCCGGCGGCGGCGTGGGGCGGGCAGGGACACTCACCAGGTCAGCATCACTCCGGACAGGAAGGTGGACACGTAGTGATGCGACACCCACCAGCCTTTAATCCTCGGAGAGAACGAGAGAAGGGGACGCTCAGGCGGGGAGAGAGACGCAGGCCCCTCCCAGCTCCCCGCCTGTGTGGGGATGTGCTCGCCACCAAGGCACATGGCCTTGACTGGAATCGAACCTGGGACCCCTCAGTCCGCAGACCAACCTTTCAGTCCACTGAGCCAAACCGGTTTTGGCTAGACTTTTTAACTAAATCATCCTGCACCTGGCTTTCTCCTCTGGATCCCAGGCTGGCACCTACAGCCCTGTGGCTGGCTTGGTAAGCGCCACATGGCTTTTCAGGCCGTGGCTCTGCCCCAGTCCGTGCGGCTGCTCCTCGGCGGTCACTGCCAGCCTCGGTGCTGCCAAGACGCCCCACGGAAGCCCCTGGTGTGATGGCACACCCTCACCAGCGCCTGAAACCAAACTTTAAAATGCCTGCCCGACTTATTAGGTAAAAGTCGGTGTGCCGTTGAGATTTCCTTTTGCATTGTCCCAACAGGGGTTGAAGTGGCCTTAAAACCTCCCGACCAGAATGTAGACATAAGAGCAGGGGCTGGCTCTTCCTCACTCCTTCTGCTCTTTGCAGCCCCATCATAGTTCTGGGTGTAAATCGGGTGTCCAGACGATGGCCTGTGGGTCCCTCAAAGGTTAGTTATGGTGAAGGACAAGACTTTTTCCTTTATTCCTAGCATGAACAGCGCTAGGTAAACAGTAGGAACCAAATAAATGTTGAAATGCATGAAGTGACGCCCAGGAGGTGCAGCTGGGGAAAGCCACAGCTGGTCTGGATGCCGCCAGCCCAGAGGGGACAGGAGATGGCTGCAGGAGCCACGCGAGTTCCTGGGACGAGATGTCCATTCGCGTCTCAGTCCCGCCTCCCCCTCTCCGTGTCCCTGCCTGGCCTGTCAGAGTCCAGGAGGCCCCGGGCACCGGTTTTCTGATAGGAAAGGCGGTTGGCCACACCCTCAGACCTTTAGCTGGAAGGGCACCCAGGGAGCCTCTCTGGAACCTTCCCAGCTCTCTGCCCAGCCACACACAGGTCCTCGGGTCCTGGCAGGCCCCATGCTCCTTGGTCCCACTCTCCACCCTCTCCGGAGAAACGCCGTCTCCGCCTGGGAGTGGCCTGAGCAGACGCAGGCTCTGGGCGAGAAGCTGTGTGAGCAGCAGCTTTCCACGTCACAGCCTTTTCACTTCACGGCCCACAGCCCAGCGCTGACAGCTGCCACTCAGTGGCACCGGGAGAGGCCAGAGTCGCTTCTCCCCCGGCCCCATCGTCCACCCGCACAGCCCAGGGCTCTGGGCAGGTTCTGTGCCCGTGTGTGTTTACAGAACACTTTCACTGTGACACCGTTCACATCCATACAATGCACCCATTTAAAATATAGATTTGAAGTCCTGGCTGATTTGGCTCAGTGGATAGAGCGTCGGCCTGTGGACTGAAGGGTCTCGGGTTCGATTCCGGCCACGGGCACATGCTTGGGGTTGCTGGCTCGATTCCAAGTAATGTGTGTGCAGAAGGTAGCCGGTCAATGATTCTCTCTCATCATTGATGTCTCTCTCTCTCTCTCTCTCCCCTCTCCCTTCCTCTCTGAAATCAATAAAACTATATTTTAAAAATAAGATATAGATTCGCAGAGTGTGCTACTGTCCACAATCAGTTTTGGGACACGCTTGTCACCCAAGTAAGAAACCTGCACCAGTAGCTGTCACTATCTGAGCCGATCTGGACAGAAAGGATGCCTGAGGGCTGGCGGGCTTTTCACGAGCAAACAGCGGAGGCCCCAGGAAGCCGGAACGCAGGGACTCCAAGTCCTGGTGTCTGTGGACTGTGCCCAGGAGGGCCACAGCCCCCGGCAGGACACCTTGGCCACATCTGTGTGTGTGTGTGTGTGTGTGTGTGTGTGTGTGCGCGCGCGCGCGCAGAGGATGCCGCACCAGCCAGTATTCACCGGCAGGCCGTTTCTGTCATCTGGGCAGTTGGTGGAATGGTTTCCACATTGAGGACCCCTCCCTTGCCAGCTACTATGCCTTAAAAGCTTGTTAGAGCCAGGTGCCCAAGGGCTGGCTCGCCAGAAGAATGAATACGACCCCTGATTCATGATGTGTTCTGGCTCAGAACTAACTGCAGGAGGCATCTGCTGCTTTGCCTGTCAGTCACCCCCATTCCGGTGCCCGGCTTCAGCTTTCTTTCAGGAAACCAATTCACCACCACTTCCAGTCCGGATGCTTGAATGCAGCTGAGGAATATAACTTGGCACGTGACCCAGAGCCAGCCAATCTGGGCTCTGCACCACCACCCCCAAGCCACAGTGATTGGCTTAGGGATGAGCATGTGACCTGAGCCTAGCCAATCAGAAGTCTGTCTCAAGATTACAGCTAGATCTGCAGAGGAAAGGAACTCTGGGGTTGCTGATCCAATAGGATGCTGACCCCACTGCTGGGAACCAGTGCAGGGGACAACAGACTAAGGAGAAGGAGGAGGGACTGTTAACATTGAGCCCCTTTTTACCTCCTTGAACTATTTGTATGCTCCCATAAACCCCCTTCATGTTTATCCTATCAGGTGGTTTTCGATCATTTGCAAATCTGCCAGGGAAGCTGACCTGGTTATCGCACTAACTCAGCTAATGAGTTACTTCTCACATGGGAGGCATCAGACACAAAGCAAGGGTGGCTCCATCCCACGATGGCGGATTCCCCCACCTCTCTCGGCCTGCTTCCCTGACCATGCCTCTACCTCAGGACTCAAGTGCCACGGGGAGCAGGATGACAGAGGCTCAGTCACACCAAAACCGGGCACCACGTCTCCAGGAAGCCCGTATGGCTCAGCTCCACCTGTCCTAAGAGCACGGTAAGGCCCCCAGGGCCCTGCCTCATCACAGAGCTGGGTGGAATGCATTTCCACAAAGACCATGGGGCACTGATGGGGCAGCCACGCTGAGCGCCCGAGCTGACTCTGGGATGCTTCAGAGGTGAGAGAGGTAGAGCTCCCCCCACCTCCTTCTCACTGTGCTCTCTTAGCTACGGGTTTCGTAGCTATTCCCTGGGAAGGGGACCGAGTGTGAGGGGGCAGAGTGGACCCACACGCAAAGCTGTGCATTACAAGCTCAGCGACAACCCGTCCTGCTGTCCCATCAGAGCACGCGGTCCAGAGAAGCCCCGGAAAAGCCCCAGCTAAACGCGTCAGGCAAGCATTTAGGCTTGGCTACGGAACCTCACTTCCTCCTTTTGTCCCCTCCTATTCCCCTGGTGTGCCCCACGCTTGCAGGGACCTCCCCTCAGTCCTGCTCCCACCCACGGCTTATCCCGCTAGAAAAAGAGCTGACCAGAGTAACTTACTACAGCGTTAGTGACCGTCAGAGACACAGCATGCCCCGAACACTCTCACTAGGAGTCCGTCCGGGTCCGGAGGTGAGACTCCAAGCCTGACAGCTAGTCCGCAGCACAGGAAGATAATGAGTAACCAGGAAGCCCTGCCGAATGCCCTGGGCCATTTCCCCCCTACATGCTCCCTTGGCTCCCCTCCAACAGACCTAAAAGCAGAAAGCTACTCTTCACTAACATGAAGGCAAACTACGAATGTCACTGGGTAAGATTTTCTACTTCAGTGTTTCCCAAAGCATGGGGGGTGTATCACTGAGTTTTAGATGACATCTGAGTGTAACACTAGATCGAGCATGTCAAACTCATGCCTGCACTGATCAGTGGTTCTCAACCTTTCTAATGCCTCAACCTTTTAACACAGTTCTTCATGCGGTGGGAACCCCCAACCATAACATTATTTTCGTCGCTTCTTCATCACTGTGATTTTGATACTGTTATGAGTCGTAATATCTGTGTTTTCCGATGGTCTTAGGTGACCCTGCTAGTGGTTCTCAACCTGTGTGCTGCATCCCACAGGCTGAGAACTGATGCCGTAGAGCCTATAATTTTATGGTTGGGGGTCACCACAACATGAGGGACTGTATTAAAGGGCCGTGGCATCAGGAAGGTTGAGAACCACTGCACTAGATGATACTGAGTGATCTCTCTTTCCGTTCTCCTGATTAAGTCGAGGAGATGGTCTCAGTTAGAGGCTCGTCTATCTTTAATGCGTCTCAAGATCCGTTCGTCTCCCTTTCTACACATGAACACACACACACATAAGAGAGACCACAGGCCTCAGGCCCAGAGCCTTCAATCAATTAGACAATGAAAACAAAAAAAAAATATTTTTATACTACTTCCTCTTTCCTGTAATTGATGCTGGTTTTCCATGTAAAGTGGTGGAATAAAGTTTCCTTTTAAAACAAATATTTATTTAAGGAAAAACGAAACGAAAACGGAGAGACGGCTGATTTAGAATGTGGGAAAAGTGATGCCCTGACCGGCGTGGCTCAGTTGGTTGGGCGTCGTCGAGCGCACAGAAAGGCTGCAGGTTCGATTCCTGGTCGGGGCGCATGCCTGGGTTATGGGCTCGTGCAGGAGGCAGCTGATGAATGTCCCACTCTCAGATTGTTGTTTCTCTCTCCCCCTCTCCCTTCCTCTCTCTTTAAAAAGCAATTTAAAAATAAATTCAAAAATGTAATAAAAAATAAAACGTGGGAAAATGATCATCTAGGTTCTAGGACCTAGATTCTAGATGATACAAGGATATGGCAAACATGGCGCGGATGGGGCAGGAATGAGTGCAGTTTGAGAAACACCGATGTTTCTAACAGGCTACACGCTACAGGGCTGGATACTGAGGAGCCGCCGTTCCTGTCCTTACCTCGTGGCTCTCTGCTCAGGGGAAGCCCTGCTGAGAGACCACTGGGCAGAAAAGTGAGAAGGTGGCAAATGACTTGAGAGTTTGGCAGGTGCCCCGAGTTAAATACCCACTTCTGGCTGTACTTCAGAGCGCCTGGGAGGGAGGGACGGGGAGTTGCTCCTTTGTGTTTTGAGAAACGATAGGGACAAGAATGGTGTGCAGAGGATCACATGGCCACCCCAAAAAGGAATCAGAACGATGGAAAACAGGTCCTGAAGGCAGAAGGCAAGCCATGGATCTCAACTGAGTCCTGAGACGCCTCTCCCTACAGGGACCATCACTCCTGACACCAGAATCCACTCGTTTAGTGATCTCATCCCAGTTTTCCTGTGGGGAACCAGTCCCTCCTGACACTCAGCTTCTAGGCTTCCGGTGACAGCTAGAGGGGTGGGCAGGAGGCTCAAGCCCAGCCAGTCACAGAAGCGCAGCATTCTCTGGCTACAGCGATTGGTTCAGAGATGGGCACATGATCCAATGTACGCCAAGAGGACCCAGTGAGACACCTTGCAAGAGAGGAATGTGCCCCATTTTGCTGAGAATGCTAAAAATAAAGACGTGAGCTTGGAACTGATAACTCTACCTAGTACCTGAGAACAGACAACACAAGAAGGCAGAGGTGAGAGACAGAGAGAAAGTGGGTCCTGATGACACTGAGCACCTGGATTAAGCCTTACCTGAAGTCAGCCCCCAAAACCCTGTTTTTTTCTTTTCTTTTTTTTTTTTTAATATATATTTTATTGATTTTTCACAGAGAGGAAGAGAGAGGGTAGAGAGTTAGAAACATCGATCAGCTGCCTCCTGCACACCCCCCACTGGGGATGTGCCCGCAACCAAGGTACATGCCCTTGACCGGAATCGAACCTGGGACCTTTCAGTCCGCAGGCCGACGCTGTATCCACGGAGCCAAACCGGATTCGGCAAGGGCCTGTTTCTCAATATGAGAGAATACTGTCCTGTTATACTGAGTTGGGGTTTCTTGTAGACCAGAGACTGACCATGGCGGGTGAGGCCGCTGCGGTGGCGGGCACGGTTTTGCTCCTCCCCGGATCTGAAATGTCGGCGATCCCCAAGGAGGAAGGGAAGGCAGCCCAGGGTAACAGCCCTCCCCTGCCTCCCCTCCATGACAGAGTGCCCTCTGGCTGCCCCTCCATGACAGAGCGCCCTCTGGCTGCCCCCACGCCCCCCACAAAGCCAGGCCCCCAATTACCTCGAGCCGTTGCTGATGAGAATGCTCTCCCGAATCGTCAGGGTGCAGTAATACCACACGAGCAGGAAGTTAAAGACCTCGTCCGTGACCCTGTGTGGAGAAACAGCCGCCGAGGGGAGCAGGCGTGAGAACCAGGGACGGCTGTCCCAGCCCCACTGCTGGGAACAGAGAAGCAGGCCCAGGGCCGCTCACACCGGGTGCCTCCGGAACCCCCCGGTGCCCGCCTCTGAGGTGTCTCTCCCCCTAGAATGCTCATCCCCCCTGTTCAACTTCCCACCTGATTCCTACCTGCCCTGAAGGCTCTGGCTGAGGTCTCCCTCCCGCGCTGATCACCCAGCCCACGGCAACCTGTCTCCCTTCCACAGAAGGGCCTGTGGGTGGGGCACCCAGCGAGGAAGTGATGCGAAGGGGGCAAAGTAAGGAAAGAAACTCCTGCTCCCCGGATGCTCAGGATCCTGGGCTGTGATCCCTCCCCTGCCTTCCCTATCGTAGCGGGAAACAGCGGGGGCAATAAGGCCTGCCTGTGTGCCAGGTTACATCTGAATGGATAGGTGTACCTTGTCCAATCCTCACTTCCCTGGTGCCAGGGAGCTCCCGTTTTCCTCACTTTTCAAAAAAATATATTTTATTGATTTTTTTACAGATAGGAAGGAGAAGGATAGAGAGTTAGAAACATCGATGAGAGAGAAACATCCATCAGCTGCCTCCTGCACATACTGGGGATGTGCCCGCAACCAAGGTACATGCCCTTGACCGGAATCAAACATGGGACCCTTCAGTGCATAGGCCAACGCTCTAGCCACTGAGCCAAACCAGTAAGGGTTCTTTTTCTTCTTTTTTTTAAAAAAAAATATATATATATTATTGATTTTTTACAGAGAGGAAAAAATCAATAAAAAATTTTTATTGGCCAAAAACCGGTTTTGGCCAATAAAAATAATTTTTAAAAGAAGAAAAAGAGCCGAAACCGGTTTGGCTCAGTGGTAGACAGTTGGTCTGCGGACTGAAAGGTCCCAGGTTCGATTCCGGTCAAGGGTATGTACCTTGGTTGCAGGCACATCCCCGGTAAGGGGCGTGCAAGAGGCAGCTGGTCGATGTTTCTCTCATTGACGTTTCTAGCTCTCTATCCCTCTCCCTTCCTCTCTGTAAAAAAATCAATAAAATATATTTTAAAAAATAAAAATAAAAAATATTTTTATTGATTTCAGAGAGGAAGGGAGAGGGAGAGAGAGATAGAAACATCAATGATTGATTGGCTGCCTCCTGGATGCATCACACTGGGGATCCAGCCTGCAACCTGGGCACATGTCCTGACCAGGAATCAAACCGTGACCTCCTGGTTCACAGGTCGATGCTCAGCCACTGAGCCATGCCAGCCAGGCCTGTTATCCTCACTTTCTGTGAAGAAACCAAGGCCGGGCGAGGTTAAGTTATTCGTCAAAAGATAAGCACCAGGACCTCAGAGTATGGCCTTATTCGGAAACAGGGTCCTTGTAAATGTAATTAGTTCATAGGTGGTCACGCTGGGTCAGGGTGGGCCCTACATCCAACCACTGGTACCCTCCTAAGAAGGTCACGAGAGAGACTCAGAAAGACACGGGGAAGGAGGCCACGTGGCAAGACTGAGGCACAAGCCGAAACCGGTTTGGCTCAGTGGTAGAGCGTCGGTCTGCGGACTGAAGGGTCCCGGGTTCGATTCCGATCAGGGGCATGTACATTGGTTGCGGGCACATCTCCGGTAGGGGGTGTGCAAGAGGCAGCTGGTTGATGTTTCTCTCTCATCGACGTTTCTAGCTCTCTATCTCTCTCCCTTCCTCTCTGGAAAAATCAATAAAATATATTATAAAAAAAAAAAAAAAAAGACTGAGGCACAAGAGGCAGAGAACGGAGTGGAACAGCTTTAAGCCACGAAATGGAACGCCAGAGGTGGCCGGCGATGACCAGGAGCTGGAAGAGCAGGGAAGCACTCCGCCTGCAGGGGGAGCCTGCTCCCGCCCACTCCTCATTCCAGACTCCGGCCTCCAGACGGGAGAATATCCGTGTCTGTGGTTCCGAGGCACCAGCTTGTGGTGCTTGTTACGACACCCCTCGGAGAGGACGACAGAAAGGGGGTGGGGAGCGGCGGGAACATCCAGGCCCCGGTGAGCCTTGGAACTAACCGCACCGCACGCCGCAGGTCTGCCCTCGGAGGCCAGAGGTCCCAGCACAGGAACCTGGCGGCTCACGGAGAACTTTCACCCCCTTCCAGGGGGGCATGTGAGCTGGCGCGACGGAGGGTGCAGCCTTTGCCCTCCAGGGAAACGGGCCAGGCCCAGGCAGCGGGCAGGCGCGGGGCCAGGGCCTAAATGGGCCTTTGTTTTGGACGTTCAAGTGGCCAGACGAGCAAATGGACTCCCAGCCAAGCGTCTGCTAGGAAATAAACCCCGAACACCTGGGCCGAATATGAGAAAATAATGTGCTTGGCCGCCCGCCTCCCCCGGGGCAGAAACCCAGGCCACATGGAGACATGAAACCCCCCGGGCGGTGTGGCTTCAGCCCCTGGCCTTGTCCTCCATCACTGCTCGGGGTCACGTGCTGGACCGAGCCCTCCATGTACCATGTTCACATGTCGGCACTGGGGTCACCCTCCTTGTACAGACGGAGAGATGGAGGCCCCAGAGGGAACCTGCCTGTGGGAACAGCCAGTTAGTTTCAAAGCCACGAGCAAACCAAGGTTCTCTGTGACCTACTCCCTCTCTTTCTTTCCTTTCTTTTCTTTTCTTTTAAAAAAAATATATATTTTATTGATTTTTTTTTTTACAGAGAGGAAGGGAGAGAGATAGAGAGTTAGAAACGTCGATGAGAGAGAAACATCCACCAGCTGCCTCCTGCACACCCCCCACCGGGGATGTGCCCGCAACCAAGATACAAGCCCCCTGGCCGGAATCGAACTCGGGACCCTTCAGTCCGCAGACCGACAATCTACCACTGAGCCAAACCGGTTTCGGCTCTTTCCTTTCTTTTTGTTCCCTTCCTCTCTATTTTTGCAATTGAGATACAATTCACATACCATAAAATTCACCCTTCTAAAGCATACATTTGGTGGGGTTTTTTTGTGTGTGCATTCACAACGTTGCACACCCATCACTACTACCCAATGCCAGAACATTCTCGTCACTCCCAAAGAAATCCATACCTATCTGCAGTCCCTTCCCAATCCCCTTACCCCCGACAACACCTGGCATCCACTAATCTAGCTCAGTCTCTATGGATTTACCTGTTCTCAACACTTCACACAGATGGAATCATACACTATGTGCGACCTTTTGTGACCAGCTTCTTTCCCTTAACGTACAAATGGAGGTTTACGGTTTTCTTACGGAAAATCACGCGGTCATTAATAAATAACAACACAAGAATAAACTCTGTGTTTCACATGCTCACAACTGTAAACGCACGTTTGCCTCGCCCTGTAATGGTTTCCAGATTCACCTGTGCTATAGCCTGGGTCAGAACCTCATTTCCTTTCACGGCCAAACGCTATTCCATTGTGCAAACACGGCCAAACGGGGCTTTTTCCTGACTGCACACCAAGGCCTCTACAGCAGCCCGTTAGGAGATGTTACTGGAGGGACTACGGAGGACAGGACTGCTATTTCTCATGAGAAATGGCCCTTCTTGCCGAAACCAGTTTGGCTCAGTGGATAGAGCTTCTGCCTGCGGACTGAGAGGTCCCGGGTTCGATTCCGGTCAAGGGCATGTACCCCAGTAGGGGGTGTGCAAGAGACAGCTGATCGATGATTCTCTCTCATCGATGTTTCTAACTCTCTCGCTCCCTTCCTCTCTGTAAAAAAATCAATAAAATATATTTTAAAAAAATGGCCCTTCTCTATCGACACCTCATCACACCAACTCTGTGGATGCAGGAGGGACCCTGGGTCCCTCTCTCAGGTCCCCTCACCCCGGCGTGTCCCCCAGCGCCACGCTGCGTTACCTGTAGTGAAGGACGAACTGGCAGGCCACAGCCCCCAGGAGCAGGATGATGGTCAGGTAGAGCTTGAACTTCTCATACTCGTCCTTGTAGGCAAATCTATGGCAACAGACATGCCCGGGAGAGGTCACGTGACTATCGTGCCATGGATGGTAGCATGACTACCTCCCATTGGGGGCAGGACCCTTGCCCCACTGGATCCTTGACACACTGCCAACCACATCCCGTCAGGACCTTCCGATCCCACTGAAGGAGAGACTGGACCTTAAATGAATGGTGGCGTCAGTTAGGGAGCCAGACAAGGTCCCCTCCCCCCCAAAATGCCTCAGCTCTGCCCCCCTAGAAACTTGATAGCCTGCGGCTGGACACAACCGTCTGCTTCCCAGGAGAAAAAGGTCTGACGAGACGTGAAATGGAGCAGAGCCGTTTCTCACAGGAAACTGGCAGTCCTGTCTGCCCGACATAGGGGACCCATGAAGGAAGCCTTTCCCAGGGGGTCCGTCAGGGAGACCAGGAGCCAGAGCACCACCTATTAACGGTTTTCCCTTTATGCAAAAACCCAGCCTGGTCCCTTCGCTCCCGAACTGAAAGCACGATGCCTGGGCTCTGCAAAGCCAGCTGGGCGTCGGGGACACTTACTTGGCCTGGTTGCTGAGGAGGGTCACGCTTACGTTGCCGAGGACCAGATTCAAGTAGAGCCTGGAAGGAGAGACCTGTGAAGTCGCCATGTCCCCTAAAAGCCCTGGGTGCAGCCCCAACAGAAAATACTCCAACGTAACGGGCACGCGTTGAAAAGCCAGCGCAGAACATACGGTGCTAAACTCAGCGGCACAGTGGGCCTCACTTCGAGTGCGAATAATGATTAACTGGAGAACGGGGGGGACTGTGATACATGACAGTCATGACTGACCCTCATATTTCCCAGCTTCCCTTGCAACTAATGTGAGCATGTGACTAAGCTGCAGCCAATGAGGTGAAGGTATATGTACAATAGCTAGGTCAATTTAAAGCAGACTCTTTTTAAAATTAAGGCATAACCTTCAAAAGTACATCAGTCTTGCTCTGGCTGAGTAGCTCCATTGGTTAGAGCAGTGGTCAGCAAACCACGGCTCACGAGCCACATGCGGCTCTTTGGCCCCTTGAGTGTGGCTCGGCGATAGAACCACTTCTTCAAAAATAGACTCGCCCAGGCTAAAAACTGACTTCCGTGCATGAGCCACAAAGTTTCAATCGCACTGTATGTGCATGCCCACATGTGGTATTTTGTGGAAGAGCCACACTCAAGGGGCCAAAGAGCCGTATGTGGCTCTTGAGCTGCCGTTTTCCGACCACTGGGTTAGAGCATTGACCAGAGATGCCACGGGTGCAGGTTCAAAAACCCATCAGGGCATATTTTTTATAAGAATCAACCAATGAGCCAAAACCGGTTTGGCTCAGTGGACAGAGCGTCGGCCTGCGGACTGGAGGGTCCCAGGTTCAATTCCGGTCAAGGGCATGTACCGTGGTTGCAGGAGGCAGCTGGTTGATGTTTCTCTCTCATCAATGTTTCTAGCTCTCTATCTGTTTCCCTTCTCTCTCATCAATGTTTCTAGCTCTCTATCTGTTTCCCTTCCTCTCTGTAAAAAAATCAATTAAAAAATAAAATAAAATAAAAAGAATCAACCAATGAATGTATAAATAAGTGGAACAGCAAATTGGTGCTTCTTTCTCCCTCTCTCTTCCTCCCTCTCTCTAAAACTCAATTTTTAAAAAAAGTGCACAAGTCTTAAGCATACAACATGATGGATTTTTACATATTTATGCATCCCTGCAACCAACACACAGCTCAAAGGAAAAAACACTTCCAGCCCCAGAAGGGTCCCTCCCGGCCCCTCCCAGTCAGTCCTGACCTCAGTGTTCATGGAGGAAGCCTCTCTCTTCTCTTCCCTGCCCTCACTCCTGCCTCCCCTTCGCCCCCACGGCAACCTCAGCCCTCAGGGGAAGGTGAGAATGATGCAGACCAGGTGTCCTAGGCCTGGCTGCTGCCCCGGCGGCGGGTGGGGAGTGGGGGGGGGGGTGAGTTCCCAGCTCCTACCCGTTCTTCTTGGGCAGGTAGGCCTCCATGTCAAAGAAGATGTTCTGCCGCTCCTTGATGGTGACATCTAACTGCTGGACCAGCTCCGCCTCCGCCACACTGGCACGGCGCTTGTACCTGCGGGCAGAGGTGTGGGTGTGGGAGAAGCGGGGGGTTACCAGCCTGGAGGAGGAAACCTGGAAGCTCTGGCCACTCCCCTCCACTCTTCCTTCTCAATGTTTCTCTCAACCTCAGTCTCCACCTGCATTCCCTGGGACTGATGCAGGCTCCCTGCTAAGCCCTGTGACCTTGGGAATGTCTTTTAACCTCTGCCTTATTTTCCTTATCTAAAAAAATAGGAATAGCCGAAACCGGTTTGGCTCAGTGGTAGAGCGTCGGTCTGCGGACTGAAAGGTCCCGGGTTTTCTTCTGGGGAACTACCTGTCATCCTCTTCCCGCGCTCATGTGGTTTAAGTAGGGCTGTCCATTCCCAAGGTCCATACACTGAGCATATGACCTAGTCTTGCCTAACTAGTCTCGGTGGTTTGATTGGTTCAAAGATGGGCACGTGACCAATTCCAGCCAATGAGAACAGCTCCCAGGACTTGTGCTGAAAGACAATTCTCCTTAGGCTGGGGTGCCCAAGCCAGTAGGCAGAAAGGCTGCAGGGTATAAGCCTGGCACTGCTGGTTGGCCATCTCAGGGACCATGAGAGGATGGCCAGCCATAGAGTGAAGCCAATCTAGGGAAATGCAGAATTTAGAGGGGAAAAACAGATTCCTAAAAACAAACTTTGACCCCTGGGTCCTAAAGCCACTGCTGTTTTTTTTCCATTAAACTTTCCATTCTAGGCCCGGCTGGCATGGCTCAGTGATTGAGCGTCAACCTATGAACCAGGAGGTCACAGTTCAATTCCTGGTCAGGGCACATGACCCAGTTGTGAGCTCAATCCCCAGTGTGGAGTGTGCAGGAGGCAGCCTGTCAACAATTGTCTCTCATCATTGATGTGTGTGTGTGTGTGTGTGTGTGTGTGTGTGTCTCTCTCTCTCTCCCTCTCCCTCTTTTCTGAAATCAATAAAAATATATTTGAAATTTTTTTCCATTCTCTACCCAAGCCAGTGCTGAGCTGGGTTTCTGACCCTTAGAACCAGGGAGCTCTGAGTCGCAGCCCCGCCTACCTCTGGAGCGTGCGCTTCAGGTCCTTCAGGCGCGTCCTGTGCTTGCTGATGGAGCTGCTACATAAAGTCTGCAGCGAGGTCAGCTCCTCCAACTTCTGCCGGTAGATCCTGTGAGTTTCCTGAGGGATGGAGCAGCCGGGCAGGGCGCAGAAGAGAACACACACCAACAGGTCATTTTCCATTGTTTGTGTCAGAGGACATGACTGCAGAGCTTACAATTTGACAGCTAAGACGATACAAGCACAACTACCCAATTTGTGGCTTAGGCCGAAACCGGTTCGGCTCAGTGGACTGAAAGGTCCCAGGTTCAATTCCAGTCAAGGGCATGTGCCTTGGTTGCGGGCACATCCACAGTGGGGGGTGGGGGGGGGAGTGCAGGAGGCAGCTGATCGATGTTTCTAACTCTCTACCCCTCTCCCTTCCTCTCTGTAAAAAATCATTATATATATATATTTTTTTAAAATTGTGGCTTAGAAGACTGGGATTGGGGAAGGCGGCACAGCACAGCCCTGCGTATTAAGGAATTACTGTTGTGTTTTTTTCTTTCTTACCCAGGTCCCTTCCTTCCTAATGGCAATAGCAACTAGGTCTGACTTGGAAGGGCCACTTCTTGTCAATTCTTAGTCCAGATGGTTCCAGTAGAGCTGACTGTCCTCATTCCAAGAGTAGTCATGTGATCCAGGCCTGACCAATCAGTATCTTCCAACCCCTTGGCAACTGATTGGTTCAGAACATGGACACCAGGCTTAAATGGGCCAATGAGAGTCAGCCCTGGAACCCTGCTGGGAGTACTGGTGTAGAGATGTCCTCTTTGTCCTGGGTTTGCTAATCTGGTAGCAGGTACACACCTGCAGGGGTTGCTGAGTGGGGAGAGGCTGCCTAAGTATAAAGCCAAACAGGAAAACAGACCTGAGACTCAGTAAGAGACAGAATTCTCACAGCCTCAAACCAGCCCTTGGGTCACACCACGTCTGAGGGTGACACTGTTCCATGCTCTCGGTTACATGAATTCATAAATCCCTTTTCAGGGAGGCCGGTAGGAGTTGGGTTTCTGATCCTGGCCATGAAGAGAGTTCTTACCACATCAACTAAGGAAAGGTCATACCCCTTCCCTTAGAGCCAACCCTGCCCACCCCAGGCACAGTCCCTCCAATTAGAAATAGCCAGTCAGAGCCACAAGGCCGCTAGAAATACCAGAGACTTTGCCCCAAAGCCGGGAGAAAGGGACACAGTAACTTCTCGGCATCGCGGCCACAAGGCACCTCCCCCAGATAACGCCATATGCCGGGAAGCAAGCCCTCGCCTCTAATCTGATCATCTAAGACAAATAGTACCATTTGGAGAAACCCAGGTGAGGGGCAGGAACTATAACATTAAATGCAATAATCCAATGAACACATCTAAAGTGGCTGGAGGAGAAGTGCATTTATTAGAGGGAGAGAAAAAGGAGATGGTCTGACAGTGGGGCCGGAGCCTAACCTCCTGCCTGCCAAGAAGGTCCCTAAATACGCAGGGTAAGCCAGGAGATAATGGAGAAGTGAAGAGAATGAAGTGAGAAGATAGCAATTAGGGGCCACCTAAGCACGCTTTGGCTCCCAGACAAGAGGGCTCAGTCCCTCAGATTCAAACAGTATCCTAAGTTGCTCCTTGCTGGCCCCCCAGAGAGGAAAATCTTACCTCTATTTAACTATTTATTTATTTATTTATTTATTTATTTATTTATTATATTTTATTGATTTTTTTAGAGAGGAAGAGAGAGGGATAGAGAGTTAGAAACATCAATGAGAGAGAATCATCGACCAGCTGCCTCCTGCACACCCCCTACTGGGGATGTGCCCGAAACCAAGGTACATGCCCTTGAACCCGGAACCTTTCAGTCCGCAGGCCGATGCTCTATCCACTGAGCACAACCGGTTTCTGCTAACTTTTTATTTTTAAATAATTTCAAACTTGCAGAAGAATTCCGAGAAGCGTAGAAAGAACTCCCCTCTACCCTTCACCCAGATTCACCAACTGTTCGCATTACACCATATTTCCACATTTGCTTTACGCACCACCACCACCCTCGCCGTGTGTGTGTGTGTGTGTGTGTGTGTGTGTATGTGTGTGTGTGTGTGTGTGTGTTCTTTTTCAATATCAGGCATCAGGAATTTATAGGCCACAGACCAAATCCAGCCAAATCCAGATTTTTGTACAGGCAGTAAGCTAAAATGGATTTTCCTTGGTTGACACAGAAGAGTATTTTGTGACGTGAAAGTATACGAAATTTGAAATTTCAGTAGCCAGGATGGAGCCCAGCCACGCTCGTTCATTTGCATATTGTCTGGAAACTACCACAGCGGAGTGAGTAGTTAGACAGAGACCATATGGCCTGCAGAGCCTAGAGTCCTCACTACTTGGCTTTTGTGCCAAAAAAGTTTGCCTCCTCCATTTCTTTTAAAAAATATATATTTTGCCGGGACTGGTTTGGCTCAGTGGATAGAGCGTCGGCCTGCGGATTGAAGGGTCCCGGGTTCTATTCCAGTCAAGGGCATGTACCTTGGCTGCGGGCACATCCCCAGTGGGGGGTGTGCAAGAGGCAGCTAGTCGATGTTTCTCTCTCATCGACGTTTCTAACTCTCTGTCCCTCTCAATTCCTCTCTGTGTAAAATCAATAAAATATATTTAAAAAAAATAAATAAATAAAAAAAATAAAATAAATAAAAAATATATATTTTATTGATTTTTTACAGAGAGGAAGGGAGAAGGATAGTTAGAAACACCGATGAGAGAGAAACAGGGGTCAGCTGCCTCCTGCACACACCCGACCAGGGATGTAACGGCAACCGAAATACATGCCCTTGACTGGAATCGAACCTGGGACCCCTCAGTCTGCAGTCCGACGCTCTATCCACTGAGCTGAACCGGTCAGGGCAATGCCTCCTCCTCTTCTAACCATTTGGGAGTTAGCGACAGACAGACAACACGCCTCTTTGCTCCGCACTCCTTCACTGTGCATTTCCTAAGAAGGACGCCATTCTCTTACACCCTCAGTACAATGGTCAGATACAGACAATGCGACCTGGACACCACACCATGCCATGACCTCCCATCTTGCTAGCTGTCCACGGATGGCAGTCTCCCCCCAGATCCCAGACCCGACTCGGTCTCCTGCCTTGTACTGCTGCTCCCGTCGCTAGCCTCCTTCAGTCCAGCACAGCTAGACTCTGCCTTTCGTGACATCCACATTTTCTAAGGAACTGAGTCTCGCTCTGGGGAATGTCCCTCCGTCTGGGTGGGTCTGTCGTCTCTTCATGATTGGATCTGGGTGAAGCTGTTGGAGCCAGAATGCCACTCAAGTGACACCATGTCCTCCGTGTCTCCCATCCGGAGGGACACAGTGTCCGTGAGGTTAATGTTAACGGCTGAGAGGGGGGCGGGGCCACCTGCCTGCCCCCTTGCACAGCGACCAGCTTTCTATCTGTAGTTAATAAGAAGCCACCTGTAGAGAGACAGGCTGTACTTTATAGTCACTTTTGAATTCTTCAGTCCCAAAACAGCCATCCACTTACAACCAACATCTACTGTGGTCCAGTCAGGGGGTCTCCAGGGGAGGACAGGGGCCGAGACCCCCTGACTATATAGTCCTCAAGAAGGTGGGGCCATGGGGCTGAGTGTCCGGCCAACACCGGCTGCGGTTCCTGGAAGATAAGAGCCATGTGACCTCCTTGGCACTCTTTGGGGTTGGGTGCCACCGCCGGGAGATAAGACCAAGACTCCAACATCAGCAGCCAGATGCTTACCAGGCCCTCTTCAGCTTGAATTAATATTTAATTTCAAAGTAAAATGTGAAAACATTGCCCTTATAAAACATTAAACACCACCGTTATGGCTGGAGTCAGCTTCGAACCCATCCCTGTCCTTCTCCCCCATCCCCAGGAGTAACCACAGTTGCCAGGTTCGCCTAGACCTGTGGTCGGCAAACTGAGGCTCGAGAGCCACATGCGGCTCTTTAGCCCCTTGAGTTTTTAGCAAAGGCCAGCTTGGGTGTACCCTAATTAAGTTAATAACAAGGTACGTACCTATATAGTTTAAGTTTAAAAAATCTGGCTCTCAAAAGAAATTTCAATCGTCGTACTGTTGATATTTGGCTCTGTTGACTAATGAGTTTGCCGACCGCTGTTCTAGACCTTTTCCTATGTATTCCTCCAGACTGTTCTATGTATCTATATATTTCTATATTTTATATAGACCTATTTCTATACACATACACACGTATATGTGTGTGTGTGTGTATATATGTGTGTGTGTGTGTGTGATATATTGTATATATATATATATATATATATATATATATATATATGAAAAGCACTTGTGAAAACTAATTCTCCCTAATATTTATTCTCATTTGCTGCGTTTTAGCAACAGGACCCCACAGGCTTACAGCAGGCATGTGGCCTGCAGACGACATTTCTCGGCCTCTCTTGCAGCTGGAGGTCGCAGTATGACCAAGAGGCAGCCGGTGGGATGTGAGCAGAGTGACGTGCCGTGGTTCTGAATTACATTTTTATAAGGGACCGCTTGGCCTGCGCGCTCCCTGTCCCTGGCTGGCATATGGCAACCATGGGTCCTGTTACACTGAAACCAGAGCTGAGAGCGACAGGACACAAATAGCAAAGCCCCCTGTGCCTTCCCTCGCCAAACCAACGAGGATCCCACGTGACCCCGTCTGACGGGGCTTCCCAACCTGTAATGGTTTAAAAACGATCGCCCATCCTTTAGCAATTCTCACAAAGAGAGGTGGGGGTCTCTGTTCTCCCCCCTTAAATATACACTGAGTGGCCAGAGTATGATGATCTCTGAACACATAATAATCTGGTCACTCAATGTGTGTGTGTGTGTGTGTGTGTGTGTGTGTACCGTGTTTCCCCGAAAATAAGACATCCTCCGAAAATAAGACCTAGCGCATGGAAAGATAAGACATCCCCTGAAAATAAGACCTAGCGCAACTTTGGGAGAAAAAATTAATATAAGACACTGTCTTATTTTTGGGGAAACAGGGTGTGTGTGTATATGTGTGTGTGTGTGTGTGTGTGTGTGTGTGTGTGTATATATATATATATATATAGTTGTTGTTTTTTAGAGGCCTGGTGCATGAATTCGTGCATGGGTGGGGTCCGGCCAGCCTAGCCAGGGGGGAGGGGACACGGGTGGTTTGCCTGCTGGTCAAACTCCTGGTCAAGGGGACAATTTGCATATTAAGCCCTTTATTATATAGGATATACATTGAGTGGCCAGATTATTATCCGTTCAGAGATCATAATAATCTGGCCACTCAGTGTATGTAGGCTTGTGGCTGGCTTGACCACATAGCTCGGATAGTTCGATGTTAGATAGACAGAGAGATAGGGCCAAAGTGACACTCTGTAATTTCTGAGAACGTGTCGTAGAAAGACCTAAGCTTCTGTCTTACTCACTGAAACAGAAGCATATGTCTTAGAGCAAAAAGGTCAACCACCCTGAGGCCACCATGCCGTGTGGAAACCCTAACGCCACGGAGCCGGCACAGGCAGACACTCTGACAAACAGTCCTCCCTGGAGGGACAAACCTTCTCGTCATTCCAGCTCAGGCACACGGAGGCGGAGAAACCTCCCGATGACTCCAGCCCCAGCCACGTGAGCCACTGCTAGCTATGCAAGTCTCCCCAGCCACGGCCTCCGGGCATCACAGGGCACCGCCAAGCTATCCAGACTATGCCCTGTCTAAATTCCAGACTCGCCGACCCGTGAGCAAAAGAGCGATGACTGCTGTTTTCCGCAGGGACAGATAACCGGAATGCCACGCACCCTGGACCACACCTCCCTCTGGGCTGTTCCGTGAGAAAGAAAGAAGACACCTCACTTCAGCCTTTTCATGTGGGGATCTCTCTGTTATAACAGCATGGCTCAGAGTCTAACACACATACTTTTGGTTTTAAATATATATATAACAATATCAGAACATACACGATTCCACAACTTTCTTTTCTTACTCAATAGTATGCCTTGAAAATCTACCCACGTAAGAATACATTTACTTCATTTTCCTTTAGTGCTGTGCAGTGTTTGTTTGTTTTTAATAAATCTTTATTGTTCAGATTATTATAATTATAATTGTTTCTCCCCCCCACCCCATAACTCCCCTCCTCCTGGTCCCCACTCCACCCTCTGCCCTTACCTCCTCCCACCCCCTCCTGTCCTCATCCATAGGTATATGATTTTTGTCCAGTCTCTTCCCGTACCCAGACACCCCATTCCCCCTGAGAATTATCAATCCTCTCCCAGGGGCCATGCAGTTTTTCATGCTGTAGACACACAGCCGTTTACTTAAGCCACTCCCCTACTGCAGGTACTTAGGTTGTTTCCAGCCTCTGACTATAACCAACAACGCACCTTGCGCTGCCTCCCTGGGCACTCAGGCTAGTATCTCTCTGGGGAAGATTCTTTCTGGGGGAAAGAAACGGAATCGCTGAGTCAGAGGGTACAGGCTTGTTTTCAGTTTTAATAGATCTTGGCAAACCGCCCGCACAGTGGCCGCACCAATTTACCGTCCCACCCACAGCCTATGACAGTTGTCCGCATCTCACCAACTCTCAATGCTACCCGCATGTATGTTTAAACAAATTCAATAGGTTTTTATTGACTTTAGGGAGGCAGCAAGGGAGGGGGAGAGAGAGAAAAACAAAACAAAACACAAAACGCCAATGAGAGAAAGAAACATCAATCAGCTTCCTCCTGCAGGCCCCGTGCTAGGGATTGAGCCTGAAACCTGGGCATGCTCTGTGACGGGGAATCGAACCGATGACGTCTGGGTGCACTGGACATGGCTCAACCAAATAAGCCACACTGGCCAGGCACAAAGCTGTCTTTTTTTTTCTTCTTCTTCTTCTTCTTTTTTTTTTTTTTTTTTTTTTTTAAATATATTTTATTGATTTTGTACAGAGAGGAAGGGAGAGAGACAGAGAGTCAGAAACATCGATGAGAGAGAGGCATCGATCAGCTGCCTCCTGCACAACCCCCACTGGGGATATGCCCGCAACCAAGGTACATGCCCTTGACCGGAATCGAACCCGGGACCCTTCAGTCCCCAAGCCGACGCTCTATCCATTGAGCCAAACCGGTCCCGGCTTCTTCTTTTTTAAAAAAAAAAAATATATATTTTATTGATTTTTTACAGAGAGGAAGAGAGAAGGATAGAGAGTTAGAAACATCGATGAGAGAGAATCATCGATCAGCTGCCTCTTGCACACCAACTCCTGGGGATGTGCCCGCAACCAAGGTACATGCCCTTGACCGGAATTGAACCCGGGACCTTTCAGTTCGCAGGCCGACGCTCTATCCACTGAGCCAAACCTATCCACTGAGCCAAACCGGTTTTGGCTTTCTTCTTTTTTTTTTTCTCATTTTTTTTATTAAGGTATTATATGTGTACAAAGCTGTCTCTCGATGCACTGTCCATGGGTGCTTCTGGGATGTGGGGGCAATACAATTCCGGCCTTCCCTTGGGGTCCTTAGCTGCCCTCGCACATGATGGTATCTCCAACGGCCCCTGATGGGACCTGTGCTTTGAGATCCTTTTCCAGGGGCAGATGAACCACACCGAGGCAATATAACCCGCCTGTGGCCTCAAATGGAACTGGTTGCCAGATGGAGACCTTCTGTTGTGTTTGCCAACCGGCCAGCTCGGCCCCCTTCTGGGTAACGTCCCCACAGTTTCTTTGGAGACTCAGTCCATGAGATCTGCCTAGGTGTGGGGTTGACCCTGCCCCCCGGGCTCCAGAGAATAGAACACAGGCCTCGCCTGTCAGACCATCAGCCTCCCAATCCAGCTGGCTGATTCAGGGAGGGCCATTTAGAACCAAGGAGACTCAGTCGTAGGGCTTTTATCAGAAAAGAGACTCGTTTTTTTGTACCGGTTTTGAAGGCAGGAGGATGTAAGCCCAAAGTGAATGGGGTTGTCCTGCTGAGAATGAACCCGAGAGAGAGGAAAACAGGATAGAAAGGTAGACAGATGAAGGCTGAATCCTGATGATTTAACTTGGGCCCCTGAATCAGACTCTACCTGAAGGCAATTCACCTTTGACTTTCCAATTATAGAGTAAGTAAAACATCTTCTGTTTTGTTCTGTTTAGCTTTGCCAATGGTTTGAGTGTCTTCATTTCAGAGGCGCGTGTGACAATCTAGATTAAGATGACAAAGAACCCAGCTTCCCTTCCGGGCAAGGTTAATCACACAAGGTAAGAGGAGAAGCCACAAATCCTGGGCTCGTTATTATCGAGCGCTTGCCCAGGACACTGTCATCTTCAAGATGCCAAAAGCAAGGACTTGGAGCCTGGTTGAATGAATCCTTCATTAAGCCAGTAACTAGTCACCCAAAAAAATGCAGACCATTGAACAACCATATTGGATAGTTTTCTACCAAGCTAAGAACCTAAACTACTATTTTTTTAAACAACTTTATTGAGGTGCAATTTATATACCATAAAATTCACTCATTTTAAGTGCACAATTCAGTGATTTAACAAGTTGTACAACCATTGCCACATCCCGTTTTTATTTTTCATTGATTTCAGAGAGGAAGGGAGAAGGAGAGAGAGATAAAAACATCAATGATGAGAGAGAATCATTGATTGGCTGCCTCCTGCATGCCCGAAATCTGGGCATATGCCTGACCGGGAATCAAACCGTGACCTCCTGGTTCTTAGATCGATGCTCAGCTGCTGAGCCATGTCTGCCAGGCACCACATCCAGTTTTCGAACACCTCATCATCCAATAAGATCTTACGATCTATCAGCACTCACTCCCCACTCTCCCCCTCCCACCAGTTCTTGGCCACCTCTCACCTGCCTTCTATCCCTATAGATCAATATTTTCTGGATATTTCCTATAAATAGAATCCTACAACATGTGAGTTTTGTGTCTGGCTTCTTTTGGTTAGCATAACTTTTTGAGGTCTGTTTACATGTGTAGCATGTCTACTCGGCAATACAGATTTGGTATAGATTTACCACATTTGTTTATCTATTCACCAGTTGTTGGACATTAGGTTATTTCCACTTTTTTTTTTTTTTTTTTGCCTCTGGTGAATAATGTCACCGTGAGGATTATGTTCGAGGGTTTGTGTTGACATAGACTTTCATTTCTCTCGGGTAGATACCTAGGAATGGAACTGCTGGGTCACATGGTAAATGTATGTGTCACATTCAAAGGACACGCCACACTGCCAAACCACTACTTATTCTTATTTTATTTTTTATTTTTATTTTAATATATTTTTATTGATTTTTTACAGAGAGGAAGGGAGAGAGATAGAGAGCTAGAAACATCGATAAGAGAGAAACACCGACCGGCCGCCTCCTGCACACCCCCCACCGGGGATGTGCCGGCAACCAACGTACATGCCCCTGACCGTAATCGAACCTGGGACCTTTCAGTCCACAGACCGACACTCTACCACTGAGCCAAACCGGTTTCGGCTACTTATTCTTATTTCTAAATGTGGCAGCAGTGGAGTGGAACATGGGAGACACTCCACAAAAACCAGGAGTCAGTTCTCTGCACACGTCGCAGGGAACTCCGGCTTATTAAGAGGTGATTGACTCTCACCTCAAGTCACTACCCCCAAAACAGCTCCGAGTGCTGGGGCGCCAGAGCGGACAGGCAGCTGTGGAAGAAGGGACCCGAGCCGCAGCACAGTAAGTCTCAACTCCTTGTTTGTTTTTACCACCAGTGTTTTTATTTTCCTTCACGAGACCACCCCTTCCCTATTCGTATTTCATGTGGTTTAAAGTAGCACTGATTCCAGTGTGAGCTCCAGGTGTAGACATGTAACCAAGGCTTTGCCAATCAATGCCCCACTGACTGGTAAAGGATAATCACATGACTTAAGTCCAGCCAATGAGAATCAGCCCTGGGACTCTTACTGGAATTACTGGGGGAAAGATGCATCTGGGTTTTTTGTGGGGTTTTGTTTTTTTGTTTTTTCCCCCTCAGGTTTGCTAAGTAGATGGTAGATGTCAGCCCGGAGCCGCCAGTGGTCATCTTTACCACAAAAAGGGAGATGCAAATCGCCTCCTAAGAATAAAGATGACAACGAGGAGACAGACAAGACACACTCACAGAGACATCATTGGAGCCCCGGATCCAGCCTTGCCTGAAGCTGTTTGTCACTGGACTTTGCAATACATGACCAATAAACCCCTTTTTTGGCTTAAACCAGTAGAATCGGGTTTCTGTCACTTGCAACTAAGAGTTCTGACTAGCCCTAACTGGTTTGGCTCAGTGGCTAGAGCGTTGGCCTGCGGAGTGAAGGGTCCCAGGTTCGATTCTGGTCAAGGGCATGTACCTTGGTTGCAGGCACATCCCAGTGGAGGGTGTGCAGGAGGCAGCTGATCGATGCTTCTTTCTCATCGATGTTTCTAACTCTCTCTCTCTCCCTCTCCCTTCCTCTCTGTAAAAAAATTAATGGAATATATATATATATATATTTTTTAAAGTTTTATTCTAGAGCTAAGCATCTCAAGAAGGGTTCAGAGTCCACTATGTTAGGAACCCAGAAAATATCTGACATACAGAATGCAGACTCTGGTGTTCAACAACCTGGGTTTGAATCCTGGCTCCAGCACTTACAAGCCATGAAACGTTGTGTAACTTACTGTTCTCTGTAAATTGGTGATAATCCCTACTTCTTAGGGATTTAATGAAATAATACTATTTTCCTGCTTACAACCTGCCCCACCCTCATGTCTATTCCATACACAGCAGCTAGAGGGATGCCCATTTCATTGGTAGTAAGAGCCAAAATCTTTTATTATTAATTTAAAAATATATTTTATTGATTTTTTTATAGAGAAGAAGAGAGAGGGATAGAGAGTTAGAAACATTGATGAGAAAGAATCATCGATCAGCTGCCTCTTGCACACCCCCCTACTGGGGATGTGCCCACAACCACAGTACATGCCCTTGACCGGAATCGAACCTGGGACCTTTCAGTCCACAGGCCGACACTCTATCCACTGAGCCAAACTAGTTTCAGCAACATTTTTTTAAAAAATATTTTTATTGATTTCAGAGAGGAAAGCAGAGGGAGAGAGAGATAGAAGCATCAATGATGAAAGAGAATTATTGATCGGCTGCCTCCTGCACACCCCCATCAGGGATTGAGCTGGGAACCCAGGCATGTGCCCTTGACCGGAATCGAACCCGGACCTTTCAGTCTGCAGGCCTACGCTCTATCCACTGAGCGAAACTGGCTAGGGCAAAAGCCAAAATCTTTACAAAGGTCTACCTACTATGAGGTCAAGCTTAGGGAAAGAGCCCTGGCTGGTTTTGCTCAATGAATAGAGCGTCGGCCTGCAGGCTGAAGGGTCCCAGGTTGGATTCTGGTCAAAGGCACATGCTCAGGTTGCAGGTTCAATCCCCAGTGGGGAGTGCAGGAGGCAGTTGATCAATGATTCTCTTCATTGATGTTTCTCTCTCTCTTCCTCTTCCTTCCTCTCTGAAAAAAAATAAAAGTTTAGGGAAAAACTGCTTCTAGCTATCTCCTTCCTTGTTGGGAGGGGCAAGGTCAGGTTTCCAGTGATGTAAGGCAAAGCAGGAAAGGCTTATTACATTAAACCACCTGCCACCGTGTCGGTAAGTGACCTTTTGTGGTCACACCACCAGCCACAGGGCCACGCTCAATTTACCAGCAAGGCTGAAATCCCAAACAGCTAAAAACAAAATAACCATGGCGACCTGACCTTGCCCCAGAGGCCAGTGAGGCCCCACAATCAAAAGAAATCAGATCTTTTCCTCTGGAAATTCCCAGAGATTATGACATTTTCGGGGGAGGGAGAAATTCTAAAGACCTTTCAAATCCTCTAGGGCCTGAGCTAAGTTTCTTCTTTCCTTCCCTTCAAGTGTAAATGGGAAGAAAAGGTAAAAACCCAGTGATAGTCTACATTGCCCCAAGAAAGGAAACCAGAGAGATACAAGCATGAAATCCATGAATCCCAGATTCCGAGGTGGATTAGGAAAATTAAGATTGCTGAAACCGGTCTGGCTCAAGATAGATCGAGATTTTCTGGTGAAAAAAAAAAAAAAAAAAAAGAAGAAAAAATCTTTCTAGTTCCCCTCTGTCCACCTGCCTACCTGCTGTACCCCTCTTATTCCCTAATAAAATGCCTCATCTGAAAGTCTGTCCAGAACATACACAATGACAAGGTGCACCCTACTTATTACACATGTACTTCCAGAGACTCATCCCAGGAGTTCAGAGCTCTCCCATTTAATGACAGAGAGGGGCCTCCCCACACAAGGACATACATGTGAAGTAAACATTTTTTTTTATTTTTAAAAATATATTTTATTGATTTTCCACAGAGAGGAAGGGAGAGGAGAGGGATAGAGAGCTAGAAACATCCATGAGAGAAACATCGACCAGCCGCCTCCTGCACACCCCCTAAAACCAGGGGATGTGCCCACAACCAAGGCACATGCCCCTGACCGGAATCGAACCTGGGACCCTTCAGTCCGCAGATCCACGCTCTATCCACTGAGCCAAACCGGTTTCGGCTGAAGTGAACATTGAGAGAACTAAGCTCCAGCTCCAGCTGTGTCACTAAGAAGCTGTGTGACCCCGGTTACGTTAGCATGCCCACGCTGCAGTGTCCTCATCTATGAACGGAAGACGCAGTGTTTTCCACCTCCAGCCCTCCAGGGGACTCCGTGGCCTTCCCTCCATCACTGACCTCTGATCCAGAAGCTGCCACCCAAGCCTGCGGCCAGCAGGGGTGAGAGCAGCCACACAACCTGTCACCCAAATGCCTCCGTGTGCATTGGGGCCAGGGCAAGGGCTGGGGCAAGGGTGATGCCTCCTGTCATGGATGCTCCCCCTTCCCCAAGTGCACTCCGCGCCTGGCGGCTGAAGGACTAAGCAGGGACGGCACAGTTTCCACCAGGTGAGCCCTTCTGCAAACCCTGTGGCACCCAGGGACGAAATCCGGCACTAATGCCCAGTGCCTCCCTGTCCCTCACACACCTGACCCCCAGAGACACCACATAAGAACACAGCAAATCAAACTGTCTCCTTTGCAACCTCTGCCTGCCAAGACCTGCTGTCTAATTGCTGTTAATTGCCATTAATCACATCGCTCTGAAGTGTGAAGGCTCCTCCTTCTCCCGGGCGGAGGCAGGACAAGGGGAAGGAAGGGTGAACAACAAGAGCTCCACACAGCGAACCTCTCCTCCACTCCTGCCCCTGACACCCCCTCCAAGTGGTTCCAAGGCTGGAATGACACCAGAGCCCAGTAGGACGAAGCATTAAGAAGTGGCTGAGTGCTGCCAAAACCGGTTTGGCTCAGTGGATAGAGCATCGGCCTGCGGACTGAAAGGTCCCAGGTTCGATTCCGGTCAAGGGCATGTACCTTGGTTGCGGGCACATCCCCAGTAGGGGGTGTGCAGGAGGCAGCTGATCGATGTTTCTCTCTCATCAATGTTTCTAACTCTCTGTCCCTCTCTCTTCCTCTCTGTAAAAAAATCAATAAAATATATTTAAAAAAAAAAAAAAGAAGAAGAAGTGGCTGAGTTTCTACAAGGGCAGTGGAGCCACAAGGGTCCCCAGGGAGTTGGGTGGGACCCGAGCCCCAGACCTGAAGGAGAAGGGCACCAACCCACACACACGCTGGACAAGCCAAGAAAGGGATACCGCTCTGGTTCTGGGTACCTTACCCTCTGCTCATGCCTAAAACTGTCCCGTCTCTCCAGCACCCCTCTCTCTGGTCATCCGGACCTGCTGCCTCCGGTCTAGGAGGACTCATTACAGATACCCTTGGCAATCCCTGCTCCCCTCCTCTGGACACTGGGAGAGGCCAGCCAACTGCAGACAGAAGCGACATGCTTCGGGGGGAATGCCGTTGCTCAGGCTGAGGACAAGGAGGGGTGCGCAGAGATGGGAGATGGGACCCCGGGCAAGCAGAGCTAACTCTGAGAAAAGAGGCACAAGAGGGTAGCTGCAGGGGAGCAGCCCCATCTCCAAAAATGGTCCAGGAGTCCCCCTTGGCCAACCCCGAGGTTTCTTGGGCATCTCCTCTGAGACTCAGGAACAAATCCCCCTGTCTGGACCTCAAGGCCACAAAGCCATTCTCTCAAGGGGCCTCCCTTGCCTCCTCCGCCCCCACCCCACAGGCTCTGGGCCAGAAGGGTGAGGGAGGCACCCCAGCTGTCAGAACTGACAGATGCCGAAGTCAGCCTGCAGCAGCGCCTCAGAAGCACCGACACCGGAGCCCGAAGGCAGAGAACAGGGAACCCTGGTCCCAAAGCAGAGCCGATGAGTTCAAGGTGAACGTCTCCCAAGCACATCTTCCCGGCAGAGCTGCAGCGGAGGGCTGCTCCCCAGGACAGAGGGGCAGCTGAGCTGCCAAAAGCCGAAGGGTGGTGGGGTCAGGGGAGACCCCTGAGGAGGTGGGGGCTGGGCTGTTCCGAGTCCCAGCACAGACCTGTCCCCGCAGGCCTCCTCCCTACAGGGACACGCCTGGAACTTCCCCCCAGAGGCCACGGACCAACTTTCTGCAGAGACGGAGGTGCTCGGTGCGAGGGACCAGGAATGGAGGCTTTGCCCGGGCGCCCCAGGCGGGTGAAGATCTGAGGTGCTGGGAGACGGAAGGGGGCTGGTCCATGCGGACCACCGGCCTCCAGGGCCTGGCCTGGGGCACCCCTGGGCCCTGAGGGTGCTCACCCCCCGGGCTGGGGGTGGGGGAAGCAGGAAGGGGAAGGCACTGCACCCCAGGTAGCCGCGCTGAGGGGCCAGGTGGCCCGGCCTTACCTGCAGTTCCTGGAATTCCCCCTCCAGCTCGTGCCACTCGCGCTCGCAGCGCTCCAGCTGGCCGGACATGGTGCAGCGGCGAGGGGCGGCGGGCCCGCAGCACCCCACGGCCGCGCGCTCGCTGGCCGCCTTCAGAGGCACCAGCTGTTCCTGCGCAGCCGGAGCCACGCGCGCGCCTGACGTCACAGCCCCGCCCCGGCGCCCGCCCCGCCCCCTCGCCGGGAGGCGGGCCCGCGCATGCGCAAACACCTCCCCTGGCTCCGCCCTCCGCGGGCCGCGGGCTGGTCCGGGACGCCTAGAGCTTGGCGGGTCCTAGCCTGATCTGCCTCGGGCCCCTAGTGGGGCGGGATGAGTTTGCGCCTCCAGGATCTCTCTTGTAGTTGGGGCTGGGGGACTTGTTCGCAGGTTGCATTTGCAGAACTTATTTTATTTAGATGAACTAGATTGTGTTTATTTGGAGTGCCTAGGGGTCGAGGGGGAGAGGGGCGGTTTAGGGGATGTGAAAGCACGCCATCCCTTAGCATTACCTGGTCTGAGCCAAAGCCAACAGCCTGGAATGCTAGCACTGGCACTGCCTAGCCGTCAAGGTCGCCGAGCAGGGCGGGGAAGCACAGAGAAGGCCCTGCCATCTCACATTGTCATTATGTACTGCAGCTAATAACATCCTAGATTCCTGCCCTGACTCTGGGTGACTATCTTGACAGCTGTTTCTGTCGTTCAAATAACCACCAGCGCCTCCAAGCTAACTGAATCCAATTCCCCCTCCCCCTCAAGATCTGTTCCTGCCTAGCTCTCCAGTCGCATCTCTTATCTCACCCCCATCTCGAGCCACTGTTTTTTTCTCTTCCTGCTCTTGCATTACTGGATGCCAAGAGCCAGTCTCTAAAAAGAGCACCTTCCCCAGGAGAAGTGAAAATTCCAGGGTCTTAGGCTCTGGCCCGGTAGCTCAGTTGGTTAGAGCATCATCCAGGTACACAAAGCATGTGGGCCCATCCTGGGTGAGGACACACACAAGAATCAAATAATGAATGCATAAACAAGTGGAACAACAAAGAAAAGTCCAGGTGCATTTCCTTCATCTGCTTCCCATAGATGCCCTTGCTCAAAATAGTCCCAAAGATTGTAACAAGCAATTTGTGTAAAGACGTTTATAGCAGCACTTTCCAATCAGCCACACACTGAAAATATCCCAAGTGCCCACAACAGGGAGATGGTTAAGAAGCCGCATCCTGTCCATTTCATGTAATACTATATGGCTCTTTAAATGATCATTATGGGAACTAAAGGGAACTAAATGCATGCCTGTAAACAGGTACATGAAATCATGGTAAGTAAAAAAACAGAACCCCAAATAATCAGTATGTATACTAATTAAAGTTATACAATCATTGGTGTACCCTGAAAAAGATTGGGCGAATTGAGTGTAACAGAAAAAGTCAATCAGGTCAATTGATGGGATTCTTATTTTCTGAAATGTTGTGCAGGTGTTTGAAATTTTAAACCCGTTTTGCTGTTCGTGGATGCAGAATGTATTGGAAACAGCGAGCATTATCAAATTTCACTTGCTTAATGTTTGCTCTTCAGGTATCAAGATGTCCTTTCTGTCCTTATTCAGCTATTTGCTTTACTGGACCTATCTGGGGCTAGATGGGGCTGTGTGATTTATTTGGCCCAGTCAGACAGACCTGAGCTCAAATCTCAGTTCTACCACCTGCTGAGCACAGGATCCTGAGAACCTAACTCACCTCCGTAAGCTGGGAGTCACTGGGGGGGGGGGGGGGGGGGGTGAGTCGTTGTGAGGATTAAATGCAATGAATGCTGTAAAGTGTCTGGCAAAATGTAAGCACTGACTTTTTATGTTTGGAAATATAATTTATTTAGGGGTATTTTTAGGTTTAAAAAACAAAACAAAACAAAAAAAAAAACCCCGCCTAAAGAGTAAAGTACCCAGCTACTCTTCAGTTTCCCCTGATGTTGACAGTATCCATAATTTCTTCAAAACGAAATTAACATAGGTGTATTCCTAGCAACTAAGCTCCCGACTTTATTCAGATTTTACTCTGCTCATCATCAAACTTTCCACTTATTTCTATGAGCATGAACTCATATTTTTCTATGTTAGTGGGTTATAATCCATTATTACAGTTATTCATTTTGATACTCACACAGTCACTGAGATCCACTTCAATCTGGCTTCTATGTCCTTTTCATAGGTCCCCATTATTTATAAAAATATATTTTGATTGATTTCATAGAGGAAAGGAGAGGGAGAGATATAAACATCAATGATGAGAGAGAATCATTGCTTGGCTGCCTCCTGTATACCCCACACTGGGGATCAAGCCTGCAATTCAGACATGTGCCCTAACAGGGAATCTAACCATGACCTCCTGGTTCAGAGGTCCATGCTCAATCAATGAGCCATGCCACCCAGGCCCCCATCATTTTTTGAGGAGCACTTCCTCACATTTTTTACACCAAACACATCTTACACCTTCCCTGCTCCAACTCTGGAATCAGCCGCTTGTCCTTCTTAGTTCCTTTTAGCAAAGACTGGTATTCGGACGCCAAGTCCTGGGCACTTGATGTGTGTTTTCACCACCATGGGTGTCATCACTCCTGGCTCTCTTAGGGGACAGATCTAGAGACTATGCTTATGGATATATGTACACATATATTTGTGCACATTTACACCTTTATTTATATCTATAAATACTTAAAGCCATGATGTCACACCAATATGCAATTCCAAGCCACAGATTTCATTCTAGTTTTTCCTCCCTTTCCCATATGCACAGCTCACCTCTTCAACAGTGAGAAACCTGGCTCCTATTATGCTTAATATATTTACTCATCCGATCAGTCCTCCCCATATATAACCAACCTCCCACTGCAACCACCATCCTCTTCCTGTCGTGATGCCTGCCCACCTTGCCCCAAATAAATGATATGAAAGGGATGATGAACAACCCTTTTCTTGCCTTGGTGTCCAGATTAAAATGGCTTTTTGAGTCATTAAAATTTCCCCAACCTCCAATGGCCCATAAGCAATAAGACATAAGTGGAAGTGCTTGGTAAAGATTTAGAATTGAATACTTCCTAATCCAGCTCCAAAGTCATCTAACAATACTTGGGAAATGTATTTATTACTGGACACCTCTGCTTTCCTCATTTCTCATAGACACAGAAAAGCTCTATATGCTGGGCTCTGGCATCCTATTATTTTGAAGGCCCTCTGACAAACAACAGGGAGGAAACACCAATGTCTATGTTTTTCTTTTTGTTCCCTGCATTTGAAGAATTAGATTTGACAGTTTCCCCTCAATAAAGTTGTATTTACCAGGTTCTTTTGTATGATGGCCCGTTTTGGAGAAAAATTGTAGGTGGTGGGAAATGCACCAAAATGTTTTCCAATGACCAGATGAAATGTTGGCTGCTTTCCATGTTTTTTTATTTATTTATTTTATTTTATTTTTTATTTTATTTTATCTTAACTGCCATTTTATTCCCATCCAGGCGGAGGGGCAATGTAGAAGGGGCTCTGTTCTGAGTGCGCAGACCAGGAGTGTGGAAGGGCCACCAATGCCGTTGTTTTGAAGTTAGCCTGTCAGACATCGGGATGGAAACATAACTGGGTGGTTTCCGCAGGGCTATAAGATGCTGAGCAAAAGGTTGCCAATTTGTAGGATGTAATCAAGTCTGCTTAGCTTCGCCTCCAATGCCGCAGAGTCCTGAGAACGAGGCTCATTTCCTTATGCCCTGAGATTTGTTCAAGTTGCTTTTCATGCCCGTTTCACTGGAAGTAGGCCCGCAGGGCCTCGGCTTCTACTGCCATTTCCTCCTCCGATCTCCACAGGGCTGGGGAGTCTGCCTCCTCTTTGTCATGTTTCTGGAGCTCATCGTAGACGCTGTCATTCCTGTGGAAGTCTCCAGCCTTTCTGGGCAGAACATGGATGTGAACATGCTTCACGGTCTGTCCGGCTTCGGGGCCATCCTGCATGGCAAAAGTAAGAGAAGTCCCCTGGAAATGCTTTTCCACCGCCGCGCCGACCCGCTGGGTTGCCTGAAACAGATCAGCCACTTCATCGGGACGCAGATCTCGGAAACGCTCCACTGGCCGGAGGGGGCACACCAGGACGTGTCCTGGGACCACAGGTTTCCTGTTCACGAGGGCGAAGGACAGTTCTGTCCGGAGAAACACCACAGAGGGCTTGATGAGATGCTGGCCGAATCTGAATGACATGTTCTCTTCGGTTGAAATCTGTAGGTCCAAGTTCTGCTTTCTGCCTCCGCCTTGGCCTTTTTTTTTAACTGAGAGATTCAATGTTGTTTCATTGCGCCACCTGCTGGCCACTCTTCATAATTTCTGTTTCTTCCAACAAAGGGTAAAAAGAAACATTCTTAACAAATATTCCTTTAAAAAAAAGTTTTTATTCATTTCAGAGAAATGAATGGAGAAACATCCATGATGAGAATCATTGATCAGCTGCCTCCTGCACGCCCCCTACAGGGGATGGAGCCCAAAATCCAGGCATGTGCCCTTGGCCAGAATTGAACCTGGGACCCTTCAGTCCATAGGCTGATGCTCTATCCACTGAGCCAAGCTGGCTAGGGCATAAAGTTTACCCTTTAAAAAGTGAATTTTAGCTGAAACCTGTTTGGCTCAGTGGATAGAGCGTCGGCCTGCAGACTGAAAGGTCCCAGGTTGGGTTCTAGTCAAGGGCATGTACCTTGGTTGCGTACATCCCCACTGGGGATGTGGGGGGTGTGAAGAGGCAGCTGATCCAATGATTCTCTCTCATCGGTGTTTCTAACTCTCTATCCCTCTCTCTTCCTCTCTGTAAAAAAATCAATAAAAAATATTTTTTTAAAAAGTGAATTTTATGCCTTTTTGTTTTTGTTATTGTTAATCCTCACCCAAGGGTATTTTTCCATTGATTTTTAGGGAGAGTGGAAATGAGAAGGGAAGACAAACACTAATATGAAAGAAACACATCGATTGGTTGCTTCCTACACGAACCCTGACTAGGGAACTGGCCAGGGAGGAGCCTGCAAACTAGGTATGTACCCTTAACCTGAACTGAACCCGGGATCCTTTGGTCTGCAGGCTGTTGTTCTATCCACTAAGCCAGTGGTTGGCAAACTTTGGCTCTCAAGCCATGTGCGGCTCTTTGGCCCCTTGCGTGTGGCCCTTCCACAAAATACCATGTGTGGAGACACACGAAAAGTGCAATTGAAACTTCGTGGCCTGTGCGCAGAAGTCGGTTTTCGGCTCTCAAAAGAAATTTCAGTTGTTGTACTGTTGATATTTGGCTCTGTTGACTAATGAGTTTGCTGACCACTGCACTAAGCCAAATCGGCTAAGGCTATGATAGGTGACTTTTTAAAAAATATATTTTTAAAATTGATTTCAGAGAGAGAGTTAGAAACATCAATGATGAGAATCATTGATCATCTGCCTCCTGCAAGCCCCCTACTGGCGATAGAACCCAAACCTGGGTATGTGCCCTGACCAGGAATCAAACTGTGATCTCTAGGTTCATATGTCAACGCTCAACCACTGAGCCACACCAGCCAGGCATAGGTGACTTACCTTACTTAATAAATTTGTTTTAAATAATAGGTATTGCCCCTAGCCGGTTTGGCTCAGTGGATAGAACTTCAGCCTGCGGACTGAAGGGTCCCAGGTTCAATTCTGATCCAGGGCATGTACCTTGGTTGCAGGCTCAATCCCATGTGGGGTGTGCAGGAGGCAGCCCATCGATGATTCTCTCTCATCACTGATGTTTCTCTCTCTCTCCCCCTCTCCCTTCCTCTCTGAAATCAATAAAAATACATCTCAAAATAATTATAACAATAATATGTATTTGAGTGGTTACTATGTGTCAAGCACCATGCTAGGTACTGGATTACAATAACGGGCAAAGCTAGATAGGGTGCGTAGTGTTAAATATCGCATCACACAAAAGATATTAAAGAATCTTTAAAGGGAAAACAATGTCTGACTAATAACACAAGACTTCCCAATTATTTCCACCCAGGAGAATTTTGTGATGGTGAAACACAGCTCCAAATTCCATCTCTCAGTTTAAGGAATTATAGAGATTGATGCTGGGGCCCCCACATCCCAGCATAAGGGTAACTAACAAGTAAATACAGAATGGGAAAGATGAAAACATATCGTTACATATATGTTTAATTTTTGTGTTTTTTATTTTGGGAAATCTCAAAAGAAGGGAAGGAAGGGTGGGAAGAGGAAAGGAAAATAATTTTTGTGAAACATGCATGCAGAACAGTGCAAAAACATTATGTACAGTTTAACAAACAATTAGGAGGTGAACATCTATGTGACTATGCCCAGGCTGCCCCATCAGAAGCCTCACACATGCTGGTTCCCAACTGAACTCCTTCCTTCCCCACAGAGGTAACCACAATCCTAATTTTTATGGTAATTTATTTGCTTTTCATTGTAGTTCTACCACTTAGGTTTGCATCCCTATATAACATGGATTTGCTTTTCCTAGTCTAGAACTTTTAGAAATAAAATGATACTGTATTTCTTGGTTGATTGGTTCCTTTTCATGCCTGTCTTCTTTGCACTAAATATTATGATTTTAAGTCATATCCATGTGACTATAATTTGTTTGCTTTCACTGCTGTGACATTCTATTGTATGAACAGTACACAAATGATACTCCCAGGCTATCACTGATAGAAAACCAGGGAGTTTCTTATTTGAGATTTTTTTTTCTTCCCCGAGTTAATAACTGTTTATTAGGATTCAAGGTTCTGAACAAGGTAGGAAGCAGTGGCAAGAGGGATCGGGTAGGGGGACGAGGAGGGAATGCCAGGCCTGGCTAGCTGGGCCACTGCCACAAGTCAAACGGGAGCCCCGGGCGGGAAGGGCTCTGGAGAAGGGGGCCTGGGGTCAGCGAATGGCGTATCGCACGTAGGGGACCTCGACATCCTCGCCGCTCTCGTCGTTGCAGCACAGCTCAAGCACCAGTGCCCGCACATGGCGGCCCAGCTTTCGCTTCGACACACGGCTCACGATCTCGGTCATCGGTTGATCCAACCGCTCCTTGAGCTTGGCGGCTGGCATGAAGAAGGAATAGAGCATAGACACGCCCTGGGACAGCATGGTGATCTCCAATTTATGCTCGCTCTTGAAGTAGTCAAGGAACTGCTTGAGGGTCATCTCCTCACCATTAGGCTGCAGCCCCTGTACCTCAAAGCGATCCCACAACGTCCACTCTTGGGCATAGTACTGGTGACGGGGTGCGGGCAGGGGCTCAGAGAAAGCGAAGAAAGGCAGGGCCAAGTTGAGGAAACCATTCTTATAGGAGTCCAGCTTTCGGTGCCCCTGAACCACCTTGTACAGCTCCAGGCACACGAGGCCAACCACGGCTGCTGTGGTTGTGGCGATGGCCGGGATGATTTTCCCTGCAATCAGCTTGCTCTTGTGCCGGTCGGCGGCGGGAATGTCATAGTTCTCTGCCCGGAGGTTGGATGCAGCCACAATGAAATCGATGTGGAAGTTGGTGTCGTCATCCTTCTCAAAGTCGATGGGGTACATCTTGAACCCAGGGAGCTTTTCTGGACTGGGCAGTGTGGCCTTGAGCTCCTCTAGACGGCTGTCATCAACAGAGGCGCTGGAGCTCTGCAGCTCCTGGTCAGAGACGTGGATCTTGACGCCGGACTTAGGGGTGAACTCGGGGACCTGAACGGACTGTAAGAGCGTGGCCACGGCAGCTCGGTCCTGAGAGCCTCCCAGGCCGTAGGTCTGGGCGAACAGGTTAGCGGCAGCCATCACGTAGTCCAGATGCAGGGGGTTGTTGACATCAAAGGTGAGCGGGTGCGGACATCGTTTGGGCCCAGACCAGAAGGGGGCTCCTGAGCTTGTGAGCTGGTCAGGAGGGAAGTTGTGCAGCAGCTGCCGGATGTTGTTAGAGTACTGGGTGTGCCAGTGGTGGCAGGCCCAAGTCACACAGTCGGCCCAGGTCTGTGGCCGCTGCAGCAACAGGCTGCGCTGCAAGGCTTCCAGCACCTCCAAGGGTTGGGTGCCCGCCAGTCGCAGGGTCCGCTCCACAAACTTGGGGTCTGTGAGGTATTGGTTGACGTTTTCTGCCGGCTGCTTGAAGAGGCCTTCAAACTCATCTCGAGCCCACTGCAGGGTGTGCTCGATGGCGTTGGGGAAGTTCTTCAGGGTGCAGATGGGGATGGACTTCTCAGGTGGGTCCTGGCTGGAGCTGTACGACTCTGTCAGGAAGGGGATCACCACCTGCACGTTGCCCTTGGTGCCCAGCGTGCCCGACTCCAGCAGTGGCTTCCGGTAGTACACACAACGGCGGTCCATGTACATACGGGCATCCACGTTGTCTAGGGCATTGGCCACCCCATCCAGGTTTTGGAAGAAATCGTCGTCATAGATGCGCTCCGTGTCAGGGCCCACACGGTTCTGGTGGCTGGTCACCCGGATGTGCGGATTCATCTGGCGCACAGCCGCAGCAGCGGTGTCAGACTTCAACTTCGTAACATCCCAGGGCCGGAACAGAAACTGTCTGTTCAGATTTGACTTCTCAATGGTGTCCATGTCTGTGACGACAATTTCTCCGCCGTCCCCACAGCCCAACCCAATCATGGCGAAGTTCTTAAGCAGCTCACAGCCAATGGCTCCTGCACCCACCAGGAAGTACTTCTGCTTGCTCAGTTTCTCTTGCATGTCTGAGCCAAATACAGCCACCTGCCCGTCATAGCGGTTCTGGCGCGGGATGCACTTGTCCTCTGTGAGGGCCCCTTTATCCTCAGGGAGACACTCCAGAGCATCAAAGTACAGCCACTGCATGATGGGCATAAACTTCCCAGAGCAGGCCTTCATGACCTCTTGGGCAGCCAGGCCCCCAATGAAGGCATTGATGGGTGCCAGGTCCCCAGCAGCCACGTATGCCAGCTTCCGGATGAGGTCCTCGTCCAGACTCTCCTGCTGCACTGCTGGCAGGGCTCGAGCATTCACGGCCTGCGCTAAGGCCACCAGCTCTGTGGCATCCGCCTCATTGTGGGGCCGAGGGGGCTGGCCGTGCTGAGCACAGAACTGGTGAAGGGCCTGGAAGCCAATGTGCAGCTGAGCAGGCCGGGAAAACTTGGCGAAGTCCGTCATCACGAAGTCGGGCTCCACCAGGGAGGCCAGCAAAGATTTAAAGCTGATCTTCTTAGGTACTTTGACCTGACTGACGATACCGCCACGGATATAGTCAGAGAAGTTGGAGGTGTCACAGATGCTGAAGGAGTAAGGACCCAGGACTTTGATCTCCATGGGCTGACTTCCATTGAGCTCAACCATGCCCTGTACTTCTGAAAAGCAGACAAAATCGCCACTCTCAAACCCGTGCCGGGCCTCGTCCAGGCAGGTGACCACACCAGGGTTGTCCCTGGTAATCATAGAAACCATAGCGCTGAGGGGCTGCTCCCCGTTGGAATCGGTGAGGACCATTTCCTCTCCAAAGTCGCAGAAGAGCTGCCCAAACAGGCCTCGTGTGTCTGCCACCACCAGCTTGATGCCACGACTGTGACAGAACTCACCCACCAGCAGCTGGTCTTCCAGGGGGCTGTTGGTGAGGACCACCACCTGAAAGCCGCTCAGGAAGTCCTCAACGAGGGGGCCGGTGTAGGCACTGACAGGCACGTAGCTGTTGAGCTCAGCGAGGCGGGGCTGGGAGACCTCAGCCCGATTTTTGCCAATGTCCTCCTCCCGCAGGTAGAACTGGGAGGAGAGGTCAGCCCACTGGGCGGTGCCTTGGTCATGCAGGGTGACAGCCTTGACCCCGCCGAGGATGATGTTTTTGGCGATCTCCACGCCCAGACCCCGAAGGCCTGATACCAGTACGCTGGAGGTCTGCAGCCGTTTCATTGCATCATGGCCCAACACGTAGAGCTGCCGGGAGTAGAGGCCCTCATCTATGTCTGCTTCGTTGCCGTTCTTTGCCATTCCGTTGGTTGGCACCGAGGACGCTTCAGACAGCACAGAGTGGGCAGAGGAACAGTTAGAACCCGGCTTCGGATCAGGCCCGGACACGCGACGTTTCTTGGACAGCGGCGAGCTGGACATCAATGCCGGTTCCCCAGGTCGCACCGCCGCCAACTCCTCTAGGAGCCGAAACCGAGCTCGGCCGCCACCCTCCTTGTCGTCTTCCCCGCTGTCTGGGCCGCTAAGAGTCGCCGCCGTCGCCGCCGGTGCCGCCTTCTCCTTCCCTGGCTGCAGTGGCTGTGCTCGTCCCTGCCACCTCCTTTAACTCAGCAGCTGACACAGATCTTATTTGGGATTTTTAAAAAATATTTTTTTATTGATTTCAGAGAGGAAGGAAGAGGGAGAAAGAGATAAAAACATCAATGATGAGAATCATTGATTGGTTGCCTCCTGCATGCCTCACATTGGGGATGAAGCCTGCAACCTGGGCAAGTGCCCTAACCAGGAATTGAACCGTGACCTCCTGGTTCATAGGTTGATGCTCAATCACTGAGCCACACCGGTCGTGCTAAAAAATATATTTCTTGGTTTGGTGGCTCAATTGGTTCGAGAGTTGTTCCGATATCCCAAGGTTGTGGGTTTGATCCCCCATGAGGGCATATATAAGAATCAACCAATGAATGCATAACAAATGGGAAAACAAATCAGTGTTTCTCTATCTCTCTCAAATCAATACGTCTTTTAAAAAGAAAAGTATATTGCATATGATTGGTGATTTTTTTTTAAAGAGTCTAAGTAGGTTTTCATGAAATCTGCTACAGAGCTATTTGAAATGGGGAGGTAAGTGCCACCTGCCAGAATAGGCACTTCAAGAATTTACCAACTAAAAAAAAAAAAAAAAAAGAATTTACCAACTGCTCAGTGCCTCTCAGCTCTCCACACTGACAACAGAATAGGCATCACCATTTATACATTTTCCACACACCTCCAATGTGAATAGTTGCTGTTTACGATATGCTTTCACAAAGAATATCTCATTTAATCCTCAGAACAATCCCAAAAGGTAAATGTTACTAATGTATATTGTAGAGATGAGGCGACTGAGATTCAGAGTAATGCCTATCTGGTTTATCAGTAAATTACAGTGCGGGAGAGGGGGGGGGGGGGGGCTTGTACCTCGGCACATTTCTTGTCATCATAGAAGGAACCTGACAGGGTGCTTTGTTGTAAAAGACTCATTGTAAGCAAATCAATAGAGCACTGTATACACCCTGGGCAGTGTCCTTCCTACCTCTTCAGGGGGGAGCTTGTTAGGGACGTTCCCAATGACTCTGAAAACACTGCATGAATAGACTTGCTCCCTGCTGCCATTGTGGTGAGGAGAGCATTCCTGAGTTACCCGCTGATCTCAGAGGGAGGAAGAGACCCTTGGGACAGAGCTGCCCAGCCAAGGGCCAGCAATCAGCCAAACTGCAAAGGAGTGAGCTAAAAGAATGTTTATTGCTATCTGCCTTCAGAATAGGGGGCTGTCAATTTTATTGCAAAAGCTCACTGACCATCTGGGATAAGGGATGAATTTGTTATTCAGAACCCTTCCTTGGAATGGCACCTAGGATTATGAAATTTCCTTATTGGTGATTTCTATTTAGGGCCTGCTATGGTCTGAATGTTTGTGGCTCCCCGCCCCCACCCCCACCCATTCAAACGTTGGAATCCCAATTCCTAATGTGATGGTATCAGATGAGGCATTTGGGAAGTGATTAGGCCATGCGGGTAGAGCCCTCATGAAGGTGATGAGTGCTCTTATAAAAGAGACCCCACAGCCGAAACCGGTTTGGCTCAGTGGTAGAGCGTCGGTCTGCGGACTGAAAGGTCCCAGGTTCGATTCCGGTCAGGGGCATGTACATTGGTTACGGGCATATCCCCGGTAGGGGGTGTGCAAGAGGCAGCTGGTCAATGTTTCTCTCTCATCGACGTTTCTAGCTCTCTATCTCTCTCCCTGCCTCTCTGTAAAAAATCAATAAAATATATATTTAAAAAAATAATAAATTAATTAATTAATTAAAAAAAGAGACCCCCACAGCTCTAACCTTCGGCCAACCACGCTGGCACCCTGACCTTGGAATTTCAGCCTTCAGGACTGTGAGATATAAATTTTTGTTGTGTACAAGCTACCAGAAGCAAGTAAAGCAGGGCCTAACATTTTGAATAATGAAGAGACCCATATTATTTGCAACACAATCTCAATTTCATTCACTATACAGAAGTGCAATTACTGTTGTCAGATAAATGTATTTATAAATAACAGAGAATCGCCCTAACCAGTTTGGCTCAGTGGATGGAGTCCCCTGCGGACTGAAAGGTCCCAGGTTCGATTCCGGTCAGGGGCATGTGCCTTGGTTGTGGGCACATTCCCGGTGGGGAGTGTGCAAGAGGCAGCTGATTAATGTTTCTCTCCCATCAATGTTTCTAACTTTCTATCCTTCTCCCTTCCTCTCTGTAAAAAAATCAATAAAATTAAAACATAAATAAATAAATAAATAACAGAGAATCTTTGGCCTGCAAAGCCAGGGGGGAAAAAAAAAAAAAAAAGTAAAAAGTTTACTACTTGAGCCAAAACCGGTTTGGCTCAGGGGATAAAAGCATTGGCCTGCGGACTGAAGGGTCCCGGGTTCGATTCCATCAAGGGCATATACTGTGGTTGTGGGCACAACCCCAATGGGGGGTGTACAGGAGGCAGCTGATCAATGTTTCTCTCTCATTGATGTTTCTAACTATCCCTCTCTCTTCCAGTCTGTAAAAAATCAATAAAATATATTAAAAAAAAAAAGTTTACTACTTGACAGAAAAGGTATGCCCAATTATAACTCACTTCCTGACTTGGGAATGGATCACTTTTCCTGGATAAAAAGGAAGCTAACACATTTGGAGATCTGCCCTCAAGGAGGAAACGGAGGAGGGGTGTTGAATTTCAGTAGCAACCGACAGTGTCCACCACCATTGCCACCCATTCTCCCAGCCCATGTTATATGGCCCAGGACCAGTGTGAGGCACAGGACAAAGCCAATACTAATCAGATACAGTGACAATATCACAGCAGAAAATTAAGGTTACAGAAAGGGCCCTCGTCAGGTTCAAAAGGTTGGGCAAATCTATTATCTTGTTACCTCTTTTGTCATCTTTTGAAGAGCCATAGACAATAAAATTGTCCTTTATTCATTCACCCCTTTATTCACAAGTTATATATTAAGAACTTGTTGGGAACTGGCTCAGTGGATAGAGTGTCGGCCTGCGGACTGAAAGGTCCCGGGTTCAATTCCGGTGAAGGGCATGTACTTTAGTTGTGGGCACATCCCCAGTAGGCGTGTGCAGGAGGCAGCTGATTGAATCTGACTCAAGGTGTCAGCAGCGGTAGTTCCCTGTGAGGGAGAAATCTGTTCTATGACTCTCTCCTAGCTTCTAGGGGTCTGTCTGAAATCTTTAGTTCTTTAGCTTGTGGTAGCATCTCTCCAATTAAAAAATATATATATATATTTTTTTTTTGTTTGTTTGTTTGTTTTGTTTTGTTTTTTTTATTGCCCTAGCCGGTTTGGCTCAGTGGACAGAGTGTCAGCCTGCAGACCAAAGGGTCCCAAGTTCGATTCCGGTCAAGGGTACATACCTTGGTTGCAGGCTCCTCCCTGACCAGGCCCTGGTCAGGACTCATAAGGTTCATAGGTCAATGCTCTACCACTGAGCTATGCAGGCTGGGCATCACTCCAATCTTTATGTGGCATTCTTGTGTCTCTGTCTCTGTGTCCAGATTTTCCCTTTTCATAAGGACACCAGTCCTATGAGATTAGGATCCACTCTAATGACCTCATCACCTGCAAAAACTCAACTATTTCTAAATAAGGTGACACTCACAGGTACCGAGGTTAGGACTTTAACATATTTAGGGGGAACACAATTCAAGTCAAAGCAGGAACTTGTTTTGAGGCTACGAGGCCATGACAGACTTAAACTTGGGCTTACAGGAATGGGGGAGGGGGGCAAGAAAAAAAAATAGGAAAAAAAGAGAAAATAGAAGAGAAGAGATGAAAGAGTAGGATTAGTATAGAGAAAACAAAGACAGAAAACTTGCAGGAGGGAAGCAGGACCAACTGCATAATTTGTAAGATTGTACAAAATGAAAATTAAGAATTTCCAAATGGTGCCGGGACCGGTATGGCTCAGTGGATAGAGCGTCGGCTTGGGAACTGAAGGGTCCCGGGTTCGATTCTGGTCAAGGGCATGTACCTTGGTTGTGGGCACATCCCCAGTAAAGGAGCGTGCAAGAGGCAGCTGATCGATGACTCTCTCTCATCGATGTTTCTAACTCTCTATCTCTCTCCCTTCCTCTCTGTACAAAATCAATAAAATATATTTTTTTAAAAAATAATGGAAGATTTAAAAAAAAAAAAAATTTCCAAATGGTGATGATAGCAGAGCATTAAACCAAGCCCAGCGCCCTTTTATTTATTTATTGGCCTTATTTTTTTGTTTTTAATATATTTTTATTGATTTCAGAGAAAAAAGGAGAGGGAGATAGAAACATCCATGAGAGAGAATCACTGATTGGCTGCCTCCTGCATGCTCCCCCACTGGGGATCGAGCCTGCATGCGCCCTGACCAGGAATCAAACCATGAACTCCTAGTTCATAGGTCAACCCTCAACCACTGAGCCATGCTAGCTGTGCAAGCTCAAGGCCCTTCTTAGAACAAGGCCCTGTGTGAGGTCCCTGTAGACAGGATTGTACTAACTCATGTATTTTGAGTCCACTTAAGGATTTCCTTTTTTGTTTTCATTATTTTTCAATGCTCTATGAGGTACCTGTGAAACAGTCATTTTTGTAACAGCAGGCTCATTCTTGGCTTAGGTTCCTGCTAAGATCCTATCTCTCAAGGAGAAAACAGCCTAAGGAGATGGTGGCTACAAACAAGAAAAGCTTTTCTCCTTAACTCTACAGAATGTTCGAGCAACTTTCTCAGAACACCAAAGAATCACCTTTCCTTTCCTTTCAGAGTTTTAGGTCCTTAATTAGGATATAACTAATTTTTAAAAATATATTTTATTGATTTTTTTCAGAGAGGAAGAGAGAGGGATAGAGAGTTAGAAACATCGATGAGAGACAAACATCAATCAGCTGCCTCCTGCACACCTTCTACTGGGGATGTGCCCACAACCTGGTCACCGGAATGGAAACCAGGACTTTTCAGTCCACAGGCCAACACTCTATCCACTGAGCCAAACTGGCTAGGGCTCTTTATTGAGTCTTGAAGCCTTCTAGAAATGTAAGAATTCATGGGGAAAAGAAAATTTGGGAAAAAGCTTATTTTTAAAATATATATATATATATATATATATATATATATATATATATATATATATATATATTTTACTTATTTTTTTTTTTTTACAGAGAGGAAGGGAGAGGGGTAGAGAGCTAGAAGAGCAACCAGCTGCCTCCTGCACACCCCCCACCGGGGACGCGCCCGCAACCAATGTACATGCCCCCGACCGGGATCGAACCTGGGACCCTCCAGTCCGCAGGCCGATGCTCTATCCACTGAGCCAAACCGGTTCCGGCTGGGGAAAAGCTTCTTTCCACTGTAACAATAACCCTGTAGCCGAAACCGGTTTGGCTCAGTGGACAGAGCGTTGGCCTGCAGACTGAAAGAATAACCCTGTAAAACTTTAAAAATGTTTTTATCTGAGAGAGAGAAGGGAGAAGAATCATTATCGACGAGAGAGAAACATCCATTAAAACCCCAGCATGTGCCCTGGCCGGAACCCAACCCGTGACCTCGCGACGACACGCCATCCACCGAGCCACACTGGCCAGGCTTGCAAAACTTTTTAAATGTGGAAGTTCTCGGTGTTCATATTCTAAGTCCAGCTTTAAGTAATTTTAAAGGCAGGGCGTTTGGGTCAAACTCCTAAATTCAGCTTCCCCCTCAGGTACACTTACCTCCGTCAGGTTTCCTCCCTTCGCCCTTTCCTCTTTGGCACGTGACCCCTCCCACTTCCGGCTAGGGGCTCCCAGAGCGCAAGCGCAACTCCGGGAACCCTTCTTCAATCTCGCGATCTATGTGCAGAAGGGGCGTGGCTGGGCAATGCGCGGGAGAATGCAGGTCCACCAAACTCACGCGACCGTCTCCACCCACCTAAGTAGGCGGGCGGAGCCCAGACGCGCCTCAGGGCTCAGGCGGCGCACGCGCACTGAGGACAGGAACGCCGCGAGAAAGAACAAGGGGCGACTTTACGCATGCTCATGTAAATGAAGCAAGAGGCTTTTACGTCAGCGTCAGAACCCGCCTCCTTCCTCTCCTCACCTGCCTCAGACTTTTAAAGGGCCAGATCCCCTTTTTCAAAGAATAACTTTTTTAAAAATTAAGCATTTCTTTAAAAAAAAAGTAAGCACTTTTTGAGAGCCCACTACATGCCAGGCCCAACTTGTGTGCCTTTTCCAATTGTTCCTTTTGTGATCATTGTAATCATTACGTTATTTTTTGCATAAATTTCTCCCCTTTACCCTAGTTGTACCATTCCTTTGGAGACAATAATTTAAAATGGGAGGCAAAGACCACTTTCTGGGCAGGTCTTCCTAGGTCAAGAGGCTTGAAATTGAATCCTGATTTCGCCACTTTCATGCTCTTTTACTCCAGATATGGTACTATCAAATCTGTGAACCTAACAGTTTGCTAATAATTTAAAATAAAATTTGTTTTCAGTTACAATTGACATTTAGAATTATTTTATATTACTTTCAGGTATACAACATAGCAGTTAGACATTTTTTTAAAAATATATTTTATTGATTTTGTACAGAGAGGAAGGGAGAGAGATAGAGAGTTAGAAACATCGATGAGAGAGAGTCATCGATCAGCTGCCTCTTGCACACCGCCTACTGGGGATGTGCCCGCAACCAAGGTACATGCCCTTGACCGGAATCGAACTCGGGACTCTTCAGTCCCCAAGCCGATGCTCTATCCACTGAGCCAAACCGGTCTCGGCAGCAGTTAGACATTTATATAACTTATGAAGTGATCCCCCATAAAGTCTAGTGCCCACCTGGCATCATACATATTACAATACTAGAGGCCTGGTATTTGTGCACCAGTGGAGTCCCTCAGCCTGGCTGCGGGATTGGGCAGAAACCAGCTCTCTGACATCCCCCAGATTGTGAGAATGCACAGGCCAAGCTGAGGGACCCCACCAGTGCACCATCTGGGTGGGGAGGGACATAAGGGGATGACCAGCTGGGGAGGGACCACTGGAGGGCTCCAAGAGGTGTCAGGCCCATCTTGCTCAGTCCCCATTGGCAGGACCCACATAACTGTTGGAGCGTCTGCCCCCTGATGGTCAATGCATGTCGTCACAGAGAGTGGTTGAGCATCCTTAGTATATCATTAACATATTACACTTTGATTGGTTGAACAGTCAATCGGTCAACTGGACACTTAGCATATTAGACTTTTATTATATAGGATTTATTATATTATATAGGATTACTGACTATATTTCCTATGCAGTACTTTACATCCCTGTGGCTATTTTATGAGTTTGCTGATTTTTAAAATGCTGATAAGGTTCCTACTTACCTCAAAGGATTATTGTGAAAAGTATATATATTTTAAAAGTAGCCGAAACCGGTTTGGCTCAGTGGATAGAGTGTCGGCTTGCGGACTAAAAGTATGTATGTTAGCAATACTATGCCTTACACCAGCTATCTATTAAAGTAAAGTAGTCATGAAGTTAAATTATTTAATCCAAAAATTGTTTATAGTTCCTGTAACATAGCTCTGGATGATACTTCAGGAGGAAATACTTAATTACCAGGGCGGCTAGCGTGTATAATAGTGCCTATTTTCCCACAGTGTTGTCAATATCACAGCCCTTCGTTTTACACATTTTCCCTTGTCTAGACAGTATGTAAGGGTATGGTTACTTCAACACCCTTTAATTGCTAGTGAGGCTCTGCATTTTTCCTTCAGATGGTTTATTATCTATTTAATTGCCTAACAACTATTTTCAAACACTGTCATTTCCACTGGCTTATCCCTGTAGACATTATGTTAGGGTCTGACATAACATTTTTCTGAACAATTAAAAAGGGGGGGGGGGAGAGGATTTGGGTGAAGAGAGAAAATTAAAAGGAACATCCCTACGGAAGGGATAGAGACTAGAGGACAGGGGTCTTTGAAGCAGTGCGTCCCCCTAGCTGGTTTGGTTCAGTGGATAGAGCATTAGCCTGCGGACTGAAATCCTCTCTGAAATCAATGAAAATATATTTTGAAAAATAAAAATATATGGTAAAAAATAAAAAAGAAGCAACGTGTCCAGTAGAATTTGCTATGATAAAGGAAATAATTTGTATCTCTGCTGTTCCTATAGGAGTCAGCAGCTACATATATCTTCTGAATACTTGGAACCTGGCTAGTGTGACTGAGGAATTGAATTTTGGTCTCATTAAATTTATTTATTTTTAACATTTTTTAAATTGGTTTCAGAGAGGAAGGGAGAGGGAGGGAGAGATAGGAACATCAACAATGAGTGAGAATCAGTGATCAACTGCCTTCAGCACACCCTCCACTGACTGGGGATAAAGCTCACAACCCACCCAGCCATGTGCCCTGACTGACAATAGAACCGTGACCTCCCGGTTCATAGGTTGACACTCAACCACTGAGCTATGCCGGCTGGGCGGTTTTATTAAATTTAAACAGCCATCTTATTGATGGCATAACCCCAGAGATTAGGAGAGAAAGGAGGTAAAAAGGGGTGTGCATAGTCATTCTGAAGTGGTCTTATAAATATGAAGGGACTCAAATTTAGATTTTTGGTATTTTCCCAATGAGACAGTCCTAGACAAGGGTGTGTTCAGTTTGCAAATATCTATCAAGCTATATACACTGATGATATTTCCACTTTTCCATGTGTATTTTACATTCAATGAAAATTTAAGCCCTGACCAATTTGGCTCAGTAGATAGAGCATCGGCCTGCGACTGAAAGGTCCCAGGTTCGATTTTGGTCAAGGGCATGTACCTTGGTTGTGGGCACATCCCTGGTAGGGGGTGTGCAGGAGGCAGCTGGTCGATGTCTCTCTCTCATCGATGTTTCTAGCTCTCTATCTCTCCTTTCTTCTCTGTAAAAAATCAATATATTTTTTAAAAAAAGAAAATTTAAACTATATTTGCCATACTTTGTGTTACACTCTTTAAGCGTTTTTGGCTCAGGGGATAGAGCGTTGGCCTGCAGACTGAAGGGTCCCAAGTTCGATTCCAGTCAAGGGCACATGCCTGGGTTGCAGGCTCGATCCCCAGTAGGAGCCGTGCTGGAGACAGCCGATCAATATTCTCTTTCATCATATATATATCCCTTCTTCTCTGAAATCAATTAAAAAATATACATTTTTCTGATTTTTTATTTAAGCGAAGTCTCCAAAAATAGAAGTGGGCTGTGACTAGCTTTGGACACATGAGAGCCCCTAGAGGGCGCTCATTCTGCATCAGAGACTTGAAGGCTTCATTTCGAGAATTCACATACCACACATTCATTCCTTTAAAGTGCAAATTCAATGTCTAGTCTGTTCAGAATTGTGTAACCACCACCACAGTCAGTTTTAAAATATTTTCATCGTTGCAAAAGGAAACTCTCTGCCTATACCCTTCCTAACTCCTCCCAGTCCTCCTCTCCAAGCAACCACTAATTTATTTTCTGTCTCTAAAGATTTGCCTTTTCTGGATATTTTTTATAAGAGTAATCATATAAAAATGTGACCTTTTGTGTCTAGCTTCTTTCACTTAGCATGTTTTCACAGTTTATTCATGTTGTAGCATACATCTCTATTTCATTCCTTTTTATGGCTGAATAATATTCCACTGTATGATCTAACTGGTTTGGCTCAGTGGATAGAGCGTCGGCCTGCAGACTGAAGGATCCCAGGTTCGATTCCGGTCAACCTTAGTTTTGGGCACATCCCCAGTGGAGGGTGTGCAGGAGGCAGCTGATCGATGTTTCTCTCTCATTGATGTTTCTAACTCTCTATCCCTTTCTCTTTCTCTCTGTAAAAAAAATCAATAAAATATATTTTTAAAATATTCCATTGTATGGATAGACGCATTGTGTTTATCCATCCATCTTTTGACTAATACATAGAACTCCTTTCACCCAACGTGCAAACAAGGCCCCTGAGAAGAACCCAGCCAAATTCTAAGCATTCAAATCTGGCAAGTAATTATCAAAAGAGTAGTTAGGACAGGGGCCTTCAAGCTTGGTGCTCCTGACACTTCAGTATTCAACAGCTGCCAGTCCACAGCAACTACTCAGGAGTTTGTGAATAATGGTAGCAGATTCTGACTCGAGAAGAAAAAGAATCCCATAGATTTGTGACCTGCCCTTCCAGCTGGCCTGCAGATAAGCCTTCACCTGCCCCAAATGCTTCTCTTGGGGACAGTCCTGCCTTCCCCTGAACCAGGGTCTAATGAGGGACTGTGGGAGGACTGAGCCTTGTGACTGTGTCTTTGCCTGGTGTTGGAAAGAGACGATTTTAGGCTACGGGGCGCCATTCACCAGGCAGCAGAGCAGCTCTGGACAAAGCCATGAGCCAAGGGACAGTTTGACCTACTTGGCGGGGCATGCTGGCCAGGTACTTAAGGAGGAAGGCAAAGGTCTTGAGAACTGTCACAGAGTGTCAGCAGCATGACTGGCCAGGGGTGACTTTGGACCCTAGCTAGGCTACTCCGGATTTAGGGATTGTAATTCAGAAAGAGCCAACTAATTTCAGTGATATAAGAGGCAGCCATTTTGCACTATGAATATGAGAACAATGAGGGAGAGAGAATGAGATAGAGCTAGAAATAGAGATAGAGAGAGATAGAGGGGGATGATTGCCCTGCTGTTGACAGCTTTCCAAACGCTTGTATCCTTAATAAATTTCCTTTATTGGGTAGTATGAGATGGTGTCTCTACTTGCAACCAAAAGACCGTTGGATAAAGCAAGAAGATACACTGTGCAAGTTCTGTGTCCTTTAGTTACTACCCACTGAGGGAGAGGCACACACTCAGCAAATTAACTATAAATGATGTGGAAAGTATAGAAATCAGAGCAAAATTCTCATTCCACCTGAAGTGAAGAGCAAGCAATGAAGGAGCACCCACTGGAGCAAAAATGACACTTCAACAAATACTATATGAAATCAGTGAAACCAGGTCCCCAGAACAGGTATATTTGTTAAGACAAAGTAGAACAGAGGTTACCAGGAGCTGGGGGAGAGAGGAATGGGAAGTTGTTGTTTAATGGGTACAAGAATTTTAGTTTGGGCCTGGCTAATGTGGCTCAGTGGTTGAGCCTCGACCTATGAGCCAGGAGGGCACATGCCTGGGTTATGGGATGGATCCCCAGTGAGGGGCATGCATGAGGCAGCCAATCAATGATTCTCTCTCATCATTGATGTTTTAATCTCTCTCTCCCTCTCCCTTCCTCTCTGAAATAATATATATATATGTGTATATATGTGTATATATATATATATATATATATATATATATATTTTATTTTTTTTTAAGGATTTTAGTTTGGGATGATGAAATGTTCTTAAAAAGGATACTGTGAATGATAGCACACTATTGTGGATATACTTAATACCACTGAGCCTTTACCCTTAAAAATAATTAAAATGGATGTATATATATATATATATATTCACAATAAACAAAAAACAAATCACAAAAAGAAAAAATTACACCCAAGTTCAACCAGTCTTGAAGTCGGGGCCTTCAGACTCAAGTGTCAACCAATCCCTGTCTATGGGACACGCAGCACGGGTGTCAGTTTCCAGACGCGTCCAGTTCTTTGCCGGAACAGAGGAGCGGCTGCAGGGGCTCAGAGCTGCAGGTGGAAGAAGAAGCCGCTCGGCCCCTAGCAGGCTGCTATCGGGAGGAAAAGAAGTCTTGGCTGAGGGCACAGAGGAGGCAAAGGCCCTGAGGCGGGAACATGCCAGGGGCGATGTTCCAGGAAGCAAGTGTGTGTAGGGCAGGAGCAGAGGGAAAGGGGGCACTGAGTAGGGGACAAAGTCAGAGAGGACAGGGAGGGAGGTGGGCAGATGAAGCAGGGCTTTCACTAGGGCTCTGGCTTCTGCTCTGAGTGACTGGGGCGGGGTGTGTGTGTGTGTGTGTGTGTGTGTGTGTGTGTGTGTGTGTGTGGCGGAGAGACAGGAAAAAGATGTGAGCTGAGTTGACTCGGGCCTACCTGTGTCCAAGTAACATGTACGCATCTTCCAGGGTTAGAGGGGGTATAAAACCTTCCTCGGACTCTCAGAGGCGGCTAGCAAACCCCCACAAGACTAAGAACCCGTGTGGCGCCAAAACTGGTTTGGCTCAGTGGATAGAGTCCCAGGTTCGATTCCGGCCAAGGGGGCATGCCCCTTGATTGCGGGCACATCCCCAGTAGGGGGTGTGCAGGAGGCAGCTGGTCGGTGTTTCTCTCATTGATGTTTCTAACTCTCTCTCTCTCTCCCTTCCTCTGTATAAAGAATCAATAAAATATATTTTAAAAAGAAAAAGAACCCGTGTGGCCTTGGTTTTGCCACTGTATCTTGGCAGAGCCGCCTTTAACCCTTTCCTGCCTGTTTCCGGCCTTGCATTTGCCCTGGGAACCCCAGGCAGGAGAGGGGCAGGCTCCCTCCTCCCGCCCCTGCACCCCTTCGGCCACCAGGCGGGTGCACCTGCCGGCACCCCACTTCCCCGGGACCCCAGGACTCCCCTCCCGGCCGCGGAGGACCCGCCCCGCCCCCCTCGCGCGGCCCGGCAGGAAGGGGCGGTGCCTGCCGGCGGGCTGTGCTGTAGCCCCGCGTTGCCATAGCGACCCTGGCCGGGGCCTGGGACCCGGGACCCCGCAGCGCGCTCTGCCAACTGCGATTGAGGCGGAGGCGGTGACACCCCATCCCGCCCAGGGGGGACCCCGGGTCCAGGCTCCGCCGCCGCCGGGCAGGTGAGCGCCGGGGCAGAGGACGCAGGGGGTGCCGGGCGGTGTCTCTGGACGGTCCCCTAGTCTTCCCAGGCCAAGTTTCTAGCCTTAAGGGCCAGCATGTGGACTGGTCATGCTGGGTATGAAATATGTGACCGTCACCTCCGGCCCCGGGGCAGCTTCTTTCCGACGTCATCACAAACGCAACTGCTCGACTGGTTTCCCTGGTTCCCAAGTAATTGTGCCATCAGACCCCCTCCCCCTCGAACCTCCCCCTCCCTCCAGGGGGGTCCCTGGAGAAGCAAGGGAGGAGACAGCCGAGGGTCAGTCCAGCACAAAAGAATCCCCTCCGAGGGCAACTCACCTGCCCCAGGGACTCAGGACACACATGAGTCACCCGACTTGAGCTCAGACAGTGCCTCCCGGGAAAGCCCCAGAGCCCTGGCAGAGCTGGAGGCACTCTGAGCCCCTGATGTCCCTCACCCTCTGTGCCAGCGCCCTCTGGCCCCGCCGAAGCAGCCAACATGCCTATCTCCAAGTGCCCACCCAAGTCCCAGCCCCCGTGGAAGGAATGGGACCAAAAGGCCCAGAAGAATGGCCTGAGACACCAGGTCCATGCTGTCAATGGTGACCGCTACGTGGGCGAGTGGAAGGACAACATGAAACATGGTGAGTAGGGGACCTCCAGGGGCTCAGGTGGGGGGTCTGAGCCAAGGAAATGGGGTGCAGAACTCATGGAGGACACGAGATATGTCCCTGAGGCTCCTCCACGGGGTGAATGCTGACCTGGACCAGCCAGGGACCTCCACATGGAAAGGAACTCAGCCCTGACTTCAGCTGCGAGAAAGTCTCAGGGACCAGTAGGGCCGCCCAAAGCAGTCTGGAGACATCAGCCCCAGGCACAGCTGGGGCTCAGGAGTCACCAGCTCTGTCCCACCCTCCTGGGCTAAGCCTTCGGCTGGCTGGCTAGCGGGAGGAAAAGGCAGAGGCCGGAAATCAGCTTGCAGTTGGCATGCTGGTCTTCAAACTCAGCCCTGATGTGGATTCTGAGCAACAGGTGGTAAAGGAGGACCCCTCCCTTCCCTCAAGTAGCTGGGGCTCAGACGTTAACTGCATTGGGCTCTGGGTCTAACCAGCAGGGGGGGCACAGGAGTCCTGTGATACAAATGAAGACCTGAAGGCAAAAAAAAAAAAAAAAAGAAAAAGTTTTCATTTTAAAAAGTGGCATGACTTTTCATTCCAGTCTTGCAATTCCAGATTCTTAACCCCTATTTTCTCCCCCTTACCTGCATTGAATGAGGTGGAGTCCATAAACCTGGGTGAGAATCTTAGTTCCACCAACTATGACCTTGAGTGACCACCAACCCATTCAGGGCCTCAGTTCCCCTACCTGTAAAATGGAAATAAAGCTTATCTGTGAAGATAAGAGATGACATCTATCAAGCATGGAACCCAAGGTCTGTGCAAAAGGGAAAGGGTGTATGAAGAGGCTTATAATTTTATTTTTAAAATAAGTTTTTTTTTATTGGTTTTTACAGATATAGGAAGAGAGAGGGATAGAGAGATAGAAATATGGATGAGAAACATCATCCATCTCCATCGGCTGCCTCCTGCACATCCCCTGCTGGGGATCATGGAGCCCACAACTGGGCATGTGCCCTGACTGGGAATCGAACCCAGGACCCTTCAGTCTGCAGGCTGATGCTCTATCCACTGAGCCAAACCGGTTTCGGCAAGGCTTGTAATTTTATTTTATTTTTAAATTATTTTTTAAAATATATTTTATTGATTTTACACAGAGGAATTGAGAGGGACAGAGAGTTAGAAACCTCGATTGAGAGAGAAACACTGACCAGCTGCCTCTTGCACACCGCCCACTGGGGATGTGCCACAACCAAGGTACATGCCCTTGACCAGAATTGAATCCGGGACCTTTCAGTCCGCACACCGACGCTCTATCCACTGAGCCAAACCAGTTTTGGCAAGGCTTGTAATTTTAAATGGGATAGTATGGGTAGGCCTCATTAAGAAAATGAGATTTGAGCAAAGACTTGCAGGAGATAGGGAATGAGCGGATATTTGGGGAAGAAAATTCCAGGCCAGGGAACAAGCAGGTGCAAAGGTCTGGAGACAGAAGTGTACCTGGTGGGTTCCAGGAACAGTATGGAGGCCATCGCAGTTGGAGGGCAGTCTGAAGGATGGGAGTGGAGGACACAGAAGGGGTTGGAGTAGTAGAAGATGGGTCTCCAGGTGTGTTCAGGGGAACTAGTGAAATGTGCAGAACATGTTCCAGAAACTGTCCATGAAAAAAATCCCAAATCTGTCCAGCCAGTGTGGTTCAGTGGTTGAGCATCGACCATACACCAGGAGGTTGCAGGCTCCATCCCAGACAAGGCACATGCCCAGAAAGGGGCGTGCAGGAGGCAGCCAATTGATCTTTCTCATCAATGTTTCTATTATTTTCTCTCTCTCCCTTTCTCTCTAACACCAATAAAAAACATTTTTTTTTTAAATCCCAAACCCTAAGAAAGGTTTTTAAAGTTTATTTTGAGACAAGCATTTTGAGGTTAGTCCTGGAAGCAAAATCTCAAGGAATTGAGATAATGCTCCTGAGAACAGTTGTTTTGCAGCTATTTTAGATGTTAGAATCAAAGGAGAAGACATAAGGTGGGCACATGAAATCCACAGGTGGCAGATTAAGGAGAAAGCAAAGCAGGGAAATCTCTAAAACTGGATAAAAAGTAAAATAGAGAAATACATACTTTTTTTTTTTTTTTTTTTTTTTACATTGGTGGTTACAGGAGAGTTAATATTTCACATGCATAGTTTACAGAGGTATGTGGGCAAAGATAATAATGAAGAACGTTGTAGTTGTCTTGCCCCATATCGGGTTCTGAAGATAATTTTGATATTTTATTTTATTTATTTATTTTAAATATATTTTATTGATTTTTTTATAGAGAGAGGAAGGGAGAGGGAGAGAGAGCTAGAAACATTGATGAGAGAGAAACATCGACCAGCTGCCTCCTGCACACCCCCTACCAGGAATGTGCTCGCAATCAAGGTACATGCCCTTGACCGGAATCGAACCTGGGACCTTTCAATCCACAGGCCGATGCTCTATCCACTGAGCCCAACCGGCTAGGGCTGATTTTTAAAAAATTTTTTTTTAATGATTGAAACATCCCTTGCGGTTACTTCTAGCTATGGAATTTGCCACGCTTGCCAAGGTAGCCCCTTTTGGTTCACAAAACCCAGTTGTTACTTGGGGTTTGCTATGTCAATCTGGCTTCAAGGCAAAGGGCTGGAGAACCAACGTTTGTATTATAGAAATGGAACTTTCTGGGGGTTTTTATGGGCGCTGGTGGTCTAGAGACGAGGCACAGACCCTGTCCCAGTCCCCCAGAACCACCAAGTCTAGGGGCACATGAGGCCCAGGCAGACCCAGCCAACTGCCCCCCACCCTCATGATGGCCGTGTCTGCAGTGTTGGCCCATCTGTATGTCACCAGGAAAAGGAACACAGATCTGGAAGAAGAAAGGGACCATCTATGAGGGGGACTGGAAGTTTGGGAAGCGAGATGGCTATGGCACCCTCAGCCGTCCTGACAAAGAGAAAGGAAAGTACAGGAAAGTATATTCGGGCTGGTGGAAAGGCGATAAGAAATCGGTGAGTGGTTCCCATCATGCCCTGGGATGTGGGCCAGGCTGAAAGCATGTTCCGTGTGTGTGTGTGTGTGTGTGTGTGTGTGTGTGTGTGTGTGTAGGGGGAAGAGCCAGAGAGGCCTGGGAGAATAGGGGGTGGATGGATTTGAGGAGGAAAAGGGGTACTGTGTCGGTAGGAGAAGGAAGGGGTGGGGGAATCCTTACGGGTTCTCAGAACAAAACCCAGGAAACAGGAAGGCGGAGGAGAGACCCAGGGAGGAGCCTGTGAAATCCTGTGGCTGCAAGAAGCCAGCCCATAGCCTGAAGAACTCTCCTCCTTCTTCTCCCCGACTCATTTCCTGGCTTTCTTTTCCCTGGACGGCCCTTTCTGAGAATCCCCCTTCTGTTGGGCCAGGATAAGAAGAGGGTAGGAAGAGTGGGAGCAAGAAAGCTGAGGTCACACCCTTAGTCACCTGACAAGAGAGGAAGGTCCCACTTCCCAGGGGTAGAAGTGAGCCAGAGGCATGTTCTCACCATAAACATCAATATCCTCACCAGAGGCCATGGAAACAGATAAAAATATATTATTACTATTGCACAACTGCTACTGCAATCCTGGAAAATGATATTATACTTGAGCTAACTCTCACATCATGTTCATCATCATCATCATCATCATCATCATCATCATCATCCTTATTTTCCTGATGAGGAAACAAGCTCAGAGGTGAAGTGCCTTGCTCAGGGTCATACTGCTGGCAAGTGGTGGAGCCCAGGATTTCTTGACCTCTGCTTTCAAATTGTTTACTGGCCAGTGATGAGAGAAGCGTTAGGATAGACTCTATCCGATAGAGTCCAGAGGAACATCATGGAGCATTCACAGGAGGCTTCCCTGTTGGAATTCACACACACACACACACACACACACACACACACACAAAATAAATAAATAAAAAAGCAAAGAGTTAACCAGGGAGAAATAAAGGAGAAGGGGAAGTAGCAAAGGAGGCAGAAGTAACGAAAGGAAGGATATGTCAGCAAGGTGTGTGTGCCCACAGGGGTGGGAGTAAGGGGAGGCAGGAAGGGGTGGGCCTCGATCAGGATTTGGAGGGAGGCTTAACCCAGCCTCCTCAGATGTGATCTGCATGCAGGAAGGCCACGCTCCTGTGATTGAATGCTGAGTATGGTGTTGATACTCATTTTCATTGGGAGGAAAATCCATGGCTTTGATCTGATGTTCAGAGGCATCTGTGACTTTGAATGGGATCAAGTCAGAGTTGGGGCAAAGATAATCAGATGGGAGATGGAGAGATCCTCCTAGTTGCTGTATGTTGGATTCACGAGGGCAGGGAGGATGGGAGAGTGGAGGAAGGGGAGAGTGGGGAGGGGAGAAAGGACCGTGGGGCTGCATAAAGGCGGTAGCAGAGGGACAGAGGGACATGGACAGCCTGGAGTGATTTTTCCAGACGGGATGTAGGGCCCAGAGAGCAAGGAAGGAAGAAGCCCAGGTGCGTGGTGGTTTGGGTGCCAGGGAGGATGGCGCGGGGCGTCGTGAACAGGGACACCCTGTGCTTTCAGGGCTATGGGATCCAGTTTTACGGACCCAACGAGTACTACGAAGGTGAGTGGTGTAGCGACCAGCGCTGCGGGTGGGGCCGCATGTACTACAGCAATGGTGACATCTACGAGGGCCAATGGTGGAACGACAAGCCGGACGGGGAGGGCATGCAGCGCCTGAGTGAGTGCCCCGCCCCGAAACGCCCCGCCCCAACGGCCTGCTGGCCACGCCCACAGGACCACGCCCCGACCTGGTCACCAGGCCCCGCCCCTGCCCTCAGGGCCGCATTCCTCTGGGTCCTGAGTAACCCAGACCCCATCAGGCCACGCCCCTGCAATACCCCAAAAGCACCACTCCAGTGTGGATTAAGGTGCATGACAGGACCAGATCCCTGCCCTCAGGGAGCTTAATACTCTAAAAGGAGAGCCTAACAATAAATACGAGCAATTAAGACATTTTCTGATGTTCATAACAATCATAGCTACACCTGTACGGTACTGAAATAATTCAATTTTCGCCACGATTCTATAACAACAGGTGCTCTTATCCTGACTCTACAAATAAAAGGAGGCACAGAGAGGTTAAAGTTACTAGGTCAAGGTCATGCAGTTGTGACATGCAAAAGTGCTAAAGGAATTCCCCTTAAATTCACCACCATCAGATGAGAAGCTGAATTGACTCCCCATGAAGAACATGGACTCCTGGGATGGACAGGCCTTGGTTTTAAGTCTTGCCTCTGTCACTTCCTAGCTCTGTGACCTTGAGCAAGTCAGTCAAACTCCTTGAGCTTTGCAAGCTCCATCTGTAAAATGGAGTCCTTCATCCTTCATAGCATTGTTTGGGAGGAGTGACGTCAGAAACAGGCAAGGAACCAGGTACAGAGTAAGTGCTGCAAAAAAACACTACCGATTCATATTATAGCAATATATATATATATATATATATATATATATATATATATATATATATATATATATATATATATATATATTATAAGTAGGAAACCATGTGGCTTGTTCAAGTAAGTAGTGGAGGCAAGATGTGAAACAGGTCTGATGTTTATAGGTCAGTTGTCCCAGACCCCACCCCATCTACCAGCCCAGATCATTCTAATCAACTTAGTTTTGTTCTGGCTTCCTGGTGGGCCTGGTGCCTGGCCTGGAGTGGCAGAAGGCCAGCCAGGCCTGCTCTGCCCTTTCTCCCAGAGAACGGGAACCGCTATGAGGGCTACTGGCAGGGAGGTCTGAAGAACGGGCCGGGGCGATTCTTCCACCTGGACCACGGTCAGCTATTTGAAGGCTTCTGGGTGGACAACATAGCCAAGTGTGGCACCATGACTGACTTCGGCCGAGATGAGGCTCCGGAGCCTACCCAGTTCCCCATTCCTCAGGTGGGCAGCTCTCCTCAGTGCCCTGTGACCACACCCAGACAGAGACAGAGACAAACAGCTCCACCGCCTCCTACCACACCCAACCTGGTCTGATCCGGCCCAGTCCAACCAGGGAACAGACAAGGTTTTGTTTTCAGTCAGGGTATCTCCAGGGAGGCAGGTAGCACCTCACCAGGCAGACAGCACCCCCAAAAGCAGGCGGCGCCTCAGAAAACTGGCACTCCGGGACTTCCGTGCTCCTCAAACCCATCCCTGCTGTTTTCCCCCAGGTCGAAGTTGTAGATCCCGACGGTGTGCTGGAGGAAGCCTTGGCCATGGTCAAGAAGAAAGAGGAGCCCAGTGAAGCAGGAACCAAGAGGTCACGGTTAGATTCCCCAATCCAAGCACATGCCCGGGGTTGGGTTGCAGGCTCGATCCCCATTAGGGCGTGTGCAGGAGGCAGCTGATCAATGATTCTCATCACTAATGTTTCTCTCCCTCTCCCTTCCTCTTTCTGAAATCCATAAAAACATCTTTTTTTTTTTTTTAATAAAAAGAAGAAGAACAAGGAGACCGATACCAGGTGAGAGGGTGGGCACACAGGTCACCCTCTATGTGGGTCAGGCAGCCCCTGGCGTCTCCTTTGGGGGAGGGGTTCCTCCCCTTCAAAACCCATTTCATTGAAGCCCAGTCCATTCCAGTCCTGCCCAAATCCTCCCATTTGTACCCTGGGCTTACTGGGAGGAATGCTGCTTGGAGGACTTCTTTTGCCCCAGACCTCTGCTTGTCCAGTGGGTCCATCCAGTCCTTGCCCCTCCTGCTGTGGGTATTAGGTTTGAGGAGAGGGCACTGGTACAGTGTCTTTGAAACACCAGCTCCCACCCCGCCTTCGCCCCTGCAGAGACTCTCAGAGCTTCAGGAGAAAATCAAGTCCGCATCATCCAACTGCTCAAACCGGTGGAGGAGTGAGTGGTGACTCCGGGCACACCTTTGGCATCCACAGAGAGCACCTCATCCTCCCAGCACTGGATCCTCCTTTGTCAATAGGGGCCAGTGCTTCTCTCCCCAGCTGGCCTTGGGGGCCCTCTTGTTACAGCTTTTATTCTAGGCCGCTATCCCTGAGTGCAGGAGAATAAAGGAGTACGTGGTGGCATTCGCCTGGGCCTGTGATGTGAGGTTTGGGGGGCAGGAGAGCCCCAGGAGGGATTTCAGGTAGAGAAGAGGGAAGAGGGCTCTGGCCTGCATGGGTTGACCCTAGAGGGGAGAGAGAAGAGGTGTCTCCCAGCCTCTGAGCTCTGAGATGCTCCGGAGAGAGAAAGCCTGCATCTGTTCACATTGGTCACTAAGATTTGGGGTTAAACCTGACCCAGCTTCGTCGTCTAACACAGGGGCTTGGACTTGAGGATCCTGTGGGAGCTTTAAAAGCTATAGAAGGCCACATTCTCATCTGTCTGGGGTAAGGCCTGGGCCTTCAAAAAGCTTCCCCAGGTGGCTTCAATGTGCAGCAGGGGCCAAGAACTCCCGACTTACTGGATGTGTGACCCTTAGCCAGGGACCTCCAGGCTTCAGCTATAAAATGGGACTTAGGAGATCTCACAGGGGTGTTGTGAGGATTTGCTAACAGATGTGAGCATAATGAACAACATGTATTGAGGTTAATTGTGAAGCAGATACCTGGGAAGGGCTTTGCATCACTCATCTAGACAACATTCCTGCGCGATAAGAGACTCTTACATAATGAGTAGGAACACGAGCTCTGCAGGCAGATTGCCTGGGTGTGAGTCCAGCGTGATTTATTAGCTGTGTGTTCCTGGGTACACCACCCAACCTCTCTATTCCCCAGGTTTCCTCTTCTCTGATATGGGAAATAACGGTACTCACCCCCCAGGGCTGTTGTGGTTACTGTGAAGATCAAGTAAGGCAGCCCATCTCCTTCCCCGGGGACATCTGGCACGTCCCAAGACATTTTTGGTTGTGAGAACTGGCAAGAATGCCACTGGCACTTAATGGGTAGAGACTGGGGATCCTGCTAACCATGCTACAGTGTAAACTCTACAAAAGAATGACTCAGCCCATCCTCAACAGTGTAGCCCCGAAATACCATGATATATGTACAGGCCTCACCAAGCACCTGACACATAGTAAAGGCTCAATAAATGTTCACTGACACTGTCAAGTTTCTCTCTGCCTCTAAATCATAAACAGGGTGGCCTGACCCAAGGCATGGTGCCTCTGACGCCAGGAAGCTGAGCCTGGCAGCCTTGGGGCACAGAATTAACAGAGAGCACCCACTTGGGTGCCAGGTCCTATGCCGACAGCTCTTCCATGACCCCTCATCAACCTGTGAGGTGTCCTGCTATTATTGCCATTTTTGTTGTTGTTGTTAATCCTCATAGGGAGAGTGGAAGAGAGGGAAAGACAGAGAGAAACATGGATGTGAAAGAAACACATTGATTGGTTGCCTCCTGCATGAGCCCTGATCAGGGCCTGGGCTGGGGAGGAACCTGCAACCAAGATATGTGCCCTTGACTGGAATTGAACCCAGGACCCTTTGGTCCACAGGCTGACGCTCTACCCAATGAGCCAAACCAGCTAGGGCTATTCGTGCCATTTTAGAGTTGGAACTGAGGTCCAGGGAGGTTTCCAAGTCACCACGTTTAAGTTGATTGTACTTAAATAGAGGCCTATCTGCTCTTAAGGTAAAGAACAGTGGTGAAGTGTGCAGGCTACCATTTTTTTCAGAAAAAGCAGAAGTGTGTGCTGGTTTATGTATAACTCTCTCTACATGGGAAATAAAGTGAATTGGCAACAATGGTTGTCTTGCCCCCTGGCTGGTGTGGCTCAATCGGTGGAGCATCCTGACATGTACCAAAAGATCAACTATTCAACTCCCAGACGAGGTGTGTAGGGAGGTAACCAATCAATGTTTCTCTCTTACATTGATGTTTCTCTCTCACCCTCCTTCCTTCCTCTCTAAAGTCAATTTAAAAAAATCCTATATAATAAAACCCTAACATGCAAATGGACTGAACAGCAGAACCACCAGTCATTATGATGCGCACTGACCACCAGGGGGCAGACGCTCTACGCAGGAGCTGCCCCCTGGTGTTCAGTGCACTCCCATAGGAGAGCAGCTCACCCAGAAGCCAGGCTCATGGCTGGCAAGCGCAGTGGCCAGAGCCTCTTCCTCCTCCTCAACAGCGCTAAGGAGCAGAGAGCGGGTGGGCAGTAAGGAGTGAGGGGTCCCAGGCTGCGAGAGGGCACAGGTTGGATTGGGGGACACCTGGCCCCCCTTCCTCTTCATGCACAAATTTTGTGTACTGGGCCTCTAATATATATAGTCATTATCTCTGGGTAGACTTGGGAACCTGGGAACAGGGAAGGGAAACATTTCACTGTGTATCTGGAATCATGTGAATGTATTATCTATTCAAAATATGAATAAAATTGAAATCAAAGAGACTGTGTTCCTACCAGCATTTCCATAAATTGCCTGGAGTTAAAAATACAGAATCAGACACACCTAGGGATGGACTTGGGTATCTGCATTTTACAAGCCAAATCTGGTGATTCTTGAGTTCAGGCAAGTTTAGGAAAAAAAACAAGACTACAGTCATCCTTCCCCGCTCAGCCCACAAAGCTGCTGCTGGCCAAGTTCAAGTCTGCACAGGACAAGAACTAGGGCCACCCTTTCCCCCAACCAACTTTCACTTTAGTCAGAGCACTCTGTATTTGTAAAACCACTTTCTGAGACAGAGCCCTCAAATGCAAAGACCCGTGGAGGCCAGGCAGGTAGCGCAGATGAAGATGGCCTGGTGTGGGAAAAGAGGGAGCAGTGGGGACTGTGGCAAACAGGTCCTGAGGAAGAGGGTGACTACAACTCACCTCTGCTCGTCACTGCTCGACAAAAAGGTGAGGCCGGTGCTACTGCCGATCTCCTCACTTCTTAAGCAAAGTCAGAATCCGCCCATGGGGATGCCCAAGACCTCCCAGCTTCGAATTCTGACCAATTACTTAACCTCTTGGGGCACCAATTTTGTCATCTGCAAAAGGGAGACAAATACGCCTGCCCAAATGCACAACCCGATTGTAAAAATGACAAAAATACCAGAAAAAACAGACTGAGGCAACATTCTTCAAACAACAGATCTGGTCGTTTCAAAACTGTCCGTGTCTCAAGGACAAAGAGAGGCTGTTCCAACTACATGTAACACCCTGATCCTGGATGTAAAAACCACTGCTAGAAAGGACATGATTGAGACAAGTGGGAAAGTGAACACGAAGGTTCCATTAGGTTGTATGGCATCAACGTCAGGTTTCCTGAATTGTGTGGTCATGTAGGAGATAATATCCTTGGTTTTAGGAGGAAGTATTTAAGCATGAAGGGTCACCGTATCTGCAATCAACGCATATGGCTCAAGGGCAAAAACACAGCGACTCTCGTCATTTCACCATTTCTGTATTTGTGAACCTGCCTACTTACTGAGGTGGAGTAAGGAAACCCTCTGCCTTGTTTCAGCTCTCATGGTCTACTGAGTGCCAGGTTTTTTTGTTGATTTCACCACTTAAAGTGGTTCTCAAGCATAGCGTCCCTGAGTGCAGGAAGGCTGTGACGGGCCTTACCTACCTGTGTCAGGTGTAAGCGTCATTCATGCTTCAACGAGTGATGCTTCTGTTGGCCTGAATTCAATGTCAATAAAGTCAACAATATATATTCAGTAAAATGTCTTTAGATAGAAACATACATAAAACCAGTTGACAAAAAAATATTGTGACCAGAGGCTCGCAGGAACCCAGGCCCATATTTCCCAGAGAAGCGGTGGTTCAGTACCCGCTCACTCAGCGTTCGCGGTGATTTTACAGAACAGAACTGAGAACAACAAGGACTGACCGCATATATATATTTCAGTTACTGTTCAATCAACTTTTTGGTAGGTTTAAAATTTCTCAAAATGTTGAAGAAAAAAAAATAATCTGTTTAGAGGCTCACCTGATTGGAGCACCAGGAGAAATGACACCAGGCAGCCCAGGCCCAACAAACACAGACACGAGAGGCATCCCTTATGAGTATATTTATGTGTTCACACACACTCGCACACACTCGACGCTGAACAGGGAGGGGGAGGTCACGACAGAAAGGACAGGAAGCATCCAGATGGCACTGGCATGGGCGGGGAGGAGGGACAAAGGGAGCATTTGTCCTGGCTCTGGCTCCCATGGGTGGCCTCCTGACAGGAGGCGAACCTGGAGCTGGAAGAACAGGAAGGGCTTCTTCTCCTAGAGGAAAGTTTCAAAGTGCAGTAATTCCTCTTTTAAAAAAAGAGCTTCTTCCCTCCACTTCTGTCCCCTGACGAAAGCTCGCACCCTATGCAGGCTGCCCTTGAGGCTGGGGCAGAACAAGGTCATGGGGAAGGGCATAAGGCCAAAGCTAGGAAGTGCCCAGGCCCGGGAGGGCTTAGGCATAGTGGCTGCCTGGTGTCAGGGGGTGGTCTCCTCTGTGGTCCAGCTGGTCCTGCAAGCGGGCGAACTCAGCCAGCTCGTTGAGCTCCTGGAACTGTCGGTCCGTCTTATGGCTGACCAGTGAGCGGTAGAAGTGGACAGCAAACACAATGAAGACCAGGCCGAAGGGGACCATGATGGTGGTTGAGGCGATGGCGGCGGCCTGGCCTGGGGTGATGCCGCCCGTGCCACCACTGCTGTCATTGGAGCCGCCTGGGGGCTTATTAGTGGGCCGGGGCTGGCCCGGCTGCCTCTTGAGGGGCAAGAACTTGACCCAGCAGAGCAGCACCACCTCAGCCAGGAAGAGCAGCGTGCCGATGACAGTGGAGAAGGCCCAGGCCAGCTCGATGTGGCGATGCATGCGCTCGTGGGGTGACTCCTTGACGGAGTTGAGGTTGTGCACGTTGCTCACTGCCTCGATGTTGGGCAGGATGCAGGTGCTGATCATCAGCGCAAACAGGTGCACGGCCACTAGCACCGTCGTGCAGGCACTGAAGGCGATGAGCAGTCCCGGCGGGTAGTCATGGTCAGCATCCAGCTGCACCTCCACCATCGCCACCTGAGGGTAGGGGAGAGGCAGGCTGAGCACCAGGATAGTCACGGCCCACCGAGGCTTTCCTCCTGTCAAACCCTGCGGCCCTGGGAAAGGCACTAGGCCTCTCTGAGCCTCAGTTTCCACATTTGTATAATGGAGATCATAAGACCCATCCACCTGGGCAGAAAGTACAGGTAAAGAAAGCAGGCTTAGCCGTAGCCAGTTTGTCTCAGTGGATAAAGCTTCAGCCTGTGGACTGAAAGGTCCCAGGTTTGATTCCGGTCAAGGGCATGTACCTTGGTTGTGGGCACATCCCCAGTAGGAGGTGTGCAGGAGGCAGCTGATTGATGTTTCTCTCATCAATGTTTCTAATTCTCTATCCCTCTCCCTTCCTCTCGGAAATAAATAAATAAATAAATAAATAAAACATAAAAAAAATAAATAATAATAATAATAATAATAATAAAAAGCTGGCTTATGCCCTGGCCAGTTTGGCTCAGTGGACAGAGCGTAGGCTTTCGGACTCAAGGGTCCCAAGTTTGATTCCAGTCAAGGGCATGTATCTTGAATGCGGGCACATCCCCAGTAGGGGGTGTGCAGGAGGCAGCTTATTGATGTTTCTAACTCTCTCTCCCTCTTCCTTCCTCTCTGTAAAAAATCAATAAAATATATTTTTTTTTAAAAAGAAAAGAAAGGCTTGGAGCCCAGGCCGCCAGGATTTGAATCTACCAATAGCTACATGCCCTTGGAAAAGTCCCTGAATCTCTGAGCCTCAACTTTCTAATTTGTACAACAGGAACATCATATTAATTCACAGGATTATTTTTAACAATTAAACGAGAGCTCCCATAGCAAACGCCTCCCAAATGGCAACTGCTGGTCTTACCACCCAGCCAGGTATTAAAAACCAACCACCACAAAAGGTTAAAATGGTTTTATGCATATCTTACTATGATAAAAAATTTGCATTGAAATAATAAAAATAAAAAGCACCCCGCCCCCCCACCTTCCCTCTTGGCCCCACACTCCCATTCTCAAGCAGACGGGTGAGGATGGAGATGAAGGCCCTCCCAGGCCATGCCCAGGCCCTTTCTGAGAATGCAGTGCACCAACCAACCAGGAACCACGGGAGGCTTCCCAGAAGAGGCGGGCTCTAGTGGGGTGCAGTGCGACAGCCCTGGGGCCATCTACACCCCAGGCCCCAGCTCAGGGCTCCAAGGCTGACGCACTAGCTACTGCCCAGTTCCTGGAGACCTATGGATCTTGGGTCACCGGGGGCATGTTCTGGGTCTGCCACCTGCAGCTTTTCACCTGGACCTTGCAAATCACCCCCAAGTAAAGGAGCCAGCTCATTAGATCCGAGCCGGGAGCAGCAGGTGCTGGGCACACGGCCAGGGCCTGCCTGCCGGGCCTGGAGCAGTGAGCACCAATGGCAATACCACTAAGGACAGTGACCCTTCGTGAGGTGTCCACTACGTACGTACCAGGCTCAGAGGGGGGGTGTGTGTGTGTCTGATGCTAAAATGTGTCCACCAGCCCCACCCCAGCCTGCCCTGACCTTTCCTTACTCCTGGGGAGTGTAGTGGGCTCCTCCTTCCCCTCCAGCTCTTCTTCTGCTTGTAATGCCTGGCCTACTTTGCTTTCATGTCTTGTTCCTCTAAACACTTCCTGGGGCCCGGAAAGGCAGGGTGGGGCAGTGGTTAGGGGCACAGGCTCTGCAGCCAAGCAGACTGCCTTTGAACCCTGACTCTCTACCTTTTATTAGGCTGTGACTCTGGCAAGTTCCTCCAATTTTCTGGGCCTTGGTTTAGAAGCGTCACCCCCAAACCCACTGTCTCTGTAAGAAATCCTCTGAGGTTTCTCTCCTCCAGCTCTGGGAGGATGTACAATCCAGAGGCCACCTGGGGTCCAGCCCCTTCAAGAAGCTGGTGACGGAAGTGGACACCCTCCTTAGAAGGCCCAGGTTTATATATCCGTAGGACTTTTCAGACAAACTCAGTGGGATTCATAGATCCTCGCTCTGTAATTCCCACAAGGGAGGACTGTATGAACTTTTCAGTGCAGGAGCTTATAAAAGGTTTCAAGTTCCTATAAAGCTGGGGCAGTGCCATTAGGATTTTGGTCGTTTTTAAGACCATGGGTGGCCTAATGTCAACCCTGAAATTTTAGTACATGTGGTTGAGGGCTATGGGGCATCGGAGCAGGCCACCAGGGCACGGCGAATTAAAGGCCACTTCCGGAGGCTGCGTGGCCTCTGTCCCCAGGGTTGCCCACATGGGAAAAGGGGGGCACGCACCCTCCAGCAGAGGGTGCCTCTTGCCACCTCCCCACCCCCAGCACTTCCTCTTCCTCTTTTTGCCTGCTGCCCCGGCATCTGAAACCAGAGAAGGGACAAGCAGGAGAGCCTGCTGCTTGGCTGCCCCAGGTCCACTGGCTACTTCTTCACTCACTGGAAATGTCCAGACCCATGAGGTCATCAGGCCCTGAGCTGGACCCTGGGGGCATAAGAGGGTGGTGGTATATACAAGTCATGCTCCCGTACTTGATATCCCCCTGAGTATATAGCCATTAAGAGTGAATTGGCCCTTCCACTTGTTCTTAGAAGACCTGGCATATAATAAGCTTAATAAGGTGTCAATGATTATTGGCAACATCCTTATGAAAGCCTTGTGGAAAGGGAGTCACGGGAGCATTTCCCTCATAGGGTTAGGCTGCTATAGACTGAATGTTTACATCATCCCCTCTAAATTCATACGTTGCAACCCAAACCCCTAATGTGATGATGTTAGGAGGTGGAGCCCCAGGATGGGTTAGTGCCCTTACAAAAGAGGCTTCGGAGACTCCCTGGCCTTCCACCATGTGAGGGCACAGTGAGAAGATGGTGTCCATGAACCAGGAATATCGAATTTACAAGGGCCCTGATTTTGGACTTTAGAGCTGTGAGAAATACATGTAGGTTGTTTATAAGCCACCCAGCCTGTGATATTCTTTTAAATCTTTTTTTAAAATTTTATTGATATTTCACAGAGAGGAAGGGAGAGAGATAGAGAGCTAGAAACGTCGATGAGAGAGAAACATCGACCCGCTGCCTCTTGCACACCCCCTACTGGGGATGTGCCCGCAACCAATGCACATGCCCTTGACCGGAATCGAACCTGGGACCTTTCAGTCTGCAGACCAACGCTCTACCACTGAGCCAAACCGGCTTCGGCAAGCCTGTGGTATTTTGTTTTAACAGCCCAGGAGGACTAAGACTAAGGATTAAATGAGTTTACTTATTAAATATAAGTATTTAACACAGGGCCAGCCCACAGGAGGTGCTCAATCAATCTCAGTTATAAAGAAAACTGCCTGGCTTGCAGTGGGAGAGAAATAGTCCCTGGACACCCTGGGCTCAGGCTGGAGAGAGCTGACCCCACATGCCAATGTTCTACCCCGTGGGGTGGGAGAGGGCAGGACTCCCATTGTGGGCCTTGTGTGCCCCAGCTACAATCTCTGGGCACAGCAGAAAGTGAGTCCCAAACCACACCCGGACAAATGGCCACACCAGCAGGACAGAGACCACCCTCTGTAGATCATCTGCAACAACCCCAGGCCTCAGGGCTGGATGCAGACACAGCTGGCCCGGGGACACCAGAACTGGCTAGCCCTCCCCGCCCCGCTTCCCGTTCGTGGGCCAAGGAGAGGCTGGGAGGCTCAGTCTGTGACACTGGGCCCTCGGAGGAAGAGGAAGGGGCCCGAGGCCCTGCTCCGGAAGAAACCCCATCACCTTTGCCGGACCCTACAATTCCTGGAACTTCGACCTCGCAGGCTGGCTGTCTGGATCGTTCCCACAGCGGGGATCGAGTTCTGTGCCCCGGGGCTGCATAAAGGAACGTTTGGCATGGAAAATGTTCACAGGAATCAAGCCACTGCTTTTTCCAGGATGCTTCCCGCCTGGGAAATCTCCTCATGCGAAGGGAGCGTAAAAATCACAGGGGCCTCATGAACCTGGCAGGAGACTCCCAGGGCCCCGGATGAGTCCGGAGCAGCGATAGATCAGATTGCAAGCAGCTTCATAAGGTAATTATAGATGGAGCGCTGGGCGAGTTAACCCAAAATAAACAGCTCCCATCCAGTCCCGGGCCTGTTTGAACTTGGCCACAGGGCTCCGGAACGGAGTGGAAGGGTGAGAGACGGCCAGCCCCACCTCACAGTGGTCCATGGACTCCCCACACATGTGGGATCGGGACACTGAGATGCCAGTTTTCAAGCATGAGCCAAGAGGGTCATGTGATTCTGGAAGGTAGGGCCTGGTTGGCTTTGCCAGAGTCTGCTCCTATGCCTGAATACCAACCACCTCTCCTCACTCTGGCTAGGCTCCATAGAGACCCTGGCCACCCGGCGCCTGGCAGTCCAGGCCATTCCGAGGCAGCCCTCCTACGCCTGGCTGACCCTAGCGCCCACAGCCAGGACACAGGACACTCCTTTTCCAGGCCTGGGCTTCTCTCACTTTGAGGAGGGTGGGTGGCTGCAGCCTGGAACAAGAAAGCTGCCAAGCCACAGTCACCCAGGCTCACTCGGAGCTGTCTGAGCCTGCCGGTCCCACCTCAGATGCAAACCATCTATTAAGAGAGGGCTGAGAAAAAAAAGAAAAAAAGAGAGAGAGAGCAAGCTGAGGTCCAGTCCAGCAGTTTACAAACTCTTCTGACCACCACCTCCAGAACTCCCAAGTGTTTCTATAAATAGAAACACACACATTTATAACAGAAACTGAAGTTCCAACAAACAATACATCCCTAAAAGCCCCAGCAAGGTCTATTCTTACAACACAGGGTGCATGCTGCTACTTTCTATTTCATTCCATTAAAAAAAAAAAAGGGGGGGGGGGGGAATGCTGCTTGCAACTCACTAAATTTATGCCATAAACCACAGATTGGGGGATTCGGGGGAGAGAAGAGGCCCTGACGTTCTCTTTCATCTAGCTAATTCCGACTGCTTCAGGTTTTACCTTCCATGTCACCACTATTCCATGGCCTCCCAGGTGAGGACAGGGCCGTTCATTCATTCATGGGAACATTTCTTGAGAACCTACGATGTGCCTGGAAGGTCTTACGGCTCTGCTGGAAAGAAAGCAGGAAGTCAAGGAGCCAATTCCCTTCCCCAGGGAGGAAGACAGGCACCGAGCATTTGGGCAAATACGTATTTTCAGGCCGTGATAAGCATCCCTCATCAATGCGCCTCCAGCACCACACTTTACTGAGCATGGCCTGAAGATGTAATGACACACCATGTTTCCTCCACTCCCCTCTATTTATCTCTGTGCCTCCAGCACCCAGCACTGGGCCTGCCCCTTTAGATGCTTCAGGTAAAGAATGGTGAAGAAATAAAAGGAGGCAAGACCTGACCTTCAGGTATTTTAACCCAGTGTGTCTGACAGACTAGTCTATGTAACCCACTGGGAACCAGAAGACCATCTCAGAACTTCTAATAAACTTCTTACTTAGCTCATTCCTTTCAACTTCAACATTGTATTTTTATGTATGCTTTATTAGAATGCGTATCACACATAAGATGTAACACACATAAACATATGTATATACATAAGCATATGAATACTGAGGCTAGTACTAACAATTTTTAAAAATATACATATTTTCTTATTTCAGAGAGGGAGGGAGAGAGTGATAGAAATATCAATGATGTCAGAGAGTCATTGATTGGTTGCTTCCTGTATGCCCCCTCCTGGGAATCGAGCCCACAACCCAGGCATGAACCCTTGACCAGAATCAAACCTGGGACCCTTCAGTCCACAGGCCGATGCTCTATCCACTGAGCCAAACCTACTGGGGCTAGTACTAACAATTTTTAAAAAATATTTTTTATTGATTTTTTTTACAGAGAGGAAGGGAGAGGGATAGAGAGCTAGAAGCATCAATGGAAAAAGAAACATCGATCAGCTGCAACCAAGGTACATGCCCTTGACTGGAATTGAACCTGGGACCCCTCAGTCCGCAGGCCAATGCTCTATCCACTGAGCCAAACCTGCAATTTTTTGAGCAAAGTGTGAACTAAAAACTTGGAGACCATCACTGAGACCAGGAGATGGCAAACTGTGGCCTGTAGACTACAATTTTTGAAAATAAAGTTTTATTGGCAGGCACACCCATTCATTTACTATCAACTAAGCTAAAATGGCAGAATTCAGTAGGTACCACTGAGATTGCATGGCCTGTAAAGTCAAAAATATTTACTATCTGGCCCTTTATAGAAAAAGTTGGCCGACTCCTGGGTTAAACCAAAGAGGGCTGTCCAATCATAGTCCCAGGAGAGTCTCCTCTGAAGAAAAGCTCGTGTTCCTATCAGGTTGAGACATCCCTTCTGGAGAGCAGAAGTCCCACCAGAGAGAAAACAGCTGCCTTTTGTTTAAACTTTCTCAGTTCTATTTCTCCAAGTCCTTCCACTTCCGCACTGATTTTCATAGCGCCCCCCTTGGGAACCCTAGAGTCCTTCACCAGGCCTGGACCCAGGAACTAGCCAGCAGAGGTCAAAACAGACAACTACTGAAAATTCCAGAAATGTGCCACAGGCACTTGTAAACTTTTATAAAAGGCTTCTTAGCTAGGCAGGGCACATCACCCCCTCCGGGCATTCAGCAAAATTCCATTTACACACAGCCCGGAGTGCAGAACCGGACATCTGGAAGACTTCAATGGCCCAGTTATCAGCTAGCTAGAGGGATGTAGAGAGAGTGTAGCTGAACAGAAAGATCAGGGTTTGAATTTTACTAGCTGGGTGATCATAAGCTCTATGAGCCTTCGTTTTCCTACCTACATAGATTTAAAGCTGTTCTGAGGATTAAATAAGACCAAAGAGAAAGGTCCAGGCACATGGCTGGTGTTCAGCAAATAGTAATATCATCAACATTATTCTAGAATTCACCCTGTAACTCTTCTGCTCCAAAACCTTCTATGGCTCCCTATTGCCTATACTAGAGTTCAAACTCTCTAAGTAGCCAGTTAAGATCCTGCACCATCTTACATAGCCAAATTCACCTTTCTCTACTATTTTCTTCCTTTCTTTTTTTTTCTTAAATATATTTTTTTATTGATTTTAGAGAGGAAGGGAGAGGGAGAGATAGAAACATGAATGATGAGAGAGAATCAATGATTGGCTGCCTCTTGCATGCCCCCTACTGGGGATTGAGCCCACAACCCAGGCATGTGCCCCTGACGGGAATCACACCTGGGACCTTTCAGTCCACAGCCCGACGCTCTATCCACGGAACCAAACCGGCTAGGGCTTCCTCTACTACTTTCCACACACCAACTCCAGCTCTGCCTTGCCCCGAGACCCTGTAACACTTTCTCCGATCAGAGTGTTCTTCCCCAAGCCACCCTCAAGGTTTAGCTGGTATTACATTCTTCCAAAAACAGTTATCCTAGTAAAAGCAGTCCCAACACCAGGAGAACAAGGGTGAGCAAGATTCCTGGGTACCCGGGCCAGATATATTCTAAGTGATTTGCAGATACAGATGCTCCTCAACTTACAATGGGATTACATCCCAATAAGTCAATTTCAAGTTGAAAATATCACAAATCAAAAACTGCATTTAATACACTTAACCTACCGAACATCATAGCTTAGACTAGCCTACCATACACGTGCTCAGAATTGGACAATATCATCTAATGCAAAGCCTATTTTATAACAAAGTGTTGAATACCTCATGTAATTTGTTATCCATATCAAATTATTTTGCACCATCATAAAGTCGAAAACTCTGTTCAATCAAACCACTTTAAGTGTACTAATTTAGTGACTCCTCACCCCACCCCATGAGGTTGGTACTACCCTGTTTCCCCGAAAATAAGACAGTGTCTTATATTAATTTTTTCTCCCAAAGTTGTGCGAGATCTTATTTTCAGGGGATGTCTTATCTTTCCATGCGCTAGGTCTTATTTTCGAAGGATGTCTTATTTTCGGGGAAACACGGTACCACTACCCCCATTTTACAGAGGAGGAAACTGAGGCCCAGAGACATTAAGTGACTTCCCCAGGATCTCACAGTCGTTAAGTGGAAGAGCTGGGATTTGAACCTAAGATGGCTGGTTCTTACTTTGAGTCCCATAGCAATGACACTACACCACGGACACAAGCTTCTGCAGCTTATCGGCCAGGTAACCTCAGGCAAGCCATTCAACCTTCCCTAGGCTGTGTGAAGACCACAGACATGGTACTAGTACAATACTTAGCACAAGGTCAGGCCTCTTACAAGAGCCTAAGCAACCATAGCAATGATCGCTACTAGTAATGAGCACTATGAGAAGGGATAGTAATTTCTTACTCATCTCCATGCCCCCTGGATTCTGAACATGTCGAAGAGGCTCCCTGTCTTATGATTTGAGCCCCACCTCCCAACTCATTTTCACAGAAATTCCAAGCAACTTCTGAACCCATTCTGGAACCTGGGAACAAAAGGGTGCTGGCGGGCAGAGAACCTGAGGAGGAAGATAATCCAAAAATAATTGATCCCAGGTCGTGGAAAGCATTTTGTTTACGGCAGCAGGCTGACCTTCCCAATTATCTTCTGCTTAGGCTAACGTTACAGCCTGCCCTCCCCGCAAAACCAAGATTGCCACGTGTGCTCGCCACAATCCTTTAAGTGACGGAGCCGGGCCGAGGCTGGCAGCCTCTCCCTGAGAGATAAACCGAGGCACAGATGGCCTGAATCACAGCCCCTGTGGGTGCCTGTGGCTCCAGAGCACCTGCAGGATGCGGATCCTGCGCTACATCCAGGCCCCCTTGGGCAGAGTCTGGATGCTGAGCTCAGACAAGGCCTGTTCTTTCTAGAAATGCCATCAGGAGCGGGAATCTCGTCTGCAGACTAGAGGGTCCAGTTAAGATGTACATACATCATCACATCATCAGATGCTGAAAATTCTTCAATCTGGCATGTAATGGACCCTCAGGCAAGTGGCAGGGAGAGGAATGTGCTCCGTCTATACATAAGAGAAAACGGGCCCCAAAGAGGAAAGCCGCTTGTCTGAGGTCCCATGGCCTGTCCGGCCTACCTCCCCAGCACAGGAGGACACCTGGCCAGGCCCTCCCACCCACTGGGGAGGGGGGAGGTCTCTCAATCCCTCCATCTCAACCTGGAGACTCGGTGAGCCTGGCACCCCTGATAGCTCTATCCCTGGGGACCAAAGGTCACAGTAGCTCCTCTACTTGTCCAGGTCTCTAGGAAGGAAGCCCGAGGGGGGCAGGCAGTTGATAGTGCTGACTCACAGGAAAGGGAGAGTAGTCCAGGAAACTCACTCACGATGTTTCCATGGTGCTAGGCTGTGTGGCACCCCTTCCCCTCAGAGGCTCCCTCACAAGGCGGGGTGTCTGTGGTGGAGGTGGGGTGCAGGCAGACTTGCCCTGCTGAGTGCTTTTTTTTGCCATCCCAATCCCATCTCTGCCATAGATTTCCAGGCACATGGCAAACACAGTTACCCTCTGGTCACTGCTCCCCCAGAATGGAGGCTGTCATGGGATTCAGCCCTTTCCTGCTGGCAGAACTTGGGGGGGGGAAATTCCACCAACAGAGCCAGGAAGTCTTTGCCTCCCAGACCTGGGAAAATAAAGGTCCCCAAGAGATAGTCTGGGTGAGCCAAGGCCCACCCAATGCCACTGCCTGACCCTGCCTCCTACTTCCCCCGCAGTTTTTAGTAAGAGGAAGAGGGAGGTGACATTTGTTTGGAAAGCCTGCTCCCTTGAGAGGAAGAAAGCACTGGAGAAGGCGGGAGAGTTATCTATCACCCATTGATCCTCACTTTTCCTGGAGTGGGAAAGGGGCCTGGGCAACTGTGAATTTATGACCGCAAGAAAAAGGGGAACAGGAATCCCACTATCTTCAGAGCACTACCGGAAAGAGCTGATAATCGCTGGTGTCACTCCCTTCCCCAAAACTGTAAAAGTCTATTTTGCTTAAAAAAAAAAAATCCTTTTCTGGCCCTAGCCGAGTAGCTCAGTTGGTTAGAATGTGGTCCCGATACTTGGGTTCAATCCCGTCAGGGCACTTACAAGAAGCAACCAACAAAAGCATAAATGGAACAACAAAATTGATGTTTCTCTCTTTCTCAAATCAGTAAACACACACTTATACACACACACAAACTTTAAAAATAAAAATGGCCTGCTCTGTTTCTCATTCTCTAGGAGGTCTGGTTCTATACCTGACTGGGCATTAATCAGAGCTCCATACACACAAATGACAAAAGTGCCCAAGAGAGTTCTGGGTGCCAGCCAACCTGGGTTCAAATCCCCCGCCAGCAGACTGGCTGAATGGCCGTGGGAAGTCCCATGACAAAGTCACCTCAAAGGGTGGTGAAGGAGTTAGTGTAGAAGTGAGGGAACCCCACACAATGCCATGGACATAGTGAGTGCTTGGCAAATGTCGGCTCTTCTTACAATCTTCAGGCAAAGGCAGAGACTAGTCTCCTGGAATCTGGCACTGATAAAGAAGAATTTCATCACATCAGCCTAAACTAAAAAATAGAGTGCCACTCCCTTATACGTTCTCTCCCTCCCTCTCCCTTTCTCTCTCCTTCTCCTTCAATTAATTCTTAAAAGTCAGAGAAACTACATCGCTTCTCGGCCTTCGCTAAAATCAAGTGAAGTCAGAGAAACTTGAGTGGCTCCTTCGTGCACCAACTCAGAAATCAAGAGAGGGAGATGCTTGAGGTCACACAGGCAGCAAGTGGCGGAGCTCAGAGACCTCTTCCCACCCTCATCACGGGCCGTTGCACCGGGGCTGGCTGCGCCCTGTGCCCAGATCAGAGCTTCTAAAAGTTCAGGCTCCACGGTCGTGGCCCACTTGTTTTGCAGAACGCTGGGAGAGTACCAGACACACTCCCTTCCCGAGAAAACACAAAGGGCGCAGCCACTCCCTCCCTCAAGGCTAAAGGCTGAGCTCACTCTCGGACAAGCAGCAGCGGCTCCGCTGTGTGTGTGTGTGGGGGGGGGGGGGGGAACCCCTATGCATGCAGGCAGATAATCAAGAAGTGTTCGGCAGCACCCAGCCCTGGGAGATTCCAAGATTCCAGGCCAGAAGGCATCCCAGGGGCCACCTCTCTGCCCGGCCAGCGGCTTCACCTACCCCACCCCTTTCTCACTACAACGCAGCCCTGCACGGGGAGAGGAGAACGGTGCATGCCTACCCCCGAAGTCCAGAAAGAGCCCATTCACGGGAACATTTCCCTCCCTCCTCCCACACAGCCACCCAGTGACTCAGGGGCAAGTTGCTGGAGAAGAAACTGAGAGCGGCGGAGTGGCTGTCAAACCCCCGCCCGAGGCTCTAGGCAAAGGCGGTAGGAGTAAGGGTGCCAGGAAATCCCCTTCACTAACGAGGTGAGAAAAGAACGTGGCCAATACCTCTGGCCTCAAGTGTAAGGACGGGCGAGAAAGTGAGAAGGTGAGGCGGGGGTGAAGAACGAGAGAACTCGGGGGTTCGTCTCCTTCTCCCCACCTCCAGACACCTGCTCCCAAGGAGACCAGACGCCTGCTGCCCTTCCTTTCCGCTCCTCCCCACCCCCTCCCACAGATGCGGGACGGTGGGTGCTCTTGCAGACCTACTTCGAGGATCCTGCTGCTTCCCCCTCCTTGCTGCATCCAACTTGCCCATCTAAAGGCACCTGAGCCCCCAGCCCCAACTCTGGACATTTGCAGGACGCCCGATCGCCCACATCAGGTGTCCCTTGCCGCCACCTCACCTCCCGTCCACGACAGCCTTCCTCTCACCCTCACCCGCCCGGACCGCCGCCCCGTGGGCCCCGTCGTCCGGGCTGCGGGCGGGCGGGAGCCGCCAGGGCAGGGGAGAGGGGGCAGGGCAGGGCAGGGCAGGGCGGCCCGCGCTCACCATGGCGAAGCCGGAGAGCAGAGCCGAAGTCCGGCTGGAGGCTTTGAGCTTGGCGCGACTCAAGTAGAGCTTGCGCCAGGACAGCGCCTGCATCGAGTGCTCGTTGAGGCTCATCACCTCGGAGTAACTCTGGCTGATCCAGTCCGGGTAGGTGACGGCGGGCGGCGGCGGCGGCGGCGACCCTGGGGGCTCCCCGTCCCCGCTCCGGCGGCGGCTCCGGTGGCTGCCGCTGGTGGTGCTGCAGCCGCTGAGGGGAAGCTCGGGACTGTTGTTGCTCGGGGGCGGGGCGGCCTCCGGATGCATGGAGCACGCTGCAAAGGCGCGGGCCGGCCCGGGCGCCAGCGGAGGCAGCGGCCCCCACACCCTCCCGCCGCACCTCCGCCTCCGCCTCCGGCAGCCGCCGCCGCCTGTCCTTCGCGCGCGGGTCTGGCCTGACGCGATCGGCCGGCCGCCGAGGACGCAGAGGAGGGCGACCAGCAGCGGCCGCCCCAGCCCGCACGCACGCAGCGCCACCGCGAGCAAAATCACGGGCGGCTGCGACGCAAGCTTGCGCCCGAGCCAGCGTCCCAGATCCCCCCGCAGCCCGGACCCTCGGCGCGCGCCGCGATTGGCTGACGCCTCCGGCTCATTTGCATGTGCCCGCCCACCAACCAGCCCTCCCGCCCACGACGGGTGGGCGGTGTCTGCGCGAGTCACGTGACTCTCCTCCGACGGCGCCGCCCACACAGTCCCTGGCGCGAAGCCGCGAGCGCCCGCGCCTCTTCCTGGAAGGGCCGCCGGTCCCCGGGCCCCGCCGGGCTCCGGCGGCCGGCGCCTCCGCCCTCCTCAGCTGCTCCGATGGCCCTACTCCAGGACTTCGGACTCCTCGGTCGAGTCGCCTGAGGTCAACCTCTGGGCGGTTCCTGAGGCCCGTTTTCCTCTTGGAACAAGGTAGCTCAAAGTCTGCAGGAAAAAGCAGGCTGAGACCTAGAGTTCATTCTGTATTGATGGACCGTCTACTGAATGCCAACACTGTCCTAGGCCCTGAGTGAGGGTAGGGGGATGATGAACCAAGTGGGAAAGATCCACTGCCCTCGTGGAGCGTTCAATTCGAGTTGCGGAGACATGCCAAGAAGTAAATGATAATAGTTTAGAAGGTAATACATGTATAGAAAAAAATAAAGCAGAGTAAAGGGGGTGGACGGGGCTGCAATTTTAAATTTAGAATGCTCTGGGTAGAGATTTTTTTTTTTTAAAGTCTTTTTTTGTCCAGTTCGTTCACTTACAGTTCACCAGCGTCTGACACAAGACACAAAGTAGGCCGCGCCGGCACCCTGTAACACATCCAGTTCAACAGATGTTCATTAAGTGCGAGGCTGAAGATTCCAGGAAAACGATCACTTGCATGGAATTTTATATTTTAGTGGGGAGAACAAGGCAGTAAACACACAAAATAGGTTCACACTTTTTAAAAATATCTATTATATTGATTTTCTACAGAGAGAAAGGGAGAGGGATAGAGAGCTAGAAACGTCAATGAGAGAGAAACATCGACCAGCTGCCTCCTGCACACCCCCTTCTGGGGATGTGCCCGCAACCAAGGTACATGCCCTTGACCGGAATCGAACCTGGGACTTTTCAGTCCTCAGACCGACGCTCTATCCATTGAGCCAAACCGGTTTCAGCAGGTTCACACTTTTCTTGCTTGGTCATAGTTGAGCTGAGATCTGAACCAGCAATGTGAAGAACCAGGGACCTGTATTCCAGAGGGAAAGGAACAGCAAGTGCAAAGACCCCGCATCAGCCGGAGCCATGAGGAGGCCAATTTAGCTGCAGGATAGTGGGGGACAGAGGTGAGGTGGGAGTAAAATACTGGGCTGAGAGCTGTCCCCTAGGATGTCAGCTCCAGGAAGGCAGGATCCTTATTTGTCGAATTCTTACCCCCAGCATCTGGAATATCACTCGGTACACATGGCGCTCAGTAAATATTTCTTGCAAGTGTAGGAGAGATGGGAATGAGTGGCCTTCCAGGTCAGCCGAGTGAAATGTAACTGTTGTCACCACTAGAGAGCGCCCCTCCACTCACCTAGGGATAAAACGGAAGCACCCCTTCCCAAAAAAAGAAAAGTCTTAGGAGATTCCCCCAGAGACCTTTCAGTTTTTAGGAACTCTAGGATAGAGAACTTGAAACTTGAAATCTCATCCCTCTGGACTTGTTTCTTTGGCGGCCGTTGTACTTGTTCCTCCCTCCACTCACCACCTGTGTCTCAGCTCCAGTATCACCTCCAGAGAGAGCCCCTCCCCTGGTGTGTTATTCCCTTTAGAGCTCTGGTCACTACAGTATCTGGAATCACCTCGATTATGTACTGACCAGTTTGTCCGTGCCGTCCACTGCCCTGCAGATGAGTGTTCTGACTTCAGAGTTCACGTGTGTTTAAATTTTGCTACCACCCAAGGGCCCCTCACAGGGTCTGGCACACCACAGACCCCCCCATAGAAAATGTGTAATGAATGAAATCATGAAATGGTCTTGGTTGGAAGAAACCCCAGCTCAGAGTTGGTACACGCAGCATTTGGAGTCTGATGGGGCCTGAGGGGGGCCAGTTGGTCTAAAAGGGGAAGAGCTGGAAGCTGGGAGGAGAGATTTGCTGATTAAGGAGAACAGAAGGATGGGAGCTCAGTAGGGTTTTGGGGGGTGGGGGTTGGGGTGAGGGAACTCAGTAAGGAGTTTGGGGGTGGGGGTGGGACCAGGTTTCCTTTCTCCTGCTCCTCTATCATGCCCATCCCCCCTCCTTTGAATTTTCCGGGGTTTCTGCACAGAGCAAAAATAAGTAATAATAAAAGTGCCATCCAGATGTGAGGGGAACCTGTCTCTCGACCTAGGGTCCTAAAATCCAGAAAGGCCCATGGGGTTAGTAGCTTTCCCCCACCATATTAGAGCCAGGTGTGACCAGGAGATGGGCAACCCATTCCGAACACCTATTTAGCAGATGGAGAAACTGAGGCTCCGGAGAGAAAGCACCTTGTGAGAGGACACCAGAGTAGCCAGCGAAGAATCATATTTGGAACCCAGGGTGCCTATCCCTGAAGTGCCTCCAAGTATCCTGTGTGTCTCTCCCTAGTGGCCAGGAGGTGTACTCTCAGCCTTTTGGGGTTTATATCCCGAAACCAAATTGAATTTTTCAATCAACTGTACATGAGGGTATAGTAAAGATCCAACTGAAAGGGCTGTTACAACCAGCTACACCACTTTGCCCAATGGACACAGCCCAGGGCTGGTCAGACCATCATATAGGGGGAAAAATAATTAGCATTTACTTAAGTAGTACCTACCAATGACAGGCACTATTTTAAGCCCTTTATTATTAGATAATTTATATAAATATATAACAAAATATATTTAAATAGAAGTATATATTTTTTATAAGATGCCCACCTTCCATTCTATTTTATTTTTATTTTGGGAGAAGAAACATCTCTTTGTTGTTCCACTTATTCATGAATACATTGGCTGATTTTTTAAAATTTTTTATTGATTTAGAGAGAAAGGGAGAGGGATAGACAGATAGAAACATCAATGATGAGAATCATTGATCAGCTGCCTCTGGCTCGCCCCCGCACTGGGAGTCTGCAACCCAGGCATGTGCCCTCGGCCAGAATCAAACTGGAACCCTCAGCCCGCAGGCCGATGCTCTATCCACTGAGCCAAACTGGCTAGTGCCATTGGTTGATTCTTGTATATGCCCTGACCGGGGTTCAAACCCGAGAAACCTTGGTGTATCGGGATGACACACTAACCAACTGAGCTACTTACTCAGCCAGGGCTAAATAGAAGTACTGTATATATTATATATTCATATTATATATTAAATTATCTTACTTATTATTATTTCATTGTATTGAGTATATTACATAACAGCCAGAAATTTCTTACAACCACCCATGGTGTTACTGTTACTATAATAGAGATGAGAAAACTGGACAGAGCCAGTAAGTAGTAGTACAGGACATTAAAACATTAACCACCACCAGAGTCACCACCTCCTCTGCATCAGAATCTCCACAGAGGTTTTTGTTAAAATGCAAGTCACTAAAACCCACCCAAGCAATTTATTTTTAGCAAGGTCTTCTAGTAAAGTTTGAAACTGAACCAGAGGAGCTTGCATTTTTAACCCTTTTTAGTATTTTACAGTGATTCAGGTTCGTTGTTCCCATGGCCACTCAGCTGTAGTGTGACTTTAACTTCTCTGAGCTCCCAATCCTTTGAGCAAAAATGGAGACCTTACAAATACCTATTTCTGGACCCTGAATTTGGACACCCAGTCACCCACCTCAGGCAGATTTTTAGGAGAGGCAAACCTGGTGCCCAAGTGAAGAGGAACCCTCCCCCACTTCCTGCCCAAGTAAGACCTCAAAGAAGTCATCACTTGCACTTCAATTCAAAAAGAGAGCATTTTGCCAGCGCCCGACATTGTCCTGTGGCTTGCCTCTGTTTACTCCCTTCCCCACCCATGCCTCCCCTCTGACTGCTCTGAGACTCGAAATCCCTAAGTTAATAATAATAAAAAGAGCCGCCATTTCTTGAGCTCTTGTCTTTATAGAACAGACCTCCCCATTCCTGGGCTCCTCAGTCGCATGCTTCCCCCGGGTCAGAAGCCTTTGCTGGGTCTGTGGCTTCGTGCCCGTGCCTTTTATGGTTAGTGTTTTTTGTGTCCTGGTGAGAAGTCTTTGCCAACCTCAAGGTCATGAAGGTCTTCACCTATGTTTTAAAACATGGATTTACAGAGAGAACTGTGCTTGTATGTTCAGGTATATGATCCCATCCACTGATTTTTGAGTGAAGTAGGTTTCTCCATTGAAGTGCTTGTACATTTTTGAAAAAATTGAAATGTCTCAATAATGGATTTGGAAAACTTTGTACCAATAAAAAAGAATGTAAATTTTCTCAAAAAAAAAAAAAAAAGTAATTTTCTGGACTCTATTATAATCCATTGCTCTACATGTCTTTTTTTCCCCCTGCCAAATCCATTATCTTGATTACTCTAGCTTTAAAATAACTCTTGAAGTCAAGTAGATGAAATCATTGCATCTCTTAAAGGGGTGGGGTGTCAGTAGAATTAAACATCTTCCCTTAGCAAAACAGGACCACTGGGTCATACTGTAGAGACTGAGCACCTGAGGTCAGGGAGGACAGTTGGGGGTTGAATGGTGTCCCCCAAAAGACACGTTCAAATCCTAACTCCCAGCACTTCAGAATGTGATCTTATTTGTAGACAGGGTTTTTATAGAGATAACAAAGTTGAAATTAAGGTCATGTGTGCCCTAATCCAGTATAACCAAGTGCTTATAAAAAAGGGAAATTTGGACACAGACCTGTCCAGAGAGAAGAGAGTGTGAAGAGACACGGGGAGCTGGTTTGGCTCAGTGGATAGAGTGATGACCTGAGGACTGAAAGGTCCCAGGTTTGATTCTGGTCAATGGCATGTACCTTGGTTGTGGGCACATCCCCAGTAGGAGGTGTGCAGGAGGCAACTGATCAATGTTTCTCTCTATCCCTCTCCCTTCCTCTGTGTAAAAAAATAAACTATATATATATATATATATATATATATATATATATATAAAAGGTGCACAGACTTTGGAACTCGGCCTACCTGAGTTAGAATCCCAGCTTTGTTCATTTAGAACTGTGTCACTCTGGGCTAGCAACCCAGCCTCTCTGAGCCCCATCTGTCAAATGGGAACGGTAGTGGGACTTGGCAGAAAGGGTTACTATGAGTGTCCCGTGAGAGCACATTTGTCTGGCAATTGGCACAGTGCTCAGTAAATGGCGGGTAGTATTTTCCCTCTGTGAGATGTTCTGTGCTCAGTGAAAGGAGTGTATCTCATTCCAAACCTAAGGAATTAGCTAATTCTAAATCCAATGAATAGGCTATTTACAAAAGGCAGAATATCAGTGAGAATCCAACTAGGGAAAACATACCAGAATAGAGGAATTTGCAGAGACTTGCTTCAGAGGTAAGGGAAGAACTACGGAAGAAGGCAAGTTGGAGGGTGACTCACCTGCAGGTTCGCAATAACAAGAGGGTGAGCACCACTCCTGGGTTGGAGGGACAGAAGGAGGAGGTGTTTCTGGCACCTAGGAAGGACTGGCGTCACCAGATAGAAGCTGGACCCACAGTGGGCCTGTTGGTGAGAGATGGAGACTCAGTAAATATGGCTGCTGTTGGAAATACTACCCAAGACAGAGAGAGGGAGAAATATCCTGGCTTCTCCCTTCCTCCCGCCCACCAAGCTCCTTCCACGGCCTCCCATTAGTGGATCTCTGCAGGAAGCTAGTTGATTGACAGCCTGTAGGGATTGGGCTCCCTGTGATACAAAGCAGAGGGAGGGCAAGGAATGGTTTTGAGGACAAAGAAGCCCAGGCCCAAACCTGGCGAGCTGGGGTTACGTTTAATCTCTCCAAGCCACAGACACCCCATCTAGAAAAAGGGGCTCATGGTGTATGAGTATATACTACTCATGGAACAGTAGATCCAGTTCCATAGAACAGTTCAACCCAGTGCCTGGCACGTAGGAGAGAGCTCCTTGTAAATGTGAATGAAGGATGAGGGGAGGGAAGAGGACAGAGGCCCGGGAATAAACTCAAGGTGCAAAGGCGGTGCTGCTGGTGGTATTTTTATCTCGGAGACCTGCCCATCTGTCCTCTCTCTGTTCTGAGCTGGTGATTCTGTCAGTCTCCTTTTAGAAACCCTGAGTCAGGGCTGACCACACCGAGTTGGGGGCCGTTGGGAGTTTGGTCTCCACGCTCCTTCCAAACAGGTTTCAAATCCACCGGATTTTTATTTAGCGCCTCTGCCTTCCCACGGCTGCCAAATTTCCCTCGCCTCCTCCGTCCCGGGGCCGAGTCGTCTCCAGACTCTCTCTTTGTATAATTAAAAAGAAAAATAGAACAGCCGATGTTGCCAAACATGTATTTAAAGTGACACCCGGAGTCCAGGAAGTGAAAAATAAAAACGTTTAAGGTTTAGATTAAAAGGCTCTGTGCTCAGCTGTCTCCTGACCCTGGGCCTCCTTTAATCCCTTGGCCTGGTTTGTAAAAGCCTTTTAACTCCAGGCATTTATTTCCCAGAGAACTAATCGCACAAAAATGCCCAGCCTCCCAGGAATCGCCTGTCAAGTGCAATGCGGTTCTATGAGGCCCCTGGGGAGGCGGGGAGATTGGGGTGCTGACCACCCTAGGAGCCACCCTGAATCCTTACTTTCCTTCCCCCTGCCCTTCCCCCACCACATCTAATCCATTAAAAAAAAAACAAAAAAAAAACCACAAACAAACAGTTGAATGTAGCCCTTAACATTTGCTTAAAATCTGTACCTTCTTCCCAGCATCCTCTTCCATCTTCTCCAGGCCCAGAAAAACCTGCTCCCTGGTGTCTCTGCTTCCAAAGGCTTTGCGTCTGAGTTAGAATAAAATCCAAGCTCCTGCCTGGCCAGTGTGGCTCAGTGGTTGATCTTCGATCTATGAACCAGGAGGCCACGGTTAGATTTCTGGTCAGGACACGTGCCTGAGTTGTGGGCTCGATTCCTAGTGTGGGGCATGTCTGAGGCAGCTGATCCATGATTCTCATCATTGATATTTCTATTCCCCTCCCCTCCTTTCTTCTCTGAAATAAAAAAATATGTATTTTAAAAAACTAAGCTCCTTACCTATGATGGGAAAGCCTTATCTGATCTAGCCCCTTTCTATCTCTCTAACAGCATTACACCCCCCACTGCAAATAGCATAGGAGCTACTTGCTTTTCATTGTTCTTTCCAATGAGTGGAAAGAACAGGCCAAATCCTCAAGGCCTCTGCACACGTTGTTCCCACTGTTTAAAAGCCCTCCCCTCTGCCCTAGCTGGTTTGGCTCAGTGGATAGAGCGTCAGCTTGCGGACTGAAGGGTCCCAGGTTCAGTTCCTGCCAAGGGCACATGTCTGGATTGTAGGCTCAATCCCCAGACAGGAGGGCAACAGGCTGGTCCTAATCCTGAGGCTGCCAGGGAGCTGGGCACCTCCGGCAGGCTGCCCACCCTCCCATTTGGCCTGACTTTTCCAGCTGAAAAGGATTTGATTCTTCCTCTTTGGTACGACCTCTTATAAAAATTCAGACAATGCATAGAAATTGTTAAAGCCTAAAATCCTTACCATAGTCACAAGGCTTTGCCTGATCTGACACTTCCTTTCCTCCTTCCTTCCTCCTCCTTCCTCCTCCTGCTTCTATTTTAAATTGTGGTAAAATATACATAACAGTTTACCATTTTAACCTTTTTAAAGTGTACAGTTCAGTGGCATTAATTACAATCACCTTGTGGTGTAACCATCACCACCATCTTTCTTAATATAATTTACTCATTTATTCATTAGCTTATATTGAGATCTAATATTTAATAATCAGTTTGTTTAGAACATTTACAGAGATAACTTTGAAAATATACAGATTATTTTGGTAATAAATGGCTTATACTGTGAGCACGTGTAAAACATAAAGAATATTATGCAGTTGTAAGCTTTAAAAATAAGAAATAAACATGTAAATGAGCCCAGCAGGTATGGCCCAGTGGTTGAGCGTCAACCTATGAACTAGACAGTGTTTCCCAAACATATGTGTACCCCTTCTATAATTTTCGTAACCCTGAGTACTCCTTGTACTCATGAGAATGTAGAATTAGGCGCAGCTAAGCACGGTGCAGTGCATACCCCCACCAAACTCTTCCCGTATCCCTGGGGGTACACGTACCACACTTTGGGAAACACTGAACCAGGAAGTCACAGTTCAATTCCCTGTCAGGTTACATGCCCAGGTTGCAGGCTCAATCCCCAATGTGGGGTGTGCAGGAGGCAGCAGATCAATGATTCTCTCTCATCATTGGTGTTTCTATCTTTTCCTCTACCTTCCTCTCTGAAATCAATAAAAATATTTTTTTAAAGTTACAGAGTTGGGTGGTGCTGATAGTTGCACAACAATTTGAATGTACTTAATGCCACTGAACTGTAGACCTGAATGCTTAAAATGGTAAATCCTATTATGTATATGTATACATATATATATAGCCACAATTTAAAACAGTGCTCAATTCAACAGTACATTTACTAAAATTGGAACAATACATAGAATATTAGCATGGCCCCTACACAAGGACAATGTGTAAGTTTGTGAAGCATTTCATAAAAAAGAACAACAGCAACAACAAAAATCCTTTTCTTCCCCAAAGTCACTATTATCCTCAGGTTTTTTGGTTTGTTTGTTTTGTTTTAATATGTGTTTTTAAAAATCCTCACCCGAGAATATTTTTCCACTTATTTTCAGAGAGAGTGGGAGAGAGAGGGAAAGACAAAAATATCAATGTGAGCGAAACACAGTGATTGGTGGCCTCCTGCACGAGCCCTGGCCAGGGCCCAGGGGGGAGAGGAGACTCCAAGCCAGGTATGTGCCCTTGACAGGAATTGAACCCGGGACCCTTTGGTCTGAAGGCCTACGCTCTATCCACCGAGCCAAACCGGCTAGGGCCACTTTATTTTACTTTTAAGAATTAAATCCTTATTGTTGAAAGCATAGCATATGTTTCTGTCCCCCCCCCTCCCCCCACCAAGTACCCTCGTATTGACTCACCTTCTTTCCCTGCCTCAGTCCCCCCGTTCCTCACTCTTGCTTCCCCAGTGTAGCTACACCGCACAAACTTCTGATTCGCTCTCTGCTTCCTGAGGAACCCAAGAAAGACCTCTGCTGCTGTCTCTCCACTCTCCTGTTGATGGACATTGAGGTGGTTTCACATTTTTTGAGATTGCACACGGTGCAACTAGGACAACATCCTTGTTCGTGCTTCCTGGCGTACTTGTGTTTTTGTAGAATGTTCCTAGCTATGGAACTGCTGGGTAATAGGTTGCAGACGCCTTTAGCTTCACCAGATATTACCCGATTGATTCCCAAAGTGACCACTTATATTTTTCCAGTTTATTTCACCTTAACCCCTGCCTTCAACTCACTGGATTGGTTTGGGTCATCTGGGTCTTCTTTCAGTTCCTGTAGCACATGTCGTCCCTTTCCTCCCCCCTCCTCACAACTCCCCTTCATGAGGCGTCTGCATCTGTTCTTTTTTCTGCTGAGAACACTTTCCCCACGTGGCCTGGCTGAGACCTCCTCTTTCCATAGAGATCAGCCAGCTCAGTGCCTCCCTTCTCTGGAACAGCTCCCCCAGCTTCCTCCTCAGCCCCAGACCAGGACACCCCCCTCCCCCCCCTGCCCGTTTTATAGATCTCCTAGTCTCATACACCTCTCTGCTGGGATACACTTAGCAGTTGCAATGTGTCGCCTATCTGTGCAACTACTGGAACAAGGTCTAGTCCCCCTTAAGTGCACTAACCTAAAAGTAGTCACCTCCATGTTTAAGTTCACTAAGTTTACTGCCACATCTCCAGCACCGAACACCGTGCCTGGCACCCAGTAGGCAGTTGATATTATTCTAATCGCTATGTTACTAGTATGTTATGTTCTTACTCATAATCGAGTTCAGCGTGCCATTTTTTCCAGCATGTTAAACATGAATTAGCATCTACTGGGAGCTAAGATCATGACAGTGAAAAGAAACACAGTGTCTTTCCTTGAAGAACTCACAGATAAAGGTCAGTAAACATTACTGAGCTGGCTGGAGCCTGACATGTTTTCAGTGCTTAGCAACTGCGGCATTAACTCAGAAGTCACCTCTAGGCTGAGTCTTACTCTTAACGTGTAACCATGGCTATTGTGTATTGAACACTTACTATGTGCCTGGCATTCTACTGGGTGCCTTTCATGTGCCATCTTATCCTATCCCACATCTTGCCAGGGAAATGCTGTCATCACCTCCATTTTACAGATTAGGAACATGAAGTCACTTGTTCCAAATCAGGGAACTAGTAAATAGGGCAGGCAGCATTCCTCAGCCAGAGCTCCTAACCCCCTGTTATGGTGCTGATTTTCTCCTACCCCAGTTACACTCCTTTCAGGTTCCAGAGGCTGAGTTCTTAATCACAATGGTAAAATTAGTGATATCTACCATGATGGGGCACTTACTGAATATGAATCACTTTGCTTCCATCCATTCATCCAGTCAACAAATATTTACTGGGAACCTACCATGTGCCATGCTATGTGTGAGGGGCTGGGGAAATAGTGGAGAACAAAACAGAATAAAACACCTGCTTTGTGTTGTTGATACCCTAGTGTGAGGAGGGGAAAAAAACCGTATATATGATAGTGATCAGTGCTACAGAGAAAATGAAAACAGAAACAGGAACTATGGAGTAGGATGGCTGGGGTTTCCGAGATCTCATTTCATTTGATCAACAAGCTATTATTTTTCCCATCGATAATGAGATTCAGAGGTGAAGACGCCTCCTCACAGGCACACAACTCATAGGCTGAGAAGTCAGGGCTCAGAAAGGACCACGAATCCCATCGCTGCCAATCACTTAAAAAAAGAAAAAATATATATAAATATATCCCCCCAACCATTTTGGCTTAGTGGATAGAGTGTCAACTCGCAGACTAAAGAAAGGGTCCTGGTTTTGATTCTGGTCAAGGGCATGTACCTTGCTTTTGGGCTCCATCCCCAGTAGGGGCCCTGCAGGAGGCAGCTGGTAGATGTTTCTCTCTCATTGATGTTTCTAACTCTCTATCCCTCTCTTCCTCTCATTTTACAGGAAGGAGGAGGGATAGAGAGATAGAAACATCAATGATGAATCATTGATTGGCTGCCTCCTCCATACCCCACACTAGGGATCGACCCTGCAACTGGGGTATGTGCCTTAACCGGGAATTGAACTGTGACTTCCTGGTTCATAGGTTGATGCTCAATCACTGAGCCATGACAGCTGGGCATGCCAATCACTTTTTGTTGTGTGCCTACTGAGTGCCTAGTATCATGGTGGAGATGAAAGGAATGCCAACAGTTTCCCAAGAGTTTAAGCTCGGACAGGCAGGTAAGTAGACCCAGGTGACTGGAGGGTTCAGACAGCTGAATGTAGTGTCCATGCTGTGCCCAGGGCAGACATTAGGTGTGATTGCCTATGGGAGATGCTGAGGCTGGAGTCCAGGCTTAGGTAGACAAATCAATTGCAGAGACCAGGAGCAGAAGACTAAGGCCCCATAGGCCCTTTGGATGTTGGTGATTCACAGGCCCACCAGTCCCTGCCCTGTCCCCATAGCTAGCTCTACCGCCCTTCCCCTTTGCACCCTAGGTCTCCAGCCCTCCAGGCCATCAAGCATGAAGAAAGTGGCTAGGGACCAAGTGATAAGCTCTGGCCCCACCCTGAAGCCCATGCACAAGCAAATAGCTGCTTCCTCTTCTCCTCATGCTGCATCAGCTGCTTGGGGGACCTCCCAGATAGGGGGCTCTGGGGTGATGCCAGCTGATCCCTTGCCCCACATGGCCCCAGGACTCAGTTTCTGCCCAGCAGATCACATGAACTCGGGAGGCCACCTGGGACCAGGGGAGGAGAGCCTGAGCTGTGGAGCTACAGCGGATAGAGCACCACCTCCCTCAGGCAGGCTGCCTTGTGGCACTTCAAGAGGACCTCTTAGAACATTTGCATGTTCTTCAAAGAAGGGCACTTTTAGGTGTAGCTGATCAAGCTGGAAATAGACATATTTTGGAGTTTGAGGAATTCATTCATTCAATAAATGTTTGTTGAGTATGTTTTATGAGCCCAGCCCTAGGGGCTGAGGATAGACAGTAGACAAGACCAAGGTCAGTCTTCTCAGGGACTTTTCCTTTTTTTTCTAATGATTGATTGATTGATCTGAGACAGAGATTTGCTCCATTTATTTAAACATTCGCTGGTTGATTCCTGTTATGTGCCCTGAAAGGGGATGGAACCTGCAAACCCTTGGTGTAAGCGGGTGATACTCTAACCTAGCGGTTGCCAACCAGTGGTCCAAGGACCAGTCTAACCTACTGAGCTACCCGACCAAGGCAGAGACTTTTCCTTTTAATAGACAGACATTAGACTATTAACGCACGAGTATTATAATTGTGAGAAATATTCTAAATGAGAAGGGGTTTTTGTGCTTGTGTAAACTGGGCAAACTGGCTGGCTGTTGAATTTCTAAGGCCACGTCAGACATGTCTCCCTTCGGACTGGGGGATAAGAGTCCAACCTCCGGCTCTTTTCGAAACATCCTCACCTCACCAGGGCGACAGAGGCCTCCTCCTCTGCCGCGAATAGGTGCCGAGGGGCCAAGAGGAGGGTTTCCTATAAACGCTGCTCTGTGGACGAATCTAGAAGGCACTCGGTACATAATTGGCGAATTATTGTTGTTTCAGGGTGGGATAAAAAGCCACTGGCTCCATTAGCAGCAGCTGAGTGGCTCGCTGGGTAAGAAGAAACCTCTGCACGGTTAATTCTCAGATTTCTGGGAAAAGGAGGAATTTGGGGACTAGGGGAGGCACCATAGGGATGCTGGACTTCCATGAGACACATCCTTTTAGGGTAGGTGCTGAGACCATGCAAGTTAGAAGATGCATCAAGGGAAGGAGACAGGTGGGTGCGGGAGCGGGGGTGGGGGTGTCCCTGCCCTCCCCTAGCTCACAGTCTGGTGAGAGCAAAGGCAGCAATGCGATGACGTGATAAGCATTATGAGGGGGCAGGACAGAGAAGGCAGCTGAGTTAATTGTAGGAAGATAAGAGTTCTGGAGAGGGGGAGGGCAGGCGGGAGAAAGCGCGCGGGGCGGAGGAATCAGCATATGCAAAAGCCTGGGGGCGAGAAAACAACTTCAAAGAGCTTAAGGAGCTCTGGAAGGTCGGACTGACTGGGGAGAGGAAGGATGTTGGGGAGAAAAGCAGGGCCATTCCACCCTTTCAGCCTTCTCCCTGTGGGGGAAAACTATTTCCCCAACCCACAACCGGTTAGGGTTAGGAAGTCCAGGAGGCGGCCTTAATTTTAATGGAGAGCCATCGTTTACTGACCACCACGTTATAGAACACGGACTCATACAATCCTCATATGTGACTCCCATTTTACAGAGGGCACAGCTGAGCCTGGGTGCCTGGTCTAAGGTCGCACAGCTCGCGACGTTGGGCAGTTTAAATGTTGCTTTATGCAAATGCTTCTGTCCTAGCAGTTCCTCTTACATGAGGTAATGCATGTGAAAGCTTTTTTGTAATAGAGCCATGTAAACACGAGGCGTTATTAGTTTTCGGTCTGCTCTGCAGCATCCGGGGAGCCCAGGAAGAGGCAGTCGTGAAAGCCAAAAGGCCCAAGGGCCTCTCTTAAAATCCCCCCCGAGTCTTTGCTAGTTCCCTCTTTGGGGCACCTCCAGATATTATCTTCTGCCAAATAGAAAGTTTCTCAGAAGTTGCAACACGTGGGAGGGTAAAAAAAATTAAAAAACCAGCACCAACAACTACAAAAACTCCCGCAGCAGCCTGCACACAAAGAGTCCCAGTTTTGAACAAAGGGCAGGGTGAGACCCAAAAGTGAATGCTGACACATCCTCTCTCCAGCTGTGAACCGGGGGTCTGAGGGCTGCGGCAAAGGTCATCCGTCTCCGCATCTCTGGGCAGGAAATGCAATTCAATCCTCTCGGTGACTGATGGCTCTGCAAGATTAATGGAATCATCCCCAGCCCTGGACTCTCTACTGACAGCACAAAAAGTGAATCAAACCCCCGCCCCCCTTTTCCCCCTTTCCTCTTACTAAGCCAGGTTCGCTGATTCCTCGTTTTAAAAGTTCAAAACTTTTCTCCCGGAAATTTGTCCCCAGGTGTCCCTTTGCAGGGTGAAACTCGGCCTTTTGGGGTGAGATTCTGAAGGTCTGGGACCTTTCTAGGCTTTTCCTCTGTCCCTACTTCATCGTTCCAAATAAAAATTAATGTAAAGGGGGCAGGACCGTCCCCGAGAGGGTTAACTGCCAGCCCTGCTGTCCGGCCCTTGGGGATTGGCAGCCAATGACCACTTAGCACGATGAAGTAATTCCTGGATTTTGATTTCCATTGGGTAGCATGCTTGTCCATCAATCCAAAGATGCAAGTTTTGAAAGTATCTTTGAACTTTTATGACTAGCTTCCTGGCATTAACCCTTTAATAAACTCACCTGTTATTTCCAACTGTCCTTCCAAAGCTCACACAGGAAGAGAGATTAGAAAAATGCAGAACTCTAGACATCAACTTGTCTTCTCCAATGACCACAGCTCTATGTAATTCTGATCTTTCCTACCCTGAGACTTCAATCTACAAGGTACTGAAGAATGAAAAACCAGAAAAGGTCTCTGGGAATTCCAAACATTTTAATGGAAATAGTGTGGTATGTTCTTCCCCCAAATATTTTTTAATTGCAAGAGTAATAAAAAATATGGCAAAACTCTAAGTTTTGGCAAAGTCTGGCACTAGATACACTAGTCCTTGCTATAATTTTTGTGGTATTTATTTTCTCTCCCTTTATGTTTTTAGTATGGGATAAATTTCTAAGGACACAGTGATAATTACAAATTCAAATCATATTTAAGTATAGTCTATATAACCCCTTCAAGAATTTCCTCTCTATGTTTTTCGTGTGTGTTTATTCATCATCTATATGCAGTTTGTTTTAATATAAATGGGATCATAACATACACATTATCCTGATTTTCTTTTAATCCTCACCCAAGGATATGCTTTCATTGATTTTAGAGAGAGGAAGAATTATATTTGGGTGACCACCATATAGATTCAGAAAGAGAAAATTACTAGTACCTCTTGCTGTTCACATTATCCCTAGAGTTCAGTCTTTTCCTGCATTTTGTTGATCACTCCTTTGCATTTATTTATGCTTTACCACTTACCTATATATAGCTAAGCGATATTTATTTGGTTTAAATTTGCCTGATTTTGAACCCTAGAGCATCAAAAAGGTGACTAAAATGTAATTCCTTTTTGAATAGGCAATATATTTACATAGAACAAAATTCAAAAGGTACTACAGCATATAAAATTAAATAAGTCTGTAAGGTTCAAAATCAGGAAACACTAATGCATGCATGTGGTAAAAATTTCATTCTATACCAAACAAGTTTTCTTCCCTTTTATTTTTCCCTTTTTTTTTTTTTTTTTTTTTTTTAATAATGAGAAAGGATCATTTATTGGCTGACTCCTGCACGTCCCCCACTGCGGATCAAGCCCGCAACGCAGGCATGTACCTTTGACCGGAATTGAACCTGGGACCCTTCAGCTCGGTGGCTGACACTCTATCCATTGAGCCAAACTAGTTAGGGATCCACATTTAAAATTTTTTAAAATTTATTATAGAGAGGGAGAGGGAGGAGAGGAAGAGAAATGTTGAATAGCTGACTCCTGCACGCGTCCCTACCAAGTATCCAACCGAAACCTGGGTATGTGCTTTGACTGGGAATTGAACCCGCCACCTTTTGTTGTATGGGATGACACTCCAACCAACTATATGTGTGTGTGTGTGTTTTCCTATTTCTTTCCAAAGAAAATTCTGTGCATATAGAATATATGTAGATATAGCTATATCCCCTTGCTTAACGGAAGTGGTAAGCACAATTAAGTATTAGTATTCTGCACCTTGTTTTGTTATAAGGCTATGAGACCATTCCTTCCCTATCAGTATATACAGAGCGACATTATTCATTTTAATGATTTAATAACATTTCTTCGGGCATACAAATGGCCCAGGAATTATTTAATCCGTTCCCCAACTTTTAGGTTGTTTTCAATCCTTTTCTGTTTTGAACAGGGCTACAATGGCTTGCATCTTTGCGTTTGAGTCTAATCAGTAGGAAATATATCAGGAAGTGGTTATCCCATTCTAAGGCTTCCCGCCCCATCACCCCTTACCTGTCCTTGAGAAGTTTGTCAGATCCAGGCAGGTGGCACAGTCTTGTATGTAACTGTCATCCCCTGGTGCCTACCGTGCCATGCTCTTGGCAGGCACTCAGAGTGAGAGGTTTAAGGGCTAACACCGCAAACATTCACACTGTACCAGATGGCCCCTTCTAGGCAACCTTTGTAGATACCCTGGGCCCCTCCCCCCAACTCATCATCACAATACTCCATTTTCTTCATTCATTCCACAAATATTTGCCGAAGGTTGATGGGGGACCCAGTGCCAAATCAGACCGTGCCTTAGCCTGGTAAGGGAGTTGTGCCAAATTCTGGAAAACACTCGAAATCTGCACTGTCCAATAAGGTAGACATAGTTACATATAACTATTTAAACTTAATTACAATGAAATAAAATTTAACACGGGGTTCAATAGCCACATGTGGCTAGAGGCTCCTGTGTTATCACAGACAAAAAACATTTCCATCCACAGCCCTGCAGAGAGGCAGAGTGGTAAAAAGCCTATGGGCTCTGGATTCCTACAAGCTTGGGGTTCAAGTTCTGTCTGCTATTTCCCAGCTGTAAAATGTGGGCAAGTAGCCTGAACTCTCTTTGAGCCTCAGCTATAAAAGGGGGGCACTACAGACCCTCCTTCACAAAACTTTGATGAGGATTCAGAGAGAGAGAGCAAAGGCGAGTGGCTTTGCTCAAAGACAGAGTAAGCTCTCCAAGATCAGGAGCGATTGTAATTACATGTAAGTATGATAACAGCTTCAATTTCTAGCAGTTTGAAAATCCTGAATTCTGAGGGTCCCATCCAGTATCACCCCTTCCTAACTAACTAATCGGAGCTGGTTCTTCTATCCCCCCAGTCTTAAAGCACAGAACTGCTCCATCAACCTTTGATGAATGAAGAAATGAATGAATGGGGCCAACCCAGAATCTGACTGGGCTCCTGTAAGAAGGAGCAGGAGGGTCCAGGAAATCATTATGATGATGTTTTAAATATAGCTGGCCTTTTCTTCCTCCCACCTCTCCTTTCTGCAAGAAAAAGTACTTCTCTTGGAGAATTACCTTAATCTTCTTTCTCTCACCTACTGCCCACTCCTCTGGGACAATTAGCCAACACCAGGAGCTCAAGGGTCTCGGCCCTTCCCCCTTTGGCCCAAAATTGCCACCTCCCCCACTTTGAGCAAATGCCTGGAATTCTTTCAACAGTAGGACAAAGCCTTTCATCTGCCAATTACTGATAAAGGGAAAATGCAAATATCGCTGCGGAAGGTTATCCATCAAGGGCTCAACATTTATTGAGTGACCACTTAGGACCAGGCTGCAGGGTAGGCTTTCTGGGGGGGTCCGAGGGGAACAAACCCCCGGCCTGCCCATTCTTCTCTCTGGTCTTCAGTTTCCTCGGGGTTTGTAAAGGGAGGGGATTAAATTAGGTAACTACTCTACCTGTTCCCACTCTGACAAGCCAGGAACTGCTCCTCGGGGTGATAGATGGACTTAACTGTTTTCACCCTAAGGTGCCTTGTCATCGGATCTTTTCCTGATACCACTTTTTGGGGACACCCATGTGGCCACATGGGGAGGAGAGGTCTTTAGGAGGAAAGAAGAATTAAGATCAAGCCTTCTATGTCAATTTTCCTTTTTTTTCCCCATGACCCCTCCAGTCCATGTACCTTCCTTTGAACATGTTTGTTTCATGATGTGGGAGCCGTAAAAAGCACGTGATGTGCGAGGCCCCCCTTTGAGCCCCAGCAACCCCGCTTACAAGCTGTGTGATCTTGGGTCAGTGGCCTTGCCTTTCTGAGTAGAAGCTTCCTCCTTTGCAAAATGAGGAATTGTTGTGATGATTGCTGCCGCACTTCAGAATAACAAGACTATTTGCCTTAAAGGGTTCTAACGAGAGAGGAGGAAATAAAAACGGTTCCTGGTTCTTGCTAGAGGCAAAAAACCCTTCTCTCTCCCACTGAGCCACAGTGAAACAAAGTTTTTGATGTTTGCCGGCTAGCGGACTTGGATCAAAACGACCTCTAAGGAGTCTTTGGCGGAGGCGGGGAGAGAATACAGAAAGACAGGGCAGGAAGCCTGAAGGTGCGTGAGTGGGAAGCCGTCTCTTCGGGTGACCAATAGGAGCCGATGGTGCACATCCAGTCTCTGAGGAGGGAAGCCACTTCCTCTCCACAGTCTGTCTGATGGCTGTGTTGACGTGGGGATGACAGGAGGGCAGAGCAATCTCCAGAATCATAACTTCCCTTAGCTTCAGTTTCCCTTTCTGCAAAATGACCTGCCCTAGCAATCACCCAAGGTTGGTGGCAGAAAAGATATCATGCTGACAGAATGGGAAGTATTTGTACTATAAGCATCTATGAAGCGCCTTATTTTCCAGCCCCGTGTCATCTAATTGTTATATTTACCCCCAAGATCAGGCCTACACGGCCTGGAGGACTGTTTAGGGCCAGCTTTTCTCATAACCAAAGTTGACCTGACTGTTCATTTAGGATTTCAGCTTTGGGGGTGGTCACAGCCAACCAGGTCTGTGGACAGGGAAGCATACGCAGGTCTAATGACACTCCATAGATGTACAGAGGGTGCCCATATCTCCGCAGAGAAGCCTTATAGGATTAATCAAGGGGACCCCGAGTTCCCTGTCCCACACCCCAGAGAGCCTTGCATCTTTCCGCAGACTTTTCTCTTATAAATGGCCAATAAAGGCTTACCCTCCGCCTGTTTGCCAGCTGTGTTAGGAGGCGCCAGATCCATTTCTCTCGGTGTTTCACTCCTGAGCCTCTATTTCCTCCTGTTGGCGAGCGCAGGGACCTTTAAAAAATGTTCTCAACTCCTGTTCCAGGGCTCACCGCTTAGCAAAGCACAGGACTCCACAGGCGCGGGCAGAATGAATGAATGAAAGGCAACTTCTTCCGGTCAGCTCGGATCTGAAAAGGCGCTGGTCTGGCTGCATTTCCTGCACGTGTGTGTGTGTGTGTGTGTGTGTGTTCATATCTCTTGAGGCCGGGAGTTTAAAAGTTACGCAGTTCGTACAGGTATGGAGCTGTGCTCATTTCTTTCCGAGCCCCCAAATCTTCCTCCTGATGGTGGGTCCGCCTATGGGAGGGTCTAGGAGAATCGTCCCCACCCAAAAAGAAATGACTTGCAGCAGGAAAAAAAAAAAAAAAAAAATATATATATATATATATATATTAAAAATGCTTTGAATTTCGCTCGGCCCCGTAGGTAATGGGATGGGGTGGCTGAAGGAAGAGGAAGGGTCGCCCGTGGGCAAGAGGGGGGCGGGGAGCAGGAGTTGAGCTGGGGGTCATCTTTTGGGGTGCCAAGCCCCAGGGGCTTTCGCGCCAGCTTGCTCTTGCTTGCATTTCCGTGCCTCCCACTGAGGCCAGCCGTGCAAATCTGCACCTCTTCCCCCACCCCCTCCTCCTCTCTCCTCCTCCTCCTCTCCTCCTCCTCCTCTCTCCCTGCCCCGCCATCTCCGGGATGCGCCCTCCGCTTGCAACTCAGCCTCCAAAAGTCAGCTCTGCACACAACTCCCCGGCGGTGGCGGCGGCGGCGGCGGCGCCTGCGTGCAGAGGCGCACTCGTGACCCAACAACAAAACAGCGATGCCAGGGCGCTAACGGCGCCCGGTGCCTCCGGGGCGCCCTCCCCGCCCCAAACCTCTCCGGGCCGCCGCCCCCGCTCCCCCCACTCCCCCCGCCCCCGCCCCGGGTCCCAGGCCGAGTGCCGCCCCCCCTCCCCTCTTCCCCTTCCCCAACCCCGAGCCCGGCCGCGGGCTCCGAGCGCGATCGGCAACAATGTTTACGTTCCGGGGATTATGACGTCGACGCCCCCCCCCCCCCCGCCCCTACAACTGCTGAAAATGGTTTCCTAGGACTTTGCAAACGGATCCGCTTAAGTGTTGGTGCAAAACTTTGCAGACCTCGGCTGCTCTGACTTTGCTTTATTTATTTATTTTTATTTTTTTCGGGGATTTGTTTTCTTTGGTCTCCTCTCCTTACCCCCCTCCGCCAAAATGCAGGGGGCAGGAGTGTTGACAATTAATTGGTGAACTCTCCTAAAAAAATGGAGGCAGAGAAAGACTCTGGAAGAAGATTGGTGTGTAGCTTTCCCCCTCTCCCCCCAACCCCCCCATCTGTATCTGGCATAGGATAGATCTATTTTTGTTGCTGTTGTTGTTGTTGCTGTTTCTTGCTGTCTTTTCCTTTCCTTTTTCTGTTTTGCAAGAGGACCGGAAAAAAAATATATATATAATAAATTGCATGCAAAAGGAAGCCAGCAGCTTACTCCTCCAGTCCCTTGTGAGGCTCAGCGTCTCAGACACTTCAGGGGCGAGGTGGTGGCGGGGAAAAGGCGGAGAAGGGGAGCTGCGCGGGCTTGGGGTGCGCCCGGGATCCGGGGGGCTGCGGGATCGGGCGCCGGGCGCCGGCGGGAGGAGGAGGCAGAGGATGCGGGGAGGGACGGGGGAGTCTCCTTAGGAAGTGAGTGTGCGCGCGCGCTTATGGGGCGATGAGGCAGCTGCTGGTGCGTTTTGGGGTCTCGGGATGGTGGGAGCTTTGTGGCGGGCGGGCTGCCTCTCTCCCACTCCAGCCCAGAGCCCCCCCTTCCCACCTCTTCTCCTTGCACCGGAGGGCGGTCGGCGGGGGCAGCTGGGGTCTCAGTCCTTTCATTTCGGCTTCCCAGCTTTCCCGGTAGGTCGGGGGCGGCTCCAGGCTCAGCAATGCCGCCGCCGCCGGCCCCGGTTCCGGCTTCCCGGCTCCGCCGCCGCGGCCGCCGGGCTGCTGTGAGCGCCGAGCCGGGCGCCGCCGGGCTCCACCCGGGGCCTAGCAACGCCCCGCCGGCCCGGGCGCCGAGCCCCCCTCGCCGGTTACATAACCAGGCTCCCTCCCGGCTGAGTGGGCAAGACTCATCCCCTCTCGGGGGTGGGGGTAGGGGGGCAAGGGAGAACCCCCAGATGTCCCTTCCACGGCCTCCAAAGATGCCGGAGGGGAATGCCCTGTGTGTGTAGGGCGCAGGCAGGCAGACCCTGGGGGTGCGGCCCCTCTCCTGATCCCCGTTTCCAGCATCTTGGGCATCTGCGCCAAGTTGCTCGGGTGGGTGGCAGCGGTGGGGTGCAGGGGGCGCGCGGCTTCTGCACCTGTTGGAGCCAGGCCCCTTGGGGAGAGGCGACACCCCCCCCAGGACCCCCCAGTAACGTCCCCGGGGCTCTCTCTGGCTTGGGTGTCCTCCCGCAGCGCCCGATTGACCGCCAGCGGTACGACGAGAACGAGGACGTGTCGGACGTGGAGGAGATCGTGAGCGCCCGCGGCTTCAGCCTGGAGGAGAAGCTGCGCAGCCCGCTGTACCAGGGGGACTTCGTGCTCGCCATGGAGGGCAAAGGTGAGGCCCCCGCCCCGCGCCCTCCGCGCCGCGGGCCGCGCGCACGTGGGGAGGGAGCTGCCGGCGGCCCGGTTCGTATTTCGCGCCCGCGTCCCCCGTTCCAGGGGATCCGGTGACGACACGAGGCCGAGCACTTGGGGGGGTGGGGTAGGGGGGGTGGCAAGAGAGGAGGGCGGGGGACGAGAACCGGGGCCGGCCGTGGGCCTAGGCCCGGCCCGCGCCCACCTCCAGCCCCAGGGTGGGCAGAGGCAGGGGTCCGGCCGGCAGAGGGACCTGGGGACGGACGAATGGACGGACGGATGGGCGGACACAGGGGAGGCGGGTGCGCCGCGGGCTGCCCCTCCCGGAGCCGGCCCGGCTCCTTGCACGCTGCCCGGCTGGGGCGAGGCCCCCCCCGCCCCCCAAAGCCTGAAGCCTCCCAAACCCTGGCTATAGCCCGTTAGGAACTGGCGCTGGGGGCGCTCAGGGAGCATTGAACGAGGGGCCTCCTCAGGCCTGGGGTCTACGGAACCCCATCACCTGGGAGGGGGGGGGGCTGTGCCAGATTGGAGCAGGGTTCCGGTGGACTCCCCAAGGTGTTGGGCGGAGCCCCCACTTAAGCCCGAGGCCTCTGGCCCTGCAGCCCTGACAGTTTGAAGTGGGGACTGGGGGTGCGGGAGTGACAACCCTCTGTCTCATGGCTGAGCTCCCTGCTCCCTGGCCCTTTAAACAGAAGACTTGGGGCAACCCCTCTAGGATATGGGGTGTCTTCTGGGGCCTGACACCTTGAGAACTCTGGCCCTCTTGAGAGCCCTGCCAGTTTAAAGCAGAAGTTGGGGAAGCCTCTAGGATTTTGGGGTGCCCCCCAGCCTGGTACCAGGAAGGTGTCTGGCTGAGGATGCCCTCTGGGCGTTGGGGTGATGCTCTGGTTTGGGTCTGAGGCCTCCAGAGGCCCTGTGGGGTCGGTATTGTGAAGGTGTCCTTGCCTCTGCCCTCCCGGGGTTTGTGAGTTTGTCCGCCCCCTTCAGAGATCCAAGTTCCTTTTCTATCACTCCGTGTCCACGTTGTTTGTCCCCCATCCCCCCTCCCCCCTGGAAACCCGTTCCATCCGTCCCTCAGTGAGCTGATAGCTGAGATGCCTCCCGCCCCCCAGGTTCCGCTTGAGTGGCTTGCCTGTGGGGTTAGCCTCTGGAGAGACTGTCCAGGCTTTGCATTTTGAAGTTTCTCTTTTGTGCCCGCAGTTTCCTGGGGCGCTGGGCTTCCGTAGGAAGGGGGAGTTGCAGGGCGGGGTGGGGGTGGGCAGGAATGTCTGCAGCCCGCCTGGTTTTCCTGGGCATCTTTGCAACCCAGGAGCCATTCTCAACTTCATTTGAATTTCCTTAGCACAAATGGGATTTTAATTCCTCTCCTTTCTCCCCTGCCCCTGGCTCTGAGGAGCCGGCCGATCTATGAGGAAACAGTATGCAAACTCTTCCCAGCCATTTATTTGTGAGGCACTCTCTGGCCGGGGTCTCTGGCCTGTTGGAGGTGGGTGTCCCCAAAGGGGGCAAGGGTTCCAGCAAATGCAGAGAGATGCCTTGAATCTGCTGTCCAAGCGCCTCTCAAAGGAGAGGGCCCTAGGGTTTCGGTAGTTCATTCAGATCTGGCCCCCGAAACGCAGGGGGGAGGAGCTGCGGGACAGAAGGCGCCCTTAGCCTGGATTCAAAATAGAAGCTGCTTAAACTTCTCTGCCTTTAAATCCTTAGGAATCCCCATTCACTCCGAGCCCCTGGGGATCTGAGCTGCTAAGGTCAGGGCTTTCCCCTGCTCCGGTTTTGTTCTCTCCCTCGCCGCCGAGCTGAGCCGCCGTGGCCTCCTCCCCCTCTGAGTGGCCCCGGCGAACCGTCTCCCTGGGGCAGGCGCTCCTGTGACCCAGAGCCCTTCTGCCCCCCTTCCCATGGGCCAGGGGGGCCCCGGGCCCCTGCGGGTTGCTTCCCTGCCCCGAGGATGTGGGGATGGGAGAGTTTATCTCAGCCTCCCTCACTTCCAGAGCTGGGGTGAGGATCTGGGGGTCTGAACTAGGCGAACCCCAGATGGAAAACTGCTGTGAATGTTCTCGGGGTCTCTCCGTGTCCCCGTCGTACAGCCTTCGCCTGGGGAGCATCCCTCTGGCTCTCCAGTGGGAGCCAGCGTTGCGATGCTGCAGCAGAATTTCACTGTGAAGGCAACAAAGCGGTGCCCGGTTCCCTGGTTATTTTGGCACCGAGTACACAGTTTCCAGGGAAACAGACTCCCCCCCCCTCCCCTTCACTATACAGCATATTACAATAAGACCTTCCCCGATGCTCAGCGACAATGAGAATCCTCCTCCCAGCCTACTCTCTGGGCCTTCAGATCCTCCCAGGTGGCGTTCTTCAATTTCGCAGGCCCTTTGCTTTCTGAGCTCCGCTGGGGATGAGCTGCTCTGTCCCTCTTTCTCAGCAACGAGCCAGGGCTCCCGTGTGGGGCTCTTTCATGAGGCTCCCTCCCCGTCCCTCGCCATCCGTGAGCTATTCATTGACAAGTTCTGACCCATGGGGCATGCCGGGAATGATTGAGTAGGCAGAGGAGCTGATAGTTGGCATGGCTTCTCCCAGACTTTGCTTAATCCATTTCCCTGTCATTTTTCCAGGAGCTGGTGTCTGCCTCTAGGGTAACCCCTGCCCCTTCCTCCATCATTTTTTTTTTTTTTCTTCTTCTCCTAACCAGTTGCCTGTGGTTCTTTTGCTCCTTCATGACTTCACCAGCTTGTTTTAATTCCAATATCCAAACAGATTTCAACTATGAGTACGTGCAGAGAGAAGCTCTCAGGGTTCCCTTGATATTTCGAGAGAAGGATGGACTGGGAATTAAGTAAGTTGCTGCTGAAACGAATTGCTCCCCCCGCTCCTCACCCCGGTCTCTCCCTCCCTAACACAGTTTCTATACCTTGGGATGGATTTCTCGTAGCATTTGCTCCATCCATCTTTCATCACAAGGAAGGCTCTTTCTTCATTATCTGGGGGGTATAGTATCTCTTTGTTCAAGACCTGACAAAGGGGGAAAAAATCTCTCTAAAGATTGGTCTTTTTCAGAGAAGTCGGGAAAAGAGGATGTAGGGTGCTCAGACAGTGTTGACTTGTCCCCCTGAACCACCCCAGTTAACATACAGCGACTTCCTTAAAGAGAGTGTGCCTCCTGCCCCCAAAAAGGGAACTGAGGCAGGGCCTGGACTGGGAAGGATTGGCCAGCCGCTAGGCCCCAGGCAGGGCACCTGGGTACATCTCTCTCTCTCTCTCTCTCTCTCTCTTTTTTAAATATATTTTTTTAATTGATTTTTCACAGAGAGGAAGAGAGAGGGATAGACAGTTAGAAACATCGATGAGAGAGAATCATCGATCCGCTGCCTCTTGCACACCCCCTACTGGGGATGTGCCCGCAACCAAGGCACATGCCCTTGCCCGGAACCGAACCCGGGACCCTTCAGTCCGCAGGCTGACGCTCCATCCACTGAGCCAAACCGGTCCCGGCTCTCTCTCTCTCTCCCTCTCTCCTCTCTCTCTCTTTTTTTTTTTTTTTAAATATGTTTTTATTGATTACTAGAGAGAGAGGAAGGAAGAGGGATAGAAACATCAGTGATAGACTGACTCCTGCACAACCCCCTCTGGGGGAATCCAGCCCACAACCCAGGCCTGTGCCCTGACTGGGAATCAAACCGGTGACTGATCCATGGTTTGGTGCTCACCCGCCGCGCCACACCAGCTGGGCACTGGCTACATGCTTCTACTCAGACGGTCACTGCGTGGGAATCGGTCTGTTTAAAAGGGTTCCTAGGACACTAGGCCCCTGTCTTCCCCTTTCCGAGCCTGCCCAGCACCTGCCTCCTCACTGGGATTGTTTGGTTTACTCTCTCCTGGAGACCTGTCAGAGCTCCAGGCGCGGAGACACCTGGGAGGCGGCCTGGAAGAACAGGTTTCCGCCCGCCCTTGGGGCAGGGGTGGGGAGGAGGCTGAGGGTGTCATCTCAGCCTGCTGCCCTCTCCAGCAGGAAGCTACAGCTACCAGACTTGCTCAAGCCTCTCATTCCTATGGATAGACATGAAACCTGCAGCATCATTGTTAATTAATAGTGAATGTCACCATAATCATCATCGCCCTCTTGCATTATCCCTGAAGTTGCCCACACTCTAAGCTTAGAGGGGTCCCTTCCACTCTCATTATGCAGAATATTTTTTAGAGGGAGACACACAGAGAGGGGCACCCACAGTAAAAGAAACAGGTGTTTGAATGACCAGCTCTGGCTCTGACCCTTGACACTACCCTCAGACGTCCCTGGGAAAGTGGTTATTCCCTCGTTTCTATAGCAATGAGAGTTCGGGAGTCAGGGAGAGAGTGCAGGCTTGGTTTGCCCATTGGTATGAGGAAGGGGCTGGTCAATCACCCTCCCCCTGGATTATCTCAGTTTGGGTTCCCCAAATGAGAGCAAGGACCCAGCCGGGGTGGCTCAGTGGTTGAGCGTCAACCTATGAAATCAGGAAGTCACGGTTTGATTCCCAGGCAGGCAGTGTGGGGAATGCAGGAAACAGCCGATCAATGATTCTCTCTCATCATTGATGTTTCTGTCTCTCTCCCTTCCTTGCTGAGATCAGTAAAAAAATATTTTTAAAAAATGAGAGCAAGCTCTAGCCCGTTTGGCTTAGTGCAGTGGTCGGCAAACTTTGGCTCTCGAGCCGAGGTTTGCTGCTCTGTTGACTAATGAGTTTGCCGACCACTGGCTCAGTGGATAGAGCATTGGCCTGTAGACTAAATGGTCCCGGGTTTGATTTCCAGCAAGGCCACATACCTGGGTTGCGAGCTCAATCCCCAGCAGGTGGCATACAGGAGGCAGCCAATCAATGATTGTCTCTCATCATTGATGTTTCTCTCTCTCTCTCTCTCTCTCTCTCTCTCTCTCTCTCTCTTTCTCTTCTCCCTCTCTGTTCCTCTCTAAAATCAATAAAAAATTTTTTAAAAAATGAGAACAAGTTCCCTTGCCCCCAGAATTGGGTTGAACTCTCTGGTTTCAGGCTTCTCATCAACGTCTGCTCCTCATTTTCTAGGATGCCTGACCCTGACTTCACAGTCCGAGATGTCAAACTCCTAGTGGGTAAGTTGCTTGCTGTGTGTGGCTCCGCGTGGCTGAAGTAGGGAGGGGGGGAAAGGGAAGGTGGCCTGACCAGCTGCCTGCTTAGGTTTTAACTGCCTCTGACAACAAAGTCCCTGCGGGAGGAGGCAGGAGCAGGTGTGAGCTGCACCCGAGTCATCGTGGGGAACAGGTCAGATTGCAAAGTCCTGAGAAGCTGGATCCGAGGGCGTTTGCCAGCTTGCAGTTTGACGAGGTTGAGTTGGACCCTAGCCTCCAGCTTGGGTGTCAGCGACCCAACCTTAGATCTCTCCTCTGAGTTTGCTGAGGAGTTGCAGGGTCACTTTCGGCAGGCTTTATGACCCCTGGGAGACTTTCAGACTTTCCAGAGGAGGGATTGTTCTTTCTTTCCTGCTTCCTCGGGGCTCCAGGCCGGCCTGGGGCAGGCTGGCCACTGATTGCCCAGCACATGCCGATGAGTGCCCTGAGCACCTGTGGGGTGGCTGCTCACGGAGAGCTCCCGGCTCCCGCTAGACCAGGCGGCAGGTGGCATTTCAGATCTCACAGGAAGTCGTTCGATAAGTCCATCCTTTCCAAACAGTGTTTCTCAAGTAGCTCCTACATGGCAGGCAAGTTCAGAGCTGTAGGAAAGTTCATGACAGAGAAGATCACCGCCTCATGGCTGGAGTGATGGGCAATAAAGAAGTCAACAGTTTTTTGTTTGTTTTTTAATAACTTTTATGGACATTTTTCAGAAGTCAACTGTTTTTAAAAATATGTATCATTTACCCTGACCAGTTTGGCTCAGTGGATAGAGCGCCGGCCTGCGAACTCGAGGGTCTCAGGTTCTATTCCAGTCAAGGGCATGTATCTTGGTTATGGGCACATCCCCAGTGCGGGGTGTGCAGGAAGCAGCTGATCAATGTTTCTCTCACGTTGATGTTTCTAACTATCCCTCTTCCTTCCTTTCTGTAAAAAAATCAATAAAATATATTTAAAAAATATATGTATCATTTGAAGGGTGACAAAGGCTAAGGAGAAGTAAATCAGAGTAATGAGATGAAGCATGATGGTGCTTCTTTAAAATTTTTAAAAATTTATTAATTTTAGTAAGAGAGAGATTGATTTGTTGTGCTGTTTATTTATGCATTCATTGGTTGTTTTTTGTACGTGCCCTGACTGGGGATATTGGAACGATGCTTTAACCAACTGAGCTACCTGGCCAGGGCCTATATGATGGTGTTGTAGGTTGGGGGGTATTCATGGAGGGCCTGGGTAATGGTGGTGTGAGGACATTTGGACAGAGATCTGACTGATGAGAAGCCAGCTGTGGGAAAGAACTTTCTAGACTGTAGGATGAGCAAAGGCAAAGGTCAGGAAGTGTGGGTGGAACAGAAAGAGCGAGGGGGAACGTAGCATGAGAAGAGAGAGATCACAGGGTCAGATTCATATAGGGTCAAACATTTTTCTAAATATTGAGATAAAATCTCCATACCATAAAAGTTGGAGTGTGCAATCCAGTGGCTTGCAGGATATCCACAGTGTTGTGCAGCCATCACCACAACCTTATTTCAGAACATTTCTGTCCCCCACAAAATAAGCCCTGTACCTCCCAATTCCTCTCTGCCTCTGCTTTTTGCCTCTATGGGTTTATCTATTTGGACATCTCATATGAGTGGAATCATATAATATGTGTTCCTTTGTGTCCGGCTTCTTTCTCTGAGCATCGTGTTGTCACGGTACATAAACATTGTAGCTGATGTCCGTACTTACTCCTTTTCATGACTGAGTAATATTCCATTGTATGAACGGACCACCTTTTGTTTGTCCATTCCTCAGTTGGTGGGCATGTTGGTTATTTCTCGTTCTTAGCTATTATGATTAATGCTTCCATGAATATTCATGTACAAGTGTTGTTTGGACAAACAGTTTTCTTTCTCTTGGGTATTTAGCTAAGAATGGAATTGCTGGGTCATTCGGTAACTATATTTAACCTTCTGAGAAACTGCCAGACTGTTTTTCAAAGCAGCTGCACCATTTTACATTCCTATTGGCAAAGCATGAGGGTTCCAATTTCTCCACATCTTCGCCAACACTTGTCAGTGTCTGTCTTTTTGATGAGAGCCATCCTAGAGGGTGTGAAGTGGTGTGATCTGCTTGAAGTTTTGAAAGAGCCCACTCTGTGGGCTGCGTGGAGGATGAAGACAGCTGACCAGTGGGTGTGTCAGATAATCCAGCGTGAATAATTGATCCCAGAGTGTGTCATCTGACACTCAGAAGGGAGGCCGGATCAGCTGGAAGGAGATGGCAATGATGACAGAAGGATCTCGGTTAATTGGCAAGGGCTTGCTCAAAGGACAGATTTTTATATAGGGGGGATTAATGGTGATGGGGAAAAATAAACAACAACAAATAGATTTTTTTAAAAAGCAGGGATTCCAGAAGTGCTAAAGGAAGTGAAGATCAGGGCAAAAGGGAGCAAACTTCTTAACTCTGGGATGATGGGATGATGGACCCCATGAATCAAGTCTTGGCCCAGGCAACCCCCTCTGGTGCCTCACCCCAGCCCCAGCCTTTGCTGTTAAACAGCCCTGGCTTGAGGCCCCACTCTGGTAGTTGATGGGTGATTTGGGGAAAGCTACTTAACCTCCCTAAGCCTCGATTTCCTTATCTGGGAAGTGATGCTAATCGGCTAATCGCAGAATCTGCCTCAAGGAAGGACCCTCTGTAAGAATGAATGCATAGTACTCAGAATTATGCTGGATGAGGAGTGCTCAACTAATAGTCCCTGTTACTCTTTTTTTTTTTTTTTTTTTTTTTTTTTTTTTTTAATATTTCTTTATTAATAGATTTCAGAGAGAAAGGGAGAGGGAGAGAGAGAGAGCAACACATCAATGATGAGAGAGAATCATTGATCATCTGTCTCCAGCACATCCCCCACTGGGGATCGAGCCCACAATCCAGGCATGTGCCCTTGGCTGGAATCGAACCTGGGACCTCTCAGTCTGCAGGCCAATGCTCTATCCACTGAGTAAAACCAGCTAGGGCCCCCATTATTCTTTATTATAAATGCAGGGCATTGCGCAGATGAGATGCTCTTTATATGAACAAGGATTAAAGCCAGATTCTCAAACCTGGGGTTCAGGCAACATCATTGTCTTACTGACATGGCTTTTGGCCCTTTTGAGGGATTTTCAAATCCTTGGCGGTTTCATGATGGTTTGGTGTGTCCAGGCCGCCTTTTCCCCCGCGAGCCTCATTCTTCTCTTTGTGGAAGCAAACCAATGGTCCCTGTGCCCTTGCCAGCTCTTGGAAAGCCTAGGCTGGCAAAGAAGGCAGGACTAGTCATACCTGCACAGTCTCTCTTGGCATTTCTGTGATGATCAAACAATTGGTGAATATCAAAGTGCTTTGTAAAGCTATATTATAGTGAGCTCGGCCGCCGGGAGGGAGGCCTGTAATTGTGGTTAGCATGGGGTGTTATTATGCCCATCTCAGTGCGCACACACATCCAGAGAGCGGCAATGGGGCACCTCTGTCATCGCAACGGAAGGGGTAAGTGTCACTCCAGCTGGCCTACGCAAAACAGAATGAGTTTCAAGGGGTGCCTTCTAGGTCCGTCTTGATCTAGGTGTTCCAAGAAGATCTCCAGAAGTTGATGCAAATTTTTCCTTCCTGCTTCCTCTTTCTTTCTGCTTCATTCTTTGGCAAGCTTTTCCCCACGTGGTGGCAACGTTGGGGACCCAGCAGCTCACAGGCTTCCGTCCTACCAGCTCAGGGTCCTCCTCCCCAACCTCTCGGTCAGTCATTTCATCAGATGTCTCTAGATGGGCTCTGATGGGCTTAGCACACCCCACCAGCAGAACCGCAGGCACTAAGCACTCTCCAGGGTTGCCGGGCAATAGGAACATGCCCCACCACACATGGGAGGTCTGCTTTGGGGTGGTGTATGGGGGAGGCCAGACCACCCCTCCCAGACAGTATGGGATCTCAGTCTCTGTCTTCCAGCCTCCTGCCCCCTCCCCAGGTCACTGAGGACTGAGATGGCCTATAGCAATGGGGTCTTGCATATTATCTCTTTCTGACTGGGAACCATGACTTCCTGGTTCATAGGTCAACGCTCAACCACTGAGCCACACCAGCTGAGTGCATATTATCTCTCTCTCTTTTTAAAAAAAATATATTTTATTGATTTTTTACAGAAAGGAAGGGAGAGATCGTTAGAAACATCAATGAGAGAGAGTCATTGATCAGCTGCTTCTTGCATGCCCCCTACTGGGGATGTGCCCGCAACCAAGGCACATGCCCTTGACAGGAATCGAACCTGGGACCTTTCAGTCTGCAGGCCGACGCTCTATCCACTGAGCCAAACCGGCTTCAGCTATCTCTCTTTTTTTCCCCCTAGTCCCGACCACTTTATATGATCTCTTTATTGTATTTCTCTCTACTGAGGATGCCCAAGCCAACTGATGCTTTCTCTGGCCCATTTTCTTCAAAAAATTTCAGGATAAATCACCTCATTCAATATTCATTTATTCTTTTTTTTTTTTCATGGTTTCTTGTTCATGTCGATGACCTGAATCATGAGAATACAACTGAGAAGGGCTGATTCCGCTTTACAGGGTTCCCAGGAACAGCAGGTTTTGGGGGGCTGGCTATCCCTAAACTCTTCTCAGCGCACCATCCCCATTAAGGCAGAGCCACCCTCTTCCCAGGGAGGTCTCAGTGCTGCGGGGCCCTAAACGTGCTCTCTTCATTTTTAATTATAGAAATAATCACCTACTATCTTTTATTAGATGTTTACCATATGACCTCATTTGGTCCTCACCAATAATCATATAAATTAAGTGCTGCTGTTCACTGTTCCAGATGGGGGATCTGGGGCTCAGAGGGAACCAGCCACACAGATGGTGGGCAGTGAAGCCAGGCCCTCGCCCTAGCCAGCTCTAGGTGTTTCCAAAGCCCATGCGTTTGCTTTTATGTTTACAAAATGCTTTCCGTGACTGAAAGTCACTAGGGCAGGTCTTTCTCTCTCCACTTTCCAGATGAGGAAACTGAGGCCCAGCAAGGCTCAGGGATATACCCAAGGCCTCACTGCTGGGAATCAGAGTGGGATTTGACCCCCGGCCAGTGCTCTTGCTTCTGTGAAAGACTCCCAAGGAGAGAATTTAAAAAAACAACAATCCAGCCTGGCTGGTGTGACTCAGTGGCTGAGCACCGACCTATGGACCAGGAGGTCCCAGTTTGATTCCCAGTCGGGGCACATGTCCGGGATGCAGGTTCGATCCCCAGTGTGGGGCCTGAGGCAGCCAATCAATGATTCTCTCTCTCATCATTGATGTTTCTTACTTAAAAAAAATATATATTTTTAGTATATTTAAAAAATATATACTTTCAGGGAGGAAAGGAGAGGAAGAGATAGAAACATCAATGATGAGAGAGTCATTGATTGGCTGCCCCCTGCACGCCCCCTACTGGGGAACGAGCACACAACCTAGGCATGTGCCCTTGACCGGAATCAAACCTGGGACCTTTCAGTCCACAGGCCGACACTCTATCCACTGAGCCACATTGGTTAGGGCTCTTGTTTTGTTTTGTTTTTTTAAATATATTTTTTATTGATTTTAGAGAGGAAGGGAAAGGGAGGAACATCAATGATGAATCATTAATCTGCTGCCTCCTGCATGCCCCCTACTGGGGATTAAGCCCACAACCCAGGTATGTGCCCTATCCTGGAACTGAACAGTGACCTCCTGGTTCATAGGTTAATGTTCAACCTGAGCCACCCCGGCTGGGCTCATCATTGATGTTTCTATCTCTCTCTCTTTCCCCCTCTCCCTTCCTCTTTGAACTTAAAAATAATAATAATAATAATAATAATAATAATAATAATTTTATATATATATATATATATATGTGTGTGTGTGTGTGTGTGTGTGTTTAAAAGCACTGCAAAAGAAATCAGAAATTTGAGAACAATAGAGAAGTTTCCAGAACCATGAAGAGGGCCAGTTGCGTGCAGTCTCTGAAAAGCAGGCTGGGGGAAGTTTGGGGTCAGGGCCCACGTGTGCTTCCTATTAGTGTTCAAGGTCACCTTGAAGCCTCTCCCCGGCTCTGAGCCCGTGACTCTTAGAACTGACTGATGGAGCCTTCAAAGTGGGGCCAGGGGGCCACGGATTAATTCCTGCAGCTGGAATTGGTTGGGTGTGTGTGTAGCCTGTGAGCCCAGAAACCAATGAGACTGGGAGCAGGGGAGGGGAGGAGGAGGGGAGAGAGAGACAGGGGGTTGAGCGGTTGGCCTACTTAGAAACGCCAGTGGAAAATTTCTCCTGGAACCCACTCCCAGCACTGTGGGCCCCTTCCTTGCAGGCTCCAAAGAGCAGCTTGTTCCCGTCACCTGTTCCCAAAGCTTGGAGGACCGCATTCCATGTTAGCACTGATCTGTCCCTTTTGTCCCCACGGGCATTTGCTGGGCTTCCTGCTCAGAGACAGGGCACTTGTACCCGGCTCTCCTTTGCCACCCGGAGCAGAGCTGACTGGGAACCTGAGAAGCCGGAGTGCCAGTTCCTTAATCCCCCAGCTCAGACCGAAAGAGACTGGCAGGCCCCGCGTGTCCCCAGTGACTCCTCTGGGTCTCTTCTGCCTCCTACCTCCCCCCGTTTCACATTTAAGGGATCTGATCTGGGGATTTAAGAACTGGGCTAAAAGTCAGCGCGGCTGCCCTGGACGAGGACCCACAAATGACCTAACGCGGTGGTTTTCAAAGGGGAAATCCCGAGAATCTGGATGTGAATTCTGAGCACCCCCGCCCCCTCCTACCCACTTCAGCCCGAGCTCTTGTTTTTTTTTATGCATTTGGCTCTTGTCGAAGCTTCTGTTTGAAGAAGAAAGAGTTTTGTGGCAACTGAAAATAAAATGTAAAGGTCAACTACTTCCTGTCTTCACACGCCAGGCAGTTGAGGCCTAGAGCAAGGGGCAAGTCGGGGTGCCTGGGACTGAAACTCAGTCCAGGGCTCTTGGCACTGTCCCCAGGTGCCCTGGTCACACCCACTCCTCATTCCGTGACCACCTGTGGGCTTTCACTCACCGAGAAACAAGGCAGGCACCTGTGAGAATAAAAAAGCTGGAACAGGCTGGCGCGGCTCAGTAGTTAGGGTGTTACCAAAGGGTCCCCGGAACTCTAGATGCAATTGGCTGGTTGCTGTGCCCACCTGTGTGCCTACCCACATGCAGGCACTGCTCAGAAGTGTTGCATGTTTCTGTGAGCCCAGAAACCAGTGAGACTGGGAGCAGGGGAGGGGAGGAAGAGGGGAGAAAGAGACAGTCCCAGGACAGCCTCATGGGCTTGGCTACCACGTTTGCCTTGGTGTAAGTAACTGATCCTCCGAGAAGCTAAGGGGCCCAGCTGAGGTTTGAACCCAGGAAGTCTTTGCTTACTCACTGCATTGTGTCGCTAGGGGCAGCTGAGCTCTGGGCCTTCGGTGCTGATTTGCTCTAACCTCTAGGGGTGTGCCTGCCAGCAAACCCTCTTCCCAGGCAGGCGTGACCTTGAGCAAGGTTAGGGAGGAGAGGCGGGGAGGCGGGAGGCTGGCAGAGCCGTAAGGATTTGGGGGGGCCTGTTCTGCCCCCCACCTCCCAGACTCTTAACAGCGGGCTCTCTGCCAGGTGGGCTTTCCAGAAAAGCTGAGCAGAGCCCACCTGTTCCCAGGAGCCCTGGTGAGGAGCCAGCATGGCCAAGAGCAACCAGAATTTCCAGCAAAGTTCAGGGATGCCCCCTGGTGGATCTGCACTCCCAGCGCAGAAATAATGCTCTTCTCCCAGCCTTCCCAGGATCCCTGGGCGCCTGGGGCCAGCCCCTGAAGGAGGCCAGATCGCCTTTCAGGCTCAGCTCCTGATTCAGTGTTGCATAGGATGGGCTGGGGATGGGTTGGGCGGGGGTGAGCATTCTATAGAATTGGGTTCAAATCCCACCTCTGCTGCTCGCTAACTGGGCATTTTGGGACAAGTTAGTTATCCAAGTCTCAGTGTCTCCTCCATCAAATGGGTATAATTGAAGTTCCACCTCGCAGAACTTTTATCTTAATTAACTTAAGATAACCTGTGTAGAGAGGTTGCCTGTGCTGGCATGCTCATTAAATATTAACTATTCCAATTAGTAGAAAGAGTATGTTCTGGGGCAGTGGTTGGCAAACTCATTAGTCAACAGAGCCAAATAACAACAGTACAACGATTGAAATTTCTTTTTTTTTTTTTTTTTAAATATATTTTATTGATTTTTCACAGAGAGGAAGAGAGAGGGATAGAGAGTCAGAAACATCCATGAGAGAGAATCATCGACCAGCTGCCTCCTGCAACCCCCTTACCGGGGATGTGCCCGCAACCAAAGTACATGCCCTTGACCGGAATCGAACCTGGGACCTCTCAGTCCGCAGACCGACGCTCTACCACTGAGCCAAACCAGTGCCGGCTGAAATTTCTTTTGAGAGCCAAATTTTTTAAACTTGAACTTCTTCTAACGCCACTTCTTCAAAATAGACTCGCCCAGGCCATGGTATTTTGTGGAAGAGCCACACTCAAGGGGCCAAAGAGCCGCATGTGGCTTGTGAGCCGCAGTTTGCCGACCAGGGTTCTGGGGCAACTTGAGCCAATCACATCCGTCTCCAGACCTTGGTTCCCTCATTAGTAAGACAGGAACAGTCCTAATTAGTTTCTGGGGTGGTTGTGAAAACTAGATGTTGAATGCAAAAGATAGTAACCCCCAAGTTCTTTTACGTGCTTAAGGCATTACTCTTTTTTATTATTTTATTTTATTTTATTTTAAAATATATTTTATTGACTTTTTACAGAGAGGAAGAGAGAGGGATAGAGTTAGAAATATCAATGAGAGATAATCATTGATCAGCTGTCTCTTGCACACACCCCACTTTGGGATGTGCCCACAACCAAGGTACATGTCCCTGACCGGAATCGAACCTGGGACCCTTCAGTCCGCAGGCCGACGCTCTATCCATTGAGCCAAACCGGTTTCGGCATATTACTCTTTTTAAAAAAATATTCCTATTGATTTTTACAGAGAGAGGGAGAGAGAAAGAGAAACATCTATTTGAGAGTGGAACATGGATGGGCTGCTTCCTGCACGCCCCCAGGTGGGGATTGAACCTGCCACATGGACATGAGCCCTGACTGGGAATTGAACCTGCAGCCTTCCAGTTGACAACGCCCAATCAACTGAGCCACACCGGGGCTTAAGGCATTACTTTTATTATTCCCTTTCAACCAGGTGAAAGGCACTACAGATTTATTCAACAAACACTGACTACAGGCCTGTCATGGGCCAGACTGTGTGCAGAGAGCTGTGTTTGCAGCAGTGAACAGATGGGAATAATATGCACATCAGAGTGTAAGCTCCATGAGGGTTTTTGTCTAGTTCAAGGGTCTGTAAACATTCTCTGTAAAAAGCCAGAGAGTAAGTAGTATGTATTTCAGGCTGTGCCCGGCCGTTGCAGCTCGGGAACAGTTGGAGATATGTGAATCAATGCGTGGGGGACTGTGTGCCCATAAAACTCCATATAGGGATCCAGAAATTTGAATTTCATCTAATTTTCACATCACAAAATATGATTGATTGTGGGCCACACAGGAATCATTGGCCGGCCCATTTATTGCTTAGATTAGTCTAAATTCTCGGGGTAGCTCTGAACATGGTTTTTCTCTTCTGGTTGTCACATTTCTAAGTCTTCATAGACCGTATGTTTGTCACAGCCAACAGTGGGCTTCTCATTGCAGTGCTAGCAGACAGGAGGTATGAGCTTTTGCCCTAAAGCCACATGAAGTTGGCAGTCTGCTTTGTCTCTTTCTCCCCTTCAAAGTATGCCCATTTAGCTTCAGTTGTGGCTTCTGCCTTGGCTGGGATTCCCATTTTACAGATGGGGAAGTAGAGTCCCTGGAAGGGTCATAATTTCCTTAGGGTTTGTGGCCAGTGGTGGCCCCAGGGCTAGCAGCAGTGGCCCTGTCTCCTAATTCAGAGCTTGTCCCCCTCTCTCCTGGAACTCGCTGCTAAGGAGGGGCATGCACTCTCTGGAGTTCCGTCATTCATGGGAGAAGGCACGTGTAACATGCTGTGCAGGACAGCCTGCATTCATTGTTTATGTGTTCCATAATAAACTGGGTGCCAAGTTCCCTAGATACATGGGGTAAAGATGTGGACTAGAGCCCTAACCGGTTTGGCTCAGTGGATAGAACGTCGTCTTGCAGAGTGAAAGGTCCCAGGTTCGATTCCGGTCAAGGGCATGTATCTTGGTTGCGGGCACATCCCCAGTAGGAGTGTGTGATAGGCAGCTGATTCATGTTTTTCTCTCATTGATGTTTTTAACTCTCTATCCCTCTCCCTTACTCTCTGTAAAAAGTCAATAAAATATATTTTTTAAAAATAAAAAATATGTGAACAAGACAGATAAGACTCCTGCCCTCGCGATGATTGCCGAGTAGTAGGGAAGAAAGCAGACAAAGAAACGAATTTAAGAATTGTGATTTGGCCGAATCTGGTTTGGCTCAGTGGTAGAGCGTCAGTCTGCGGACTGAAAAGTCCCAGGTTCGATTCCGGTCAAGGGCATGTACCTTGGTTGCGGGCACATCCCCGGTAGGGGGTGTGCAAGAGGCAGCTGGTCGATGTTTCTCTCTCATTGACATTTCTAGCTCTCTATCTCTCTCTCCCTTTCTCTGTTAAAAATCAATAAAATATATTAAAAAAAAAATAAAGAAAGAAAGAAAAGAAAAAAAAAAGAATTGTGATTCGTGCCAGGGAGTCACAGAGGGACCCATTCATTTATGGACCAGACACAGTGCCGAGAACTTCTGCAATCATCGTCTGGTTTAATCCTCACAACCAGCTAATGAGGAGAGATGGCAGGATGAAGACATGGCTGTTCAGAGAAGTGAAGTAATGTTCTTGGCCTCACAGACCAGGCAGGGGGACCACTGAACACTTAATTATCTGTTTAAGTCCTGTCCTTAAATAGACAGGAAGGCCTTGAGTGCCATGCCAAGGATTATTTAGTTGGCCGTGGGGAACCCTCTCTGATGGGTTTAAGCAAAGAGAAGAGTGTCCATGGTCTGTCTTAAAAGCTCATACTGGCAGCGGTATGGAGGGGGGGGGGTCGGTGTAGATGGAAGACAGCAGCAATGGTGGACTGGACTAGAGAGGAGTGGTGGTGGTGGAGGAAGCAGATGGATTGGAAAGATTCCCTAAGGGCTATGGACATGGCGTGGGGGGGAGGCATTTGGGGGGGGTGGACCCTGGAGGAGGAGGAGGTTGTGTTTTATGGGGTTCCCAAGTAGGATCTGGCCCCCAGGCGGCAGGAGCTACCAGCGTGTGGATTCTGCCCCCAGGCAGCCGGCGGCTGGTGGACGTGATGGATGTGAACACTCAGAAGGGCACGGAGATGAGCATGTCCCAGTTTGTGCGATACTACGAGACGCCGGAGGCTCAGCGGGACAAGCTGTACAACGTCATCAGCCTGGAGTTCAGCCACACCAAGCTGGAGCACCTGGTCAAGCGTCCCACTGTGGTAGGTAGGCCCCTGGCCGCGGTTTCCTCCGGACACCCTCCACCTCCTGTCCTCGCCCTGCTCCCTGCAGGCCTGGGGGATGGTGAGGGGAATGCTGGGGACAGGAGGAAGGGGCTGGGTGATTTGGGAGCCCAGCAAGTGCTGATGGGGTCTGGCTTTCAGGTAGACCTGGTGGACTGGGTGGACAACATGTGGCCGCAGCACTTGAAGGAGAAGCAGATGGAAGCCACCAACGCCATTGCAGAGATGAAGTACCCGAAAGTGAAGAAGTAAGACTGCTCGGTGGCAGCGGGAACTGGGAGGGGTGACTCCCAGCTGGGAGGGATGGGGGGCCGGAAGAGAGCCGCCAGAGATGCCACAGCGCCGATGAGGCGGGAGGGATGGTGTGGGCAGGTTGGCATCTTGCTTCCCTGGAATCCAGAGGGTCTGCGTCCTGCTCTGGGGCTGCAGTCTCCTTCCAGATGGTCCTCTGGCCTCGCGGCCAGCTGTCCCCAGGGGGTGTGATCTGAGGAGGAGGAAGGTAATGGGAACTGACTCTGTTGCCCATGTGTATGTGCATGTGCATGCGTTCACACACACGAGTGTGTGTGTGTGTGTGTATGTGTTTGTGTGCACACACTTATCAAGTCTTTGTCAACTCAGAGTGGGCGTTTTCAAGGAGACTGGCGCCCCATAAACACTGCTTTTGCTGAGGGTGAGGAGGGTCCGAGTGTCCTCCTGCTTCTGGCTGTTGAGAGCAGGGCCTCTGATCCAGAAGAACCTTTTGCACAGCCCGGGAGCCACTTCTTCACCAGGCGCCCTGTAGACATTCCTCTAAGTGGGAGGCTGGCCCTGGGGAGGTGCCGGCATTCGGTTGCAGGGACCTCACTACATGCACCGTGACCAGCAAGTCATGGGACTGATGGCTCACCACGGGCAGAGACACCTCTCCCTGCCCGATGGAGCGTTTGAGTAATGAACCCTTGGGAGGAGGAAGCCACCCGGGGGCTTCCAAAACGGGAAGCAGACGCTGGCTGTCCCAGGCAGGGCTGCTGCTCTGGGTTTCCTGGAAGAATTGGCTTTGGTGGCCCGAATCCATTAGTATCTCTCTGCTCAGCTCGGCTGCCAGGAGTACCCCCAGGAGCTTCGAGGCTGTGGACTTTTCATTCATCCTGTCCTTTATTCGGTGCACACTGAATGCAGACTCGGTGCCAGGCTTTGTAAGGGAGGCCAGCCTGCTGGCCTTGGGCTTCTCAAGGTTTTGCTTTCAAGCTCGCTCTCTCTCTCTCTCTCTCTCTCTCTCTCTCTCTCTTTCTCTTTAATTACTTCTCTGGCATTTCCCCTCCCCTCAAAGCTGAAGCCCCGTACACTCCTTGGATCTGGGCCCCATCAAAGGTCAGTTTGCTCAAGGAGCCCCTGGGTCAGGGAAGTAAAACGACGGACAAGACAAATACCCCCCCGTCCCCCCTGCTGCCGAAACCGGTTTGGCTCAATGGATAGAGCGTCGGCTTGGGGACTGAAAGGTCCTGGGTTCGATTCCGGTCAAGGGCATGTACCTTGGTTGCAGGCATATTCCCAGTAGAGGGTGTGCAAGAGGCAGCTGATCGATGACTCTCTCTCATCGATGTTTCTAACTCTCTATCTCTCTCCCTTCCTCTCTGTACAAAATCAATAAAAAAAAAAAAATAAAAAAAAAAAAGACAAAACCCCCTGCCTTCTGGGGACACGCCACGGAAACAAGGGTGAAGGTGCAGAGCCCATGCCCGAGAGGGAAGCAGTCCAGGGAGGAACCCCTTTGGGCTGGTGGCTCTGGGAAGTCCTCTCAGAGGGGACTCCAATCCCCGGCTTTAAAGGACAGAGGCGATGGGAGGGACGGGGGCAGCGATGGAGGTAGGGAAGTGCCAAGGGCCTGGAAGGAATCATGAGGGTCAAGCCTGAGGAAAGCGTGTGGGACTCAGAGATCAGGTAGAGGCAGATCTCTGCTCATTGATTGATTGATTGATTATTCATTCATTCAGCATGAGTACTGAGCACTAATTGGTGCTGGCACTGGGAATGCAGCCGGGAGAAAATCCATGAGCTTCCTGCCCTCCTGGAGCTAACAGTCTGTATGCTCACCCGGAGACAGACATTAGTCCAATAACAGAGAAACAAGCGGAAACTCGCAGCTGTGATGAGACCACAAGGCAGGAATCCACAGAGCTAAGGGAGCATGTAGCAGGGGATCCCCCGGTCCAGACAGCATCCCCGAGCTGGGGTCTGAAGGGAAAGGGGTTATTTGGGTGAAGAGGCTTTGGAAGAGCTTTCCTGGCTGTGCAAAGCCCGGGTGGCAGGGCGGGGCAGGGGAGGACCCTAGGAAGGATGGCAGTGGGGCTGGGGATTGGCTGCAGGATGCTGGTGGCGGTGGCGTGCACCAGGGTGAACAGTCCCTGATGCACCGTAGTGTGGGGTCTGTATTTCTCCTAAGAGCAGTGGGAAACCTCCCTGAGATTTTAAGTGGAAAGGGATGGGTTCAGAGTTGCATTCTGCAAATTCTCCTGCTGCTGTGTGAGTTGGAGGAGGTGGAGATAGAAGAATATGAGGAACCACTGCATCGTCTAGACAAGGGCGAAGGATGGGCCAGGGGCAGGAGAGCAGAGAACAAACTGGACATGCAGGAAGGTAAAATAGACACAGTGGGTGACACACAGGTTTACCTGTGTATGTGCAAGAGTTTATTCTTGTATTATTATTATTTATCAATTTTTGTATTATTTATTCGCATTACAACTGTAAACCTACTTTTGTCCACCCTGGTATACTTCAGTGACTTGATGTCTACCTTGCTTCCCTGAGATATTGAGGGAAGGATTTCACTTGATTAAAAGATTCCTCTCCGTAAATACCTTGAGAATTCTATCCAATTACAAAAAAAAAAAAAAAAAAAAAGTTTTCCACGTGTCTCCCACCCATTGGCTAGGTCAGTGATCAGCAAACCGTGGCTCTCAAGCCACATGGAGCTCTTTGGCCCCTTGAGTGTGGCTCTTCCACAAAATACCACGTGCGGGCGCGCATGTCCAGTGCAATTGAAACTTCGTGGCCCATGCGCAGAAGAGGGTTTTCTGCCTGGGCGAGCCTATTTTGAAGTGCCGTTAGAATACTCAAGGGGCCAAAGAGCCGCATGTGGCTCGCGAGCCTCGGTTTGCCGACCACTGGGCTAGATGGTGTGCCAAGTAGATTGACGAGTAAACTCGGTCCGTGGCTGAGGAAACTCCTAGAGGATTTGAACCTTGTTAGGAAAGAAATTGTCTCCTTGGAACTAGTCCATTGGTTGGTCGGAAAAGAACGCTGATTCCAGTTAATAAGCAAGGTAAGATCCCAGGACGGTGAAGTCCCCTGGCACCGTGGAACGGTTGTGCGGGATGCAATGGGAGTGACACCGTTTCTGGGAATCACAGAGCTTTCGTGCTGGAGGTGCCGGGAGCGTGGAGACAGCTGACGGGCCACCGGATTGGAGGGCTTGCAGGAGGGGAGAGGGAAGTGTTACGAACCATCACTGCTGTCTCCCCGGATCCAGACTCGTGCTGCTCAGCCATGAGGGGTTAGGGATTGTGGTGGGTTTTGGCTGAGATACTTAAGGCCGGGATTGGTGACAGTTGTCGAGGGGGTAGTTACAGGTGTGTGGGAGACAGAAGATTTGTGCAGAGTATATTAGTCGATTAGTTCTCTATTGCTGCATTTATTGACTGTCAATTATGTGCAAGACGCTATCTGTTCTAAGTAAGTAGTCGGTGGGCTCCCTGTGCTCACAGAGCTTATCGTCTGGTGGGAAGAAGACACAGACAAGCAGAGTAATGTAACTTAGGTGACAAGTGTCATGAAAAACAAAGGGGAAGGAGGGTGACTGGGTGGACTGGATGAATATCGGTTGTACCATGCATTTCTGCCATTGCTTTCCCCTCCACCTCTACCCTGTAGTATAGTTTTTTTTGTTTTTGTTTTGGTTGTGATTTTTTTTAAAGTACTGTTTGCTGTATAGAATTGTCTGGGAAAATTCTTTATGATCATATAAACAGTAATGATTATTTGGGAGTATCTTTGTATTAGCTGGTTATTGCTGCCTTGCAGATTACCCTCAAAATTCAAAACTTAAAAAAAAAAAAAATATTAGCCTGGCTGGTGTGGCTCAGTAGTTGACTTGTCCACCCATGAACCAAGAGGTCACTGGTTGGATTCCCAGTCAGGGCACATGCCTGGGTTTCAGGCTCCATCTCCAGTGAGGGTGCAGGAGAAAGTCAATCAATGATTCTCTCTCATCGTTGATGTTTCTATCTCTTTCTCCCTTTCCTTTCCTCTCTGAAATCAACAAAAATATATTTTAAAATATATATTTAAAAATCTTAGCAGGTTAAGCCGAAACCGGTTTGGCTCACTGGATAGAGCGTCAGCCTGTGGACTCAAAGGTCCCAGGTTTGATTCCGGTCAAGGGCATGTATCTTGGTTGTGGCACATTCCCAGTAGGGGGCGTGCAAGAGGCAGCTGATTGATGACTCTCATGGATGTTTCTAACTCTCTATCTCTCTCCCTTCCTCTCTGTAAAAAATAAATAAAATATATATTTTAAAAAATCACTTAAAAAAATCTTAGCAGGTTAAAACAATAAACATCACCTCACAGCCTGTGCAGGTCAGGAATCCGGAAGTGCCTTACTGGTGTGCTTCTGGCTTGGATCTCTCATCAGCTCCTGTGAAGACAGCCCTGGGCTGCCATCATCTGAAGGCTTGACTGGGGCTGGGGAACCCGCTTCCACCATGGTACCCTCGCAGGGCTGTTGGCAGGAGGCCTCAGCTCCTCACCATGTAGGCCTCTCAGCGGGGTTGCTTGAGTATCCTGGTGACATGGCAGCTGGTCCCCCAGAGGGAGCAGTTCGAGAGAGCGAGTGTGCCTTGTGAGGCCTAATTTTGGAAGTTGCATACTGTTTATTTCTGCAACTTTTATTCTATTAATTAAAAGTGAGTCACCACATCTAGCCCACATTCAAGGGAAGGGGACTATGCTCTGCCTCCGAAAGGGAGGCGTATCAAAGGATTTGTGGGCATGTTTTAAAGACTCCACCATGTCCTAGGTCAGTGATTTTCAACCCTTTTTTCATCACGCGGCACAAATAAACTAATTACTAAAATTCTGAGGCACACAAAAAAATGTGTTTTTTGCCAATCTGACAAAAAAAAAAAAAAAAAGATATAATTTTGATTCATTCACACCAGATGGCTATTGGTGCGTTGGGTGTTGTCGTTTTTTATTCATCTGACAGTCTAAGGGAAAAGAGGTCAGGTATTGCATGTTTTAAAAATTCTTGCCACACACCAGTGTACCTCTGGTGGCACAGTGGTTGAAAATCACTGTCTTATGTGTATGACATGGGCATATACCCTTTTCACTTTATTATTTTTAAAAATATATATTTTATTGATTTTTAATCAGCTTAACAATAACCCACAACCTTCGGACCAACTTGTTTTATTGATTTTTATAGAGAGGAAGGAAGAGGGATAGAGAGCTAGAAACGTCGATGAGAGAGAAACATTGACCAGCTGCCTCTTGCACACCCCCTACTGGGGATGTGCCCGCAGCCAAGGTACATGCCCTTGACTGGAATCGAACCCGGGACCCTTCAGTCCGCAGGCCAATGCTCTATGCATTGAGCCAAACCGGTTTCAGCTACCCTTTTCACTTTAGACTTCTAGGTATTATAACACATTCCAGAAGGAAATGAGCAAGTCTCTTCCTTTGTCACCTGCTAATGGAACACACAGGACTGGCAAAAATGAGGTTTGCTGGAGTAATGGAGGTAGACTAAAAGTCCAGCAAAATGGGATCCTGAATAATTGAGAGTTGACTGCATTTTTCTCCCCATGTCCTTTCTGGGGTGGCGGGAAGAACTGGGGAAGTTTGGGGGTGCATACCTGAAACAGAGAGGATAAAAACGGGCATAGGATAAGCCAGTTTCAGGGGCTGCCTCTGCCATTTGGATGACCATGGCAAGTCTTTGGTCTTCTCTTAGAGACTCGGTTTTCTCCCCTGTGAAGTGGGGATCCCCTAGCCCCTGCCTCCATCCCCCCCGTGGGGAAGACTGAGCCTGCAGTGGATGTGAAACGTGGATGGGACAAGATGCGAATGCATGTGGCCTCCGGCAGCACCCGGGGCTCCAGTGGCCATTGGAATTCCTGCATCTTCTGCTTTTCCATCTCTCCCTCACATTTGCGTAGGGCTTTAAAAATAAGAGTGAATCCTCACGCGAGGATATGTTTCTTATTGATTTTAGAAAGAGGAAGGGGAAAGAGAGAGAGAGAAACATTGATCTGTTGCCTTTTGTACCTGCCTTAATTGGGGATTGAACCTGATACCCAGGCATGTGACTGACCAGGAATCAAACTGGCAACCTTTTGGTACACCCTCTGCTTTTCTTTCCTTTTTTTCCTTTTTTCCTTTTTTCTGGGAGCGCCAGCATCTGCTTTTTCAATTCACAGGACAACTCTCAACCAACTGAGCCACTCGGGTCAGACTCTAGGCCCTGATTTGACCCATGAGGGCCACTAGAGGTCCCCTGACTAGTTCAGCAAAGGGGGATGGATGCCCAGCTCCCGAAGGGGGAAAGATTGAGTCCAATGTCACAAAGCTGATTAAAATAACCAATTTCAGGCCTTTTGCCATTTGCTGCGCGTACACAGATGAGTCTGACATGGTTCCTGCCATCCAGGAGCTGAGGCGTTTGTGACGGAAAACGTGATAGTAATTCTCCCACGTGGGCGGTTTCTCTAACTCCACCTCTGTTTTGTGTGTGGCAAAGCCCTTGCTCAACGACGCCCCCTCAGTGACTGCTCAAGGTGGGGGACAGTTCTCGTAATGGTTGGTTTTTCTTCTACATAGGCAAAACATACCTGTGATGAAAAGTTCAGCCAGTTCCAGGAGTTCACAGTCTAACTTCTTGGCAGGCCACCCCATGGGCAACACCAGGAAGCCACTTTGGCATTGGCCACGTTGAAATGACTTCAGATGTTTTGCTTTCCTAAAATGGGGGTTAATGGGGTGGTTTTAAGGGTGAAAGGAGATCATGCATGTAAATAGCGAATAGCAGTACTTGATCATTGGGCTTGGTAATTAATATTGGGGAGTGAATTAGCACTTGATAACGAATATTGGTGGGTAGCCCCAGTGGATGGAGTTTGGTCAGAGAAACTTGCTTGGAGAAGCTTGGTTTCTGCTCCTGTAGAGAGGGTAGCCAATGGTCACCTGCCCCCCTGGTAAGGGTTTGGGGGGAAGGTGTGGGGACAGGATGGGAGGAGGGCTGTGGCCCTGATGAGCTTGCCCTCGAGGCTGGGACTTGTGATGGGAGCTGGACCAGCGCCTTCAGCAGGAAGTCCGTGGTGGAGGTTTAGCTGTAACTGCAGAGTCAGCTTCTCGAGAGCCTTGCTTGGGCTTCTTGAGAGACCTGGGAAGAAGGACTGAGAAACTGCACGTCAGGGTCTTTGGACGAGCACTGCCAGCCACTGGGGTAGTGACCAGGGTGAGCCACTACCTCTGAGCCTCTGCTTTCTCATCTGTTAAGCGGGGACAGTCCTGGGAGTGACCTCAGCGGGCTGGGTGAGAATCGTATTAAATCAAAGTATCAGAGTGCCAGGTGTGTGTTAACAGTATTTATCTCAGTGAATCCCCACAATACTTTTAATGGTGTAAGGGTTATAGAGCTACTAAGGTAGGGGGAAGGGCAGCAAAAAAGCATCTTAGGCCGAAACCGGTTTAGCTCAGTGGATAGAGTTGCGGTCTGCGGACTGAAAGGTCCCAGGTTCGATTCCGGTCAAGGGCATGTACCTTGGTTGCGGGCACATCCCCAGTGGAGGGTGTGCAGGAGGAAGCTGATCGATGTTTCTCTCTCATCGACGTTTCTAGCTCTCTGTCCCTCTCCCTTTCTCTCTGTAAAAAATCATATATATATATATATATATATATATATATATATATATATATATATATATAAGCATCTTAGCATGCAGAGTTGAGCCTCAGGTCACCTCCCTGCCATTAGGAGGAGGAAATGGCTCAGAGAGGGGAAGTGAGTTGTCCAAGGTCACACAGCTTGGCCTAACTTAGGGCCAGAGACGAATCCCTAGTCTCTGGACTGCCATAGCCTGGATCCGACACCCTTCCCACGCCTAGCACTGACCATGTCTCCGCTTAGGCTCGTTTAAGGAAAGTGGGTTTGCTGGGTGGGTACCTCCGACACCAGGACAGCGGTCCACGCTCCCTGCACACGGGGGTGCGGGGGTTCCCCTAGAACGGGGGTGGGCAGAGCCACCCGCGCGCTCCCACCCTGCGGCTGGGCGAGGGGCGGCCGGGGCGGCGGCGGCGGCGTCCCCTGGCGCGGCCCGCGCTCCGCTGTCCCCGCCGCGGCCTCCCTCCCTCCCTCCCCGGCGGCAGCGGCGCCGCGCCGGGGCCCGGTGTCAGCGAGGATGAGCGCAGCCCGCGCTGGGCTTCCCGAGGAAGGAAGGAAGCGAGCGAGCGGGGGCGCCAGGGTCCGCGGTGGGTGCCTGGCGGCGCCGGGGAAGGGGCTGGTTCTGCTCGCCGCCGGGGCCGGGGCCGGGCCGGGCGCGCGTCGAGCCGGCGCCGCCGAAGGGGACGCCCGCCCGGGAGCCGCGCCGCCGCCGCCGCCGCCGCCGCCGAGGGTAACCGCGGGCGCGCCGGGCGGGGCCGGGCGGGGCCGGGCGGGCGTCCCCGCCGCCGCCGCCCCCCGCCAGCCGGCGAGGGGCTGCCCGGGCGCCCCGCTCCTTCCTCCGAGGCGCGCCGGGCGGGGTGGGTGGCGTCGCGGAGCGGCCCTTTGTGTCTCCCGCCGCTGCCGCCGCCGGGGCCAGCTCCCCAGGTCGCTCTCCAGCCCTTTGCCCGAGGGGACGTGTCCCGGGGCGGCCGGGGCAGTTCGGAGAAGTTGGAGGGAGACGGGCGGGCCGAGGCCGCCCCGCCTCCGCAGACCCCGGACAGCACCCCGAAGTTGGTGCGGCGGCAGGTGCAGCGTCCCCTCCGCCAAGCTCCTCCCTGGCCAGCCCCGGGAGGCGGGGACCCCGGAGAGGCTCAGCTCCGGGGGCTCCTGATGGCCAGCCCCTAACGCGGGGTGCCCGTGGCACAGAGGACCCTGGGCTAGGGGTTTGGGGGGGCCAGGGGTTGGGGTGTCCAGGGGCGCGGCTCTCCAGGCAGGGGGCGGCCCGGGCGGAAGCCTGGCTGGCTGGCCGGCCGGCCGCAGGGAGGAGAGCTCAGCCGCCGCCGTGGCACCGAGCCGGGGTGCCCATGTGACTGCGGTGTGCTTTGCAAGAGGAAGCTGCAGAGGTCAGTGCAAAGACGTCACGCCAGAGCGGGCGAGAGCAGGAGTGGGGGTGTGGGGGGGCGGTGCAGAAGGGGGAGACCCGGCGTGAGCGCGGGGAGGTGGGAGGGAGGCGGCGTGGCGGCTGCACAGCCCGGACAAAGCCGCCCTGTCACAGCCATCCTGCCCTGGACGCCCTAATGCCTGCGATGGAGGGGCGGGAGGGGCGCCCCGGCCTGGCGGCCAGGAAACGAGGGACGTGGGAGGAGGGGCCTCTGCAGGACAGGCGGGCCTGGGAAGTGGTGTCCCCAGGCTCCCGGGGCCTCGGAGGATGTGGAAGGGTGGCTAGGAGGGCAGGGCAGGCACACACTCAACTTGGAGAAGTTTCGCTGCACACACAGCAGCAGCTGCAGCTCGCAGGCATTCATTCCGTCTGCTCACGTGCCGGCCAGGCTGGGGCTGCAGGAGGGAGGTCGGTGGGGTGGGGTGGCCAGTTTGGCCAGGTAGGCCTGGTGTCTGGAGCCCAAGAGCCAAGCTGCTTGCTGTCCTGCCCTCTGCCATGCGGGCCCCTGGGTGGGTAGCCAGCTGCCGACTGAAGGAAGTGTATCTTGTTCCACCCATAGACACTTAGATTATTTTTCCTCAGACTGCTCTGCTGAGGCTGGCTTGGAGGGGGTGGAAACCAAGGTTCGTTTAAAAAAAGAAAAGAGAAAAAAGCCGAGAGGAAGAGGTGGTTTTAGGAGCTTGAGGACTGATATTTTGAAGCGGTGCTTAGAGAAAAGAGGCTGGTGGGGTCCGTAGGGTAGTGTGTGTGTGTGTGTGTGTGTGTGTGTGAGTGTGTGTGTGTGGCAGGGGGGTTAAGGCTCTAGATACCCTCCCCGCCCAGTTCCTTGGGGAGAGTTCGATCGCCCAGGCCTTCTGAGTGGGGACATGGCTGGGGCTGGGCAGGGTGTGGAGCCCGAGTCCCCAGCTGGGACTTGACCAGCCACGGCGCCTGTCTTCCCGACAGGGCTGCGTCCTGTGCTGTCCACTACACCCCTCCGATGGGGTTGCTAGGCAGCGGGGCTCTGATGTGTGGGGAAGGCCTTCTGATTTGCCAGCCTCCCGCAGACACATGCTTGAGGCTCCTTCCAGCCTATCCCGATGAGGGACGCGGCACGCTGCCTGCAGACTGCCAGCCCCGAGCCCGGGTACACCTGAATGCGAGGTGCCCAAGGCAGCCAGAGGGAGGGGGGCCCTAGGAGCCCTACTGCCTCCCAACCCAGCTCAGCCCCGCCCTTTATTATCTCCTCTCAGCTCCGTGCTGGCTCCTCCTCCCTGCCCATCCTGGCCCCATCCCTCCCCTCTTCCCCAAACCGCGGAAAAGAGGTCAGTGGGCCCTGGAGGTGCCTCCAGAGCGTGAGCCCTGGGGAGGCTGCCATGACCCTGCCGCCAGTGGCTCTGGAGGGAAGGGGTGGATGGGAGGGAGGCGCCCCTGGCACCCCTGCCCGCCAGGTCTGGGGTTGGAAGCCTGCTCCGCTCCGGGAGGAGGGAGGAGACTGGGGAGTTCCCGTAAGGAAGGGCTCAGGAGGGGGTCTCGGAAGGCACGCCCCCAACCCCAGCTTCTAAAGCCCAGACACTCCCTCTGTCCCTCCCCCTCTGCCTGTCCACCCCCAGGGTCTTCTCTGAATCCCTTTACCCTTTTTTTTTTTTTTTAGCTGCTTTCTGGAGATACAATTCACATACCATTCATCCATTTAAAGTGTACAATCCAGTGGTTTTTAGGGATGTTTACGGAATTGTGCAACCACAATCAATTTTGGAACGTTTTTATCGCCCCCAGTGGAACCCTGTGCCCTTTGGCAGTCACACCCAGCCCCGGGCCACGACTGATGTACTCTCGTCTCTGTGGGTTTGCCTCCTCCGGACATGTCCTCCGAGTGGAATCATCCGCAGGGTGGTCTTTGGCGGCCGCCCCCCCCCCCCCGAACGTGTAGCTGCTTTGCCTACCCCGCAGTCCGTGGCCATGGGTCTCACCAGTTAACTTTCTCCCAGAGTGGCCCGTCCTTAAGGGCAGGGGTCTTTTGCATTATTACCCTGAGCGCCACACCTGGCTCCAGGCTGCAGCGCTGGTTGGCTCTTCAGTAAACGGTTGTTGAAGAAAGAATGTGGAGATGAATGGGGACTGGTAATTGGCACACCACGCAGGTGGTTTACAACCGAACGCCAGGGCGCCCAGCTGCCGCGGAGGGGGCTGGCGGGCGGGCGGGCGGGGGGGCTTGCTCCGGATCGAGGAGTTTCTAAGGAGCAGAAAGGACTCTTATGTGGGCAGGAGCTCGGGGGAGGCCAGAGCAGAAACCTGCGAGGAAGGACCCACGTGGCCCTGGGTTGCCAGCCAGCTCTCTTGTGGGAACCTGAAAACAAAAGTGCCCCCCCCCCCAGCCTCGGGGAGCAGATGGCCAATGCTTGAGATTGGTCACCTGATTACAGGGGCTTCCCCCAGGGGGGAACTCCAATTCAATTTGGGTTAAAAAAAAAGAAGAAAAAGAAAGCGGAGGAAATTCCCCAGTGTCAGCGTTTATAAAAGGGTGCAGGTCAGAGGTCTCTGAAAGCTGTCTTCTCGCCTCCTGTGATTCAGGCGTTGACTTGTGTTTTCTGCTCCCCCCCACCCCCGCGTCTGCGCTGCAGGTACTGTCTGATGAGCGTGAAAGGCTGTTTCACTGACTTCCACATCGACTTTGGAGGCACTTCCGTGTGGTACCATGTTTTCCGGGGTGGGAAGGTGAGTCGAGTCGAATCTCTCCAGCTCTGTGCACGTCTCCAGCTGTTTGCATGGCCGGGCTCGCTCCCCTCCCGCCCCCGCCTCCACCAGTCCCTGCTCTGGGAGAGCTCTCAGGGCCTCTTGGTCCCCCCGGGGCCTCCCCCTCACTCTTGTCTTCTGGCAGGAAAGGTCAAGGTCACCCCTTTCGTACCACATCCGGTCAAGGGTTCACACTTGCTCACCCAGAACGGTGCTCTCGGCGCGTTAGGCCAGATCGGCTCCCGAGAACCCGCAGCGTGCGCTTCCCTCAGCTCCAGGGCTGCGACCTTTTCACGTAAAAGTCCAGTTGCCAGCGTCACCTGCTTGCTTCCAAGAACGTCTCACAGCAGGGACAGACGTCACCCAGAGAGAGGCCCTGCGGGGCCTGCCTGTGCTCAGGATGCTCCCGCTGTGTTTGCTTCTGGGCGCGTCCGCGTGGGGCGGGAGGCGTCCCTCCGGGGACCCAGGCGCTCCCTGGAGACACGGGGGTGCCGCCCTGCCAGGAGAAATTCTGGCCAGGATGTCATCCCGCTTGGCTCCACAAGTTTTCCCCCCTCCTCCTGAGTGAGCCTCAGCTGGGTTTATTTATTGGGCTGCTTTAGCATACACCTTCGGAAATGGCTCTTCTCCCCCCCCCCCCCCCCCCTTCCTGACAAGCCCGTGGCTCAGGAGAAAGAATGTCCCACGGAATCCAGGAGGCCTTCCCGCCCTGGTCAACACCCTGTTCTGGAACAGGGACTCCCTAAAGGCGTGTAAAGGACAACCCTGAAGGATGGCTCAGCCCTCCCTTCACCCCAGAGACCCTTGGGGCCTGGGTCTGGAGGGACCCCCTGGGGATGGGTTCTCTCCCCCGCCCCCCTCCCGGGCAGGTGGGGCTGTCCCCTTGTGCTGTGGCGGAGCCTGGAGGGAACCAGAGACTCTCGGCCTGTATTTCAGCTGACTGCCTCCTTTCCCTCCCAAGATCTTCTGGCTGATCCCTCCGACCCTGCACAACTTGGCGCTGTACGAGGAGTGGGTGCTGTCGGGCAAACAGAGTGACATCTTCCTGGGAGACCGCGTGGAGCGCTGCCAGAGAATCGAGCTGAAACAGGGCTACACGTTTTTCATCCCTTCCGGTAGGTTCCAGGGAGGCCCGCGCTGAGCTCGTGTGTTCCCCCGTGTCCCTGCGGCTTCGGCCAGAGTTTTCCGGCCGAGCGACCGACCGTGTTTCTCTGGGCCTCCGGGCCATGGGCAGTCCCTGAGAGGAGAGCCTTTGGGCTGCAGGGATAAACAGGCCCATTTCCCTCTCATATCTTACCTGTATCTCTCTGCCTGCGGGCCAGAATTCTCTCCTGGGGGAAGGCTTAGGGCCCTCCCTCAGGACTTGCAGCAGGGAGGTTTCTGGGTGATTGCATGGTCCTGTGGAGGGGTGAGTGGTGGAGGGGGTGGGTGGGCAGGTGTTACCCTGAGGACTCTGAGGTCTGCCCTGGGAAGGGGCAGACTCTGGGTCATTGGGGGCAGGCCCTGGGTCAGAGTGGCAGCCTCCTTCCCGAAGAACGAGATGAGACGGAATCCGTGGCAGCTCTCACCCTTAGACCTCCCCCCTCCAAAACCAGAATTAACGCCACCGCTACGGCAGAGGGTAGCAATTAAGAGCACTAGCCCCGGAACCAGACTGCATGGCCTTACTTCAAATTCCGGCTCTGCTGTTTACAGGCTGTGACTTCAGCGAGGTGACTTAACCTCTGTGCGGCTCAGTGTTCTTCTCTGTGTAATGGGAATGAGATTTTCCACGGTGGTTGTGAGGACTGAGTGAGTGAAGGCCTACTTGCCTACAGCATGTTGGCGATGGACTGAGGGCTTCTGGCCAGTTCTAGTCTGAGTCACTGGTGGATGTGGCAGATGACCTAGGAGTCAGGGAGTATGCTCTTTTTTAAACATATTTTATAGAGAGGAAGAGAGAGGGATAGAGAGTTAGAAACATCGGTCAGCTGCCTCCTGCACACCTCCTACTGGGGATGTGCCAGCAACCAAGGTACATGTCCTTGACCGGAATCGAACCCGGGACCTTTCAGTCCACGGGCTGACGCTCTGTCCACTGAGCCAAACCGGTTTTGGCACTAACTTGTAGTTTTGCTAAAGGTGGACATTAGTTAAAAAAAATAAAACAAAAAAAACACAAGAGCCTGGAATCTACTTTCACTGGTATTTCATGAAAGGAAGACTATCCTGACACTATAAATGGTGAAAGTACATAATTTCGGAATCAAGGACAGCACTTTACATTGGGTCGTGTTGAGTTTGTGGAAATTTACACCATCTCCATCCGGGGACGTGGCCTTCCCCTCTGGCTGCACCGGCCCAGGTGAACTACAGTTAATAGTAATAATAACTGGTATTGCTGAGCAACAAATATTTTATATTTTTATCGACTCTGCAAGCGGGTAAGAAAAAATATCTCAAACCCCCCCCCCCCCTTTTTTTTTTTTAAATAAAGAACGTTCCTGAGGTTCGGAAAAGTGAACAAACGAGGCCAAGGTCACACAGTTAATAAGTGACAGACAGGCCGGGTGTGTGTCCTTTCAGAGCCCACCTGGTTCCCCGTTCGCCTAGACGTCAGCAGATTTGAGACGTAGCCCCCCTTCTCAGCTGTATGACTTTGGGAGAATTATTTGCTCATTTAATGGATTTTTTTTAAGGTTATTTTCTTTCTATATATATGTTTTTATTGATTTCAAAGAGGAAGGGAGAGATAGAAACCTCAATGATGAGAAGCATTGATAGGCTGCCTCCTGCACGCCCCTTACCGGGGATTGAGCCCGAAACCCGGGCATGTGCCCTTGACCGGAATCGAACCTGGAACCCTTGAGTCCAAAGGCCAACGCTCTATCCACTGAGCCAAACCGGCCAGGGCTAACGGACTTTCATAAGGGTCCACTTGGCAGTCCAGAAGGTGCTGGGGAGGATGTGAGATTTTCTCTTGTCGTGAGCGAATGCCTAGCCAGGTCGCAGCCAGGGTGGTGGAGCCTCGTACAAGGACCTCAGAAGGATGCTGGGGTCAGTGACTTGGGCTGGCCTGAAAGTAGATACTTCCTATTCTTGCTCTATAGTAAGAACTACCCAAGGCCAGATGTTTCTTAGACTCCGGTTAAGTCTGAGAAACTGTAACCAGCAGCTGCTTATTAGCGTAAGTTGGCTTGGACCGCGGATGATCCATCTGTAAAATGGGTACAGGGCAGTGAAGCAGGCTGGAAGTGAGGCAGAGAGAGGAGAGGTGGTGGAAACTGGGCAATTGCTGCTCAGCTCCAACTAGGTGGGGTCAGGTGGGAATGGGGCCCAAAGGGCCCATCTTTTCATTGTTTCTTGGGAAGGAAGCAATTCAGATCATCCTGTGGATTTTCCCCATTTTTGTAACTTGCAGTGGGAGTGGGGGTGAGGGGGAGGGGCGGGTGTCAAACTAAATACTCCCCTGAGTCCTGATGCCACCCGTGGCCTGCCAGCTACCGGATCCCACAGCATTGAGGCCCCTCCTGCTCCATCCTGGCACACACAGACCTGGCTCAGCATGGAGGCAGGGCGATGCAGGGGAAAGAAGCAGGTGTGGGCCTCTGTGAGGTGCCCCTGAGTCCTCTGGCCTTGGGCTTCACCCCTGCAGCAGCCACGAAGACAGACCAATGTGTGTCGGGGGCAGCCTTTGGATTCTGAATTCTGAGCATCTCACTTGCAGGCGAGGCTCCATGGGTCCCCGCGGTCCTCCTTGGCGCCCTCAGGTCCCAGAGAACACCTGTGTCAGTAGGTTTCTGTGGGCCGCCTGCTCTCCTTCCGAGAGCTGGCTCTGTCCCTTGTCGCGTGGCCTGAATAGCCTCTCTTATTGCCTTTATGTTGTCGGTGACTCTGGCCTGGGAGCGAGAGGCAGATAGATGCCAGCGTCCCCGGCCCAGTCATCAGCCAGGGGCACCTACGCTCTCCTGCTTCCTGGGGGGCGGCCAAAGAGACCCCGCAGAGAGGGTGGGTACGGATGGGGCTCAGGGACAATATGACTTGCCCTCGCTGATTCTTCTGGAGGTGATCGTTTAAGTCAGTGGTCGGCAAACTCATGAGTCAACAGAGCCAGATGTCAACAGTACAACGATTGACATTTCTTCTGAGAGCCAATTTCTAAAAAACTTAAACTATAGCCGAAACCGGTTTGGCTCAGCGGTAGAGCGTCGGTCTGCGGCCTGAAAGGTCCCGGGTTTGATTCCGGTCAAGGGCATGTACGTTGGTTGCGGGCACATCCCCATAGGGGGTGTGCAGGAGGCAGCTGGTCGATATTCCTCTCTCATCGATGTTTCTAGCTCTCTATCTCTCTCCCTTCCTCTCTGTAAAAGAATCAATAAAATGTATTAAAAACAACAACAACAACAAAAAAAACCCTTAAACTGTATAGGTAGGTACATCGTTGTTAACTTAATTAGGGCACATGGTATTTTGTGGAAGAGTCACACGCATGGGGCCAAAGAGCTGCATGTGGCTCGCCAGCCGCGGTGTGCCGACCACTGGTCTAAGTAACGAAGCCAACGCGTGGAGGCACTCGGCAGTGACGCCAATCCAGGGGAGGCTGCCTGGCCCCCCTTTGGGGCCTGGCTTGGGGAGGAACAAAGAGCAGGTGGAAGCCTTTACCTGCTCGAACGGAAGCAGTACTGGGAGCACAGGGTCCCCTCTTTGCTCACACACGAGAGTAACAGGTGTAAGTCAGGTGTGTCTACAATGCCACCTGCCAGGAGAGCAGGGAGAGGCGGGGGCTGCTCAGTGCCATTCACGTGGGCACCGTGCTCTCCTGAGCCCTGCAGGGGCCAAGGCCCCACGGATATCGGCCTCAGCGGCTCACATGGAATGAGTCCTTTTTTTACATTTTTATTGATTTTTTTACAGAGAGGGAGAGGGATAGAGAGTTAGAAACATCGATGAGAGAGAAACATCCATCAGCTGCCTCTTGTACACCCCCTACTGGGATGTGCTCGCAACCAAGGTACATGCCCTTGACCGGAATCGAACCTGGGAACTTTTAATCTGCAGGCCCCAAAGCTTTATCCACTGAGCCAAACCAGTTTCATCTGGAGTGAGTTCTTGCTCACCAAGGTGCCCATGTGGAGGTGGTGGCCGAGAGAGGGGCAGTCAGGTGCCCCTTGTCACAGTCTCTCACTCAGGCCCCCAGACCTGGCCTTCCTGTAGGGCAGGAAGTGAGTATACCTGGCGCATAGGAACAGGACCCAGAGATCTTTGTGCCTGTGCAGGCTTCACCCCACCACGGGCATCCACAGAAACCCGTGGTCCCAGGCCCAGTGGTAGGATAATGCCGATGATGGTAACAGCGGCAGTGGTAAGAGCGTAGCTCCGCTTGGGAGAAACAGGCCAATGTGGAGAAAATCAGGTGGTGCACAGCTGAGGCGGAGAGGCTGGAGCAGATGGGGACCCTGAGACTTTGGAGGCATCCGCTCACAGGGGGGAGGTGGAGGGGGAGGGGACAGAGACCCAGGTGGCTGACAAGGGCACACCAGCAGGCAGAGCTGCTCTCTCTGCCTCCCCAGAGCCAGAGACGCAGGGAGCTAACGGCACAAGCAGGTGACATAAAAGCCTTCGTTCCTGCATCTGTGGCAGGCAGCCTTTTCCTGCTCTCCCCGCTCTTCCCCCCCGTGACTGCCAGCTCTGTCCCGCTGCCATCCGCTGCCATCCATGGCCTGTACCACTCTCCTCCCAGGGCACCTTTGCCTGGGCAGCTGGGACTGGCATGTGTTTGCTCAGGGAGAGCGAAGAGGCTGGAGCAGCCTACGCAGCACCTGGCTGGGGATCCTGGCTTGTCGCCTGTCCCCTCCACTCATCCTATGCCTTTCACTGTGACTCTCCGACTGTGCCTGTCCTCAGGGCCCCAGTGTCTTGTTTCTCTGCGCTCCTCTCCCCCTGCGTTTGCAGGCCTGTCTCCGGGACCCGCGGGCCTGCGCTGAGCCTTTGATGCAGTGACAGCGCAGCGGCGCTGTTAGGGAGCGGAGGCGCTGTCACTTCCCGGCTGTGTCTTCCTTCAGCAAGCGACTTAGCTTCTCTCAGCCTCGGTCTCAGCATCCCTACATGGGAGTGGGTCATGTGTGACCTCTCCCCCAGCCCTGTGCTGTGCCTGGCGGTAGCCAGGAGCCACGGGGAGGTGCAGCGAGCACGGTGAAATCTGGCCAGTCAGGGAGTCGCTGACGGAATTTGGGGGCCTGCTTTGTCCCTGGCCTCTATGGACCGAGTGGAGGCTGACTCCCTGAGTTACAGTCATGATAAATGACTTTTTAAAAAAAATATATATTTTTTAATTGATTTTTTTTTTTTTTTTTTTTTTTTTACAGAGAGGAAGGGAGAGGGATAGAGAGTTAGAAACATCGATGAGAGAGAAACATCGTTCTACTGCCTTCTGCACACCCCCTACTGGGGATGTACCCGCAACCAAGGTACATGCCCTTGACCGGAATCAAACCTGGGACCCTTGAGTCTATAGGCTGATGCTCTATCCCCTGAGCCAAACTGGTCAGGGCGTAACTTTTCTTTTCTCTGCCTCAGTCTCCTCATCTGTAGATTGGGGGTGAATATAATATATATACTTTTTTGAGATTTTGCGGGAATTAAATGAGTTCAACCCTATTAGGCCCTTAGACGGGAAGCGCTCAGTTAGCATTTCTTGTTTACTGAGCCAGGCTTTGGGCTAGGAGCTCTGGGCCTTCGAGGGTTTTGATGGCAGAAGGTGGGATCGGGCAGAGAAAAGGGTCTGGGTCCTGCCGCCCTGGCAAGATGTCACTTCTTAGTTGTGGCCCCGAGCAATCCTTGGCGACCCCACCTGAGACCGGCGGCCCCTGGGATGTCCAGGAAGAGGCTCAAGGACATCTGAGCAGCCTGAGCAAGGGGTTTCCAGCCCCTTGGCCGGCATGGGGGAGGGCCTGCGTCTCTGTTGGCTGCTGCAGCCAGGTCCGAATCAGCAGGAGGAAGCCTTTGTCATCAAGGTCCTCAGCAGGTGGGGGCTGGCCTCCATCTGCCTCCCACCCAACCTGAGCTAGCCAGCGTCACTGTCCGCCGTGGTCCAGCTGGCGGCAGGCCTGAGTCCGGCTGTCTGCATCAGGCAGGCCTGAGCATCCTTCATCTTCACCCTGGGAGCTCACCTGGGCCCGTCTACACACTGCCTGCCACAGGTGGGCCTGGTGACTGACCTTCTCTTCCCCCCACCCCCAGGCTGGATCCATGCAGTCTACACCCCGGTAGACTCTCTGGTGTTCGGCGGAAACATCCTGCATAGCTTTAACGTGCCCATGCAGCTGCGCATTTATGAGATCGAGGACAGAACACGGGTAAGGTGGCTTCCTTCTCTCTGGGTGGGCGTGCCCCGCCCCTGAGCTCTGCCAAGATGGATGAGGATGTGGTGTGGACAAGTCATTCTGAAGCCTCCACAGTTCCTCTTCCCTCCTGCTCCCTGCCTCCTCCCGGGCCTCGGTCCTGGTTCTTCGGGGTGGTGGGTGCCCACAGGAGCCTCTCTCAGAGCCCTGGGAATTTCTGTTCACCTCCAAACTGGTGGCAGCCAAAACCCCCCTGCCTAAGAGGAAGTGTCTCTTGAGAAAGCACCGTGACATGTCAGGCGGCCTGCCAACGCCGCCGCCTCACGTGGAGAAGGGATCGGAGGGAGCGGGGGGGATTTCGTGGTGGTGGTTGATGTGGTTTGCAGGGAGCCCCACATGTGATGTGGAGCCTGAGGAAGCCGGTGTCTGTGATTCCCCCAGATGCTGCCTCTGAGATCTGTCTCAGTATCCACGGGGGGGTGGGGGGAGGGGGGGATGTCCCTAACTCCCTTTGATAGTGATGGTGATGGTGTCTCAGATATGGATTCCTTCTACCCCCAACCCCACCTCCACCCCCCCCTCCCATCTCTCCAACCCCCACCTCCCCAGGACCTGGCGGGTGCTCTCTTTCCTATGCTGGAACTTGACCAAGTGTCCACAAGCATTTGAAACAGGTCCGAGGGTGGGAAACGGGGGCAAAAAGGGCTCATTTTTGGTCTTTTTTTAAAAAAAATTATTATTATAGTTATTCAGCTATTTCTCTTCTGTTCTTTACCGAGAGAATTCACATTTAAATTTCACCATTTAAAGTGCACAGTTCAGTGGCATTTCGCACATTCATAAGGTTATGCAGCCATCACCTGCGTCTAGTTCCAGGACATTCATCACCCCCAAAAGAAGCCCAGTCCCCATGAGCAGTAGCTCCCTGTTCCCCCTCCCCCAGCCTCTGGCAATCGCTAATCTGCTTTCTGTCTCTGTGGATTCGCCGGTTCTGGACATTCCGTATAAATGGGATCATAACGGTGTGGCCTTTTGCATCTGGCTTCTCTCACTCAGCGTGGTGACTAGAAGCTTCAGCGATGTGTCAGTGCTTTATTCCTTTTCACGGTTGAATAATACGCCTCTGGAGGGACAGATTATACATGTCATGTCTTCCTGGCTTTGCAACAGAGATGACTTTTTTTTTGCCCCAAAGATGGGTTGCTGTGTGTGAAACCTAAAGAAACATGTTATAGAGGCAGGAGGTCTGGGCCCAGGATTCCTTTCTCTCTCTTGTCTTGCTTTCTGGCCTCGATCTGCATGGAATCACATAGATGAGTGGAAGGTTTAGCCACTGTCTGTGTACCTGACCTTTTTAGGTCCCTGACATTGAGGGACCCCATGCAGAGGTTTCGCAGGGACCACGTTAGCCACCGGTAGTGGCCAGGTGCACAAAAAGGAGAGGACGGGCCCTAACCGGTTTGGCTCAGTGGATAGAGCGTCGGCCTGCGGACTGAAAGTCCCGGGTTTGATTCCGGTCAGGGGCATGTACCTTGGTTGCAGGCACATCCCCAGTGGGGGGTGTGCAGGAAGCAGCTGATCGATATTTCTCTCATCAGTGTTTCTAAGTCTCTATCCCTCCCCCTTCCTCTCTGTAAAAAAATCAATAAAATATATTAAAAAAAAAAAAAAAAGGAGAGGACGCATCTTCAGACAGGAGGTTTGCTGCCGGGGAGGCCCAGATCTGCCTTTCTTCTCTGCTGCCCGCCCAACACCCCTTATTGGGTCTGGGGGTGGCCAGCCCAGCCCAGCGCTGTGTCCTTCTGTGGTAAAGGCTCCATTTGGGTGCGAGTGGTCATCTCAGGATCCCAACCAGGTGCTGTCCGGGGAGCTCTGGCCTGCTGTTCTTGGACTGGTTCCGAAGAACGGGCCAGCTTGTTGGTGCGCAGACTAGGAAGTGTGGGGTGGAAAGGAAAAAATCTAGATCGAGAAGTCGGGCTCATGACTTCCCAGGCTCAGATTTCTAAAAGCTTCAGCCCCTGGATTTGGGCCTCGTCATCCCCTGAGGAGCCCAGGTCCCCCCCACCCCCCCATTCCGCAGGAGGTTGGGGGTGGGGGAAGGATGATGGAGCTGATCCCTGAGAGCCTGTGGAATATCACACCCACTTGCAGATGAGCGTGGCAGGGTCCCTGCCCCCAGGGCCCGCCATCCCTGTCACGTGAGCCGGGACCCATCTGGCTTCCCCCACGCGGGCTGATGGGCAGCGGCGGGGCTGGTGGGCAAGCTGTTCCGTCTGCTTTGATTTCTGGTTCTTGGTGAGGGCTTGTCGACGAGGCCCCATTGTTCACGTCGTCTTCGGAGCGAAGGGAGACAAAGGATGCTGGGGAGAGAGCTCGGGATGCCAGGAAAAGTGCCACGGCTCCTTGTCAGCTCGCTACAGCTTAATTCTCTCTGTCACTGGGAGCTGCTGAAGGAGGTCGCGGCCATTTAAAAATAGTTTTTTCGGGAGCCCTAAAACATGGCTTTGCTTGGAAACCAAATACAGGGGGGGCGGGGACAGAGGACATGGTCCGTCTCCCAGCCTCACGGTGTGAGTTTGTCTTAGAAAAAGGATTTGCCTTCTGTGGCCCTGGGTGCGGGACCCCTCCCCTCCCAACCCGACCGGGGAAACCTCATGATTCTCCTCTAAGGAGCCGTGACTTGCTCTCACAATTTAAATTTTTCTGGGCTGGATGATAGGTTTTACCTGGGGCCCCGAAGACAAGCACAGACAGGTGTCTGAGACTGGTGGGCTTCCATTTCTTTCTTTCTTTCTTTTTTTTCTTTTTAAAAAAAAAAATATTTTATTGCTTTTTCACAGAGAGAAAGAGAGAGGGACAGAAAGCTAGAAACATCAATGAGAGAGAATCATCGATCAGCTGCCTCCTGCACCCCCCCCACTGGGGGATGCGCCCGCAACCAAGATACACGCCCCTGACCAGAATCGAACCCGGGACCCTTCCGTCCGCAGGCCGACACTCTATCCACTGAGCCAAACCGGTTTCGGCTGGGCTTCCATTTCTTGCCCCCTTTGGAGATTAGATCTTCCCCCTCTCCTGCTAAAAACATGCAGAGGGGTGGAAAGACACCAAAGAATGGATGGGTTGCATGTTTATTATTTGAAGATAACATCTCAACACCAAGGAGCACTACATATTTTTAACCCCAGTAGGGATGGTCCCAACGATCCTTAAACTGCCATCTCTCCTTTATTTATCTTTTTTTTTTTCTTTCCCCTAATGATTCTAGTGAAAGCAACCTTCTCAGGAAAGGTAATACGCGCATGCCCTGATTCCTCTCGGCCAGTGAATCTCTTTGGAAATTACCAATAATTTACCCTTCCTCTCACCTTTCTCCTGCCATTGGGTTTCTCCCTCCCACCCCCACCCCCATTGCCTTTTTTTTTTTTTTTTTTTTCCCCAGGAGAAAAACAAAATTTTTAAGATACTGCCACCCACCCTCCTGTTTTAGCTTTACAAATCCTGAGGCCTGGGAGTTCTCGATGCCCTGACATACCTGTGGACCTGACCTCCTGCGGTCACTCCGCTGTGAGAGGAAGGGCTGGGGGCCCGGTGACACTCCACTGGGCCTCTGGGACCTCAGACTGGCCCCTGGAGGCCCGCCGACACCTGGGCAACCCCGCAGGCAGGGAGCATCTTTGTGCTTTCTGACCGGCCGCCTTGCCTTTTGGTGAACAGCTCAACTGGACGAGGCGCCGATTTTTGTCAGCAATTAATGTTGAGCAATCGTGTGTTTAATGTTCCCAGGCATGTGGCTGGAACCTTTTGAAGGCGAAGGGTGGAAGGCGACAACCTGTTTGTAAGTCAATTCTTTGCCAATTTTGTTTCCTGCGGTGCTCTCTTGGAGAAAAAAAGAAAGAAAGAAAGAAAGAAAACACAATGAAAAGAATTTTATTTCTTCATCAGCATTTGTTTCCACCACCCAGCTGGTTTCTCTTGGGCTCAGCAACAATGAGGGGATTCTTACCTCCCTCTGCTGACATACAACCAAAAAAATCCCCCCACCCCACCCCCAAACTACAAAGATTCTCTCTGGTGCCATGGTGCCTGTTAATGCAGAGTGGCTCGGGTGATCTCCCCAAATTTGAAAAGAAAAAGCACCTTAGGAGTTTTACTGAAGGAGTCTAAAATCAGATGTGAGTGAGGGTATGGGGAGAGGAGGGCCTGTCTGTCCTCTGCTCTAGGAATTGGCAATTTGTTTCCAAATCGGTTGGCCTTTATTCTGGAGTCGGGGGTGGGGCTGAGACGCCCAAACCCTGCTTCCCAGGAGGTTGGGAACTGCCTCAGGCAGGAGGGCCTCTCTCCTTTTTAAACTCCCGAGGACACTGATCTGGTGACTGGAAGAAGTCATTAGCTGCATACTATTCCAGCAATAAAACCGGCCTCTTGGGAAAGTAGCTGGAGCCAAGGAAACCGCTAGATGATGTTCCCAACGCCATGCATCCCCCCTCCCCCCTCCCCTCTCCCCCAGGAGCTCAAAAGCATGCGGCAGCCAGAATCTCATTCCAAAGCTTACCATCCACCAGAGGCAGGGAGGTCAAATGGACCCAATACACAGATGGGAGAGGTGAGGCCCCAAATATGGGAAAAGGGCCTTGCGTCTGGAAACTGAACCCGCGGGGCCTGGATGAGGAGCTGAGAGCTGGGTTGGGGCCCTTGCCAGCGGGCACTGTGAGAGAGGCAGGAACGTGGTGTTGAAGGGCACGTGGTGGGCCTGGTTTTTGTCCCACACGGAGGATGTGGCCCGTTGATTGTCAGCAGAGAACGTTAGGAGTGTACACTCGGCTTAATTAACATCCAGCTCCCTGGGCCGAAGAGGTGGAGAGGGGTTCCTGCCCCTGCAGAGGTCTCTTGGGGCGGACACACCCTTGGCGAGAGGGCAGGCAGGCAGGTCAGGAGTGAGTGTGGACGTGCAGGGTCTGTGTACAGCCTGGGGAAGAGCACCCAGAGATGGGAGAGAGACCACCCTCCCACACTGTGAGTCCTCCCTCACCCGCTCAGGATGCAGTTTCCGGAAGGTTCATCTGTGCCAGGGCTGGAAGGTTCATCTGTGGTATTGCTTGCTTCCCTGGAGGCCCGTTGTCACCTGCGGGCCCCAGCCCTTCCTCTTATAGTAGAGTCGCAGGAGGTCAGGTCCCACAGGTATTTCAGGGCATCGAGAACTCCCAGGCCTCAGGATTTGAAAAGCTAAAACAGGAGGGTGGGTGGAAGTATCTTAAAATTTTTGTTTTTCTCCCGGAGAAAAACAAAGCAGTCCTCCCTCGCTCACTCAGAATGCAGTTTCCGGAAGGTTCATCTGTGGCATTGCTTGCTTCCCATCTTTCGCTGCAATCTCACCCATATAGACGCTGCGTGCTACCACCCATCGGCATTCCCCTGGGTTCCAGGCCTTTTCATAGTTCTGATACACAAAGCTGTCACCACCTGTCCTTCGTCCCCTCTAAGAAACGGCCAAAAAGGGATCTCTTGTCTGAACTCCTGCTCCAGACCTGGGGTGTGTCCAGGAACTTGTGTCCAAGGGAGTTGCCTGGGAATGCAGGTCCTGGTGGTGGTGGTGGTGGTGGTGGTGGTGGTGGTGATGAAGGTGAAGGAGCAGGAGGTGGGCCCCGCCCCCAGGGTGGAGAGGCCACACCCCTCCACCCTCATTGGTCCTCCTGGTGTGGCATTTCCTCCAGTGCAGGAGATGCTCGATAGGTAGCCTGTCTGCACATGGACTTGGGTGAGGTTTGGGCATTGATTTCTGGTTTTCAGGGGAGGGTGGGATAGCAGAGTCTGTGCAAGATAAAAAAAATTAAAAGAAGAATGACAGGAGCCCGTTTCTGTTGTAGCTGGAGTCAGGCAGTGGCTCGCATTTGTGGGCGCCCGCACCCTCCTCAGCAGGTCAGGGGACAATTCTGTTTGCCAACGCACAAAGCCGACCCCATCCTTCCGGGGGCGCGCAGCTCGAGGAACCTTGCAATGCTCACGCCCAGGCCTTTTCCTCCCCTCTTCCCTCTCATTTGTGCATGCTGCCGGGACCTTCCTGTATCCAGCGCCTCCCCTTGTTTTCCTCACACCATTTGTGCTCTTGCTATGATGATGATGAAAATAAAAACTCGCCCCCCTAGGAGCCCCCACCCCCTCAATTCTCTCCCTCCTTTTCCCTTTGCCCTCTGGAAACTGACCCCCCCGCCCCCCCGGGTCTTTGTTTCCAGGTGCAGCCCAAATTCCGCTACCCCTTCTACTATGAGATGTGCTGGTATGTCTTGGAGAGATACGTGTACTGTGTGACCCAGAGGTCCTACCTCACTCAGGAATACCAGAGAGAATCCATGCTGATTGGTGAGTGGACCACAGGGCCAACCGCCTTGACCGCTCTGGCTGGGCCAGAAACCATTTTTTTTTTTTTTGGGGGGGGAGCCCTTGAGAGTCTTTGGGTTCCGGGAAAATCTCTTGAGCCAGAGTGTCGGGCAGATTCCTTAGAGACACCTCGGTCAGATTCCCACCTGGAATGTGGCGTCCATGAAATTACAACCCCAGCCGAGTCCCATGAAATTACAACCCCAGCCGAGTACCAGGTCACGCTGGTGACTGTGCGGATGTGGGACGGGGCCAGTCCTGGGCGTGGCTGCCGAAGCGAGATCCCCTCGGAACTGAGCATCCCTGTTCCTTTTATTCCTCGGTAGCTACCGACTGACCGTCCGACTCCCTGTGCCCCGGGGGCTGGGTTTTTGTCTACATGAGAGCAGGCCCACGAGATGCAGCCAGCCCCCCAAATCCCGGGCCGACTTTGAGCCAGCCGGACGGACGGGTGACCAGGACTGGAAACACAAGCCTGGCGGAGCAGCGGGTGGTTCTCAGCAGCAGCTGTAGCGCCATGCCCCGCTGCTGTTCCTTAAAGAGACCCCCCCCCAAAATGCTCAGTCCTTGTATCCTGACTCACAGATGCCTGCCCCAAAGCTGCACCTAGCTATGACAGCCCTCTCCTTCCCCTTTGCCTTTGAGCTGTCACTGCTGCAGAGGTTTTTTTTTTTTTTTTTTTTTTTTTTTTGTTTTAATATATTTTATTGATTTTTTACAGAGAGGAAGAGAGAGGGATAGAGAGTTAGAAACATCGATGAGGGAGAATCATTGATCAGCTGCCTCCTGCACACCCCCTACTGGGGATATGCCCGCAACCAAGGTACATGCCCTTGACCGGAATCGAACCTGTGACCTTCCAGTCCGCAGGCTGACGCTCTATCCACTGAGCCAAACCGGTCTCGGCTGCTGCAGAGTTTTATTGGATGCGGATCCGCTGTGCCTCCGTTACTGCATCTTTCTCACCACGGGAAAGAAAAATGCTATGGGGCTGCATGATTGCTCCTGTTATCTCCAGGATTTTTAGGTTCTTTTTAAAAAATATATATTTTTATTGATTTTTTACAGAGAGGAAGGGAGATAATTAGAGAGCTAGAAACGTTGATGAGAGAGAAACATCGATCAGCTGCCTCTTGCACACCCCCTACCGGGGATATGTCCGCAACCAAGGTACATGCCCTTGACCGGAATCGAACCTGGGACCTTTCAGTCTGCAGACCGACGCTCTACCACTGAGCCAAACCGGCTTCGGCTCTTTTTTTTTCCTCTGTCATCAAACCTCCTTCCTTTCCTTGACTCCCATCCTTAGTGCCTTTGGGGGTGGGTTTCAGGTGGGCATAGGATCGGGAACATGTTTCTGCCTGGTTTTATTGGCAAGTGCTCCTTTGCCTCCTGAAAACTCAGTTTTGTCGGGAGTGGGGGTGGGGTGGGGGTCTGTTTTGAGTTACGTTCCTGTCAGATGATAACATATTCAGGTGTGAAAAATGCCCAAACCCTGCAACCCGCTCTTTCTGGAGTCTCCAGCCGGGCCGGAGATGGAAATGATTTTGAAATAGCGTGAGAGCTGGTGTGCGGGGACCAGAGGCTGGATTTTGGTGGCAATCCCAGGCCAGGGAGTGAGAGTCGCTTCTCTCATTTGGGCATGAGGGTCGGAGAAGAACATTCCTGATTCGGAGAGGCAATCTTGAGCCAGAGTTTGGGGTCATCGGTGCCCATTTTTTTCTTAAATTTTCTTGCCACTGTTTCCCCCGCCTCTCTAGTCCCTCAACCAAGGAGAAGAGGGGGTGTTAGGGAGACACACCTCATTGACCAAATGCCAGCTGTGTGCCAGGAGCTGTGTTCTGTGAGGCCTTACTTAATCCTCACAACAGATCTTTGGAGGACCTCAGTGTTTATCCTATCTAATTCTATATCATAAAGGCTAATATGCAAATTGTCCCTTCGACCAGCAGGCAGGCCGGCCAACCGCCTGTGTCCCCTCCCCCTGGCCAGGCTGGCCGGACCCCACCCATGCATGAATTCATGCACTGGGCCTCATGCGTGAATTTTCCCACTGTCTGGACATTCCAATGAATGGGAACGTACATCATATATGCTCTTTTATGTTATTTTTATATGTTAAAAAAAATAAAATGCCAGCCAAAACCAGTTTGGCTCAGTGGATAGAGTGTCAACCTGCGGACTGAAAGGTCCCGGGTTCAATTCTGGTCAAGGGCATGTACCTTGGTTGCGGGCACATCCCCAGTAGGGGGGAGTGTATGAGAGGCAGCTGATCGATGACTCTCTCTCATCCATCTTTCTAACTCTCTATCCCTCTCTCCTCTCTATAAAAAATCAATAAAAAATATTTTTAAAAAAAGATGTGGTAATAAAATAAAATAAAATAAAATACCAGAGAGGTGAAGCATCTTGTGTGGGTGCACATGACTGGAGGTAGCTGAGCTGGTATTTGAGCCTGTGTCTGACTGACCCCAACCTTTCTAGAAGTGAGGGAGGTGTAGACGGTTAGAACTATTCAGAAAAGCTGGATCTCCAGGGTAAAGGGCGGGAGGGGGAGGGGAGGCAAGGGATTGGAGGTCACATGACTTTCAGCATTGAACCTAGGGTGTTCATCTCAGTCTTCCTTTGTGATCCCTCCACACACACCCCCCCCCCCCCCCGTAGATGCCCCAAGAAAGCCCAGCATAGACGGCTTCTCATCCGATTCCTGGCCGGAAATGGAGGAGGAGTCTTGTGAGCAGCAGCCCCAGGAGGAGGAGAAGGAGGAGGAGGAGGAGGAGGAGGAGGAGGAGGAGGAAGAAGAGGGTGCAGAGAAGGTGCCCCAGCCACCTGCCGATGGCCCTGCCTCATCCACCAGCATCCCCTCTGAGGACCAGGAGCCCCCTGGGAAGAAGCCCAAAGCACCTGCCCTGCGGTTCCTCCGGAGGACTCTGTCTAATGAGTCCGAGGAGAGCGTCAAGTCCGCGACGATGCCCGCAGACTACCCGAGGGCGCCCGCGGGCTCTCCCGCCACCGAGGTCTCTGCCCAGTGGACCCACCTCACCGAGTTTGAGCTGAAGGGCCTGAAAGCGCTGGTGGAGAAACTGGAGTCCCTCCCGGAACACAAGAAGTGCGTCCCCGAGGGCATCGAGGACCCCCAGGCCCTCCTGGAGGGCGTGAAGGTGGGCAGGGAGCCACGTCGGGGGCTGTGGAGCCGAGGGCTTGGAAGGTTCTGTTCAAGACATAGGTCTTGCCGAAACCGGTTTGGCTCAGTGGATAGAGCGTCGGCCTGTGGACTGAAGGGTCCCAGGTTCGATTCCGGTCAAGGGCATGTACCTTGGTTGCAGGTACATCCCCGGTAGGGGGTGTGCTGATCGATGATTCTCTCTCATCGATGTTTTTAGCTCTCTATCCCTCTCTCTTCCTCTCTGTAAGAAAATCAATAAAATATATTAAAAAAATAAAACAAAAAACAAAAGCAAAACATAGGTCTTGGAGGGCAACTCAGCCCAGGCTGGCTGGGAGCAGACCTTCTCGGGGCACAGCCACGCCTAGAGAGGGGCCTCTGGTCCGAGGAGGCTCACCCAGGTGGCCCAGTGGAGGCCACCATGGGGATCTGTGGGAATCTGGAGGAAGATGGCTTGGTGGTTGACAGTGAGTTCTTTCTTGTACTTGTTGACATGTGAGGGTTTGCCAACAGTAGTCCCGATGGGCGCATCACGTGTTGGTTTTGGGTTCGGATCTGCCATCCTGGTCGGGGAGACTTTTGTGTCCTGGGTTGGCTTCCTCTGGAACACGCATCCGTTTCCCATGAGCAGGTTGTACATCCTGGCCCGCCTCAAGGTGGCCAGCTAATGTGGGCCACATGGCCACCCGGGGTCCAGAGTTCTCCAAGTAAAGCCTGATTATTGATCCAGCTTTCATTGAGCTGTGCTACCCATTGTGGAACAGAAAGAAGAGGGTCATAGTCACTGCCCTTGGGCGATTCACTGTTTATATAGCAGGAAAGCAGGCAGGTGAAGAAATCAGGAGACATCCCTGACTGGTTTGGCTCGGTGGATAGAGCGTTGGCCTGCAGACTGAAGGGTCCCAGGTTCGATTCTGGTCAGGGGCATGTACCTTGGTTGCAGGCACATCCCCAGTAGGGGGTGTGCAGGAGGCAGCTGATTGATGTATCTCTCTCATCGATGTTTCTAACTCTATCCCTCTCCCTTCCTCTCTGTAAATAATCAATAAAATATATATTAAATAGAAATCAGGAGACAGAGAATGAAGTGCCACTGAGCATGTTGTGTGTACCTAGAGCATAGGAGCTGGCCAGGGCTCTGGGGTAGTTATGCAGAAGGCATTTGAGCTGGGCTTTGAGGATGCATAGGAGTCCTCCCGATGGGAAGGGCTGCAAGAGGCAGAGTGCTGACGACCAGGTGTTTACGAAAAAGGAAATGCGCTGGGCAGCCTTGTCCTGTTGTCCTCATAATCCTAACGTTTGTGGAAAGCTTACTCCTTGCCGGGTACCAGGGCTAGGCAAGTGGTAGTTGCCCTTACCATCTGCCCTTCCAGGATGAGGAAGTAGTTTCAGAAACGTTAAGGGGCGGGCTGAGGTGACAGAGCAGGGTGAGGACTCGGGAATGCCTCCAGAACTCCTGTGTGGACATACTCCGGGAACTCCCTTAGCTTTGCTAAGGCTTTTTTGGAGTGAAGCTTCAGAGGCATTTGAGCTTCCTTCTCCAATGTCTGATTCCCAAGAAAATCCAGCTGCCTGCTGGGATTTGAAACGGAATTGAAGTCTCTTTTTTGATGTCTGCAAACTCTGCCCAGGGTTTGTTAATTAGCTCAGTTATTCATTGAGGACACATTGTGTGAGGCTGTGGGATATAGAAATAGTAAGACTGTCCTCCCCTCGGTACTCAGTGACCAGGGGTCTAACAGACATGAGATGTGGGGCCCACATCAGGGAGTCTGACAGATACCACCAGCAGAGGGAGCCAGTGTACGGAATCACTAATCCAGGTACATTTCACTTGGATAGAGCAGGTACATCTACAGGTGTTGTGAAATTCAAGTTTTATAACTCAGGGAAATTGTCGAGTAAGAGAACTCTATGGTGAGTATTTCTGTAAAGCAAATCTTTACTTGCTCATGGTTTTTTTTCATTGACTCTTGACTTTTTTTTAGAGGTGGCTGGCCTCTCTTGAGATTTTTAGGAAAATCTACTTATACACACAAAATTTTGCATGCAATGTCAGGGGGTCTTGGACACCTGAGCCTGTTCCTGGACCCCAGGTTAAGAATCCCTAATCTTGCCTTGACCGGTCTGGCTCAGTGGATAGAGCGTTGGCCTGTGGACTGTGCCTTGGTTGCGGGCACATCCCCAGTAGGAGGTGTGCAGGAGGCAGCTCATCGATGTTTCTAACTCTCCATCCCTCTCCCTTCCTCTCTGTAAAAAATCAGTAAAATACAATATATTTAAAAAAATAAATATGTACATGGTAGAAAAATTGGTACCCTACACATTCTATTTCACCTTATTGTAACTGTTACTATCTAATAGGCATTTTAAAAACTATTTTCTACCAATCAACTTTGTGTTTTAGATTTATAGAAAAATTCAGCAGATAGTACAGTTTCCATATACCTTTGCACATACCCAGGTCCCCCTATTGTTAACATCTTACAGTGCACTTGTTATAATTAATGAGCCAGTGTTGATACATTGTTATAACTGAGGTCTCTAGTTTGTTCACATCTCCTCAGTTTTTACCTCTGGCCTTTATGGGCTTGGGATACCTCCCAGGGCACCATCCTACGTCTCCTCTTCTGTCTCCTTAGGCTCCTCTTGGCTGTGACCGTTCTCAGACTTCCCGTTTTTATTGACTTTGACAGGCTTGAGGCTTGTTGGTCAGGCATTTTGTAGAAAGTCCCTTTTTGGGGAATTTGTGGCTTTGTGTATTTATTTTCAGTTGTTTACTGGACGCTTACTATAGGTTAGTCATTGTGTGAGGCTTTGGGGAGATAGCAGTGAACCAGGACATTGACAAGTGGCATTCACACGTTAGTGGCGTGGACTGAGTTTCTCCTGAGCGTGTGGATGGTGGGGTGGTGGTGGGCTTTGTGCAGAGCTCCCGGGGTGCTTCTAACTGGCTTAGGTCTGGCCTCCAGCCCCCCACAGAAGTCTCCTCCCCCCCTTACCCTGGGCTAATATGGCTCCTGTGTTTGTCCACAGAATGTCCTGAAGGAGCATGCTGATGACGACCCCAGTTTGGCCATCACCGGGGTCCCCGTGGTCACCTGGCCGAAGAAGACTCCAAAGGTAAGACGCAGGGCGCCCGGCGCTGGGGGACCATGTCCACGACCTTTCACATCTGTGTGGTGAATGTTGACGTTTTCGGGGGGGATTCCTGGGAGAGGGCGCTCCAGGTAAGATGGTTGTAGTGATTTGTTCCTTTGCACGTGTTTGGTTTTCGAAAGAGATCCTTCTCCCTGGCGTGAGAACTGCAGGCAGTGCCTCCTGGTGGTCACTCAGGAAACTGGGGTGAAGTGATGCCTCACCTTTCCCTGCCGTCAATTTTCTTCTTTCCTGTTTTCTTTCTCTCTCCCGTCCCCCCCTTCACCTCTGCTTTCTTTTCTTCCAGCTGCTTCATGCAGTTTTCTCCTCTTTTGAAAGTGACTTTTTTCTTTTTGTGAAATGGATGGATGCTTATCGTAAAAAAGTCTAACCAAATAGGCAAGGATAAAGATACTGGGAAGAGCGCTAGCCGGTTTAGCTCAGTGCATTGAGCATCCGTCCACGGACTAAAGAGTCATGGGTTCAGTTCCGGTCAAAGGCACGTACTTGGTTTGCAGGCTTGATCCCAGGCCAGCCCCGGCAGGGGCAAGTGCGGGAGGCAACCAATCCATGTGTCTCTCACGTCGATGTTTCTTTCCCTCTGTCTCTCCCACTCCATTCCACTCTCTAAAAATCAATGGAAAAATATCCTTGGGTGAAGATTAACAAAAAAAGAAAAAGAACCGTAAGTGGTTTGGCTCAGTGGATAGAGCCTCAGCCTGTGGACTGAAGGGTCCCAGGTTTTATTCCGGTCAAAAGCATGTACCTTGGTTGCAGGCACATCCCCAGTAGGGGGTGTGCAGGAGGCAGCTGATTGATGTTTCTCTCTCATCGATGTTTCTAGCTCTTTATCCCTCTCTCCTCTTCTCTGTAGAAAATCAATAAAATATATTAAAAAAAAAAAAGAAAGAAAAGAAAAGAAGAAAGGAGAGAGAAACATGAATGATGACACAGAGTCATTGACTGGTTGCCTCTTGCGTACTCGGGATCGGACCCACAACCTGGGCATGTGCCCTGATCGGGAATTGAAGCGTCAACTTTCGGTACCTAGGAAGATACGCAACCAATTGGCCCGCACCAGCCAGGGCTCTTCCTACCTGTTTAAATGTGGCTACAAAAGAGTTTAAAATCCGTATGTGGCTCCCATTCTGTTTCTATTGGACAGTGCTGTTCTAGGTTATTCTTTTTACCTTTGTTTATCCCCTTAGGGTGTAATTCATTCCTAAATGTGGATCCACTAGGGAGAAGGGCACTCGTTCCTGTGGGTATTGGATTCTCGTACCCTGACGCTTAGTGGGAATTCAGGAGGCAACGGGAATGGAAGAGGATTCGCCTCCCTGACTTCTGCCTTTCGGTCCCCAGTCCGTGGAAGCGTTGTAGGGTTTTAAAAATTGGCTTTCCCCGACGTGGGCAATAAATATAAATGCCATTTAGCAGACCACAAACTGTTCTTGCAGGCCTCGCACCTTGAAACAACCCCGCCAGGCCCCACAGCTGCGCTGAACCCGAAGAGGAAGCCGTGGCTTTGCCTCACTGCCTCCCGAGGAAGGAGTAGGGTTTGCAGAATGTGGGCTGTTAGAGAAACAAACTCACCATTACCCACTGTCATCTCACAGTCCATGGAGAGGTCCACGGGGGAAGTCACAGCAGGACTACAGATGTCTCTGTCGTCTGTGCCTGAGACCCTCAGGCCACTCCTCAGGGGCATATAGGCATTTAAACACACACACACACACACACACACACACACACACATACACACACACTCGAACCTCTGCCCTCTTTCCTCCAGAGGCCTGAAAACAGCAAGCTGCTTCTGGAGGGAGTAGCTATTATCCCAGGAGGTCCCTTACCCCGAGAAGGACCGATTATAAGCACTGGCCTGTACCCAAGTTGGGCCTGGATGGGAAAAGTTGGAGCCCTTAGGCATCTGAGAAAGAGTGAGTGGGAGGGAGAAGGAATAACTTTTGACATTCAGCAACACTTATGGGGTATCTGTCATTTTTTAATAAAACAAATGTCATTCCCATACCATACAGTTCTCCCACTAAAAGTGCACAATGAGCTGTTTTTAGTATGTTGAAAATGTTTAAAGAGTTGTACAAGCCATCACCATAATCTGTTAGATAATTTTTGTACCCCCTTCCCCTAAGCTTTCTTTTGTTTGTTTGTTTGTTAATCCTCACCCGAAGATATTTTTCATTGATTTTTAGGGAAAGAGGGAAAGACAGAGGGAAACATCGATGTGTAAGAAACACATCGATTGGTTGCCTCCTGCACGCTCCCAGACCAGGGCCGAGGCCAGGGAGGAGCCTGCAACGAGCTACGTGCCCTTCACTGGAGTCAAACCCAGGATCCTTTGGTCTGAAGCAGGCTGATGCTCTATTCCCTGAGCCAAACCAGCTAGTGCCCCCTGAGCTTGCTTTTCCCAGCCATCGCCAATTTACTTTCCTTCTCCATGGATTTGCCTATTCTGGGCATTTCGTAGAAATGGAGTCGTACAGTCTATGGCCTTCTGTGATTGGCTTCTTCCACTTAGCGCAATATTGGTGAGCTTCCTCCAAGTTTAGCATGCATCAGTACTGTATTCCTTTATATGGCCGAGTAATATTCTCTTGTATGGCCACATATCACATTCGGTGTGTCCATTCATCTGCTGATGGGCACTCGAGCTATTTCTACTTTACGGCAATGGTGAACAGTGCTGCTCTGAGCATTTGTGAGCAGGTTTTTACGTGAGCCTGTGTCTTCGTGTCTCTTGGGCGTAGAACTAGCTGGGCAGATGGTACCTCTATGTTTCCCTTTTTGAGGAACTGGCAGGCAGTTGTCCACAGTGGCTGCCCCTTTCTCCATTCCCGCCAGCTGTGTACGAGGACTCCCATTTCTCCACGTCCTCACCCACACTTATTTGTCTCTTTTTGATTAGGGCCATGCCAGCTCGGTCTTCTTTCTTCTTAATTTAGGTTTATGTTTTCTATCATTTCTTTGAAGTTGGTTGTGTGGGTTTGGCAGGGCCACCCTGACAGCGTACCACAGATCACGTGGCTTCAGCGACAGGAGCTCATTTCCTCACCGCCGCACCGGAGGCCAGGGGTCTGAGTATTCCTTCCGAGGACTGTCTTTGGCGTGTAGACGGCTGCTGTCCCTGTGTCTTCACATGTTCTTCCCTTTCTGTGTATCTGTGTCCTAACCTCCTCTGTTTATAACGACACAGCCATACTGAGTTAGGGCCCCGCCGTAACGACGGGTTTTAACTTAGTTACCTTCTTAAAGACATATCTCCATTTGGAGGTTCGACATAGGAATGTGGGGGTTGGGCACAATTCAGCCCACAGCATTTATTGTAAATGATTTCAGAGTCCAAAAAGGTATAAACAATAGACTAATGAATATCATGTCCTTCCCACCCCTTGGCCCCCAGTTCTAGAAATAAATGATTTCCAGGGCAGCCCAAACCCCCTGGATGTCCCTCCTCAGTGTATGAACCAGTGTTTAGATCTTATTTAACCCTTATGAGGATGCTAGGGGGTGGGCAGTCTCACCCCCATGGTGCCGTGGAGGCTGGGGACTCGGAGAGGTGCCCTGGCACACTTGGGGCCACACAGCTTGTGACCAGTAAGGCGTTGTTTTTTTTTTGTCCCCGGACGTGTTTCTCTGCTCGGAGGAACTCAATGAAATGTGGCGGAGGGGAGGGGGAGAGGAGGCCCCGTGCTATATTTATGCGTTTCCTGGCCCGTGAGGTTAAAAAGTTAACGGGAACGGAAGACGTAAGTAAACGACTGACTGCCCGGGCCGCCCGAGGTCTCCTGATTCCCAGGTTTGCAGCCGGCTTCTTCTCAGTTTCATGCAGGTTGGGTTGAAAGATCAAGGGTGTCCGCTGAGGCTGTCAGGATGCGAGGTAGGGAGCAGCCCCGGGCTTGGGTCAGGTTACTTAACGAGTAATTAATGAGAAATGATGATTAGCCAGACGTGCTTTGATCTCCCACCTCGGCTCCCGGCAGAACCCGGGTCCTTTTCTGGAAGTGATTAGGCGCCGTGAGGCCGTTTCTGATGCGGCGTCTTCCAAATCAAAGATGCTACTGAATCACCGTCCGTCGCCGCCGCCGCGCACTTGATTGGCTGCTTCCTCCGGCGGGCGACGGGTTCGTTTGATCCATCTGCACTCTGGCCGCTTCCTTTTATGACCAGGTGGCGGGATTGGAGGGGGGGTGGGGGTGGGGGCGCTGTCTGTGACCTTAAGCACCAGGCCCAGAGAACGGAGCTTATTGGAAGCCCGACCTGTGACCTCGGGAGCCAGTTGACCTTGTGCTCAGTAGCCGGGCCCTGGAACCTGGCCAGCATGCCGGTTCATTCCCGGGAAGGAAACTGAGGAAGGGGGGGGGGCGGCGTGTGGGGGAGGCCGAGCTCAGGCAGCCTGCGGAGAGAGAGAGAGCCTGCCAAAGCGGTGTCCTGCGTCTTAATCCATTATCTCGAGTGGCCAAAGCAGGCTGCCACTTGAATTTCAATGATTGGCAATTTCTTTGGAGTGCGGGAGCAGCGAGGCCGGCCTGTGTGCGCGCCAGTGCCGTGGCTGGGGACGCGGGGACAGTCTCGCCAGCGGGCACTGGACCGGCTTCCTCACGAGGATGTTGGGGGGCTCACACAGGAACCCCGGGAGGAAGCGACACGCACACGCCTGACGTGTGTGTCACCCTTGGCTCGGCTCGGCCCCGCGGTCCCTTCCCCTTCCTCCGCAGCGGGGCCGTTAGCTCCGGGAGGCGGTATGTCTGGGAGGGGGGGCCTCGGGAGGGACCAAGCCCTTCACGGAAGGAGAGGCACAGAATCCGTTCTGTGCGCTTCCTGTTCCTGCTCGGCTCCCGGTTCCTGTCACCCCCGGAGGAATGAAGTGGGGGTACAGCTGGCAAGGAGAACCACGGCCATCATGTCATCCATGCAGGGCCAGGTGGCTTAGACAGGCAGCATGGTCCAGCGAGGACCGGCCCGCAGGCGTCATCAGCTCTGTCTGGGGAACAAGGGAAGGAAAGGCAGCTTCCTGGGCCCTGCCCCGGACACTGGGATGTGGGAGGGTGGGCGGGCCCGGGAACCTGCATGTTGTAAGTGCATTGTGGGTAATTCTCTTGCACAGCTAGGATAAGCTCCAGGGTCAGACGCATCTGGACATCGACTCCTAGGTCTGCCACTGAACTCACATGGAAAGGGGGCTGTCTGTAAAACACCCCAATGGGAGGCCATCAGTCACGGACGGCAAATGAAACGGGTTTTTGCGATGACGGTTTCTAAGTCAACAGCATCACCCTGAATCTGTCCCCCAGAAGGCGGGCGGTTTTCTCAGCAGAAACGGAAGACACAGGAGGAAGAACTAGGAGCAGAGCAAGGGGCGAGCCGTGCAGAGACTTTTCCATCCCCAAGTTATTGTTGGCTGGCGCTAAGACTTAATTTCCAGCAAGGGTCCAGACAGCTTAGTTTCCCTGCCGTGGTCACGGGCTGTGCGTCAGAAATCAGAGGGCACCCTGGCCTCTCTGGCTCCTGGGTGGGTTCAGCCATTGGGAGGAACCGGGCGGAGGATGGAACCTGGGAGCAGAGAGAGGCTGGGGGACTCATTCTCCCAGTGTCCTCCCCACGGGATCCTTCCAGGCGGGCGGTTTCCTTCCGTTGAGACCAGCGCTCCTCTCCCACGGCCTTCGCCAGCTTTTCTCCTGGTTTCTAGGGACCATTCCCACCCCGAGCCCCGTGGTCAGCAAACTGCGGCTCTTTGGCCCCCTGAGTGTGGCTCTTCCACAACATACCACGGCCCCGGGCGAGTCTATGTTTGAAGAAGTGGCATCAGAAGAAGTTTAAGTTGAAAAAATTTAGCTCTCCAAAGAAATTTCATTCGTTGTCCTGTTGGTATTTGGCCCTGTTGACTGATGAGTTTGCCCACCACTGCCCTAGCCCATCGGCCAAAGCGAGGTAACAGCTTATCACTGTCTGCAGCTCCAGGCCTTGTTGGTGTCTCTAACCCGACTGCACTCTGCTCTGCATGTTGAGCTTCTGTTGAAGTTTCCTCCGTGAACCTGGTGGGAGGGAGCTGGGGTGCCATCCATTTCCTGCCAAGATCGTGTCTGATTGCCCCCCCCCCCACTCCCCCTACCCCCGGTTTTTCTCTCCACTGGATGTCCACATTCTGCTCTGGATTTTGTTGCCTGTCTGTCCTAAGCTTCCACTAGCTTCTTGAGATTGACGCTCGCCTGTTAAGTATTTTTTTTCTAATATATTTTTTTTAATTGATTTTGTACAGAGAGGAAGGGAGAGAGATAGAGTTAGAAACATCGATGAGAGAGAGTCATCGATCAGCTGCCTCTTGCACACCCCCTACTGGGGATATGCCCGCAACCAAGGTACATGCCCTTGACCGGAATCGAACCCGGGACCTTTCAGTCCCCAAGCCGACGCTCTATCCATTGAGCCAAACCGGTTTTGGCTAAGTTTTTCTTTTTAAAAAATGTGTTTTTATTGATTTCAGAGAGAAAGGGAGAGAGAAACATCCATGATGAGAGGGAGTCATTGATAGGCTGCCTCCTGCACGCCCCCTACTGGGGATCGAGCCCTGCAACTTGGGCATGTGCCCTTGACTGGAATCGAACCTGAGACCCTTCAGTCCACAGGCCAACGCTCTATCCACTGAGCCAAACCAGCTGGGGCTGGGGCCGTTCATTCTTTATGTATTTTTGTATCTTGTCTTGCATGATTGATCCCAGAGAGCACGGGCCTGGGAAATGTGTGTTGAGTGAATGAACTTGATAGCAAGGTCTTCCTAGAGCTTCTAAAAGATAAAGTTGTGTTCAGTCCCTTTCAGTCCCTTTGATCTCCAAGTGCATGCTCCTGTCCCCACCCCCGCAGGCCTCCCTTTGGTGAGAGGAAGTGCCTCTCCTTAATTTAACTTTTGTTTCCACTCCCACTGAGAAGGGCTCCTTGGCCCTCCCTGGACCCTTTTCTCCCTGAAGTGTAGGCCTTTCTCCCACCGACTTAGCGAGAGCCTGGCTCCCCTGGAATCGTGCAGCCACCGCCTGTACCGTGGCACGGCCCCTGCACTGGGACCTTAAGACAGCGTTCAGCCGAAATAACCCGTAATTAAAGTCTGTAGCCCAGGGTTTCTTTTCTTCGTCTGTAACCTGCTTCGCTGTCTGTGCTAATAATGCCAACGACAGTTCTTGGAAAGCAGTTGCAGTGCTGAGGGCTCCTGCCTTCGGTGGAGGCATTAGAAAGCCAGGCCGGCGCCGGAAGTGATGGAGGGCCGGCCACGATCACGGTTATGTTTCTGGGGTCACGGCCCATCCTTCCGTCTTTTCTTTCCGTCCAACGTCCTCGTCTATTTTCCCCGTTGAAAGGGGGACACTCGGTCACTGGCGCTGGGAGTGCGTTGTCCTGTTCTTTCCCCCCCCCCTTCTCTATCCTTTGGCTTTGTTTGAAAGATGGATGGAGGTGCCACCCAGTGATGTCAGGTCATCTTTCTCCAGAGTCAGCTGATCTGGAGGAAAAGGTGTATGATTTGGTGAACACAGGTGACAGGTTTACATTGTTTAATTTTGGTCTCGTGGTACAAAAGTGGGCAGGGCAAGTCTATGTGTTGGGACAGAGGAAGCAGGTGGGTACCCCTGAACCTAATACAAAATGATACTGAACGTGAACTGTAATTGAAAAAAGGAATTTTTTTATTTTTTTATTTTTTTATTTTTTTATTTTTATTTTTATTTTTTTAAATATATTTTTATTGATTTTTGTACAAAGAGGAAGGGAGAGAGAAAGAGAGTTAGAAACATCGATGAGAGAGAGTCACCGATCAGCTGCCTCTTGCACACCCCCTACTGGGGATATGCCCGCAACCAAGGTACATGCCCTTGACCGGAATCGAATCCGGGACCTTTCAGTCCCCAAGCCGACGCTCTATCCATTGAGCCAAACCGGTCTTGGCTATTTTTTATTTTTTTTTAAGTAGTGGGAAGTGAAAGTAGTAGTAAAACCTGCTCTAACCCATTGGCCTTCTCACCAAGGAATGTAAATGACTAAACAGCCAGGCACTTTGCAGGAGTTCAGCAGATAATTTCACGTGGACACTTGGGTGGCTTCCCTCGCTGTCTGTAGTAAGTAATGCTGCCGTGAGCACGAGTGTGTAAACATCTTTTTGAGCCCTTACTGGCAATTCTTTCAGGTATATACCCGGAAATGGAATTGCTGGATCATACAGAAATTATATGTTTACTTTTTTTTTTTTTTTTTTGAGAAATTGCCACACTGTTTTCCACAGCAGCAGCACCATTTTTAAAAAATATATTTTTCCGGGAGGGTAGGGATATCTGGGGGAGATAAGAGATCAACCGAAGGACTTGTATACATGCATATAAGTACAACCAATGGACACAAAACTCTGGGGAGGGAGGGTATGTATGGGAGGGAGGGGCAATGTTAAAATATATACACAGATAATAATTTAATAAAAATATTTAAAAAAATAAAATGAAAAATATATTTTTATTGATTTCAGAGAGGAAGGGAGAGGGAGAGACAGACAGAAACATCAATGATGAGAGAGAATGATCGATTGGCTGCCTCCTGCCTGCCCCACACTGGGGATTGAGCCCGCAACCCAGGCATGTGCCCTTGACTGGAATCGAGCTCGGAACCCTTCAGTTGGAAGGCCTACGCTCTATCAACTGAGCCAAACCAGCCAGGGCAGCACTGCCATTTTTTATTCCCGCTAACAGTACAGAGGGGTTCCAGTTTCTCCACATCCTCGCCAACACTTGTTATTCTGTTTTTTGTTATTGTTTTTTTTTTTTTTTTTAATATATATTTTATTGATTTTTCACAGAGAGGAAGAGAGAGGGACAGAGAGTTAGAAACATCGATGAGAGAGAATCATCGATCAGCTGCCTCTCACACACTCCCCCCTACTGGGGATGTGCCCGCAACCAAGGTACATGCCCTTGCCCGGAATCGAACCCGGGACCTTTCAGTCCGCAGTCGGACGCTCTATGCATTGAGCCAAACCGGTCCCGGCTGTTATTGTTGTTTTTTAAAATAGCTATCCTAATGGGTGTTATTTCTTTTTGACTCACTTACTTTTTAAAAATATATTTTATTGATTTTTTTTAATAGAGAGGAAGGGAGAGGGATAAAGAATTAGGAATGTCGATGAGAGAGAAACATTGACCAGCTGCCTCCTGCATACCTCCTACCAGGGATGTGCCCACAATCAAGTTACATGCCCTTGACCGGAATCGAACCCGGGACCTTTCAGTCCGTAGGCTGATGCTCTATCCACTGAGCCAAACCGGTTAGGCGACTCACTTTATTTTGTATGCTGAAACATTGTTTAGAAAATTATAGACGTTCATGATAATTGTGCCTCTAAATACTTATACTTGCCTCTCTGAAAAAGAAGGAAAATTTCTGCATAGCCAAAAATAACGTGATTACCCCTAACAAAATTGGTAATTCCTTAATGCCACCTAACGCCTGGTCATCCTGGTCATGTTCAGATTTCCCAAATGTTCCTTTATAAAAGCTGCTCTGCCTACACCAGGATCCAGCCCAGGACCACACATTAAATCTGTTCTGAATCCTCTCTCTTCATGTAGACATTCCTTAGGATGGCGATTTGTGAGAAGATGGAAGGACCCCTGTGGGCTGCAGAGCATCTTGCTTTATGCATGTGTCTGATGCTGCCTGGTGCTGTCATTTCGCTTCTTCCCCTCTCTCATAATTTCTGTAAACTAGGCCTTAGATCTAGAGTAGGGGTGTCGAACTCAATCAGAGAAGGGGCCAAAATCTAAAATCCAGCCTAAATTGCGGGCCGAATGGTTTACTGAACAGTCATAAACTGACAATGTCATAAACTGACAGCGGAGTGCAGTGATGACAGCGCGGTGCAGGCCACATTGCAAGGCCTGGCAGGCTGGATTTGGCCCGCGGGCCTTGTGTTTGACACATGTGATCTAGAGGCTTGGTAAGATTAAAACCATAGTTAGCGATTAAGGCGGTGGTGGTCTGATCCTTCCCCCCATTACTAGTTATGCTCATCCATCCTTCTCCTGCGGAATAATCTGGAGGGTGATGCCTTGGCCCCTTGCTTCCCTCCGCCATTCGCTGGTTTCAGCACCAGGGCACCACTCTTTTCTGTGTCCGTGTTACCTGGAGATGCGGAGTGAATGTGCCGCATCCTCTCCCAAGCTTTCCCTCATCCGTCGGGTTTGCCCTTCTCTAGACCCCCCCTCTCCCCCCGGAAAAGGCAGCGCTCATGCTTATTTTGTCCCTTTAGAGACTCATTTTCAAAGGAAGGAGTCCCTTTAATGGCAGCTTCCCATGGTGACAGAAGAGTTTTGTCAGGCCTTTTCTATTCGGAGTGTCATGATAAACTCATGGATTTTCATAGATCCAGGAGGATTTCAAAGGCAAATTGGCCTGATGGAGATAAGCCATTTTTGAAGAAAAGCAAGAATGGTAAATGAAGAGAGGCCTATGGCAGCTGTGTGTGTGTGTGTGTGTGTGTGTGTGTGTGTGTGTCTTTCCTCATTCCTCCCCCCACAGCCAAGCTAGACATTTGCATTTGCCAGGTGTGTGTGTGTGTGTGTGTATTCCCCCATCCACTCTCCCAACCACGCGAGAGCAATCATTTGCATTCACATTTGCCAGGCATGCATCCCTAAGAGAAAGGCATGAAAGTTTAGTCAGAGCCCATCAGTGACTGTTAGCAGCTCATAGAAGATGTGATTCGACTCTCTCCTGGGTTGATTAGTTTCAACACGCCCCACAGTGTAGGGCCAACGTTCCCAACCAGGGACAGGAGTTAAGATCACTCTTAAGTGATGGCTGTTATTTACACGTTTTCATTTAGGTAAAGTTCACCTAAACATAAAAGTAATCACTTTAGCCCTGGTCGGTGTGACAGTTGGTTGGAGCATTGTCCTGTGCACCAAAAGGTGGTGAGTTCGATTCCTGGTTCAGGCACATACCCAAGTTTCAGGTTCTATCCCTGTTGGGGCAAGTGTGGGAGGCAACCGATTAATGTTTCTCTCTCACCTCAATTTTTCTTTCCCTCCCTCCCTCTCTCCCTTCTTCTCTCTAAAAATCAATAAAAATAATCTTTCGGAAAAAATGTTTATTGATTTTTATTATTATTATCTAAAAAAAATATATTTTATTGATTTTTTTACAGAGAGGAAGGGAGAGGGACAGAGAGCTAGAAACATCGATGAGAGAGAAACATTGACCAGCTGCCTCCTGCACACCTCCTTCTGGGGATGTGCCTGCAATTAATGTACATGCCCCTGACCGGAATGAAACCCGGGATCCTTCAGTTCTCAGACTGATGCTCTGTCCACTGAGCCAAACCAGTTTCAGCAAGCTGGGACTTTTGTTATTAAAAACATTTTTTATAACAAATCTACCCCTACACACACACCTTGGTTTCCTGGCATGAAACCAGTCATCACATTGTCTGTCCCACCATCTGCCACAGAAAGACTTTGTGGAGAAACAGGAACTTTGTATAAAGTTCTGTGTATGGAACTTACATTCAAAAGAAAAGACCAAATCCAAAGATGACACAAAATGGGATGATAAAGCAGACAGTAAAAAGGTAAAATTAGCCGAAACCGGTTTGGCTCAGTGGATAGAGCGTCGGCCTGCGGTCTGAAAGGTCCCAGGTTCGATTCCGGTCAAGGACATGTACCTGGGTTGCGGGCACATCCCCAGTTGGGGGTGTGCAGGAGGCAGCTGATTGATGTTTCTCTCTCATTGATGTTTCTAACTCTCTATCCCTCTCTCTTCTTCTCTGTGAAAAATCAATAAAATATATATTTTTTAAAAATAGTCCTGGTTTAAGGAAGTATGCTGGTGTTTTATGCATTTTTATTTTTTTATATGTTTTTATTGATTTTTAGAGACAGAGGAAAGGATAGGGAGAGAGAGGAGGAGAGAAACATCGATGTGAGAGAGAAACATCAATCGGCTGCCTCCTGCATGTACCCCAGCCACAACCTGTGCATGTAGCCTGACCAGGAATCAAACTGGCAACCTTTCGGTACATGGGATGATGCTCAACCAACAGAGTCACAGGGGCCAGCGCATTTCATGCATTTTTAGCTCCTTATACTTTCCAGGGTTCGTGGGGAGAGATGATTGTCTAATGAATCCATTTGTTTCATCTGAATTCTCTGAGCGCTCAGGCTTAGCCTGGATTTTTGTGGGGGAATAAATAGAGGAGGGAAATAACTAAGGTCATCAGCGAATGAATTGGAAATGGGTGGATGGTGGGAAAACATTTCTCAAATCAGTGCCATTCACCTGTTAAACTAGTTAATTTTTTAAAAACCTTATGCACAGTCACAAATCTTCCAGTGATGGTGAATGCTTACTGGTTGATTTGGGTAACATAAAGAGGCGTTATTAGGAGAGGAACCCCTTCTCACAGGAAGTTCTCTCTATTGCAAAGGCCTATAGACAAATATACTTAGTTTGTAAATGCTCATGGAATGACTGTCCCTGGGGGCGGTGGGGGGGGGGCCGGGGGGGCGGGAATGGAAAGATAAAAAGTAACTAAACATCAGTAATTTCCTTACCAGACATCACTGCCTCCTTTTTGTCCCTCGAAGCATTCTCTGAGCCATAGTTTTATCCAGGCAACCCTGCAATCAGCCCTAAGTTGCTATGTGACACGAGGCAAAAATTCCTCCTATTTACATTGTATTAGAAAAACAACCCTCCAAAAGCCCTCCTTTTGCCGATTGGGGGGGAAACCTACTGAAGAAGAAGAGAGAGAGAGAGAGAGGGGGGGGGGAGGGAGGGAGGGAGGGAGGAAAAAAGAGAGAGAAATGGTGGAGTGACAGTAAAGTAACTGAAGCCTGCATCCGCTATTGCTTAAGCATAAATTAATTCTGGCATTAAGAAGCTACCCCGTGGCATGCCTGCTTTGTCATTTTTGTTCCCTCCTTAGGGGCAGGTTGACAAATGGTGTCCCTCGGTTCAGGGGAGTGCCAGCCCGTTCCCTCTTCCTGCCCTGATCCTCTAGGGCAGTGGTTCTCAACCTTCCTAACGCCGAGACCCTTTAATACAGCTCCTCATGTTGTGGTGACCCCCGACCATAAAATTATTTTTGTTGCTACTTCATAACTCTAATTTTGCTACTGTAAATGAATCGTAATGTAAATATCTGTGTTTTCCGATGGTCTTAGGCGACTCTGCTAGCGGTTCTCGACCTGTGGGTCGCGAACCCTAGGGCAGTGGTCGGCAAACTCATTAGTCAACAGAGCCAAATACCAACAGTACAACGACTGAAATTTCTTCTGAGAGCCGAAAACCGACTTCTGCGCATGGGCCACGAAGTTTCAGTCGCACTGTACGTGCGTGCCGAACGTGGTATTTTATGTTAGAGCCACACACAAGGGGCCAAAGAGCCACACATGGCTCGAAAGCCGCAGTTTGCTGACCACTGCCCTAGGGGGATCCAGAGTCCAGCGGGCACTTGCTGAGCATGCCTTTTTCCCTTCCCCGTTCCTGGGAGAGGGGATGGGGAGATGGATTTCTGCCACCTTTTGCCTTAGCTCCCTGCCTGTCCTCACCCTGGGTCAGCCTGTAGTGCCCTGAGGTAGCTACATCTGGGCACAATCTCTCAGCAATAGGGGTGTCTCATGATCCGACAGGCTGACCAGAAAATTAAGTGACACTCAGAGAGAAAGCAGGGACTTGGGTGAGGACCATGATCCAGGCGGGCTTGGCATCTGTCTGTTTTTATTTCCTCACCACTTGGTGAAAGTTTGGATCCTCTGGCTCGGGCAAGTGCCTACTGCCCGGTGGCATCGGCTCTGGAGAGCGCTTTCTAAGAATGTAAGCCTAGGCTCAGTGGAGCTGGGAGAGGGTTCACTTCTTAGGGTCACCGAAAGATGAGGTTCAGCTCTGGGCTGGTGGCTCAGTTGGTTGGAGCATCGTCACATACCCTGAAAGGTCATCGGTTCGATTCCCAGTCAGGGCACATACCTAGGTTGAGGGTTGATCTCCAGGACAGGACGTGTACGGGAGGCCACCGATGGATGTTTCTCTCACATTGATGTTTCTCTCTCTCTCCCTCCCTCTCTAAAAGTCAATAAAAGCATGTCCTCGGGTGAGGATTTTAAAAAAAGAAGAAGAAAGATGAGATCTGTGGGAGGGGAAAATGAGCTTAAGGCACAAAATAAAGGCTGAATTTTAAGGTGGCAATTTTGCTGGGCAAGGGCGGGTGTGATGTATTTTATATCCAACCCAGGCCACTATGCATACAAAACAAATGTTGGATAATTGTGTGCACCAGTTAGCTAAAGGAAACAATTGTGAAAAACCGAAGGCACTCAGAACAGACATGTTTCAGTAAAGAGCAAGTCTCCTGGGATTTTTTCCCCTGTAGTGTCAGTGGGTGTGTATACATTTCAGACAGACTTTAAAATCCATTCTGCAAGACAGACATCCCTGTTTATTCCCTCTTGCTGACTCCCTGCTAGAAGCCTCCTGAGTTTTACTTACAAGTTCTGGGCCCTGCATTCTGCCTTCCCTGAAAGACCAGGCCGTGACCTGCCTGTGGGTCCCTTCTGTTCTCACAGTGGATTTCTCAGCCAGTGGCCTGAGCATGAATTAACAGTTGGAGGACATTGAAGAGCTGACCAGGTTTCACAGCGAATGGGGACTTTTTCTGGGGAAAGCCTCCGATCTCTTTACGGAAGGCCACCCAGGAAGGCCACCCATTCCTCTGCTGGGCAAACCTTCCCCCTTTGCCGATGAAGAACCTGAGCAGGTACAGGTATGCACAGTCAGTGTCACATCGGGCATCCCTACTTAGGCGATGAGTATACCAGCCGCCAGGCTGTCTTTCTGCTCCTCAGCTTGGGTTGAGCTATGGTCCTGATTCTGACAGCATTGACCACTACAGCTAAGGGTCAGGGGTTCCTCCTCCATCAGAGTAAGGGCAGCTGGTGTAAGTGCCCATAGATTTTTATTTATTTTTTTAAATGAATCTCAATCTGGCTTTACAGTAACAATTTCCTCAGGCGTGGGCTGCTTTTGGAGTAAACACTAGGAACCTTTACAGTTTAGAAATACACACCTTCCGGGCCAGCCCAGAAGTTAGTTGCCAGTCTCCAAGGACAGAGCGCATTCAGGGGTCCTCTCCGCTGGCCTCCACGTCTGGGGCTCGATCTGAACTCCCATCGGCACCACCCCACATCCAACGCTAATTCCCTCTCCACTTGGAAAAGCAAACCTGAGGGCAGAGAGGGCAGAGTCAGGGAGACATGGTCCCCCTGATCGATTCCAGGCCAGCGGGCCTGCAAGCTCTGGGCGCGGGATTCCCGGGTTCGCGGACAGCAGGTTCTGGTCCCAGAGCTTGTGCAAACCCGGAGCCCGGGTGTCCGCCTTCGGGGGGGGCGGGGGAGGTTGCACAGGGACCGTTCCTGGCGTCGCGTGCAGGGTGGTTCCCCATTGGCCCCTGCACCCCGAGACTCCCACGGGACGCCCCGAAGGACCACACAAAAGACCCCACCCCAGGCCGGGCGTGCATTTCCTGTTCGATTGGCGGCGGCGGCGTGCAGCCAGCCACCCGTGTGTGTGTGTGTGTGTGTGTGTGTGTGTGTGTGTGTCCCGGAGCGCACGGGCCGGGCGGGGCGCGGGGCACGCCCCACGTAGCCCGGGTCCCCGCGAAGGCCGCCCCCTGCGGGTCCGCCCCCGTGTCACCTCGCAGGCCGGGCTCCCTTTGTGTGCGGCCGGAGCGCCGCGGCCGCGCCATTGGCCCGCCGGCCCGGGGGGCCAGCCCCTTCCTGGCTCGCCTCATGCATATGCATGATGCCCGGCCCCGCCCCGCCCCCTCCCGCGCGGGCGTGCGAGGCGCGCGGCGCGGCTCCCTCCTCGCCGCGCGGGAGCCCGAGCCCGAGCCCGAGCCCGGGCGAGCCGAGCCTGCTCCGGGCGGCGGCGGCGGCGCTCCAGCCATGTCAGCGCGCGCGAGCCTGGGCCCACCATGAGCCATGGCCATGTCCGTGAGCGCCGAGGACGACGACTATGAATCGGAGCCGGACCAGGTCAGGGGCCCGGGGTGGGGCTGAGGGAGGGACCCGCCGCCACCCCGACCTCCAGACCGACAGACCGACTGACTGACTGACGCGCCCCGGGCGGCCGCGACGCCGCCCCGCCGCGATCCGGAGAAAGTTTTGCAGCCGCCGCCGCCGGCGGTGCCGCCAGGGCCGGGCCCGAGCGGGGCAGAGCGGAGCGGAGCGGAGCGCGGCAGGCCGGCGGCGCCCCGGGCCCCGCAGCCGGCCCGGGCAGGGGGCGTGTGCGGGCGGCCGTGCGCGGGGACAATGTGGGCCTCGCCGTCGGGCGGGCCCTGCCAGGCTCCGGCCCGGGCCCGCGGGCAAGTTGCGGGCGCCGCCAGCGCGCGGGCGAGCGGCCGGGCGGGCGGCCGGGGCGCGCCGCGCCCTCCCCTCGCGCCCTCCCTCGCCCGCGGCCCACGCGCGTGCCCACGGCCGCCCCGGGACCCGCGGGCGCCGGCGCCTCCGTGCTTCCCGTTCGCGAAGTTGTCTCGGGACCCGCGGGCCTCCGGGCTGGAGGGCGCCGGGGCCCGGAGGGTGGGCGGTCCGGGCCCGTGGGCCCGACGGCCGGAGCTTTTGTCTGCGCGCCCGCCGCCCGCCCGCCGTGGGCCGGAGCCCGGAGGGAGGCAGGAAGGGGTGCGAGCGCGGCCGCCCGCCCGGCGCGGGGAATCCGGAACCGGCGGCGAGCGCGCTCCGCGGCGGCGGCGGCAGAGGAAGCCGTGACCCCAGATGGCAGCGTGTGGCCTCCGATGGGTTTGGAAGGGAAAGCAGCCTCTCTGGGGAGCAGGGGGCAGACATCCGTGCGTAACACAAAAGCCCGGGGTGTGTGGATGCCGTGGATGTACCCCGGGAAGGTTCGCGTGTGGGGAGCGGGAGGAGAGAGGGGAGGTTTTTTACGAAGTGTTTGTCTGTAACAGTATTGGAACCAGGACCCAAGCCAGGGAGACGTGTGCCGAGAATTAAGCGTCGGGTGGTCTCGTTGTCACGGGGCTAGGTGAGGAAGGTGCTTGTTTATAATCCTGGGTGTATCTCCTTGATGTGATAAAGATGTTTTGGGGGGATGTTCAGGCCTAGACAGACGTCGGACGTTTGATCCTTCCCTTAGGCGAGATTGAGGAAGTCCTGTCTAGGTTGCGCTTATGCCGTGTCACACTGTTATTTGAGTGGCTTTGCTTAGCAGAGACGAAGTTAAATTGTATTATTTTTTCCTCAGTTTGGCTGGGTATTCTTCTTTAGGAGATGTTCCTGAGTCTCTCCCTGGTTTTATGAATTGGACTAACTCAGAGGCAAACCCAAGTGGTCTGGAGGATCTTGGAACTTTTACCCGTCGGTAGCGATGTCAATGATGTCAATGAACGGCTCTCGTATTCTTGCTGCTGAGTGCACACTGACACTCGAGGATTGAGGATTTCCGTTTGCGCTGGGTGTACCTATGCCCTGCCCACCGTTGAGGGTTTCTGTGGCATCTGCTCATTCCTAAGACACTCGACACAGGGTACTGTGCTTCGGTGTTTCGGGATCCAGGTTCCTGTTACCTGTTTTGTTTTTGTTTTTTTTAATTTGGCCATACTCTCCGGCCTTCGATAGATACAATCTTTGACACCGCATGAGGTAAGACTTGGTGTGTCTCTGGACTTACAACCACATTCGCAGCTCCTGCCTCTCCTGGGAGAGACCTCCACCCAGAGAGGACCTGGACGCCTGTAGCCAGATTTCGTTTGCCGCCTTCTCAGCCAGCCAGTGTGGCCCTTGGAGCTATCAGCCATGTTCTGGAGGTTGCCGTGCTAAGATGATCTTTACCCCACATACATACACACACACACACACACACACACACACACGCACGCATGTGCATTGAGGGAGAAGAACGCTAAGCCAGGTCCATGGGCAACAGGCTTTTCACAGAGAAAATGGTTGTCAGCGAAGATAACCAGCATTGGGAACACGCTAAGCTACGGCTCACTTGAGCCTCCCTACTCCTTCCTCATCAGTTTTTGTTTTTTTCCAGTCCCGGGATTTCTCGGGCCTGCGTAGAAGAGTGGCTTCCTCCAAGGCAGGCGTTTCCAAAGGAAAGCCAGAGCCTCCAGGTCGCAGGTTCTAAACCCCACTCTGTAAAATAGCTCTCCTTCACGGAGGGCTCCTCCACCCCAGCCTGCCAGGATGGGGTGGCACCTCAGGAGAGGCCCTTCGTGAGAAGGCGTGGGAGACCTGGCGTGTGGGGGTGCAGGCGTCCTTGCTCACCTGCTTTGTGAAAGGACCCCGTGGAGGGCCTGCTGGGAAGTTCCAGTCGCCCAGTCCATCCATCCCCGCAGTTGTGCCGAGCCCTGAGCCTCCCACCTCCACCCCCACCCCCCATCAGAATTTTCTTGCTCTCCTGGGAAAAAGTGCTCGTCTCTCTTCCCCACCCAAGGCAGGTGTCCAGGTCTGGGGACCATTTGGCTTCCTTAGGCCTCTTCTGCTGGGCTGGCCTGTCTGTCCTGTGCCTTCCCGCAGCGGCCTGGCTCCCCTCTTTGGGACCAGAGCAGTGGGTAATGGTGAGTGGAAGGAGACCCCTCTCACACTCTTTATGAGCGATCACCTTAGTCTGGACCTTCTCCCGTCTATCTCGTTTGCTTTTCCAGTGCAGAATGTGTCTGAAAATTCTTCCGCTCTGCTTTTCAGTTTGAGGAGATGCCCTTTATTTATTATTTATTTATTCAGAGATGCCCCTTAGGGAAGGGCTTGTTAGTGAGAAGAATTCTTGTCCCATCCTGGGTGTTTTGTTTGTTTTTTACCTCTGAAGTGAAAACATTTTTATACCTTAACAAGTAATTTCAGAGAGAGGAAGGGAGAGGGGGATAGAAACATCAAAGACAATCGTCAATTGCCTGCCTCCTGCACGCCACCTACTGAGGACCGAGCCTGCAGCCCAGACATGTGCCCTAACTGGAATCAAACCCTGACCCCTTGGTTCCTGGGTCAATGCTCAACCACTGAACCGTACTGGCTGGACTCCTTCCTTCCTTCCTTCCTTTTTTTTTTTCTTTCTTTCTTTCTTTTTATATAAAAATGATTATTACTTGTTTAAAGAGATGAATAATAGAAATTTATGAAGAAATATTTAATAAATTTATGCAGCCCTAATCACTGTTACTCATTATAGCATATATGTGTATAAATATATATATGTGTGTGTATGTATAAATAAATAAATAAATAAATATAAATATAGATATCAGAGGGAGGGGGAGAGAGAAATAGAAACATCCGTGATGAGAGAGAATCATGGATCGGCTGCCTCCTGCAAGTCCCCCACTGGGGATCAAACCCACAACCCAGGCATGTGCCCTTGACTGGAATCAAACCTGGGACCTTTCAGTTCGAAGGCCTACGCTCTATCCGCTGAGCCAAACCGGCTGGGGCTCATTATAGCTTCTTAATGACATTTTAAGATACAGGGATCCTTGAATCTTCCTGAAATTATATACAAAAGTTTTGAGACTGTGCCTATGTGTGTTTTCCTGGGGAGAAGGTTTTAAGCTTTCCTCAAACTCTCCAGAAATCCATCTCCTGGGTTCTGGTACCTTGTGTGTGTTTTTTTGTTTTGTTTGTTTGTTTGTTTGTTTTTCTACTTCTTGCTCCTTATCCTCAGCAAATAAACAGACCGAAGCCTTCCCTGGGGTCTATAGGTGATTGTTAAGGGGCCTCCGATGCTGCTGAAATCCAGCTTTTCCTGGAATGTTCATTATGCCCCCAAATTTTGGGAGCAGCTATAATGTTGACATAAATCTGTGATGCAGTAGAATGCAACATTGGCATGACGAAGGAATGCCGCTGCTCTGGGGCCCCTGGGCAGGGCGGGAGGGGGGGGGGAGGGTTGGTGGGGTAGTTCGGTGTTACGGGTAGTTCGGTGGGGAACGGTCTCAATTGTGAAGGCACCCACCCGGGCCCAGGGTTTATCGTCTTTCTCACCGACTCCCCTGGATCGTTGCAGCTCTGGCCAGCTCTCTCCTCGAAGGTGCTCCCTGGCTCCGGATGCCACACCGGCTGCCTTGCCTGCCGTTCTGACCATTCAGCAGCTTGCTCTTTGTCACCTGACCCGTGTGGATGTTTCTAGTCTTTCTGGTACTGCTCAGGACCCTCTTTTCACTCTGCCCATTCTGCCTGGACAACCTCCTGGGCTTAACTAGTTTACCGCTATTGCCGATTCCCAGCTGGAGGTGTCCGCTCTGGTCCCTCCCGCCTGCTGGCCACTTCCTTTGGACGTCCCCTGGATTCCTCACCTTCCGCGGTGGAGCCGTGGTTCTGTCTTCTCCTAAGCGCCTTGTTCTCTTGTTGCTCAAGCCAGAGACCTCCAGGCTTTTCAGGACTCTGCCTGCCTGCCTACCCCACCCACGTTCACTCGGCCTCCCGATCTTCTCACACCGGGTCAACTTCTAAAATACCTCCTGAGTCATCCCCTCCTCTCATGCCTTCTGTGGCTCCTGCTTGTGCCTTCATGATCTTCAGCTGGGCTGCGTGCTGCGGGCTCCTCGTCTCACCTCCCCGCCTTGCGCCTGCCCCACCGCCCAAAAGACACCCCCCACATTCCTGCCGGAATCCGATCGATCGTGTTGCTCCTGCATGTCAGGTCCTGTGACTGCCCTTCTAGGGGCCACCGTTTCCCATGAGGCATCCGAGGCCCTGCTGGGCTAGGCTTCTGCCACCTCAGGCTGTTCCTCAGCAGCCCTATCAAATGATTCCTTCAACGTGTCGTGTTGTCTCACATCTCTATCTTACTCTTCCTTCTGCCTAGAATACCCACTCCCTAACCCCACCCCTACCCCTGGCCTGCAGCGTCCTAGTCCCCCTCCAAGACTTTTTGTCACCACCTCCTGCATCTGTGCCTCTTTTCCCAACCTCCCTTCCCCCGGGAAATGAGGCATTTCTCCTTTATCTCTCATTTGTCAGTGCTATGGCTTTGGGGAAGGTTACTTAACTGCGCTGTCCCTCAGTTTCCTCACTGCTGAATAGAAACAATGATTCCCACCTCATTGATTATTGATACAAATGTTGAAAAGAGTAATCACTTCAGTAGACCTTAGCTTTTGATATTCTCATCATCATGTTGCATTGCGTTCATGTGGTTACAGTCTATATCCCTCCTACCTCTCCCCGCCCCCTTACTCCCCCGGGATGTAGCGCTTTTGAGAGTTGTGAACAGCTCTTCCTCATCTTTATAATTCCAGCATTGACTCTGGTACGTAACTCACAGCCTGAAAGCACTTGGGTAGGTAGGTGGGTAAAGGTGTGAGTGAGGGGGTTAATGAGCAAGTCTCACGTGCCCATCACATATTCTTTTTTTTTTTTTTTTTTTTAAAGGATTTGCTGTATTTAAAAAATATATATATATTTTTATTGATTTTACACAGAGAGGAATTGAGAGGGGCAGAGAGTTAGAAATGTCGATGAGAGAGAAACATCACCTCTTGCACACCCGCCACTGGGGATGTGCCCGCAACCAAGGTACATGCCCTTGACCGGAATCGAACCCGGGACCTTTCAGTCCGCAGGCCGACGCTCTATCCACTGAGCCAAACTGGTCCCGGCACATCACATATTCTATTGACTAGTGGTGGTCAATATCTTTTAAAAAAAATACGTTTATTGATTTCAGAGAGGAAGGGAGAGAGAGAGAGAGATATATATATAATAATGAGAGAGAATCACTGATTGATAGATTGATTGGCTGCCTCCTGCACACCCCCTACTGGGGATTGAGTCCACAGTCCCGGGCATGTGCCCTGACCTGGAATTCAACCGTGACCTCCTGGCTCATAGGTTGAGTCACACCGGCCGGGCTTGAACATCTTTTCCTGTGCTTACTGCCCACTTGTCGACCTGTTTTGGAGAACTATCTAAATCCTTTGCCCATTTTTAATTTGGGATTTTTTTTTTTTTTTTTTTTAACGTTGAGTCGTTCTAGTTCTTCTGGATACCTGCCTCCTTCCAGATACATGATTTGCAAGTATTTCTCCCATTCTGTGGTCTTTTTCACTTTATAGAGCTCTTTGAGCACAGCCGTTTTTAAGTTTGAAGTCCAGCTTATCTTTTTTTTGAAGTCCATCTTATCTTTTCTTTTATCGCCTGTGCCTTTGGCGTCATCCAGAAAACCCTTGCCTAATCCAAGGCCGTGAAGATTTATCCTTAAACTTTGTTTGAAGAGTTTCATGCATTTAGATCTTCAACCCATTTTTCAGTTAGTTTTTATGTATAGTGTGAGGTAGGGGTCTAACTTTATTTTTTTGCTTATGGATGTCCATTTGTTGAAAAGACCCTTCCCCCGCTTCCCCCCCAGAGTGGTCGGAATTAAGGTCCTCAAATCCGCGGCTCCTTACACCTCTTCTTTTGAGGCCTTATCTGTCATTTCTGTCATTTTTTGGGATGTCTCAGCTGCCATCGAGATGTACTGGGCTTGTTTGACACCCTGGCTCCGGGACTCTGGCTGGTTTGACGCAATGTTCCCCCCCCCCCCCCCCCAGGGACACTGAGTTTGTGGCCAGTGAGGCCTCAGGCCTGGCTCCGCAGCTGTTTATACCTGCCATTCCTGCGTGGGAGGGGAGGGGCCTGTTTGGATCTTGGAATTTTTGAAATTTTGTTTATTCAGTTCTTTGTCAAAGAAGCTAGACCTTGGAAGGTGGCCCCTGCGCTGCCCTGTCCACCTGACGAAGCTCTGGGTCGCCCGCCCTGGTTGCTTAGGTTGTGATGATCTGAAGAGTGCGTTGTTCACAGGAGGTGTCCTCTGTATCAGAATGTGTTCCGCGCTGCCGAAACCGGTTTGGCTCAGTGGATAGAGCGTCGGTCTGTGGACTGAAAGGTACCAGGTTCGATTCCGGTCGAGGCCATGTACCTGGGTTGCGGGCACATCCCTAGTAGGGGGTGTGCAGGAGGCAGCTGATCAATGTTTCTCTCTCATCGATCTTTCTAACTCTCTATCCCTCTCCCTTCTTCTCTGTAAAAAAGTCAATTATTTATACATATATATAAAAGAATGTGTTCCGTGCTGTGAAGAGAGGGAGAAACCGGCCTGGTTTTCATTTCTCTGGCAGCACATGTGCTTCTCTGCACCTCCTGTTGGCGCCCACCATACGAAGGGCTTCGAGGTACTAGCTGTGAACCCCTCCCGGGGGCGTGAGGATTCTGGGGGGCTCTCACCCTCTTTGCCTTTAGTCCAAGCCTGACGTGTCCAGAGCATGGTCTGAGGGCATGCACAGCCTCTGCTGACTCCACAGCCACGGGAAAGCCACTTAACCTCCAGCTCCAGTTTCCTCATCTGAACAGCGGCCTCTCACGGGGTTACTATTGGGGAAATTAGGGAATATCCTCTGTGAGGTATGAGCACAATGGTGCGTACTCGGCAGGTAGCCACCTTCTCTGCTGTCACCGACCTTGTCGTTCCTTCGTGTTTAGATCACCACAGTTCCTGACGGGCCATTCTCAAATCCAAAGGCTCTGGAAGCTGATCTTTTTTTTTTTTTTTTTTTTAACTGCTCCTCCGGCAGCAAGACCGGACCTGCACACTACGTGGGCCAGTTTGGCGTTACCACTGCGAAACATGCACCTCGGGGGCAGCCCCGGCCCTCCTGGGACGTTGTGTGAGGACAGTGCACGGAGACCCCGAGACCCTTTGCTGCTCGGAGGAGGAAGCGTAACCGGCGTGAGGCTGCCCCGGAGGCGGGCAGGCCTGACGGAGCTTGGTGTGGCTTTGTGTGCGATGAGGACGAAGGGGTCAGTGGAGCCGGGTTTAGCTTCCCCCCCTTTCCCCTGTGGAGTTCAGAGCGAGCTGAGCTGGATTGAGATCAGAGCAGCAGCGCCTCGTGGAGTGGGCCCCACGGTTGTCGGAGGTCGTATGCTACCGGCTGCTGGGAAAGTAAACCTGAGGGAAGGATCCACTCGGTGTCCGTGCCCAGAGGTGTGTGGCGGTCAGAGTACGGGAGCTTTTCAGCTCCGAAGGGGCCGCTACCCAGCAGGAGAAGATCGATGTGGGTGAGGTTTTATTCGCGGAGCAAGGTGGACCGTCTCCCTGATGTGGTTGACCGTTTCTAGGCAGCTCTGTGGTGCTGGCGGAGTTGTGTGTCATGGGAAGGCAAGGAGGGCCCCGGCGCAGTCGTGGTTCTGCGACCGGCAATTCAAAGGCAGAGGCTGGGCCTGGACGGAAGCTCGCTGAGCCGGCTGAAAAGGGGCTCTGAGTGTTAACTGCCATTTCGATCTGATAGTTTTGGGATGAGTCATGGTCTCTCTGACAGCAAACCCGTGCTTAGACTAGACACACTCAGCATCCTGGCCCGCCCCTCTTCCGATCGGAGGTAGACAGGGGACCTCAGCAGACAGCGTCCCCCGGGAGCTGAGCGGGAGCTCCGCCACAGGTTCTGGTCTGCGGGAGGTGCGGCTGGTGGCAGCACCCAGGACCTCTGCGCAGGACTCCGGCGCGTTCACAGTTTAGCATTTAATCGACCTGCCTGTTTCCCTCTGAGTCACGGGGGAGGAAGAGTTTGGAGCCCATTTCGAGAAGGTCTCAGAAGTCAGGGCTTTTGGGGGATTGCTGTCTCGTTCTCCTGGGGTCTGTTTGGTGTATTGAGCACATTCCGTGTCCATCGTCTTGTGGAAGGGAAGGGGTGACCTGGCACCCTTGATCCCCGCCTTCTTGAGCCCCTGGTCCCAAAGGGGAGGCCCCGGGCGGGGTGGTCAGGGAGCCCCGGGAGAGGAGCGCGGTGTGTGCCCGGGGCCTGCAGGACGAGCAGGCGTCAGCCGCGTGGAGCGGGGAGGGTGTTCACAGAGGCAAACACGAGGCCCTGTGCGGCCTCTCCGGGGAAGCACGGTCACAGGGCCTGTCCTCCCGCGTGCGGCCGCGGGAGGGCCGAGCCAGGGCGTCCGTCAGAAGCTGGAGTGGCCGCTGGGTCGGGTTCCTGAGGCTGCCATACGAAGAACCACGACGGGGTGGTTTAAAGCAACAGCAACTTCAGTCTCTCACAGCTCGGAGGCCCGAAGCCCGGCATCGAGGTGTGGACAGGGCCATGCCCGCTCCCAAGGCTCGAGGGAAGGATCCTTCCGCGTCTCTCCCAGCCTCGGGCACCGACGGGCGTTTCTCGGCTCCTTGAGGCATCCTCCCGTCACACGGCCGTCTTGTCCCGGTGTCTTCACACAGGCTGCCTCTAGGCTGTGTCCACACGGCCCCCTTGTGTGAGGACGCCAGTCATGGTGGGTTCGGGCCCATCCCAATGACTGGGCTTTCATTCGGTTGCCTCTGTACAGACCCTGTTTGCACGTAAGGTCCCATTCTGAGGTCCCGGGGTGACACGCTGACACACACACACACATATATATATATATACTTTTGGGGGGGTCTGGCCCTCCCTGTAGCCTCGCATTTCACCGGTCCTGTGTGTTCTCCCGCAGAACCGGGCCATAGGGAGGCCCAAAGGGAAGCTGGGCCCCACCTCCGCGGTGAAGTTGGCCGCCAACCGGGCCACCGCGGGAGCTCGCCGGCGCCGGACGCGATGCCGCAAGTGCGAGGCCTGCCTGCGGACCGAGTGCGGCGAGTGCCACTTCTGCAAGGACATGAAGAAGTTCGGGGGCCCCGGGCGGATGAAGCAGAGCTGCATCATGCGGCAGTGCATCGCGGTGAGTGGGCAGGAGGGGCCTCCGGCGCTCCGGGCCCCGGCCCCCCTCGGCAGGAGGCCCCAGGCCCCTCTGCACCTGGCCGGGTGGTTTCTCTGCTTACGGAGGAGGTTCCCGCAGCTGCAGCTCCTGGGAGACGCGCCCACTGGAAAGAAAAGGGGCTCCGATGAGCGCTGTTTTCAAATCCCACAGGGCAGGGCTTCCTGCCGGGTGCCCGGGCCCCTTGGGCCCCTTTTCCTTCATCGTCTGATGGTCTGACACCTCCTTCCTTCCCTCGATGGCCGGGCGCTTTGAAGTCTCTGCCATTAGCGTGGTGAGGGCAGCCTATCCTGTCTGTGACCCCGCTGCCGGCATTTACGATCCAGTTCGTGGAGGCCCTCCCTTCCTTCCTGTCCTACCTTCAAAGTCAGAGGTCTGGGTGGAAGGTCAGTCTCCTCCTGGAGGGGCAGCCCCGGAGAAAGAGGGCTGATTTATGGGGCTCGGGGCTACTGCAGAGCCTGGCCAGCCCCCCAGACCGCCTGCCTCCCTCGCCTCGGGACACAGGCTCTGACAGCTTGGCGGGTCCCGTGGTCTGCCTGTAGGTTCCCTCCTGCATACACCCACACAGGGTGCTGCTTTCAAGGCCCCGGGGTTCTCTCTGTGGGGATAGTGACCTCCGCTCAGGCGGAGGGAGAGGGTTCTGGGCAAGCTGCCCCGAAGGCCCAGCCTAGCACTCCGAGCCTGCTGTGCCCCCCATGCCCAGGGGCCCCTCCCCTTGGTCCCTCCACGTGCACACACACAGCTTTGTTTTTTATTGTGAAAAATACATAACAAAATTCACAATTTTAACTTTTGAGGGTTTTGGGGGGCAAAATAAATATATTTTTGTGCTATATTCAATACATATGTGTAAGGTTTTTTGTTTTGTTTTGTTTTGTTTTTGCAGCAGAAACGTTTTATTCATACTTAAACTTACTAAAAGTCAATAAGCTCCAATAAATTATCACAATATATTTTTACTTTTTATTTTATTTTTATTTTTTGTTGATTTTTTACAGAGTGGAAGAGAGAGGGATAGAGAGTCAGAAACATTGATGAGAGAGAAACATCAATTAGCTGCCTCTTGCACACCCCCTACTGGAGATGTGTCCGCAACCAAGGTACATGCCCCCAACCAGAATCGAACCTGGGACCTTTCAGTCCGCAGGCTGACGCTCTATCCACTGAGCCAAACCGGTTTCAGCTAATTTTATCCTTACTTGTACTTATTTCCTATACAGACATGCAAAAAATCCACTTCCCCAATCCACACAACCAAATAAACAGATATATCCATTTCAGTGCACAAATAAAACATTTTTCTTCTGATCAAACAGGTGGTTTATGTTGTGCATCCATTATTTTTGATCTCTTATTTTTTGTAATTTTTTTAAAAAAATATAGTTTACATTCAGTATTATTTTGTATATTGGTTTCAGGGGTACAGCATCGTGGTTAGACAGTCGTCTGCTTTACACAGTGCTCCCCCTGATATTTCCAGTCCCCACCTGGCCCTGTATGTAGCTAGCACAGTACTATTGACTATTTCCTATGCTGTCCTTCACGCCCTCGTCATTTTAACCGGTTTTGAGTGTGTAGTACGGTCACACAACCTCCGTGCCCATCGTTGTGAAACCGATACCCGGGACGTTTTCATCTCGCCAAACGGAAACTCTATCTCCATTAAACCACAACTCTTTCCCCCTCCCCACCCGCCAGCCCCTGGCAGCCGCCTTCCCACTTTCTGCTTCTCGGCGGGACTCCTTCAGACACTGCGTGTGCGTGGAAGCAGATGGGGTTCCCCCCTCTGGGACTGGCTTATTCCGTTCAGCGTAATCCTCTTACAAGGCTCATCCAAGCGGCAGCCCATGATGGGGTTCCATTCTTTTTAAAGGCTGCGTGATATTCCGTTGTGTGTTACCTCCTGCGTTTCCTCATCCTTCTCTCTGTCCTTGAACATTAAGGCTGCTTCCGCCTCCCGTTGTTAATGATGCTAGACGAGCGTACGTGTGCCAGTACCTCTCGGAGGTCCTTTTTTGGATTCTTTTGTATATATTCCCAGAAGTGGGATTGCTGGGTCCTGTTTTTTTTTTAAAGTTTTTTGAGGGACCTCCACACTGGTTTTCATAGTGGCTGCGCCATCTCACCTTCCCACCAACTGGGCACGAGGGTCCCCATTTCCCCGTGTTTCTTGTGGTCTCCACGGTTTCTTGTTACTTTCTGTTTGTTTTTATTTTATTGGAGTGGCCGTCCCAGTGGGTGTGAGGTGTGATACCTCGTGGTGGCTTTGGTTTGCCACCGGGGAGTGACACTGAGCATCTTTCCGTAGGTTCAATCCGTCTGCGAGCGTTTTTGGAGAAATGATTTGAAGTCCTCTGCCCAACGTGTAAACTGGATTGTTTGTATTTTTGTTGTTGAAGTGGGAGTCCTTCGTATAATTTGGACATTGGCCACTTACTCACATAAATGATGTGTAAATATTTCCTCCCATCCATAGATTGCCTTCTCAACCTGTGGGTTATGTCCTGTGCTTCGCAGAATCTTTTAAGTTTCATTGCTTCTGTTTTGGTTACATGTACCCAGGTCACATGAATAGATTTCAGGGAATCTGAGATCCCCCTTGACATGAAAAACAGATTTGTATCCGTGTGCACGGGTGGCTGTGTTTTTGTAGAGCTGGTGATGGGACTTGTGATGTTCCGTCAGGATGTGAGAGGTTGTCTGTAGAGACTCTTGTTTTTGAAAACAGTGTCGCCTAAAACTTGGTGTGTTGGCCATGACCCAGGACTGTCTCTCCTTTTTAGCCTTGTTTTTTCTCTTCCACTCTCTCCCTCCCGCCCAGTGTCCCATGCCCAGTTAGAGGAAACCTGTCTCTGCTACTCTGCTATCACCTATTCTTTATTTATATATATATTTCAGAGAGGAAGGGAGAGGGAGATAGAGCCCTAGCCAGTTTGGCTAGGTGGATAGAGCGTCGGTCCTGTGGACTGAAGGGTCCTCCCTGGCCCAGGCCCTAGTCAGGGCTTGTATAGGAGGCAACCGATAGATGTGTTTCTCTCACATCAATGTTTCTCTGTCTTTTTCTCTCTCTTCTAAAAATCAATGAAAAAAATATCTTGGGGTGAGGATTTAAAAAGTGAGAGAGAGAGAGAGAGAGAGAGGGGGAATACATCAGTGAGGAGAGAGAATCATCAATAGGCTGCCTCCTAGACACCCCACACTGGGGATTGAACCTGCAACCTGGGTATGTGCCCTGACCAGGAATCGAACCATGACCTCCTGGTTCATAGGTCAACGCTCAACCACTGAGCCACGCCAGGCAGGCCTATCACCTATTCTATCACCTATTTAGTTCTGGTTCCAGTTTGCTACCTGGCACAGTCAGTGCTGGTTGAAGGAAACCTCACGTTGATGTGTCTCCTCCTTTCCACCCTGATGAGGCTTTGGGAACTGGTCGCAAATGCAGGCGTGGCCTGACTGGGAGGTATGGGGAAGGCTTCTTATTCTCCCAGCCCTTCCACTTTGTCGGGAGGTTTTATCCACCTGCTCCTTTTCTAGGCCTTCTCTCTCTCTTCCCACAGCAGCCTTCCCTTCGCCCCCTCTCCGTGAGGCTTCCCCGAAGACCTGATCCCTTCCCGCCGCCAGCACCCTCTCTGGCCCCTCGGCTTCCTCTCCTGGGTCTGTGCTTCCCTTCTGCTTCTGCCTCTCATCACTCTGTCACAGTCAGACGCCTTCCAGGCTAGACCAGCGCCCCTCGGTGTCCCAGTGTGCTCCCCTCTTCTCTCCTCTCTGAGCCCGAATTCCCTGGTTCTGTGCGTCCTCCAGCACCCTCCTCTGCTGCTTCCGGTAACACCTGTGCGCGACCTCTCTCCGTTTCCTAGGATTTCTGCATGATCTGCCTTCCTCTTCCTAAAAACCTCGAAGAGCAGCTGTCTCCCTCATCACTTCCCCCCCTCGGCCACTTGCTTCAGGCTTCAGCAGATGTTCCTTAAGTATTTGTTGAACGAATGATGACTCTTACCTTCCTTATGTTCTGTTTATTTGAATTTCAGTGTTTGTGCCATGTTGTAGATTCCCCCCCCCACACACACACACACACTGGGATGTACAGTGGCGTATAGATCTATGTATCCCTGCGCATTCGGAGCTCCTCTAACTCAGTTTGTTAAATACTGCCTGTGTGGTTCCTCCGGCTCCCGTGCCAGGTGCGGGGGGCCAGGTGTGTGGAAAGGCAGCGTGTCCGGGCAGGGGGTTTAGCAAGCTCTCCCCTCTTCAATATCACTAAGACCCAAAGAGCTTTTGCTTATGTGCCTTGCTTACTTATTAAAATTACTATATTCAGGATTCACATTGAATTCATTAAAAAATAATGAGAAATCCACTTCATGAAAACATAAAAATTTTGCCAAAACCGGTTTGGCTCAGTAGATGGAGCGTCGGCTTGCGGACTGAAAGGTCCCGGGTTCGATTCTGGTCGGGGGCATGTACCGTACCTTGGTTGCGGGCACATCCCCCGGTGGGGGGTGTGCAGGAGGCAGCTGGTCGATGTGTCTCTCTCATTGATGTTTCTAGCTCTCTATCCCTCTCCCTTCCTCTCTGTAAAAAATCAATTTAAAAAAAAAATATATATATAAAGAAAACAAAAATTTTTTTCTGTCTTTTTAAAAAACTTCTTTATTGATTAAGGTATCACATATTTGTCCTCAAAAAACATAAAATTTCAAGAGAAATGACTACATCTTCCAAGCAAAAATGGTCTGTGGGAAGAGTGGCATTGTGTTGTGTTTTCGTAAAATCTCTTTCATGCCCAGTCCATTAGAAAAGACCTGTATTTTCTTTCGTACCTGTTTCAATATTCATTGTGTTGCGATGTTTTAGCGCAGTGGTCAGCAAACTCATTAGTCCACAGAGCCAAATAGCAACAAGACAACGATTGACATTTCTTCTGAGAGCCAAATTTTTTAAACTTAAACTTCTTCTAAAGCCACTTCTTCAAAATAGACTCGCCCAGGCCGTGGTATTTTGTGGAAGAGCCACACTCAAGGGGCCGAAGAGCCCCATGTGGCTTGCGAGCCTCAGTTTGCCCACCGCTGTTGTAGAGGAACCATATGAGGATTATCTGGCCTCAGCTGCGTGGTTGAAAAGGCAGGAGTGTTTTAACAATCATTTCAGGTCATCTTGGGTATTTTTTCAGTTATTCCATGAGCACTCAACGGGTGGCAGTTTCTTAAAGGTTATTGTAACATGGACTCTGAGACTGTATCAATGAACTTTTTCGTACTTACTTAAATGCCAGGAGTCTTTCTCGCCTCTGGAATAGCTCATCTGCTCATGGGTGGTGGTGTAATATCACGCTTTGGCCATTTTGGAAAATACTGGTGCACTGAGTTATGCAGATTTTCTAAATATTGGTGCACAGCATTGTACAACGTTTAAAGAACGAACAACATTTGCTAGCCCTGCTACGAACCCATCAGGAAGGTCTCCGCGTATAAGGAAGCTATTGGGTTCACAGTGGCTAACGACAGGCTCCCTTGTTCCGTCTTTGAGGAAATAATGCCAGTACCTATGGGCTTTTTTTAAAAAAAAGAATATATTTTATTGATTTTTTACAGAGAGGAAGAGAGAGAGATAGAGAGCTAGAAACATCGAAGAGAGAGAAACATTGACCAGTTGCCTCTTGCACACCCCCTACTGGGGATGTGCCCACAACCAAGGTACATGCCCTTGACCGGAATGGAACCTGGGACCTTTCAGTCCTCAGACAGACGCTCTATCCACTGAGCCAAACTGGTTTTGGCCCCATGGGCTTTTCTAAAAGTCCTTCCCCATAGAAGGATGTTCTGGAGAAAGTGGCCAGTGGAGCCCTGGGCTTGGCCACGGGAGTGCTTCTGCTCAGATGGCCACCGCTCGGTAGGCAGCAGAGGCACTGCCTGCCCTGTGTTGTCACACAGAATGGTAAAGGGATCGAGGGGCAAGGTTTCATTTACTTATTTTATTAAGTTTATCTTTATTGTTTGTTTTTTTAAAATATATTTTATTGATTTTTTACAGAGAGGAAGGGAGAGAGATAGAGAGCTAGAAACGTCGAGAGAGAAACATGACCAGCTGCCTCTTGCACACCCCCTACTGGGGATGTGCCCGAAACCAACATACATGCCCCTGACCGGAATCAAACCTGGGACCCTTCAGTCCGCAGACCAATGCTCTACCACTGAGCCAAACCGGTTTCGGCTTATCTTTATTGTTAAAAGTATTACAGATGTGTCATCCTCTTTCCCCCACTCCATCCCCCCACACACACACCCTCCCTCCTCCCCGCCATTGACCCTCTGCATCCTGCTCTCGCCCCTCCCCTCCCCAGGCCTTCACTGCACAATTGCCTGTCGATGGGTTATGCATATATGCACACATGTGCTTTGGTTAATCTCTTCTTCCTGCTCCCACCTTTCTCTCTGGAGTACGTTGTCTGCTTCATGCTTCAGTGTCTCTGGTTCTATTTTTTTAAGGGTCCATGTCTTAAAAAAATATATTGTATTGATTTTTTACAGAGAGGAAGAGAGAAGAATAGAGAGTTAGAAACATCGATGAGAGAGAATCATCGATCAGCTGCCTCTTACACACCTCCACTGGGGATGTGCCCCCAACCAAGGTACATGCCCTTGACCAGAATTGAACCTGGGACCTTTCAGTCCACAGGCCGACACTCTATCCACTGAGCCAAACCGGTTTTGGCAAGGGTCCATGTCTTAATAAAATTAATCATTTTTGCTGCCTCACTAAAGACACTCTTCAATGAAACTGGTGATCTTTTTAATGAGTGCATGGCCAGCAGTCGCTCAGTGACTGCTAGTGCACGGTGAGCTCTGCCCTGTCTGGCGCCATCACTCAGCAGCGCATACTGTCAACACGGTGAGGAAGGCAGATGACGTCTTAGTATTGTTCCTTTAAAAAATTTTTAAAAATATATTTTATTGCTTTCAGAGAGGAAAGGAAAGGGAGAGAGAAGAGAAACATCAGTGATGAGAGGGAATCATTGATTGGCTGCCTCTTGCACGCCCTCTGCTTGGTATGGAGCCCGCAACATGGGCATGTGCCATTCACCAGAATCGAACCCGGGACTCTTCAGTTCTCAGGTTGACAATCTATCCACCTAGCCAAACTGGCTAGGGCTTGGTATTGCTCTGAAGGGGGTTTTGACCTACTTCCCAGTCCTCCTTGTGAAGGTTTTGGGGACCCCAGAGTCCATGGCCTGGGCTTTGATACCCCTGGGGCAACGCAGCCTCAGTCCCCACAGAGCTGGACTCACTCCCCTCCTCCTTCAGGTCTCTCCTCGAGTCTGAGGCCCTCCCTGACCGCCACGTTTCAGATGAGCCCGCCTCCCACCCTTCACCCTGCCCTGCTTCCTGTGTTTTTCTCCATACCCCTAGTCACCATATAACATACTGTATTCTCCACTTTGCCCGCCTCCCTCCAGTAAGATTCAGACTCAGGACAGCAGAGACGTTTACTGCTATACTCCCAGCTCTAAGAGCAGTGAGCACCTGGCGCACAGAGGCAGTGGTCCTAAGTATTGGAATTCGTGACTGGGTGAATCGATGAATGACAGTGGCAGGCCGGAGGAGAGTAGCTCATGCCTTTGCCCCATGGGGTCCCGGCCCCTGCTGACTTCTGCTCTCCCCGGTTCTCCAGCCAGTGCTGCCCCACACCGCCGTGTGCCTAGTGTGCGGCGAGGCGGGGAAGGAAGACACGGTGGAGGAGGAGGAAGGCAAGTTTAACCTCATGCTCATGGAATGCTCCATCTGCAACGAAATCATCCACCCTGGATGCCTTAAGGTGAGCGACTCCCGTGGGACCTGGCAGTGCTGCTCGACACCCCTACCCGGGGCCTCTAGTGTGGGTGAAGCTTGGGGGACAGGGAGGACTTGGATTCCTCCCATGGGGGGCCCTCACATCTGGGGGATTCTGCGTGTCAGATGTGAACTGAGGGCAAGAAGGGTCTGGAGTAGCTCAGACCTCACACACAGGTGCAGGTCTTCCCCTCCCCCTCCCCCACACCCTCCCAACGCCCCCGTCCCCCCCCGTCCCCCCCACACACACACCCTGGGCACCAGCCAGCCAATACCTCAGAACTACAGAGTTCCAGAATCTCCACCTGCTTGCTGGGCCCTGGCTCGGGGCTTCCGACAAAACTGGGGCCTGGCCAGGGGAGGGCCCATCACAACAGGGGGCCGTGTTCCCGGAAGCCGGGAGCCTGCCCTTGGTGTGTCCAGGCAGGGCCGCCTTCTGGGCACTGCTGTGCTGTACCTGCCTGTCTTGGGCAGCAGGTTCTTCCTTTGAAAGGAAGAGACAGTTGTGGGCTGGCACATGGCTTCCATCCCAGGAGAATGTCAGCACACCTGGCACCTCCCTGTCGACTTGTGGGCAAATTTTAAAGAGACCAGGGTGGGCCTGCCCCGAATGGTCCTCAGCCCCGAGTGTCCCCTTCCCCCGGGCGGCGTAACCCCTCTCTCACACTCACACACAGGCTCTCTATTCCCTGACTTTGGAAGTCAGACCACCCCATCTTAATTGCCAGGTTACTCCTCTCTCTCTCCCACATCAGAAGCTCCTCCAGGGTGGGGACAGCAGGTCTGACTGGCTCACACCCAGCACCACCCAGGACAGGGCTAGTGAAAGAATTCAGAGTCACCTGTCTTAGCCAGCTGGTTTTCTTTTGGCCAAAGATGGGCTGGAAATGGCATTTGGGGCTGGGGCAGGGGGCGGGGGGTGGGGGTATTAATGCTCCTGGCAGAGGCGGCCTCTTCCACCCCCTCCCCTCCCTGTCTGCTGACTGGCTGTCCCTCGCAGATTAAGGAGTCAGAGGGCGTAGTCAACGATGAGCTTCCAAACTGCTGGGAGTGTCCCAAGTGTAACCACGCTGGCAAGACCGGGAAAGTGAGTACCGGCTCCCCATCCCAGGGTCCACCCGGGCGGGGCGGACCTTGGCCTCGCCAGTCCAACCTGTGCCCACATGGTCGGCTGGCGGGTGCCCTGCGCTCGGGGAAGGGCGCTCCTCCCAAGATATACAGTCCGCTTGCACCTTCTCTCTTTTTGGCCTACAAGCAAAAGCGTGGCCCCGGCTTCAAGTACGCCTCCAACCTGCCGGGCTCGCTGCTCAAGGAGCAGAAGATGAACCGGGACAACAAGGAGGGCCCGGAGCCGGCCAAGCGGAGGAGCGAATGCGAGGAGGCGCCCCGGCGCAGGTCGGACGAGCACCCCAAGAAGGTGCCCCCGGACAGCATCCTGCGCCGAAAGTCAGACGACGTGCACCTGAGGAGGAAGCGGAAATACGAGAAGCCCCAAGAGCCGAGTGGACGCAAGCGAGTACGTCCTGGCCCGGGAGGGGCGGGCGCGGGCGGCCCAGCCGGTCCTGGGGGCAGGGGCAGGGGCGTGGGGGTGAGGATGGGCCGTGGGGAGAACGCGGGACCCTGGCCTCTGGCTGCCCTGAGCAGGTCACCCAAGTCCCCAGCGCCCTGCCCAACAGAAAAGAGGGGGAAACCAGCCCCTCACTCACTCCTCTTCCCACCCCTTTAGGCCTCGACTCTTCAGACGGCCCCCGGTTCCTCCTCTCACCTCTCGCCAAGGCCCCCTCTCGGCAGCAGCCTCAGCCCTTGGTGGAGATCCAGTCTCACTTACTTCCAGCAGCAGGTGCTCCCGCGTCGCCCCGCCCTCTCGAGGCCCCCCACTCCCAACCCCGCCCCCCACTGGCTCTCCAGCCTCAGAGCTTCCCGGGCCTCAGCCTCAGATCGCTGGCTCAGGGTTCTGGGTTCTGGCGCGGGGCCTGGGAAGCTGAGCTGCGGTGGGGAAGCCCTGCAGACTTGGGAATCCTCCTTGGCCCTGCTCCGCCCACTGGCCCTTCCAGCATCCGCCACCAGGTGGCGCCCGGTTCTGTTCTCCCCGCTCTGGCCATGAAGGCTCGGCTGGGACTCCCACAGGCCCTGCCTCCAGGACTGGCTCCCGGGCCGCCGCATCCCTCTGGGTCTGCCCAGGGGTGGGAGGGCAGTTGGGTGGGCACAGTTGGACCGCACTAGCTTACTTGCAGCCTCTTCCTTAAAACCAGCCGGCAGGGCCCACCCATCAGAGCGGGTTTGCAGGGAAGGTGCCCCTCCAGCCCCTAGTCTGGGGGTGGGGCTGGGTGTCGAGGGGATCAAATCCCTCGAGCCTGGTAGCAAGCTCTGCATCCTTTCTGTTCTGTGACAGCTAAAACCTGGCAAAGAAGATAAGCTTTTCAGGAAAAAGGTACCCTCTGTCCCTGCCCTCCCCTCCCCTCCCTTTCCTTCACCTCATGCCTGGACTGGGGCAGGATCCTGGGAAGAGGGTGGTGGAGAGGCTTGAGTGGGTGCAGCCCTGAGCCGGGGACTTCCCTGCCCCTCTGCTCACCTGCCCCTGCCCCCCTCCTCCCCCAGCGGCGGTCCTGGAAGAACGCCGAGGACCGGATGGCTCTGGGCGGCAAGCCGCTCCGGCGCTTCAAGCAGGAACCCGAGGACGAGCTGCCCGAGGCGCCCCCCAAGACCAGGGAGAGCGACCACTCCCGCTCCAGCTCCCCCACGGCCGGGCCCAGCACCGAGAGCGCGGAGGGTCACGACGAGAAGAAGAAGGTGAAGATGCGCCGGAAGCGGCGGCTCCCCAACAAGGAGCTGAGCAAGGAGCTGAGCAAGGAGCTCAACCAGGAGATCCAGAAGACGGAGAGCAGCCTGGCCAACGAGAACCACCAGCCCATCAAGTCGGAGCCGGAGAGCGAGAGCGAGGAGCCCAAGCGGCCGGTGGGCGGCCTGTGCGAGCGCCCGCACCGCTTCAGCAAGGGGCTCAACGGCGCCTCCCGCGAACTGCGGCACCAGCTGGGGCCCGGCCTGCGCAGCCCGCCCCGCGTCATCGCCCGGCCGCCTCCCTCCGTGTCCCCGCCCAAGTGCATCCAGATGGAGCGGCACGTGATCCGCCCGCCGCCCATCAGCCCCCCGCCCGACTCGCTGCCCCTGGACGACGGGGCGGCCCACGTCATGCACCGGGAGGTGTGGATGGCCGTCTTCAGCTACCTCAGCCACCAAGACCTGTGTGTGTGCATGCGGGTCTGCAGGACCTGGAACCGCTGGTGAGGAGGCAGGGAGCTGGCGGTGTGGCCAGGTCTGCACTGAGGGTTGGGCTAGACCAGGGATGGAGGGTGGGTGGGAAGGAGGGTCCCACCTTGAGTCAGTGGCCAGGCCCTCCTCCTCCTAAGCCCAGTTCAGCTTAATTCTCTTTTCTCCAAGAGTCCAGCAGCTAGGGCGGTCAGGTGCAGCCAGTACCTCAGAACTGCAGCCAAGTTTCCAGAATCTCCGCCTGGCCCAGAGGGAGATGCACCTGGAACTGTCAGAAGCCTGTTTGACTTCCTGACTTAGCTCCTCGAAGATGGGCGGGGCGCGGTGGGGCCCTGTCCTGGAAGGGTTAGCCCAGGTTATTAACAGCAGCAGTGCCAGTGACTCACCTTAACCCCAGCTTTGAGATTTCCTAGCTTTCAGGCCTAGTTATCTACCTACCTTCCTTGTGAATGGCTACGACACCTCTGCTCAGGCTTGTTTTGAGGAATGGTGTGTGTGGGAGGAAGTGCTCAATGGAGGACAGGTGCCAGCGCCTTCCGGGGAGGGCCTGTGGCAGTCCCGGCGGAGGTGCCCAGGCGCAGGCAGACGGGACCTAAGCAGAAGGGTGCAGAGGGTGGAGTTAGGAGCCTGCCTCTGAGCTTGGATGATGAGGAGTTGCCACAAGTGAGACCCCAACTCTGACGGCACCCCCTCTGCTGGGTCTGGCCCCCAGGTGCTGTGATAAGCGGTTATGGACCCGCATCGACCTGAACCACTGCAAGTCCATCACGCCCCTGATGCTGAGCGGCATCATCCGGCGACAGCCTGTCTCCCTGGACCTCAGCTGGACCAATATCTCCAAGAAACAGCTGAGCTGGCTCATCAACCGTTTGCCAGGTGAGCACAGGGCCAGGGACCCCAAATGTGCAGGTGCAGGGAGGGGGGGGGGTGCATCACCTGACCTGCGACCCCTTCTCTTATTCCCCCAGGGCTCCGAGACTTGGTGCTGTCAGGCTGCTCATGGATTGCAGTCTCGGCCCTCTGTACCTCCAGTTGTCCGTTGCTCCGGACCCTGGATGTCCAGTGGGTAGAAGGGCTAAAGGATGCCCAGATGCGGGATCTCCTGTCTCCGCCCACAGATAACAGGCCAGGTGAGTGGCCAGGCCTGGGGGCAAGGCTACGTGGTGGTAGTGGTGGTGTGACCAAGCTGCGCTGTTGGGTTCGATTTTCACCACAGCGGCATGCAAAGCCTCCTTAAATGCTTAATGGAGAGCAGGTGCCATCTGGTGTGCAATCCTCCAGCCTTCTCTGGCCGCAGCCCGTCCCCAGGGGATGCCGGGAGGAGTTTGGCTGCTGTGTTCTCGGTTTGCTTCGGGCTCCCAGGGGCTCCGAGAGTAGGCAGAGGCTCTTCTCCACAGCCACCCCAGGGGCTCTCACAAATCCCACTGCTTCTCTGATCATTTTTCCTGCATCGCTCAGGCCCCCTGGAGCAGCAGGGTCAGGGTGGTTGGACCGGGGCTCCCATAGAGCTCTCCGAGGTCAGGTCTCAGGGTTCATCGCTCCCCATCAGCAGTGAGGAAACCATGGTGATCGAGAGATCTAATGCTGTGTGCTCCGTCTGGCACAGGACTGCTGGGTGGAGAGAGGGCTCTGGGTTTTTAGATCTTCTGAACTTTCAAGAATCTCAATGTGTAAAATTTTATGTATATATATATATGTGTGTGTGTGTGTGTATTATTGATTTAAGAGAGGAAGGAAGAGGGAGATAGTGATATAAACATCAATGATGAGTCATTGTTTGGCTGCCTCCTACATAGGTCGATGCTTAACCACCGAAACATACTGGCCAGCCGATCTTCTGATTCTTAAATATTGGAACTGATTCTGTTTTTTGGGGGGAAGCATTCAATGACCAACTGAAACAAGTGCTGTGTCTGGCTGGTAGGCCTTTGTGTCCTATCTGGCTGATACGCTGCCTCTCTCCTCCCTGCCCCTCAGGTCAGATGGACAATCGGAGCAAACTCCGAAACATCGTGGAGCTGCGCCTCGCAGGCCTGGACATCACCGACGCCTCGCTGCGGCTCATCATCCGCCACATGCCCCTGCTCTCCAAGCTCCACCTTAGTTACTGTAACCACGTCACTGACCAGTCCATCAACCTGCTCACCGCAGTGGGCACCACCACCCGGGACTCCTTAACAGAAATCAACCTGTCAGGTCAGTGGGAGTCACCCAGCAGGGACTGGCCCAGCATCCCGTGGGACGAGCTGGGAGTTTCACATTTATGCGCCTGCTATGATTATAGGATCCCAGTGTTCGGTGCTAGGACATAGCAGTGGTGAAGACAGACACACAGCCCAGTTTAGAGGGGAACATGCTGCAGAAGTGATTACCGGATTTGTAATAATTGCTACCAGAAATGCTGGTAGCCGTGAGCGCATAGAACAGTGGTTCCTGGCCAGGGAAGCTTCCCTCAGTGGGCACAGGCTAGCACCTGGCAGGGGGCGGGATGAGTGCTGTGGGGATGGGTGGGGAGCAGTGGGCAATAAGGCAAGGCCTGGCCCAGTAGGCTTTCCCTGGGAGTAAGCAGCTTGCTTTCTGCCATTGTTGTCTTCAATTTCGCCCACCCTTCCTGACCCTGCTGTCACAGGGTCTGTGGTTGGAGAGAAGAAACCTCCAGTGCCCTCACGGTTCGGTTCGGCGTCTTGTCCCACACGCTGTGAAACCTCACACATCCCTCCGCTTGCTGATGGGGAGAGAGTTTGTTTTTAAGGAGTTGGGACATGAGGGACAGTGAGATGGACAGAGGCATGATTTTTCTGAAAGAATTTCACTTCTTTTTGCAGTAAGCTTATAAAAGAGAGTCAGCCACTTGGTGGGGAGGAATTTGAGAGATTAATTGAAAGGTTAAGGGGTACCCTTGGAACAGGTGTTAAACTCCCCCCCACACCTCCAATCCCTGTCACTTTTGCCATCTAACTGCCTGGCACTGCCTGTGATGCAGACAGCATTCCATTGTGCTGGTTCCAAGTCCATGAATTCCTACTGTCTTTATGAGATTGGGTTATAGCTACACAACCTGAAACGTGCATCCAAGAATCTGGGCGCGTCTGTGCCAGGATTTTGTGTTGACCTGACGGGATGGTTTGAAAGGGGCTACTCTGATTGTTTGAAAGGCAGTTAGTTCTTCGGTGACTCACGTGGTGCTGTCACTTTACTTCCTTACACCACCTCCTAACCTCACATCCTGTCTTCTTCCCTGCAGACTGCAATAAGGTCACTGACCAATGCCTGTCCTTCTTCAAGCGCTGTGGGAATATCTGTCATATTGACCTGAGGTACTGCAAGCAAGTTACCAAGGAAGGCTGTGAGCAGTTCATAGCTGAAATGTCTGTGAGTGTCCAGTTTGGGCAAGTGGAAGAAAAACTCCTGCAAAAACTGAGTTAGTCCAAGGACTAGTGTGTAAATATGGGGTGGGGGTGGGGGGCAGGGGAAGGGACAGGGCCACGGGAGGGTAAAAGACTTGACAGAAACGAGGGCTTTTATTTTCAATTTGGAACTTGGAATAACAGACCACGGAACGATTCCATTTTGCAAGTCTTGCCAAGGCAGTGCCGTTCCACCACCCATTTTGGGGATGAGTGAGCCGGACACTTGGGTTATTATGAAGAGTAACTGCACTGCTTTCTGGACCATTTCTAAGGCGGCCTTTACCGAGAAGACATTCCTGTTGGAGAGGAGGATGAACTTGGGAGAAATTCTCTTACTGAAGCATGAGCTTAGGAATTTTTTTTTTTTTTTTTTTTTTTTTTTTTTGTGATGGTGTTTTGTTCTGGACACCTCATTCCTTGCAACTCTGGGGGTTTTGGTGTCAACATTAAGTGGACCACACAACACATCTGCCGTCTTGACATATTTTGTTTGGTTTTGTTACATCTTACATTATGAGGAATTATTTTTGTACAAAATGTTTAAAAGTTATTTATGCAAGGTTTGAATGCATATCAGTGTTTTTATTGTTTTTATGATTGCCAACTTTCCCTGGACTTCATCAACCCAAATAATCCATCTATACATGTGCCCAGACCTGGCAGAGCAGTCTGAGCCTTCCGGTTTAAAGCATGTTTACCTGGAAGCGAAGAGCCTGCTTTGGGCATTAAGAAGTTACATAAGCATGTTGTGCATATATGTAAAATATAGTGGAAGTAAGACACTTTGCCAAGGTTCCCCTGTATAGAATTTCACCCTTTTCTCAAAAATTTTAAAATTGAACTTGGACCTTTGCACTCAGGAGGGTTTGCTAAAAGCATGAGCTCTTGGATTCTACATAGATCTAATTTATACGGTGAGTCAATAAGTAAATGACCCAGCGTAGCCTTTCTTTTCCTCTTCTTTCTTCCTTTGAAGTGTGAGCAGAGTTCTCGTTTCAGGTTTATAACATGGCTGTTCCCTAGTTGTAAAGATATGCATTCATAAGTGCCATTGTTGTTTGGTGGTGTTTTCCTAGACCTTCCCGACTCGGTTTTACCTTTGTTGAATTTGTATAAACAATTGTACAAAAAAAAAAAAACCAAACCCACTCTTGGACTTTGAGGGTTTCTGTTCTAGGAGTGGACTAGACATTTGATTATAAAGTCTAGGGGCACGAATCTCAACACTAGTATATATTGTTTTGTAGCCAAACAAGCTATAATTTCTTATTCATCTGAGAAATTGCATTAGTCCCTTGGGAGAGGGGAAGAGAGAGATAGAAACATTAATGATGACAGAGAACCATTGTCTCGTGCACGCCCCTTACTGTGGATCGAGCCCACAACCCAGGCATGTGCCGTTGGTCGAGACCTCCTGTTTCATACATGGGTCGATGCTCAACCACAGGCATACCAGCCCACTTTCCCCATCTTTAGAGAGAGATCTTGCTGTCTATGGCTAATAAAGGTAGTGGGAAAGAACTATGCTACACCAATGTCCACTTGGTATTTTTACTGCCAAAGGTGGGGGGGGAGGGGGGAGTCCCATTTTCTCAACCTCCCATTGGAGGCAACTCGAGGCCACATCCTGTCCTTTAGTAGCCTTGGGCCAGGGTAGCTGGAGATGCTTGGTTATGAGGTAACTTCCCCAGGTGGCAGATGCAGAAACCAGTGAGAAGTAATTTTAGATCTAACGACAGAGCTTTGCAACCTTGTACTCAAATACAGAAACAACTGCTCTAGTGAATCTGAAAAGGGAGAAGATAACCCCACTTCCTGTCCCCATAATCAGTAGCAACATAAAGCTTGGGTCTCGTGGGATAAGCCTTTCCTGCTAACGGTAGTTTTCATATTACCTGCCCCTCCTCCCGTTATCTGTTTGTCATGGCAAAATGATTTTAGATCCCATCTAGCTTTGTGCCTTGTTAACTTGAATCCATATATTCTTCCTGACTTAGACTGGAGACATCTGAAGCTGTTGCACCCCAGAATTTAATTTGGGAGATGCATTTAACAGAAGATTAGTTTAGCCACTCTGTGGTTTATTTATAAAACACGGCTTACCCTTGCAAGCCTGACAGTTCATCATAGAGCTCCCCTACTAGAGGTCAAGTTTTGGTTTTCTTGACAGCCTGAGTTCTCCGAACCCCTAGGTAAGTTCCCCTGATGTCCAGTAGAGGCATCCTCTTCCTTGGGAATGGTTTTAAGGAACATGGTGGTTTTCAGGTAAATAGCCCTGTGGTAGAGGCCCCTGACTGTCCTATAATGTTTCTGAGAGCACCCAGGCTTGCTGAGAGGAGGTTCCAGAGCTGGGAATACGTAGCTACCATAGGGACAATCCACAGAGCCAAGACACAGCGTCTCACCAGGCTTGAGGCAGGTTGCCATGGTGGTTTTAACAGCTGAGCTCCCTCCCCTACACTGAAAAATCCAGCTGAGGTTTTACCCCGGCACCCAGCCTCTGTACAGACCTGTCATTTAAAAATGAGCTTTAGAGAGGGCCAGGCTGAGTTAGATGCAAACATCTGCTCTGAGCCCATATCACATATGATGATGTAATGAGAGTAACATAAACCAGAGGTGGTGCTTCCTATTAGATCCCGGCTAAGCACCTGGGAAAGTGAGGCTTCTTTCCTTCTTCCTCTAGGAAACCTTATGTTTGCAAAGGAAGACACTGTGACTCCTCTAAAGCATCAAGAGACCCATCCTTTTACATCGTGAGGACAGGGACAAGGAGATGTTGTTGTATTCCGTTTTGGACTTTCAGAATTTTATTCATTTGATTTATTATGTATTCAGAAAATTCACTTCAAGAGGCATGGTATGCCAGCTATAAAATGCAGACTTCAGAGAGAATTAATCCAGTTATTCCAAGTGCCAAGCCTGTTAGGGTAAAATTTTGTTGGCTTCTCACTAAACCAAGGTGACTTTAAAACACTACTTAAAAAGATCCTCCATTAAGTTTTTTATCCTTTTGCTAAAAATAAGCATTTGAAACTTTTTTAAATAAGTTATTTTAAGCTGAGACTGTGTGCAAATAAATCTTACTTTTCTAATTTAACCTTAGACAAACCAGCACCTACTGCTCAGCTTCTAAATGTGCTTGCTATTGAGGGCTGGCCTGGATTTGAAGACTTCCCAATTTGTGGGGAAGGCTGAATTTCTGGAGTTCACTGTCTCACAATAAGTAAGGCAAGGTAAGTGCTCCGAAAGCTTCAGCAGGTGCCGAGTCTTATGGCTTCTGTAGGAAGGCAATGACCTGCTTATGCTGGTCAGTGTGAACCACAACCGGCACCCACCCTGGGCTCCTACAGAGAAGGGAGCTACCGCCCTAGTGGTTTGGCTCAGTGGATAGAACGTTGGCCTGCAGACCAAAGGGTTCTGGTCAAGGGCACATACCTCGGTTGCAGGCTCCTCCCGGGTCTGGGCCCTGGTCAGGACCTGTGCAGGAGGCAACCAATCGATGTTTCTCTCACATCAATGTTTCTATCTTTCCCTCTCTATTCCACTCTAACATCAATGGGAAAATGTCCTCAGGTCAGGATTTTTACCAGGTGCGGACACCCATTCGCACTGTACCAAGTGAATTAGAAACTAAGGACAATGTAAAGAAAAGCATTTTTGAAAATCTAATTTTATTCCTAAAGTTCAAATTAGCTAGCAGTAGCACTGAAAATACACTTTCACTATACAAAAAACAGTGTAAACCAATTACACATTAGTAAAGAATTTAACACACACTTTTCTCTAGTGAAGAAGCTAGATGCAGCCCTTGCTATAAAAAGCTGTACCCGAACAGAAATGGACATGTTGATTAGTCTCTAAGGCCCTGGCAGTTGACTATATAGAAGGATGTCAGTGTTCTCAATGAAATTTAAATTCAGAAATAGCAACAATGTGGAAACTTACATTCATCAAATAGTAGCATTTAAAATAACCGTGACTAATAAAGTGAACATTCAGAGGTGCCACTGCTCAGCATGTACCATGTTAGTCAGTTGAGGACAGTGATCTCATCCAAACAGAAGTTTCAAACATCTGAGTAGTTTAAGTTAAAAACAGGAGAACGGAGAAGTAAGAGAAGATAAATGTCTTCAAAGGGAGAGAAGCTGATGCCATAAGCAGTATGACTTCAGCAGTTACTGATCACAGACGTGTGATGAAGCCAGGCTGGACCTGGGAAACAGCATGTCCACAGGCTGACAGGCGTAGGGCATGGATGGACCAATGTTGCCGTAACTTAGGATGAATCTTTGTTCCCAGTTCGTGAAAATAAATTTTAAAAATAACTTCAACTTTTAACAATAAGTTTCCAGTCCCTTCTATACACTGAAATGTCCGGGTTCAAGCCTGGGGGCGAACGTCCTGTTGGGGAGAGCGTCTACTTCAGGACTTGAACACGTGCACGGCGCGCACCACATACTGGCGGCAGATGGGACACTCGCTCATGCGCTTGCCGCACTTGGTGCAGGTGACCATGTGCCCACACTCGAGCAGGACGCAGTCGATGACGGCGTCCATGCAGATCCGGCACAGGCTGTCATCCTCCTCTTCCTGCTGCTGCTGCAGCCGCTCGCCATCTGAAAGGCAACAGAGAGCTAGAACTGCCACCCAACAGGCTGAACAGCCACCTGAGTGACCACAATAGGCACAGCATGATCCTGCAGTAAGAAATAATCCCAGCTTATTTTAATCTATATAATTCCAGGTTTTGTGAGAATTGTTTCTGTAAATAAAAATGAGGAAACGTAGGTTGTCCTTAATATGGGCTTTGGAGTTAGAATACCCTTGGAATTTTCAAGCCACTTCCAACTTGGGAAAGTTGCAGTGTCCGGGACCTCATCTCAGCAGGAAAGAGTGATATTTCCATGGTGAAGTTATGAAGAGCTGTGCATCAAATAGCCTGTAGTTGGATAAAGCCCCCGACTCCAGCCTTGGAAGCATCTCAAAAGCTACCGATGTTTCTGGCCACCTTGGTACTGCTGAACTGTAACTGAAAAGGGTTGTGGGCCCTTTGTGGCTCTGTGGCCCAGATTAGGTTTTGAGAAAACCCAGAATCTGAATAAGAAAGGCGCTAAATGAATTCTGAAAGTTCACAGCCCGCCTGCCATGACTGGATGACTCACTCAGTTGGAGCGCCATGGTATACCAGAGGGCTGTGGGATCAATCCCTGGTCAGGTCACATATGGAAGACAATCCATGTTCTTGTTCTCTCCCTCTCTCTCCCCCTCTAAAATTAATAAGTATATCCTTGGGTGACAATTAAAAACATTTTTTTAAGTTCACAGCCTGAGATTTGGCCCTATAGTCATAGATGTTGAGGCTTCCATTTTTTCAAGTCAGAAAGGATCAATGAGAATCATGAATATGGTTTGGAGGGACAATTCAAGGTTGAAAAAGCTAGTAATCCCTGGGTTTAAGAGAAATAAACATTGTCACAGAAATAAATTTGACTTGTAACAGAAACAGCCTAGCTCTTAAAGTGTAAGAAAGGATACCACAGGGGAAATAGGAAAAAAGAAACCTACATGACTTTTGGTTTTCTTCATTCTCTTTGTATAAGCGGTTTACTTTCTCTACCAGCTCCCATTTTTCACAACAGCCAGAATAGTTGACAAAATTCCGAGCCAGGATTTCCTTCAGCTGGCGCACACTCATCCCTTCCACATCTTCAAGGCTTGACAGGTCAGACAGAGAGGCTCTCAGTCTCTTCTTGGAGAGGCCAGGCGCCTGAAATTATACAGCAATTGAATACCTCTTTTCCTACCAATTCAGACCTCCCACAGCAAGGAAAATGACATGCTCTCCTCACCCTACAGTCATCACTTCCAGATTTCTTTTTTTTTTTTTAGTATGCAATTACACAAGGTTTATTAACCTATTCCTAGTGGGTCCTAGGCTCCAGCAAAGGCCACTTGGCGATGCACAGTGATAGATGGACGATGAAGACGAAGACAGACAGGCAGCTGCAGTCGCTTCATCAGGCAGGAGATATTGACTGAAGGTCTGGTGCTTATATAGCCAGTAGTAAACAAGTTGTGTCTTATCAGTGTACTTCCCAGATTTCTTATCTGTCCTTAAAGTATCCTATATCATAAAAGGCTAATAATATGCAAATTGTCCCCTTGGGAGTTTGACAGCTCGCTATGATGTGTGTTGACACCAGGGGGTGGCATGAAGGAAAGCCCCAACCAGCCCTGATCACCAGCCAGCCAAGCCTATTTCGTGCACTGGGCCTCTAGTTATATAAAGTGCTACATTCAAACCTCAATACATATCCTCTGCTAATCAGCAAAATGTACATGGGCCTTTTCCTGCCTACCAGGTTGGCATGTCAGGAGACTGAATTTCATAGGAGCTCTCACCTGTTCCTCCAAGTTGTCTTCTTCCTCGTCGTCGTCATCATCATCATCATCGTCGTCGTCGTCGTCATCTTCTGTGTTTGCTGATGCTATTTCACTTTGTACCTATATGCATAAAGGATCTGGTTATGTCAGAAATCAGACCTTTCTACAGACCTTCCCTAAGAATGTCCCCAGCAATGGGCATATTCCATGACTTCTTTGGATCATGAATGCTTCTGCCCCTTCCAAAGAGTTGGGCCCTACATGATTTCATCAACATCTTCACTTCCATAAAATTATCTCAAAAGCCAAATCCTAAATATGTGTGAATTTATAAAACTTAACTAGAACCTCCTGAGGACAGTCCCATCATTGGACCATAGGCCAAAGACATAAGCACTGAGTCATTATCAAAGGATCTGCCTACATATAGCTGGTTTAAACCTCTAAAATAGGGGTGTCGAACTCAATCAGAGAAGGGGCCAAAATCTAAAATCGAGCCTAAATTGCGGGCCGAAAGGTTTACTGAACAGTCATATACTGACAATGTCATAAACTGACAGCGGAGTGCAGTGATGACAGCGCGGTGCGGGCCACATTGCAAGGCCTGGCGGGCTGGATTTGGCCCGCGGGCCTTGTGTTTGACACATGTGCTCTAAAATATAGGTGGAAACTAAAGCTCTAAGGTCAGTGCAAGTGTCGGGAGAAAGATCTCGATACTAATTCCAAAGAATGGTTTCTAGACTTCTTCACTGATGGCTGATACTAGTTCTAGTTTTTAGAAATTCCTCAACAGTCAGTCAGAGGCACTCTTCTCTTTAGGCAAAACAGAAATCCATTTGATTTATATACCTTCTTTCATATCTTTTTTTCTTAACCATAGCTCTACAAAAGTCAAGGTTAGTTCTATTTCAAACATTCAACTTCACTGGGAGAGTATTCTGCAATGGTACTTCTTTGAAATTAACAAATAACCACCTTTGTTCACTAATTCAATGTTTTTTTTCCCCATGATCCAAATTACGTAGGACACTTAACTGCAGCAAGGCAACTGGGCGTTAGGTTAACTTACACTACTGTTTCCATGGTCACTGACAGTCTTGCAAATGTTTATATACGACTTTTCACAGTTATTATTTAACTATATAAGATAGGGAAACTGAGGTAACTAAGGTCAAGAAACTGATGAGTTATTTAGGGGCCTTCAAATAGCTGACTTTGGGGCCACCCAGCACCTAAGCTTGGAAACTCACATCAGGAGGCTTGTAAGTGCAAAGTTCAGCAGTGTGTAGAACCTCTGCTCCCATTAGGAGGCATCAACCTCTAAAGGCCCCACCAAGTGTAGACAAGCCGGGCCCTTAGGGTAATTAACAATCATACCTGTGCCAAGGCTCCAGATCCTAAGGTCTGGTCTCTACCCATTAGTTCTTCCTGAAATGAAGACATAGTAGCAGAGGGGGCTGTGTAGCTTGAAAAATATGAATGTGTAAAAAAACTAGAATTCTGGGATCTTGAGGAGTTCAGACTGCTGGTGTCCAGATTGTCCTCAGAGCCCAGCCCATGGTGGCACAGCACTAAATCTACCAAGTCTTCTTTCTCTCGACAGGTATCAATGGGTATGTTTCTAAGAATGAGATACTGCCGCAGATCCTTCACTTTCAGTCGCATTAACTGAGGGCGCTGAAAGGCCGTCTCTTGTAATAAGTGACAGGTGGAACATCTACGAAGATTTTCTTGTAAAACTGAGCAAACGGAGCAAAAATCCTTCTTGCAGTCACAGCATACGTGCTGAGGAAACAGATAGAAAAGTATTTAATGATAGCCAGTTATGACCCCTTGTAAAAGTACTAGTTTTTTTTTTTTTTTTTTTTTGCCTCCTTTTAACATTTAATTATAATTCTTATGAAGTGTTCTGTGGCACCAGACTATTCCCACAGGTGTTTTAATATTCCAAAAGCCGTGAAAATAAAGGACAGTTACTGCCAAGGCAGTTTGGATTCACAGAAGTTCAAATACAGTCCTTAAAAAACAACATACACTCTTGTGTTAATGAATTAAAACCTTTCCACCCCTTGGGGCAAACATGCAATTAGCAGAGCAGAGCTGTCTGGAACCACATGGAGCAGAAAGCACAACCACAAACTTTTTTTATGGGAACAATTTCCATTTAAAGGGAAGCAGGGGAGGAGGGTGCGCATAACACAAGGAAAGAAAAAAGCAACTGATCTCACAAGATCAATCCAAGCAAACAGGACCGCACTAATGCAGTAATCTTTACCCTACACAGCCTTAATCACAGTCAAAGCCATTCCACTAGCAAAACTTAAAGTAGACACTAAGATGTGATTATTTTCACTTGCTGCATTGTTCTCACAAGCTAATACCTTGTTCCTTAAGTATTTTAAAGGACTGAATTGAAAATAAAAGATTGTGAGAACCATTGTATGATGGTTTTCAGAAAGAACAATTTTAACCCAAGTGTTTTATATGGAGCAGTAGTTACCTTAATACATTTATTTCTTCACTTGAGTTAAGAATATGGTTAGGGATATATTTTTTGAAACTGAGGTCAGAGTATATATGCAATAAATTATCTCTGAACAAAAGTGTAGACTAATTAAATCTCTTGCTTCAGAACATAAGCATCATTAGGAAGAATCAAGGTGTATAAACAGGTCAAAGTTCATGAGAAAGGATGCCTGAGCAACATGACAAGTAACAATGTCTAGTCAGAAAACTTGAACAGTCAATTAGTCCCTCCAACTGAGTACTTTCCTAAATGGGAAATGATTAATAGAACTAACTTTTTGGTATTTTTATAAAAAGAAATGAATACTCATTAATATTCAAAATTACATATAATCAATAATTTTGATGTCTTTTGTATATAACATATTATCTAACTCACCTTCTTTCTGAAGACTGAAAATGCAAGTCCACAGGCTTTACAAACTATATTAGGCCCTTCAGTAGGCGCTGGTGGGTAAGTAGTGGAAAAATCAGAATTTGGCGTAAATCTGAATGGACCGGTGCTTCTGGTGAATCCTGCCTGCTGGCCCCTGACAGCTCCGGTTCCCATGACTTCATTCAGCAGTCCACAGCATGAAGCCCACATAGATGTGGCACCCGCCTGGAAAGGAATATAAGAAGGAACCAGATTAAAGCTAAGTGGAACCTGGGCTCTCTGAGATCCTCATGGGATGCCATTCTGGAGAGGTATATTTGCCCTAAATAACTTTGAGATTATTCTTTAAATTTTTTAATTTTTATTGATTTCAAAGAGGAAGAAAGAAACATCAATGGTGAGAGAGAATCACCAATCGGCTTCCTCATGCACACCCACTACTGGGGATTGAGCCCGAAACCTGAGCAAGTGCCCTTGAGCAGAATGGAACCGGGACCCTTCAGTTTGCAATTGAGCAAAACCAGCTATAGCTGAGATTATTCTTTAAAGTGTCAAAATTTTAAGCTATTTGGAAAGATAACTTTCTGGTATTTGCAAATAATATTTCCCATTGGGGATACTCATAAAAACTACCCATTGTTTTCTTTGTGCTGAGGCAGATTTTCCCAGCCATCATTTAGCAGAAAGAATATAAATTCAAATACTTAATTTCATTAAACTTCCGTTCTCATTTGTAGCTGGGCATAATAAACCATGGCATAAATTTTTTGATTAAAAAAAAAAATGACTGGGAAAACATAAAAATGCCAACTGAATAAAGCTCTTTTAAGTTTTTAATGTATCTTTGTATAATTTATTTTCTTGAGTTTTTCTCTACCTCCCAAAATCTTGAAAAATAATATATTAATTGGACATTAAGGAAAATATTTTTAAAAGCAGTTATTCTACTTTTTGTTGTTGTTAATCCTCACCTGAGAATAATTTTTTCAATTGTTTTTAGTGAGAATGAAAGGGGAGAAGGAGGGGGAGAAACATCCATGTGAGAGAGACACATCCATTGGTTGCCTACCCCATGCACCCCTTATCAGGGCCTGGGATTGAACCTGCAATCCAGGTACATGTCTGATTGGGAATCGAACCAAAGACCCTTTAGTACGAGGGCCAACACTAACCACTGAGCAAAACCAGTGAGGGGTATTCTATCTTTCAAACTGAAAATACTGAACACTAAATGTATGGGCTATCTGCCACCCCACTAAATGGCCTGAAAGTAATGTACTGCCTTTTATGTCTTTTTTCTTTCACCTCTTCCTTTTCTGTGAACCACAAACTGCTATCACTATACCTACCTAGTAATCTGTCTCCTTTTTTACTGCAGACTCAGAAACCCAATAACCAAGCTTGTTAGAAATATACATATCGTGTGTGTGTGTGTGTGTGTGTGTGTGTGTGTATTTTTTCTTTTCTTTCTTCTTCTTCAGTGAGAGCTCAAGGTATTTTCCCATGCTTAAAGTAGAAAAGCTATGATGTTTGGAACCAATGTTTGTCCCTTGACCTAATTCTAAAGCATATCGTAGACTCTGGATAAGTGATAGGTAACAGAAGTCCACTTAAGTGAGATCTTATGTGTTAAATACCAGCACATGACCTGGCATAGTTCATTTATTTATCTAACTTGTTCAAACATTTACTGTTTGTCTAACAAGTTCTTTAAAAACTTAAAAAAAACAAAAACAATTTTAAAAGACTATTTGAGATGCTATAGAGGGATCATACTATTCTTGCTACTACCCAGAAGTAATCTATAATAATAAAAGCATAATACGCAAATCAACTGACCGACCAAACAGCAAAAACAACCATCCAGACAACCTTCCAGATGACATGCCGGACAGAGGGGCTGCAAAGGCATACCCGTACACAAATTTCATGCAAAGGGCCTCTAGTATGTTATATTAAATATAGGGAAAGGAGAAGGTAAAGTAGTAAGAAACCACAATACAAGATTCAAACAATCTTAAGTATCAGGGTCACTGACTTAAGTATTTTATAGCTTCACACCCTGTAATTCTCAAGAAACAGTGATGCCTTTAAAAGTCCGGTTAAATTATAGTTAATAGTTCATACCTTTAAATATATACTTTAGCGTCATGGTTTGCTTAAACATAAGAGGATGATAATCCAGATTTACTAACAGTTCATTTATTAAAGTATTTTTTAAAATTGATTTTAGAGAGAGGGAGAGAAAGAGAAAAATCCATGTGAGAGAGAAACATCAATCGGGCCACCTCCGGCACTCACCCTAACCAGGGACAGAACCCTAGTTAAGTGCCCTGATTGGGAATTGAACCCACCACCCTCTGGTATACAGGACAACTCTCCAACCAACACAGCCACACCAGCCAGCGCTAAAGTGAGTATTCTTTTACCAGAGGATTCCATCTACAGTGCTTTAAAAGGTAAGCGCGCATGTGCGCGCTCTCTCTCTCTCTCTCTCTTTTTTAAATAGTAAGCTCTTAAAACAAGTAAAATGTTGTTTTAAAATTTTTAATTTGGACATAACATTTTGGGGGAGTTATACATAACTCAACTGTAGACTATACCACCAGAATAAACTTTTCTTCATTCTAGAAGTTTAAAGAAGTAAAGTTTATTTTATTTTTTAAAGCTTCAGCTTCCTGTTAACCTAATTACTAAAAAATTAAAAAATTTAAACAGCTATATTAGCTTTTATCCCTGATTTCTGGAGGATGTCTTCCCAACTCCAGTAAATGTTCCTTATGGATAGAACTTTTTTCCACTGCATCTATAGTTCTGCCATCATGACTCTGATAAATAACTGTGTAAAAGGTTTCTTTATATTACCTCTTGAACAGCAATGTAACATTATTTAAAAATTTCATGCTACCCAGAAAGTTCAAATTGTTTTAATGAGAAAAAATAATAAAGTAAAAAATGACTGACCAACAGGTTAAAAATCTCAAATCCAAATCATACTCCCTTTTAAAATCAGCACTGCCACACATTGTGTTCTTTCAGAAATCAGTTGTATAATAAATTACAGAATACAAATTTCCAAACCATGATCATTTAAAATTCTAGGCTGAAAATGTTCACAGTTCTGGTGAAGAGAAGAGTTTACTTTGGGAAAACAGGTGGAATCTCTGTGTAGACATCAATATTGGAGGGTGATAATTCCTCATATTTCTATAAAGGGGATAGGATTTCCTCTGCATTCACCAGAAGGGAAAATAATGAAAAAAATCACTTCTGTCTTCTTTTGGCTACGTCATCATAAAATAAAAATTTAAAAACAGACAGGCAAAAATATGTTGCTACACCCTATTATTTGGTACAACTCAACCAAAAATCAGAGCACAGGGAAAGAGGAAACACTGAAAAATCTAGGTATTGGCCTCATTAGATCAGTGAACTCAAATTTGGACAAAATCTCCCAATAAGAAAATAATCTTCCAATAATACTCTTAGCACATCCTGAGGGTAAATCTGCCTACATATACTGTTAGCCTCTGACAGTAGTGTTTGCAACACTCCAGCCTTCCTGAAAGGTCTGAAATTTAAAACAGTGAAAGCCTCAGTCACTAGTTTGTTTTTAATCCTATCTATTTATGGACTTTTTAGAGAGGGAAAGAAACATTGATCAATTGCCTCCTGTATGTACTCCAACTAGGGATCAAACGTGCAACCTAGATATGTGCCCTGACCAGGAATAAAACCCATAAACAAGAGCCACCCAGTTGGGGCAGCTCAGTCACTAGTTTTATTCAAAGTACCTTTCCCCAGTTACCATATCTGGTAGAGAAATAGCCAAAAAGCTTCCACTTTTGCACCCTTCCTTTAAAAGCTTCAGAGACCCAAGTTCTATCCTATCTTCCCTATCTAAAATCTTCCTTCCCTTATATTTTTAAATTCACTCTCTGCTTATCTTTTAGTAACAAGCATGAAGCTTTTCCCAAACGACTAAATTTCCTTAGAGATTTTCTGAACAAACCCAATTTCCAGACAGTACACAAGGCACAGACCTTTGGCTTTTGAATTTTTAGTAAATTCACCGAGTTGTTGCTCTGCCTCAATTCCAAAGAGGTGTACTGCTGAAGTAAGGGTCACCATCCACCTTTTATTTGCTTAAAAACAAAACAAACAATAACTATTACCCTTCCATGAATGAAGCCAAAGTCTGGATCTCTGAAAACTAAAGCTATGATCTGGGCTTATGTACTAGAAATTCTAAAACCTATTTGGGACCAGGGTTGAGAGCAAGACTCTATAGACTAAACTACATGAATCCAAGAGGTTAGGAAGAACAATAATCTGTAAAGCTGGCAACATTTCCTCCCTTGATCAAGAATGTAGTTTGAAACAAGATAGAGAAAAACCAGGTACATATTCCTATGGTTGGCACAAAACTTCTAGCTCAAGGAATTTAGCTATGTTTGCAGTTTACTTTCTAGTCATCAACAGCTACTGGAAACAAATGGCTTTCTTTGATAATCTCTTTTCTACACAACCCTTTCAGCCAAAGTTGTTCCTGAATAGATTATCCTAGGGACCATGGCCTTGCTTATATCAATTAAGAACCAGGTATCATATTAAAAAATCTAACACGGGCCTAGTAAGATACCTAGATCTCATGTTATTCTGACATTCAATGCCAGTTTTGGTGTGTGTTTTTCCCCCAAAGCCATTGTTCCAAGATTTATTTTTAAATATATTTTTATTGCTTTCAGGGAGGAAGGGAGAGGGAGAGAGAAATATCAATGATGAGTCACTGATCTGCTGCCTCCTGCACACCCACCAGGGACCTTGCCCGCAACCCAGGCATGTGCCCTTGACCTGAATCGAACCTAGGACTCTCCAGTCCACAGGCCGACGCACTATCCACTGAGCCAAACCAGTTAGGGCTGCTCCAAGATTTTTGAGGGCCAATAACACACGCTTTTTTTCACTCCTAATTTGGAACTAATCCTATATAATAAAAACCTAATATGCTAAGTTTCCAGTTGGCCATTCAACAGATCAAAGTGTAATATGCTAATGAAATGCTAAGGCTGCTCAACCACTAGCTATGACATGCACTGACCACCAGGAGGCAGACACTCCCACCAGTAGGTTAGCTTGCTGCTGGGATCCAGCAGATTGGAACTGAGCGAGATGGGCCAGACATGCCCTGGAGCCCTCCCCCAGTCCCTCCCTGACTGGCCAACCTCCCACGTCTCTCCCCTGCCCGGATCATGCAACCATGGGTCCCTCAGCCTGGCCTGCGCCCTCTCACAATCCAGGACCCCTGGAGTATGTCTGAGAGCAGGTTTTGGCCTGATGGCGGAACTGGTCGATATGATATGCAGCACTGACCATCAGGAAGTAGACACTCAATGCAGAAGCTGCCCACTGGTGATCAGTGCACTTCCACAGGTGGAGCACTGCTCAATCAGAAGCCAGGCTCATGGCTGACAAGCACAGTGGCAGTGGTGGGAGCCTCTCCCTCCTCTGCAGCAGCGCTAGGGACACTCCCTGAGGGCTCCTGGACTTCGAGAGGGTGCAGGCCAGGCTGAGGGGCCCCTGAGTGCACAAATTTTGTGCACCGGGCCTCTAGTTAAAAAATAAGACAAATTTAAATGTTTGCTTACTTACTAACTAGAAGTCCGACACACGAATTTGTGCAAGGGACTTGGTCCTCGCAGCTGTGGTGGCTTGCCTCAGCCCTCACAGTCTCAGCTTTGTCTGGAAGGTTGTTCCAGAAGGATATTTGGAAGGTCATTTAGCTGTCCAGTCTAATTAGCATATTATGCTTTTATTATTATAGAATACCAATTGGAGAACATGACTTTAGCTCTGCAGCCAATTGGTCTTGATAATAGAACACCCCAGCTGACTAATAGCAGCTTACCATCTAGTTGACCATACTCCCATCCCCTCATAGGAAGACAGATCAGACAAGTCCCAGAAAGGACTGAGCTAAAGCATGTGTAGTTAGTTCATTTGCTAAAACTCACCAACCTAAAAACTGCTTTTTTCCCTCTGGTAGTAGAAAGGCTGGAAGTGTTCCTCCTATATTGTTCCTTAAGAATGAATTAGAAATTTCCTCCCCTCAGTAGGAGTATAAAGGAGGGAAGTGGTGCATGAGAGGGGAATTGACAAGATTCCAGGACTGTGATACTTTTTCCCACAACAATAACAGACTACCGATTTTATAAGCACTCTATTTCTCAGTCAGATTCACACAATATAAGCTCATTCTGAATCATCATTTCAGTCAACAAAGCAAGAGCAGCAGCCTATCCTTTCTGACAAGTGTCAGTTTTCAAATGGCCGCAACGTTCAGCTGTCTTCGATTGTGTGTATAACCTAATAGGCTTTTAGAATCCCTATGGTGGGGAAATACTGCCAAAATTTAAAGAATTAACAAAAAGTTTATTACAAAATTTGAAACCTAGACTACATTAGTATATGATGCCTTTTAATGATTCCACCAAATGTAATAGTAACCAGGCAAACTAAAATAAAGAGTAAGACAGGTTGCCCTGATTTCAGGGATCAATTTTACAATGAATTACAGAAGAATGGTTAGAGTGTGGTCCCAATATGCTAGGGTTGTGGGTTCTTTCCCTGGTCAGAGCACATACAAAAATCAACCAATGAATGCATGATTAGGCGGAGCAACAAGTTGATGTTTTCTCCCACTCTCTTAAAAAAAATAAAAATAAAAATAAAAAAGGTTTCCTACACCCACCTAAGTATGTGTCCATCATTTTACTTTTTATCCAATCCCAGGGATTTCCCCTCTTTGCCTTCTCCCGCCTCTCTACTCTATCACCTATGGATTTCATGTAAGCCACCTAGGTCCCTTTCCTTTGATTACAATGTATAAATACAGATGTAACCTGAGCATTATCTCAGTTCATTGAGGTTCTGCTAAGTCCACACTTTGGCTCAAATAAACTCACAAAAATTCAAAAAATAAAAAAGGAAAGCTATGGCGGTTTCCATGAAGATAAAATGATAGCCAAATTCAGAGAGTCAATGGGTTTGAAAACAGCAGAAAACTAAATAATTATGTGGTAGGCAGTTAGATAGATATGATCAGAGCAAAGATGAGCCAAAGCCAAATATAAGTTGGGGGGGGTGGAGATAAGCCCTGGGGCCTAACTATGTGCAAAACTGGAAAAACAAGGACCTCACTGCCCCAGGGTAACCTTTCTTAATCACTAGGTTTGGACCCTTGACCTTTCATATCATTGGTCATGCGGCCTGCATCGTCCCCTGACCTTCCCTCCCTTGGCTTGTCCATAGTCACGCAGTAGACCCTTCTGGAAGAGGAACAAGGAGACAAAGAGTGGCCTCTAATACAGGCCCTTGCACAACCACTCCCTTACACACTAACCCGAATTAACCCTAACCCGTAGGGATAACAACCAGGCCTCAGTTGTTTTAGCTCCAGGCTCAGAAAAGCTGCAAAACCTGAAAAGCGATGCCAGGGCTAACATCAGGACCAGCTGCATTGAAGACCATGACTCTGAAAGGATAAACCTGGAAAGTTGATGAATATTCTATTGGGACCTCCTCTAAGATCCATGCCTCTAGAGAGAGACTTCCTTCCCTTTTTCTATAGAACACATCCCCCTTTCTCCACACTCCTTTTCCTGGGCACACTTTCCTTTCCAATACCCTTCTTTTGCCCCTTTAACTTGTTTCTTGAGCCCATTTCTTCTACAGGTCACTTCTATAATACTTGTGACTTTGTAAATAAACTTCCTTAACCCAAACTCAAGTACTGAGGTTGCTGAACCAAGGTCTAGTCTGATTCCACCGTTCTAACACCTAATTCCATTTTGCAAAAATTATATAGTCTAAATCATTTGCTTTTGATTAAACTAGGTAAGCAGCAGTAATCATGCCACCTCCTAAGAGCTGCTTGCCACAACTCTAAATTAAATATGGTAATACTTTACAGATATTTTAAGAATAACTCTACAAGTTTCGAATTAAGAACCTTTTCTTGGATGTTGTAAGTAATAAAGACCAGGCAGGGATTCAGTTTTTCCACCAGTGAAAGTTTCCTCAGAGAATTCAACCACTGTAGATTTTGTTTTAAACTCCAAATAACCTTCAATTTGCTAAAAATTCAATTCCCTGTGTTTAAACTATATGCAAAGATATTTCAAATCTTGAAACCAGTAAATATAAAACAATGTTTTGCAGTTTCAATTTCAGCTGGGTTAAACTTTCCAGTAGAACTAGAGCAAAGCAGAAGAAACAGTTGAGATAATAAGCAAAAATACTGATCCTATTTAGAACCACTTGAGAAAAATATGCTCCTTAAAATGTGAAAGGATTTTTTGAAACTGCTGCTTCACCTGAAAAACAATATACAAGGAACTCTACTACATTTTTGACCAAATATCAGACCATATACAACCAAGGAGGAAAATTTACCTACATCCTAAATTATTTCTTCATACCATTTGGACATTAAGAGGCTGCAAAAACACATGTTAATCTTAAAATTTTAATATTTTTAGGTAAGACATTTGGTCACATTGATAGAGTTTTACAATAATGTGTGCTGGAGATCATACCTTCCTCATGTTTGGGTTTTGTTTTCTTTTTCTAAAACAGTGTACTTGATCCTTAGCACCACTCCCCCACCTTTCAAAGAAAAAAAGGAAAGAAAATTATAGTCAATATATTACTTTCTCCTTGATATCTCATTTTGAGCATGGAAGAATTAACGTGATTAATATAATTAAGGAAAGCTGAGGTCTATATAAATCTAGAAAATCATGAAGGAGGATTAAATCAAATTAACATAGGACACAGATTTTGTTTTAAATCCCTTATGAGTTAATTACATGCTACTCTAAGGTTAAATAGTTACTTGAGTCTTGAGAGGTAAAACCTATTTCAAAACAAACAAATTAAAGGAAGAAAGTAAATACACATTCCACACATACACTAAAACCAGTTGCTCCTGGGTTTGAGTGAAGATATACTTTATCTGATTGCTTTGCTTTCAAAATAATTTTAATTCCACTGGAAGTACTTGCTTAAATGAATGTTCAAATGTTAGATTTCCATGACATCAGGAATCTCTGACCCTGCCCAGAAATCCCTACAATTAAACAATTTCAATATAAAACAAAATTAAATAAATAGCTCAAATCCTTAATTTTGTGAATCGTTTTCACAAAAACAAATGAAATGCCGGATCTTCATAATGTCATCTTGTTCAAATTGAAGTCCATTTAGATCCACTTCATGAAATATATTTTTTCATCTTCAACCGCCACCAAACTTTGTTTCTAAAATTTCAACTCAGAAAGCTGTATCTTCCACCTAAATTTTAAAAAATCATTTCTGTTTTTAAAGTACTTGATTTAAAAATTCAACACTGGACTGTCCCTAATTCCTTCTACATCTAGTTCCTTGATGGACCACAAATTTAAAGATACTGATGTTCTTTGAGGCATTCTATCCATAGATCCCCGTTTTTGGAAGATGATGGTTTTCATAAAAGCAAGCTAGTTTTAGACATTTTAATAAGTATTCTAAGTTGAAATATGTTATAACTAAAGCTGGAACTTAAAAATATAATAAGCTCCTAAAATGGCCTCATACTTTTAACACACAGTTCAAAAGTTACCTATTTCTGAAGCCAGAAATCCCCTTTCTTGCTCTTGAGGGTTTCACTTTCTTTTTCATTCTCATAATGTAGATACTTGCAAATGTCTCTTCCCTTTTGGATTGGCAAACTTCTAAAGGGTGGGATTGTGTTTAATTCAACTTCTACTAACAATATCTCCCTCCTGACACATAGGAAATGTTTGATAAAATATGTTGAATTTCTCCGGCTACTGGACACTCCCTTATCAGTCTTCCACAGTAAATCTATGAGACTTTGTGTAGGTCCGGTTCTAAACCAGCCGCTCATTCTGTTAGCTTTCTTACCGCATCAAAGCACCTCTCTTCATGGAGATGAATGAAATCCGCTTATGTCTCAAAGGGGTATCATCACCACCTTATGACTCATCCCACTTGGTTCGAGTTCGGGCAAATGAATCAATACCTGAATTGACTATCGTACACGGAGGGAGCTCTTGACAATTCTCAGCTCCCCAAAAAGTAGGCCAGAACCTGCCCCCTTTCCCTTCAACTTCTCACTCAGGGATGCTCCCACGCTCTCACACCCACCTTGAAGAACTCAAGCTGTCAAATTACTTGCTGCGTACCTACTGGCGATGCAGACACATCCAGTTTGCTAGCGCTTTTAGGTCTCGGCCCCCAATGTTAAACCTACGGGGGAGGGGGGAAAAAATCCTTCGGGGTGGGATCCCGGGCCCGAGACATTTCTAACCTATGAGCCTGGTCCCAGCCTCACGGCTCCCCGCATCACTCCTTTCCTCTTCATCCTGCAGTTTTGGTCCTGCGACAGTCCCGTGGTGTTCCCGACAGTTGGGTTAGTTCAAGGACTCGGGGCGGGCAAGGGCACGCTGTGGGCACAGCCGCGAGGGCTGAGGCGGCGAACACGAGTGGGTCTGTCTGTCTCAGGCCCCCGAGGGCACGGAGCGGGCCCGGCGCAGAACGAAGCCCTGAGGCGTGAGCGCAGGGGGCGCCCGGCCCCTCCCCGCTCCGCGGGCTTCCTGACCGGAGGCGCTGAGGGAGTTGGGGAGATTGGGGAACCCAGGATTATCTGTCGTGGATCGGTCACGGGACCCAGATGCCGGGCGGCCAGGTTCGCCCCTCAGCGGAGGTCTCTGGAGAGGTGCCGCCGAGGAGAAAAGAAAGCAATTCGGACGCTCTGGCCGGATAGGAGAGACGGGGAAGGACTGCCCGGCTCCACCGGTCCCTCACCTTCATGGCTGCGACCGCCGCGTCTCGGTCGGCTCCCGCCGCAAACTCAGCACCATCACAGCTCCTCAAAGAGACGTGCTCCTTTCCCTTCTGGACCGCGATTACGGCGCCTCCGGAGGCGGCCGAGCGTCCGGACGTAAGAGGCGTGGTTACGGCCGCCGTGCGCCCCCCGGGAAGAGCGCCGAGCGGCGGCCAAGTTGACCAATCCAAAGCCGATACTCCGGGGGCCGGTCACCAGAGCCAATCAAGTAGCTTGAAGGGGGCGGGGCCTCTGGCGGCAGCTGGGTGGGCGAAAGAGAGCTCCATCCGGGCTTGAGCGGCGGAGGGCGGATCTGGGCGTGGCCGGAGGCTTTCTCTCGGCGGTTTTCCATCCCCTGAGGAACCGGTGCGGCTGGGATTTGGCTATGGGTCAAGTTCCCCAGGGCGGGAAGAGGCGGGATACATTTGAAAACGCCGGTCGGTTTGCAGGCCTTTGTTCTAACCGTCAGAGCTGGGGCCTCAGATTTCCTCTCGAGACTTTGGAGCCCCTCACCCTGAGGTAATGACCTCGGGTCTCCTCAGCAGAGGGTCCGGGGAGCGGCGGCAGCTGCGCACGCAAAGACGCGGTTTTAAAACGGCTTTGTTGGAAACACTTCAATGAGCGGTTCTCAAATCCCAGCTGCTCTTTTTAGGGCGATGTTCAAAACGACCAAATTCTAGCACATTGAGAGAATTCAGGTGAGCCCTTGGAGTTGAGTTTTTTGTGTGTTTTTGTTTTTTGTTTTAAACAAGTGAGTAAATTATTCAGCTTGACTGGATGACACTCAGTTTGGTTTCACTACACTCGTCCCTCTTCCCTCCAACTCAACCAATATTTTAAATAGGAGACATGAAGATGCCGAGTCACTTGTCTTACGGACCTACTAGTAAGACTGTTGTATTCCTTTGTACTAGGCTTGCTTCTTTATATTAAAACACGAATCCACGCCAGTTCTGTAGGCTGAAATGATACTTAATTTTTAGCTTGCTTTTCTTGCTTCATGCATTGATTTATCCAATAGAGTCCTGGATTTTTCCTCTTTGCAAACATTCGAAGAAAGCCTTTCTTCTCCATGTAAGAGTAGTAGCTGAGCTTCACTGGAAGAGAGTATTAGTTCTAGTTCTAATGATCTAGGCACAAAGAAACTCAGTAAAAACTTGCTAATGGACCAAAGCCATATTTCTCATTAGAAAGGAAGCTGGCAGGTCTAGCCCAAGAGTTAATGAGTAACTGCATGAAAAGAAGCTCAACATCATTAGCCATCAGGGAAAATGCAAGTCAAAACCGCAATGATATACCACTCCATACCAATTAGGATGGCAAAAATAAAAAAGAGATAAGTATTGTGGATGTGGAGAAACTGGAACCTTAATACAATACATTGCTGATGGGACTGTAACATGGGGCAGTTGCTTTGGAAAACACGTCTGGCAGTTCCTCACAATGTTAAGCACGGAGTAATCATATGACCCAGCAATTCCATGCGAAGGTATAAACTCAAGAGAAATGAAAACTAATATCCACAAAAAAAAATAAAATCCTTGTACATGAATGTTTGTGCAGTATAATTATAGTAGCCCCAAAGTGGAAACAACCCCAATGTCCATTATTTAATGAATGGATAAATAAAATGTGGTCGCCGAAACCAGTTTGGCTCAGTGGTAGAACGTCGGTCTGCGGACTGAAAGGTCCCGGGTTCGATTCTGGTCAGGGGCATGTACATTGGTTGCGGGCACATCCCCAGTGGGGGATGTGCAGGAGGCAGCTGGTCGATGTTTCTCTCTCATTGACGTTTCTAGCTCTCTCCCTTTCTCTCTGTAAAAAATCAATAAAATATATTTTTAAAAAATGTGGTCTAGCCATACAATGGAATATTATTTAGCCAAAATAAGAATGAAGTACTGGCCCTGGCCCAGTAGTTAAGTTGGTTAGAGCCGTGATCGGCAACTGTGGCTCTTTGGCCCCTTAAGTGTGGCTCTTCCACAAAATACCACGGCCTGGGCGAGTCTATTTTGAAGAATTGGCATTAGAAGAAGTTTAAAAATTTGGCTCTCAAAAAAAATTTCAATCGTTGTACTGTTGATATTTGGCTCTGTTGTTAGTGTTGTTTCCCATATGTCAAGGTTGCTAGTTGGATCTCTGGTCAGGCAAATACAAGAAGCATCTGTTATTGTAAACAGAGGGAGTACCGGGGAGTCTCTCCCATTGGCCAAGAAGGTGGCAGGTGGAGGTGCTCCCTAGAGTCAAACTGGACCCTCCATCCAGAGGATATTAATCTGGAGGTCTCAGGGAGGATCTCAGTAGAACATTCATCAGCTTTCCAGGTGTGTCCTTTCAGGGTCGTTATCTCTATTGGTTAGTCGGCGCCAGGGCAGAGGGCATGACTCAATGAGCTGGTCCTAATGTGAGCCATGACGTTGCTTGTCTGGTTTTGCAGCTTTTCTGGGCCTGGAGTTGAAACACATCTGATGTACTGGATGCGGGTCAGAACCTCATTGTCCTAGGAGCTTAATGCTTAAGGGCTTTTTTCAGCCTCTTTGTTTGTTCCTCTTCTAAAGGAATCTAACCCTCATGACTGGAAACATGCCACCATGGAGGAAAGGTCAGGGGAGGGTCCGAATGCTTTGACCAGTGATATGCTGGTATGACTGGTGATATGCTAGGGGAGGACAGTTACCTGGGGGCAAGGTCCCTGTTTTCCCAGTTTCGCTTGCTGCTAGGCACACCCTGGTGACCTTCTGTACTTAGCCCCATCATCCTTGTTCTGCTCATGCCTATCTAACTGCTTACCACAATTCCATAAATGTGAAATGTCCAGAATAGGCAAATCCATAGAGACAAAAAGTAAGGTAGCAGTTGCCTAGGGTTAAGGGATTGAGGGGGTGTGTGTGGAAATGGAGTGACTATTAAATGGGGACAAGGTTTCTTTGGGGAGGTGATGAAAATGTTCTAAAATTGATTGTGGTGATGATTACACAACTCTGTAAGTATGCAAAAAATATTTAATTGTATAATTTAAATTATACAATTGTATATGTATGTGAATTGTATATGTATGATATGTGAATTATATATTTTTTTAAATATATTTTTACTGATTTCAGGGAGAAAGAGCAATAGAAACATCAATGATGAGAGAGAATGATTGATTGGCTGCCTCCTGCAGGATTGCCCCCTAATGTGGATCTAGCCTGCAACCGGGGCATGTGCTCTTAATTGGAATCGAACCCAGGACCCTTTTGTCTGCAGGCCACTGCTCTATCCACTGAGCCAAACCAGCTAGGGCTGAATTATATCTTAATAAAGCTGCGATAATAATCCTATATAATAAAGATGTGATATGTAAATTGACCATCATGCTCTCACAAGATGGCTGCCTATAACCAGGCTGGCAGGGGGGTTAGTGAGGGATGACCAAAGGAGCAAATAGAATGCAGGAGTTCACAATCTCTAAATGTTTGAAATTGGAACCCCCTAAAGCTTGAGAGGCATTTTTAAATACGGTATATAATCTTTATTGATTTCAGAGAGGAAGGGAGAGGGATAGAGAAATAGAAACATCAATGATGAGAGAGTGTCATTGATTGGCTGCCTCCTGCATGTCCCCTACTGGGGATCGAGCCCGAACCCAGGCATGTGCCCTTGACCAGAATCGAACCTGGGGCCAACCACAGGTCAACGCTCTATTTACTGAGCCAAACCAGCTAGGGCTAGACTTTTTATAATAATAACGCTTTTTTAGGTGTGTACTAGTTGTACCAATTGTGGTTTAGGAAAATGGTTTGTTTTCTAACAGTCATAGCAGTTCAATACTTTGTAATTCAGAATCAAAAAATATTATCAAGACAGGTGGGATAACTTACTGCAATTCAACTACTTTCTTAGGATGTATTGGGGCTGTTCTATGATTTTTTTTTAATCCCTCACAAAATTTTTTTATTGAATTCACAATGTGCTTAAGTCAAATAATTTCAAAGTTCCAAATTCAAGAAGCAGCCATTTAATTTTTATTTATTTATTTATGGATTTAGAGAGAGAGAGAAAAATCAATACATCAGTCATTGATTGATTCTTATATGTGCCCTGAGCAGGGATTGAACCCCAAACTTTGGCATATCAAGATGATGCTGTAACCAACTGAACCACTCAGCCAAGGCTAAAAAAATTTATTAAGTTACTAAATAATCTGTTTATTTCAACATGTGTATTCATAGGACAAGAGGGTAGAAAGCTAGCTATTTTTATTCTAGCAATGGTTTTTATTATAGGAGTTACTGATAAATCATGGGAGATCTTACAAACTTTTGCAAAGTTGGTTAGCTTGCTATAATAAGCCATTTTTTATTTTGGAAAATTCCAAGCATACACATATGAAGCAAATAGAATGGTGTAATGAAGTCCCATGTATCCATCACCCAGTTTTAACAACTCTCCACATTCTGTCATTCTTGACTTAAATCCAACTCTCACATATCTACCCACTCCCCACCCACCCCACATCTGAGTTAAGTTGCATTATTAAATTAGTGCATGACTGGTTGCCTAACTATGATCCAAATGAAAGTATCTGAGTATTGGATCTGGTTTGCTATGTTGTTTTTATCCTTGGTCACCTTCACAAATGTAACTATTTACCCAAAGTAATCCATCTTCTTTGTGGCCATTGCTTAAATTTCATGACTTAAAGGAGTAAGGGATTCTATAACTATCCTAACCTGAGTTTGTAAATGCCAAAATTGTAAATTGGTGATAAAATCTACCCACTGGTGCCTTAACTGGTGTGGCTTAGTTGGTTGAGCGTCATCTCAGTGCACAGAAAGGTCTCCAGTTCAATTCTCACGTCAGGGCACATGCCCAGGTTTTAGGTTTCTCTCTCACATCTCTCTCTCTTCCTCTTACCTCCCTTCTTCCCTCCCTTCTCTCATCTCTCTCTAAAATAATTTTTAAAAAAACACTACTCACTAGTAGAGTGAAAAGGCATCTCTTCACTGGAATGCTTAAGCCAGGTCTTATCTGAATCCTGGCTGTCTGATTGACATCTGCTACAGGAAAATCCATTTCTTTTTTTTTTTTTTTTTAATATATTTTATTGATTTTTCACAGAGAGGAAGAGAGAGGGATAGAGAGCTAGAAACATCGATGAGAGAGAATCATCGACCAGCTGCCTCCTGCACATCCTCCACCGGGGATGTGCCCGCAACCAAGGTACATGCCCTTGACCGGAATCGAACCCGGGACCTTTCAGTCCGCAGGCTGACGCTCTATCCACTGAGCCAAACCGGTGCCGGCAGGAAAATCCATTTCAACAATACATACTGTACTTTAGAGAGTAGTTGGAGAACAGATGGTTCCACAGAATCATTTGTTTTGGACTCAGAATCTTTATGGAATTTTCCTGGTTAATTACTTTGCTGACTTGAACATATAACCCATGTTCTGCCTTAAGTTTCTCCATCTGTAAAATAGACATAATGATTATGGACTAGCTTTGGTCTTACACTTGGCTGAATGGTTGAAGAACCCTGATACCAAAAGCAAAAATGGAAACATAACTTTAACCTGGTTTCCAGAAAGTAAAGCAAATAATATAGGGTCCATTTTCTATCTCTCTGAAGTAAGTTGGAGCACTTTACAAGCTGTCCCCTGCCCTCAATGATCCTCCTTAGTAGGCAAAAAGGGGACAAGATTTTCCTTTATGGCTTGGGAAACAGCCACTGGAGTAAGCTCTCTTGCCTTATGAGGCAGTGATGGAAGTTAGAATATCCCTAGCCCAGTCGTTTAGCTCATCTGTATTGCTGTTCTTCCAATAAAGAGGCAGACCTTGCAAAACAAGTTAATTCCTATACATTAGATCTGCATTATTATATAACCTCTTTATGGACATTGTAAATAAGTAAATTATGGGGAAACAATTCACCTACCACCAAAATGTGGAATTAGTACAATTTCCCACTGATATTGATATATCATTTGAAATATATTACATACCTACTATGTGTCAAGCACTGAAAAGAAGTACATGGCCCCTCTCCTCATTTCTTTTATAACGGCCATTTAGAGCTTAAATGGTCATTATAAAAGAAAAACGTCAGAAATAGAGTATTGGTTTCCTGAAGCTGACATATCAAAACCCCACAAACTTGGTGGCTTAAGTGTGCAGTCAAGTGTTTTAGTGACTAATACACCCATGTAATCACCACATAAAACAAGATATAAAACATTTCCATCACCCCAGAAAATTGCCTTATGTTTCTGTCTAGTCAACACCTCCTCCCAACAGTAAAGGCCCCACTGTATAATTGTTTATTTGTCTGGATAGACTGGAAGCTCCATGTCTACCTTCTTTAAATATTTCACAACCTAGCACATAATAGGCACTCAATAAATAGGGGTGCATGCACGAACACATGGAACATGGATAGAATGGATAGAAAACTGGAGTTATGCCTGTACTTATGATCAACTGGCTATAAATCCGAGTTCCCACGATTCCCTCCTCTGGTCTGATAATTAGCTGGAATGACTCACAAAGTGCAGAAAAACATTTATTTAGATTTCCCAGTTTATTATAAAGGATATAATGGCTGAAACCGGTTTGGCTCAGTGGATAGAGCGTTGTCTGCGGGCTGAAAGGTCCCAGGTTCGAATCCGGTCAAGGGCATGTACATTGGTTGCAGGCACATCCCCGGTGGGGGGTGTGCAGGAGGCAGCTGGTCGATGTATCTCATCAATGTTTCTGGCTCTCTCTATCCCTCTCCCTTCCCCTCTGTGAAAAAAAAAAAAAAAAAAAAGGATATAATGAAGGATTCAGATGTATAGCCAGATGAAGAGGTGCACAGGGTAATTCTGAAAGGGTCCTGAGTGCAGGAGCATCTGTCCCCTTGGAACTGGTGTATGCTACCTTTCTGGCAAATGCATGTGTCCACCAGCCCAGAATCCCATCAATCTTGTTCAAGAATTTTTACAGAGCTTAATCTCCAGCACCTTCCTAGAGATTGGTGGATTGGGGTTGAATATTCCAACCCTCTAATCACTTGGTCTTTTGGGTGACCAGTCCCTTCTTATGTTACCCTATATCACCTCTAGCATAAACTCAAGAGGGCTTATAAGAGACTCCATATGCACAATAAAGTACACCCCCATCGCTCAGGAAATTGCAAAGGCTTTAGGGGCTCTGTGCCAGGAACCTGAGGACAAAGACCAAATGTATTTATTAGATCACACAGAAGTTCACCAATAGACATCAGTGATAAGCCTCAGTTATCACACTCAGCATTTGCTTCCGGGCTGACAAGGTATGAAAAGTAAATAAAGCCAACTTTCCCCACCCTCTTGAGAAGGGCTGGAAGGATCAAGACGGCAATAAATAAGACTAAGCCTCTCAAAGGTTACAATAAACACATTTATTAAATCTCTAATTGCATGTGGTGCTATGCCATGCTAAATGATTCACATAGAGAATTAGCTAAACCTTGCCTCTTCTAACAGTTTATAATCCAAGGCAGACAGACTGACGCTCAGTCACATTTACAGACAAACTGGATAGACACAATGGAATACAAACATTAAGTCAACTCATAAATGAACAAGGTAGATAGAGATAGAATATTCAAATGGCTGAGATAAGGAGAGTTGTCTTGGAATAAAACAACAACAATACTTTTCTCTCTTCTATACCACCACTTTTATTTACAACCATGTAAAAATATGTATGTACCTCATAATTGTTCCCTGAAATGTCAATCTTTTGTGCATCCTCACTGTAAAAACCATTTACCTTCAAGGGTCATGATGCTTGTAATAATTTTGTATAGATCATGATTTCAAATGATATTCCCAAACACACATCTGATTGTCTTTGCTAAAATAAGTAGGTAGCTTTTTCTTTTGAGCACTATTGGAAAGATTTTGAGCTCTTTTGACATTATCTGGAACATTTTCTGTTTCAACTGGCTCAATTGTATTTGATTCTTACCTTTTCTAATTCAAGATAACTTTTGATTTAGAATGGCCTCTGTCATTTGAATATTTAATTATTTAATCATTGACACTTCAAAAAATACTTTCTTGTCCAAAGAGAAGAAAAATAAATTTAAGAGAAAAATGTTATATTACTTGAGATATAGCATCGTGTTTAATGAGCCAAGATTGAAGAAATATGAGCATGACCAACTCACAAAATAGTCATGCTTGATTTTAAATTATAATCTAGTGTATTTCTCATTAATTAAGATTAAAATCTTGGTTGTTTTGGCTTTTACATTCTTTCTTCCTGAATCAGGACCAGGTACAAGTAACTGGTCCAAATATGCTTGAGCCAAAAAATAAAAAAAGTGGGTTGACCAAACAGGCCGAAGTGTTTCTGTCTAGTCAACACCTCCTCCCAACAGCAAAGGCCCCTTTAAGTCAAGCTTTAAAAAAAAAAAAAAAAAAAAAAATATATATATATATATATATATATATATATATATATATATATATATATTATTGATTTTTTTACAGAGAAGAAGGGAGAGGGATAGAAAGTTAGAAACATTGATCAGCTGCCTCCTGCACACCCCCTACTGGGGACGTGCCCGCAACCAAGGTACATGCCCTTGGCTGGAATCGAATCCGGTACCTTTCAGTCTGCAGGCCAATGCTCTATCCACTGAGCCAAACCGGTTTCTGCTCAAGCTTAATCTAGTGCACTCACCCTGGGACTGGGGTACAATTTATTTCTCCCCATTTCTCAGGTACACATTCTCCATATGAACTCCATTTTCAAGCCAGTTTTCCCACTAAAGCCTCCAGATAGCAGCCTCCTATTCTAAGACCACATACTTTCTCAGGCCTCTTCAGTGGGAAACAGTTCAAGCAAATATCCAGAAACAATCTGATTGATCTAACTTGAGTCATGTGCCTATTACTGTGGCTGACGAATAGGAGTGTCCAATAGCTGAAAGTGGTGCCAACCCGACTCTATCATATGCCTGGGAATTTCCCACTGTCTAAAGATGGTTAAATAAATTCTTCCCTGAAAGGTTCCTGAGCTTTTTTTTTTTTTTTTTTTTTTTTTTTCCCCCCAACTACTGCACGTCCTGCAATGATGGTGTTTCCTTCAAATTCTTTTGTTATAACATTGATGAAATGCCATAGAAACTTAACTCTTGTTTATGCCAATTAGCCTATGGTAAAATTGGTTTCTATAATATATCCTTCTCTGAATTTCCAAGAACCTGTCCATGATGCTAAGTAGGTATATTGTAGTGATACCCAAAAGAAAAGAGCTCTTGAAATTTGCTCTCTGAGTATGATGTTAAAGTCTCAAATCTGAAAGCCAAAACATCAAAATTTAGATTGAAAATCAACCACAGTTCAAGCCATTCTTCAGAGCGACATTAGAAATCTTTAAAAACAAAAACAAAAACATTTTATTGATTTTTTTACAGACAGGAAAGGAGAGAGATAGAGAATTAGAAACATCGATGAGAGAGAAATATCGATGCTGCCTCCTGCATACCCCCCAATAGGGATATGCCTGCAACCAAGGTATGTGCCCTTGACAGGAATTGAACCCGGGACCCTTCACTCCGCAGGCTGACGCTCTATCCACTGAGCCAAGCCAGTTTTGGCTAGAAATCTTCATGTTCAAATTCCTGCAAGAGAATAAATCCATACTAGTATTTTTTGATATAAAATAAAATCACAACACTTTGCATCAATTGAGAAAATGCCTCTCTGAATTAGTGAAAAGTCTGAATTATGATAATTTTGAAAGAGGAATGATTTTAGCACATTCAAGTATGTGCAATAACTCTGAATAGGCCAAACAAGATTTAGGGAAATTGAAATTCTTGAAAATTTGATTTTATGAATAGATAACTATGATTTTCCCTGCATTCAGTAACAAGTTTATGTTTGTATAGTGCCTTATCATTTTCAAACACTTTACCTTTATGATTTATTTTGGTCCTCTGTCTCAGAAGTGAAGGAGGCAGCTATTATATTTTTTGTTTTTTTTAAATATGTATTTTTATTGAATACAGAGAGGAAAGGGAGGGAGAGAGAGAGAGAGAGAAACATCAATGCTGAGAAAGTATCATTGATCAGGGCATGTGCCCTGACCAGGAATCAACCACTGAGCCATGCTGGCTGGACTATTTTCCATTTTAGAGGTAATAAGAAAGCTAGTGACTGACTTGGAATAGGTAAAAAAGTCACTCAGCTTATCAGTTTTTTGAAATGCAATAATAATAACAGCTAACACTTACTATGATTTATGAAGTCCCAGGCACTTTACCTCTATGTTCTTACTTAATGCTTAAAATAATCACTAAGGTTTGTACTATTTTTATTCCCATTTTATAGACAATAAAACTGAGGCACAGAGGATTAAGTAACTTGCCCAGAGTCCCATGGCATTAAGTGGTGGAGCCGTATTCAAACACTGGCAATCTGATAACAGGGCCCATTCCTCTGACTTTGATCTTAAAGATAGTAGGCCTACTACAGATACTTCAGAAGGACAGAGACAATGTATTTCAGATAGGTTAGCAGGTGCCTCCTAAGTCTTGGTGTTCTTGGTTCATTTACTTAGAATTACTTCCCATGCAGAGAGAAGATTCCTCAGAGCTGACTGTCCAAATAAATGCAGTTTTTATAGACTTCTGCTTAGTGGTATTTAACTGGTTTACATTTGTACACAGGATTCTGTATTTACTGATAGCTCATTTGTACTAATGTGACAATTCTGTTTCCTAACCTTTTTTTTTTAGAGGTATAGATCTTGGTCTCTGGTTTCTTGCCATCCAATTTTCATCTTGATATAGAATATCCAGTCCAGAGCAGGTAAAATCCATAGAAAGTGAAATTGCTATGCCATATGGTAAATCTATATTTAGCTTTTTAAGGGACTACCAAATACTTTCATTGCCACCAGCAATGTATGAGTGTTTCAGTCTCTCCATATCCTTACAAACATGTTATTGTCCATCTTTTTTATTATACCCATCCTAATAGTATGGGGTTTTATTGTGATTGTCCCTATTTATGACTTCTCTATGCCTGAACTAGATTGTGACTTCAGTGACAGCCTGAGCTGAATTTGTCTCTTTTACCACTATTTTACCAGTCAGTGTCCAGCTAAGTTCCCAGCACATACTAGATGATGACAAAACTATTTGGTGAATAAGAGAATCGACAGCCACTGTTATTTTTGTGTACTCCTCCTGCACAGTTCCTGTGGCATACATAAATTTTTCCAACACTGGTCAGAAACATCTTTAACCATAAAGAAGTTGATAGAAGTTGATAAAAGGAATGAATTTCAGTTTTAAAGTCTCCAATATATATTTTTATTTAATAAATTTCTCCTACAGTGATTTAATGTTTGTTTTAGAAGAATTCTAAAATTTCTTTTGATGATTTCAGATATATCAATGATGCTCTTGCCATGTGATACTGATTAGGTTGAACAACAGCTTTCTTGAATGTCTATTCAGGACTATATCCCAGTAGGTGTGGAGGGTAGGTAGGCAGCCCAGAAACTGATTTTAAAAAATGTATCTGTCTCTCTTAAATGCACTTTCTGAACAAATTAATCTCATCTTTTCTCTGAGATAATGGCTGAAAACCATTTTATCTTCTTAAAGATGTCCATTCTTTTATTCATTAATTGACACAAATTAAGATCCCAAAGATCTTTCCTTCCTGTCTCTCCTACATACACAATGAATAAAATACCTGTTCAAAGAACTTCAAGTGAACAGAATTCTTGAGAGGTGCTCTGGCAATTTAATTGCTTTTGTGGTGCCAGGCCATTAAGAGCCTGAACATAAAGAACGAAAGAGTCATGACTAATGCTCAGAAGTTCCAGAAGCTTATGGGAAAGATGCCCTACGATGCTTTGGCTGGGAAGCATGAAATCACTTTGAATTTCTTACAAATGTGCCTTGACAAGGACTGATTAATCAATCCTTCAGCCTTTAGATCAAGTGTATCTTATATCCTCAACTCTATTGGAAATAGATATATTTTAAAGACTAAGTAAGAAATGCTGTGAATATGTTTCCAATTTGTACTTATTAATCTCTGAGACTCCAAAGTTGAGTTCTGACTTTGATTTCTAATATTAGGAAGTTTTATTCATAGCTGGTCCCCATATGAAGTGAGGGAGATATTTGGGGGGAAATAATTTAAAAGGAATGAAGATCCTGAATTTGAAATGATTAAATTTAGTTTATGCTATGGAATAAATTGTGAAGCCCTGGCTCCCAAAGTGATAGCGTTGGGGAATAAGCCTTTGGGAGGTAATTCGTTTTGATGAGGTCATGAGGGTGAGGCCCTCATGATGGGATAAATGTCCTTCTAAAGAAGAGACACCAGAGAGCTCTCCATCTCTGTCTGCCATATGAGAGCATGATGAGAAAGTGGCCTTCTGCAAGCCAAGAAGAGAGCTCTCACCAGAGACTAAATTGGCTTGCACCTTGATCTTGGACTTCCCAGCCTCCAGAGCTGTGAGAAATTAATCCCTGTTGTTTAAGCCACCCCATCCATGGTATTTTGTTATGTCAGCCTGAGCAATCTAAGGCAGCCCATGTATCTACTTTATATAATTGTTTGGTGAACCTGAAAACATACAAAAATCAGTCATGGACCCAATCTTCCCTTTGCCTAAATAAACTGAGGTTTAAGCATGGACTAGGTTTGCCATAGCTGGTTTGGCTTAGTGGGTAAAGTGTCAGCCTGCGGACTGAAGGGTCAAGGGCACACACCTGGGTTGCAGGCTCCCTAGTGGGAGCATGCAGATGGATCAATGATTCTCTCTCATCATTGATGTTTCTATCTATCTCTCCCTCTCTCTTCCTCTCTGAAATATATATATATACATGACTATATATTATATATAGACAATGGACCATATATATATAACGGAATATATATAATATATATATATAGAATGGACTATATCTATCTATCTATCTATCTATCTATCTATATATATAATGGACTAGGTTTAAGAAGGGGATGAGAAGGGACTGCCTTTATGAGATTACACTTTTGGCCATAATTCTTTATCTCCCCATGTATCCCACACTTGTTGCCTGCTCTCAAATGTGGACCCACTTGAACTCGGCCCTAGTCAAACTCGCCCGGGAACCTGCTCGCCTTCCGCAAGAGTTTCTGTAGGGACTTAGTTTGTAGGTGCAACGCCTTTGTCCCCACCCTCCACGACATTTTGGGGCATTCTGATTGGCTGTGGCTCTAATACGGCTTCTCTGATTGGCCAACAGCATGCCGCGAGCTTGAAGTTCCCAGGGATACGGCCCAGGGTGGCTGAGGCGCTTGGCGGGCTGTGGTGTGTCTCGGCCGGAACTCGGGTGTGTGGTGCCAGCAGTCCGGGACACCATGGCCAGTGTCCATGAAAGCCTCTACTTCAACCCCATGATGACCAATGGCGTGGTGCATGCCAACGTGTTCGGCATCAAGGACTGGGTGACGCCGTATAAGATCGCGGTGCTGGTGCTGCTGAACGAGATGGGCCGCACGGACGAGGCTGCTGTCAGCCTCATGGAGCGGCGGAGGCTCAACCAGCTGCTTCTGCCTCTGCTGCAGGTGAGGGGCCCCGCTGGCGCCTGTTCTTTCAGCAAACTTCACTGAGCACCTGCTCTGTGCCTGACATTTACTTGGATCTGGGGGTACGGGGCTCCATCTGCTAACTTTTGCCTTGGAGGACCGCAAAAAAGAAAAAGGAAAGATAATGCCACCAGCTAACACTTAATGAGTGTTTACTATGGGCCAGGTGCTTGACATGCATGGTTTTTTAAAAAAAAAAAAATATATATATATATATATATATATATATATATATATATATATATATATATATATATATATATAATATATATATATATATATATATATTTTATCAATTTTTTTACAGAGAGGAAGGGAAAGGGTTAGAAACACTAATCAGCTGCCTCCTGCACACTCCCTACTGGGAATGTGCCCACAACCAAGGTACATGCCCTTGACCGGAATCGAACCTGGGACCCTTGAGTCCCCAGGGCGACGCTCTATCCACTGAGCCAAACCAGCTAGGGCGACATGCATGTTTTTTACAGGTTCATATCTGGCTCCAGCATTTGTTGGCTGAGTGACTGGGGGAAGAGTTACCTTTTCAGGTCTTTTGGCTACACGTAGTCCTGAGTGTGTGTGTGTGTGTCACATGAATCATATTTGTACTGTATCCAACCTAGAGGATATTAATAAGTAGTAATAATGACATGAAACTAACAGTGAACATCGATTGTGTGCTAAGCATTTAACACATTTTATAGCACTTATTCATTGTGGGACTTGAGTAAGTTCTCCAGCCTATTTGGGTCCTGGTTTCTGCAAAATGGGAACAATAATAGAAACTATGTCATGGGATGGCTGTATTAAATGAGAAGATCCATGGGAAACACGTCACAGTGTGTGGCACACTAATTACTCAATATTGGCTATTTTAAGGGCACGTACCTTCCCCTATAGCAGTTGTATTCCCCCCCCCCCCCATTTATTTGTGATTATATGACTGCTGCCTCTCCCCTACTACACTATAACTTCTGTAAGGGCAGTGCTTTGTTCTATTTTTCTTCATTTAGTGCCCTGGAAGCCAAGTACAGCACCTAAATAAATATGTAGAATAAGTGAAATGTGTTATGCCCTTTTGTTTAGTTTTAAATCTCAATTAGATTGTAGTCTTTTTTAAGTTATAGATCGATTTTAGAGAAAAAGAGAAACAGATTTGTTGTTCCACTTATATGTGCTTTTATTAAATGTGCCCTGACTAGTGATTGAACCTGCAATCTTGGCATATGGGAGGGTGATGCTCTAACCTACTAAACTACCTGGTCAGGGCCAAGATTGTAGTCTTCTTGATAGCAGAGGTTACATACTCTCTGTCTCTACTGGTACTTTATATGGACTTGGACACTTAGTATGTCTGCCTATCTTACTAGGTTTTGGGAAGGACCAAATGAGATATGTTTTGAAAAAATAGGACACCTTTATTTGACTAATGTTTGCCAGTTCACATAGCACTTTGCATTATCTTACTTTATCTTTGCCACAAAAAAAGGAGATAATTATTATTATCTCCATTTTACTAAGGCTCTGGAGGCTACAAGTTCTCGTGATTACAAAACTAAGAAGGAAGGAAAGATGCATCCTTGGACTAGAGATTCAATGTATTTCCCCCCATTTTAAACCATTCCGCTGGCTATGCAATTTTCAAGTATTACTTTATCGTTTTAGATAGGTTTTTTCCCCCCCTTTTTGATTTGAGATTTCATGTTTGGAGTAATTGTTAAAGCAGAAGGGTTGATAAATGAATTCATGTTTGCTGCTGTTTATCATTCTCCCATTCTTCAAAATTTATCCATAACCTTCCTATCTTCCTTTACTCAGGGCCCAGATATTACACTGACTAAACTATACAAGTTAATTGAAGAATCTTGTCCTCAGCTTGCAAATTCAGTACAAATCAGGTAAACATTTTTTTTTCTCTAGATATGAAAAATTGTCAAAATAGATGAAAATTAGAAAAGGGCACATGTTAATTAATTATTTTTTAAAAGATATCTTTGTTCTTTTAGGTTGTTTAATTTTTTTAATGGTTAACATTAAATGTACTGCTTCAGAATTTATTTTCCCATGTGGATCTACCTTTTCCTTTTTTTAATTATTATTATTATTATTATTATTATTATTTTAAAATATATATTTTATTGATTTTTTACAGAGAGGAAGGGAGAGAGAGAGATAGAGTTAGAAACATTTATCAGTTGCCTCTTGCATCTTGCACCCCCTACTGGGATGTGCCCCCAACAAGGTACATGCCCTTGACCGGAATTGAACCCGGGACTTCTCAGTCCGCAGGCAGACGCTCTATCCACTGAGCCAAACCAGTTTCGGCTAATTATTATTTTTTTAATCCTCACAGGACATTTTTTCATTGATTTTTAGAGAGACTGGAAAAGAGAGAGAAAGAGAGAAATATTGATGTGAGAGAAACACATCAATTGGTTGCCTCTGGCATGTGCCCTGACCAGGGCCTGGCCCGAGGAGAAGCCTACAACTAAGGTACGTGCCCTTGGCTGGAATTGAACCTGGGACCCTGAGCAAAACTAGCTTAGGACTACCTTTTCTTTTTTAATTGTTGCAGAGAATTCCAATTTTATTGGCTGATGTGTTACTTTAACAAGTTTTATGATCAAGAAAACATCAGCAGTGATACTTTTCAGAATAGGTAGTGACATTTTGGCTATCAAACTTGTTTTATGTGCCACCATTTTTATGTGAAACTCTGAATTGCTTTTAAATATGTTTATTTTAGGTAAATATGAAACATGGGAAGGTGTTCAAAGGGCCTACTTAAAATATGCACCTCAATTTTCTCATTCAGAATCAAACTGATGGCTGAAGGCGAATTGAAGGATATGGAACAATTTTTTGATGACCTGTCAGATTCTTTTTCTGGAACCGAACCAGAGGTTCACAAAACAAGTGTAGTAGGTATGAAGTTCTGAGGAGAGCAGAGAATATGTTCATTGAAGTGAGCAGCTTTCTGAACAAACACAAGTTTTAATTTGTATTTATTGCTTTGCCATTTTGATCTGTGTTTAAACAATTATCTTGTGGAAAAGACAAGTTTTGTCTATGATTGACCTGGAGGGGAGGAAGGGGAGGGCTCTTGGGGTTTCTCAGCTGTTAGTCATAGTGCTCTGGGTCACTTGTCTGCATTTCATAATTTTTTAAAAAAATATATTTTTTTATTGATTTTCCACAGAGAGGAAGGGAGAGGGACAGAGAGTTAGAAACATCAATGAGAGAGAAACGTCGACCAGCTGCCTCCTGCACACCCCCACTGGGGATGTGCCCACAACCAATGTACATGCCCTTGACTGGAATCGAATCTGGGACCCTTGAGTCCACAGGCTGACGCTCTATTCACTGAGCCAAACCAGTTTTGGCTGCATTTCATAACTGTTAAGTCAGGGTCACCAACTAAACTTCTATGAAGAGAAGTAAGTAAATTTTAAGGTGAGGGCAAATGTGACATTTTAAAAAATATATATATTTTATTGATTTTTTAAAGAGAGGAAGGGAGAGAGATAGAGAGCTAGAAACGTCAATGAGAGAGAAACATCGACCAGCTGCCTCTTGCATGCCCCCTACCGGGGATGTGCCCGCAACCAATGTACATGCCCTTGACCGGAATCGAACCTAGGACCTTTCAGTCCGCAGACGCTCTACCACTGAGCCAAACTGGCTTCTGCAAATGTGACATCTTTTGATGCTTTTCTGTTGGCTTTATATCCATGCTCTATCCACCTGGCTTTTTTTCATAGTAGTATTTGTTATTCAACATCAGTTATTTATTGGTAACTTACCTCTCTCCTATATGCCAGGATGTGGACTTAAAAGATTGACATGGACCTTCTTTAAAAAAAAAAAATCTTATCTTTAGGATATGTTTATTGATTTTAGAGAAAAAAGGGTGGGGGGAGAGAGAGAGAGAGAGAGAGAGAGAGAGAGAAACATCGATGTGAGAGAGAAACATTGATTGGTTGCCTCTTGTATGTGCCCCAACCAGGGATCAAACCGCAACCTAAGAATGAGCCCTCACCGGGAATCAATACCTTTAGGTATACGGAGGACACTCCAACCAACTGAGCCACACTAACCTGGGCTGGACCTTCTTCTTCTTTCTTTTTTTATTTTTTTCCTATATTTTTTATTGATTCCAGAGAGGAAGGGAGAGGGAGGGAGAGAGAGAGAGAGAGAAACATCAATGATGAGAATCATTGATCACCTGCCTCCTTCACACACCCTACTGGGGATCGAGCCCACAACCTGGGCATGTACCCTTGACTGGAATTAAATTCGGGACTCTTCAGTCCACAGGCTGACGCTCTTTCCACTGAGCCAAGTCAGTTAGGGCTGGACCTTCTTTTTTATGGGGATGGCATTCTGGTAGGGTAGGGCCAGATGAAAAAAGTAAATAAATAAGATCATTTCATATAGTTATAATAGTCATGAAAAAAATATGTTGTGTGGATAAAGATGGTGGAGTGTGGGTGTGAGTACTGGGCCCTGAATGAGAAGAAACCAGATTTGTAAAGAGGGGGGAAGAACATCTGGGAGTAGAAGGAATAGCAATTTCAAGCGTCTCTTTTTTTATTCTTTTGAAGGAAGAATTGCAACAAGTAGTCAGCAAGTTTGTGTATCCCGATTTCATTTAATGCCTTGACCTTGTCTGTGTCTTTTGTAGGCTTATTTCTGCGTCACATGATCTTGGCCTACAGTAAGCTTTCTTTTAGCCAAGTGTTTAAACTGTACACTGCCCTTCAACAGTATTTCCAAAATGGTGAGAAAAAGACAGCGGAGGATGCTGATATGGAACTGACCAACAGAGAAGAGGGCGAAAGAAAAATGGAAAAAGAAGAACTTGATGTGTCCATAAGGTAACTTGGGTTTTTCGGACAGGGGTCCCTTTCCTGCGAAACAGCACGATAAATAACTGGAGCAAACCAGAACCTTGGCGTATCAGGACGATGCTCTAATCCACCGAACTTCCTGGCCAGGGCCTGGTTATGAGAGCAAGATTATAGTACTATTAACTCCTCCCAAAACCTCACTCGCTTGGAGTTGTCTATAAGGGCTTCTCCTCTCATGGAAATGCAGTGCAGTATGGGGTGAAGGGCCTGGCGCTGGAGCCAGCATCCTGGGTGTGAATCCTTGCTCCTTCCCTCACTTCCTGTGAGGCCGTGGGCCAGTCACTCAACGCCTCTGTGTTTCAATTTCTTGATCTGCAAAATGGGGGAGATATCACCTCCTCAGAGGGTTGATGTAGGAATTAAATGATACATTTATATAAAGTGTTTAGAAATGTTCCTGGTATGTGGCAAACATTCAACAAATATTCACCATTCTTCTTTAATTTCTCTTCTAGTTAGGTCCCCTAAGGAAGGCTTCCAGGCAACAGTATGATCTTTGTTTGAGCTACTCTACAAGCTTAAAGTAGCAGTATGTCACTTCTCTAGAAATGTTAAATTCAGACTTTTCATGTTATGGTTTGGTTTTCTCCTAAATTTATCTGATTTAATTAGGTCTAATTGCATCTTTTTGTTTTTATCCTATTCTAAGAATTCATTTGCATGTAAGCAAATGTATTTACTGTTACAGTGCATGGTTTCAGAAAATAGTGTATATTTAGTAAACTGAATTACTCACCGATATGAAAGATATTCTTTAAAAGTTATTCTAATTAAGTATTATACTTTTACTTGTTATGGGATATTTCTTTGCAAGGTATATTTTATACACTCCTTGATTCTTTTAAAAAAGAAAATTTCAAAGTTTTCTCTTTTTGTGCTTTTTCTAATGTTTTTATTGTATTACCAGAAGCTTCTTACTTTAGCCCTTTCTATTTTTTATTTTATTTTAAGTTATTGGAATGATTTTACGTATGTTTTCTTTAGGGAAATTATTTTTCTTGCCCTAGAAATTTGTATTAAAATTAGAAAGGAGAAAGTAATATTGAATAGCCTACCAATCTCCCATCTTACAATGAAATCATTCCTATTTAAAAGTGGGAACCTAACTGGCAATTTAGAAGGAAGAGAATAAATATTTCTCCTGTGTTTTTGAAAATCCACTTATTTGTGGAAGTGCAAACTGAAGTTTAGCTTCAGCTTTTCATTTGCTCGTTGTTGCCAAGGGGCAGCTCTGTGCCCTGCGGTAAGAAATCAGGCTGATAAGATTACAGCTGCAGTGGAGCCCGCTAGTCTGCACGCTGCTGTAAGCAGCTCTTCCCTGTGCTGCTGAGCGGACCCCACCTATAAGCAGAAATTCTCAGGTACTGCTTCACCTGCCAGAGATTTGATATAAATCTCCCAAATTCAATAATGTGTTCAACGAATACTTATTGAGTGCTTCCTGTGTGCCGGGCACTGTTAGGGGCTGTGCTGTCAGCGAAAAGGGGGAGTTCCTGTCCTCGTGAAGTTAGGTGGGAGGGTCAGGTAGTAGGTAGCTAAAGGAAGAAGTAGTGTAATTTCAGAGACTGTCTGTGTAGTAAGGAGATGAAGTAGGACACAAGGATAGAAAATGACTGTGGGGTGCTGTTTGGGAAGGTCTCTCTCTCTCTCTCTCTCTCTCTCTCTCTCTCTCTCTCTCTATTTAAATGTATTTTTATTAATTTCATAGAGGAAAAGGCAAGGGAAAGAGAGAGAAACATAGATGATGAGAGAGAATCATCATTCTGCTACCTTCCGCACGCCCCCACACTGGGGATTGAGCCCTCAGCCCCGGCATGTGCCCTGACTGGGAATCAGACTGTGACCTCTGGATTCATAGGTCAACAATCAATTGCTGAGCCACGTCGGCCAGTCAGGGAAGGTCTCTAGAAGACGGGGAGCTCGGCGATGAAGGAGTGAGTCCTGAGGAGAATTGCCAGAGCACATGGCAGACACAGAGCCCCCAAGTCAGGACAAGCTGACATATATTGGAGGGACAGACAGAAGGAGGGGGTGGTCACACACTTGGGAAGGGCTCAGGTCCTCATGGCCTTACTGTTCTCTGTCTCAGTCTCTCCGCCCCTGGTTTTGACCTGTCACTACATCACTCAGAAATCTCCAGAGTTTCCACACATTCTCCCCACCTGGTGTTTGAGGCCTCCACAATTGATCTTTCTGACCTTACCTTCTGTTCTCGGCTTGGATCCTTTCCAGTGTTTCCCAAACTTTTGACATATGTGTACCCCTTCTATAATTTTCGTAACACTGAGTACCCCTCGTACTCATGAGAACGTAGAATTCGGCGCAGCTAAGCACGGTGCAGTGCATATCCCCACCAAACTCCGGTGCAACGCGTACCCCCACCAGACTCTTCCCGTACCCCTGGGGGGACGCATACCACACTTTGGGAAACACTGCTACTCCAACTAGCCAGGTCTGCTTGTATGCCCCCAGGCTTTTTCCCTTTCTGCCTCTCTTATTTTCTTTTCCTGGAATGCCTTCTTTCTTCCTCATCATTTTCCTTACTCCTTACCAACTTTCCAGTTCTTCACCACTCCGGCTAGAGTGATTTTTCCCTTTTCTAAGTCCATACTCATCCTTGACATTTATTGTTTACTATCATTTAAAATATATATATATTTTATTGATTTTTCACAGAGAGGAAGAGAGAGGGATAGATAGCTAGAAACATCGATGAGAGAGAATCATCGACCAGCTGCCTCCTGCATACCCCCTCCACCGGGGATGTGCCCGTTACCAATGTACATGCCCTTGACTGGAATCGAATCTGAGACCCTTCACTCCGCAGATCGGCGCTCTATCCTCTGAGCCAAACCGGTTTCAGCTGTTTACTACCATTTTTGCATGTGGGCTGATCCTAGCCTTTACCAAGACTAGACATGTTTGCTGTAGACCATTAAGATTTTGTCCTTCTCCGCCTAGGGCCTTGATTGGTGTTTTATGCCTTGCACATACTTTAAAAAACAAACAAGAAATCCTTACTGATTGATCAATCCTATGTAACATTTAAAAATTTCCAATTATAGTGGTAGATTTGAGCCCTTTAGAGCAGTTTACAGGCTTCTTTTAAGAATCTGATGAATGCCTTGTACTGTCTCCACATTAAACATGTACATTCATTCTTACCTGGCAGGGAAGGTACCATGAGCATGAAGGTGGTTTTCCCAGGGCGAGGCTTAGCCATAGCACTCCAGAGGTGCTGACCCGTGGTCTCCCCAAATGTGGGAAACTCGACCGCATCATTTGTGGTCTCGGAGGGCTGTGTTCGTGCTGTCCACTGGACAGAAAAAAGGCAGTTTTACAAGGTCTGTGGACTCCTAGCCCATCCATGAATCCAGGTTAAGTGCCCTTGAGTTACAGCACTAGTAAGCCTAAAAGCCTGTCTGAGCTATAATTGGATTCACAAACAAGGTCTACTTGAGCCCTTTTTCTAAATGGAATGAATACCTCTTGCTTCTTAGGGCTGGCTACTTTCTCCTCCATGTGTTTGTGAGGCTCTGAGGAAGCAAAAGGAGGGTCAGTGGAGGATGGCTTGGGCCAGGAAATTTTTATTTGCTCTTCCCAAGTTTGTTAATTCACGTCGGCCACCATTGCCAGTGTGGAGCCAGAACCAAATTTGATCTTCATTTATAATAACTCTTATTTGTTTTCGCTTATAGCCATTTTTCTCTTCTCATGTATTGCCCTGTGCCCTTTATTAAAAGCTACCCTAAATCTTTTTTTGGGGAATGGGGATAAGTAAATAAATCATTTGGTACTGCTGAGTATCATGGACTTTAGAGAGAATGGGACCAGTGGTGGTGTGTCCAGTTTCATTCGGATCCTCATCTGTCTCTAACCTTTTTGTGTTCAGCTATATTTATTCCAAACCTTGGTCTTATTTTGTTTAAGGGATATGTTAAGAGAAAAGGGCTTATTGCCCAGACACTTAACTCTTTTCCATTTGAGAAGTTGGCCTGTGAAATTTTTTTCCATTTCCCTCTAGGTCACTACTATGTCACCTATCTTTGTTAGGCCTGTGTCAGGGCTGGTTCTTGGCAGCGCCAATATTTGCAAAAGCTGATCCACTGCCTTGGGGATTGTTAGGTAATATTTATTGGAAATGAAATTAGGAGAATATGAGAGCAGCTCTTCCTAAAGTGTTTGTTTTTAAAAAAATATATTTTATTGAATTTTTACAGAGAGAAAGGGAGAGGGTTAGAGAGTTAGAAACATTGATGGAAGAGAAACATGGGTCAGCTGCCTCCTGCACACCTCCCACTAGGGATGTGCCCACAACCAAGGCACATGCCCTTGACCGGAATCGAACCTGGGACCTTTCAGTCCACAGGTCGATGCTCTATCCACTGAGCCAAACCGGTTAGGGCCTAAAGTGTTTTCTGTGGGTTCTAGTGCTTCTTAGAAGTACCTCGAGCTAACCGATTGCTCCACTGCAGCTCCACGCTAGTGCTTCTTGAGAGACACTAGGAAAGGATCCTTTGTGCAAGTGAGGTCAGGAAATGGTACATTAAGGAAAAGTAAAGTTTCTTTCTGCTGGATTTCTCTAATGTGTATCATGAATTTCCAAGCAAGATAGGATATGTACACCTTTCCTCAAATTCTTTAACCTCAGAATTTTCTTAGAATATCCATTTACATATAGTTTACATGAAACAGTTTGAGATCAGCTGTAATTGACACAGAGTGCTTATACAAATACTATTCATGAGCAAATACTGATTTTATACTTATTGTAATCCTATATAGAGAAGACTTTCTTTAGTGATAAATGAGTAATATTCATACTTTGACCTCAAAACAAGGTTGTTTTAGACCGTGTGTGTATGGATTTGCCAAGTCTAGGTTTATATTAGAACATTTCTTGTTTATCAGTTCTGTTTAAGCTTCTCGGCAAGTGGTTGTTTCTTCGGTGAAGCCTCCTTTTCCTGCTTTTGAATACAACACCATCTTGACTCTGTAGCATGGAGTTAGAAACTCTTCATTCATTTATTTCCCAAAATCTGAGTGTGCCTACATTTAGCCCTGGGTATTCACATACAAATGCAGGGAAGAACAGCCCAGCTCTGCAGTGCATAGGTGCTATGATAAGCATCTAGGAGACAGTGGGAGCTCAGATAAGAAATGTCAGGAGAGCTTCTTGGAGGCTGTGACTTTTGTAATTTTGAAAGATGGATGGTGTCCATTAGTCCAATAGTAGGTGGGCAAATGGGCCCTGCAGGGTGTGGAAGCAGCAGGGACACCTTGTCCTGACAGGAAACCGGTAAGGTATTCATGAGGCCTGGGGTGTAGGTGACAAAGAGAAGGCAAAGGAAAGAGACAGGAGGTGGGATCACCCATGAAGCACTGCACCTGCCCCGCTGAGCAGTGTGGACTTTATTTTGGAGGTGATAGGGTACCACTGAAGGGCTAAAAATCAGGAATAGTGTGATAGATTTGCATGTTAGAAAGATCTGCTGAGAGCTTCGTAGAATTTAGAATTTGTGAACTTTGTCAGGTTATTCAACATCACTTTTTAAGTATGTCTTTTCTCTTCCTGAGAGGAGAGAATTAATTATAAAAGTTTTTGGCCCTGGCCAGGTATCTCAGTGGTTAGAGTGTTGTACTGATGTGCCAAAGTTGCCTGTTCAATCCCTGGTCAGGGCACATATAAGAATCAACCAATGAATATATAAATAAGTGGAACAACAAATCATTGCTTCTCTCTCTCTCTCTTTCTCTCGCTCTCGCTCTCGCTCTCTTTCGCTCCCTTCCTCTCTCCTTAAAATCAATTTAAAAAAAAAGTGTCTTAACTCTTCTGATAAGAAAATCTATTTGACTTTGTAAGCATTACCATTTTTGCTATGGTATGTTATACAATATATATTTCTGATTACCTTTGTTTTATATTTTGTAGAGAAGAGGAGGTATCTTGCAGTGGGCCTCTGTCCCAAAAACAAGCGGAGTTTTTTCTTTCTCAACAGGTATGTTAATTCTCTAATTTATCATGAACTTTAAAAAAATGTCTGACATAGTTTGTCATGGCATATGCCTGTTACGTTGGTGGGTTTATTGGTAATTCTGCATTATCCCTTGTTCTCGGCCCTCTTTACTTCACTAACAATGCTGTTACTTCCTATTTTGTAGTTTTATATTTTGATTAAAGTTATGCAGGTTCATTCAATAATGGTGCATGACTAACACAGCCAAAAAACATGACTTAGAAGACGTACTTCCCTTTTCCCAACATTTTATTATGGACATTTTCAAACAAACAAACAAAAAATTGAAAAGCATTTTACAGTGAATATCCATATACCCTTCACCTGTATTTTACAGTTAATATTTTTCTCTGTTCAACACATATCTACCCATCCTCTATCCGGCCACCATTTATTTTATTTTATTTTTTATGCATTTCAAGTTGCAGATATCAGTGTACTTCATCCTAAACATTTAAAAACCATATATTTTTATTGACTTCAGAGAGGAAGGGAGAGGAGAGAGATAGAAACTTCAATGATGAAAGAGAATCATTGATCGGCTGCCTCTTGCATGCTCCCTACTAGGGATTGAGCCCACAAGCCAGGCATGTGTCCTGATCGGGAATTAAACCCTGACCTCCTGATTCATAGGTTGACGCTCAACTCCTGGTCTCAAACATTTTTTGTTGGTGGTTTTAAGTCATACTCTCTTTTTCTCAGTAACATAAGCTAAACATTTTTCTCCCATGTTATCATATCTTCAAGCAGACTTTTGATTTTTTGCTAGATTTTTCTAGTTTTCCCTAATTTTGTTCTTAAATCTCTTTCTGCAGAAAAAAATGTAATGATCTAGCTAAAAGTGATAGGAACATGCCTACAGATGAATTTTAAACAAATTAGAAAAACTTGTCTAGCTGAAACCGGTTTGGCTCAATGGATAGAGCGTCGGCCTGCGGACTGAAAGGTCCCAGGTTCGATTCTAGTCAAAGGCATGTACCTTGGTTGTGGGCACATCCCCAGTAGCGGGTGTGCAGGAGGCAGCTGATCGATGTCTCTCTCTCATTGATGTTTCCAGCTCTCTATCCCTCTACCTTCCTCTCTGTGAAAAATCAATAAAAATATATTAATAAAAGAAAGAAAAACTTGTCTAGCTATCAAGGAGAAAATACTGCTGGATCCTCACCTTGTCCTCACTCCTTAGTACAGAACAGGTGGATTAAAGGGGCAAATGTAAATATTTAAAGCTGTAATTAAACTAGAAGGAACTACAATATTAACTTTTAACTGGTTTGTGGATGGGGAAAGACTTTCTAAACATAAAAGCTGTGGAAATAACATGTAGGAGATGGTCATTTGATTTTTTTGGCATAAAAACAAAAAATGTCTGCATGTCAGAACACGTTCTAACAAGATTAAAAGGCAAACAACAAAATGGGGAAAGTATTTGCAATAAATATGACAGTCAAAGGGTTAATCGTTTTGTTTTAAAAATCATATTTGTAAAGACTGATGATGAGACAAAGTTTGTAATATATCATTAAATGAAAAGAGGATGAAGTAAAATTATGTACTTTAACTTTGTTAAAAATATGGTGTGTGTATGTATGTATACAGACACACATATATACATATATACATACATAGGAAAAATATGCACTGGAATAAGATACACTGAAGAATTAATAATAGTGTTCTTTCTGGGTGGAAGGATTACAGATGACTTCTGTATGCTTTTCAATAGTTTTAGAATCTTCTGTAATGATGTAATGAATTAAAATGGAATTAGAAATTATTATTACTTATAAAGAAAAATTTGTCTAGGTAGAATTGAATAAGTGTTTATAACCCAGTTAAGTATTAATATTTAATTTGAAACTGGTTTTCTGCATATCTTAAATAAGCGTTGCTTAATGTCATTCTTATGCAACAGTTAACCAGAAGTAGTGCACCGGAGTGCCATCGGCCCTCTGCAGTGCTGGAGATGCACATGCCTGCTGTGAAGGTGCTCACTGTCTGGACTGAGGCCAGACTGGCACTTCTAATATGTCTTGATAGGAACTACAAGAAGGGTTAGAACAGGGGTCCTTGTAGGACCTTACCTGGCCTAGGCAGTGATAGAAGCAGGTGGCTGGTGGCTGAAGTCTGAATTGGGGCTGGAAGGATGAGCAGGGATTTGCATGGGAGGAGTGAGGGGATAGGGAATGTGTGGATGGGGAGTGTGTGGATGGGGAGGCTGACTGTTTCAGGAAGAGGAACAATGTTCTGCAGGGTCAAGAGGAGAGAGTAGCTGAAAAAAAGAAAATAACCAGTTGATGCTATGACTATAACATTTCCATATATTTCTTTCTACTGAGTTGTCATGTTTCAATTTCAGGCCTCTTTGTTAAAGAATGACGAGACTAAGGCCCTCCCTCCAGCTTCGTTGCAGAAAGAGTTGAACAACTTGTTGAAATTTAATCCTGATTTTGCTGAAGCGGTGAGTCTTTTCCAGAATTTGTTCCTGAGTTGAAAAAATAATGGCAAAGCTACTGTTATGTTGAGTAGCCACACAAATGAGGACCCATCCATGCTCTTGGTGAGCAACCCAGCTTAGGTTATAAAACTGCCCTTCCCACTCACTAAGAGCAAAACTGCCCTTCCCACTCATTCAGTCTAGTGATGTTCTCTTTATTTCATCATCTCTCTGATGTTGTGAATTATGAAATATAGAGTAGACTGAGTTTTGTTTTGTTTTTTAATTTTTAGAGAGAGAGAGAAACATCAGTGTAAGAGCAAAACATCAGTTGGCTGCCTCCCATTCGCCCCCTACTGGGAATTGAGTCTGCAATGGGCATGTGCCCTGCTGGGAATCAAACTGGCGACCTTTTCAGTGCATGGGATCACACCCAGCCAAGTGAGCCACACTGGCTAGGGCAGAGTAGACTGAGTTTTTAAAAACTTTGGGGCCTGTCTTTGCCGGGTGGCTTGTTAGGTTAGAGTATTGTCCCAATACACTAAGGTTGTGGGTTCAATCCCTGGTCAGAGCACATACAAGAATCAACCAATGAGTCCAGCCAATGTGGCTCAGTGGTTGAGCATCAACCCATAAACCAAGAGGTTCCCTTTTTGATTCCTGGTCAGGGCACATGCCCAGGTATCAGGCTTGATTCCCAATGGGGGGGTTTGTGTGTGGGGGGATGGCATGCAGGAGTCAGCCGATGGATGTCTCTCTCAATTCTCAATGTTTCTATCTCTCTATCCCTCTCCCCTCCTTTCTCTCTAAAAAAATCAGTAAACTATATATATATATATATTTAAAAATCATCCAATGAATGCATAAATAAGTAGAATAAGAAATTGATATTTCTGTCTCTTTGTCTCTCTTTTTCTCTCTCTTTCTAAAATCAGTTAAAAAAAAATGGGTTCTAAAAATTTGTTCCTTTCCCTACTTTTGTCAGTGTGTGTGGTTGTTTTTTAAGTTTAAAAATCATACCATTCCTTAATGGATTTTTACCCTCAAACCTGGATTTGTCACCTGACTTTATCCACACATAGAAAGATATACGTTTGGTTCCCTAGTAATTGGGATCTATCTGTTTGGAGGGAAGTTTATTTATTTATTTATTTATTTAGAAATTTTTCTTATTATTTTTTTGTTCATCTTCACCTGAGGATATTTTTCCATTGATCTTTTAGTGAGAGTGGAAGAGAGAGGGAAAGACAGAGAGAAACATCGATGTGAGAGAAACACATCGATTGGTTGTCTCCTGCATGCACTCTGACCAGGGCCCAATCCAGGGAGGAGCCTGCAGCCAAGGTACATGCCCTTGACCAGAGTTGAACCCGGGACTCTTTGGGCCACAGGCTGACGCTCTATCCATTGAGCCAAACTGGCTAGGGCTACAGGGGGATTAATTTAGTGAATCAAACAAAATGAACAGTTTCAACATAGGATATAATTGGCTCAGGAAACTTTTTAAATACCTGAGCTAAGTGAGTTCTCCCTTCAACCCTCACATGGGTCCTAATATAACCAGTGACATAGTGGATGTATATTTAGGATAAAATGCTGACACAAGTGCTAATGGAACTCCGATTTTTCCATTTGGGGACTCCTCCTGGTGAGAAACCAATGTATCTTGAACCTACTTTATTCTGCCTTTGGGAAAAGGTGAATCTAAACTATGACCCTCTTGTTAGAAGGGTGGGGGGATACATGGATGTTTGCAGCCAGTAGAACTCCTGAATTAGTCTTACATAAGAAGAAGCAGAACATTTAACACTATGTGGATTGTTTCTCATTGTAGCATTATCTCAGCTACTTAAACAACCTCCGGGTCCAAGATGTGTTTAGTTCTACACACAGCCTCCTGCATTACTTTGACCGCCTGATTCTTACGGGAGCTGAGAGCAAAAGTAACGGGGAAGAGGGCTATGGCCGGAGCTTGAGATACGCTGCTCTGAACCTGGCCGCCCTGCACTGCCGCTTCGGACACTAGTAAGTTTATAGATTTTTTTTTTTTTTTTTTTTAAGTTTATAGATTTTTATCCATGTAGAAATGGAAGGCACGAACTTCCAAATGTTAATTAGGATGAATTTTTAAATGCTGTATTTTAAAAGAAGGATAAGCCGAAACCGGTTTGGCTCAGTGGATAAAGCGTCGGCCTGTGGACTGAAGGGTCCCAGGTTCGATTCTGGTCAAGGGCATGTACCTTGGTTGCAGGCACATCCCCAGTTGTGGGTGTGCAGGAGGCAGCTGATGGATTTCTCTTTCATCAGTGTTTCTAGCTCTCTATCCCTCTCCCTTCCTCTCTGTAAAAAAATTAATAAAATATATTTAGAAAAGAAGGATAAAAAGGAAAGAAAGGAAGGAAGCTGACTATTTTACTAGACCTGTCAGTAACTTCCAAAGAGAAGCTTTTTCACTGGACAAAAGCTTATGAAACCTTCTCCTTAAACAGTCTGCCCCCTGGTGTCTGTATTTAACATTACTGTCTTAGTACATGGCCTCTTTCACTACTTCTGAGAACGACAGCCATTGAATTAAAAGATAATTAGGTCATTAGGCCAAAGATTCCCAAAGGATTTTTTGGAGATAATAATGAGGATACAATATCTATTTTCAGTATTTCAAAAAGCCAAAAGAAAGTTGTGTCTTTACTGTATAAAAGACTGTGCTGGCTTATTAAAAGTCATGTTTGTGCTTTCGGATAAAATTCAGGCAGCTCAGTGAGATGACACTTGGCGTATGCCATTGGTAAGATATGCCAATGATTTTGATGAATAAAAATAGGAAAACTGTCCAGCTGGTGTGGTTAGTGGTTGAGCGTCGACCTATGAACCAGGAGGTCACACTTCAAGTCCTGGTCAGGGCTCTGTCCCCAGTAGAAGGAGTGCAGGAGGCAGCCAATCAATGATTCTCTATCATCATTAATGTTTCTCTCTCCCTTTCCCCTTTTCTGAAATTAAAAAAAAAAAAAAAAATTATTTTAAATGGAGGTAAGTGGATAAAACCTTTCAAAATATGGAGGCTATTTTGGAAACAAATAATGTGAATAATGGTGAAAAGGTAAGAAATTACTAATTGAAAGAGTCTTTCCAACCCCTGTGGCTTTTTCCCATTTGGAAGAAACGAAGTTTTTGCTACTGGCATCTTTGTAAATCATTTTTAAAAAAATGTATTTTATTGATTTTACACAGAGAGGAATTGAGAGAGATAGAGAGTTAGAAACGTCAATGAAAGAGAAACATCGACCAGCTGCCTCTTGCACCCCCCCACTGGGGATGTGCCCGCAACCAAGGTACGTGCCCTTGACCAGAATCAAACCCGGGACCTTTCAGTTCACAGGCCGACGCTCTATCCACCGAGCAAAACCGGTTTCGGCTGCTACTGGCATCTTTGACTAGAGACCCCAGAGTGTATTAATGGAAGAAATGTCCAGAGTTGAAGAATCAGCCAGGCAACAAACAAACAGTTTGCAGTAGTATTTAACTATGCACTGCAAGGTGGGGTACAGATAGCATTTATGTGGGAATTTTCACAAGTGCAAGTTCAGAGGGCCAAGAATATTTGACTGAATTTCTACAGAACTTGAGAGAGTATGAGAGACATCACAGATGGAGGGAGACCATGTGAGCAGAAAAAAGGAATCTCAAAAGCGGATAATCCTCAAAATACTTTTTAAATTAGTTTTGAAAAAGTATAAAAGCATCAAATGCTATAGTGTAAAAAATTTTTTAATAATGCAGAAGAGAATGCAATGAAAAGTAAAATATTATATTCTCTCTGTGCCTCTTCCCTGGCCCATCAATAACTAAAATAAAACTCTTAGCAGTTGAGATCAAGAAAAGCTATTCCTCGATGTCCCTTTTAGTAGAAATCCACCTTAAAAGGGGAGGGTTCTGTATGTCCACTGTTAATGTTTCTTGCTGCTGGGGGAATAAGCCCATCGCTATAGCTTCCAAAGCAGAGACCTACTCTTGGATGAGTTATTGTACAGATGTCTTCCTGCTTCCGTTACTTGTGCATGTTTGTGATGTTAATGAGATATTAATGTTCAGTCTGTCATTAGTCAACAGGCGGAGCTTGCCCTGCAAGAGGCAATCAGGATCGCCCAGGAGTCCAACGATCACGTGTGTCTCCAGCACTGCCTGGTAAGGCCCCCCTCCTGCCTTGGGAATTCTGCCCACGGGTTGAGTTGGCCTTTGGAAGGCCCGATTTGAATCAGATTGTTTTGTAGTCAGAGCAAAGGTTCTTAGTGACGAGCAACTAGTTAGGAAGTCGTGGTAATTCAGGAAAGGCAGCCCATATTTGTTTATTTCTTAATTTACGATGTTTGTTTGGCTTTGGTGGTGATTCTTTTTTTAAAATATGTTTGTATTGATTTTTAGAGAGAGAGGGAGGGAGGGAGAACGGAGAGGTAAGAAGAAGAAAAGAAAGATAGAAACGATTATTGATCAGCTGCCTCTTGCACACCCCCTACTAGGGATCAAGCCTGCAGCCCAGGCATATGCCCTGACCGGGAATCGAACCAGTGACCTCTTGGTTCATGGTTCAATGCTCAACCACAGAGCCAAACCAGCCAGGCTTGATCTTATCTATATACAAATTTTAGTACAACGTGCCATGCATAACTACCATGCAAAACTATCACATTAAACATTGGCATTAGCCTTGTAACTGGATGAGATGTTATCCTGTCAAAGCATAACCACCAAGCACACGTAGAACACAGAATTTATTTAACCATCACGTTGAGACTCACTTTTTCAATTAAAGGCCATATGGGGGCTTCATGCTTTTTTTCTAGAACCTTGCCACTCACTGCCCTCAACGGTGAAGAAAATCATTGGCTTGTCTGATAATTTTCATGTGTTTGATGGGCTTCATTTTGGTTCATGCTTCATGAAATAGTATGTTAGAGGATTTATTTTGTTCCTTTTAATTCTTGCTTACAACCATGCTGATAGTTCAATAGAACATCACCCAGGTCATTGTTAGGATACATTTTAATGATTTCTCTTACCAGAGCTGGCTTTACGTGCTGGGGCAGAAGAAATCCGATAGCTATGTTCTGCTAGAGCATTCTGTGAAGAAAGCAGTGCATTTTGGGTTACCGGTAAGGCTCATCTTTCTGTGAGACTTTAAATAAATGGTGTGGTTTTATTCTTGGTAGTTTCATATGACCTTAGTTATTAATTAAACACTAAATTCTGTTTGATAGGTTTCTCTCTGTTCCCTCTGTTCTCTCAATTCCATTGATCAATTTGATGAGATTGTTTTTAGTTTATTGATCCATATTAACTTCCCCTTATTTACTTAGAAATTTTTCTGGAAAGGCTTACTTTTAAAACAGGGATTGGTTTAAATGTTACAGCCCTAGAGCCCAATCTGGCTGCTTCCTGCTCATATGTGGCTCTCAGGCTAGGAATGGGTTTTACATTTTTAAATAGTTGAGAGGAAAATGTCAAAGAAGAATATGCAACAGACACCAGATGTGGTCTGCAAAACCCAAGTTATTTACTGTTTGGCCCTTCAGAGAACAAGTTTGCTGATCCATGTTTTAATAACAAACTAGGAACCAGTAAACCTGATAGGCAGATTTGTCCTTTCTCAGTTTGAGTGACAGGGAAGGACCTGAATGATAGACTACTTACTACACTATCATTGTTGTCCTCAATGATAGATACTGAGGGACATTGAAAGGGCATAGTCTCCACGCATGAAGTATTATAGTAATGGCTCTCAGCATCTAGATTAATGTTGCTCAAAGAACTTTATTCCATCTCAAAAACCATCCACTGAAACCTGGGCTGTAGGCATTAAGCATCTGTCTCGTATAGTTTGCAACAAATTCCAGAAAAATTAGAAGTAATCATGTGCAGTCATTTAAAGTATATGCTTTTCAAGTCTGCAAATTGTACACTTGACTCAATTCTGGGAAAGGAGAGTTACATGTACAGAATTGATGAAAAGGACAAAGTAAGTGGTGAGTGTCTCCTTAAAATAAATGAGACTTTTTAAATACAGGTTTTGTTGTGGATTTATGCTGTATCTAGTTGAGCTTTCATCCTTGAAAATCATGTCAGAACTTATGATTTTAATTATGATTTTATTTACTTATAAGAAAATAAATTATGTTCATAATAAGCATCCTCTTTCAATCTTCTGCTACGTAATGTGCCCAGCACTGTTGGACATGTTATCTCATTTTAATCCTCATAGCAGTTCTTTGTGATGGCTGGGATGCCCATTTTACTGACAAGGAAGTTGAGGCTTGGCTCAAACGCTAAGTGACTGGCCCCAAGTCACATAGGAAGTAGTAGGGCGGTGCTTAAGTGCAGGTCCATTTAATGTCAAAGCCCTGGCTCTTCTCAGTGTACCGTCAGCCTCTCTTCCAGCCTGTTTTTTAAGAACATATTTTATACGGGGCAGGGCCAGGCTGAAGGTACTTTCCTTTTAAATAGTATTGTCGCTGTGCATGTGCTAAAATGTGAAATGTGCCAAATTTCTGAAGAGCAAAACAAACTGAGTCATGTGATTTCTCTTGGGTCACGGGTATATCTGTTTGTCCCTTTAGTACCTTGCCTCCCTGGGCATACAGTCCCTAGTTCAGCAGAGGGCTTTCGCTGGGAAGACAGCAAATAAACTGATGGATGCTCTGAAGGATTCTGACCTCCTGCACTGGAAACACAGCCTGTCAGAGCTCATCGACATCAGCATCGCCCAGAAAACGGCCATCTGGAGGCTCTATGGCCGCAGGTCAGGCAGACGGTCAAGGCCGTAGGGGCGTGGGTCCTTTTAGAGACGAGTGGAGGCTGGCAGTCTGCCTTGTAGGATGCATAAACCAAAGTTCACACATCTCTCTGGTCTGCCCCAGACCACAGTGTAGTTAATAAGTGACAGAGCCATTCACGAGCCATGTCTGACTTCAAGCACCGAGGCGGGCAGTGCCTCTTTCTGTTCGCAGGAGGCATGGGCCATGGTCACTCAGGTTGAGCACCCTTTGAACCCCAAGATGTGTTCTCTGGAATATCTCCAGCCTTGGGTTTAAGTTCCATTTTGCGTCTCTAGCTTGGAAGTAAACTTCTGAACCAGACTTTTAATCCTGGAGTCCTGTCACTACCTCACCTCTCACCCAAACAGACTGTTATTTTTAGGAATTCAATAATGAAAGGAAGTGCCTATATGGCCAGTCTTGTCTTTGTACGTGAGATCATTGTTTGGCACGATGTGGTCTGAAACAACATCAGACACTTGCCGGAGCAGCTGGTACCAGGATGGCATCGGGCCTGAATTTACCCATGAAAATGAATGAATACACCATGACCACAGGCAATGGGGAGGAGGGTGCCTGGCGCTCAGAGCTCCCTGTTGTGCCATAACCACTGCATTTCCCCTGAGGCTGAACAATTCGGGGTGCTTTCCCGCTTTCCTGGGAGGCAGCTGTTCCCACAAAGACGAACTTACAGTGGGGCTTAACTTCCCTCCATTTGCTTAACTTCCTTCCCCACTCCAGAGAAGCACGGGATGTGGGGGAGGGCAGCCTGGGTCCCTTGATAGACGGAGCCCCTGTTTGTCCCCTCACCAGCACCATGGCGCTGCAGCAAGCCCAGATGTTGCTGAGCATGAACAGCCTGGAGTCGGTGAACGCGGGCGTGCAGCAGAACAACACCGAGTCGTTCGCGGTCGCGCTCTGCCACCTCGCAGAGCTGCACGCGGAGCAGGTAGGAGGTGGCCAGGCGGGTGGGCTTCTGGAGCGAGGGAGGCTCTGCCAGTTCTTTCCTGAGGAGCCTGAGAAGGGCACTGGGCACGTCAGGGACAGGTCTGGTTGGCCGCCCCAGGAAAGGTGAATCCTGCCGGCACCTGCCCGCGGTGCAGCAGGTGTGGTGCACGGTGTGCTCATCACATCCTGTCTCTGTTTAGGGCTGTTTCGCTGCAGCTTCCGAAGTGTTAAAGCACCTGAAGGAGAGATTCCCACCGAATAGTCAGCATGCCCAGGTAACCTGCCCTCGCGTGACCTCGGATTTATTTATGAAAAGACCATTTTTACTGTATTGTTGTCAAAGTGGGCTCATGAAGAGTCTCCCCTCAGTTTCTCATGTCAGTTCCTTTCTGTCACATACATGCATTGAGGTCAACATGGGTAATTACTTAGGAGACTCTATAAACTCTCTTCAAGAAGCCTGAGAAATAAACTCAGAAAAGATTTAAAGCAGGGTACTTCCCCCCCTCATGGTTTTAAATTAGTATTCTTAATATTTCCAACTGTACAGGAATAAGAAGACATTATCAATGTCCTTCAGTAGATCAAGAATTAGGTCTCAGTTTTGTTATTTTGTCTTGTACGTGGCAACTCTAATCTTTCCCTCCCGGAACTGGATAACCTTGTGGGAAGATGTTGTGCCCAGAGGGAATGGCCTTTAAAGCAGTCCTAGGCCTCTGTTTTTTACTGGACTGACGTTCATCTCTGAAAGGGCTGAGAAAACTCCCAAGGGCCTTCCTTCTCTTCCTTCCCTTATCACGTTTAGTCTTCAGGGTTTGAGGCTGGGAACCTCCCACTGCTGGTCCCTGGGGTGGTCATTCACGTTGGTGGTTAGATAAGGTGTGAGCACCTATCGGCATGTGATCTGTGCTGAGATGTGAACTCAGAGCACCCAAAGGGGAAACAAGACAGAAGACAGCACCCAAGGATGAACTGTGGTTCCATGATAGTGCTAATAGGGTGAAATATTAATAATTTCCACTGCAGTTCTAGCTGTAACCAAAAAGGAGTACAGTAAAATAAAGATGCAATTTAATTTATGGTTTATAGGGGAAAAAACTGTATGGCAGATAGATAGACTACAAAATGCTCAACCTGCTTAGTGGTTAAGGAACTACAAATTAAAATACAAATGAGATATTTCATACCCATTAGATTGGCCAAAAGTAAAATACCTGACAGTACCAACTGTCGGTGAGAATGTGGAGCAGGGAGTAATGTCATAGGCTCCTGGTGGGGCCTGTAAACCAGTACAGTCCATTTGAAGAACAAATGGCTTCTATATTAAGTGAAGGCATATGTACTACAACCCAGCGTTTCCTCTGCTTGCTGTATACCTGAGATACACGTGTACAAGGAGAGGTATGTGAAAATGTTTATTGCAGCATTTTTCAGAAGAGTGAAAAATAGATACCACCTAACTCCCCATCAACCGGAGAATAGATAAGCTGTCGCAAATTCATATAATTGAAAACTATTAGTGAAAGGAATAAGCTATAATTTCATGTATTAATATGTGTAAACCCCCCAAATAATGTTGAGCTTGAAAGCAAGTTGTCAAAGGCTGCATGCAGTATGATATTATCATATTTATCTATACAAAGTTAAAAACGTGCAAGATCATACCACATACTGTTTAAGGATAAGTATGTGTGTTGTAAAAGTATAAGAACATACGTGGGAATGATAGATATCAAATCAAGTGCTTACTTTGGAAAAATTGAGAAGGGAATAGAAATTGTAAAGTTCTTCAGTGGTCTTAATAGTATCTAAAGAAAAGAAAGCAAAATGTGGTGATTTGACAAAGTTGATGATTCGCACACATGTGTTTGTTTTTTATTAATGCTTGTTCACATACTTGAAATATTTTTTAAAAATATTTTTTATTAATTTTTAGAGAGAGAGAGAGACAGAAACACCAATGTGAGATGAAAACATCAATCGGCTGCCTCCTGCACACCCCCTATCAGAGATTGAGCCTATAACCCAGCATGTGCCCTGATTGGGAATTGATCCAGCAGTCTTTTGTGCACGGGACGATGGCTGACCAACTGAGTTACGCTGGCCAGGGCCATGTTTGAAATATTTTTTAAATAGCAAAAACTAAAAATGTGTTTGAATTGTAAGGATATTTGCTAAGCTAACCCAAATACTTTTCTATCTCTGTTGAATAATTAGGTGAACACTTGCCATTTGTCCCTAATTATATTTTTTCTTATTAGCTTTGGATGCTATGTGATCAGAAAATACAGTTTGACAGAGCAATGCATGATGGCAAATATCACTTGGCCGATTCACTTGTTACAGGAATCACAGCTCTTCATAGCACTGAGGGTGTATATAGGTAAGAAACGTGGAGAACTCCAACACAGAATGAATTCATTCTTAAATGGCTTTATTCTTATATGTTTTGTGTGTGAATTAATTTATCAACTTTAGCTTAGGAAAAACCTTTTTAAAAAAATATATTTTGTTGATTTTCCACAGAGAGGAAGGGAGAGGGTTAGAGAGCTAGAAACGTTGATGAGAGAGAAACATCGACCAGCTGCCTCCTGCACACCCCCCACTGGGAATGTGCCCGCAACCAATGTACATGCCCTTGACCGGAATCGAACCTGGGACCTTTCAGTCTGCAGGCCGACGCTCTATCCACTGAGCCAAACCGGTTTCGGCAAACCTTTTTTCTTTTTAAAAAAATTTCTCATCTCACCAAGGATATATTTAGAGAGAGGAAGGGTTCGTAGTAGCGGACAAAAAGAGAAAGAGAGACATCAATGTGAGAGAAAAACATTGGTTGCCTCCCATAAATGCCCGGACCTGGGATCAAATCCACAACCTATTAGTATACAGGATGATGCTCCAAACTACTGAGCCACTCAGCCAGGGCAGAAAAAAACCTTTTTTCTACTTATTACATATTTATTACAGGAAATGAGAAACAAAGGATAAGCAGAAGGGAGAAAATCAGTACCACCCAGAGATAATCACCAACATTGTGACATCTATAGTTCCAGACTGTGTGTGTGTGTGTGTGTGTGTGTGTGTGTGTGTGTACACACATCTATTCTTATAAACACAATCTTTTCCCCCTTTTAACAAAAAATATGTTAGACACAGTTCTTCCCTTTGGGGGTTCAGTTACATTGTAATTGAGGAAATAGGGATTCTAACCCTGAAAGTGACTATACTTATAACCCTTGCAAAACATCAACATAACCACTTATGTTTATTTTGCTTGTGCAGAAAAGCAGTTGTACTGCAGGCTCAGAATCAAATGACAGAGGCACACAAGCTTTTACAGAAATTATTGATTCATTGTCAGAAAATCAGGAACACAGAAATGGTGATCAGGTAAGAGGGGGCCTCTTGTGCATCTCACAGATGGTGCCTTGTGATGCAAATTCTCATCCATGTCCTCCTGTTTGTGGGCAGTGTCCTGCTGTCTGTGGCAGAGCTGTATTTGCGATCTTCCACCCCTACCATTGCACTGCCCGTGCTCCTGCAGGCGCTGGCCCTCTCCAAGGAGTACCGACTACAGTACTTGGCCTCTGAAACAGTGTTGAACTTGGCTTTTGCCCAGGTAAGCTGATCTCTGTGCTTAGTTTTGTTTTTGTTTGTTTTAGCACATATTTGTACTCAAGAACTGGCAAATCTGGTACTACTTTTTGGTTTTGAAAAGGATAATGATGAGCTTTCACTTCTCACTATTGAAGTCTGGGAATGCAGTCTCCATGGCAGGCCCTTCACGGAAATCTGGAGCTGTGAACTTGGTGACAGGCTGACACCTCCCAGTGGCACTGGCTGCTATTTAGTAAAGGGGACTCGCCTCCTCATTGAGGACATGAGCCTCAGATCAATGGGTAGCTGGCCCAGAGCTGTGCTTCATTTAACAGGGGGATGAGTAGAATAAAGAAGTGAGGGAGTTATGTGTTCATTGAAAGGTTTTGTAAATGAAATTTTTTTTTAATGTTTGTTTTCTATCTCCCTTTGTAGAATGGAAAGGATATGAGAGAAGGGACAATTGTCTTTTCCTTGCTGTATCCCATGGTACCTAGTAGGACCTACACTTACAGTGGGCTTTTAATATTTATAGACTGAATACTTTTTTCTTAAGATAAAGTTCATGCTAGTTGGTGTGGCTCAGAGGTTGAGCGTCGACCTATGAACCAGGACAGCTCCGTCTGTCTGTCTCTATTTGCTTATTCTGTGTATTTCATGTAATGGAATCATATAATATCTGGACTTTTGTGTCTGGATCCTTGATTTAGTATAATCTTTTCAAGGTTCATTTATGTTGTAGCATGTACTGCATCCCTTTTAACAGCTGAATCATATTCTATTGAATGTACACATGTTTCATTTATTCATCAGTTGATGGACCATTGGGTTGTTTCACCATTTGGCTATTAAAAATAGCTGATCTCAACATTCATGTACAGGTTTTTTGTAGATATTGTTTTATTTCTCTTGGGTATACTTAAGAGTAGAATTGCAAAATATAACAATTCAGTTTAACTTGATTGATTTTTATTTTTTTATTTTTTTATTGAGCTAGTGTTGGATTTCTGGGATAAATCCCAGATGGTTGTTGTGGTGTACAATTCTTTTAATACGCTGCTGGATTTGGTTTGCTAATATTTGTTGAGGATTTTTTCTCCTATAATCATAAGATTACATTCTTTTAAATCTATCCTGTCACTCTTTCTCTTAATTGAAAAGTTTAATTCATTTAATTTAACATAATTATGCATGAGAATGGACTTATTCTATTTTGCTATTTTTTTCCTATATGTCTTACATCTTTTTTGTTCCTCAGATCCACCATTACTGCTTTCTTTTGTGTTAAATAGATGTCTTCTAGCATATCATTTCAATTCCCTGTTGTTTCTTTTATTATATACTTTTGAGATAGTTTCTTAGTTTCTCCTCTTCCTCCAGTGATCCTTATACAGCCAATTCAACCTTTTGGAATCGCCAATCTAAAGGATTTTGGTGTTGAATCTTTTTGTGGAGACAAAACTTTCCCACAGTGTGAATAACTACTCCCTGCTGTATCTGTTGTCGTCTGAAATCAGATTGTCACACCCATGTTTTTTTTTATTGATTTTACACAAAGAGGAATTGAGAGGGACAGAGAATTAGAAACATCGATGAGAGAGAAACACCGACCAGCTGCCTCCTGCACACCCCCCACTGGGGATGTGCCCGCAACCAAGGTACATGCCCTTGACCGGAATCGAACCTGGGACCTTTCAGTCTGCAGGCCGACACTCTATCCACTGAGCCAAACCAGTCCCAGATTGTCACACCCATGTTTTCTAAGAGGATGGTCCACATTAAATGTAGTACATGTCAGGGAGAAGCTAAGCCAGACATGGCCTCAGGAGAGAAGGACCAGAAAGGAAGCCCTCCCTGGAGAGGGTAGCACCTGCAGTGCCATGATGTTTCTTTTTCAGCTCATCCTTGGAATCCCAGAACAGGCCTTGAGTCTTCTCCACATGGCCATCGAGCCCATCCTGGCCGACGGAGCTGTCCTGGACAAAGGCCGCGCCATGTTCTTGTTGGCCAAGTGCCAGGTGGCCTCAGCAGCTTCCTATGATCCACCGAACAAAACGGAAGGTAGGAAGCCGTACAAAGGTTGTTAGGCAATGCTATTGCAGAAAACTTCTAAAATATAGGACCTGGAAAAGGAAAGACATTAAATTTGGGACAGTATTTAAGCGTTCATAACTTTATGTTAAAATTCCAGGCAGCAGTTAAAGCCCTTTCACATGAATCTTTGTCATGAAAGCTGAAGGCAAATGAGTGGCTATTTACCCTGTAGAATTAGGCACCGGCAGGAAGTAAAGACTAAAAACCCTTTATAAAACCTGACTCTAGTGTTTTTTTTCCTCCTCAGAGAGTTGAATATAGAAGTATCTGTACAGCATAGGGAATATAGTCACTGACATTGCGATAACCAAGTTTGGTGCCAAGTGGGGACTGGAAATATCAGGGGGAACACTTGGCAAAGTAGATGATCACTATGCTGTACACCTGAAGCCAATACAAAATAATACTGAAAGTAAACTGTAATTGAAAAATAAAAGATAAATATGTGTTTGAGAGCTAATAAACACAAAAATTTAACATTTTAAAAAAAGTATCTGGTACTTGTTAAATCAATAAAAGTAGATATTAAGTTTTGGAAACGATGTGAAGTGTTGAGTTAAATAGGTGTGGTATTTCCCCCCTTTTCCACCAGCTCTGGAGGCCGCTATCGAGAACCTCAATGAAGCGAAGAACTATTTTGCAAAGGTCGACTGCAAAGAGCGAATCAGAGATGTCGTTTACTTCCAGGCCCGTCTCTACCACACTCTGGGGAAGACCCAGGAGAGGAACCGCTGCGCGATGCTCTTCCGGCAGCTGCATCAGGAACTGCCCGCTCACGGCGTGCCCTTGATAGACCATCTCTAGTGAAAAGCCCCTGCGGGGCCATGATGCAGAGAACAAGATTTCGGACTCGTTTACACTCCCTCCACATAAATGACATTGTGTGTGTGTGTGTATGTGTGTGTGTGTGTGTGTTTTAGTATATATTTTCTAATTTCAGAGGGAGAGAGAGAGAAACATTGATGATGAGAGAATCATTGATCCGCTGCCTGGCTGCACTCCTTTTTTGCTGCTAGAATATTCGTATTTGTTTTGTTCACCCTTTTCCTTCTGGTAGCAAAGACATCATCAACTTTTTGTTAATAAACACCTGTTAGTGTAAGTGTTAAAGATTATGTTCTTTCTGGGCAGAATTCCCAATATCTTATTAGAAATGGTGCTATCTCTTCACCATTATGTACATTTGTTTACACATTCGCTCAGGCAAAACCCTTTTTGGATATTGGTAGATCTCGTAAGGAGGTCAACACAGGTGTTTCTGTTGCTTGAATTTCTTTCTTAAGCGTCCCTGCTTTGTAGGATCAAATGGTGCTTTTGTGGGCCCCTATGTGCTCGTGAGTACATGTTGTTCCCTGACTGGAGTTAGGAAGGAAAAGATGTATTTATAGTTTTTAGACCAATAACAAGCATATTTCATTCACTCTCTTGGTGTTGCTTTTTTTATATCTTCTGCCTGGGTATATGCTAATTGACTGCCCTGTCCTCAAAGTGGCAATGCCCACAGCCAATAAGGAGGGAATATGCTGATTGACTGCCATGCCCTCAATGATGGTGGCACCCAATCCTCTCAGCCCCCCAGCTGCCCAAGGCTGGCCCGAGGTGCAGGCAAGCCTTGAATGGCAGCTGCCCAGCCACCCAGAGCTACCCAAGGCTCAGGTAGCCAGGGCCGGCCCAGACTTGTGCTGCCAGCAGTGGCAGCAGCGGAGGTGTGATGGGGTGTTGCCTTCTCTTGATCGCCGGGTTGCTTCCCACCACTGAGGGCTCCTGGATTGTGAGAGGAGACAGGCCAGGCTGAGAGACCCTCCCCCTCCAGTGCATGGATTTTCATGCACCAGGCCTCTAGTAACTATATATGAGGGATGGTAAGAACTTAAGTCTAGGAATTCATCATGAATAAGGTGTTTAAGGTACAAATTAAGAAAGCATCTGAAGCTCAGAGCTGGGTAGATGCCATCACTCAAACACATAACGCATCTAATTTACTCAACCCTGCAATTAAGCAGATGCTGGTCATTGCTCTTTCTGTTCATGAACTTGCTATCCTTGAGTGTTCACAGAAAAAAACCCTGTTTCAAGTCCAAAACAGCAATAAGACACCAACCAAATTTTGCAGCTTCTATCATTGATTTTTTTTCTCTATTCAATTTAAACCTTCCGATGGGAAATAATTGATCTCCAAAGCTCTCTGAAGCAGAGCAAAACGACTCCCACTCACTAGAGTGTATTTGCTGGCCAAAGATGGCTGCTCTGGAAACAAGATTCAATGTGGAGACAGAGACATTAATTGGTATGTTGGTATTTAAAAATCTTTCCTTGCCAAAACCGGTTTGGCTCAATGGATAGAGCGTTGGCTTGGGGACTGAAGGGACCCGAGTTCGATTCCGGTCAAGGGCATGTACCTTGGTTGCGGGCATATCCCCAGTAGGGGGTGTGCAAGAGGCAGCTGATCGATGACTCTCTCTCATCGATGTTTCTAACTCTCTAACCCTCTTCTTCCTCTCTGTACAAAATCAATAAAATATATTAAAAAAAAAAAAAAAAAAAGACTTAAAAAAAAAATCTTTCCTTAAATTTGAAAGGTTACATATGTAGAGGGTAAAACTGAAATATTCTTAAAGGCTGTATAGTAAAACAATTCCTCCTCCCCAGAGGTTACCATAACTCTATCAATTTCTTTTTATTCTTCCCAATACATTCCATGTATTTAAACATTGATTAGTTCCTCCCAGTCCAAGAAATGATCTTAATCCCTCTGCCTCAGTGTAAGAAGGTCCAAGAGGTGGGGCAAGGTTGCTCAGCTGACCCTTCAGGTATTCAGCCAACTTGACCAGGACTGGCTACATCCTTCGTGGGGCCGGGTGCAAAGTAAACATACAAGGCCTATCTATTACGCAGAGCCTTCATACAGAATGCAAAGGGCCCTTCAGGCAAAGAGCCCTGTGCAAATGCAGTTTGCATGCCCGACTCTGCTCTCAGATTGCTCGTTCATCCTGGCAGGATGGAACCCAAAGCTAATATCAAGAGGCCATGGCTCCCTGACATCTGTGACTTAGATTTGTTGTCAGGGCCTATCGTGGGTTAAAAGGAAAGTTGGAGACATCGGTGATCCCCAAACTCAGAACATGTCTGGGTTACAGCTAATTGTTTTGTTTTTGTTTCTTTTTTCCTGGTGGGGGAAGTAAGTCAGGCTGGTATAATTAGGGGTATAAAAACTGATGATTTGGTTAAATGGGGGAAAGGATTTGGTGAGGAGGAAATTGCAGCTCAGTAGCCAGTGGGCATTTGGTTTATAAGAGATTTTAGGATTATTATCAAAGGGGAGGAGAAGAAAGGTGTGGCCAGACCCAGTGGCTCAGCTTGGTGGGATTTCTACCCAGCAGATTTGGGGCAGTGAGAACAAATACCTTGACACTTACAGAGTGTAAGTTACTTATGTATATCACCACATTTAATCTTCACTGCAGTCCTAAAAAGTAAGCAATAGCAATGAGCCCCAGTTAACAGATATGGACTGAGGCATCAGGAGGTTAAGTCAGTGGCACTCCCAAGGTCACACATCTAGTAGGTTCCAGAGCTGAGAAGCCAGCCTAGTGGGTGCATTACCCTAGAGCAGCGGTTGGCAAACTGCGGCTCGCGAGCCACATGTGGCTCTTTGGCCCCTTGGGTGTGGCTCTTCCACAAAATACCACGGCCTGGGTGAGTCTATTTTGAAGAAATGGTGTTAGAAGAAGTTTAAGTTTAAAAAAATTAGAAATTTCAATCGTTGTCCTGTTGATATTTGGCTCTGTTGACGGATGAGTTTGCCGACCACTGGCCTAGGGCTGCCTATTGCCAGAGTTGGGAGTACTGCATTGGTTCTGAGAACATTCTTTATCAGTTTGTTGAACACATAACGAATATCAGTTGTTTATGTAGTACTCAGTGTAGGCCAGCCCTCCTTGGTGTTCACCTTCATATCCTGAGCCTTTCTACTGGTTCAAAGTGTCTTAAAACCTGTCCTGATGTTTTCAGTGGCTACACTGATTTTGTTCTTTCTCATAGCACACCTAAGACAAATGAAGAACTTCGTCTATGCCTCCGCTGACTTCCCCTTTTATACTGTTGTTTGTGTCTGGGACTAAAACATACCAACCTCACTGCCTGCTGGATTCAAACTTCTCAGGGTTTTTTTTTTCTTTCTTTCTTTTTCTTTTTGGCCAGCATTTTTCTATTGTCCTGTTGACTGGGGAAGAATTCAGTGAATGATGGTGTGATTAATCCTGATGTCTCCACCTGGATGTTCAAGGTTTGGGAGGTGGAACCTTCCGTGAACAACACGAGGAGAATCCCGAACAGTTCAGGAAGCAGAGGACAGAGCCTTGGCAGGAGCTGTGTCCTAATGGGTGAGCTCTTTTTAAAGTCTTACTTTTCAGCATCTCCTCTGTAACTATCCAAGTTTTCTTAAGAAGATTCCGATGCTTTGATTACTTATTTTCTTGGCACTCTGTTGTCAAGACAATAAGCTCTGTTTGCCTAGCATAGTTTTGTTTTTTGTGTGTGTGTTTTTTCTGGTGTTCCTGGAGGGAAAGCCTCAAAAAGCAAAGCCAATTCTTATTTTTCTGTTGCTCAGAAGAATATGATTTTTGAGTGGGATGATTCTTATCACAAGAGGGGCTGAATGTCAGTGAAAGACCCTGGTGATGTTCCCTGCCAGTGCTTCTAATTCACTTTAATAAGAAAGGCACATGGTTGATGGGGCTTTTGCTCTTTGCCAAATGCCTTTGAGTGTTTATATGCCAGGCACTGAGCTATGGTCTTTACTCGCACAATTGATTTACACCCCAAGTCCAGCCTGTGCCCTAGGTTTATTATCCCCGTTTGACAGCTGATGAAACCAAAGTCACGTGTCCAAAGGCCACAGAGCTGATAACTATCAAAGCTGGGATTTGAACTAGGTCTGCATGACTCCACACTGTTTTCAACCACAAAGCTGAATGTAAACAAATGAATCAGCTGTAGTACCTATTTATATTCCAGGAATTTATAGCTCTATTGGCAAGTCAGAATGCATTAGTGAAAAGTAAACAGTAGCCCAGCCAGTGTAGCACAGTGGTTGAGCGTCAACCTATGAACCAGGAGGTCACAGTTCATTTCCCAGTCAGGGCACATGCCCGGGTTGCAGCTCGATCCCCAGTGTGGGGATTGCAGGGGGCAGCCGATCAATGATTCCCTCTCATCATTGATGTTTCTATCTCTCCCTGTTTTTTCCTCTCTGAAATCAATAAAAATATGTATATATTTTTAAAAAAGTAGAATCATGATGGTAGTTGAGCATCAAATAAATGGTACAGTCCTTGCTTTAGGAGATCAGAGAGGAGAGAGGACAAGGAGGGCCTGGGTCACAGCATTTAAGGAAATTCTCCCAGAAAGAAGTTGATTTTGAGCTAGAGTTTATATTTGAATGGACTCTTTTTTTTTTTTTTTTTTTTTTACCTTTCTCACATAATTGGCTTCTAACTTTCACAGCTGTACGTACTAGTATAACTAAGTTCCTGCCTGTTTGCTAGTTTAATAAAACACAGGCAATTCAGTAACACGATGTAAATATAGAGAATTGTATATTTTAACATGTAACAGGAAAAGGCATCAAACGGTATCTCTTTTGGTTTCTTTAGTAAAGCAGGGGATGCCAAGCTATTGCCCATAGGCCAAATCTGGCGTGCAATAAGTTTTCATAGGGCCTATTAGCTCAGAAGAGTTTATACTTTTTAAGTGTTTGAAGAAAAATCAAAACAATATTTTGTGACCTGAAAATTATGTGAAATTCCACTTTCAGTGTTATAAATAAAGTTTCATTGGGACACAGCCACACACAGTCATTTTCTTTTGTCCAGGGCTGCTAGAATGGCTGAGTTTCTGCCAACAGAAACATGGTCTGCAAAGCCTAAACTATTTGCTGGCCCTTTACAGAAAGTTTGCTGACCTCTGTCACAAAGTTAGACATATTCAGAATACTCCCTGTCAGCCCCAATACATATTTTGGGAGAAGAAAATAGAAAAATACAGAATTATTCATTCACCATTCAGAGTTGACAACCTTTTTGCTATTTGCTTCAAATCCATTTATAAGTAAAAGGTATAAAACTTTATAACATTCGTGAAATGACTATGACACGTTTCGCTGATCTATTCCCCTGATGATCTGTTAGGATGGTTGTTCCCAGGTGTGTCTGCTCCCCCCCCCCCCTCTCTCTCTCTCTCTCTCTCTCTCTCTGTGTGTGTGTGTGTGTGTGTGTGTGTGTGTGTATATATATATATATATATATATATATATATATATATATATATATATATAATTTCAGAGAGGAAAGGAGAGGGAGAGATAGAAACATCAATGATGAGGGAAACATCAATGATTGATAGGCTGCCTCCTACACACACACACACACACACACACACACACACACACACGCCACTGGGGATCCAGCATATGCCCTGAAGGGGAACCCAGCCTTGAACTGGTTCATAGGTCAACCACTGAGCCAGCTCGCGGGGCCCCGGGTCTTTTCCATTCCCAACAAATGCTTGCATGCCAATAACATCAGGAGGGGTGCTCATCTCATGGGAACGCTCTAGATTGTTTGTAAGCGCCCGGGGAGCCTGGAAATACCAGACCTGCAAATCCACTCAGTTGGCAAGAGGACTTTGAACCTTTCGTTAATTTGGCTGGACTCCCTTTTAAACTCTTGATTCCTCTTTTGGTTGCTTGGCAGGGCCCGTGAGACACGCCCTGGGTAACTCTTGGTTCAGGACTGGGGTTTCCCCAACTTCCCAAGGCGCCCGGTCTGGCAGTCCTTGATATCTTCCCCTCCCTTCCCCTCCCCTCCCCTGGCAGCGCTGAAACCCAGCTGGGACCCTAAACACACACTTATGAAGGCTCAGGAAAGCGGGACGCTGAAAGGGGTGGCCGTTTGGGAAGAATGTTTTCCGTATAAAGCATCTAAAACAGCCTTCGGGAGAAGCCAGACTTCATTGGTTTCGTGTAGTTTGGTATATCCAGGTGGAGTTGGGGGGTGGGGAAGGTACCCGATCCCCCAGCATTTAGGGCGGGCCCTGAGCAGTGACGGAGGAGGTGGTGGTGGAGGAGGGGAGGTGGGTGTGGAAGGGGGTTTCCCCAAATGGGTGTCCCGCAGCCTCGGGGGAAACTTTCCGGGGCTCAGCCGCCACCCTGCCGTTGGCGCGTGCGGCTAAACAAAACTAAACCAGCCTCCCGGAGGGTGGGTGCCGCGGCCGCCGCGGGGAGGACGGGGCAGGTGCGCGCGGCGGGCGGGGCCCAAGTTGCAGCGTGGCCTCCTCCCGCGCTCGCGCCCCGGGCGGGTGTCTCCCGCCCTCCTCGGCCCGCGGCCTCCTCCCACCCCCTCCGCCTCCCCTTTTCTCTTCTCTCCGCCTCGCCTCGCTGCTACTCCGTCTCCGCGGGCTCCCGCCCCTCGCCCTCCCCCGCGCCGGGCCGAGCGGCGGGGACGCGCCGGAGGGAGCGGCGGGCGCGGGCGGGTTCCCAGCGGCCGCGGCCAATCCCCGCGCAGCCCGGGGCGGCGTCGCCCGAGCGGGGACCGGGCGGCTCCTCCCGCTCCTCCCGCCCCCGCCCCCCGCGCGCCGCGGAGCCGCGCAGAGCGGAGCGGAGCCCGCCGAGCCCGGGTGCGGAGCGCGGGAGGCGGCGGCGGCGGTGGCGGCCTTGGCGGCGGCGCGGAGCCCAGGTGAGCCGGCGGGAGCCCGGGAGCGAGCGGGGGGCGCAGCCGCTGCAGCCCCGGCCCCCTCGGCGCCCTCGGCCTCGGGGCGGGGCATCCCCTGCCGGGGTTTGCAGACAAAGCCCCGAGGAGGTCGGCCCCAGGCCCCCTCCTCCACGAAGGGGACCCCACGTGCGCGGTCTCACGCCCCGCCACGTGGGGGCGAGGTGCCCGGCGCCCCTTCCTCCGCATCCTCCGAGCGCCGGGGCCTCGGGGCGGCCTCTGGGCGGCCTCTGGGCGGCGGGACAGCGCCCTGCCCGGGGTAGCAGGGGCGGTCCCGGAGTTTGGAAGCGAGGTCCCCACCCGAAGGCCCACCGCCTCGCGTTTGACAGGTGGGGGCAGCCGGAGCGCGCAGGGGCGGAGAGGGCCCACGGAACGGGAGCACCCCACCCCCGCACCCCGCTAGTCCTGGGGGCAGACGCCCGCCCTGGGAAGTTGGACGCCCTGCAGCACGACCCTAGGCTAGCAGTTGTGGGGCTGGGACCGTTGCCTCTCTGTCGGCCCTTTGTCCCCGCCCCCCTCCCCAAGTCTCCAGGCTGGAACCTCGCCGCCTCGGTCCTTTTGACCTAAATTCACCTCGGGGCCGCAGCAGCACGCTGGCTGTGCGTGCAGAGAGGCGCCTGCCTTCACCGGCATCCTCTGCCCGCCTCTGAGGACGCCGCGGGGATGCCGGGCGCAGCCCTCAACACTGGGTCTGGATGCCTGGGTGGCCACCCGCTCCAGCCTTGACCTTTTCCTGGCTCCCCATCTCCTGCGCCGCCTGGTTTGAGGAGGAGGGTGTTTTCACGTCTTTACCAGCCACCATCCTGGCTGCTGCTGCTCTCAGTTGCTGCTGAAGAGGATGCACTTCAGCCACTCCTAGGTCCCCCGTAAGGTTGGGGCAGGGGGTGGAGTTTGGGTGGGCGGAAGCTCAGTGTGTCAGCAAGCTGGCCTGGGGGGGGGGCCCGGGGGGGGGGTGCAGTGTCCACCTCTTTCACCTCCTTGGAGGCAACTTTTGTCTTCCTCAGCCTGGTAGTCCCCACCGTCCTAGGGATAGAAACTTCTGTGCCCTAGAGCAGTGCAGTCACTGACTCCTCCCTTCTCCTGGCTATGCTTGCCCTCCAGCGAAGACAGGGGATAGCTCTGCGTCCTCACAGGCATCCTGGTTCCTAGCGGGAGCAGGGCCATGGGGGGGGGGGGGGACGGGGGGAAGGGCAGCTAGGGGGGCCTTTGGGAGAGCTAGACCCCTTCTCCAAGCCACCCCACAAAAACATGCAGTTTAAGAATAAACAGTGTCCGTACTATGCAAATGCAGCTTCTTGCTGAGCCTGGACCCTCCATTCTATAGAGAAAGCAGCCATTTGCAGAGAGCACACACGACACATTTTAAAATTAAAAAAAAAAATGGCCACCATTGGATGAGCTCCTAAGTACTCTGCTGTGTGTTATTTGCATGATCTCATTTAATGTCTAAAAATATCCCATGAGGCTTGAGATCTTTATCCCCATTGTAGAGACGAGAAGATGGAGGCTTGAAAGAATCCTGCAGTGTTGCTAGGAGGCAGCCCATTTATGGAGGGGCTCAGAGAGCCTAAGTAACTTGCCCGGGGTTACACAGTGAACCCAGATACCTCAGGTCCTAGAGCCTTTTTCACTTGATCACCGGTTCTAGAGCAGGGACTCTTGCAAAGCCACCCTCAGCTTCTTGAGGAGTGCAGATTTGTTTAACAAACCAGCCTGTGAGGACACAGATTCAAGCAGGCTTGGTGATGATGCTGATCAGCTTAGACTTGTCTCCCCCCCTCCCTCCACCCCCCAAGTTGTTAATGGTCTGGTAGCCAAATATATCTATGTATATAAAAGCCTAAGCGACTGGCCGACCGGCAGACTGGCTGGTAGCTATGATGGGCACTGACCACTACGGGCAAACACTCAACACAGGGGCTGCCAAGCGACAGCAACTTTGCAGAGTGCCCTCTCTCACATCCCCTCAGGGGATGTCCGCCTGCCAGTTTCAGCCCCATCCCTGCAGGCCAGGCCGAGGGACCCACTGGTGCACGAATTCGTGCACTGGGCCTCTAGTTTACTAATAACTGCAGGTCTCATCAGAGCTGGTCCCAACTTCCCGGCCAGTGATTGGTAAAGTGTGGTGCGACTTTTTGGTTTCAAAATGATGCTGAGCACGCCTGGCTTTTGGGAGCAGGAGCCAGGGATGCCAAATGTCCTCCAAGCAGCCAGAGCTTTGGCACACATGAAGAATTGCCCTGTCTTAAACGCCAGGAGTACCCCCGTTGAGAAATTCCTGGAGGAATACGTGTTGCGGGAATGAAGGGAGCAGAGGGCAGTGGGGTTCTGGAGAAATCCCTCCTGCCTGGTGTCAGTCCAGGAGGCTCCCTGAAGGAGGTGTCATTAGTGCAGAGTCTTGAAGGACGGGCTAAAAAGTGGAGTTTGGCCGAAACCGGTTTGGCTCGGTGGATCCAGCATCGGCCTGCGGGCTGAAGGGTCCTGGGTTTGATTCCGGTCAAGGGCATGCACCTTGGTTGCGGGCACATCCCCATTGGGGGATATGCAGGAGGCAGCTGATCGTTGATTCTCTCTCATTGATGTTTCTAACTCTCTATCCCTCTCTCTTCCTCTCTGTAAAAAAAATCAATAAAATATATTAAAAAAAAAAAAAAGTGGAGTTTGGATGGGAGGAGGAGGAGAGGGAGATAGGACAGCATGACCCAGCCCCTAGGAAAACTTTCTGCCATTGTCTCCTTCCTGGGCTGGGGGGTGGGGAGGCACCTCCCGCAGGAGGAAGGATGGATGGGCCAGGTGGGGTGGGACAGGCCTATTTTCTTGGCATTTGAACTCAGATTTTAACATGGACCCCAGAGGTTCCTGTATTCCACCACGAACCCATTTCATGGAGGGGTTCGGTGAAGCTCGGTGACTTGTTTGGGGTCGGTAGTGACCTCCCTGGCATGCCTTCTTCTTGTGGCCTGTGGTTCCCATGTCCCTTTCCGATCCTGGAGAAGTGGGGCAAACGCTTTTTCAGGTTTTCCTTTGGGCCAGAGGGCCTTGTGTTGCTGCTGTTTCTGCAGCTGTTTTGCTTTCCCAATAGCTCCTCTCTTCGGCCCGGATTAGAGAGGCCTTGCCCGCGTGTCTGTGCCTTCTTTCCTGGAAGCTGAGAACATTTCCTGACGGAATGGGCTTTTCTTCTTTTGGGCTGTGCTTGTTACTCCGCTGACCTGATAATAACATGGGGCCTCTTGTGGCTGGCTTCTTTCCTGGAGCATCACATTTCCAAGGTTCCTACAAGCCGTAGACTATCTCAGTGCTTTCTTTTTATGACTGAGCAACACCCCTGTGTGCGGATAGACCACATTTTGTGTCTCCATTCATTTTGTCATTCCATTTTCAGAGAGAGGTTGATAGAAGAAAGAATTTGGAACCAGGTGTTTTTTGTTTTTTGTTTTTTAATATTTAAAAAGATGTATTTCTTTATTGATTTCAGAGAGGAAGGGAGAGATAGAAACATCAATGATGAGAGAGAATCATTGATTGGCTGCCTCCTGCACACCCCCTATTGGGGATCTAGCCCACAACCCAAGCATGTGCCCTTGGCCGGAATCGAACCTGGGACCCTCCAGTCCACAGGCCGACGCTCTATCCACTGAGCCAAACCGGTTTCGGCTGGCACTTTCATATAGAACAGGGGTGGGGAACTTTTTTCCTGCCAAGGGCCATTTGGATATTTATAACATCATTTGCGGGTCATACAAAATTATCAACTTAAAGGCTAGTCTGCTATGTTTGGCCGGACGTTTAATTAACTCACCTCTACCGCCTCGGCAGGGCCGGACCAATGGTGTGCGGGGCCAGACGTTCCCCACGGCTGATATAGAAGGTCGACCGGACAGCTACCCTCCAGGTAGGCCGCGCTGGCTCCGTTTTACAGATGAGAAAATCAGGGCTCAGGTCCCCGGGGACCGGGATGGTTTCCTGGGAGGCTCTCTTGACCTGGTCATGCTAGCAAGAGGTTGCCCATTTTCTCACGGTCTCCTCCAGGAAGTTAGGCATAGAAATCATTTCCCAAGCGTTTTGCTCTCTGAAAAAAATAAGAGTTTGAATGAGTAGTTTTTATTTCCTTGATTAGATCCCTTCCTCAACAAAACGGGGGGAAAAAAAAAGTCATATTTAAAAGGAGGTGAGTGGGTGAGTCTGTGCGGGGAAGACCCACCTCCTGCTCTGGCATTCCCTGCTGGGTGATGTTAGTGACCAAATTGAGGAAGGAATATTTTCGACACCGATGTTTTCACTTTCAGCGTGTTTGTAGTGCTGCCGATGGACTTTTTTTTTTTTTTTTTTTTTTTAATTCCATTATGAAACGTTGTAAGCGCAGAGAAAAGCCAGCGTTTTGGGTCGTTGACTGGCTCGTGTTTTCGGAGGGCCGGAAGGAGGCTCGGGAGTTGGTGGAAAGAGGGCAGGATGGGGCACTGGCGCCGAAACCCTGGTGAGCTTTCACTGAACCAGCCAACAAGCTCTGCCCTGGGAACTGAGGAAGGCAGGGGCTTGGTCTCTGTCTCTGGGGAGCTCCCAGGTGCGTGGTCTGAACTGCCGGGGAGTGCTTTGGAAGGGATAACGGATTCCAGCATTTTTCCATTTTGAAAAGGAGACTAAGAAAATTCCAAGCGTCTGTGGTCTCCCCCCCCCCCCCCCCCCCCCCCCGCCTCTTGAAAGCTGCCAGGAAACTATTTTTATGTTGTCTGTTTTTATCCTGTTGGCTTCTGTAAATAGTGGCAAAAACACGCTAATTGCAAATTTAAGGGGAGAGAAGGATTGTCCCCTAAGGAGACGGGGGAGGAGGGGATTAGGGGCGCTGGGAGGCCCGCGTCTTGGTGGCTGGGACACGGGGTAGGAGGCGGATGGGCGGGAAGGGGCGTTGTGGGTGGTGCCTGAGATAAGCCTTTGCTGCCCAGTTTAAATGGGGAACCAGTGGTTTGAGTGGGGGGCAGGGTGTTGGGGGAAGGACACCTCCCTTATGCTTTCTTAAAGGTACTTTGGGTTCTGCCGTCAGGACCTCTGGTGGGAAGTTTCGTTTAGATTCGCCCCAGACAGCGCTCCCACCCTTGAGGTCCAGGGGTGGAGGACAGGGTGCTGGACCCCCGAGCCGCTCCCAGCCCCTCCTTGCCCCTGGCTGCTTTGTGCTGGAGGCTGGGGAAGGAGAGGAGAAGCTAGACTGAACATCACCCCCAAAAGCAGGGAAGAGGGAGGGAGGAGGGACATGGGGGATGGCAGGATGCTGATGCCTATGGGTTTCTGTGGATTCTGTTTTGTTTTTATTGGTTTCAGAGAGGAAGGGAGAGGGAGAGAGCTAGAAACATCAATGATGAGAGAGAACCATTGATTGGCTGCCTCCTGCACGCCCACTACTGGGGATGTGCCCTTGACTGGAATCGAACCCAGGACCCTTCAGTTCGCAGGCCAATGCTCTCTCCACCGAGCCAACCCAGCTAGAAGGATTTCTGTGGATTCTGAGTTGCGCCGCCCCCCCCCCCCCCCTTCTCTGATTTGCTAAGCTGCAGCGTGTAAGCGTTGAAGTATTTTTCTTCTCATTACAAATTGCAATTCCAGTTTTCCTGCCTCTTGGTTTGGGCCGGTGAGAGATTGGGAGGGATTCAGTGCGAGAAGGAGAGGGAGGGAGGGATGAAGGGAGGAAGCAAGGAGATGGTTCCTACCTCCCTTTTCCAAATACCCCCACCCCACCCCACATTCATACTTCCTCACTCGCCAAGGCCGCGGGTACACACCTGTCTTCAGATACCTGGCTGCTGGGTTGGGGTCCGTGGTGCTTCGTCATTGGCTGAGCAGTAGCTGCCTAGCAACTCTTCAGACAGCTGAGCTGCTTGCTCCGTAAGCACCCAGGGCTGCAGGGAGCTAGGGCTTCCGGGGTCAGGACACCCGGTTCTTGTTTGGGCCCAGCCCACGCCCCGCTCCGCTGCCTCGGAGAGGTCACGGCACCTTCCTGGGTCGCAGCAACCCCGATTCTGAAAGCCGAGAGGGCGTGCAGGTTCTCATGACACAAACGAGCCAGGATGCGACATGATATTGTAATGACATTTGTTTTGTGAGAACGTGATGCCTGTGGACAACAGAGGGGAGGATGCAGAGTGAAGTCCGTGTGGCGGGATTAGAGATAAAACACTTTCGTTTTCCTATAAATGAAAACCCGTGGAGGGCCTTGAACTTGGTAGCCACTGCAGTGCTTGTTTGGCGACAGCTTCCCTTTGGGGAGCATATATATATATATACTGTGTGCAGGGGCCTGTGTCCCAGGCGAGGTGGGTATTGTCCCCAAGGCCACATGACTTAGAAGAGGGGTTGTGCTGCGCCTGGTCACCAAGTCCTACCTCTCCAGGAGCCTGTGATGGCTCCCAAAGCGCCGAGTGATGGTGGGCAAGTCGCTCAGACGCCCTGTGCCTCGAGCCCATCCCCAGGGAAATAGGCATGCTACAGCACCTTACTCATAAAGCTGCTGTGATGATTAAATGAGATGGTACACGCCGAGTGCTTAGAATAGCACCTGGCGCTTGGCAAGCACTCAGGAAGGCAGCCATGACTATTGCTGCATCCACAGCCATCATGGCAGCAGCTACAGAGCTTCAGTTCTTTTTTTAAAAAAAAAAACACACATGCCGAGACCGGTTTGACTCAATGGATAGAGCGTCGGCTTGGGAACTGAGGGGTCCCGGGTTCGATTCCGGTCAAGGGCATGTACCTTGGTTGTGGGCGCATCCCCGGTGGGGGGTGTGCAGGAGGCGGCTGATCGATGACTCTCTGTCATCGATGTTTCTAACTCTCTGTCTCTCTCCCTTTCTCTCTGTACAAAATCAATAAAATATATTTAAAAAAACAAACAAACATATTTTATTGATTTTTTTTACAGAGAGGGAGGGAGAGGGATAGAGAGTTAGAAACATCAATGAGAGAGAAACATCGATCAGCTGCCTCCTGCACATCCCCCGCTGGGGATGCGCCTGCAACCAAGGTACATGCCCTTGACCGGAATCGAACCTGGGACCCCTCAGTCCGCAGGACGACGCTGTATCCACTGAGCCAAAGCAGTCAGGCAGCCCTGCAGTTCTTGTGTTGGAAAGTGCTGGTTAGTTTCTTCTCTTCACTCTGTCCTGTTCATCAGTTCTTCCCCATCCTAGATTTTATTTATTTATTTATTTACTTACTTACTTATTTATTTTTAAGTTGAGAAAGAGAGAGAGACAGACAGACAGACGACAGACTTTGAAACTACTGGTTGAGGCGAAGGCTGTCTTGCAGCTGCCTGGCAATCTGACCTGGTTGGGAGCCTTAAGGTGTAGAGAACTGATTGATCATCTGGCAGGGAGCTTAGTAAAGAAGCTTTATAGGTAGGTAGGTAGATAGGTAGGAAGGAAGGAAGGAAGGAGAGATCTTTTAATCCTCACCCAAGGATATGTTTTCTTATTGATTTTAGAGAAAGAGGAAGGGAGAGAGGGAGAGAAACAGGGATGTGAGAGAGAAACATCCATCAGTTGCCTCCCCAAAGAGGGATTGAACCTGCAACCTTTTGGAATATGGGATAATGCTGCCACCACCTGAGCCACCTAGCTGGGATATGAAGAAGCTTTTCTGTCAGTCCTCCCTATGTCATCTGTCAGTCAAGGTACTTGGTTGTAAGTAACAGAAGACCAATCCCAAACTAACCTACGCAAAAATGGGAGTTTATTGATTCATGGAATTAAAAACTCCTGTGGTATATGGGCTTCAGGCACAGCTGGATCCAGGTACCCAAGCAATGTCTCCTATCTCAGTTCTTCTCTATCTGTTGCCTCTCTTCCCTCTCAGTCAACGTCTTCAACCCCTGAAACTCTAGAAGTATATCCTCATTCCACAGAAAAACATTCTTTTTTGTTAATATTTCTACAAAAAACTTAAAATTAGACTTGGTAGACTGACTTGGATCACACAACTGCTCCTGAATCCATCTCTTGACCAGAGCAGTTGATGCCCAGTTGACCAGGCCTGAGTCATAGGGAACCACTGAAGCTGATGGTGCAGCCAGCTCCAGGCAGTCAGTCACCTTTCACATGGAAGGGTGGGTTTCCAGACAGAAACCAGGCCAGCTATCACACTGAAGGAGCGCGGGCCAGCTAAAGAAGCTTCTGACTTCCTGAGTGGCCTTGGGGTGCATGAAACAAGCAATGGCCTCTAGCCAATCTGTGTTGAGTGCCAATCATAATCTAGAAAGTTTTAGAACATGGAGTTCATCAATAAACAAGAGAGGCGAAGCCACAGATCTCCTGAGGGAAGTCAGATCCGAGCACCGTGAGACTGTGCTTGGCTCTCTCCCTTGCACAGGCCGTGTCTCAGGAAGGCAGAAGACTGGGCTCCCCCTGAGTGAGATGTTGGCCCAGCCTGGTCACTATATGGGGACATGGCAAGACGGCACTAGTAATTTCTAGTCCCTTCCTGAAAAACTCACATCGGTTTTAGCTCTGCCTAGTACCTCTGTGTGACTTTGGGCAAATCATTGTACTTTCCGGGCCTTTGTTTTCTCTTTGGTGAGATGAAATGGTTGGAGCAGGGGACCATCGATCCCTGGTCTGGGAGGCAACTAATCAAGATCTCTTTCACATAGACGTTTCTCTCTCTCTCTCTCTCTCTCTCTCTCTCTCTCTCTCTCTCTGTCTCTGTCTCTGTCTCTGTCTCGTCTCTCATCTCTCTCCTCACCCTCTCCCTTCCTCTATCTCTAAAACCAAATTACAAAAAGAAAGTATGTCCGTTTTGTTTGTCCAACACATAGTAGGTCCTCAATAACTACTGGATGAAAGAACACATGGGTGAGGACCTCCCGGGGCCTTAGTTTCCCCACATGAGAGAGGATGTGGCTAGCCATGCCTGCTACCCCAGAAAGGATGTCATCCCTGGCTATGGGGACCCTGCAGTGTGTGTGTGTGTGTGTGTGTGTCTCCGGCAAGACCTTGGCACACTGCCTGGCTGCTGGCTGGGTTGTGGCTCCGTGGTGGCCTCTGCGTTGGTGAACAGGTGCAGGTTGGAAACGGCTCCAGGAAACGAGAATGTGCTTCCTCGAGGCCTCCTTGTGCCACTGGGCTTCCTGGCAGAGGAAGGAGTGCTTCCCTTCATCCTGGCCCTGAGCCCGGGCTCATCTGCTCCAGGAAGGGTCTGGCTGCTCCATTGTGCTGCCCTCTGAGAGGGAAGGGGAGCCCGGGGCTGCCAGCCAAGGGCAGTGAGGAAGGCCTTCGGGGCTGGGGGAAGGACCCAGGGCTGGGGCAGGAGGCTCAGGGGAGAGGCCTCTTGGTAATTTGTCCAACCTTAGCATCTATGCAGAGAGGTCCTCTTCCTCTGGGGCCCTGGGTTCGAATGCTTAGCGGTCCCGCATCTCCCCATAGGGGCCCTGGGGGGGGGGGGGGGGTTTACATGACCCCGGCAGAGCTATTAGCCTTGCCTGGTGCATGGTCAGGGCTCATCTGGATGTTAGCTATTGCTGCTGTTATGCAAACCATTGTCTGTGTGTACTGTGTCCTCTCTGGGGAGTGCGGTGATAGGTTCCAGCAGATCCTCCCAGGGCCTGTGACCTCCACGCTGGCCGGGGTCTGTGGCAGAAGTTCCCGTTATTGTCAGGCTGAATGTCCGAGCCCTTGCCTGCCAGGCCTCACTGCGGACCAGCGGCCTCCAGGTGGCCTTGAGAGCTGAGACCCAGACACACCTGCCCCTGCAGCACCAGGCGCCCATTCAGTCCCGGCCGGTGTATATCTCTTCTCCTCCCTCCTCCAGACCTCAGGAGCCATGGCCAAGGCCAGGCCAGGTGCCAGCTTGTCAGGGAGACTGATTAAAAGCAGCTTTTCTGGGGAAGCGGGGGAGAGGGGTGCGGGTCAGGGGAGGTTCGGTGTCCTTGGCCTGGAGTGGCAATCAATAAGCAATTGTTTCTCTCTTGGCAAGAAAAGCAGATCTCCATTAACGCCCTCAGGTGCTGCCAGGCTCGGTTCTTTTCAGGAACTCGTCAGGCCTGGCAGAGGTGGCCCTGGCTGGGAGGGCGGGCCACAAGGCCAGGGCTCTGGGAGCCACACCAGAGCAGGCTGGCCCTAGCTGGTGTGGCCCAGTGGATAGAGCGTCGGCCTGCGCACTGAAAGGTCCCAGGTTCTATCCCGGTCAAGGGCATGCACATTGGTTGCTGGCACATCCCCGGTAGGGGGTGTACAGGAGGCAGCTGGTCGATGTTTCTCTCCCATCGATGTCTCTGGCTCTCTATTCCTCTCCCTACCTCTCTGTAAAAAATCAATTAAAAAAAATATATATATATGTTTTCTCCTGGGGTATGTGCACCTCCTTTTCCTTTTATTTACTCAGTCCCCTGTGCATGGCCCTTTCAAACCACACTACCAAAATCATCTCATTTTTTTATGTGCATGAGATTGCCTATAGATAAATAATACTCGGGTGCGGAGTTGCTAAGTCAAAGGTCTGCATTTGGGGTTTTGCTAAATATTGGTGAATTTCTCTTTGTAGGGATGGTGCCAATTCATACTCCCTGTAGCCTCACCGAAATAGTGTTGTTATTATTATTATTTTTTTGTCGTGGTCTATCCCATAGTTGGAAAAAGTGGTTTTTATCGCAGTTTTACTATTATTTCCTTTTTAAATTTCCACTGAGGGTATTTTTTCTTTTCTATTGTTTTTTAGACCATAGAAGGTAGGGGGAGAGACAGAGAAAGAAAACATAGATTTGAGAGAGACGCATGGATTGGTTGCCTCCTGACCGGGGCCGGGGATCAAGCCTACACCGAGGTACATGCCCTTGACTGGAATTGAACCTGTGACCCTTCAGTCTGCAGGCTGACACTCTAACCACTGAGAAAAACTGGCTAGGGTTTATTTTCTTGATTTTGTTAAAATATACATAACAGAAAACTTCCAATTTTAATCACTTTTCACATGTATAATTCAGTGGTTTTAGTTAAATGCACAATGTTGTGCAACCATCATCACTACTTCTAGAGTTTTGATATCACCTCACACAGAAATCCTGTACCCCATAAGCAGTGATTCCCTGTTCCCCACCAGCCTCTCCTGACCTCTCTTCTACTTTCTATCTCTGAATTTGCCTGCTCTCGGTATCTCACATAAGTGAAATCATACAGTGTTTGTCTTTTAGTGTCTGGCTTGTTTCACTTACGCATATCAGAACTTCATTCCTTCTTTACGGCTGGATAATGGTGCGTTGTATGGTCAGACCACATTTCTGCTTATCCATCATCCATTGACAGACACTTGGGCTGTTTCCATCTTCTGGCCATTGAGAACAATGCTGCTGTGCACACGAGTGTCTGTGTATCTGTTTGAATCCTTGCTTTCAATTCTTTTGGGATCAGACTTAGGGGGTAGACTTGCTGGGTCATGCGGTAATTCTATATTTAACGTCTGGAGGACCCACCACGCCATTCATGGAAGTTTGAGTTTGTAATCCTCCTAACAGCGGCCAAGCATCTTGTCACATGACTGGGTGTTTGTTGTTCTTTCACTGTGAGCTCTGTGTTCATGAATCGTGCCCGTGTCCAGGCTGGGACGCGTGGGTATTTCCTCATTGCCGATCCGTTGGCCTCTCCTCACTGCCCGGGAGCAGGGGGCCCATCTGCCGACATCACAGTCTCAATGGGCTTGCGTAGGAGCCGTTCCTGAAATGCTGCTTTTGGGACGGTCCCAGGAGGGCACGTGACATCTCTCTGCCCCTCTCCCACTTCCTTCAGGGAGCGCTGGCTTTCTGCTCCCATCTGTTCCCTCCTCTTCATCCCCTCACTGCCTTCGAGAGATAATTTATTCATAACGTCTCTCCACTCGGCACCTTTGTGGTGTGGTGTGATCAGCATGAGGCTGCCACCGTCCACATCTGGGGAGTTTGCCACCGTCCACATCCCCGAGTTTGACAATTGTCCAGCAGAATTGGTTGAGCACAGGAACCAGCGTTTAATAATCTTCCGTCCCAGAGATGGAAGGAATTGACAGTCTTAAAGGGAGCGCATCGGTCTTTTTTTTTTTTTTAATTAACCATTTAAAAATACACAAGGCGGTGGCATTTAGGACATTCACACTCTGTCTAGGTCCAGAACATTTTCACCACCCCAAAAGGAAGCCCTGTCTCGGTGAGCGGTCCCTCCCGTCCCGCCCAACACCTCCTCCGTCCCGGCCGCCGCTAATCTACTCTCTGTCTCTGTGGATTTGCCTATTCCAGGAGTTTTGTATAAATAGAACCATACAGATGTGACCTTTGGGTCTGGCTTCCTTCACTTCGCCCGATGGCTTGGAGGTGCATCTGGGTTGTAGCACATGCCAGGGTTTGGTTCCTTTTTAGGCCCGAGTCTCATTGCGTTGTGTGGCTGGGTGCCGTTGTGCTTATCCGTTCATCTGTTTGATGGACGTGGAGTTTGTACACCTCGGGACAGGATTGCTAGGTCATGTGGTAATTCTCTGTTTGATTTTTTTTTTTTTAATTGTTTTTTTACAGAGAGGAAGGGAGAGGGATAGAGAGTTAGAAACATCAATGAGAGAGAAACATCGACCAGCTGCCTCCTGCACACCCCCTATCGGGGTTGTGCCCGCAACCAAGGTACATGCCCTTGACCGGAATCGAACCCTGGACCTTTCAGTTCGCAGGCCGATGCTCTATCCACGGAGCCAAACCTGTTGTGGCTCTGTTTGATTTTTTGAGGAACCACCAAGCTATTTTGATATCAAGGTTCTTGGCCTCATGTTTGCCTTATGTCTGGCGGGCACCAGCTGGGGCCTGGCTCCTTAGGTAACACAAACTGCTCTGGCTCCCACCGTCTGGGCACCCATGCTTTGTCTCCTGTGACCCCTGACCCCCACTTCCTGGTTGAGGATCATTGGCCAGGAGACCCAGCTGCTGTGTACGGGGGCTCTGCATTAGGGGACCTTGGACAAAATCCCTTTCCTGCTCTCCAGCCTCAGCTTCGCCTTGCACCGGGTGGGGCTGTGGCAGAAAACCAGCAGCCTGGTGTGCCTGTGAGATGAGGCTGGTGCGCAGATGTTTTGTAAGCTGTGAAGTGCTGTTTGAATCATCCCCATGGTGAGCGATGCAGCCTGGAGGTGTTCCATGTGGACTACCCAGCATTCGAAAATGTTTGAAATCTTTGCTAATTAAGAAAAAAAAAAAATCGTGAGATCTCATCTAACATACTGGGTTTAGGGCATTTTTTTTTTGAAGGAAAAAAGGGGGAAAACCAGGCAGTACTAGATTCCTTCTCAGAAATAGCTGGCTTGAGCTGGAAATAGCTGCCCTCTCTGTAGGGGACCTGCGTGTTCTGTTTTGGGGTTTTCTCATACTTGGTTCCTTCTGAAATTGAGTTTGGAATTCTTTTTTCTTTTTCTTTTTCTTTTTTTTAAAAATATATTTTATTGATTTTTTACAGAGAGTAGGAGAGAGTGATAGAGAGCTAGAAACGTCAATGAGAGAGAAACATGGACCAGCTGCCTCTTGCACACCCCCTACCGGGGATGTACCCGCAACCAAGGTACATGCCCTTGACCGGAATCCAACCTGGGACCTTTCAGTCCGCAGACCGACGCTCTACCACTGAGCCAAACCGGTTTCGGCTTCTTTTTCCTTTTAATGATCACCTTAGGATAAGTTTTTATTGCTTTTTAGAGAGAGGAACATGGATCGGTTGTCTTCCTGTACATGCCCAGACCGGGGATTGTACCCGCAACCTCGGTATGTGCCCTGACCAAGAGTCAAACTCACAACCTTTTGGTGTGTGGGTGGACACTCCAACTAACTGAGCCACCCGGCCAGGGTGAGGTTGGAACTCTTGTTTTATGTGTGAGGAGGGGCTTTTAAAACAAGGAAGTGTGGAGTATTCATTTCTGTGTAGACTCAGGGATCAGGTTTTACAGGATTTTTTTTTTTTTTAAGGACATCACACCAGGCCCCAGCCTGGCCCGGCAGCGGGGTGCAAACTGACCCTTCCTCCTTCTGCAGGTGGCACCGCTGCTCATGGGACTGCCCCGGGGCGTGATCGTCAGATGAGGTCCGCGCACGCACCATGTCATCATGTGTCTCTAGTCAGCCCAGCCGTGACCGGGCCGCCCCCCAGGATGAGCTGGGGGGCGGGAGCAGCAGCAGCAGCAGCAACAGCGAAGGCCAGAAGCCTTGCGAGGCCCTGCGGGGCCTCTCGTCCCTGAGCATCCGCCTGGGCATGGAGTCCTTCATCGTGGTCACCGAGTGCGAGCCGGACTGCGCCGAGGACCCCGGCCCGGCCCAGGACCCGCTCCCGGAGGCTGAGGGCCTCGACGCGGGGGCCCAGGCCCGACCCCGCCTCTCCAGTCGCAAGCTGTCTCTGCAGGAGCGGTCCCAGCTGGATGCCAACGGCCGCTGCGTCCACCCGGCCCAGCCCTCCTCCCCCGTGGGCTCCCCGCAGTCCTCGCCCCGGCTGCCCCGGCGGCCCACCGTGGAGTCCCGCCACGTCTCCATCACGGGTCTGCAGGTGCGTGAGCGGCCGCTGGGCCAGGGGTCTGACTCCGCGTCTGATCGGCTCCCCCAGAACGTTCCCTGTGCAACCAGCCGACTGGGGAGGTGACCCCGGGAAACCCAGGTGGGGCCCTAGCTGGTTTGGCTCAATGGATAGAGCGTCAGCCTGTGGACTGAAGAAGGGTCCCAGGTTTGATTCCGGCCAAGGGCACATGCCCGGGTTGTGGGCTCGATCCCCAGTAGGGGGCGTGCAGAAGGCAGCCGATCAAGGATTCTCTCTCATCATTGATGTTTCTATCTCTCCATCCCTCTCCCTTCCTCTCTGAAATCAATAAAGAAATGTTTAAAAAAGAAAAAAAAAGAAAACCCAGGTGGGGAAGGAAGGGAGAGGGAAGGATGCAGTGAAGGAGCTGGTTACCAGTTAAGGAGCTGGTTACCCATGGAGACAGGGAGAACGAGGTCTGAGTTAGCCCACCGGAGGGCAGGGGCGCCAGGCCACCGGGTGGGTGACCTGCCCTGAGTGGGAGCAGAGCGTCTGGGGGCCGGAGAGAGCCTCTCGCAGAGAGATGCATGTGCTGGTGGTTGGAACTTGTGGGGGGGGCTCTGACCTGGGGGTGGCAGGTCCCTGAGAGGCCTCATGGTCTACAGCCTGGCCCCCTTGGCTGGGCAGTTTGCCTGCGCCAGGCACTGCACTCAGCTCTGTGTGTGCATTTCTCATTCGATCCTTGTCTGGGAGGTAGATCAGGACTCAGGTCCCTACCAGGTTCTCGGGGCCCTGTGTGATCTGCCTCATCTCTTCTCCTGCCCCGCCTCCCTCCTTTCTGCTGGGGACTCACAGACCTCCATCCATACTCACTTCCTTATGTTCTTCAGAAGCTCATTCTCCTCCTTAGGCCCATACCTTTGCCCGTCCCCTCTGCTTGGAAGTTCTCCTGACTTTGCAAGGTCACCTCCATCTGACATCCCAATCTCTACTCAACTGTCCCCGCGGAAAGGGCTCTGGGACTGTTCTCTCTGAGCAGCCTGTCCGCTTGCCCTGTTGACTCATCACCATTATGTCTTGCATTTGGTTAGTTGCTTATTGCTGTCTCCCCCCCACCCCCCCCACCCCCCACCCCCTCATCTAGAATTTAAGCTCCGTAGGGACGGTCTTATTCCCCATTGGGTCCCCAGCGCTCACTTCACACAGTGCCTGGCCCGAGCAGGAGCTTGGAAATGTTTGTTGAATAAATAATGAATGAATGAATGTAATTGGGAGAAGCCTGGAAATCAGGAATGGCTTTTATAAAGGAGCTCATATTGAACTACATTTTAAGGGCCATCACCCCAATCAAGATCACCGGCTTTTCCAGCGCACCCAGGAATGCATCCCTCTTCCCACTTCCCTTTCCCACAAAACCACTGACCTGGTGTTTTTGTGTGTTGTTTTTTAAAAATAGGTTTTTATTAATTTCAGAGAGAAAGGGAGCAGGGGGGGGGAGAGAGAGAGAGAGAAACATCAGTGATGAGAGAGTCATTGATTGGCTGCCTCCTACATGCCCCCTACTGGGGATCGAGCCGGCAAGCAACCTGGGCATGTGCCCTTGACCGGAATCGAACCAAGGACCCCTTCAGTCCACAGGCCGACGCTCTATCTACTGAGGCAAACTGAGCCAAACAGGCTAGGGCACACTGACCTGGTTTTTATCAGCATAGATTAATTTGCAGGTTTCAGGATTTTATGTAAGTGGCATTGTTTAAGCATGTAGTCTTTTTTAGCTTAGCTTCTTTCACAGTATAATGATGCTGAGGTTTGTCCACGCTGTTGCAGACACCAGTAGTTCCTTCTTTTTATTTCTTCCTTCCTTTTTATTGCTAAACAGAATTCCACTGTTCAGATATGCCCCAGCTTGTTTATCCATTTACCCGTAGATGGACATTTATTTGGGTTGTTTCCAGCTTTCGGCTTTTCCAAATAAAGCTGTTGTTGATATCTGTACACAAGTCTTTGCTCGAATATGTGTTATAATTTCTCTGGGGTAAATGCCGAGGAGTAAGAATGGCTGGATCATATGGTAAATGTATGTTGTTAAGATAGTGCCAAACTGTTTTCTTTTTTTAATATATATTTTATTGATTTCAGAGAGGAAGGGAAAGGGAGAGAGAGAAAGAGAGAGCTAGAAACATCAATGATGAGAGAATTATTGATCGGCTGCCTCCTGCACGCCCCCACTGGGGATCGAGCCCACGACCCTGGCACATGCCCTGACTGGGAATTGAACCGGTCACCTCTTGGTTCATAGGTCAACGCTCAACCTCTAAGCAACCAGCCAGGCCCCAAACTGTTTTCTAAAGAGGCTGCACTGCCATAGCTGGTTTGGTCTACTGCCGTGGTCTTCAAACTGCGGCTCACAAGCCACATGTGGCCCTTTTGCCCCTTGAGTGTGGCTCTTCCACAAAATACCACAGCCTGGGCGAGTCTATTTTGAAGAAGTGGCGTTAAAAGAAGTTGAAGTTTAAAAAATTTGGCTCTCAAAAGAAGTTTCAATAGTTGTACTGTTGATACTTGGCTCTGTTGACTAATGAGTTTGCCGACCACTGGCCTAGTGCATAGAGTGTCAGGCCTTGGACTGAAGGGTCCCAATTTCGATTCTGGTACCTCAGTTTCTGTCTCAATCCTTGGGGTCTGTGCAGGAGACAGTCAATCAATGTGTCTCTCTCACATTGATGTCTCTCTCTTTCTCCCTCGCCTCTCTTCCACTCTCTCTAAAAATCAATGGAAAAATATCCTCGGTGTGGATTAAAAAATAAAGAGGCTGCACCATTTTAAATTCCCACCAGCAGTGTATGCAGGTTCTATATTCTTTGGTCAATCTTCTTGATTTTAACTAATCTATTGGGTGTGGTTTAAATTTCTATTTCTCCATTGATTAATGCTTCTAGTCATTGGTATCTTCTTTGGAGAAATTTTCCCCACATCTTTTACCCATTTCTATTTTTTAAAATATGTATTTTATTGATTTCATAGAGGAAGGGAGAGGGAGAGAGATATAGAAACATCAATGATGAAAGAGAATCATTGATCGGCTATCTATTGGGGATCGAGCCTGCAACCCAGGCCTGTGCCTTTGTCTGGAATTAAACTCAGGACACTACAGTCCACAGGTCAGTGCTCTATCCACTGAGCCAGACTGGCTAGGGCTCTTTCACCTATTTAAAAAAATATATTGGGTTGTCTTCTTATTAATGAGTTGTGATAGTTCTTTATATATTCTGGATACTAGTCCTTTGTCTAATATATGTGTTGCAAATAGTTTCTTTTAGTGTGTGGCTTGCTGTTCATTTTCTTTAACAGGATCTCAAAGAGCAAAAGTTTTAATTTTGACCAAGTCCAGTTTATGATTTGTTTCCTTTTATGTTCTGTACTTGTTATATCTTATCTAAGAAACCTTGTCCCAAGGGCACTTCTTGTATCATTTTACATTTCTATAGGACAACATGGTCATGGATCACTTGTTTTACTTAAAGTGAACTCTTTATAAGTGGGTACAATCTTTTATTTTTTAAAATACATTTACAGTACTGTACATATTTACTTTATTTTTTATTTTTATTTTTTTAAATATATTTTTATTGATTTTTTACAGAGAGGAAGGGAGAGGGATAGAAAGTCAGAAACATCGATAAAATGGGTATAATCTTTTAAAAATGACTATAAAGAGACTCCAAACTGTTTGATTATGTATTTGCAATGTACAAAAGCTGCTGTTAGAAGTCAGGACACTGGCCACCCTACAGAGGGGCCAGTGGCTGAGGATGCTGCTGTGGGGCTGGGAATGCCCTCTTTCTTTACTTTAAAATTTAAAAAAATACCTTTTATTTTTTTATTTTTATTGATTTGACAGAGAGAGAAAGGGAGAGGGAGAGAGAGATAGAAATACCCATGAGAGAGAAACATCGATTGGCTGCCTCCTGCCCTACTGAGGATGGAGCCCACAACCTGGGCATATGCCCTGACTTGGAATCGAACCAGCGACCTCTTGGTGCTCGGTTCAATGTTCAGTTCACTGAGCAACACTGGCTGGGCAATGCCCTCTTTCTTGATGTTTGTGACAGATTTATCTAGCTGCAAACGTACCCTTCATGTTCTCTGTGTTTGTTTACTTCCCAGGATTGTGTTCAGCTGAACCAGTACACGCTGAAGGATGAAATCGGAAAGGTAAGTATCCTTAGGAGCCAGGACGTGTAGATACGGTGGGGGGCAGCCATCAGAGCTGGGAGTGGGAGAGGAGTTCTTGGAGGCAAGGGTGAGGTCAAGGTTTTGGGATTCCTGGTCTTATTTGTTTTTATGTCATCATACTAATGTGTTTCTGCAAAAGCACAGGAAGTGTCCCGAGAAATCCCACATCACTATGGTGGTAGTTATGCCATCCCCATAGTAGTGTTGATCTATTCTCCCCTAAGTACTCTCGCATCTGTTTTTGCTTTTGTGTCAGCCACTGGGCAGTATCGTTACAGGGGTCAAAAACTCACACGCCCCTAGAAAGAGTCAATGGGGAAACTATAAGGGGACATCTGTAATATTATACTTTCTACAATAAAGATAGATTTTGAAAAAGCTCACATGCCAACAGAGCGTTAATAGAAATGAGCAGAGCATGCTGGGTATGGCGGCAGGGAGTGGTGAGGTCTGTGGCAAACTAACACATGGAAGTGATCATTGCCTTCATATGGCCAGACGGTCTGAGGCTGGGGATCTAGGTTCTTATATCCAGTCTTTCTGTCTTGGCAACTAATTCAAACTTCCTAAAAACTATTAGACCCAACAAAATGCAATTGCGGGGAAGATTTGGCAGGTCATAATTTTTTTATTGTATATGTCATGGCCATCTCCCTTTATCCAGGGCTCCTATGGCGTGGTCAAGTTGGCCTACAATGAAAATGACAACACCTACTATGTGAGTATCCACATCCCTCTCCACCCCCATCCTTGTCCAAAGACAAAGCCCTCCTTTTCTTTTCTTGTTGTTTGTTTGTTTTCTTTGTTAATCTTCACAAGAGGATATTTTTCCATTGACTTTTTAGAGAGAGTAGAAGGGAGGAGAGAGACAGAGAGAGAAACATCAATGTGATAGAGACAGATCGATTGGTTGCTTTCCACATGCGCCCCGACCAGAGCTGGAGATGGAACCTGCAATGGAGATTTTTGCCCTTGACCAGGATTGAACCTGGGACCCTTCAGTCTGTGGTCCAGTGCTCTATCCACTGAGCCAAACATGCTAGGACAAGACCTCATTTTCAGCGCTCAGCTTCCTGGAAGGTTTTCTTAGCTGTTGTGTCATTTTATTGTTAGATCTTGTCCATTTTGTGCATTAGGAAGGAAGTGGTATTTCTGTTTTACAGATGGGGACATAGGAAGGTGAAGGGATGGCTTAGGAAGAATGAATGAATGCATGAATGAATGAAGTCAGCAGACGTCTCATATCCTTACTCTTGGCTGGCATTTCTGTATCCTCCATAGCCCTAAGAACCAGGAGGTAGTGAGCCAAACAGCCCTTGCAGCTGAGGCTCTTGAGTCAGTCCAATGTGGGTTCAAATCCTGCCTCTCTCAGGTGCCAACTTGCGTGACCTTGAGCAAGCGGCATAACTGTTAACCCGCACTTTTCCTGCGTGTAACCCAGCCAGTCCTGCCCCATCACCCCAGCTCACTCACGTCTCGTTCAGTAGCAGGGAAGCCCTCGGCTTTGCCCTTTCACCTGGGGCAGCTGACCTGGAACCCTGGAGGCACCCTCAGGGCTGGAGGGACCCTGGGGGCCCAACCTCCATAGAACCTGCTGCTGCTTGACCCCCTCTGGTCACAGCATCGTCCCCAGGACAGCCATGGAGCCAAGAGCTCGGGCAAGCCTGTGTGAGGAGGGAACTCTCCCGGCCGCTCTCTTCTGTGCTTTAACCCGGACCTGGGGTCTTTTCTCCCGCAGGCGATGAAGGTGCTATCCAAAAAGAAGCTGATCCGACAGGCGGGCTTTCCACGTGAGTTTGGTGGGCCTTTCTCTTGGGTACAGGGGCTGGGGCTACACAGAGAAGGTCCACTGAATGGTGTCCCCTACAGAGGGTGCCCGGGGCCGACACCCCCAAAGGCAGTTCTGGATTAGATGGTGGTGGTTTTGTTACACAAAACCTCAACAGGTTTCGAAATGGTGAATTAAAAAACTTTAAGTACCAGGAAGTATTTGAACTAGAGCTACCAGAAAAGCACAGGAGGGCGTGTAGTGGAGGACAGCAGTTCTGGCTGTACGCCTACCGCCCTCCAGGCAGCCCCCACTTCTCGCTCTTTGCGGAGCTGGTAATCGGGACCTGTGGTCAGAGGATAGACCTGCAGGTGCGTGTACCAGAGGCTGCTCCCCACCAGTATTGTCAGCGTGGGCCACAGAGAGAGAGGAGATACGAGAAAACATAAACCTCATGCTATCCCAGGACCCTGGTTGATCCGGCGTGTCTGAACTCCACGTCAGATAATACCTTGTGCCATTACTTCCTGATTTATCCTTTTTTGTTGTTAATTCTCACCTGGGGATATATTTTCTATTGTTTTTGAGAGAGAGAGAGAGAGAGAGAGAGAGAGAGAGAGAGAGAGAGAGAGAGAGAGAGGGAGAGAGAGATTGGTTGCCTCTCTTGCACACACCCTGACTGGCCCAAGGATAGAGCCTTCAATCCAGGTACATGCCCTTGACTGGGAACTGAACCCGAGACCACTCTTTTGGTGCTCAGACCAAAGCTCTGACCACGGAACCACTAGCCAGGGCCGATTTATTTTTGACATCTACCTCTGACTTCCTCTGAAGTCCATTTCCAACCTCCCTTTCCCAACCAGCCAGTGCAATGTTTAGCTCCTCTCTGGTTAACTACGTTTGCCACTTCCCTCCAGTTCCAACAGGTGTAGCCGGGGCCTCCTGACTCCTTGCTTTGTGCCTTCCCACCCTCCCTTTCCCTTTGCACTCCTCTTCACACCTCACTTCTGACCCCTGTACCTTGCACTCACTTTTCCACACACGGTCACGTCTGGGTCTGGTTCTGTGACTCATGCTTAGGTGCTGGCATACAGAGGGTGCGCAGCATGATGAGTTCTAACCGTGGCTCTTTCCATCACTGTGGCCTTTTTAAAATATATATATATTTTTATTGATTTTTTACAGAGAGGAAGGGAGAGGGATAGAGAGCTAGAAACGTCGATGAGAGAGAAACATCGACCAGCTGCCTCTTGCACACCCCCTACCAGGGATGTGCCCGCAACCAATGTACATGCCCCTGACCGGAATCGAACTCGGGACCTTTCAGTCCGCAGACCGACGCTCTACCACTGAGCCAAACCGGTTTCGGCTCACTGTGGCCTTTTGACTGTCAGTCACTACAGGGCCAAGCAATGAACTCTGCCTGCCTTTGTGGCATCATCTTCCCCTCCCCCCCTAAAAAATATGGAATGCTTCACAAATTTGCGTGTCATCCTTGCACAGGGGCCATGCTAATCTCTGCCTCGTTCCAATTTTAGTGACGTGCTGCCAAAGCGAGCACGTGGCATCATCTTTTGTTTTTGTGTTTTGTCTCATCGGCTCTTACATCTTTTCCTATTTCTGGCTTCATTTTCTGTCTCTGATATTTCAAGAGTTAAGGAGATGAGAGGTAATGCTTTGAGGAGCAGGGATGGACTCACCCTGACACGTTGAGATTGCCACGCCAGACCCCAGCCTTCTCCTCTCCACCCCTCAGTGGACTCCTGCCTCTCCCTGGAGCCTGGGATGGGGAGGAGGGGGATCACAGAAGGCTGAGCAACAGGACCGTGGTTCCAGCCCTGCTGGTTTCCAGCTGCAGAAGAAACAGATGAGGAGGAGGCTGTGTGAAGCCCCTGGTGGCGTCAGTCACTCCGACCCTGTCCCTGAGCTGGTTTGTGTCTTCTTCAGGTCGCCCCCCGCCCCGAGGCGCCCGGCCAGCCCCCGGGGGCTGCATCCAGCCCCGGGGCCCCATTGAGCAGGTGTACCAGGAAATTGCCATCCTCAAGAAGCTGGACCACCCCAACGTTGTGAAGCTGGTGGAGGTGAGGCGGGGGCGGGGAGAGACACCAAGGAGGTCTGGCTCTGTTATGACACATCGGTATTTTCCGGGGAGAGCCACGCCACCTCTGATAGCTTATCGCAGGGCTGAGTAGTAATTATTACCCCTGTTACTTCATGCAGCCCTTACCCCTCCTAAGACTGTCGCTCCCATTTTACAGATGAAGAAATTGAGGCTCAGATGGATTCTCAGGCTTGCCCTTCACTCATTTCTATCATGTTGGAGCTGGTTCTTTTTCTACCACATATATGTGTAGTTGTAGCACAAAAGCAGCCACACACATGTCAACAAACGGTATGGCTGTGTTCCAACATTTCTTACAAAAACAGGCGGTGGGCAGGACTTGGCTGTACACTGGAGTCCACCAGCCCTGGCTCCAGGCCAGCAGTTATTTCACTTTGGTTTCAGGACTCGTTTATGCTCTTAAAAATGATTGGAGAACCCCCAATTTTTTTTTTTTCTTATGTGGGTAATATTTACTAATATTCACCACATTCTAATTTAAAACTGAGAAATCTAAAGTTATTTATTTAGAACAAGAATCATACTTCATATTAATGTGATATCTTTTTATGAATAATAACTATATTATTTGAACAAAAAAATTGAATTAGAAGAGAGGCATAATTTTACTTTAAAAAAATATATTTTATTGATTTTTTACAGAGAGGAAGAGAGAAGGATAGAGAGTTAGAAACATCAGCTGCCTCTTGCACATCCCCCACTGGGGATGTGCCCACAACCAAGGTACATGCCCTTGACCGGAATCGAACCTAGGACTCTTCAGTCTGCAGGCCAACGCTCCATCCACTGAGCCAAAGCGGTTTCGGCAATATAATTTTACTTAAAATATATATATATATATATATATATATATATATATATATATATATATATATATATATTGATTTCAGAGAGGAAGAAAGGGAAATAGAGATAGAAACATCAATGGTGAGAATCATTGATTGGCTGCCTCCTGTGCACCCCCTACTGGGGATCAAGCCCACAACCCGGGCATGTGCCCTGACCAGGAATCCAACTGTAATCTCCTGGCTCATAGGTTGATATTCAACCACTGAGCTCCATGGGCCGGGCATAGTTTTACATTTTTGCAAATTTTTGTTGTAGTTGATGTCTGGCTTACGAGAAGATGACTGGATTCTGGTATCTGCTCCTACTTTCAACCTGTTGTGACATCACGTGTCATGTGGTTTCTGAAAAGGTGGCCATGGTGATCAGGGGGAAGCAGAGGCCATGAGAGAACGAGAGAGAGAAAGTCCACGCTGGGAGGCAGCGTGTCCTGCCGGGGCTGGGGAGAAGGGGGGCAGGATTTGCATTTTCACCTTGAGGACCCATTTGGCTGTCTCCTAGGGGACAGGTGGGGCTCTCATTTCAACCTGAGACGTTTCTCAGGGAGGATTTGCCCCCTCCCTTTGGAAACCTTTCTGGGCGTCTCGGACCCTGGAGAGTTTGGACCCTTGTGGTCGTGTCGGGTGCCGCTTCCTCCCCATTCATCTCTTCCTCCTCTCTCCCTCTCCCTGCTCCTGTCTCCGCCTGCTCCATGTGGCTGTGCCAACAGGTCCTGGATGACCCCAACGAGGACCATCTGTACATGGGTAAGACTCGAGCCCTTGCCTTCCGCCACCCTTGCTCAGGCGGCTGTGACTGCCGAAGGCCCGGCAGACTCTGGAGGCAGCCCCTGGCCCTGTCATCTCTCTCCCAGGACAGCTTCTCCTTTCCCATTTCAGCCGGGCCCCACAGTTTGAAGCAAGAGGGGGAAGGCAGTTCTTGCTGGGACTTTCTTTATCTGCATGTCCTAGTCACTCACTTGCAAATGTTTATTGAGAAACTACTATACGCTGGGCACTATTCTAGGCACGAAGGATGCGTGATGAGTAGGAAGCTGACCTTCTGCTTGGGGGTGACAGCCAACCCCTATATAAGCCAGATAATCCACTTGACACAGATGCTCCGAAGAAGGTTAAACAGGGTGATGGGGGGGAAAGATGGAGGGCCCGCTTCCGATAGGAGCTAACCAGGAAGCACCTGACTGTCCAGCGCACAGCCCTGTTGCCTCTGGGGAAGAGCATTCTGGGAAGAGGGAGCAGGAGGTGCAAAGGCTGGCGGGAGCTTTGTGTGTCTGCACAGAAATGCGGCTGGGGTGGAGTAAACCGGAGAGAAGAGGTGGGGTTGAGGGTGAAGGGTGTGGGAGGCCCTGGTGGGGCATTTGGAGCCTTGGGAGCAGGGGGCACAGAGGGCCTGGGCACTGCACATGGAAATGGAAGGACTTGGGCGTGTCTTCAGAAGCCTCATTTAAAAAAAAAAAAAAAAATGGTGAGGACATTGGGCAGCCCCCAGCGTAAAGGCTGATGAAGGAAAGAAGGGCAGGATTGTTTGAAACTGAACAGCAGGCTGTTGGGCCCCTGAATAGGTGATTGACTGGTCACCTGTCCAGATAATGTTTGGCTTGGGTAGGCATTCACAAGAGGGGTGCAGATAGGGTTTTTCATTTTTAAAAAAATATATATTTTTTTTATTGATTTTATAGAAGCGAGAGGGAGAGAGAGAGAGAAGCATCAGTGATGAGAGAGAAACATTGATCGGCTACCTCCTGCACGCCCCACACTGGGGATCGAGCCTGCAGCCTAAGCATCGAGCCCACAGCTGGGCTGAGCCCTGACCGGGAATGGAACCCTGAGCTCCTGGTTCCTATTCTAGGTTGATGCTCAACCACTGAGCCGCACCAGCCGGGTGTTTCTCACTGGTTAAGGTGGTGGTGTGACAGGTGCCAGGCTGACCTTTGGGATTTGACTCCGGCGGTTTTGGAAATCTTTCCAGGATAACCCGTGAGCCCGTAGGAGGTATCAGCCAGGGTCCTGCGGCTGCGGGCCTGACCCCATCGGGAGGAGGACGTGACCAGCATTTCTAGAGATTAGAACGGTCCCGCCCACCGCTCAGCCCACCGCTCGGCTGCAAGCGTGGTTAAACTGTGAGCGACTGAAAATAGACCTGTTTCGGCAGGCCAGCTTCCCCCACGCCAGCTGATTTATGGTGCTTGGGTGGGAGGGAGGAGGCGCAGGAACTCACGAGGCAGTTCTTGTTAGCCGAGACTTACGTAACCGAGGCAGGAAAGGCCAGCGCTGAGGGACCAGCGCTCCTGTCTGTGGTTTTGCCTTCCGTGCTGCAGCCTCGGCTTGGCCACAGTCTGAAGCCAGGGCAGGTCTGCCCTGCCTCTGTCTTGCTCAATGCCGGTTGATGAACTTAAAGATAGGAAGGGGCCCTGGGGGAGGCACGTTCCTTTTCTGGGTGGAACATGAAAGCCTTGTTCTTGTTTGAGGCTTAGGCTCTTCCTCCTCGGCACCTCAGCCCTTGGAGAGCAGCTTCGGGGAAAAACGTTCTGGTTTCTTCCATGCGTTGACTCCAACGCGGGTAGATGATTCTAGAACCACAGACAGTTCCATCTCTACTTGATTTTGAAACTCACTACGCTACGTGTTCACTTCCTAAAGTACGGCGTCATATTCCCAGTTCTGTTTGCCCAAGCAGAACAAAACTAAAATAATTATGCCATGTCCCTCAGTAATTCCAGGGTACATACTCAAAAGCCTTGAGAGTAGTTATCCGTAGAAATACTCGCACATGAATGTTCACAGCAGCATTGTTCACAACAGCCAAAGAGGAGACGCACCCAAATGTCCTTCAGCTGATGAATGGATAAGGAAAAGGTGACCCGCCCACACAGTGGAATAGTATGCAGCCATGAAAAGTAACCAAGCAGTGATAAATGCTACAGCATGGATGAAAGCATTGTGCTGAGTGAAAAAGCCAGGCACAAAGAGTCCGTGTTGAAGGATCCCCTACATTGGAAATGTCCAGAATAGGCAAATCCATGGAGACCACGCAGATTAGCAGTTGCCAGGGGCGGTTTCCGTACACACAGGGCTGGCATGGGGTGCAGCCTGTGTGTGTCCTGTGTGAGTGCGTGCAGAAGGGCTCCGTGAGGCAGCTCGAGGCCTTGGTTTGAACTGAGAGTCAGGAAGGGTCCGAGGGCCGTCTGCCCAGGGTGTTGAGTTGGCGCAACATTACCAACTGTTCTTGGTCTGTAACCGGCCACGGCCCAGCAGCTTGGAGAACTGGGGAGGAGGGGCTGTTGAAACCTGTTCATGCTAGTTTCATTCCTAGAGTTTTTAAGGCCCCTGGGGCTATTCTTTGGGCTGAAGTAAATCGACATTGGGGTTGGGTGCCTTTAGACTGACAGAGTTTAGCATCAGCCATATCCCTGGGACCCGGCCTGTCTCCCGTCTCCCTGCTTTGCTTTCTCGGGGTACTTGAGGGGTATTTGAGGGTACAGCCAGGTTGGGGTCCTAGGGACATCCGAAACCTCTGGCCCTTCGCCTCCTGGTGGGAACTTAGAGGAGCAGCTTGGTTTAGTGGAGTCTTTCTTTCTTTTTTTTTCTTTTTTTTAAAATATATTTTATTGATTTTGTACAGAGAGGAAGGGAGAGAGATAGAGAGTCAGAAACATCGATGAGAGAGAGTCATCGATCAGCTGCCTCTTTCACACCCCCTACTGGGGATATGCCCACAACCAAGGTACATGCCCTTGACCGGAATCGAACCTGGGACCCTTCAGTCCCCAAGCCGACGCTCTATCCATTGAGCCAAACCGGTTACGGCTAGTGGACTCTTTCTTGCTCCAGTCCCACTACTTGTTTCCGTGCTTCTTGGTGCTTGTCGGGGCGGTTGGGAGGAGAGGCTGATGGCAAGGAAGATGGATTTCCTGTTTCCAATGTAACCATCTCCCCCTTCTCTTCCCTGCAGTGTTTGAACTGGTCAACCAAGGGTGAGTGTCCCCAGCCCCGGCCGGGCCGCTGCCCACGGCTCCTCGGGCTCGTGAAGCCGAGCGAGGCGATGCTGGGCCCGGCAGCGAGAGCGCGCAGGCCGGGCATCGGTGTTGCCTCTCACGCGTGTGTCGACCTTCCAGGCCTGTGATGGAGGTGCCCACCCTCAAGCCGCTCTCCGAAGACCAGGCCCGCTTCTACTTCCAGGACCTGATCAAAGGCATCGAGTACTGTAAGCAGGGCCTGTGAGAGGAGTCTCTCCCGGGGGGGCGGGCAGGAATCGGGGAGTTTCTTACTTTCCTCCTCGAGCTTGAGGAGGTGGGCGGGAAGCAGAGCTGTGTGAGGAGATGCAGAGTCAGAGGGAGCTGCAGAGAACCCGCCTGAGGCCGTGCCGCTGGCGGCAGAAACTGTACCTGCCACACGGGAAAATTAGGAGCAATGGCCAGAGGGTCCATTATGCTCTGATGGGGGGGTGTAGGGGGGAGGATCCTGTTTATCTCCCGGGACCTTAGTTTTCTCATCTGTAAAATGGGAATAAAGTGTCTCTCATCAGGGCTGCCATCAGCCAGTGCACATCAGTAGTTCTGATGGGCTGGTGTTTTCTGATTCTGATTGTTAAACATTTTGACTCTTACCCATGCCTGTCACGTTAGGATTGTGTAAGCGGGAAGTAGTGAACACAGGTCTAGGCCCCAGACTGGACATTCAACATAGGAAGCTGCTCCTCGTACCCCCATGTCATCGTCATCATCCCCATCCCCATCCACGCCACAGAAATGCAGTTGGGAGTCTCGCACACTATAGGATTGGCCTCCCCTGTGGGCCAACATCCGGGCAGGAGCAGTTAGCCAAGTCTTGCTTCATGGTTCACACTTCAAATCGACCTGTTCTGGTCCTTGCTGGTCTGACGAGCAGGTTGAGTGTAGACGGTGACAGCCGAGTAAATGGAAATATATCCGACTCACAAATCTTGAGTCTTGAAGCTGGGAGCCACGCTCCACAAAAACTCTCCCTGGGCGACTTAGTTCCTAATCGCTGTCGGCAGCTGGCGTTTCCCTCCTCCTCTTTGAGGACGGAGGGAAGGCCATGGAGGTCCTCCTTTCCCCTTATCTCTCAGCGCCGTGAGTGTCCCGCAGATCTCGGAGAGGGGAGGATGGGCAGAGGACGGAGCTGTGGGAGAGCGGAGGGGTCCAGCCTGTCTCCGCCTCTGGGCTGTGTGGGCCACGTGGAACTCCGCACGTGGTTTTCTGGCCCCCTCACTCCCCCCCCTCTGATGTCTGTCCGCTTTCAGTACATTACCAGAAGATCATCCACCGGGACATCAAGCCTTCCAACCTCTTGGTGGGAGAAGACGGGCACATTAAGATTGCGGACTTCGGCGTGAGCAACGAGTTCAAGGGCAGCGACGCGCTCCTCTCCAACACGGTGGGCACACCGGCCTTCATGGCGCCCGAGTCGCTCTCCGAGACACGGAAAATCTTCTCCGGGAAGGTGGGTTTGGACCTGCCAGAGATGCTGAGTTCTGCCTGCATTCGTTTCCCTCAATTATAAGGGGCAAAAAAATCCAACTCATGGTGGCTGAATCTATTAAATCATGGAGGTGAGCAGGTGCATTTGGCTTCGGGAGGTGGTTTAGATACAGAGATTCAAGTAGGGATCCATCTCTCAGTCTTAGGTCTGCTTTCCTGAATTGGTTTCCTCCCCAGGAGGGTTGGCCATCAGCAGCTCCAGGCTTCTTGCTATCAGTTTACCAGCCTCAGTAGAAAGACTGTTGGTCTTCCGGAAGAGCTCTAGCAAAAATCCTGAAACTGGCTCTGATTGGCCCAGCATGGGTCATGTGCCCATCCTTGACCCAATCACTGGCTGGGGGAAGTGGTGTTCTCAGTGGTCAGTCCTGGGCCATGTGCCTATCCTTGGCCCACTCATTGGCTGGGGGAAGTGGTGTTCTCAGTGGTCAGTCCTGGGTCATGTGCCTATCCTTGGCCCACTCATTGGCTGGGGGAAGTGGTGCTCTCATTGGTCAGTCCTGGGTCATGTGCCTACCCAGAGGCTGGGGGCAGGATCAACCCCACCTCAACTCAATAGCCTGGATCCAGGAGAAATGGATCCCCCAAAGCACATATGTCAAACACAAGGCCCGCGGGCCAAATCCAGCCCGCCAGGCCTTGCAATGTGGCCCACACTGCACTGTCATCACTGCACTCCGCTGTCAGTTTATGACATTGTCAGTTTATGACTGTTCAGTAAACCATTCGGCCCGCGATTTAGGCTGGATTTTAGATTTTGGCCCCTTCTCTGATTGAGTTCGACATCCCTACCCCAAAGGAAAGTTGGAGGAGATGAGGCCGGACAGGCAAAGGGGTAGATGCCCTTCACCACCGTCGTCCCCTCACCCGACGCTCTTTTTTTTTTTTCTTGCAGGCCTTGGATGTTTGGGCCATGGGTGTGACACTCTACTGCTTTGTGTTTGGCCAGGTAACAGGGTGGGGGGGGGTCCTGCCTCCTGAGGGTGGCTGATTTTTATTTCCACAGTTAGATCTGAATATGAGAAAGGATGCCTTCCCAAATGTACATTATCTGCATATGATAGTCATATCTGTGAAAACATGATCTTTTAAAACAGAAGGATTGGCAGAGGCTCTTAGAGGTTATAAGTAATTGATAGATTTAGGGCAAGGACAGCAAATGCTGCCCTCTCCCCACTCCAAAACCAAGACAGAAATCACTAATCAGTAACTGCACTTTTTCTCCTGAGCCCCATACTGCTTTGATGTTCTCAGCAGTGTTCCTAGAAGCTGTTTGTGGGAAGCATAGGATTGGAGTGGAAGTTAAAATCCACTTGGCATTTTTAATTTAGGGAATACTGTTTTTTCTTTTATGTCCTTTTTAAATAGTATTAATATTTAGGGGCTTCTGGTTTTTTTTTGTTTTTTTTTGGGGGGGGGGGCTTCTGTTTTTAAAAATATGTTTTATTGATTTTTAGAGAGAAAGGAGGGGAGAGGGAGAGAGAGAAACATTAATGTGAGAGAGAAACATTGATCAGCTGTCTCCTGACAAATCCTGACCAGGAATCAGGCCTGCAACCTGAGCACATGCCTTGACTGGGAATCGAACTGGCAGCCAAACCAGCAACCTTCTGGTGCACAGAACGACGCTCAACCCACTGAGCCACACCAGCTAGGGTTGGGGCTTCTGTTTTTAACTCTGAAGTTCAGGTTGATTATGTGAGCTGTGAAAGCATGGATTTTCCGTCTTCGTGAGTTTGTGCTCCTGTTGAGGAAAACTTAAGAAACTGGTCCTGTGAGAACATAAAGGAGTTTGTAATCTCCTCCCTTTACCCCAACATGTAATCAGAAAGTTTCAATCCCATAGCGAAGTTGAAAGAATTGTACAGTAAACATACAGCCGCCATCTGGATTCTACCAAAAAGAATCTTGCTGTATCACCTGTCTATCCTCAGTCTGTCTTATTTTTTTTTACATATCTCAAAGTTACCAACATCTCTACACTTGTGAATGTTTCAGGGTGCGATCATTAGGTAGAGCTCACTGTTTATTGGTGCTTCTCCTCCTCCTCCTCCCCTTTTTTGGTAAAATTTACATACAATGAAATGTACAGATCTTAAGTATACTAATTAAGGAGCTTATCAAATATACACCGGCGTCATCCAAACTGCTATCTTGGGCTAGTGCTGTTAATGAGCTCATTTTCCCTGGACAGGAGAGGACCAGGCCACTTCCTGAGACTTTCCCCAGCCTTCTAAGCACTGTCATAACGGTCGCTTTTTTCCGGGCTCCTGGGTCAGGCCCTTCGTCCGCTGGGTGAGAGCGTGGCTTGGTCACTGGCAGGTGGTGCATGAACAGGCCTTGGGATCAGCCTCGGCTAGGCTTACATCCCAGCTTTGTGCTCGCCAGGCAGGACCTGGCGCCTCTCCGAGTTCTTGTTTTTCTCTCCTGTCAAATGAGAACAATACTTACCATTCCTTATGGTTACCGAGAGGGTGGGCAGAAACCATTCAAGTACTCATTCATTCAACACTTACTTATTGAGCCTGCTCGGTGCCAGGCATGTTCCTGGGCAGTGGGGAGACAGCAGTGAGTAAGGCAGGCCTCTTGGAGCTGATGTTCGAGTGCAGGAGTTAGACAACACACACACACACACACACACACACACACACACACACACTAAAACGCCAGGGACAGGCGCTATGATGAGAAGGTGGGGGTGGGGGTGGGGGGGGTTGTCTGCTTCAGACAGGAGCTCAGGGAGACCTCCCAGAGAAGGTACCCATGGATCTGACACCGGAAACATGGGAGAAAACAAGCCAGGCCGGTGTTGTTGGGGAGAACATTCCAGGCAGACGTTGCTCTTGGGAAACCAGCACAGAGCCTGGCCCGGACTAAGCCCCGGCCGGCCCCTGCTGTTACCGTGACGACTCCTGGGTTGTTGTTGGAGTTATCCTTGCTCTCCGAGGAGGTGGGTGAGGAGGAGTGTGAGGGGAACGGTCCTTCCCCAGATCAGGCCGCTGGGCTGTTTCATTTCCCTGCGGCGGCCCCCGCGGAGCGGTGCCAGCACAGGGCGGGCGTGGCCTTTGCAGGTCCGGCGTGCCAGCCACTGACGGCCGCTCGGGCCTCTCTCCGCAGTGCCCGTTCATGGACGAGCGGATCATGTGTTTGCACAGTAAGATCAAGAGCCAGGCCCTGGAGTTCCCAGACCAGTGAGTACCGCCCGGCCGCCCCCGTCGCCTCCCGCCCCGAGCCCCCAGGGGTCCCGCGTGTCTGACTCTCGGACTCCTGACGTGTCTCTCGCCCGCAGGCCCGACATCGCCGAGGACCTGAAGGACCTGATCACCCGCATGTTGGATAAGAACCCCGAGTCGAGGATCATGGTGCCCGAGATCAAGGTACCCGCGTCGTGCGTGCGTGCCGGCGGCTTGGCCTGCGTCGTCCTCTGCTTGGATTGTGTGGCTCGACCCCGCCTTGGCCAGGCCCCTCGCCTCACATCCACAGCGCCACACCCTCCTTGGCACCGCTGCCCTCCCCCGCGCGGGAGGAGGAGGATTGGGGGCTTGTGTTGATGTGACTGTGTAAGTGGGATCTGCTGCCCGCTGAGCAGCTAGCACTCCCATTGGCTTGGGCTGATGGCATTCACCCACCCTGGACCCGACCGACCAACCGGGACCTCTTCGTGCTCCACACCCCGGCTGCCAAAGGCCTGGCCCTTGCCTTGACCTTGCCCATCCTTTTGTGAGAAATTGCAGGGAGGGTGGGAGGAAGTTAGTGAACAGTTTGACACCCCTCCCCCCCCTTCTCCACCCTGGCCTACTGAATTCCACCCTGTTCCAGAAAGCACTGTTAGGAGACACCCCCCCCCCCCACACACACACACATACACACTTACCCCCAACACCCCAGCCAAGGCCACACGCACACACCTGGCTCGTTAGGAAATCTGCAGACTTGCTTCGGGAACCCCTGTGCACCTAGCTAACTAGCATTTGAAGAGGGGGAAGCCCAAAAGGTGACCGATGAGGGCTTAGACCCTAGGGGTGTGTAGGAGGGGCCAGGCCCCTGCCTGGGTCCTCTCTGTGTTGTGCCCTTCCAGCTGGTCTGTGGTCCTTGTGCCTCCCCGAGCCTCTGTGTGTCCTTCTGTGCAATGGGGGGATGCTGCCTGCTCGGAGCTGAGCTTCCCAGGCGTCAGGAAGAGATGCTGAGGAGCGGATGGGTGCTCCTCGGGCAACTGCGGGTGGCAGATGCCAAACGGTAGTCGCTTCCGCCAAGACCTGGGGCCAGATGGAAAATCCGGTCCGTGCACACCCCCCGCCCCTCATAGCTCCCTCCCATTCTCTGTCCCTCGTCTCTTCCGCGCTTCCCACCATCTCGCTCCCTGCACCCTCGGCTTGGCTTACCCGCTTTCTTGCATGTCTGGCCTCCGGCCACTGCCTCTCCCCCCGTGCACCCCTCCCCTGGCTCCACGGTCCCGCCTCTGGGAGCCAGCCCTCACCCCTCCTGTCATTCGTTGAAGCTGCACCCCTGGGTCACGAGGCACGGGGCGGAGCCGTTGCCGTCGGAGGACGAGAACTGCACGCTGGTCGAGGTGACCGAAGAGGAGGTCGAGAACTCGGTCAAACACATTCCCAGCCTGGCGACCGTGGTAAGGCGGGACGAACCACTGACCGAGAGCAGGGACAGAGAGTCGCTGGGGCCGGAGGTGGACCCTGCCAGGACAGGCTGAGACCCAGGCAGGCGTCAGAGAAGCAGACGCTGGGCCCGAACGTCAGGGGATGGGGATAGCTGGCTCTGCCCCAAGCCCACTGCCACCAGCCTCTGGGCCTCGGGCGCACATCAGGCCCGGGGCCCGTATCTCCTGGCCTCGGTTCTGTCTGCAGCCACGTCCCCATGTACCATAGAGAGGGGTAGCCCCCCTCCCAGGATCCCACTGCCCCTCCCAGAATTCCTGCTTTCAGAGCATGTTGGGAACAGGAGAAGGAAGACCAGGGCGGGTGCCAGGGATGGAGCTGGGGTCTATGGGCCAGAATTTTCACCTGGTGCCTCTCCAGTCTCCAGAGCTAATGGCTTAGCTCCGTGGTTGGCAAACCGCGGCTCGTGGGCCCCTTGAGTGTGGCTCTTCTACAAAATACCACAGCCTGGTATGTTGAAGAAGTGGCGTTAGAAGAAGTTTAAGTTTAAAACATTGGGCTCTCGAAAGAAATTTCAATCGTCGTACTGTGGATGTTTGGCTGTGTTGACTAATGCGTTTGCCGACCACTGGCTTAGCTCATCTCACGTCTGCCGTGTGTGAGCTCCCAGCCAGCAGAGGGGCTCCCGCTTCCCACGCTGCAGAAAATTCTTCCCGACTCAGGAGGGTGGAGAAACCCGAGTCTCCAGCCCCTTTTATGGCCTCACACTTGCGTCCTAACCCAGGAAGGAGGAGCCAGAACGTGGAGTCCTCAGGCTCAACCCCAGAGACTGGGAGTCACCCACTTGCCAATCCCCTACCCATCATGGTGCCTGGCTCCAGGTGGGAGACCGGGACCCTCGGGGACCTGGATCCAGGCAGCAGTCCTGTGACAGAATCCAGCTGGCCACCCCCAAAGCCCTGAGCTGTGTTTGGCCAGCACCGGCTCCGGTAGACAGGCAGGGCCCTGGGCTCCGGGAGGGGCCTCGAGTGACTGCCCCTGTAGGAGCCCAAATGCTGGCTCCTTCTCTCCAGCTTTGCACCTCTCCCCCCTGCTTCCTCACACACTTTCTCTCGCCTTCTCCCAAATCCTGAGCCCCTTAGTGGGCATCCATTCACACCTTCCTTTTCCACCCCCTCCCCCCCTCGCCTGGAGCCTCTGCATGACCTTCACTGTTAAAAACTCACCCACGCCCACTCTCTCTTTCTCATCCACCCACTGCACCCACCCGATGCCCATAGTGGGGCAGGCGCCTGGCATCAGGTCCCGGGGCCCACCGTGGGTGATTCTGTTCCCGGCTTGGGGTGTTCTTGGGAGTAGGTGTCTGCCCCTGAGTCTGAACTGGTCCTTGACTCTTCAGGAAGCACTTGAGTGGTTTCTCAGGCCTGGGCTGGGAGCAGGGGTACCGTGACGAATAAAACCAACATGGCACCTGCCATCCTATAGGGGCATACAACCAACAAATAGATGTGCTATGTAACTGAGGGGCCTCGAGATGTATCTCTAAGGGGGGACGTGGGCCAGAGGATGGGTTGAGAAGGCCACCAGGAGGAGAATGGACTTGGAGGATGTTTTCTCGGTGCTTAACCCTGGGGCAGGCGTGTCTCCTCGCCTAACACGCAGTCCCCTGAGGAAAGGGCATCCTTGCATGTTGCCGGTTAGGGATATGCGATAGTAAAAATCACTGTGAAAAACAGCCTGGCCGTTCCTCAAAACATGAAACCCAGTTACCATGTGATCCAAGAATTTCATTCCTGGGTCTACACCCAAGAGAAGCGGAAACATTTTGTGTGGAAAAACATGTCCACACAAAATCTTGGACACGTGTTCATAGCAGCATTGTTCATAACTAGAGGCCCGATGCACGAAGATTCATGCAAGAATGGGCTTTCCTTCCCCTGGCTTCTGGCACCACATTTGCTCCGGCTCGGAGCTGTCTTTCTGCCTTTGCTCTAGCCTGGAGCCACCTTTTCCGTCTTCCCACGCTGCCCAGAAACCCAGAGCGGCTAGGGCCGTGTGGGGACACCTGTGTCGTTGCCATGGCCGCTCAGCGCTTGCATATACAAATTAACCCGCCATCTTTGTTGGGTTAATTTGCATACTCACTCCTGATTGGCTGGTGGGCATCGTGAAGGTACAGTCAATTTGCATCTTTCTCTTTTATTAATGTAGATAGCTGAAAATTAGAAACAGCTGAAATGTCCACCAATCGAATTACTAAAGAAAGTGTACGTACATGCGAAGGAATATTATTCAGCCATGAAAAGGAACAGAATGCTGATACAGCATATTATAAACCTCAAAAACATTGTGCCGAGTGAAAGAAACCAGACACAAAAGGTCACATGCCGTGTTGTTCCTTTTACATGAAATGTCCAGGAGAGACACGTTCAGAGACAGAGCAGGTTGCTGTATGCCAGGGACTGGGAGGCCGAGGATGTGGGGAGTGACTGCTCACGGGGACAGGGTTTCTTTGTGGGGTGAAAGAAATGTTCTGAAATCCTAGAGTGACGATACAAACATACTGAACACTGTGGAATTGTACCCTATGAAATGGCGAGTTTTATGCCGTGGGAATTACATTTTTGATTTTTAAAAAAGTGCAGCCCCCTTATTCCTGGAAATCAGTAGTTGGGGTTTCATAGGTGTGGTCTTAGATGTAGGACCACCTCCCCGAATGTAGAGGCCTGGCCTTGCAGACGAGGCAGGTCGATGAGCCGGGAGGGCACATCAGCAGTGGCTCAGGGAGACTCAGTCAGTCCCCAGGGCAGGCCAGCTCTCCTGGAGCACAGGGTCCCCGACTTCAACATCAGACCAAGGAGTTGGCAGCCAGGGAGCCGTGGGAGGTGTCGGGAGTGGACCCATCGGATTGGCGATGGCTTTGGCTGCTGTACCCCACATGCCGCCCAGCGTCTCCCAAAGGCCAGAGCCCCGGGAGCCGACAGGGAGCTGGGGGAGAACGGACGAGGGAGTTGGCGTGAGGGAGGGTGTCACTGGACTCCCACCTCCTGGTGGCTGAGCCTCCGCGTCTCCCCTGCAGATCCTGGTGAAGACCATGATTCGAAAACGCTCCTTCGGGAACCCGTTCGACTGCAGCCGGCGGGAGGAGCGCTCGCTGTCGGCGCCCGGAAACCTGCTCAGGTGAGTGTCCGCCTGCCTCCCCGCAGCTGGGGCCAAAGGCACAAAGCCCCGTGCAGCCCACTCTGCCCGGGCCCATCCCTGGAGCGGTGCCGGCTGGAGAGACTCGGACCCGGGCATGCTGGGGAGGCCACAGCCGCCCGGGCACCCTGGCTCAGCCGGCCGGCCGCCTTGTGCTCATAGCGAAGCCACCGGAAGTTGTACCTTTCTCAGGGGAGTTTCTCTTCACCTGGAGAGCTCCTGACCATCAGAAAGCACTTTTGTGGCCCAGAAGCAGGCGTATCCAGCCCTGTGCTGGGCGAGCAAGCCAGTGTCCCCCTTGAGGGACCCTTCGTGTCTCTGCAGAGCAGTGTCCTCATCATCGCCCTGGCAACAGCTCTGCCAAGCTGGTCTTTGGGGGTCTGAGTGTCCCAGGGGCGGGGGACGGGCATCCCACGGACCCCACCTGTCCCTTCTCACTTCCCTTTTCCCTCCCCTCTGGCGGTTCCAGCAAAAAACCAACCAGGGAATGGGAGCCCCTGTCTGAGTCCAAGGTAAAGCCTGCCTGCCTGCCTGCCTGCCTGTGCAGTAGCCTCTGCCGGGGCCGGGGGGCGGGGGCAGCTGCAGAGCACGGCACCCCCACCCTGGTGGGCGGCGGACACGCCTTCCTGCTGCACCCAGGCTCACCGTGGGCCTCTGGACCCAGGCTGAAAAGGAGGGTGCCAGCGGCTTGGACCCAACGGCAGGCATGCATGTGAGCTGGGCTGCAGGTGCATGGCGCTCCGCCCGGAATGCCCATGGATTCACTCATGTCCTGTGAGCCAGCTCAGGACCTGTCAGCGGCATCGGGGCTCTGTCCCAGGGCCCTGTGGCCGCCCCTGCTCTGGGCCGACCAGGCATGCTGCATCTGTGGCTCTGCCTGCTGCCTCTCCAGCATCCGCCCTTTCTATGATGGTTCAGACCTAGGAAGTAAGTCCCCTTTCCCACCTGCTGCAAAGCTGTGTAAGAGCCCTCTGCCCCCCGGGTGGGTGTGGGCCATCCCTCCTGCAAACACAAACCCGGGTCAGTGTTAGCACCTCCTAGGACAGGCGAGGATGTCTGTCCCTGTAAGACCGACGTGACAAATGGCACCTTTTCTGCCACTCAACTCCCGGGGCCTGGCAGGGTCGCGGCTCTTCCCACCGAGCCTGGCCCACCACCTCAGCCTCAACTGGGAGCTCCACGCAGCCATTTCTGTGGTTTCAATGCAGCTTTATTGACACATAATTCACATACCGTACAATTCACCCGTTTAGAGTGTATATTTCAATGGTTTTTGTTTTTAAAAGGCGAAAGATTTGTACGATCTGAAGAGAAACCAGAGTATGGTTTTTGTTTTTATATACACACTTTTATTGATTTCAGACAGGAAGGGAGAAGGGGAGAGAGAGAGATAGAAACATTAGTGATGAGAGGGAATCATCCATTGGCTGCCTCCTGCACACCCCCTACTGGGGACCGAGCCTGGGCATGTGCCCTGAGCAGGAATCGAACGGTGACCTTGTTCATAGGTTGACACTCAACCACTGTACCGTGCAGGCGCAGGCTATTTTTAATTTTATTATTATTTTTTTTTTACTTAATTTGAGAGAAAGACCGATGTATTGTTCCATTTATTTACACATTCATTGTTTATCCTCGTATGTGGCCTGACCAGGGAATGAACCTGCAACCTTGGCATATCGGGACAATGCTCCAACCAGCCGAGCCACCCAGCCAGGGCCCAGGGGTCTGTAGTGTGCTCGCCGAGTTGTGTAGCCGCCCAGCTCTTCCAGCCCCCGGCAGCCACTAATCTACTTTTGGCTCCCGTGGGTCTGCCTGTTCTGGATACGGATGTAAATGGAATCACACAGTATGTGGCCTTTTGTGTCCGACTTTCTCACTCAGCATCATGCTTTCAAGGCCCGTCTGTGGTGTATGTAGCAGGTGTCAGTGCTTCGTTCCTTTTTACGGCGGAGAAATACCTCATTGTACGGAGAGGCCACATTCCATTTATTTATCTGTTCATCTGGTGACGAACACTGTTTGGCCACCGCGGATGAGTAATGCCGCGGTGAATGCTCTTGCATTCGAGTGGCAGCTCGCTCTTTGTTAGGAGTTGGCTCAGATGGAATTCTAGGAGTTGGCTCAGATGGAATGCATTGGCCACCCATACATAGAAGTCGGGGCTTATATGGTAATGCAGGAGGAACGCTTTTGTGTGGGGATTATTTATGCTTCTCCAGGAAGGCGAAAGCGGCGGTTGGCAATCAGAGCCAGGCGTCATAGCCTGTGGGGCTGCCTCGGTCCTGTATGTCCCTCCTGACCTTTCTCTTCTCAACCTCAGATTTAGGGTTTGCCTCCCGTCCGTGTGCAAGACTGTCGTTTTCAGCCTTTTACTTTTAATGAGATCAAAATGGCAAGACATCAACAGTCTGAAACGGGTCCAAAGGGCTTTACGGCCCCTTTATTCTCTCAGCTGCAATCCCAGCAACACCTGGGGGTTACCTGCCCTTGCCCTCAGCCCACAGGTGGGGTCTTGGGTTGTCCAAAAGGTCCAGCGCTCTGGACCCATAAGGCATAGTCAGTCATTGGAGGCGTGGTCCCAAGTCCCATCTGCAGCAAGACCAGCCAGTAACCCAGGGCCGGCTTGGGCATTGAGGGACAGCCTCCTCCCTGGGAGACTTGACCCTCTTGTTTGGCAGAGACATAAAGCCAATGAGTGGTGTTTTTTGTTTTTTTGTTTTTTAATATATTTTATTGATTTTCCACAGAGAGGAAGGAAGAGGGATAGAGAGCTAGAAACATTGATGAGAGAGAAACATCGATCAGCTGCCTCCTGCACTGGGATGTGCTCACAACCAAGGTACATGCCCTTGCCCGGAATCGAACCTGGGACCCCTCAGTCCACAGGCCAACGCTCTATCCACTGAGCCAAACCGGTTTTGGCAGTGCGGTTTTCTTTTGACAGCTGGTTCCCGAAGGCTGGCTGTGTGCCAGGCCAAGCCCAGGCGGCCCTCACTGTCCCCAAGAAGTTCACCTGGTGACAGGAGACACGTGTCACGGTTCCTGCCCTGCAGGAGCCTATAGCCGAGGGGGAGGGCCGTCCAGATAGCCAGCACCCTCAGTGGACATGCTGCGGAGTGGGGCCCAGGCGGCACTTGTCTGTGCTGCGATTTTAGGTGTCATGCACACGGGTTTGCACGCATGTTTATGGTTCCTTGCTATTGTTGGCACATGACGCTGGTTTTCCATTTACAGAGGGGATCCAGTCTCCTTTGAAAACTGTCTCTAAGGCCCTTCGGGACTGGGCGAGGCTGTTCGAGACCAGCTTTGGCCCTGCGAGCTCGGCGGGCTCTTTGGGAGTGAGCTTGGCTCTCGGGGGCTTGTCTGGGCTCCTCGGGGCTAGGCTCCGTGACTTGGGACTGGGCTCAGCTGTTTGGCAATAGGCTCTTCCCTTGGGACTAGGTTTAAAAAGAAAAGGAAAGAAAAAGGAAATCGTGTCTAAGTGAGAAGGGGAGAGAATCTAGAGGAGGAGGTTGTACAAATAGCTTAGGGCCTGCAGGTGCTGGTTCCGGGCTGTGCCAGCACTGCCCGCTCTTAACCGTGGTTTTCTGTTTGGTGAGCAGGAAGCGCGGCAGCGAAGACAGCCTCCCGGGGCCCGACCCGCCCCTCGCGGGGGAGGAGGAAGTGCTCTTGTGAAGGGCGGTCGGCGTGTGGAGAGCTGGGGGGCCCTGGGCCCCGGCCACCGGACGCGCATGCACCCTCTGCGGCCAGACGACGCGATGGAGTAGCTGCCGGACGCCCGTGACCTCGCATGCTGGGCGTCTCGCCTCCAGGGCTGCGCACCCTGCGTTTCCATAGCAGCATGTCCTACGGAAACCGAGCACGTGTGTAGAGCCTTGCCGTCATCTCTGGTTGTTTTTTTTTCCTTTTTTTTTTTTCTCCTTTGTTGTTTTTTAAAGGGGACAAAGAAAAAAAAACAAAACCCAACAACCCACAAAACACTCCATGACATTGACCTTGGCCGCTGGCTGGCTCAACAGGCAAGTGTGAGGAGTTGCAGACCCAGAGCCACATGCATTTTGGGACAGTTTTGCTTTTTAAAAACGTTTTTATTGCCAAAAATCCTTCGTTGGGAACCCAGAACCTCGTCAGATATACCGAGAGGACGTGTGTGTGTGTGTGTGTGTGTGGGGGGGGGGGGGTTTGAAGAGGGTGAAAACCTGGCTGAAAACTCAGAAGGCGTGGCCTGTGACCACAGAGTGAGTGAGCTGCGACATCTGAAAGGGAGAAGAGTGGACGAGCTTTCTCCTGCAAACCCCAAACCCCAAACCCCAAACCACACCACCTTCCAGCACCGTGGACTCACGGCAGCGAGGCAGGGCCAGCCCTCAGTAGCTGCGGGGAGCTTGGATACAACCTATTTGTAAGAAGGACTTGAACATTTTTTTATTTTTACTTTATTATTTTATTTTATTTCTTCGTGTGACTGGAATTGTCAGGAAAACAGAAAGGGCTTGATGGCGAATTGTTTCACTGAGGGGATTGTCAACCCTAAAGGGCATTCGTGGTGGTGGCGGCGGCGGTGGTGGTGGAGGGAGAAGTTTTGCTTAAAGGACTTGAGTGCATACGGGGAGGCGGCCCAGCTCTCAGCAGATCTCTCGTCCCGTTACAAAAACATCAGGGTGAAATCCTCTACTTCCGTGGAGACTCCATGGCTTAAGAGGGAACAAACAAGCAAAAACGGTCCCTTCTCCAACCAGCCTGAACGCCAGAGTCCTTCAGGAACCAGGATCTAGTCCCCGGCTTCAGGCGGGTGATGGGAGTTAGAACCCACGAAACCTGCGCTTGTAAATTAGCAGCTTAGCTTGTTGATAGCCTGTGTAACTCTAGACACGGAACGTTTTGTTTTCCTCTTAAACGCTAGCTGAGCATTGTCCGTAGTGAAACAGTTTATCCAGTTTCCAGAGGGCCGGTTAAAAAATGGTTTCATTCGACCGAGACGCAGACCATCGTCCGTAGCAGCAAAGCTCTGTTAGGATGGACACGGGGAGAACCCTGACACCCCCTTCGGGGAAGGCCGTGGGAATCCAGAGCTCTCCTCAGGGTCCCCGGAACCCGGGCTCGGCACAGGACTTCCCTTCTGCAGTCAGGAGCCCAGAGAGAGAGGTTTGTCCTTTCTGACCTCCACCTGGTCCTGGGCAGTGGGGCTGCAGTCCCAGCGGGACTTCTTCCAGAGCCACGTGCGGGTGACGGTGAAGGTCAGGGGTTAGGGAAACTGGGAGGACTTTGTCCTGGGAGATTTCCTGGTGCTTTGTGGAACCCGGGGAAACACTACCTGCTTTCTGTAGTCTCTGTGCGGTCGGCCTTGGTATGAGGACATTTGGAGAGAGAGAGAGAGAGACAAGACAGGCAGACAGGCAGACAGACAGACACAAGCAAGGACTGGTGCCCCTGCCCAGCACGTCCTCAGAGCCCAGGAATTCTTGGCATCTGTAGATCTTGAACGTAAGCTCTGGACTGTCTGTCATTTGGCCAGGCTTTTCTCGTGATCCTATAACAGTACAGAATGAGGAACTGCTGGTTTCCAAAGAGCAAAGGACACCTGTCCTGATGGAGGGCCCTCTCGCCTGTTTGCTTGCTGCTTGTAACCTGGCACTTCCTCCTGCCCTCCCTCCCTGCTATGACTGTTTAGATGCCTGGGCCCCACCCCTTCCGGGAGCGGGTGGGGCCTGGTGGGTTTGTAGCGAGCACCTTGCTGTTGTTTGTCTCAGCTGGTTCGTGTGGACTCCGGCCTGGCGGCTGGCGCGTCCCACTCAGAGCTTCTGCAGAACTCCTGTGCTGACACAGCCGCACCGGGCAATGCCATCTCTCCCCGCGACCCTCGCATGGCAGGATTCACGTGTGGAATGCCAGCCATTAGGCAGCACCCATTTCAGCGGTGGGTTGGGGAGGCCCAAATTCATGACTTTTTTTTTTTTTTTTTTTTTTTTTTAAACAAAGAAACACCAAAGAAAGCTGTGGAAAGGGACTGGCTGCCACCCCCAGGAAGCCTAAGCAGAGAGGGCTGTACCATGAGGTGTTAACTACCATCCCCTTGGAGCACAAACGTTGGTTTTTCCAAAACCGGCTCTGGGGCGGGCGAGGGGAAGCCATTAGGAGCAGCGGTTTCCGGTGAGCCAAAGGCCGCCCGTCCGTTTCTCCCATTGCCGGCTCGTCTGTGGGACCGATTGGGTGTAAGCAACCTGTGGCCTGCATCTGGGCCTCGAAGGAAGCACAACTTTGCCATCTTTTCCTCTGCCCCATTGTATGCCTCCCCTCCCCCCGCCCCTATTCCGCTGGCTCACCAGTGGCTCCCATAAAGCCTTATCTAGCCCCTTGTCGGCACTGGGGGCCCGAGAGGCTGTCTCCCCGCTAGTCCGGCCTTTCCTGAGAGTTAGGGCTCCTGTCCTCAAAGCCTTTCGGGACCAAGGAGGCTCATAACCTGTGCGTTTAGACACACAGGTTCGACCTGCCACTCACCCATCTTCCCAGGGGGAGCTTCACGTGGCCAGGGGGGAAGAACCGTGACCTCCAACTTATTTCTAAGGTGCTAGGGAAGGTTCCAAGGTCGTCGGTCCCCATCTTCCCTCCAGCTCTACGGGCCGAGTTTCGTGGGACTGCTGACTTTTCTATTCTGTGATTGATTTACTGCCCGATGTTTCCGTTTCATTCCTGATCCTTTCTACTATGCATTTTTCCTTTTATCAGGTGTACAAAGTTAAATACTGTGTATTTATCACTTAAAAAGACATGAACTTGAGAAGAAGAAAACAACAAAACAAATAACAAGCCTTTGGTGTTTTTTTCCACAGATGTTTAAGCTTCTCTGTAAACTTGAAATAAACAGCCAAAATGGTGCAAAGCCGGCCTCCTTGGGATTTTTCTGTTGGTCGTTAGATCAGCACTCTTGTCTAGGACATCTGTCCTTACGTCTGTTTTCCTTCCTTAGGTCGACGTGAGGTCAAATGCCAGGTCAAGGCTAACGTGTCCAGCATTACTCATCCCTAATTTAAGCGTGTCCTGGTGTCTTGCTCAGAGTGTGGTCCCCAGACCAGCAGTGTCAGCTGCACTGGGAGGTGGATTAGAAATGCAGACTCCCAGGCCTCGCTTACCCAGGATCCTCAGGTGGCTGGTCTGCACGCTGAAGTTTGAGAAACACGGCTCTCGCAGGCAGGCGATGGTTTGATTTTTCTGGCGGAGATCAAACAGGTGAGCAGCTGCGGGAGCAGTTTTCACGAGACATCAAACAGCCCAGGGGGTAGGCATGTTACATGACACTTCACAAGGTGGGTACTGCTAACCCCATCCTATGGGTCATCGCCTTTGCCCGAGCCTGTCGTCAAAGTCAGTGTTTTACAGCGTTCCCATCGCTGCCAGTTTTCATGGCGTCTGGTTTCCCCGGACGAGAGGCTGGGGGTGCCTTCTTGGGTGTGCACCTCCGTTTTCTGTTACCAAAGGCAGCGGAGGAAGCCTGAGAGCTTCCTGTTCCATTGCTGCAGAAATCCAACGTGGAGACGCTGGCCTCTAAGAGCCAAACGCAGGTGTTGCCATTAATTAAAGCCCCTGAGAACCCGGGAGCGGATGGGCCTGGTGAGCTTGCATTGAGCACCTTGCTGTGGTTCAGTGGAATCTGATGAAAGCTAAAAGAATGCGTGCAGGTGCATCATTTCGGATGCGAGGACCCCTTCTTGAGAGGCAGTGCCATCAGGTGGGGACGTAGCTGAACCAAAAGGTGACTCTGGTGAATAAAACAAGCAATGCCATCCCCAGCTGTCACCCCAACTGGCCCTAGCATTCTCTGCACTGGGAGGCGAGAAGGAGTCTCCTCCACTCCAGTAACCATCACTCCTTAGCCTGCAAGGTTAGAGGGCATTCCTAAGAATTCCAGCTCCATTTGAGCTGTGGGTTTAAGTGGGCATTTTTCAATAAAAAGGTAGCACGTACCAGAGTTTTTTTTAGAGGGGTTCAGTAAGCCTTTTTAAAAAAAAAAAAAAAAAAATACATTTTTATTTATTTATTTATTTATTTTGCCGGGACCGGTTTGGCTCAGTGGATAGAGCGTCGGCCTGCGGACTGAAAGGTCCCGGGTTCGATTCCGGGCAAGGGCATGTACCTTGGTTGCGGGCACATCCCCAGTAGGGGGTGTGCAAGAGGCAGCTGATCGATGATTCTCTCTCATCGATGTTTCTAACTCTCTCTCTCTTCCTCTCTGTGAAAAATCAATAAAATATATTAAAAATAAATAAATAAATAAAATACATATTTTTAATTGATTTTAGAGAAAAGGGAGAAAGAGAAACATTGATGAGAAACATAAATGAGTGAGAAACATCAATTGGCTGCCTCCTGCATACCCCTACTGGGGATCAAGCCTGCAACCTGGACATGTGCCCTGAATGGCATTCAGCCAACTGAGCCGCACCAGCCAAGGCCAGGAAACCTTCCCCAAAGTAAGAAAAGCCCAACTTGGTCATTTTCCCCAACAGAAGCAGGGCCCTTTAAAAATGAACTGCTCCTTCAGTGCTCGGAAATGAATACAAGACAAGGGGGAGGGCCAACTGCTTTCTTTGCGGGAGACCTTGAACACCTGGTGCAGAATGAAGTCAGTGTGAAGGCTAAACCAGAAATAGCTTCATTAACATTTCACACCAGTGGCAATGGAGGTGGAGGTGGAGGTGGTGCTGCTTCTGGTCGGAAGCTTCTGGAAAGCAAACGGGGTAGGGGATGGGAAGAGAAGCTGTTGTCATGTTACATAAAATGGTGCCCCCTAGAGTGTATACAGTGCCGTCGTATCAGGGGAAATATAAGCACTGGGCAGGCGAGTTGTTTCTAGAGAAAAGAGATCTTGTAAACTCTGCAAGAACACAGCCTGGTGAAGATCAGAATCCTTGATGAAGATCAAAATCCTTAAGAGAAAGTTGAAGTAGGAAAAAAAAAAATACTGAGGCTCCAGCCTCAGACTGAGCACAATGGGCTGGGACCACAAACGGATTTACTAGGGAAGGAAAGAAGAACATTTTGGCTCCTGCTAGGAAACCTCGCAGACGGAGATTAAGAAAATCATTTGTTTTAATGTTTGGTCCTCAGTCATCTCAGCATACCTCTTCTCAAAAGAGAAACGCTAGGTCCGCCTCATGATCACACGAACAAAGTCTGGCAGGGGGAGAGGACCTGCAGTTAGGTCCTTGCACTTGCGCCGCTGGGCCTGGCCTGCAGGGGGCGCACCAGGGGAGCTTCTGAAGAGAGCCAGTCCTGGAGAAGGCCCCAGCCCTGTGGCTACAGCGGCATCACTGCCCTGGGGCCACAGCTCACCCAAAGGATCCCGAGTTGAAGGGTCAGCAAAGGTGACCCAGCCAAGAACAGGGTGGTTAAAGATGTGCATCTCTTGCGACACAAAATGGGAGCAGCTGGGCAGCCCTGAAGGACTTATGGAGTGGACACTGACTTCAAAATCTCGAACTTTCCCTGGGGGTGCCATGGAAGCCTTTTCTCCCTTCTGATTTTTCCTTGGCTTTGATGAGTGCCGTGGGGAGCCCAGATGTGGGGTAGACATTACTGGTCCATCTCATTGTGGATACCCTGCAAAGAACGACACATTTGCCATTAATGGATATGCTTATGGATAAACGTACCCTCACCCGGCACTGCCCGCATGCAAGCCTGGAGCATTCTGGGTGGTGAGAGGGCCAGGTGCCTTTGCTGAGGACTTGGGACAGCCCTTCAGTGCCGCACGCACCCAAGTTGGTCCTGGTGCAGTGGTGGCAAAGCATGGTTCCCAACCCTGTTTGCTATGCAAGGCGATTTTGTCATAATATCTGTTATCATGACTCACCAGAGGTGTCACTGATTAAAAGGAGGCTAAATTTTTTTAAAAAAAATAATAAATCTTTATTGTTCAGATTATTACAGGTGTTTCTCCCCCATAGCTCCCCTCTACTTGATTCCCAACTCCACCCCATGCCCTTACCCCAGCCGCTGTCTTCATCCATAGGTGTAAGATTTTTGTCCAATCTCTTCCCGTACCCCTCAAACCCCCTTCTCCCTGAGAATTGTTAATCCAATCCCTTTCTATGTCCCTGATTCTATTATATTCACCAGTCCATTTTGTTCTTCAGATTTTTTATTCACTTGATTTTTAGATTCACTTGTTGGTAGGTATGCATTTGATGTCTTTTTGTTGTTCGTAATTTTTACCTTTACCTTTTCCTTTTTCTTCGTCTTCTTAAAAAATACCCTTCAGCATTTTATGTAATCCTGATTTGGTGTTGATGAACTCCTTTAACTTTTTCTTGTCTGTGAAGTTCTTTATCTGACCTTCAATTCTGAATGATAGCTTTGCTGGGTAGAGTAATCTTGGTTGTAGGTTCTTGTTGTTCATCATTTTGAATATTTTTTGCCACTCCCTTCTAGCCTGCATAGTTTCTGTTGAGAAATCAGCTGACAGTCGTATGGGTCTTCCCTTGTAGGTAACTAGCTGTTTTTCTCTTGCTGCTTGTAAGATTCTCTTTGTCTTTTGCCTTTGGCATTTTAATTATGATGTGTCTTGGTGTGGTCCTCTTTGGATTCCTCTTGTTTGGGGTTCTGTGCGCTTCCTGAACTTGTAAGTCTATTTCTTTTACCAGGTAGGGAAAGTTTTCTGCTGTTATTTCTTTCAATAGTCCTTCAATATCCTGCTAGCTCTCCTCTGGCACCCAAAAAAATCCAGATGTTGGTACGCTTTAAGCCATCCCGGAGGCTCCTTACACTATCCTCAGACTTTTGGATTCTTCTTTCTGCCTCTTTGGTTGGGTGATTTTTTTCTTCCTTATATTCCAGATCTTTGATTTGATTCTTGGGGTACGTTGATCTATAGTTGAGTTTCTGTATATATAGGGGCCAGTAGTTCAGCTTCTCCAATCACCTGAGGTGGTTGCTTTTGGTATGTCCCTTTGTGGGCTGAGTGGAAAGTCTTGGTGTAATTAAGCCTTGCTTGCTGTTGGTACACTGGGAGGAATTGATCTCCAGGCCAATTGTCTGTGAGGACCCGCTGTGTCTATAAAGGAAGAACTGCTGTGCTGGAGACTCGGTTTGTTTCAGTGGGGCTTTGGTGCTCACTGAGTCCGTCTCCCGAATGTGTCACTTATGGGTGTGAGTGGTTGAAATTGACCACTAGGAACATTGGCTTCTGGATCTCCAAGGGGATGCAGTTCAGCTGTTGTCTGAGGCCACCCTGCAGGAGCCACAGCAAGAACTAGTTTTCTCCTGTTTGCTTGGGACTTGGCCATTTCGTTGCTGGAGCTGCAGTTTATATTGTTAAGCTGCCACAATACAGACCATTTATATGCAAAAGCAGCTGTGTGTTGCCTGGGCAGGTCTGTAGAATGTGTGGGCTGGGCCTCAGGGCAGGGCTTCAGGGCGGGGCGGGGCCTCAGGACATCACTAGGTTGGGGCGTGGCTAACAGCGATGGCTGCCATCAGCAGTCCCTGCCCTTCCCTGTGTCCAAGTCCCCACGTTTCCAAGTCCCCGCTTCCCTGCGATCCAGTGCAGTAAACAATGATTGCTGCCTGCACCTCTGCAAGAGAGTCACCCTCACTTTCGGACCCAACAGCTTCTCCCCGTAGGCGTCTGGGTTCCCCACGTGACCCCAGAAACTGGATTTCAAATTGATCGAGAGCTTGTTTCCCTTCGCGTGCCTCCGTACCTAGGCACCTCAGCTTTTCAGTGCTTGTGCTCCTTTCTCTTTCAGCCAGCCTTCCCGTGGCTTTGGGTGATAGATATCCTTTATATTAGTTTTAATTTTTTAAAAAATATATATTTTATTGATTTTGTACAGAGAGGAAGGGAGATAGAGAGTTAGAAACATCGATGAGAGTCATTGATCAGCTGCCTCTTGCACACCCCCTACTGGGGCTATGCCCACAACCAAGGCACATGCCCTTGACCGGAATCGAACCCGGGACCCTTCAGTCACCAAGCCAACGCTCTATCCATTGAGCCAAACCGGTCTCGGCCTAGTTTGAATTTTTAAATTGTTTTGCGAGGTGGCAGACCAGCTGTTTATCTATGCCGCCATCTTGATAGGAGTAAATTTTATTAATGTTTTTAAATTTTTTTTTTGGGGGGGGGGGCCTAAATTTTAAAGAGTGGGTCCGTGTGAAGTAAGGACTAGTGCGGGTGGTGTGGAGGTGAATCAGATGACTCGGGAGGCTTGGGACTGATGGGGGTGCCAGGCCCAGCTCTCAATGTTGTCACCACTGGTGCCGGAGGCAAGTGAGGTAATTTTGAGAGGCGGTCTACCTGCTCGTAATCTTCCACGTACTTGTACTTCTTCTCCCGGAAGTAGTATCTTTTCTTCATGCAGTAGAGGACTATGATGTCACACAGCACTGTTGCCTGGAAGAACAAGCCGGGATGTGTTAGTCCCCGTTTTCTCTGTGCCTGGGATCTTCCCAAGGAAAAGCAAGTCTCCTCCACCTCTATGGTAAGGTGACCAGACACCCCAATTTTTAACAATTTGTCCCGTGTCCCGTGACGTTTTTAAAAAGTCCCGATTTAAAAAAAAAAATTTTAAAAATCGGGACTTTTTAAAAACGCTGCGGCACAAATTGTTAAAAAGCGGGACTGTCTCGCCAGAAGCGGGACATCTGGTCACCTTACAAGGCCAGGCCCTGAGGGGTGCAGTCCTCTGGAAACGGAAGTGGGGGTAGGGGTGGGGGTGGGGGGGTAAGTAGGGGGGCGGGAAAGAAGCCCAGAGGGTTGAAGGGAAGGCCCAGGCCTTCAGCCGAGAGGGGCTTGCCTGCCGTGCTAACGATGGCAGAGGGCCCCAGCCCAGGGGTGAACAGAGAGTCTGAGTCACTCACCACCCCGAAGAGCGCCAAGCCGGAGCCAATGCTGATCATGGTTGGGATGATGTCAAATTTCCCAGCCTGCAAAGGACCGGAGGAGGGGAGGGGAAAAAAAAAAAAAAAAGAATTGCGATAGGGGTGGGTAAAGGGCAGGCAAAGAGTGGGGAGAGGACACCTCGCCCCTGGCCCACCCGTTAGAGAGCGACTAGCAGGGTCTGGATGAGGGCCCGGCGGCCCAGCTACCTTTCCGAACACGATGATGTCGAAGCGGATGCCGTAGGCCTTGATCTGTGTGCGGTGCTCCGCGCCCGTGAGGTCAGTGTAGTACTTGGCAAACCTGGGGAGAGGGAAGGGCGCCGCAGTGGGAAACCGCGGCCGGATCTGCCCCCCCCCCCCGGGTCCTGGGCCGGTGATGCGGCAGCGGAGCCCCGCCCCGCCCCCGCCCCCTCTCCCTGCGGCCTCGCAGCATTGGCACTGGCCGAAGATCGGCTCTGCCTGCTGCACAGGTGATGCCCTGCACCTCGGGGCCTCTCCCGGCGCCCGTGCGGGTGGGCCACGCAGCAGGAGGCCTGGCTTGCTGACAAAGCTTCCCTCTCTCCCAACACGGCGGCCTCCTCTGTCTTCAACCGGAACCTCTAGCTCTGAAAGCCCTGCCCTCCTGGCAGCAGAGCCACCTGCCTCTCTCAAGGAGACCCTGGCCACTCAGGGCACGGCGCCGGCCAGCTGCATTCTTCAAGACGGTGAAGCTGGTCACGCCCAGCACCAGCACTGGACTTCTTTTTTTTTTTTTTTTTTTTTAAAGAACCATTGCCGAAACTGGTTTGGCTCAGTGGATAGAGCGTCCGCCTGCGGACTGAAAGGTCCCAGGTTCGATTCCGATCAAGGGCATGTACCTTGGTTGCGGGCACATCCCCAGTAGGAGGTGTGCAGGAGGCAGCTGATCGATGATCCTCTTTCATCGATGTTTCTCTCTATCCCTCTCTCTTCCTCTCTGTAAAAAAATCAATAAAATATATTTAAAAAAAAAAAAAGAGCCATTGCTTCATCGATGGATGAATGGGTAAATGTGGTATATGCACACAATGGAATGGTTATTTGGCTATAAAAAGAGATGAAGTACTAATAAATGCTACAGCCTGGATAAATCTCTAAAGAAACATGATGCTGAGGGAAAGAAAGCAGACACAGAAGGCCACATGCTGTATGACTCCGTTCATATGAAAGTCCAGAACAGGCAAATGCAGAAACAGAAAGTAGATTAGAGGTTGCCAGGGCCTGGGGTGAGGGGGACAGAGAGGCGAGAGCTAAAGGGTACGAGGGATGGCCATGTTTCTGAGGTGATGGAAATGTTCTAAAACTGACTGTGGTGGTAGCTGCACAACTCGGTGAATGTACTGAAAACAACAGAATTCTATACTTCAAATGGATGAACTGTGTGGTATGTGAACTATGTCTCAAAGCCTTCACACACACATACACGGAAATGGCTGAGGGAGAACCACTGAGACGTGATACGTTTGCTGCCTGTTTTATACAGGGAATCCCGGAACCCTTGGCCCATGATCTGTCTCCATGCCATGGCCCAGGCAGGGCCTGATGCTGGCAGGAGTCAGGGGAGGGCTGTCCTTGTGAGGGCCCCATCGGCCTTTCTCTGTTTTGGGGTTCCAACCCAGTGGTTTCTACAAGAACTGTGTGAGGGCAGAGACAGAGCTACACAGATCGAACTCCCTTCCTAGGAAAAGATTCAAACATCCGCCTTTCTATCAGTGAGCCAGATGGTTCAAAAGGACTGCAGATCGCACGTGCATTTGGTTCCCCGTGTCACCACTAGAGGGAGACAAATGCAACACAAAAAGCACCACTGACTTCATGTGGCCCCTCCTGGGCCTATTTTTTAATTTCAGAGGAAGGGGGGGAGGGGTAAGAGGAGAGAGAGAGATATATATCAATGATTGGAGGGAATCATTGATCAGCTGCCTCTTGCACACCCCATACTGGGGATTGAGCCCACAACCTGGGCATGTGCCCTTGACCCTTCAGTCCACAGGCCGATGCTCTATCCTCTTACCAAACCAGCCAGGGCCTGGAGCCTATTTTTTAAAACATATATATATTTTATTGATTTTTTGCAGAGAGGAAGAGAGAGGGATAGAGAGTTGGAAACATCGATGAGAGAGAATCATCAATCAGCTGCCTCTTGCACACCCCTACTGGGGATGTGCCCGCAACCAAGGTACATGCCCTTGACCGGAATCGAACCTGGGACCTTTCAGTCCGCAGGCTGATGCTCTATCCACTGAGCCAAACCAGTTTCGGCCCTGGAGCCTATTTTTGATAGTGGCTACTTGTGTGCAAGATGCGACAAAGGGCAGGTGCAAACGTATGTGGCTACAGGTTTCACCACCTCAGGAAATTGGCAAACAGGACCCTGGCCCCTAAGATGAGGACCTACTGAGTTCCAGGCCCTGAATCTAATACGACTGGTATCTTTCTGAGAAGAGGAGAGGACACGCAGACAGAGGCACAGAGGGGAGGAGGCAGAGACCGGAGTGACGCCTCTACCAGCCAAGGAACACCAAGGATTGCCGGGAGCCACCGGAAGCCGGAAGAGGCGAGGAAGGAGCCCGGCCTTGCTGACACCAGGGTTTGGGGCTTCTGCCCTCGGGAACTGTGGGAGAATACATTCCTGTTGTTCCCAACCCCCCAGTTTGTAGTCCTCTGTTACGGCAACTCTAGGAAACGAATACACAGCACTTGCAGCAGAGAAATACCAAGGCCTCTCCTGAGACTGAGACCTGTATCCTGTGCACATTGGAGATGCCGGGGCAGACTCTGTAATTGAGAAATCAGTTCCTGGGTCAGAGCCCGGATGCCTCTGGACTACAGGGTCACAAACAGCCCTTTCTCGAAAGTAGTGAGTGAGGGTCCCGGCTGAGGCCCGAGAGAGTAGAGCAGCCAGCCTCTCTCAGCTGCTCTGCAAATTGCCTCAACGTGTTTCTTTTATTTTTTTTTAACTTTTTATTGACTTTAAAAAGGAAGGGAGAGGGAGAAAGAGAAACATCAGTGATGACAGAGAATCACTGATTGGCTGCCTCCTGTATACCCCTTTCTGGGATCAAGCCCACGACCTGGGCATGTGCCCTGACCGGGAATTGAACCATGACCTCCCGGTTCATAGGTCAGTGCTCAACCACTGAGCCACACCGGCCGGGCTCAATATGTTTCTTGAGACAAGAAAGGGCAGGCAACGAGGGCTCTCTCCCACGCCAGGATGCCACAGGGGCACGGCCTCTCTAGGAGCATTCTCCTGGCACACGGCTCCCACCTGCCTGTGGCGCTGCTCGAATGCTGGTCTTAGGTGGGTGTGGGTGCCCCCACTGGGGAGTGACCCCAGTCACCACCACCCACCTCACATGCCCACCCATCAGCCCATGCCCATGCCCATGCCCACCTGAAATTGTAGCCGGGGGACACGTTGTGGTTCTTGTCCCGAGTGTCCAGGCGGCGGAAGGAGTACCTGGGCAGGCAGAAGGAGGCAGCTCTGTCCAGGTTGCAGTCCCATCTGATCTGGATCCCCATGATGCCGCCCTGTGGGTCGCGAGCAGAGACAAAAGGGGCGCACTTTCCTCAGAGCCTGATCTGAAATGAGACGCGTTGGAGACGGGGCCAGCAAAGCCAGGTGCCTACCTCGATGGCCATGTCCTGGAAGCTGTACCCTGCGTACTCCACTAGTCTCCCAAGACGGAAGATGGGGCAGAACGGGTCTGTGGCGGCATCGTAAATGCACGACTTGAGGTAGGTGGTGGTGATGTTGGGAAGGATGTTTCTCCTAAAGTCGGGAGGAGCCGGAAAATGGAAGTGAGGAAGATCTCAAAAAAAAAAAAAAAAGTTCTCTCCAAGACCCTGGTGAACTCGCACCGCCGGCCACCACTTACTTGGTGAAGTTAAACTTGGGATACCAGATGTTGTTCTTAACCAGAAGGGTGAAGTTTTCTGCAGCCTTTAAAAAGGCAGGGCTGGAAGAAATGATAACATATGGTTAATGATAACACTGCTGATGTAAGTATAAATATATGTACACTCACAAAGCTATGGACTACTTTTTTAAATTGATTTCAGAGAGGAAGGGAGAGGGAGTGAGAGAAGCATCAATGATGAGAGAACCATTAATCAGCTGCCTCCTACACACCCCCTATTGAAACCCAGGCATGTGCCCTTGAGCAGAATTGAACCTGGGACCTTTCAGTCCGCAGGATGATGCTCTATCCACTGAGCCAAACTGGCTAGGACACTATGTAATATTTTTTTAAAACTAACCAGCACTTATTTATTTATTTATTTATTTAAGAGAGGGATAAGGGAGAAGGGAGAGAGAAACATCCACTGGTTGCCTCCTTCATCCATCCCAGCTGGGGACTGAACTCACAACCTTGGTAAGTGCCCTGACCAAGAAGTAAAACCGTGATGATGCCCAAACAACTGAGCCACACCAGCCAGGGCCCTGTGTAATACTTTTAAAACATATACACATGTGTGTGAAAATGTCATTTTGTTAAAAAAAAAAAAAGGGGGGGGTGGTGGTGGGGTGGTATTTCTAGCACTTTCTACTCCATTGTGTAAACACTAGGTCAAGTGGGGAGATTATAGGCCAAGCCCTCAGCTTTCTTCCTCTCCAGACCTCCTGCCCAGGGCCGCAGGAGCCGGAGAGCCAGGAACAGCTAAGGGGGGGGGTGTGCCCAGTGGCCTCACTGGGATTCTCTCGGCTGTGCTGGGACATTGTCCTCGGGGAGACGCTCAACAGACTTATTTTACAAAAGTCAAAGCACACGCCCTAACCGGTCTGGCTCAGTGAGTAGAGCGTCAGTTCGATTCCGGTCAAGGGCATGAACCTTGGTTGCGGACACCTACCCAGTAGGGGGTGTGCAGGAGGCAGCTGATCAATGTTTTTCTCTCATCCATGTTTCTAACTCTCTAACCCCCTCTCTTCCTCTGTAAAAAAAAATAAATAAAATATATATTTTTTAAAAAGTCAAAGCACAGGCCACTTCACCTATAGGCTAGATCCTTACCTCTCAAAAATACCCAGAGGCTGGTGTCCTCTGGCCCACAGCTTCTCCCAAGTGCCACATCAGCTCCTGGCTGACAAGATGAGTGGAATCTGTCCCCCAGGGGACCCCACTTTGGTGTATTTCCAAGGGAGAATCTGGCACTGGAGGCTGACCCCTCTGTGGGGGAGGCCTCCCCAGATCCAGATGGAATCTTTGAAAATATAAACAACTAGAGGCCCAGTGCATGAAATTTGGGCACTTGGGTGGGTGGGGGGTTGTCCCTCAGCCGGGCCTGTGCCCTCCTGCAGTCCAGGAGCCCTCATGGGAAGAGGCTCCAGCCACCACTGCTGTGCTCACCAGCCGTGAGCCTGGCTCCGGGCTTCTGGCTGAATGGCGCTCCCCGTGTGGGAGCGCACTGACCACCAGGGGGGGCAGCTCCTGAGTTGAGCATCTGCCCCTTGGTGGTCAGGATGCATCACAGCGATTGGTCGGTCCGCCATTCTGTCGATGTGCGTGTTAGCCTTTCATTATATAGGATAGTCTTCCCGATCCTGAGACAGGCACAAGGCCAGGGACAGGTCAGACAATGTCACTAGAAGCTGCAGTGAACATTTCCGGCTGCCCAGCGTGGGGATCAGGGGCTTGTTCTGTGTGAAAAATGGGCGTAAGGCACAACTGTTTCTGGGCAGTTACTCGCAACTGACAGAACGCTAACACTGAGATAAGTCATCGGCTCTCTTATCGCGACAAAGGCCGGGACCCATCTCGCCAACCCATCTCCCACGGATGGCTGCTGACCCGTGGTTGAGAACCGCCACCCAGGGGAGCCTGACTCCACACAGACACCGAGAGCACAGAGCCACTCGCAGGTGTCACTCGGCCCCCTGCCGCCTTCCCTTCGGCCTACGAACCCCTTGGCCAGGACTCACCTTGGCACGAGGGAGTCATCCTCCACCGGGCACCAGGCTGCCACCTCACACGTCTTCAGAGTCCCGTTGTAGGGCACGCACCTTCCTGTTGCAACTCCTACAGGGAAGAGGGGGGGGCCCAGGTCCACAGGTGGCCTCCCGTTTCCTACTTCGGTGAAGCAGAGGGTGGCAGCAGCCCTACCGTGGCACCCTATGCAGTCTGTCCTGAGCTGGGCCGATTCTGGGGTTTACACGGCGCCCCCAAGAGAGGAATTGGAGGGACACGGCTGCCTCGCCACGGCAGGGCTGGGGTGATGCCAAGCCACGGCCCGGGGCAAGGTCTGGGATGGCTTCTCGGGCGCCGATGGCAGAGAGGACTGCCGAGAGCCTCCCCCAGGACCGTGTGAAGGCACTGGGGCATCTGGAGGGTTTCTCCTTCCTGAGATTCCTCCCTCAGGGGAGGTGGTGTGGTCGGGGGCTGCCGACCCCGGGTTGAGTGTCAGTTGAGGGGCTGCAGTCACGTGTTCATACCACTGCTGTGGGTGTCGGTAGTGCCAGCAGGACAGTCGGAGTCTGACTTACACACACTGGTCTTCCCTGGAAGCTGAAAGGAGGAGGAGGAGTGAAAGCAGGTTCCACACGGCCAGCCCCCCCACACATACAGCGGGTCCGGGTGGGCAGGGGGGGGCGGCATGAGGCCTGAGCCTTTTTCCAAGAAGCTGCCTACCTCAGGGCAGAAGCCTTGGGTCTGGTTCATGGTGACAATGATGTTGGTCATGATGAAGATGGAGTTCTCCCCCTGCAGCGGGGACAGAAGGGAGGGCTCTGTCACGTCACCTTCAGAGGAGCCACGCAGAGCCACACAGCCGGACGCCCACTTAACAGGACAGGGCCCCCCTGGCCAGGGAGCTCAGTTCATTACAGCCTCATCCCTAGACAGCAAGGCGGTGGGTTCAATACCCGGTCAGGGCACACAACCAATGAGCCAATCGACCAATGAGCACGTGAGTAAATGCAACAGCAAATGGATGGTTCTCTCTCCCTCTTCTGTCTGTCTCTCCCTCCTTCCTCTAGAATCAATACATAAAAACCAACCACACAAAAACAGAGACGGCACCTTTCACTTCAAGCAGAAGACAATTTTAAAAGCTGGTCTTATGGTCGGTCCCCCATTCTCCCCTCTGAGAGTTGGTAGCCGAATGGAAAACGGACTCTAGCAAATACTTGTGCACTCAGGTCCGCAGCAGCATCGTTCACAAGGACCCAAAGGGAGAAGCAACCCCAGTGTCTTATTGACAAGATGAATGGACACACGCACACGGTGGTCTGTGCCTATGATGGGAATACTATACAGACACCTGCTACAACTGGAGGAACCTTGAGAACATGATGCTGAGTGAGAAGCCAGATGCAAAATCCTACACACTGTAGAGTCCCGTTGATATGAAATGTCCAGAAGAGGTAAAGCGGTAGAGACAGGAAGCAGACCGGCCCTTGCTGTGGGGTGAGGGGAAGGGTGAACTAGAGTGGCTGCTACATGAGTATGGGGTTTCCTTTGAGGGCAACGAAAATGGTCTGGAGCTAGACTGAGGGGATGGTTGCAGAGCAGCATGAATGTGCTGCGCGCCACTGAATTTTTCATTTTGAAAAGCTTAGTAACTGTGATATGCGAGTGTCACCTCCATTTTTTAAGTATGTCTATAACCTAAAATGGTTCCTTAATAAGCTTGACTGATTGAGGGAAAAGAGCCAACAGTGTCCCAAACGCCCTCTGCCAACCGGATGACCTCAGGGGGGGGGGGACAAATAAAACCACCAAACAAACATTTAAAGGTCTCGAATTTGGCTGGTTTTCTTTCCTAACCGGAATTAAAACAAACAAATCACACCAGTGTCGGCCGGCGACACTTCTCCCTTTCAGATGGTTCTGCTTTCTCCTCATAACCCCAGGTGCCAAACGATTCATGTATTAGAAGTCTCTAAGAGACTCGAGAGCAGTTTGTTGGGGATGAGACTGAAGAATTGCTAATAATGACCTCCGACCACAAGCAGTAAAGACAAAGACCCCACAGGTTCTGGCTGGGCCTCCGCCTCCCTGGGCAGCTGTCAGCAGCTCACACCCTGGGGAAGGGCAGAGTGGGCGCTGGAGCCACCTGGGGGGATCAGAGCAATTCCAGTACCCAGGAGTCTGTGGGCATCTGCACCTCCAGTGCTGACAAGGTGGTGGGAGCTCTGAAACAGCTGGCATCTTCGAGAGAAAGGCCTAGACCAAGCCATGCTGGAAGCAGGCAGACAGCCACAGGAGGAGGCACAGGTGTGGCAGGAGCCCGAGTCTGGCCTGGCACCTGTTGGGTTCCCGGATGTGCCCTCTGTAAACTCTCGGTGAAGACAGAAGGCCGCCCCCCCTCTCTCCCGGGTCAGATGTGACCGATTCCACGTGGTTTATCTTTTGGGTTCCTATCTCTTATCTAAGTTTAGGGAAGTTTCGGCCTGGAAATGAGCCAAGCAGGTGCCATGCAAACAAATGCTTGTGTTTCAACTTTGGAGGAGCCCGAGGAGGGCGTGGAAGCTCCCGAGGAGCCCCGTGGACCCGCTTCGACCCCGGGTCTGAGACGGAGGGCCGGCGGGCTGCGTGCTCCTTCCTGCGGAGGGGCAGAGGCAGGGGCCCTCTAATAAACGGGCTGAATGACACTCCCAGGATGGGGCCATGACTTGATAGGAAAGAGGTCTCTGTTGAAACAGGTACGTGCCAACAGGACCAGCTAGCTGCAGCCACTGTGGATCCCCTGTGAGACCCTCCTCATTGAGAAGGTGGGGGAGGGGGGTGAACACACTTGAAGAGAGTGTTTCTGAAGTCCTTGCAATGCTCTGAGCCAAGAGTTGATAGCTTATCTGCATTTACCACTCCGGTCACCCTAGCCCATAGGCCATCTGGAGGGCTGTGCTGGGGTTTGGCTGTGTGGTGCGTGGCCATTACCAATGCTAGAGAGAGTCAATATTTAACTTGGAGGTTTGTGGGTTCACAGACTAAGACGCTGTGTCAAATACTTTCTTCCTTTCCCTTTATTCCTGATGGAGCCCTAGGCGGGGATGTCTGTTTCCTTCTGTTTGGCTTTTCATCTCTGGTTGTTGCTGTTAGTTTTTTTTTTTTTTAATGTATTTTTTTTACTAATTTCAGATAGGAAGAGAGAGGGAGAGAGAAATAGAAACATCAATGATGAAAAAGAATCATTGATCAGCTGCCTCCTGCACACCCCACGCTGGAGATCAAGCCTGCAACCCCGGGCATGTGCCCTGACCGGGAATTGAACCTCCTTGTTCATAGGTCGACATTCAACCACTGAGCCACACCAGCTGGGCGCTGTTAAAGTTGTTAATGCTTTCTGAAACGGTTCGCTTGTGGGTCTACAACCATAAAGCAAATACAAAATGTGGAAAGGCGATTCCTTTATCTGAATATTTCCCTCGGACTTAAAACATTCGCCTTTTCACCTTTAGGGGCTTGAGACAGACCGAGATGCCCACATGGAAAATTTCCTGTGGTTTAAGAGCTGAAGAAACACAGCCGACTGACTATTACCTCTTAGATTGCAAGCCAAAAGGAGATCTGTGCGCACTGATTTATTTCTTGGACTAAAATAAGCAGTCTGGGCCTCGGGGATCTGAGCGTGCTGGCCAGGCCAACCATTAATCAAGTGTGCAAGGTCAGCAAAGAGCAGGGAGCTAAGCAGAGGCTTTCGCATTGGATAGAGTCATAATGGGCAGCTTACCTGAGCTGGAATCACATAATCGGCCACATCCCAGATCCGGAATCCGAGCTGAGAACTGTTAGTTACAGTCACGCCCTTGGCTTTGGCAGTAACCGAGCTGACCACAGAGTCCACTTCCTGGTAGCCCTTTTCCCACACTAACACCCACCTACAAGATAAAAGGGGCCTCTTGAGTTGCCATTAGGGCTTGGTGAATCTGCACTGATGCCAGGGAGCCTCTGCTAGCCGGAAGCTGGAAGAACCACGTTCACTAATTATGTGGCTTTACAAAAGCCGATTAATTTTGTGAGGGGGTGGGGAAGGGTGCCCTCCATTTCCACTTCCGCAAAATAGGCACAGTAACACCTAAACCACAGGTGATTTGTGGGAAATTCATAAGCTGATGCGGGTAAAGCACTTAGCACAGTGATCAGCAGAGAGAAAACGATCAGTTAATGCTGTCCCTCTTATTAGACATTTGAGCACTTGAAAACTAATTTTTTTAAATTGATTTCAGAGAAGAAGGAAGAGGGAGAGAGAGAAACATTAATGATGAGAGAGAATCATTGATCAGCTGCCTCCTGCACGTCCACTACTGGGGTTCAAGCCTGCAACCCGAGCATGTGCCCTTGACCGAAATTGAACACGGAACCCTTCAGTCCACAGGCTGACGCTCTATCCGCTGAGCTAAACCAGCGAGGGCTGAGCACCTTCAAATGCACTATGACCTGCAGAATCACCAAGAGGTAAGATTTCTGGTAATAACAGTTACCATTTTGGGTGTTTTTAGGTGCTAGGCACCGGTCTAAGCTCCTTGTATGTATTAACTAATCCTGACCACTGTGTGAGTCAAGTATCATCATTATCTCCATTTTACAGAGAAGGAAACAGACACAGAGAGGTTAAGTCATCTGCCCAAAGTCACACAGCTGGCGAGTGGCATAATCAGGATCTGACCTCAAGCCTTCTACCTCTGAGGACTCTTCTCTTGCCTTCTAGAAAAGATATACCCTTCAAATAGCTTTTTATAGTAATTTTTATTTTTTCTCTCCAAGAATTCAAGTCACAGGTATGCTCCTTTCCTCTGAAGAGGGGACATTAATGTCAGTCTGAATAATTAAAAATGTAAAGGCATCAGCACATAGTGGTTAGGGCACTGGAAAACAGATGGAAGCCAGCTGATCTCTGGTTCATGTCTCAGCTCTATCCCTCGATAAGGCATACCTTGTATAAGTAGCTTAACTTCTCTGTGCCTCCGTTTTTCCATCTATAAAATGGGAATGATAACAGAACTTCCCAAGATGGTTGTTGTGAGGTTTTAGAAGTTAATGCATGTCAAATGCTTAGGACAAAGTTTGGGAGTCACCATCAATAGGATGAAATTGGCATGATGGAAGTATCTACACCATGGAAATCGCGCAATTCTACAAATCTGAGCTATTGTTAAACACTTTCCAGTGACTATTATGGTTATTTTTTTTTTTTTCTGGAATCAAGAAATGCTAACATCCCTCTCTCCTCCTTATAAGCGGCTGGAACTTCAGAAATTCACTGGTTTTAGTTACTTATTATGCGTTTATCTGATCTGAGCAGTCTCCAAATTCATTTCCCATCTAGATATGGGCGTTTCCCCTTACAAACCCTCTTCTTCAGGGTTTCTAAGAAGTCAACTGCAACATAAGCTTCCATTTAACTCTAGTTGGATATACTGAAGCCTAGGGCCAGAAGGTCACGATAATTTTACCATCTGTGCAATGAATTGCTAAAGAGACACGTGATGTCACATCAGCATGTGATTTAACTATTTCATCATCATGTGACTGATGACAACTGGGTAACTGAGAAATGAAATTCTTTTTGAAGATGGATTGCTATGGGTCACTAGCAGGGAAAAGACCACAATTTCAACAGATGAATTGGATCAGGAAGTTAAGAGATGAGTTGTTTTTGTTTTTATTTTTAAGCCTTCAATTTAGACCCTGAGTCAGTTTTGATCATGGCAAGATGGATAAAAGCAAAGCACTTATTGCTTTAAAAAATCCTCATAATCAAGGTAGCGAACACTTCATAAGAATCTTAAGAAACTGTGCTGCCCAAAAGAAATATAGCATTAGCCACATAATGTAATTTTTAAAATTCTAGTAACCATGCTAAAAAGAGATAAAATTAATTTTAATGAAACCAATAATTTTAACATGTTATCAATATAGGTAATGAAACCAATATATTTTAACATGCTATCAATATAGGATGTAGTATCAGTGTGATATTTTACTGTGTTTTTTGTTTTTTGTTTCTATTATGTCTTCGAAATCTGGTGTATTTTACAGTGATGGCACATCTTAATTTGGAGTAGGAACATTTCAAATGCTCAAGAGCCACATGTGACTAGAGCCTACCATATCCTATAGTTCAGGCACAGATACCGTATTCTCCCTTATCCACTGGGAATGCCTAAAACTGGAGGTAGTTTCCTATCTGGTGTTTTTCCCTATACATACATACCAATGATAAAATCTAACATAAACTAGACCCAGTAAGAAATTAACAATCCTATATAGTAAAAGGTTAACATGCAAATCAACTGAACAGCGGGATGACCGGTCACTATGATGCACACTGACCACCAGGGGGCAGATGCTCAATGCAGGAGCTGTCCCCTGGTGGTCAGTGTGCTCCCACAGGGGGAGCACCACTCAGCTAGAAGCCAGGCACACAGCCAGGCTTACCATGGCAGTGCTAAGGACCCCTACAAGAAGGTACACCCAGGGATCCTGAACTGTGAGAGGGCACAGGTTGGGCTGAGGGACCTCCCTCCAGTGCACGAATGTTGTGCACCAGGCCTCTAGTAACTAATAATAAAATAGAACAATTATAACAAAATACTGTGATCAGAGTTAAGTGAAGGTGGTCACTCTCTGATAACTGACCTGGTAAGTGACTAACAGGAAGGGACTGTACACAGTATGGAAACGCTGGACAAAGAGATGAACATGTCTGGAGTGGGATGGAGCAGGACGCCTCGAAATTTCATCATGCTACTCAGAATGGTGTGCAATTTAAAACTTATGAGCTTTTTTGCCGAGGCCGGTTTGGCTCAATGGATAGAGCGTCGGCTTGGGGACTGAAAGGTCCCGGGTTCGATTCTGGTCAAGGGCATGTACCTTGGTTGCGGGCATATCCCCAGTGGGGGGTGTGCAAGAGGCAGTTGATCGATGACTCTCTCTCATCGATGTTTCTAACTCTCTATCTCTCTCCCTTCCTCTCTGTACAAAATCAATAACATATATTTAAAAAAAAAAATAAAACTTATGAGCTTTTTTTTTTCTTTCTTCTTTTTCCCCTGGAATTTCCCACGTAACAGTTTCAGGCTTTGGTAACTAAAACCGTGGAAAGGGAAATTGCAGAGAAGGGGGAGGGGAGGCTACTATTCTATCTGCAGTCTAGAACTTCACAGATCCCCTAAGGTAGATGTAAGCCGGTCTTCCCAGGAGCTTCAGGAGCTAAGAGGGAAAAGCTGCATGAGAGAGAGCTCAATTCCCAGTGCTTCACATCCTACCCAGCAAGTCACTCCTGGTAGCCAGCTGTATGGACATCACAATGGCTGCATCACAATGACCGAGTTCACGGTGGAACTGAATGAGACCTGCTTGAGTCCAAAACCTGGGGATAGGCTAGGCCCGAGGTCGGCAAACTGTGGCTCGCGAGCCACATGCGGCTCTTTGGCCCCTTGAGTGTGGCCCTTCCACAGAATACCACGGCCTGGGCGAGTCTATTTTGAAGAAGTGGCGTTAGAAGAAGTTTAAGATTAAAAAAATTGGCTCTCAGAAGACATTTCAATCATTGTGCTGTTGATGTTTGGCTCCGTTGACTGATGAGTTTGTCGACCACCTGGCCGCTAGGTGGTTCTGGAGCGGAGCCCACACCTGGAAAGCCATTTTATTGAGTACTGTCAGTACCTACGGCTGCAGGGCTGGCAGAACCTGTCTGATCATGAGAATTCCCTGAGCAGTGTTAACAGATTCCAAGCTCCACCCCAGGTGACGCTGAGCAGTTCCTCAGGGTACATCTTTTCACGGTCAGGTAGATCCGGGAAACACTGGGACACTAGTTCCCAAACTTTGCTGCTCAGCAGAATCACCTAGGGAGCTGGTCTTACTTTCGAGCAATGGAATCAGAAAGTCTGGGGATGGCAGCCAGCAATTAGTATTTTTTTTTTAATGATTCCCAAATGGTGGTTTGTGTAGTTTGGGGACTGTTGCAATAGGCCTTTTAAGTAAAGAAATGACAAAGCAGATAACATCTGTCAGCTCAGTAGCTATGCAACCATAGCATCCCAGGTGGCCCTTGAAAGCGGGCTCAGTTGGTAAGTTAATTCCCGCCTCCTCTCTCCAGTTCTATTAGATTGTAAGGAGGTGCATTCAATTAAAATTAAACACTTGGTGAGGAAGGATGGTGGCTGGGCATATCTATGCAAAGAGGACAGCATGGGGAGGGATGGGGCTGAGGCAGGCAGGTACCTATTCCCAACCACCCCATAAGAGGAAGGAAGCAAACTGGAAGTGTGACCTCTACTATCTTGGATTACCACATGATGTTAAAGGACAGGCCCGGAAATCACAGACCCAAAAGGAAACAAGGGTTAATCCCAAACCACGGTTTCTGTTAGATCATCAGAATAGGAAATGACAAAGATTGAGAAATTTAGGGAACGCGCGCTCCCCCTCCTTCCCGGAGCCAAAGGACATCACGGAGCCAGTCAGAATGACCGGAAGCAGGAAAGGCGAGAATGAAGGTCTGGCCAGGGTTTGCCCCTAACACACCACATCCAAGCAGTCTTCTGCCTCAGAGCCTGGCACAGCGCCCATCCCCCGGTGGCTGGGGTCCCCGGAGGGGTGTGTCACCGGCCTGGGGGGGGGGTGCTCGCTGGCTTCCGGACCCCACCTGGAGGGCGCCCGCAGGGCTCACCAGGATGAGCAGGTGCACAGCGGGGACCCGGAGGGAGCAGCGGGTCCCAGGACCCCACGGGGTCGCCGACCCGGCCGCGCTCACCCGATGACGTAGGCCAGGATGAACAGCTGCACTGCCCGGTTCATGAGCCCCACTTTACGGCTGCGGATGAGCACGATGCGCGGCGTGTCGTACTCAAACAGGAAGCCCCTCAGCCAGGAGCAGCAGCCCGCCATGGCCGCCCGACTCGCCGCAGGGCTGCGCAATAGGGACCCGGCGGAGCGCACGCAGGCCTCCGGGCCCGGAGCCCGCCCCCTCCCGCCAGGAGCCCCGCCCCTCCTATCAGGAGGCACGCCCACTTCTGCCTGGAGCCCCCCCCCCGCCAGGAGCCCCGCCCCTCCTATCAGGAAACACGCCCTCTTCCGCCTTTATCCCCGCCCCCTTCCCACCTGGAGCCCCGCCCCCTCCCCCACCTGGAGCCTCGCCGGGAGCTTCGCCCTAGCGTCCGATCCGGCGACGACGTCACGCGGGGGAGGGCTCTGAAGGAGGCGGTGCGGCCCTTGGGGGACAGGCCAGGCGGTAGGTGGGACCTCCCCTCGGGTGCGGGAGACGCCTCTGGAGGCTGGGGAGTCGGGGGGCGTTGCGCACAGAGACCCTCACGAGAGGACCCGTGAGGGCGAGCGACCCGCCCCCTCAGGGGGCCGGAGGGCGGGGGTTTGAGTGACCCCTCAGGAGGGCTGAGGAGAAGCAGTGGCCTTCTTAGGGGGATGGAGCCTTCGAGGAGAGTGAGGAGGGGTAATGAGCCTAGGGAGCCTAGGTGGAGTGAGGAGGGGTAATGAGCAACCCCCTGAGGGGGGTCCTGGCGGCGGGGCCCGCGGGACGGTGTAGGTGGGAGGGCAGCCCTCTTTGCCCCCTCAAACCAAAGGCCGTAATGGAGGGTTGGGGGCAGTGCTGCCTTCTCAAACTCTGGGGGCAGGGCGGGGGTGACCCAAACGCCGGGCCAAGTGCCCTAGGAGCCCTTACCTGGAGCCCTGCACCCTGTAAAGTGTCCCTCCTGGAGCTGAAGCCAGGCCACATCCTAAACCAGTTCAGATGCTTCCTTAGTTGCAGGACAGGGGGGAGGAAGCAGCCTGAGCCAGGTGAGAAAAATGGTCAAATGATTTGAGTAGACACTTCCTCAGAGAAGGTACACAAATGCTTAATAAGGATATGTGACATTTTCAATATCTCTAGTCACTATGCAAATCAAAAGGACATTGACATACTTCAGCCCACTGGCTTAGCTATAAATCAAAACAAGCAATTAAAAAGATGGCAAGGGTCACCCAGGTGGCATGCATGGCTCAGTGGTTGAGCTTTGACCTATCAACCAAGAGGTCACAGTTGGATTCCTAGTCAGGGCACATACCCAGGTTGCAGGCTTAATCCCCAGTGTAGGACTTGCAGGAGGCAGCCCATCAATAATTTTTTCATCATTGATGTTTCTATCTCTCCCTTCCTCTGTGAAATCAATGAAAATACATATTTTTAAAAACATGGCAAGGTTGTAGAGAAATTGGAAGCCTCACATTGCTGGTGGGAAAGTAAAATGATGCAGGCACTTTGGAAAATAGTTTGACAGTTTTTCAAAGTGTTAAACAGAATTACCATAAGACCTAGCAATTTTACACACACACACACACACACACACACCATATATATATATATATATATATATATATATATATTCCTATATAATAAAGAGGTAATATGCAAATTGCCCTCATGCCCTCACACAAGATGGCCGCCCCCAAGTAGTCAAAGATGGTTGCCCCTATGTGGTCAAAGATGGCTGCCACAAGATGGCCAGCAGGAGAGGGCATTTAGGGGTGACTGGGCTAGCAGGGGAGGACAGTTGGAGGCGACCAGGCCTGTAGAAGAGGGCAGTCGGGGTAGTGACCAGGCAGGCCTGCAGGAGAGGGGAGTTAGAGGTGACAAGGCCAGCAGGGGAGGGCAGTTAGGGGCAACCAGGCCTGCAGGGGAGGGCAGTTGCGGGGGAGGGGGGGAACCAGGAGAGGGCAATTGAACATCCCCTGAAGGGTCCCAGATTGTAGAGGATACAGGCATTCGGGGAGACACCCCCCCCCCCCCGAGTGCACAAAATTCATACACCAGGCCTCTATTATATATATCATACATACACTACATATCTTATATATATGTATATATTTCATATATGTGTATATATCATATACATGTATATATGTCATATATATCTTTTATATATGTGTGTGTATATAGTGTCTCTAAGAGAATTGAAAAGATATGTTCATGATAAAACTTGTACATGAATGTTCATGGCAGCATTATTTCTTTCTTTTTTTTTTCTTACACTGTTTATTTTTATTTTTATTTTTTTTACATATTTTATTGATTTTTTTTGCCCCCCTCCCTCCCTCCCACACATCCCCTCCCTCCCCAGAGTTTTATGTCCATTGGTTGTACTTATATGCATGTATACAAATCCTTCGGTTGATCTATTATCTCCCCCAGATCCTCCTCCCCTCCCCGCTGTAATTTGACGGTCTGCTTGTTGCTTTACTGTCTCTATATCTATCTTTTGGTTCATCAGTTTATAATGTTCTTTATTATCCACAAATGAGTGAGGTCATGTGGTGTTTCTCTTTCATTGATTGGCTTATTTCACTCAGCATGATGTTCTCCAATTCCATCCAGGTTGCTGCAAATGATGAGAATTCCTTCTTTTTTATGGCAGCATAGTATTCCATTGTGTAGATGTACCATAGTTTTTGGATCCAATCATCTGCTGATGGGCACCTAGGCTGTTTCCAAATTCTGGCTTTTGTAGATTGTGCTGCTATGAACATAGGGGTGCATATATCCTTTCTGATTGGTGTTTCTAGTTTCTTGGGATATATTCCTAGAAGTGGGATTACTGAGTCAAATGGGAGTTCCATTTTCAGTTTTTTTGAGGAAACTCCACACTATTCTCCACAGTGGTTGCACCAGTCTGCATTCCCACCAGCAGTGCACGAGGGTTCCTTTTTCTCCGCAACCTCGCATGGCAGCATTATTTCTAATAGCTAACAAGTGGAAGTAACCTAAATTCCTGTCAACTGATGAATGGATAAGTAAAATGTGGTACAGCCATACAATGGAATATTTTGTCATAAAAAGATATGGTATATAAAAATATATGTATCATGTTGATACAATATATGCTAACAACACATGAACCCTGAAAACATTATGCTGAGTGAAAGAAGCCAGACACAAAAGGTCACTTTTTTATTTTTATTGATTTTAGAGAGGAATGAAGAAGGAGAGAGAGATAGAAACATCAGTGATGATAGTGAATAATTAATTGTCTGCCTCCTGCATGCTCTGCACTGGATATCGAGCCCACAACCCAGGTACATGCCCTGACTGGGAATCAAACATGATCTCCTGGCCCATTGGTGGACACTCAACCACTGAACCACACCAGCCGGGCTGAAAGGTCACGTCCTATATAATAAAAGCCTAATATGCTAAGTATCCAGTTGTCTAGTCATCCGTTCAACCAATCAAAGTGTAATATACCAATAATATTCTAAGGCTGCTCAACTGTTTGCTATGTCATGCACTGACCACCAGGGGGCAGGTGCTCCAACTGGTAGGTTAGCTTGCTGCTGGGGTCCCACCAATCAGGACTGAGCAAGATGGGCTGCACATGCCCTGGACCCCTCCAGCAGTCCCTCCCCAACTGGCCAATTTCCCGCATCCCTCCCTGGCCCCGATTGTGCACCAATGGGATCCCTCGGCCTGGCCTTCACCCTCTTGCAATCTGGGACCCTTTAGGGGATGTAGGAGAGCTGGTTTTGGCCTGATTCCGCAGGCCAAGCCGAGGGACCCCACTGGAGCACAAACTCATTCATCGGGCCTTTAATATTGTATAAATTCTGTTTATTTGAAACATCCAAAATAGGTAAATCACAGAGACAGAAAGCAGATTAGTGGTTTCCAGGAAAGGAGGTATTGGGACTGATTGCTAATGAGTATGAGGTATCCATTTGGGGTGATGAAAATGTTCAGGAAAATTTAGATGCAGAACTTGTGAATATACTAAAAGCCACTGAATTGTACACTTTAAAGGTCAGGTTTTATGGTATGTGAGTTATATATCAAATATTAAAAAGAAACAGTGGACAACCAGGTTATCGGGGGAAAAAGTAAATAATAATGGGTCAAACCTCATGTTCTTTCTTCATAGGGGAAAACCTCGGGCCCTCACACAGAGCGTATTTTTATCTTAGATTAAGTCCTAAGTCTGGCTTATCTGGTGTCCTTGGTTGCATGTGAAACCAGTTCACTCATGACAGTGTTCTCTAAAAACTGCCCTTCCTCACAGAGATGGCCCCAGCACCCGTTTTTATGTTGTGACTTTATTAATTGAACCACAGGAGTAACCTGACCCAAACAGGGTCAATCTGATGGTCTCCCTTGGAAGGGTTGCACTGGGAGAGAGGCAGCGCTTTGTTCTTTCCAAGTGACTAAAATTGAATTGAGTAACCGCAGGAGTCGCGGCAGAGTCATCTATTTTTAAAAAATATGTTGATTTTAAAGAGAGAGGAAGAGAGAGAGATACATCAATTTGCTATTTCACTTATTTATGCATTCATTGGTTGTTTCTTGCAGGTGCCCTGACCAGGGATTGAACCCAGAATCTTGGTATATTAGGATGATGCTCCGACCAACTGAGCTACCTGGCCAAGTCCATGGCAGAGTCATCTTGGGAGAGAAGCCAAGGAGGGGAGCCTGCAGGATCAAAGAATGACACAGATGGGCCAAGGAACACAGAGGTGAGAGTAAGAAAAATGCCTCTTTGGTTTTTGCTGAGTTTCTACTTCCTGGTTCTGCCCCCTTGGTTCACCTTTGCCCTTAAGATACCCTCATGACCTTGTAATAAATGTACTTTTTTTCCCCCTTGAGCTGGTATGCTTCTGAAAGTTGGCCTTGAAAATACTTTGGTTACGGTGCTAGGTTCCAAGAGATGAAGACAGACTGTCACCAGTAATGTGGGTGTTAACTGTTTGTATTAAGGAAGCAAATTAGAAAGAGGTAGGAGGCACTGCCTAAGGACACCAGGATTAAGATCAGAAATAATAGCCCATAAAGAGAAATACGTTCCTATAAAAAGTAGAGCCGAGAACTCCAAAAAGCTCGTCAGTCTGGGACCATTTAGTTGTGAGGCAGCAGTGGCCAACATCGGTGTGCCTTAGGGTGTCCTTTGGTTGCAGGGGTCCTCAAACTTTTTAAAGTGGGGGCCAGATCACGGTCCCTCAGAGAGCTGGAGGGCCGGACTATATGAACTACTAATTCCTTCTGTAACACCTTGGCTGCGCTCACTGCCCAAAAAACCTGGCGGGCAGGATCAGACTCCCCTGGGGGCTGCATGTGGCCCGCGGGCTGTAGTTTGAAGACCCCTGGTTAGAGCATGGTAAGAATGATGTTTGTCACAATGGCCTTGAGCCACAAAAGGCCAGTCAGATGAAGCAATATCCTTTGTTCGGAGTTATCTTCAATGAAAAAATTGTTTACATCAAATGTTCAGGCATTGAGAGATGTAAGATTCAACTTGTCTGGCACAGACAGATCTTGTGAAATACGTCATTGTATAACTAACAGATACTAGTACATGTAGTCCAAATGTATAATTACATATACCTCCAAAAACAGCTCATCTTCTAAATAAAGAACGAGTTGGTAGCAAAATTGAATAATGATAAATTATTTTCTAATTTTGTTGTTGCTTTCCCCGTGGAATCCTTCAGGCTGAAGCTGTTATAGAACAGGAAAAAAAAACACAAAAAAAAAACACAAACCTGACTCTTATCTAAAAAGCCATATTCTGATCACAGTTATCTTCTGTGTTATCTGCTGCATCAGTGGGTCTCAAACCCGTCAGACCAAGGTCCCTTTTAAAGGAAATATTTTCTAATATCCCTTTAGTAGCCCCGAAAGAAATTAACATGGAATATAAGCTACCTGTACTCAATTAAATATGTATATATGTAAATTTATATATGTGTTTGGTTTGCATGTTCATGATGATTAATGATATTGGGCTTTTCATGTCCATATTGGCCATTCTATATATCTTTATAGAAATTTCTGTTCAGCTCCTTTGCACATTTTTAATTAGGTTGTCTCTAAGTCGTAAAGATTCCTTATAAGTTTTAGATACAATTTTTTATATGACATATGATCTTCAAATATTTTCTCCCACTCAGTGGCGTGGGATGAATTACAGGTTATAGAAGTGGAGAGAGTGGGGTGTATGATATTCTTGCAGATGAACTAGACCTATTTTTGTAATTGTGTCTTGAAATCCCAGCACATTTGCCATTTGATCTCTAGGATGTAAAAAGACCTCAAAGACCAGATCCTTTGATAGGCAACAGAGAATAGAAGGTGGGTAGGGGGGAAAAGCCAGGAATACAAGAGATGATGGAGGAGTTTTGAGCTTGACCTTTGGAGATTGTGTGTCTGATGTTACTGAAAACCAACAGTATTCAGGAGTGGACACTGTGTATGCCAGGATGTGTGTGGATATATAATATTATTTCCCAGTTGTGCATCCTTAGATAAGCTATTTGCTTTCTGGGAGCCTGTCTTTTTATCTAAAGTAGGGGTGTCGAACTCAATCAGAGAAGGGGCCAAATCTAAAATCCAGCCTAAATCGCGGGCCGAATGGTTTACTGAACAGTCATAAACTGACAATGTCATAAACTGACAGCGGAGTGCAGTGATGACAGCGCGGTGCGGGGCACATTGCAAGGCCTGGCGGGCTGCATTTGGCCCGCGGGCCTTGTGTTTGACACATGTGATCTAAAGAATGGGGATAGGTGGTGTTGTGAATGTCCAGTATGACATCATCTATATATATAAAAGCCTAAGCAACTAACTGAACAACCCAATGACCAGTCAACCAGTTGTTATGATGTGCACTGACCACCAGGGAGCAGACACTCAACACAGAAGCTGCCTCAATACTCTCATAGTGGGAGTGCCGCTGTTGACTGATGGGCTCACAGCTGGCAAGCACAGCTGTGGCAGCACAAGCCTCTCCCTCCTCCACAGCAATACTACCAAGCACACCATGGCAGCAGGCGCAGAGGGGCGGGATGAGCCAGAGTGGTGCCTGGCCTGGGCTCGGGCTCCTTGCCAGCCGCCTGCTGCTTTGCACACTACTACAGCTGCTGCAGCCAGGGCAACCCCCCTGTTCTTCAAGGATGGCTCGGGCACTGGCATTCACATAGCGGGCACAGTACCCAAGGCCCAGCTTCCTGAGCTTAGTCTCCACCTCTGGACATCATCAAGCTGGATGAGCTGAGGTCTGAAGGCTTGGCAGAGCCACTCCACCATGCCAGTGATGCGAACAATGTTGTTGTTGGAGGAACAGATGAAGGAGAAAAGGCACTCGATGGGATCCTGTTGTAGGAGTTGAATACCTTGGAATTTCTGAGCTACTTTTTGGAAGTGGGGGTCCTTGGAACTCCAATGGCGATATAATTGAGCCAGGCTGACATCCAGCTGGAAGTACTGGTGCAGGGCCTTTAGCTCTTCTGGTGTGGGCTTGCCAGTCTGGCCCTTTTCTCCTCGGTACACAGCGCAGTAGAGCTGCTCCTCCGTCTGGGCAATGTCCATACCTGGTCTGCCAGCACGCCACTCCAATGCACAGGGTTTTGCTCCTTCCACCGGAAGGATTGTACAGAAGCTAGAACCAAGTCCAGGCGCAGCTCAGAACATGGACAGGGTATGGAGGCCCACAGGGCCAGGACGGAGGATAGAGTGCGATGCCCCATGCTAACCAGGCAAAAGGGAGCAGACTAATATTTCTGTGTCAGGCTCCACCCCATAATGGCTCCACCCTTTCGGAACCAGATCTACTCGCTACCAACAGACCTAGCCCACTAAGAGACCACGAACCTGAATGCCTGGCTCACCGAAGGCCTCGCCAAGCTCCACGAAACCCTCGCCTCTCAGTGTTTGTATTCGATGATAGTATTTTAAATTTCCATTGTTTGGTTGCAGAGTCAAAGAACTTCTAAGTTCATGCAAGCAAATCACAAAGCACTGTCTTGGGATTTTTCCCAATTCTTTTCTGTCCTTAAGTGTAGCCCCTGAAAAATTGGCAAACACTGTGCATTGGAGTAGTTTCTCAATTCTCGAGAGTCAGGCATGTGTGACTCGAGCTCTGCAGATAGGCATGAGATGGGTGGCTTGCAGTTGTAAGCACAATCAACAGGAAGTGTTTATGGAGGGTAGCATCCTGTCACTTTCTTCAGTTGCTTCCCTTTTTCTGTGTTTTTTTTTTTTCTTCTTCTTTTTTCCCCCATTTCTCTGTCAGCAAGAAATTCCATGGGAAGTGGGGTGACAAATGGTGGTTTTCTTTGGGTCAGTTGAGAGTAAAGGGTGCCTCTTTCCTGTCCTGAGAATTACTCAGAATGCTCATCTCTTTCCTCTCTCTGCTGTAGGACTTTTAACTAGTTTTGGGGCATCATCAGCTTCATCCTTTTGTTTGGCCCAAATCTGCCATTTGGCTTTGCTTTTGGTCTCAGCCTTCAGAAGTCCTACTTCAACATCAGTTCTGACCCCTTTGAACTTGAATGTGATCAGTGACTGTGGAATCACATAAGTAATCATTGTTTCTAATCAGATTATCAATGTCAGTAATATGAATTAGGCCTGTCATTGGGATTTGTTGTTAGTATGTGGATATTAACTTTTGAATGTAGGTGAACATTCTACTTGTAGCTGGAGAGGAAAAAAAAAACCCTCCTTAAATCCTTTATATGTTGAAATTCTATCAGTAGTATAAATATACGTTTATATTTATTATTGCTAAAATCTTATCTAATAGGGAATATGCGAATTGACTGTCACACCCTCACAAAGGATGGCAGTGCCCAGAGCCAATAAGGAGGGAATATGCTAATTGACTGCAATGTCCTCAAAGATGGTGGTGCCCACAGCCACAAGATGGTGAGGCCCAGTCCCTTCAGCCCCACCAGGGCAGCAAGCTTGTGGTTCTGGCTGCTCCTCACGCCTGCCTCCAGAGACCCCCAGTCCTCTCAGTCTTCCAGCCACCCAGGTCCAACCTAAGGTGCAGGCAAGACTCGGATGGTGGCTGCCCAGCCGCCCAGGGCCAGCCCGAGGCACAGGCAAGCCGCCGATGGCGGCTGCCCAACCACCCAGGGCCACCTGAGGTTTGCGCTGCTGGTAGTGGCAGCAGCAGAGGTGTGATAGAAGTGTCGCCTTCCCGTGATCGCCTCCTGCCCCTGAGGGCTCCCGGACTATGAAGGGGGCAGGCCGGGCTGAAGGACCCCTCCTCCAGTGAATGAATTTTCACGAGCCAGGCCTCTAGTAAAAAAATAATTGGCTGGACACTTACTTTCAAGAATAATAACTAAGAAATTTCAAATGACTTAATAGAAAAATCAGTGGGCAGACTATTAGGAGAGATTTTTGTTGGCTAGATAATTTAAATAATAATAAAGGTATAAAGATATTAGAAATTTAAAATATGAGTGGAGAAATCATCTTTAAATACATTTGTCTCTTGAAAATACTCAGAACGGCCGAAACCGGTTTGGCTCAGTGGATAGAGTATCGGTCTGCAGACTGAAAGGTCCCAGGTTTGATTCAGGTCAAGGGCATGTACATTGGTTGAGGCACATCCACAGTAGGGGGTGTGCAGGAGGCTGCTGGTCGATGTTTCTCTCTCATCAATGTTTCCAGTTATCTATCCCTCTCCCTTCCTCTCTGTGAAAAATCAATAAAATATATTTTAAAAAAAAAAAGAAAAAAGAAAATACTCAGAACATAGGTTCAAGCAATGTGCAAAGCTTGGGTTTGTGGCATTGCTTGAATGAAAATACATCATCGCTATCAACTTAGTTTTCAAGTACAGAAGTTGAAAAGGTCCAACTCTTTACCATGGTTATGTATCTAAGAGGAAGAGAAATGTAAGGAATGGCTGTCAGCATCATTACCAACAGTATCTTGTTCTGAGCAGCACAAAAATATCAGGTTCCAAAACACTTTTATTACCCCCAAAGGAAATCCCACATCCTTATGTAGTTACTCCTCATTTCCCCTCCTCCCCAAGCCTTTGGCAACCACCAATCTGTTCTCTGTTTCTATGGATTCACCTAGGCTAGATACTCTGTATAAATGGCATCGTACATTTGATCTTTTGTGCCTGACTTCTTTCATTTAGCATAATGTTTTCAATGGTCGTTTACGGTGTAGCATGTTTCAGTGCATCATTCTTTTTTATGGCCAAATAATTATTCCACTCTGTGGGTATTCTTCATTTTGTTTATCTGTTCATCTGTTGATGAACACTTGGGTTGTTTTCATCTTTTGGCTGTTGTCAGTAATGCGGCTATGAACATTTGTGTATGGATAGCCATTTGAATCTCTGCTTTCATTTCTTTTGGACTTCTACCTAGAAGTGGAATAGCTGGATCCTATGGAAATTCTGTGTCAGGAAGTGGGGGCAAAACCAAATATACATCTTATGTCACAGTGCCTTAATGAATATATATATACTCATACATATATCCTATCTAATAAAAGGGTAATATGCAAATTAACCATCACTCCATCACAAATATGATGGTGCCCATAGTCACACAAGATGGCGAGGCCCAATCCTCTCAGCCCCGGTGGAATCCTCCAGTCACAGGGGGGTGACTGCTGAGAGTGGAGTCCCCCAGTCACAGTGTGAGTGGCCTTGCGGAATGCTTGCTTCATTGCCACGGCAACAAGGCAGGCGTTCCACCCTGGCTGTGGAGGGCCTCTGGGCAGTGGGCACAGAGCAACCGGGGGAAGGGAGAGGATGGGGACACTTATGTCGTCGCCCCGGTGACAAGGCAAAGGGTTCTGTGCCTGGCCGCGGATGGGCCTCTGGGCCGTGGAGATCCTCTGGGAAGCAGGCGTGGAGCGGCCAGGCCCCACAGAGAGCTACTGGTGCACAGATTCCAGCACAGGACTACTAGTATGTATATATGTATCAAATGAATGTGTCAGTGAACTAGCTAACTGTTATTGGTGATATTCTGAGAAAAGGAAGGAAAAGAAACATTTTGATAATCATGAATTATACATTATTTTTTATTATCAAAACAATCAAGTTAAGACAGCTACATTGCCAAGCTAGAATAAGGAAGTGTTTAAAAAATTGTTTCCTCTAAAGGAGAGAAATGCAAGTCCATTACCTATTCTGCATGAAATCAGTGTTAAAAGAAAGCACATCTCTGATATAGAGATGAATCAGTGAGTATTGTGCAGTTACCATAACAGAAGGTTGGAATGAAGTACAAGAAGACAGGTCCTACAAAATGTATTCTCCTTGGTGTGCCTTTGGCAATGACATTATTTTATGTAGGAGACTAAAAATGAAAATTCAAACATGATGCATGTCTTTGTAGGAAGTGTCAGACATTTTACACACTGTTGATGTCACACATTACCCTCTCACTTAAAACATATGTGAAGAAAGGGAAGGAGAACAGTAGGTGGATCCAGTGATTATCTGTCACCTCAAATTCTGCCACCCCAAATTCTGCCTCTAGTTTCCGCAACGTAACAGAAACTCATCAGGAATTAGGCACCAAAAAATAAAGGTATAAAGACTAGGAGGCCATCAGAATGGAAATCTGTAGCTGTTAATAGAATTCTGGAGTAAGAATTGCTATTCTGAAGAAGTCATATATACATTCCACTTTTAAAAAATATTCTGGAAAGGTTGCAAAAATGACAGTGCAGTCTGACCTAATGAACTTGATTCCTGAGTTGAAAGCCAGATAAAATCCTGTATCACAAAAAAAAAAAAAGCTGCTGTTTTTTAAGAAGTATCAAAAATGGTAAATCTTAGAGTAAATATAAAAAAAGTGGCAGATCCTTCATTCGTCACAGTGTGGAATAGTGATCTCTATTTATTCTTCACAATAGTTGTTTAGAAATAGTCGATTCTGTGGCCAAAACCATGAAAAGGAAACCCTGCAGGAGGATCCCACAACCTGGTACTCTCCACTTGCATATTTTTAGAGGCTGATGTAGGGGATGGTAAAGGTTTGGGTGTAGGTTACTTTTTGAGTAGCATCCAGACTGCATCTACTTTAATTGGCTGCAAAGCACAGGATGTTAAAAGCTTAAAGGTGACCTTTTCCAGTTTTTAACATCAGTGGTTATATCCAGTCGTAGAAATGTGATGCAATTGGAATGTATTGGGCAGCTTGGCAGTTAGAATGGATAGATTCCAGGGCTGGGCCGGTGAGTTACCTGATTCCATCTGCAGCCCTCCTAGAACTGCTGAATGGGAACCCAGGCCCCTAAGGGGCTCCAGGGGTGGTCCAGGCTCCCTAAGGCCTTTAGGACCAGGGAAGGTATGGGCTGAGTCTATGTCCCCAAGAATCCGGCTTGCTCTCTTGTCCCAGTTATCTGTTGCTAGAACAAAAGACCCAAAATGTAGCAACTTAAAACAATTTTGTTCTGTACGTTCATGGGTCAGCTCTCGCTTGGAGTGTCTCATGCAGTTGCACACATGTGTTAGCAGGCTCTGGAAGAGTCTAAAGTCTTCTCTCCCATGCCTAGTGACTGGGCTTGTATGATTTGAAAGCTGGGACTGGTAGTTCATCTCTCCTCTCCACATGGTTGCTTGGGTTTCATTACAGCAGGGCTGTCTCAGGATAGTCAGACTTTTACCTGAGGGCTGGCATCCTGCACAGCAAGTGGCAAGGGACAAGGAGTGTAAATTGCCAGCCTCTTAAGACCAAGACCTTGAAACTGACCCAGCATCACTTCCACTATTGGATAAGCATCAGAGCTGCCCAAGCACAAGGGGAAGAGACCTAACCTTCAGGTCCTTAGAGACAAAGGCCAAGGAATTTGTAGCCACTTTGATCCTTCACATTCTCCAATCAGGACTCAAGACCCAAAGAGTTTGTTCAGAGTTGGACATTATCCTGGTGAGACTTCATAATGACTTGCTTTGTATTCATAAAGCTCTCTATGCATTAACAAGAAAGCTTGTATATACTGTCTCAATTTTTCCTCCCAATGTCTCTTTAAGAAAGTAGGTTGGATCATAAGGCAACTGAGGTACAGAGGTTAAAGGCCTTACATCACACAGATTCACAGGGCAGAATTGAGACAGAAGTCTGAATCTGTCGACTCTCAGTCCATGTGGAGGGATTCTGGCTGGTTTGTTTGTTTACCCAGGTCTCTCTGCTCTCTGACACATGCAGAGTGGCAGCGGAGGAAATCTGGCCACAGATCTTGGCTGCTGAAGCTCGGGATGCAAGCAGAAGTAATGTGCCTATGACTGCTCTGTTCCATCAGTAAGGACTCTTGAAGCCACTGTATTGGCCTTCACTCTTGGGAAACTCTTTCCGGATTCTCCAGCGGCAACAGCTGGGCAGGATGGCAAAGTCAGCCAGGTCCTTGGAGCCGAAGCGCCAGGTGGCATAGCACCTGTAGGCGCAGTGCCGCAGCTGGTTGTTGGTTGCATTCGCATCCAGCTCCAGCAAGGGCTCCTGGTAGAGCAGGAGGAACTGCAGGGCACGTCTGGACAGGATGAGCCTCCTGAATGGCTCTGAGGCCGTGATGCAGGCGCCTGGCTTCTTCCGACAGCACAGCTCCTCCAGGCATTGTTGACTCTTGCGGAGTTGGGATGGGAGACAATTTCCGCACTGGCACCAGCTCGGGCTGCTGCTGGATCGGGGTGTTGCCTCCTCACTAAGCAGCTGGATCGCCTCTGGTTGCCCAGGAATGGGGGGTGGATCTTGGAGAGACAGGGGCAGCCTGGACAAGTCTGTGAAGTCCATTAAGGGTCTCTGGAAAAGTCAAGTTTCCAAACCTATCAGCAATGACAACCTCTAGAGTTCTAGGTTCTTCAGTTTTATTATTAACTCACAAAAATCACATTTAATATTACATCAATACCGTGTGTTAAACATATGTATCAGGACTGTGATAGTCTTTTACGAGCACGGCCTCATTTAAGCCTTCGAAGAATCCCATGAGTTCTGTGTCCTTATCTCCATTGCACAGATTTAGAAAGTGAAAATCAGAATAGCCAGGCCTCGGTGCAGATATCACCTCTCCAAAAGAGCCTGACCACCCAAACAGGTAACGCCCCTCCCAGGTCCTTCTCTTACTGCACCTGAGATTCTCCATCCTCCCTAGTACTTATTGCCATCCGAAAGGATCTTTTTAATCAGTATGTTTACCAGATGATTCTTCTGCATGAAAGCGGGGTCCCTGTCTGTTTTGTTTATTGTCATATCCCCAATGCCTCGGCCAGTACCCAGCACAAGTAGTCAGTAATTGTTTGTTGACTGAGCTCCTCTCCTTTCCCACCAGGCTCCCTCTACTGGCAAATCCCTTTGTTGTGCTCTAAGAGAAATTGCCATCATTTATAAATGTCTACTCTTTGTGACATACACCTTCATTCACCTGACAAAGAAAGTCTGAGTCAAGTACCTTAAAAGTGAATAAGTTCTTATATATGAATGTTCACAGCAGCACATCCTGGTTGCAGACATTTTAGCCTCCAGAACTTTGAGACAGGCCATTTCTGTTTTTTTTGTTTTTGTTTTGTTTTGTTTTTAAGCTACTTAGTTTGCGGTAATTTATTACAGCAGCCATAGAAAACTAATACGTTAGTGAAGATGTCCAACAGCCTGAACTGCTGAGGAGAGTGTGAATTAGAACACCCACTTAGAGAAGTGTTTAGTAGTAACTCCTAAAGCTGAATGTATGCCCTATGTTTAGGTGCCATATGTTTATCATGGCAGCATCATTGGCACGAACCCCAAAGGGAAACTACTCAAATTTATCCATCAACATGAGGAAGGGTAAATAAACTGCATGTTTATAAAATAGAAATTATACAACGAGAATGAACTATTGCTATATGCAAAGTCATGGATGACTCTCATAAAAATGTTGAGTAAAAGAAGCCAGGTGCTCAGGATTCAAATTTTATAAAATTCTGGAAGAAGTAACCTCCTGAAACTAATATAATTTTGAATGACAACTGTAATTGAAAAGTAAAAACAATATTTTTTAATTCTAGAAGAGGTAAAACTAACCGTTGGAATAAGATGATGGCTTTGGGGGTGGGTAGTGATAGGGTAGAGACATCAACGGGACTTCTGTGAGTGATACTCACTTTTTTCATCTGGGTGCTGGTTGCATGTGTTTACTTCATTAAAATTCATCAAGTATGATCTGTACAAATTTCTATATGTGTTTATATTTAATAATAAGTTTTTTGAGAGAGAGAGAGAGAGAGAGAGAGAGAGAGAGAGAGAGAGAGAGAGAATATTAAATGTTTTAACTTACTGGGATTTCTTTGCCTTCGACATCTTGCAGACTTCTCCCAAGTAGCTGCTTGTCCACCATCCTAATGTGGAATTCATCCACAAAGGACACATATTTTAATGTCTAGGGAAAGAAGGTTAAAAATTTTACTTCTTTTTTTCATATAGAATAATTAAGAACTGCAAACCTGGACTTATCTAAAGCAAATATTAGTCCCATTTAGCAAATAGCAAACTCTTAAACAAGTTAACCAAGAACTCTTGCTAACCAAGAATGAATGATTTCTGAGTCTAAAGGTGAATCCGAACTGGAACCCCATGCACTATGTAAAATTTCTTTATTATGTTTCCTCAATTTAGGCTACTGTAGATTGACTATCTTCAGAAAATTATACTGTTACAATTTAAATTATTTATATTTCCATTACGTTTTATTCTATCTTGGGCCTTTAGTGATTATACTATATCCTATATAATAAAAGCCTAATATGCAAATTGACCAAACAGCAGAACAATCGGTCGCTATCTATGACATGCACTGACCACCAAGTGGCCGACGCTCAATGTAAGAGCTGCCCCCAGCCCACAGACCCCAGGCTAGCCAAGGTGGGTGCCAGTGGGGGCCCCCCAGTCGCCCCGACAGTTGCCGCACAGATCAGCCCTGATTGCCCACCAGGCCTAGGGACCCTACCCGTGCATGAATTTTGTGCACTGGGACTCTAGTATATTTATAAAATTGATTTCAGAGAGGAAGGGAGAAGGAGAGATAGAAATATCAATGATGAAAGAGAATCATCGATTGGCTGCCTCTGAATGCCCCACACTGGAATCAAGCCTGCAACCCAGGCATGTGTCCTGAACAGGAATTGAACCATCACCTCCTGGTTCATAGGTTGACACTCAACCACCGAACCATGCCAGCTGGGCAGTAGTGATTACTTTTAGTTTCAGTGATGAATTTTTTATAGAAAATTGCATATGCATATACAATGGACAGTGAATTGAGCATTCAACAGCTGGAATAGGACTGGAGTGTCCTTGGATGAGGGAAAGACAAAGAAACCCTCTAATATTTTAAATATCCAGAGATTTCTTATTGGTTGGGAGGGAATCAGGGAGTCAAGTGTAGAGGACCTGCTGAGTAAAGTCCAAATTAAACAACCAAAACAGTACAAATGAGCTAAAGTTCCCTTTGACTAGTCCCCATCCCAGGCTTCTTTCCAGAAGGAATCATTATCCCTTTTTGTACGTCCAATGCCTTTTTATATTTTTATATATAAACCCCCACATGTAGAGGTGTATGTGTTTAATACATGTAGAACTATATAAAAAATAAAAAATATATAGAATATATGTGTTTATGCATATCTATACATGTCTAAAATACATAGAGTTAGTTTACGTATTGTTCTATAGTTTGCTTTTTACCTCTCAACAAAATGTCTTGGATATTTTAAATGTGGAGGTTCATTGAAAACAGTAGGGAGGAGTAAGAATCACTATGTCACATGTAATAATGAAAGTCACACAAGATAACATAGAAGTCTATTATTATAACCAAACAATCACTGTATAACCTACAGTGTTCAAAACATAGTGGTTATGAACATAGGTTCTGGAATTAGCTTGCCTAAGTTGCAATTTCAGCTTTACCACTTACTAGTATATGTCTGGGCAAATTATGTAACCCTCCTGTGCCTCAATTTCCTCATCTGTAGAATGGAATAATAGTGTCATCTATCTATGAGGTTGTTGTGCAGACTCAGTGAGTTAATATATATATGGCACATTGAAGTGCTATATAAGTGTTGGCTATTATTTTTACCTACTTCATTCTTTTAAACGGGCACCCGGCATTCCTTGCTATGGATTTAACCTAGTTTCATGCACTGTTCACGGATTGGACATTTGGATAGAAGTTCTTTCTTCAGTGACTTGTGCTGCAGCGGACACCTTACACTATACTCCCTGGGTGCTCATGTAAATGTGTTTAGGTAACTGTGGAGAAGTGGAAATGCCAGGCTGTGCAGTATGTCCCATTTAAATGTTGTTATACACTGCCAGGTTGTTCCCTGAAGTCATTACACGATTGTTTTGGGCTGTACCCATTTAATAAGTCTGATAAAATGGACAAGTCCCCGAATGTAAAATTTCTTCTCCCTCTATCTTGCCTCTCTTTGTTTCTATCCTTCCCTAAGACAAAAGGCTTCATCTGAGAAATGGTGGAGTGGGGTCGTGTCCAGAGGCTTGTTCACCCTAGGATCACACCTGTGGACCTGGCCTTAGTTTTGCACATTTCTCAGTGAGCTAACGGACACCCCAGCATTTTGGTGTCTGTAGACACAGTGAGACTTACCGACTTTGGCTCCACAACGGTCTCGCACTTCTTCTTGTAGTAATACTCATTGACTGCGCAGCCTTGACAGCACTTGCAATAGGGATAAATATGGGATTGACAGGATGTACTCGAGTAAGTGTTGATGAGAAAGTCAATGAACACAGTGGCCTGGGAAGAACCCCAACAAATGCCGTGTTAGTGTAACTTCCTTTTGCCAAAGCATTTTCATGCAGCTTGGGAAAGAGAAAGCCTTACCAAACCAAAGTAGGAGAGGGTTGAGCCAATGTACACGATCAGTGTGATAATGTCAAATTTTCCTCCCTGCAAGCAGAGCAAAAGGTTACATGGCTGAAATTCTGTGCAGTGCTCTTTTCTCTAACATGTCAGCGTTCATTCCAGCAGAGGGGGGATTGATCTGTGATTGATCGTTTATCTGTGATTCTGATAAACGCATCCAGCGTGTTCACGGCAACAGAGACTCAGAGACTGAGAACAGGACTCTCACTCGTCCTGTTTCTATCTTTCAAGATGTGCTTGAAGACATGAATGTTTTAAGCAAAGAAGCACTGGAACCCACACACTGAGAGGAGAACCACTGAAGGTTGTTTCTTCATGCAAGGCGAGGGTTTCAGGAAAGGTTTACCTCAAAGTGGCTTGAATTTGCTTTGGAACCAAAGGGAAGGAATGTCTGAACAAGGTCCTCCCTTAGGTGTCTTGTGGTTCTTATTTTCCATGGGCTTTCTACTCTCTCAGCTATATCTGATTGATTCTCATGCTTCTTAGCACCCTGCTGCATAAACAGTGTGCTGTTGGACAAGGTATTGTGGGTATCTGTTGAGTTTTACATGCCCAGCATCCCCACCTTCCTTCTTCTGGAGACAGCACCCCAGTTTTCCTGTGGAGAACTATCTCTGTCCATTCTCAGTGTAGACGAGGGACAATTCCATAATGTGTTTTCTGTCTGACCTGCGAGCTGGACACTGGCTAGAACAGATTGCTTACCCCAGTCCCCCTCCCTTAGAGACTGACCACAGTCTGTTCATTCTGACGTAAATCAGCACCCCTCCCTGCCTCCTGCTACCTGCTGGTTCCTGGAACGGACTGTCATCCTGACCTCATCAAGCATGTAAAGTAGTTTCCCTGGGAGCTGGCAGCATTCATGTATTAGTACCAGTGACTATTCCTTTTTGCCCTATAGAGTTAGGTGGCTCAGAGGGCCATTTCATCTTGCAACTGCCCACGATGCTCCTTATATAATATGTGTTTCCCTGAATAAACTCTTTTACCAGACAGGAGTGGGCTGCCCCTTTCTTCAGTCTTTCTCTACCTCCAGAGGTAGATTTCCAGTCCCAGAGCCTATCCCTGGGTCTGTGTGTACTAACACTTGCTCCATGTAGCCATGGGAAGGGGCTGGCTCAGAGCTGGTCCAACAGCAGCCATTGAGAGTATGGCATGACCCTAGTCACAGTGATTAGTTGAGGTTGCTAAACTGGTGAGGTATAAGGTGACAGCAAGGGATGATGCTAAAACAGAGGGGTCAGATGTAAGTGATGGAGGGAGGCAGATTCTTGATGATGATGTTTGAGCATCTGGATCCAGCCATGCCTGAAGCCTGTAATGGCTCCTGGACCTTTCATTTATGTGAACTAAAAAACAAAATAAAATAAATTTTAAGGAAGTCTTTTTTTTTCTAAACCACTTTTAAGTTGTTGGATTCTGTACTAACTACTGTACTTTGCAGAAGGATTTATTTCTCCTCTTTTTTTAAGCATCAGAAAATTTTTAAAGTTGAATATTATATAATATATTTTATATATTTTTCTCCCTATCTCCCTCTTGTACTAAACAGATGACTGTTCATGGACAGGACCCCAAAGACATTTTCCCTCCTCTCTTATCCCACAAGTGAGATGCACAGTGCCAGCTAATGACTACCATCAAGACATTCATCTCTTGGGGCACTACAGCGATCATTAGAACATGGTCTAGGAATGCCAGTGCCAGTGCCTGGGGCCCAGTGCCTGGGGCAGATACTTACGTCGCCAAAAACCAGGATGTCAAAACGGATCCCAAAGACTTTTATTAGAGTTCGTTTTTCAACATTGTTTTCCTGATAGTACTTGGCGTATCTGTAGGAGGAAAAGGATCCCGCTTATAAAAGATCTATCTGAAAGTGCCGGTACTTTATGAAAAGAAAAAACAAAACAACAGCTGGTCTAGTCTTCCCTATCCATCTTCTAGCTTCGTGGTGGTTGGCAAAGGGAACACAATCCAAACCCACGAATCGCTTCCCCACGTCACCTCCTCTGCTTCCACTGCCCCTGGTATCACAGAGTGGTGAAAAGTCTGCTAATTTTGTTTAAGATGAAAAGGAACAACTTTTAACCAACAACATAGGATAAGCAAAAAGCAGAGATATTAAAACAAAAACACACAGAACCTTAAAGCTATCTGATTATTCCTTAAGAGGGAAAAATAGGTTTTCTAGAGCATAGTGTTGGGGGTGAATCTTAGATACTAATCCCTGGGCTGGGGACAGGCACCTCAGCAATCTGTTCTAACCCTCTTGTCTTCGATTCTGTAGGTGTCTATTTGGCAGCGTTATCACAGGGCCAAACTAACAGCTGAAGTTGTTTACATCTCCCCTGCAGTCCAGCTTTTACAAGTGCATGAAAACCATGTTGGAAACTCTCCAGCCAATCCTGACCTCATATCCCCCACCACCCTTTTTGGCCCAATTCTCACACATTCACCCAATATTTTTGCTGCCTTCCATCACCCAGGGCCAAGTACCAGACAACCAGAGACCCCTGGGCCCTAGAGCCCACATTACTCAGACTAGTCAGTTCTAAGCTGTTCCCCAGCCCTGCCTTGTCTTTCCCAGGACAAACACAATAAAGGTCCTGGGCCCTGCTTTCCCCTCCCTGTTCCTTCCTGACCAAACCTGGTGCTCCCTCCTGTGGCCGTGAGTGGCATAGCATGCCTCCTCCTTTTTGGAAATGAAGTAATCAAATAATTTCAATGGCATTCACCTCTCCTTGTCATCACGTCTTGTAAATTAAGACCCAGTTGCAAATCACAGTCACCCCAAATATGCATTTCTCACCAGTGCCATAGTCAGGAAAAGGGATGTGTTTTATTTTTCAGGAACAATTAGGGAGGCGTAAACCTCAGGCCTCAAGAAACTTTTCAATCTGTGTCGTCGCCCCCCCCCTCTCCCCCCCCCCTTCTGCCTTTCAGGGGTTGTTTTAGGTAACAGTATATGCTTCCTTTCTGAGTTACTCATTCACAATCTATTTACGGTGTGTGGGGAGAAAAGACAACAGAAGACAGGTTCTCTGCCAGAATACAGTATAGAACATCTGAAACTTTGGGGGTGTTTTTTTTAACTCTCAAAATCTGACATTGAGATCGGTTAGGTATTTTTAGGTACTTTAATGTGTTTCCAGCCAGAGGGGTTTCAGTATCTCTGGTTGTTCTCATTCCGTGGCGGTTTTCTTCTCCTGCTTTATCGAGTGGCTTGTGTTGTAGCACACAAAGCAAGCATGCATCACCACTCTGTGCCCTGCGGTTGCATTGTCCCTCTATGCAAGTTGGTTTGACTGGGAAGGTTAATATCCTACAATATAAATACTTGAATTTCTGCTTCCAAGGTCTTGAGAGAATGATTCTCTAACTGAGGGCAAGAATCATTTGGGAAGTGTGTTCAAAGGCAGATTCCTGGGCCTCATGCCCAAAGGATGGTTTCAGAAGGTCTGAGATGTTTCTAGGAATCTCTGTTTTCAGGAGGTTCTGGGAAATAGTAGGCCCTGGCCAAGGATGTCTTTTTTAAAATATATTTTATTGATTTTAGAGAGAAAGGAAAGGAGAAAAATAGAGAGAGAAACATCAATGAGAGAGAAACATCAATTGGCTGTCTCCTACAGGCCCCCTACTGGCAATTGAACTGGTGACCTCTTGGTTCATGGGTTGACCCTCAGTCACTGAGCCACACTGGCCAGCCACACGGATGTTTTTTGCACACTGTAATGGGTTGAACATTCTCACCCAGAAAGATACATAGCCCCTGTACCTCTGAAGTGGAGTCTGCAGATGTAATTAAGGACCTCAAGATGTGATCAGCCTGGACTTAGTGTGGCCCTAAATCCAATGACAAGAGAAAGGAGAGGGAGAGTTGAAACAAACACAGAGGAGAAGGCCAATCCCACGGAGGCAGGTATTGCAATGATGCAACCATAGGTCAAGGAATGCCTAGAGCCAGCAGACGCTGGAAGAGTCAATAAAGGACCCTCCCCTGGAGACTTCTTAGTGAGTTTGTCTCTCCTAACACCTTGATTTGGGGCTTCTGGCTTCCAGAACTGGGAGAGAATACATTTCCGTTGTTAAAGCCACCAGGTTTGTTGTCATGTGTTGCAGCAGGCCCAGGAACTAAAACACACACACACCTATTCTCAATGAGAGAAGTATCCGACGTTCAGTGTACGTCTGCCCTAGCTACACGTCCTGAACATCAGCTCACCTAGGACTTTTGCCATGTACATCTTTTGGTAAAAGACAAAAATTCTGAAATGTTATCAACCTCTTCAAATTCCTATGTTTTAGAAAGTTACATATTTTTTCATCTACCTCCTATACCAGTAACCTGGAATTGCCTCCTCTTTTGTGTGGCTGTTTGAAAAGAACTTAAACATTACCCATCAGATCTGGACAGTTTATTTCTGGCCAGAGATTTCTTCTGATGCTCATTCCAGACAACAAATGTTTTAACACTGTGTTCTAAAATAATATTAATATTATAAGAGTCTCAGTTCTTCAGAAAGCTCAGATCACTCCAGGAGCTAATGTTCTTAGGCTTAGCTGAGTGACTGGAAGGACATTTGCTAACATCTGGTTGGTACATTGCTAAGGAAACAGCCTGTGAGGGCAGCGGGGGGGGGGGGGGGGGGCGCGGGGGGACGGACCACTGATCCCATCCTCTCTTCTTGCTAATGGCCACAAGCCTATTCAGTAGAGCAGCAGGGGATGATCAAAACGTTACCTAAGCGCAGAAATGGTCAATAAAACATTAAAAAAAAATGTTCTTAGCAGAAGAACTTCACGATGGAGCCTGAGTCAATATCAGAAGCCCACCACCCTCACCCCAAAACACAAAGAAATGCAAGATAAAGTCATTTTAAAGTCCTATAAATATATTGCTGAGCTCAAAACAAAGAATGGCATTTTCTAGGTGCTAAAGATAAAAGTTGGGGCTGAAGCCATGAGACCCCTAGAGGTACCAGGACCAGATCTGTATCTGCCAGGCCTCTAGGGAGCCGAGGGGAGCCAGTCTGATCTCAAGCACTGTTACCTGAAGTTATAGCCAGGGTACAAAGACTCATTGGTTGTCTTGTCGTCAAGGCGCCGGAAACTGTATTTTGGACGGCAGCGATGGAACCAACTGTCCAGGTTGCAGTCCCAGTAGATCTCAATGCCCATGATTCCCCCCTGAGGAAGACAACAAGAAGCTATCTCTAAGTCCTGCTGGGACATCTCCCTGCCGAGCGATGATCACTGAAGGAAAGGACTTTCTTGCTTCTTCAGCCACCCCATTCTCAATTCAAGGTGACCGTTTTCTCTTGTACTTCTTCCTTTCTACAAACATACTAGTATTTTGAGCACTGACCCTCATGTTTCATTGAATCTTACTTCACTGAATCTTAAGACACTATTGCTCAATAAGGATATGTGCCTGCAACCAAGGTACATGCCCTTGTCCGGAATCGAACCCGGGACCCTTCAGTCCCCAAGCTGACGCTCTATCCATTGAGCCAAACCAGTTTTGACAATGGATGGATTTACTAAATGCTCAATAAAGGGAACCATATTATTAAGACCCAGTGGCTCAGCACCTTGGCCATTTGACATCTTCCATTCTCCTGACACAACTTCCCCCACAAACCTCATGGTACAAAGGCACCACCAACCTTAATTGCCACTTCTGAAAAATCTTCTCCTGTTTCTCGGAAGATATCTCCTAGTCGGAAAATAGGACACTGTGGATTCTGAGTCTTGTGAAAGGTGCAACTGATATTTAAATCTGGCAAGATGTTTCTCCTGCACATAATGAAAAGCAAACAAATACCTCCATTGAAAGCATGCATATGAATGAGCCAGTGTGGTGACTGGGCTCCATGAGGGCCCCCAGTGGTCCCCACCTCTGTGTATTTATAACCCTGTGTAGTCATGGTAGCAGGATTGGTCTGTGACCAGTAGCATATGGCAGAAGTGATGGTGTGTCACTTCCAAGGTTAGGTTATAAAAGACGGCGACTTCCATCTTGGTTACTGTCTTGCTTACTTTCCCTCTGTCTCTCTTGGATCATTTGCTCTGGGGAAAGCCGGTGGCTGTGTCCTAAGAACTCTCAGGCAGTGCCAGGGGAAGGCCCACCCACATGCTGGGGAACTGAGCCCTCCTGCCAACAACCTCATGAGTGAGCTTGGATTCTCCAGTCCCAGTCAAGCCTGGAGTGACTCCAGCCTCATTGACAGCTCAGCCTGAGAGGCCCCAAGCCAGAACCGCCCAGGCAAGTCTTTCCCAGATTCCCAGTCCACAGAAATTGGTAATAGATGTTTGTTGTTTTAAGCTTCTAACTCTGAGTAATTTGTCGCACAGCAGTAGATAACAATATGACCAGACACTCTGGGCACTTACGTGGTGTAATTGTGGCCAGGGAAGTCGATGTTATTCTTGATGAGCACAGTGAAGTTTTCAGCACTGTTCAAGAGCGCAGGCCTGAGTGAGAGACATGCCACAATGGAGATCAATTGTGGGACAGAGGGAGGCAGGGACAGAGGGAGGCTGTGGGCCAGTGGGACCAGCGCTTCCGGTCTCTTGCTTGGGTCATTGCAATGAGTAAAGAGAAATGCAATCTAGTTAGCAAAACGTTCTAAAAGTCTCCAGCTTCTCCAGTAAGAATTTCTTCCTTCTTATTGGGAGATGAGACCCCATGGCAGTTTTCACAGTCTGATATAATTATATGTTTAGGTATGTGCCATGGTGTGCTGATAAAGCAACGCACTCTTCAGGAAAAAACAACAAAAAGCTCTGATATGTAACATTTACTGATTATTGTGCTATAATACTCCCACCATGTCTGATTTCAGGCTACCAATGGGACATCATTGAACTTGGAGTTTGGAAGGGATGTGCATAATTGGCTCAGACAAGGTACAAGCCAACTCCATCATACCCCCTGAAATCTTTCCTAAAAGACTGGTGTTCCTGGAGGGCTGGGACCATAATTTTCTTATCTTGACTTCCCCGTCCTTTAGCACAGGGCCACACACGTAGTTGATTCTGTCAGTCATTCTTGTAGAGGAATACTGCATGAGTTAGAGGAGCCCAAATTCTAGACTGCAGGAAGGTCTACACACCATCCTTCTATCTATTTATTTGACAAGTAATTATTGGACTGAGCATGAGACTGGGTGTTGGGGATATAGTGATAAATAAGATAGTTAAGGTTTTTGTATTTATGCAGTTAAAGATAGAGAGAACTGGCTGTGGAATAAAAAGGTGCAGCTGGGCCCTAGCTGGTTTGGCTTAGTGGATAGAGTGCCAGCCTGCAGACTAAAGGGTCCGGAGTTTGATTCCAGTCAAGGGCACCATACCTTGGTTGCAGGCTCCTCCTCTGCCCGGGCCCTGGTCACAGTGTGTGTTTGTGGGAGGCAACCAATCAATATGTTTCTCTCACAACGATATTTCTCTCTGTCTTTCTCTCTCTCTTCCACTCTCTCTAAAAATCAATGGAAAAATATCCTTGGGTGAGGAGTAAAAAAAAAGTACAGCTGGTACACTGTTACCTGCATGCCTAAGTAGTCGGAAGATATATATATATATGAGGTAGTATCAGGAAAGGATGGAGAGAATTGGAAGAGGGCACCAAGAAAAATTGGCTTTTTATTCCAGGATTTGCAGAGCCCAACTTTGGCTTTGTTTGGGACTAGAGGCCCAATGCATGAAAATTCAGCCCAGCCTGCCCCCTCTCACAGTCTGGGAGCCCTCAGGGGCAGCAGGCGACCCGGCAATCAGGGAAAGGTGATGCCCCCATCACACCTCTGCTGCTGCCACTGCTGGCAGCCCACGCCTTGGCTGGCCCCGGTTACCTGAGCCTGAGGTGGCCCTGGGCAGCTGGGAAGCTGCCATCCGAGGCTTGCCTGTGCCTCGGACTGGCCCTAGTGGTTGGGCCACCAACATCCGAGGCTTGCTTGTGCCTTGGGCATCTGCTGGGCAGTTGCCATCTGAGGCTTACCTGCTCCTCAGGCCGGCCATGAGTGGCTTGAGATTGAGGGAAGGTCTGGCTGCACCATGTGCCTGCTTCCCCCCTGGCTGGGCTGAAAAGACTAGAGGACTCTGGCAGGGCTGAGGGGACTGGGCACTGCCATCTGTGGTTATGGGCGCTGCTATCTTTGTGATGGCATGATGATCAATTTGCATATTCCCTCTTTATTAGGTAGGATATATTAATAGTTATAGAGAACAGTCTAATTTTTGCCTGTTCAGCATCCATTTCCCCTTTGTCAGTAACCTTTCAATTCTCTCCCTTTGGGGAAGCCAGGTCTCTTCCACTCTCAGCTCAGAGGGCTGGGTGGGATGAGTCCATCCTCCTCATCCCTACAGCTCCTGGAGTGTGCAAGTGACCCAGAGCTGCCAGACAGTATAATCCAATCTCCTTGGACACAGTGATAGGTTCAGACTGTCATGTGACTTGGGCCAATGAGAACATTCCAGGGCTTTTGTAGGAACTATTGGGGTGGGGGATGGTAGAAGTAATTTTCTTTTGAAGTATTAGTCATAAGGAGAGTAAAAACCTGGAGATCCCCCACACCACAGCGTGAAGAGAGCTAAAATGGAAGAAAGAATAACCTCCGGGGAGGAAGAGAGAGAATCTTGATGACATCATTTGAAGCCTGTAACAAGTTTTACTTGAAGCCATACTTCTGGACTTCTCATGGTCAGGAGTCAAAAACACAGCAAAAAAGTAACACTCTTTTTCTGAAGCCAGTTTAAATTGTGTATCTGTCACTTGCACAAAAGAAAACCTTATTTATGACAAATGCCTGCAATGTGCTGGATCATATGCCTTTAGAACATTCTAGATCTCATGCTTCCTAGGCAACACTCTATTTAGAATCAGAGGACTATATGATCCTAAAACTTTAAGGATCAAAGCCCTTTATTCCTCTCTCATGATACTTAACAGTTTTCTACCTTGAATTACAACTCTGCAACACATCTATCTCTTCTATTAGATTGCAAGAGCCTTATCTGAGTCATTTTGTATTTTACAAAACATTTAGCACAGCCTCACCTCACCAGTGTTGCTCAGTGGTTGAGCATCTACCTATGAACCAGGAGGTCATGGTTTGATTTTCAGATTGAGGGCTCAATCTCCAGTGTGGGGTGTGCTGGAGGCAGCTGATTAATGATTCTCTCTCATCATTGATATTTCTATCTTACCCTCTCTCTTTTCTCTCTGAAATCAATAAAAATATATTTGGGGGGAAATTTAGCACAGCCTCTTGTATATAGTTACATATGAAATGAATATCTAACAACTACTACATGGTCATAGATGTGTTGAAGGAATGAATGATTACATGAATCATTTTAGTCATTCTAGAACCTATGCTTCTATGACATATGAGGAAACAAGTTCAGGAACTTGCTTGCCCAAGGTCATGTAGAATTGCAGCAGGAGCTTGGAGATGCACGGTATTTATTTGGTGAATGAATTGGTGGCAGATCCAGGACTAAAAACCACGGATAACCAAGAGGCCCCTTGCCTTGAACCGGGATGACCTGGCTGTAGGTTAATGTTCCGGAGCAATTCCTTCTTTGATAATGAATCTTCCTTGACCTAGAAATGAACCTGAGTGGTGCCATTAACTGATTGAGGGTAAGACAGGCCGACACTTACCGGGGGGGCTCTTCCGATGCCTCGGTGGGACACCAGGCAGAGACTTCACAGGTCCTGATTTTCTGATTATACACTACACACCTTCCGGTCTGGATTCCTGCGGGGTTAATGGTCACAGAAGCACATGTGTGAAAGAACCATGGGAGGAAACTCTCAATCCAAGCAAGTATCAGTTTCAGCTCAAGCAGTTTCAGTTTCCATGAAACCACAAGCTTATAAAGCTGACCAAGCAACACATCGAACGGTAGAGAGAACATGGAAAGACGATGGATGCTGTTGGCTTGTTTGACTTCTTTGAAAGAAAGTTGTCCGAGAGGGAAGCCTGACAGGGTGTATTCTCTCAACTGGGAAAATGGACTAGAACTTGGTTTCTTATTTGGCATGTGAGTCCCTCGAGGAGTGTATAGCATGCGTCAGGGATGTGCAAAGTCACAGAATAAACATGGCACATCTTGCCCTAACCAGGTTGGCTCAGTGAATGGAGCATCAGCCTGCGGACTGAAGGGTCCCAGGTTCAATTCCGGTCAAGGGCATGTACCTTGGTTGTGGGCACATCTCAGTTGGGGGTGTGCAGGAGGCAGCTGATTGATGTTTCTCATCAATGTTTCTAACTCTCTATCCCTCCCCCTCCCTCTCTGTAAAAATTCAATAAAATATATTAAACAAAAATGGCACATCTTGCCTTGGTCGGTGGTTCAGTGGTTAGAGCATCAGCCAGTGCACTAAAGGGTTGTGGGTTCGATTCCCAGTCAAGGGCACATACCTGGCTTGTAGGTTTAATTCCCAGCCCTGGTCCAGGTGCGTTCAGAGGGCAACTGATTGATGTGTCTCTCTCTCATATTGATGTTTCTTTCTCTCTCCCTCTGTCCCTCCCTGACTCCCTTCCACTTTCTAAAAGTCAATGGAAAAATATCCTCAGATGAGGATTCAAAACAAAATAACAACAATAACAAAAACCCCATGGCACAGCTTCCTGGAGCACCAGGGTCAGTTAAAGATTCCTGAGGGCAGAGTTAAATAGCAAGTAATGTTAAAATGAGCTCTATACCAACTCAGACACACATGTATCATGAAATAATAATGCAACATTCATAGGCCCTTAGTGTGTGTTTTATAACCACTGATATATATATATATATATATATATATATATATATATATATATTTTTTTTTTTTTTTTTTTTTTACAGAGGCAGGGAGAGGAAGAGAGAGTTAGAAATATTGATGAGAGAAAAACATCAATCAGCTGCCTCCTGCACACCTCCCACTGGGGATGTGTCCGAAACCAAGGTAATGCCCTTGACTGAAATTGAACCTGGGACCCTTGAGTCCACAGGCCAATGCTCTATGCACTGAGCCAAACCGGTTAGGGCTCTTTTATTCTTTTATGTTTGATTCCGGTCAAGGGCACATGCCTGGGTTGAGGCTCGATCCCCAGTATCTAGTGCCCCTTTGTCATGTGCCTTTTCAGTTAAAACAGGAAACATGGAGCCTGGCCTACATAGCTCAGTGGTTAAGCATTGACCTATGGAGCATTGACCTATGACCAGGAGGTCAGGGTTGGATTCTTAGTCAGAGCACAAGCTTCGGTTATGAGTTTAATCCCCAGTGTGGGGCGTGCAGGAGGCAGCGGATCAATGATTTCTCTCATCATTGATGTTTCTATCTCTCTCTTCCTCTCAGAAATCAATTAAAATATATATTCAAAACAAAACAAAATAGAAGGAAATTCTTCAGGTTAATTCGTGTATGGTCCCGAGGTGTCATAGTGGTACAAGTTCAAGCTCCTCAACCTTTGTGGAAATTCAAGACAGAAAGCTCAGAATACTCAGATGGTGCTATGAAAGCCATTTGATTTTCCCATCAGGTGAACCCTGAAGGTGCTAATTTTGCAAGGTTTTTAAGAGCTCCCCTCCTCCCTGGGGAATTAACGGCACATTCACATCAACAGCTGATCCTATGAGAACACAGCAAAGGCACGGAGCAGACATAGACCCACTCATGGTCTGCTGAGGGTGGAAGCAGCTGAGAGCCAGAGTTAAAGATCTCAACTTTAGAACTCTGCGAAAGTCACCAGATGCCAGACCATTCATCCCCACGGTCCCCAAAAGAGACAGAACGTACCTTTGCTCTGCGGGTCCAACCATCCCTTTTTACAACCCCTGTCAGAGGAACAGCGTGTCCTTCGGGTAGGGTACTGCCAAGAGAAGGACAAGGAAACGAGTGAGTATCCAGTGCCCCTAAAATATGGAAAAACAGCTGTCCTGTGTCTGCACAAAAACTTGTACACAGATGGACACAGCAAGTCATAATAGCCAAAAAAAAAAAAAGTGGAAACAAACTAAATATTCATCAACTAATGAGTGGACAGATAAAACGTAGCACATTTAGCCCTAGCTGGTTTGGCTCAGTAGATAGAGCATTGGTTTGCGGACTGAAGGATCCCAGATTCGATTCTGGTCAAGGGCACATGCCCAGGTTGAGGCTCGATCCCCAGTGGGCAGTGCAGGAGGCAGCCAATCAATGAATCTATCTCATCATTGAGCCCATAAACCTGGAGATGTTTCTATCTCTCTCACTTCCTCCCTTCCTCTCTGAAATCAATAAAAATATTTTTTAAAAAATAAAATGTAGCTAGCACCGGTTTGGTTCAGTGGATAAAAAATAAAATGTAGCACATTTGTACAGTGGAATATTATTCAACCACAAAAAATAATGAAGTGCTATTGGCTCATGCTACAACATTGGAAAACTTTGAAAACACTGTAGTAAGTGAAAGACGTTAGACACAAAAGACCACACATTGTAGGATTCATTTATGTAAAATACCCAGAATAGGCAAATCCATAGAGACAAAAAGCAGATCAGTGGTTGCCAGGGGCTGGGGAAGGGGGTATGGGGAGAGTCTGCTAATGGATATGAGGTGTCTTTTTAGGGTGATGAAAATGTTCTGAAATGGTGATAGTTGCACAATGTTGTGAATGTACTAAACCACTGAATTGTATACTTTAAAATGGTGGGTTTTTTTTGCCGAAACCGGTTTGGCTCAGTGGATAGAGCGTTGGTCTGCGAACTCAGGGGTCCCAGGTTCTGGTCAAGGGCATGTACATTGGTTTCGGGCACATTCCCGGTTGGGGTTGTGCAAAAAGCAACTGGTCGATGTATCTCTCTCATCGATATTTCTAGCTCTCTATCCTTCTCCCTTCCTCTCTGTGAAAAAATCAATAAAATATGTTAATAAATAAATAAATAAATAAATAAAATGGCGGTTTTTGCCTGGCCGGGATGGCTCAGTTGTTGAGCATCAATCTATGAACCAGGAGGTCATGGTTGGATTCCCGGTCAGGGCATATGCCTGGGTTATGGGCTCAATCCTCAGTGTGGGGCATGCAGGAAGTAGCCACTCAATTGATGGTTTTTTCTCTCTCTCCCTCTCCCTTCCTCTCTGAAATCAATAAAAATATATTTAAAAAATAAAATAAAATGGTGGGTTTTGTGGTATATGAATTATATCTCAATAAAAACTAAAAAATATGGGGGAGATAATAGATCAACCGAAGGACTTGTATACATGCATATAAGTACAACCAATGGACACATAACTCGGGGGAGGGAGGGTATATATAGGAGAGGGGGCAATGGTAAGATATGTACACAGATAATAATTTAATTTTAATAAATAAATAAATAAATAAATAAATAAATAAGGAAAGCAAAGCTGCAACCTTCGCTGATCTGGAACCATCTTGAGTGTTATATGACAGAGAAATAAAGATGTATTCTTTTTTTTTTTTTTAATATATTTTATTGATTTTGTACAGAGAGGAAGGGAGAGAGATAGAGAGTTAGAAACATCGATGAAAGAGAATCATCGACCAGCTGCCTCTTGCACATCCCCTACTGGGGATATGCCCGCAACCAAGGTACATGCCCTTGACCAGAATTGAACCCAGGACCCTTCAGTCCCCAAGCTGACGCTCTATCCATTGAGCCAAACCGGTTTCGGCTAAAGATGTATTCTGATGGAAAAACAAAACAAAAACAAAACAAAGCTAAAAATAAATAAAAGTCTAAAACGGGGAAGTCAGGGCAGCCTGGGGCCAATGGCAGGGACAGCCCTCAGTGTGCAGAGCCAGAGGCCTGGTCCAACCAGCTCTGTGGCTGCAAAACTGAATGAAGCAAATTAAGGCTCAGCAGTAAATGTGGAAATAAGGGGCGCCAGCCGGCCCTGTCTCCTGGCCTGAGAAAACGAGGTCTCTGGACTGATAACGGAGGACAGAAGGAAAAGAGAAATGTGATGACTTGGCTTCTGTATTCAACTTCCCATTTCCTCGGGAGCAGGTTCACTAGCCAGTCTTAGGGAGAGCAGGATGTGACACAGCCGCTAAGAAAATCGCCGCTGCTCATTATCTCCTGTGCAGTGCGGGGCTTTTAGGGAGATTCAGCAGGACCTCTGCACCAGTGTCTAGCGGCATGACACTGGTCGAGTCACTGCACCTCTCTCAGCCTCAGTTTCCTCCTCTGTAAAAGGGGGGTGAACAGGTCTGCCTGAAGTGGTTGCTGTGAAGATGAGATGAGCATTATTGATACAGATCCAGGGAATGTTCACCTGGTTCCAGGTTTAGGTGGACACGACGGCGAAGACTGTCATAGGAGAGAGCACATCTACCCCGAGCTCTCAGACACTCAGACCTTGTCACCTGTGTGGGCTGATGAGCAAGATCCACAGGCAAGGCTGGTCCTCCCACAGACAGGAGACCTGCTCCATAGCATCCCATGCTGCGCCCCTAGGTGCTGGGATGGTCCCTGGTAAAGCACAGGCATTACCTGAGTGGGCAATGGCAGGAGGGTGCAAGTAACATGTAATATCTGGTAACACATTGTTCTAGATAAACTTACCAGAATAGCTAGTTATACTCTTAAAGAACAGAGGGCAGGACTGGGAAGGGGCAGAATAGGACAAATATATATATATATATATATATATATATATATATATATATATATATATATATATTAATGCATAAGAATTTTTTTTGGTTTTTAATCATTATAATGTAATGCATAGAATATAGCCATGTATCAGTGAATACTTTTTTTCCAATTTTTAAAAATATTTATTTTTATTTTTTTTACAGAGAAGAAGAGTGAGGGATAGAGAGTTAGAAACATTGATGAGAATCATCAATCAGCTGCCTCTTGCACACCCCCTGCTGTGGATGTGCTTGCAACCAAGGTACATGCCCTTGACTGGAATCGAACCTGGGACTTTTCAGTCCGCAGGCCGATGCTCTATCCACTGAACCAAACCAGTTTTGGCTCAATTTTTTTTTTTAATTACTTTTTTTAAAATCCTCACTTGAGGATATTTTTCTATTGATTTTTGGAGAGAGTGGGAAAGACAGAAATATCGATGTGAGAGAAACACATCGATTGGTTGCCTCCTGCAACAGAGGTACATGCCCTTGACCAGAATGGAACCCGGGACTCTTTGGTCTGCAGACCAACGCTCTATCCACTGAGCTGAACCAGCAAAGGCAGGACAAATACATTTTGATAGGGAAGAAAATTTTCCAGAAAGAGGTAGGGGAAGGTCAAGGTCTGGAGAGGGCAAAGTCAAGTTGGAAAAGACTGCATGGGTGGTGCTGGTGGGGAGACAGGTAGCATTTATCTGATGCAGACTGAAAGGCTAGGAAGGGGGATGATAACAAACAAGAAAAAAGAAGTACGGGGACAAGGCAAAGGTGAGCTGTGTGACAATGTTCACAGACAGACAGTTCCCAGTGATTCTTAGTAGGGAAAGCTGTCTCAGAGAACACCTGAGTTCTAAGCAGCACTCTGCTAGCAGCAAGCTGGGCGACCTAGGGGAGGGCACTTAACCTCTCTGATCAGAGTCTGACCTGTAAAATGGGGATGGGAATGCCATTACCCTCCGAAATTTGTGAGGCTCCACTGAAATGTGAAATGCCGCACAAATGCCAAAGGTCAGTGTGGTCAGGAGCCTTGCGGGAGGGAGCGACAGAGGAAGCTGGCCTCTGGCCAGCACAGGTGCCTGGTCCCTGAGCTGGAGACGGGATGGGCAAACATGGGCGGCTCCAGAGAGGGAGAACTGCAGTGTCTTCCGACTGCCCAGACCCACACTCAACAAAGGAGACTCAGGAATGTTTGCCAGCTGGAAGACATATCAGATCTCAATTCCCACGTTCCCCCGCCCTTTCTCTTGCCTGTGTCTCCTCCAGAACTCTTTTCGCCAGTCTAACTGCTCTGGGTCCTTCCTTACCTCTGGACACAACCCCCGCACCTGGCCCTTTGTCTTGAGAAAGTTTGTCATCACAAAGAAGGAATTCCCCTGCGGAGAAAAGGAGAGAAGTTCAATGCAAAGTCTTTGAGAACAGAACTGTTTAATCTTAATTATCCAGCTTGCTAAGTGCCTGTGGGAGAACCCTTCCACTCTGCTAAACTTCAGTGTGGAAATCAGGGGCAGGGAGCAAGCCTGGAACTACACGGAGGGCTTAATATCAAAGCCGGATGAGCTGCCCTGCTGAGCCGGGAGAGAGCAGAGGCACATGGAAACTGATTGAGGATTCCTTTTCCATCCCAGCTTCCCAGGAAAAAACCATTAAATTGAAACTCAAGAGGCCTGGGGAGGCAGAACTGGGGGCATTTGGTGGCTTCATCAGAGTGCTGTTCAGATTATCTAGGACTTTAATAAAAGGGCAATAGGGCATGCCACCACCTGGGAAATAGCAGGAGAATCTAATGACCCACTATTAGCAACAAACAGATAGCAGCTTAGGTTTTATGGTTTTGCAAAGCTGTCCAGCTCCCAGAGGCCCTTTTGTCTCTCCCAACCCCCATCGTTCTTGAGTCACCTTTGACTTCTCCATTTTGATAATTCTAATTTCACTTTCTTTTCTCATTTAGGCAGCTGGATGCCCCTTCTGTATGGTTCACACCCTTTCTTTGTTTGTCCTTTGTATCCTTCCTTAAACCCCCAAGAATGTTTTCCTGGAGACATGTTGTTGACAAAGTGCCACACAAACAATACAGAAGGGCTGGTCCTCTCCAGGCAGGGAGTTCTTTGTCCTTCTCAATCTAGGCAGACCTTGCTGACTCCCTGGCCCTGCTCCTAAAGAGCAGTGTGCAACTCAAAGTGTGAGTGAATCCAGTTGTGTTTTAATGCACCAGGACACACAGCTATTTTAAGAAGCCCTGGAGGACTTGATAAAGCAAAGAATCATCTCCTTTGAGCTGTTAGATCTGACCCAGTTCTGCAATTTTTAGGTTTTCTCCGTTGGTATTTTCACAGAGCTTTTTAAATAGAGCCAGCCTTTTTCTGGAGTAAGGCTCTAGGTCCCAGGGCTGGCGGCAGGGGCAAGGGCATGAGGCCCCGGTGACGGTGAGCAGGGATTCGTCCTGGGAGGATGCTGACCGGTGCTCACCTGCAAAGGGAAGGTGTGATCTGCCGGGTCGAAGACTCTGAGCACTTCCTCCTTCTTTCCATTCTCCAGAATCTCCTCTCTCACCTCCGCTGTGCCTTTCACCTTGGTGTGCACAGAGCTGATGAGAGACTCTTTCCGCTGATACAGCTTGTCACACACCAGAGCAAAGCTGAGTGGGGGACACAGAAAAGCATCGGTGGTTTTTTCAGGGAGGCCCAATGCCGTGGGTTTGGATGGAGGCTGCCTCCATTCCAATCCTAGCTTTGCTAGGGAACTTTGGGATAACGACTTGCCTTGTCTGCGATTCATTTTCCTCATGTATGAGATGGGAAGAATGGTTATACCTACCTCATAGGTGTTAGGTCTGATCAAATAATCGAATGGATATTCCCTCCCCTGGGGAACTGACCTTTAGATCACAATCAACATTCCTTTTTGCTTAGATCACATTCCATTTGCAGAGACCAGTAACTTTCCCCTCCAGATTTGCCCAGGATCTGGACCTGCCCAAAGAATTCACTGCTTAAAAAGCCTAAAGTCCTTTAAAATCTTTGACTCCCCACCCCTGGGTGCTGGCGCTGTTTTGGGGGTTAGCCATCTGGTTCCTAGGTGACCTAATAAATTCATAATTCCTTACTCCTTTCAACCTCATGCGTTCCTCCTTCAGCTACCCTAACAGAGGGGTTGTTGATGAATTATGCGTGCAAATTCCACACAGTGAGCGCTGGCTACATGGAAACTATCAGCCCAGTGCCAACCTCTAATATTGTCTAATATAGACCCTAATTTACAGGACAGCTTCTTAAATATCAGAGTTCACCTGGCATTAATTCGCCAGCTTTGTTCTGGGGCTCAGAAACCCATCGGTATCTATCTAAGGGTGTGTCCAGCAGGTCAGCCACCTGTTTTCTAGAAAGACACACCCGTTTTATAAATAATATTGATAATACGCGCTACCCTTTGTTGAGCACTTCAGATGTGCTGAGAGCTCTACACACATCATTTCCTTCCTTCCTCACACCAATAGGAGATATTGTTGTCATCATCGCCCTCTGCAGATGAGAGAATGGGCTCAGAGAGGTGAAGGAACTTGCCCACAGATAGGCAGTGGCAGAACTGACGTTCTTGCCTGGACTACCACATAGCCCAGAGCCAGACCTTTTAACCACATGTTATTCTTGTTCATGCCTTATGTAGCTCTGCTTCCGATTTCCTGCCCTTCAGGCCAGTTCATTAGCTGTTAATACCATATTTAGAACATGAATGTAAATTACTATGGTGGGGAAACTAAAGAGGAGAAGTGGAATTGATTACTAAAAATGGTAGATTTCATATCCATATTTTTTCCCTGCCTCCCATTGCCCAAAATAATTAAGAGTTCATCCTAAATGCTTTGGATAAATGCTTTCTTTATTCATTCAGCATGTGCTTGTTTGATCTCTTCCTTCTGCCCAGCCCCTAATACCTGAAGGATATTGTGAAGTCTAAGCTAACAGCTGCCCAGTGGGAGCTAACCTTGGAAGCCAAGACAGAGGGGGCCAAGACATGGTCCCAGCTGTTCTCAACCTAGGCTGTTCCCAGCTGTTCTCAACCAGGGAGCTTTCAAAATTGTAGCTCCCAGGGCCAGCCCTGGAAACGATGGTTCTGTAGGTCTGGAGTTATCCAGGTACCTGTATATCCTTTAAATGTCACCCTGCTGATTTTGATACACAGCCAGGTTTGAGAATCCCTGGGAACTGCATGAAAAGATAGTGCATATTTGCCAATATGAAGTCCACCTGAACATGTGCATTCCCCATGACCTAGATGTTCCATTCGAGATGTATGCCCTGAAGACACCCTCATACATGTTCAGAATTTTTACAGCAGCATTCTTTAAACCAGAGATAACCTAAATGTCCTTGAACACTGAATGGGTAAGTAAATTGTTGAATTCACACAAAGGGGTGGGGAACATTGGCCGAGGGCTGTATAAGGCCCAATAAATCATTTGGTCTGGCCCTTTCAGGGCATTAAAAGTGAGTTAATTAGCCCTAGCTTGTTTAGCTCAGTGGATAAAGTGTCGGCCTGTGGTCTAAAGGGTCCCAGGTTCAATTCTGGTCAGGGGCACATGCCCAGGTTATGGGCTCGATCCCTATTGTGGGGCATGCAGGAGGCAGATAATCAATGAACCAGTGATATATATATATTTAATTTCTTTATTAATTAAGGTATCATATATTTGTCCTCAACCCCCATTTCAATCCCCCACCCCACCCCCCTATTGTCCTTGACCACTGGTTAGGCTCATATGTATGCACGTAAGTCCTTTGGTTGATCTCTCCCTTTTATCCCTACCCTCCCTTTGAGGTCCAACAGTCTGACCCATGGCTCCTTATCTCTGGGTCTGTTCTTGTTCATTAATCTATGTTGTTCACCATTTCCCCTAGATGAGTGAGTTCATGTCCTACTGGAAATATAAGAATCAAAAATGAGACAAGCAATTAAATGTTTGACCAAATATAGCAGGCAAATTTTTAAGTTGATTATTTTGTATGGCCCTCGAATGATGTTATAAATATCTAAATGGTCCTGGGCAGAAAAAAACATTCCCCACCCCTGCTCTACAGCAATGAGAATGATGGCGAGCTAATTGTATCAATACGAAAATAAAATGTTGATCAACCAAAGCATGCCACATTATGATATAAGGTTTAAAGAAATCCAAACCCTTATTATCTACTCAAATACCATCCACATGTATTCATAGCATCACTATTCACAATAGCCAAAAGGAGACAACACCCCAAAGGTTCAATAGTAGATGGATGGAAAAACAAAATGTGATCTACCCATATATTATTCAACCATAAAAAGGAATAAAGTACTGAAACATGCTGCCCTGTGGATGAACCTCAAAAACACTGTGCTAAGTGAAAGAAGCCAGACACAAAAGATCACATATTATATGATCCTGTTGATATGAAAGAATAGGAAAATCCATAGAGACAGAGAGTAGTAGATTGATGGTTGCCAGGGGCCGGGAGCAGGGAGAAATGGGAATTAACTGCTGAACGGGCATAGGTGATGAAAATGTTCTGGAACTAGACAGAGGTGGTGGTTGCACAACCTTGTGAATGTACCAAATGCCACTGACTTGCTCATGTTAAAATGACTGGTTTTGGCCAAAACCGGTTTGTTTTAATGGATAGAGTGTCAGCTTGGGGACTGAAAGGTCCCAGGTTCGATTCCGGACAAGGGCATGTACCTTGGTTGTGGGCATATCCCCAGTAGGGGGTGTGCAAGAGGCAGCTGATAGATGACTCTCTTTCATCGATGTTTCTAACTCTCTAACTCTCTCCCTTCCTCTCTGTACAAAATCAATAAAATATATATTTTTTTTAAAAAATGACTGGTTTTGCCCTAGTTGGTTTGGCTCAGTGGATAGAGCGCCAGCCCGTGGACCAAACGGTCCCAGGTTTGATTCCCTTTAAAGGCATGTACCTTGGTTGCAAGTTCCTTCCTGGCCCAGGCCCTGGTCAGGGACTCGTGCAGGAAGCAAACAATCAATACATTTATCTCACATTGATGTTTCCCTCTGTCTTTCCCTCACTCTCCTACTCTTCCTAAAAATTAATGGAAAAATATCCTCAGGTGAGGATTTAAAAAAAAAAAGAGAAAAGTTGATTTTTATGGGATAGGAATTTCACCTCAAGGAAAACCTTTTTATAGTTATGGACATACATTGCAAAAATATAAAAACAACAATTCTATGGTTGTTTTTATATTTCTACAACATATGTCCAAGCACAAAATTCAGGATGATGTTTACCAGGGGAGAGGAAAGAGAACAGATACAGGCTGGGTCTGCAGGGAGCTAAACCTGGACGAGTTATGTTCTTTTCCTAAGTGGGATGGTGGCCTATGAGTGTTTATTATATTTTTCTTAATATATTTTAGTACTTCTATGACATTCGTTAAAAAAGAAAGCTCGTGCCAGGACCGGTTTGGCTCAGTGGATAGAGCGTCGGCCTGCGGACTGAAGGGTCCTAGGTTCGATCCGGTCAAGGGCATGTACCTTGGTTGCGGGCACATCTCCAGTAGGGGGTGTGCAAGAGGCAGCTGATCGATGATTCTCTCTCATTGATGTTTCTAACTCTCTATCCCTCTCTCTTCATCTCTGTGAAAAATCAATAAAAAATATTAAAAAAAAAAAAAAAAAAAAAAAGGAAAGAAAGCTTGTTAAGAAAGAATGGTGGCAAGAGATCCAGAATTGAGACCCAACTGGCATCCACAAGACAGAGTTAGTCAATGTAATTCCACGGACAAATAGATAACATAGTTCAACAGTACATTGCTGCCTCTCTTCACATAAGCGTGGTCTGTGCTGTGTATTTCCACATTGCCTATTGCACCATTTTCCAAGAATATACCTGGGTCACTCTGGCCCACCATTTGGGAAGCTCAGTTCTGGTCTCTCACGTCTATTCCAGAATGGACAGTGTGTTCTAGAGCAGCCTCAGTGGAATCCAGGCCCCCATACATCGGAAGACTTATCTCTGTATAATAACAAATGTATCATTTTAAGACTTCAAAGCCACATAACAGGGGGAAAAAGAGTTTGTATTGCCCTATCCGATGGGAAGAACATACTAACGACTGTCCCAGCAGCTCTCTCACGACTCACTTGGTGACTCAGACAAGCCATGCACCTCTCAGGGACTGTGGGTTTAGCCCCTGAATGAGGAGCTAACTGCCTGGCTTCTTGCTCCTTGTGACCTCTTGGCTGGACAGCAACAATTCGGATCCTCTGAAGCCTGCAAACCACATGTCCCTGAAGCAGGAAGGGCTGGGATCTTAGCTAGGTCATGTCCGATGGGTAGGTAGAAATAACGGGGGAGAAGAGAGCGGAGAGTCTGGAAGGTGGAGAGGGCTGACATGAGAAGCCTGGCAGAAAGGACAGGGGAAACAGGGTGTGAAGGGAAGGGAGATGGAGAAGGTAGTCAGCCCCAGAAGCTCTCAGGCTTGCACTCTGCACCTGACTCACCATATGTAGACAAGGATCCCCGCTATAATGAGGTTCTTCAGAATCCCGATCCATAGGCTCTGAATATGAACGACTTTGGCAACTTCCGCAGACTGGCATATCTGGGGGAATTGGCACCGTGCAGGCATGGAGAGAGACCTCAGAACACAGTGCGGGAAGAAGTGCCTCTCAGCCAAGCCTGGCTCTTCCTAATAGTGTCTGGACACACTGAGCAAAGGTTACTCTAAATTGACCTGAAAGTGAACTGATTCCAGCTGGTTAACCCCCTCCTACCCCAGAACCAGTATGGACGCCAAGCTGTGTGCCTTCTGTGCCTCATGGGGATGCTGGGACCGCAGCCTCTGCTTTTTGCGCATAAAATCCCCAGAGAAGAATCAGACTGGGTTTATTCCTGGTCCACTCACCTTGGCAAACAGCCATGGGCAGCAAGAGAGGCACTGAGAAGATAGTGGTGGAGAGCTGCATCCTCAAAGTTAGTTAAATACTGATTGTATTGATTACTCCTTGCTGCTGTAGCAAATGACCATGAACCTAGTGGGTTTAAACAACACACATTTATTCCCCTATAGTTCTAGGGGTCCTGTTGCTCACATCCAGGTGACAGCAGGGCTGGTTCCTTCTGGAGGCTCCATGAGAGAATCTGTTCCTCACCTCTTCCCGCTTCTAGAGGCTGCAGGCACTCCTGGGCTCCCAGCCTGCCAGACTAGCCCCTGCTCCCATTGTCATGTCTCCTGTCTCTAACTCTGACCTGCCTGCCTCTCTTTTAAGAACTCCTGTGATTACACTGGGGCCACTCAGATAACCAAGGATAACCTCCCCATTGAACTTCATCACATCTGCAAAGTCCCTTTTACAGCATAAAGGACAACATCCTGTTCCTGATCTACCGGGGGAAGCATCTAATCTCACCATTGAGGCTGTTTATTCTCCTGAGCACTGTGCTGTTTTGCTCCTCCACCCTCCTTCCTCACATTGCCAGGCACATACTTGCACAAGAGTCTTTTCTCACTTAAGACACATTTCACACACGGTAAGATAAGTTTGTAGATGTTATCATTTTCTATCTCAAACCACAACAGGTACTTTTGCTTTGCTTCCGCTAGCAAAGCAAAAGTGCCTGCACCACATTTGAAGAGGACTTGACAAACAAGAGTGTGGGTGTGGGGGCTTGGCTGAGACTGTAAAGATTGGGGGCCACAGGGCTGGAGGGGTTGGGCTGCTGTTTTGAAGAAGAGGAGAAATATGATAGCAAGGTGCAGCCATTTGAAGAGTGTTGAGTAGAGAGGCCACAGGGCAGAACTCTAACCAAAGGGGGAAATTACAGGGAGATGGATTTGGGCTCGAAGTGAAGAAGAAATGCCTAACAATTAGAACAGCCCAGAACACAACAAGCCAGACAGTTACTCCTCATGTCTGATAACCATGACAATTTTCACTTTTCTCATCACCCTCTCTCCCATCTCCTCTCCATCTGCATTTCAACATCATCTCCCATCTTGAAAATGAATCCTCCTTCGACCCCATATTCTTCTCCCACCACCACTTGGTGCCTCTCTTCTCCTTTGTAGCCAAGTCTCTTAAAAAAAAAAAAAAATGAGTCACCCCATCCATTTCCACGGTTTCCTCCGTTCCTCCACCCATTCCAGTCTGGCACCCGCCCCCACCACTCCTTCAAAACCTCCCTTACCAAGTAAACAACTTTATCGTCTGTCCGATAGATGCCCCACAGACCTGTTCTTTTTTGGACTTTCCGCAGCATTTGACACCAGTGATCACGTACTAGCTCCTTCCCTTTCTCCCCTCAGCTTCCTGGAGTCCACATTCTCCTGACTTGCTTTGTATCTCTATGACCACCTTGCTGAGATCCTACCAGGACGTCTGTGCTCCCATCACTTAAAGGTTAGGATTCCTTGGGAATCTGTTCTAAGCCTTCTTACCTTCTCATCCACATTTTCTCTTGCTGGTCAGTTGCAGCTACTTCCATGGTCTGGTTATCTCATATAGAAATCTGTATCTTTAGCCTTAGATTCATATATCTAACTATCAACTGAGCCTTTACATTTGTGTGTCCTGCAGATACATCAAACCTTCAGTTCTGAACTCATTTTCCACCCCGAAATGGGCTTTTTCTCCCATATTCCCTACCCCAATAAATTCTTCTACTATCCATCAGTTCCTCAAGCCTGAAACATGGCACACTCTTTAACTTATCCTTTCCCTCATTCCACCTCATACATTCTATTGTTTTATTTTCCTAAGGTTATTCAAATCCATCTACTTCTCTACCACTGGCACTTCCTTAGGCCAGGTCACCATCAACTCTTACCTGGATTACCCTGTAGTCTCCTAAATGATCTCTCTTCCTACATTTGTATTCCTTTCTCCTCCATGCCCAACCTCCCTCCACACCCTCCACCTGTATACACCTGTCTGTGTCCATGGGTGCTACAGAGAGAATAAATCTAGGAAGAGGTTCAGGACCATTTGGGAAGAGAATTCTGCAGTCCTACATCCCCAGGGCGTGGTGGGATTGGGGAATGCACATTTGAATGGGAACATTCTGGCCCTGTGGCAGGCAGACCTCTAAGATGACCCCCAATGTTTCCTGAATCCTGGTATATTAACCCTGCCTAACTCCCTGAGCTTTGCATATTTAGGATATGCTTTGTATGATGGATATGCTTCCATGTTTAGGTTCTATTACACAGCTGACCTTAAGATAGGAAGAACACCTGGGTAGGCCAGACTCAACATGAGCTCTTTAAATGCAGAGTGTTTTCTTTGGCTGGTCTCAGAAGTCAGAGACTTGAAGCATGAGAACAATTCATTGTTTCATCACTGGCTTGAAGCTGGAAAAGTCCACATTCACAAAGAATGCAGGTGACCTCTAGGATTTTAAGAGTGGCCCCTGGTTGACAGCCAGTGAGGAAACAGAGCTCTCAATCCTATAACTGCAAGGAATTGGAATTTTACCAACAAGAATGAGCTTAGAAGTAAACATTTCCCCCAGAGACCTAAAGTGAGAACTTGACCCAGCTCACAGTTTGATTTCAACCTTGTGAGTCTCTGAGCAAAGAACCCAGTCATTGCCCAAATCACTAACCTATAGAACTGTGAGCTGCTACCGGATGGTGTTCTATGCCACTGAGTTTAGATAATTCCTTAAGCAGCAAAAGGAAACTGGCTTCTTACTTCATAGGGAAGCTTGAAGCCAGCAGAGTGCCACAGCGAGATTTCTAAAGCATAAGGTTCAGGGAAGTGGTCCCCATTGGTTAGGTCAAGGTTGGTATTGCCCCCATAAATTCCTAGAGATGAATTCTGCTCATGCCATCACATGATGTTATCCCCTGCATACTAAGGTGTTGCATAGTTCTTATATTTAAAAGCTTGGGCTTGGGTCTCATGCCTATGTCCTAGCTGCAAGCGAAGCTGGGAAATTAAACTCTGACATATAATCATGAAGTGGAGTCCATAACATGGGAATTCCCCCATAATTGCACTATTCAGATCATGATTATCAATTGAGATTTTGTAATGGATGTTTTTTGATTGTCCCTCCCCAATCCACTCCTACCCACCACTTTCTTTTCCCACTTCTTCCAGCAACAGAATTCTTTATTCCTAAGGAAAAACCATTGACTGGTTAGGTCCAGCTCATTCAGCTCTGTTACCCTCTCTCTACTTCCTGCCACAAGAGTGAGCACATGACCCAGAGTTGGCCAATCAGGTGACACCATGCCCCTAGCCACAACGATTGGTTTAGGAATGAATATGTAACCCAAGCTCAACCAATCAGAGTCTTTCCTGGGACTTTCTTGGCAGAGCTATCAAGAAACTCTGTTTGCCGAAACCGGTTTGGCTCAATGGATGGAGTGTCGGCTTGGGGACTGAAAGGTCCCGGGTTGGATTCTGGTCAAGGGCATGTACCTTGGTTGCGGTCATATCCCCAGTGGGGGGTGTGCAAGAGACAGCTGATTGATGACTCTCTCTCATCGATGTTTCTAGCTCTCTGCTCTCTCTCTTCCTCTCTGTAAAAAATCAATAAAATATATTTATAAAAAACAAAACAAAACAAAAAACTGTTTGCTCCTCTTGTTGCTATAAGGGGAGGATGTGAGGTGTGCCACCTTCCTACATAGATAGCCTATTCAAGAAGATAACAAAAATCCTAGTATATCCAAGATATATAGAGAGAACCCGCCCTGATAACATAGTTCGAACTTTTATGACCATCCATGTCAGAGGACAGTCCCATCTCTTCCGCTGCCCAGTTACTTGATAGTGGCTTGCTGGTTAATTGAGGTAGGTTGCTGTCCGACATCCAAACAATATGACTAGCACAGACCTACTCAACATCCTGTCCACATACTGCTGCAACCCTGGGAGCTGGAGCCACGTGACCCTGCCTGCAGCTGCACGCCCTGCCTTTGACTCCAGACCTGAACTTGGTTGTGAGGGACTATGAGAAGCTGATCAGCTGCTGCTGCTGCTGCTGCTTCTTCTTCTTCTTCTTCTTCTTCTTCTTCTTTTCTTTCCTTTTTTTTTTTTTTTTGAATTTCATAGAGAAAGGGAGAAACATCAATGATGAGAGAGAATCATTGATTGGCTGCCTCCCATTGGGGATGGAGCCTGCAACCCAGGCATGTGCCCTGACCCAGGAATCTAGTTCATAGGTTGATGCTCAACCACTGAGCTATCCCAGCCAGACTCAGCCTCTAGTCTTATTTCCAGTATTGTAGCCCCTGCCTTATACTCCAGTTTCAATAACTGATGCTCTGTCTTACTTTGTTATCCTGGCCCTTTGCCTTTTGGCCCTAGTATGTACAACCACCGAACCCAGAACCCTATGGCCAGAACCACCTCCTGCTGCTGCATATCCCAAATTTTACCTGAGTCTGTCTGGACTTCCATCAGGGGTCCACACCAGTCCTATTTGATGCATACAACATCCCTCAACCCCAGGGCACCATGAGTCTACCTATTTCACAGATGGCCAACTTGCAGTTACATCAACTAGCTGCCTCAGAAGGCAGCATTGCCCACGCAGTGTTCTATGGAACACCATTCAGAGAGATGTTAAGTCTTCCATTAACACAGAGGGGAAAAGCAAAGCTGGCAGCATTTTTTCCTTCAATTTTATATTTTAAAATATAAACAATGGGGAAGCATTTCATGTGGGGTTATCTTAAGTCGGGACTTAAGGTTAAAATTGTGTCTCATTAAATAATTATTTGCTAGGCCCATGCATGGCTCACAATGCATAGCCGCAGGCTGTCCTCTTGCTGCCCTGGAACGAGTTGCTGTTTTTCCAGTTTTGCGGGAAGTGAAAGGAAGGCGAGTGTGAAGGAGGTGGCTCGTTGCAGGGGCATGTTGAGTGGAAAATGTTTATTTAGATCCACAGGTAGGACAGCAAAATGCTCACTCTATGAGAAGCACGTGGAAGCAGAGACTGACTGAGGGAACCCCAACTCAAGTATCCATCTCCCCCTTACTCCGGGCACCAGTCACCGAATCATTGCACTGTTTTAATTGTGCCCTCCCTCCATGCTCTAGTGGAACGTGTGTAACTGAAATTAGGGGAATTAAATGCATGTAAAATAAGAGTCCACCATATGAAAGAAAAAATAGTTATCATTGTAAGGTGTTCTCATAATAATCTTTCTCAGATGTACAATGATCTGTTTTTAAGAAACTGCGTGCTGGACCCAAGCATACCAGAAAGTTACATTATCTGTTACATGGAATGGTGAAATATGATCTTTGTAGGATTTTACTATGTTTTTTATCATCAGCCCTATGATATCTTTCTAAGTAATGTCTTATTTTAGAATTCTAGCATATGGGCTTATCATTCATTGTTTGTTGCATAGTAAACACATGAATTCAATAATGATTATCCTAATAGTATTAATAAGAAGAATCACACTTAGTAAGGGCTTGCCATATGCCAGGTATTTTTCTAGCAGCTCTGCATTTATTAACTCATTTAATTCTCACAACAACCATCATCCCCATTTTACAGAAAAGGAAACGCAAAGAGGTAAAGGATTTTTAAATCCACCTTTTCAGATCTCAAACCCCAAGTGTGGGCATGGTTACTTTGACAGTCAGAGGAGAGGGTGTACTGCATTCTGAAGGCACCCATTGGATTTAAAAAGATTATTTTGAAAAAGAACTGACATTTGGGGAGCTCCTACCCCACGCCAGGCATTGAGAACGGCTTGCATGCCTTTTCTACTTAATTATCACAACCACTCTGTGAACCGAGGCAGAATGTGAGGCTCAGAGAGGTTGAATGACTCTAACCCTTGGGTGGTAAACAACACTGTCTCCTTGTACAGACGTGAGTTGTCATCATCATCATCGTCATCTTCTTCATCATCATCACAAAGAGCAAGGGGACATTACCCATTAGGAAAATGTGAACCAAAACCACATCACTTTATATCCCATTAGGATGCCCGCAACCAAAAAGACAGATAATAACAAGTGTCAGGTGAGGATGTGGAGAAATTGGGACAAATGTTGATGGTGGGCATGTGAAATGGTGCAGCTGCTGTGAAAAACAGTTGGGAGGTTCCACAAAAGGTTGAAAGAGTTACCAAGTGATCCACCAATTTCATTCATAGTTACATACCCAAGAAAACTGTTCATGCAAAAATATGTTCTTGCAAAAACCTGTACACAAATGTTCATAACAGCATGATTTAAAAAAAATATATATGTTTTTATTGATTTTAGAAAGAAAGGAAGGAAGAGGGATAGAGAGAAACATCTATGAGAAACATCAATTGGCTGCCTCCTGCCCGCCCCCTAGTGGGGATCGAACCCACAACCTAGGCATGTGCCCTGACTGGGAATCCATCCAGTGACCTCTTGGTTCATGGGTTGATACTCAATCACTGAGCCACACCAACTGGACAACCGCATGATCCGTAATAGCCCCAAATTGGGAAACAACCCAAATGCCCACTACAAAGTGGTCCATCCATACAGTGGAATATTATGCAGCCATAGAAAAGAATGAGTCGAACCGGTTTGGCTCAGTGGTGGAGCGTCGGTCTGTGGACTGAAAAGTCCCAGGTTCGATTCCGGTCAAGGGCATGTACATTGGTTGCTGGCACATCCCCGGTGGGGGGTGTGCAGGAGGCAGCTGGTTGATGTTTCTCTCTCATCGACGTTTCTAGCTCTCTATCTCTCTCCCTTCTTCTCTGTAAAAAAAACAATAAAATATATTTAAAAAAAAAAAAAAAGAAAGAAAGAAAAGAAAAGAATGAAGTACTGACATGTGCTCCGATGTGGACGAACCTTGAAAACATGATGCTGAGTGAGAGAAGCCAGACACAAAAGACCACGTGCTGTGTGATTCCATTTATATGAAATGTTCAGAATGGGCAAATCCATAGAGACAGAGAACAGATCAGTGGGTGCCCGAAGCTGTGGGGAAACGGGAATATGACTAAGGGAGGTAGGATTTCCTCTTGAGGTGATATAAATATCCTAAGGTTGTGGTGATGATCTCACAACTCTGTGAATATGATAAAAACTACGAAATTGTACACTTTAAACGGGGGAATTGTATAGTGTACAAATTATATCTCAATAAGCTGTAAAAGCGGGGGCGGGGGGGGGGGGGAGCATGGGGAGCCTTCCTAACCATGGAGGAGATCTAAAGTGATATTTACAAGTCTGGTCCTGTTTCTGCCCCTAAGCAATGACGACTCAGACAGCTACCAGCAACATCAATACTTGAACACACACACACACACACACACACACACACACACCAGATTCATGGCCTTCTCCCTGGAAATCAAGGGTGTTGCCCTGTGTTTTCCCACCTTTCCCAGGCATGCCCTACCCATTTCGCCCTGGCAGGCCTGGGATAGAACCCAGAGTGTCACACTTGCCTCCCAAGCTGCTTTCTGTAGCAAACTGGCACAGCTTCCTCCTGCCTGCTGCTTGCTGGCCACCGCTTCTCCCTCCCTTCTTCCCGCTCCTCCCCCCAATCACAAACACACTCCTCTGCCAGCTTGCTGTAAGACACACATCTCATGTCTTAAAACCATGTGGACTTGAAGATGTGCACCAGAAGCTGCACTTTGGGATTTCCTGTGTCTGCAATCACTGCAGAGATCTGGGGTCACCTCCACACCCCACTTACCTAACATAGGAAAAGACCATCATGTGGAAGAACCACTTAATGGTGCCATAGCTCCCGCTCTGGATCCGGGTGACTTTGTTGGTCTCATACAGGAACATCTCATCGCAGCAGGCTGGCATGGTGAGAGGCTCGCTCTCGTCCTGGGGCTGGCTCCAGAAGGGCCACAGCAGGCCCACCAGGAAGAGAAAGTGAAACACCCTGAATTTAAACTGGAGCCTTTAAGATTGAGCTCTTCCAATGATGACAGAATGGGGGCGGACCCTGGCCGATTTCCAGCCTTGGCTGGGGGATAAACAAGGGAAGTCAAGTCCTATAGGCCTGCCTGGCAGCTGACCCCGCCCCCGCTGGCCTCCCTCACATGCTGACACAATGATGGTGTTCAAAGGAAGAGCGGGCTTATTTTATTTTATTTTTAGAATTCTGCCCTTCCCCCTGCTCCTTTCACTTTTTTTGAATCATTTCATTTTGGGGAAAGGGGCAGCCCTTCAAATGTCAGGAGACCCAGTGCTTCCATTGTGCCTTAGTAAAGGGCCTAGATCTTTCCATGGCCTCAAGAGCCTCTCAGAGACTGGCTGATTCATTTTCTGCAGCCCTTTATTCAGCCCCGATGTGTATGAACACTGGGTGAACGATGGTCTCCGCCTCCCCTTCCACCCTCACCCCACAACACTCCTGTCTGTAGATAGTGGGGAATCAGATTTGCTGGGTAGTGGAGAGGGGGGTGGACTTTATTTCTATGCTGAATATTTCCTGCATGACCCTCTGTCTGGATCCTCTCTCTGTCCTGCTCTGTGCCCTGGGAGTCCACCCAGGACTTGGGCCCAGCAGCCTAAGACTCCCAGGAACAAACTTGCCATCCAACAAAGCTAGGATTTGACCCTCAGTGAGGGTGGACACATGCCAGAGGAGCCGTGGGGTGTCCCCAAGCAAAGGGACAGAGTTTTTGTAGGTTTCTGGTGGAGTTTAGTTTACATTTCAAACAAAAGCAAATTTTGGCAGGCTCAAAGCTAAGCAGGTTTTGTATAAAACGGTCAACTTCAAATCTGGGTTTTAAAGTGGACCCAGGGCCCTGTTTCCTCAGAAGCAATAAAGCTAAGATTTCCAATGGTCCAAGAATCCTTAATGTGAAGCTCTGAGCTGAGTGTACACTAAGGCCACTTCTTTGAAGTTCTCTCTTCCATATGCAGGCACAGTTAGGGTCGCCGAAGGAGGAATGCATGATGCCAAAGGGGTAAAGGTCATCTGGAAACCCAGGTGGGCTGAGCCCCAAATGGAGCCAGCACCCGAAGACTGGGAGTCAGAGGTTTTTGAAGAACTCCAAGCAGGCTTTTTTTGGGCGGAGATTATCTGTGTAGGTCGGGATTCTGGGAAACTCCAGAGGAGAAAGATAAAGGTCTTAGCAGGTGGAATGTGGTCTAAGCAAGTGGAATATCCATTGTGAAGTGGCCTAAAGGTCAGTTCCCAGGGGAAGGAGTATCGATTCAATTATTTGATCACACCTAACAGACACTACTTTTAAAAATTACTGATAGATCTTTAAGCATTTCTGTATCCAGATCAAACCTTTCTGAGATTCTCACCTGTGCGGAATCGCCAGACCTAAATGCCCAAAGACACTTCAAATCACATCTTCTCAATGGAACACCCTCCCCCCACATTGTGCCGGGAAGGACTGATGAGAGGGCCTTGGAAGAGCAGATGAGGACTGCTTTTCCTGTCAGCTTAGCCACAAGGGAAGAGAGGTCAGGGTAGTTTTTTTAATGATTTCAGAGAGGAAGAGAGAGGGAGAGGGAGAGATAGAAACATCAATGATGAGAGAAAATCATTGACTGGCTGCCTCCTGTGCAACCCCTTCCTGGGGATTGAACCCACAATCCAGGCATGTGCCCTTGACTGGAATCAAACCCAGGACCCTTCAGTCTGTAGGCTGATGCTCTATCCACTGAGCCAAACCAGCTAGGGCTCAGGGTGGTTTTTGATGGGGGACATAGAGTCAAGGAAAGATTGAGGGGGAGGGGTAGTTAAGATGGAAACATTTAAGCCATTCAAAGATGTCGAAATAGCCCTAGCCAGTTTTCTCAGTGTCAGACTGTGGAATGAAGGGTTACAGGTTTGATTCTGATGAAGGCACATTGGGAGGCAACCTATCGATGTGTCTCTCTGACATTGATATTTTTCTCTGTTTCTTCCCCTCCCTCCACTCTCTCTAAAAATCAATAAAAATATCCTCAGGTGAGGCTTAACAACAGCAACAACAACAACAAACTCTCAAAGATGTTCAAAAAGGAACATCAAGATTGGTCGTCTGTATTTTTGTGTTTTTTTGTTTGTTTGTTTTTAAATATATTTTATTGATTTTTCACAGAGAGGAAGAGAGAGGGATAGAGAGTCAGAATCATTGATGAGAGAGAATCATCAATCAGCTGCCTCTTGCACACCCCCAACTGGGGATGTCCCCGCAACCAAGGTACATGCCCTTGACTGGAATTGAACCTGGGGCCTTTCAGTCCAAAGGCCGACGCTCTATCCACTGAGCCAAACTGGTTTCGGCTGTATTGTTTTTTTTGTGTGTGAAGTAGAAAATGAGGTCATGAATGGAATGGGGCAATGTGAGGGCTTGGATGAAGAGGGGTGTGTGTGTGTGTGTGTGTGCGTTTCTTGTTACAGACCTGCTTTTGAATGCTTCCTGTATTGACTGCCTTCCCATTTTCTAAATCCCCTTCCCAGCCCTCAACCTCCCAGTGGAACTACTCGCCAGCATTCTTGTCTCGGTGTGCTTTGAGGAAACCCCGTATATTTCAGCCCCCTGTGCTGTGATCGTGAGTCTAGACTTTGTCCGGAGAGCAACAAGCAGGTTTATAAGCAGAAGCACAGCATGATTTCATTTTCACTTTAGTGAAGTCACTCCAGTTGCACCTTGGAAAATGGAGAGAAGGGGCAAGAGTGGATGTGTGAGGTCTGCCCAGGGAGCGGGTATAGTGGCGTGGAGCAAGGCTGAGGGCAGATCCACGAAGGACGCCAACACCGAGGAGACTATGCAGAGGCATCCAGGAAGGAGAGGAAACCAGCACAAAAGCCAGTGATTCACAAATAAGCCAGCGGCCAAGGAGATACTAAGAGCGATTATAAAGCTGTGTGATTAAAGGTCGTTAGTGAGCGGACTATAAATGAGCGGAACTGGATAGAGTTGAGCATTAAACACAAAGACAAGTGGGACTCAGCATGTGATAAAAACATTTAAAATCGGGGGAGAAAGGAATTATTCAAAAGGGCTAGCCATTTAGAGTAGGTCAGCAGAGGGAGAGGGTGTGGTATTCTAACTTTTCATGTTTTAAAAGATGTGTAACCCCCTAGTCGGATTTGCTCAGTGGATAGAGCATTGGCCCATGGACTAAAGGGTCCTGGGTTTGATTCCGGCCAAGGGCATGTACTTCAGTTGCAGGATCGATCCCCAACCCCAGTCGGGGTGTGTGTGGGAGGCAACCGGTCATGTGTTTTGCTTACATTGATGCTTCTTTCTCTCTCTGCCTCTCCCCATCCCTTAAAAAAAAAAAAGTGTAACTGAAATGGAATCATCAAATATGTAGGCAGAATCAGCTACACAAAAAGGGACGTTTAAGTCATCGTTCTATTCGTGTGGCACCCATTTTGCATTTTAGTGAAAAATGGGAACAAAGATAGCTGGATGCTCTTTGTTGACAATACCATACTCTCGCCTGGCTGGCGTTTGGTTCTTCCTCCCATGAAAACTGTAGGTGTCAGTACCAGCTTGGATTGCAGCGATGATACAGTGATGCCAGACTGACTCTCCTTCAGGAGGGACAGTGTTTCAGCCAAGATTCACGGTGGTTTCTTTCTTTCTTGGGAACTGGAGCTACTTTTAAAAGCCTGTCAAAATGAGGTCTCTTCCTCTATATTTCTCCATGGCACTTCCTCAGGAACCTGTCTTGCTCACCCTCTCTTTCTTCTTTCTCATCACCTAACCCAGAAGCCTTACAATAAATGTGTCTGCTGCTTTGGAATGTCACCGAGTTAGGAGAATGCCCAGCGCCCTGCTATCCAAAAACGCTTTTCTTTGAGTTACACCAAACCAGTGCTGTCTAATGGGATGACCACTCTCCACATGTGGCTATTTAAATTATTTAAAGTTAGCCCAGCCAGTGTGGCTCAGTGGTTGAGTGTTAACCTATGAACCAGAAAGTCACACTTAGATTCCCAGTCGGAGACAGAAACACCAATGATGAGAGAGAATCATTGATCGGCCGCCTCCCGCACACCCCACTCTGGGGATCGAGCCGGGAGGTGTGCAGGAGGCGGCCGATCAATGATTCTCATCATTGATGTTTCTATCTCTTTCTTCCTCTCTGAAATCAATACAAATATATTTAAAACTATAAAAATAATTTATTTAAAATTAAATAAAATTTAAACTTCAGTTCTGCAGTCACATCCTATTTCAAAAGCTCAATATCCAGGTGTGGCTAATGGATCCCATAATAGATAGTGAAGATGGAGAACATTCCCGCCAGTGTAGACAATTCTACAGACTGTGTGCTGATAAGATATGTGGGAGAGAGGGAAAGGTGAGTGTAGTTGCAGGAAAGGGAGGAAGGATAGGTCGGGCTCAGTCAGGTGGCATCTATTCTCTGTGCCAAACAGAAGGCAGAAGTGCCTGAAGACAGAAAGGAAAGGCAGAGGGAGGTTTGATGAGTGTGAAGAAGATTCAAAACAGTTGCTGTGGTGATCAGGAGAAGAGAGCCAACAGGGAAAACAGGAATGCCAGGGTGGTGTTGAGACTGAAAAGCCATGGAGGTGTTGTTGCAGCAGCCTAGTGACTGAGATTATGACAGAGGCCCAGGCCTTCCCGCCTGCAGGACTCTCCTCCCATCTCCACACCCAGGGGCCCACCAGGCCTTGCCAAGTGGTTCAAATAGTTTGGGAATGTGTAATTGTTGGCATTATCTGTGTATATTATTGTCTTCTATATTCGTTCCTGAAACTGTAGGCAAAACTACTCATGTGTTCCTCCTTCTCCCTAAAGCACCCTTCCCTGGGGCAGGACTCTGCTTTATTATCATAGACTTCCTGATTAATTTATTTTTTCATATAATTTATATTGTTTTCAGAGAAGAAGGGCGGGGAGAGAGAGAGAGAGAGAGAGAGAGAGAGAGAGAGAGAGAGAGAGAGAGAGAGAGAGAGAGAGAGAGAGAGAGAGAGACATCAATGATGAGAGAAAATCATTGATTAGCTGCCTCCTGCATGCCCCCGATAGAGCCTGCAAATCCAGCATGTGCCCTGACCGGGAATCAAGTCATGATCTCCTGATTCATAAGTCAACACTCCACCGCTGAGCCATGCCAGTCAGGCCTAATCCGTTTATTTAACAACTATTTACTGTGTGCCAGGAACTCTGGGGATATGTGAGTTAACAAAAGAGACCAAAATGCTTTCCTTCCTGGAACTCATATTCTAAAGAAACAGGACGAATAACAGACAAGTCAGATATATAGACCTTTTAAGTAAAGACCATAAGAAGGTGAGGGAGGGAGTTGCCAGGATGTCTGGGAAGAGCATTGCAGAGAGAACAGTGAATGCAAAGGCCAGGAGACAAGTTACTTTCACTTCCCTGTAACGCTGTTTCCTGTCTGCAAACGGGGAAGAATAAGGGCTGAAGACAATATCATGTAGAGTGCCAGCAAATTATCCACCCCTCGGCTTGCCCATGCCCTTGAGCAAGATATTTAACTTCTCAGAGTTACAATTTGCTCATCTATGAAATGGGGATGATAATGCTATCTTCCTCACAGTGTTCCCACAAGAATTAAATGAAATAATATACCCAGCCAGGGTATAATCATAGCAGTGCTCAGAAATGTGGGGTTCAAACCCAGATCAAGAGGACTTGGAATCCTGAGGCCTCCGGGAGGAAAGGGTTTACAGGAGAGTCGAAGGGGTGCTGTGGCAGGGGGGCCTGTGTTCTAGGCTCCTACATACTTGGTCCTATTTATGTTCTGAAGACATAATTTATTTATATACTAACACCAATAGGAGGTTATAGTCTGAATGCCAGCTTTCACCAAGTGCCTTTGGGCACATAGTTTAATCTCTTTGAACTCAGTTTCCTTATTTGTGCCTCAATGTTGTGGACAGTATTCAAGATCATATATGTGTGAATAAGAGAGGTGCTCAAAAAGCTTTCCTCTCTAATTGCTTCATCATATGTCTGCCAGCAAATGCTATCATTTTGGGCATTCCAAATTTTTCAATACAAAAATGCTATGATTTTTTTGGTGGCAGTTAGAATGTGGGTTTGGGGTCTCAGGCTACAGTTTAGATCCCACTCTGGTACTTACCCGCTGTTGGGCCTTAGGATAGTGTCATAACCACTCTGATCTTTAGGTCCTGGTCCAACCTTACAAAGCAGTTGTAAGGATCTGAGCTCATTTTCATAAATCACTCATCAAACAACAGAACTCTGCTATCCTGATATGAAGAGAATGATTGGATGTCCAAGCAGTTTGGATGGTGAGGGGGAACAAAAGAGAGAAATCCTAATAAGACTCTAGAAAAGCTCCTGAGGGGCCAGCAGAGTGAAACCATAATGTGTGAGTTTCCAGCCTCATTTTTCTCCCTGTAAACGGAGCTAAGATCAGGAGTCTCAAATCTGAGACTCTTCTCTGTCCACGGCTAGCTAGCCTGGTGCCCTCAGCCAAGTCCCTTCCTCTCTCTGTGCCTCAGTGTCCCAGGGGTTCCTCTCCCCAAAACCTCTCCTCTCTGAAACCATTTGTGGTACCGCCACTGACCAGCAGAGGGCAGTGATGCACCAACATCGCTCTGAAGTCTGCCTCAAAGTTCTGTTTGGTTTGCTTTTTCCTGGACAAGAGAATTATAGTGAAATAATATTAGTGGCATATGTCTCTCCTTTTCAAAAGTCCTTATTTTATATTCAGTGCACAGTCAGAAGGGGTCTTGTCACAGTATGCAGATGAGGAAGCAGAGCCTCAGAAATATGAGAAACAACAAGGACACATGCAAACAATCCACTGGCAATTTAGACATTTGGATGCTAGGAGAGTAATGCTGAATGTCTGGGCTGCTTAGTATCGATAACCAATTACACACTTTATGACTCATGAAGTACTTTCTGACCCTCAATATCAGAAAATTCTTATTCTGTCCTATCAGCTGAGGCTTCTAGAGGTTATGCCATTTGGCTTATTATTTTCTTAATCAGCTTCATCTTAGAGGCTCCCAGAAATAGCTTAAAAACTAAAGAACTTGGTGTATTACAGCAGTTTTTAAAAATATATATATTTTATTGATTTTTTACAGAGAGGAAGAGAGAGGGATAGAGAGTTAGAAACATTGATGAGAGAGAATCACAGATCAGCTGCCTCTTGCACACCTCCTACTGGGGATGTGCCTGCAACCAAGGTACATGCCCTTGACTAGAATCAAACCTGGGACCTTTCAGTCCACAGGCCGACGCTCTATCCACTGAGCCAAACCGGTCCCGGCTATTGCAGCAGTTTTGATGTGACGGGATGAAGTGGGTTCTAGAGCAAATACTGCTCCTTGTTTTGCAAAAGGAACCAAGCCCACTTCTCTGCTTCAGTATCAAATGATATGTCTGGTCCTAGCCAGTTTGGCTCAGTGGGTGGAGCTTTGGCCTATGGACTGAAGGGCCCTGGGTTAAATTCCAGTAAGGGCACATGCCTGGGTTGTGAGCTCGATCCCCAGTAGGGGACGTGCAGGAGACAGCCGATTAATGATTCTCTCTCATCATTGATGTTTCTTTCTCTAACTCTCCCTCTCCCTTCCTCTCTAAAATAAAAATATATACACCTGTCCTTAACTCCAGATCCTGATAGCCATCTCCAACCACCCAGAAAATCACTGTTTTTGATGATCCTTGTATGTGTCTGTGTGTGCAATGTCTTTAACAGAACCTGGGTTGGTTAACAGAAAGGCCAATTCAAATTAGCTTAAGCACCTAAACATTAAGGAATGTTTCACTTCATCCATGTAAACTTCAAGGTGACTCGTGCAGCAACTCAACATCAGCAAAATTGTCCTGCTCAAAAGTCAACAGTGCCAATAGATCGATCCTCTGGTGTAGGGGTTGGAGTTGGGGTCTGCTCTGATGAGGCACAAGGCAATGCGGAGGGAGCTGGAGGACAGCACTTGGAATTTGAGTTTGGAGTCTGAAGAAGGAAAGGAGGACTGGCTTGGAGAAGGGAGTGAACAGTCTCTGTTACACGCCCTGAGGCTGTTAATCCAGCTCTAACTAGCTCTTACACGTGTGTGCCTGCTGCTGCGAGTTAGGGGACAAAGCAGATTCAACTCTTGGTCCTTGTCCTCCCCTTGCTTATAGTCTGTTTAAACCAGACTTGCATTACTTCCTGTTTACTCTTAGGACTTGTTTTTTTTTTTTTTATTGTGGAAAGTGCTGACAGCTATAAAGAAGAAAAGCCAGAATTGCCCATAGCCCACCACTCAGAGACAGCTACCATTAACATGTCTAGTTCCTTCTAATCTTAGCCCCGTTTTCTAATTATTGCAAGTCATGCAAATTATCTCCTTATTTATTGGTTCATCTGATAGCTATGGAGCTGAGTACTGGAGTGTGCGGTTCACATTCTCACTTTACTAGGAGTTCCCAGGACAATTTCATTGTGGCCCAGAATGGTTGAATGGGGTTTGACTTGGATCTGAATGAGGAAAGTGGGTATAAGGATGGCCTTCCAGTGAGAGGAAGGGCATGGCCCAGGCACAAAAGTAGGGCTGGTGGGGGGAGGTGAGAAGATAGATGCATATTGGAAGGTTAGGAGTCAATGGTAGGGAAGATTCCAGGTGTAATATGTACCTGTTTTTGGTGTGTGTTTTTTTGCCGGTTCAGCATTTATTCTCCCTTCTGATACCAACACCCAATTTTCCTTTGGGGACTCACTTATTCCCCACTGTCAACTCTCAGCTTCTGTTTGGGAGAAGCTCCGAACCCTTATTTAGAGATGGTCACATGACCAAGTCTGACCAATCGGAATAGCACCTCCCTCTGGTTAGTGATTGGCTCATGAATGGACACATGACTAAATCAAGCTAGCCAGGACCAATGAGATTGTCTGGATTTCTGGGTTTCCTTGAAAATTTAGGAAACCTGACTACATTGTGTGGCAGATTGGCTGGAGCTGAGAGTATATGCACTGTACAGTTTGCCACAGTCCCCACCTCTCCCCGTGGCGGGGGATGATAGTTTAGTACTCTGTTTAGAACTCTGTGAGCCAAACACAACTTGTCTATCTGTCACACTTAGCCCTGGGAATGCTTGTTTGTTTTCCCTGTGTAGGTGCCAAGTTGAATGGGAACAACCAGGGTGTGAGTCCTCCTTGCCAGTGGATGACCTTTAGGAAGTTTCTTAACTGGCCCTGAGTCTCTACTTCCTCATCTGTTGGATCAGTCATTCTCAACCAGAAGCAGTTTATCTCCCAGAGGACATTTGATGATGTCTGGAGACATTTTTTGGTTGTTACTGACAACTAGTGGGTAGAGACCAAGGATATTGCTAAATATCCTACAGTGCACAGAGCAGCCCCCACCCTCCTCAGACACACACACACACACACACACACACACACACACACACTAAAGAATGATCCAGCCCAAAACATCCATAGTGCTGAGGCTGAGAAACTGTGTTAAATGGAGATGGTAACAGCCCTAGCCGGTTTGGCTAAGTGGATAGAGCATTAGCCTGCGGACTGAAGTGTCCTGGGTTTGATTGAGCCCAACCCTGGTCAAGGGCATATACCCAGGTTGGCTCAGTCCCTAATTGGGGGCGTTCAGGAGGCAGCTGATCAAAGATTCTCTTGTCATCGATGTTTCTATCTCTCTCTATCCCTCTCCCTTCCTCTCTGATATCAATAAAAATATATTTTTAAAAAATGTCCCCCCCAAAATGGAGATTATAACAGTAGCTCATTTAAAAGGCTGTTGTGAAGATCCAGTGGAATCACTTGTTTTAAGATCTGTCATTTCTACTTTCCTACCCTCCTTGTAAACTCTACAGATGAGGGACCCGATGGTTTTAGAGCAGTGTTCTATATCCCAATGACTAGAACATGGAGGTGCTAAGTAAATTTTTTTAATTGAAACATTTATTAAATGAGTACAAATCAACAAATAGTAACTATCATCATCATCATCACCAGTCAACACTATCTTTCCAGCCCCTGGCTCAGTGTATAATTGGTTTTCTATATTTGTTGAATGAATGAATGAATGAATGAGAAATGGAGTATTTACTCATTAACCACTAATTTATGTCCTTTAGGAAGATACTGTAAACTTGTGGGAAATAGGCCCAGTCTTTTTCTTTTTTTGCAAAGAGGACCTTTGTTCATTAAAGAAATTACTTTAGGGGAGTGAGACTTCTGCCAGGCCAGGGCCTGGCTCAAAGTCATGTAGAGTTGAGGACTCAACATCTCGCTCAGCTTAGGCAAAAAAGGAAAGCGGGCCAGGCTTTGTGCGAACTCGCTGTGAAACAAGAGCTGTTTTCAGGGCCCAGGAACACTTTCTGTTCCATGTTTAATTTCTTCCATCTGTCTGGTATCTGACCTCCACTGCCCTCTAAGCCATTGCCACACATTGTCTGCACATGTTCCCATATAAGGTGATCTCTCTCTCTCTCTCTCTCTCTCTCTCTCTCTCTCTCTCTCTTTCTCTTCCTCTCTTCCCCTCTCCCTCTCTTTCTCAGGGTTGGACAGCAGGCTGCTTCCTCCACCCCACTGTTCCTCTCTTGGCCTTTCCTGGCAGACTGCGCTGTGAGGATGGATGGCTGGAGAGCGGGAAGGGGCAGGGGGCTGCCAAGGAATGTGGCAGGTTTATTTTTGTTCGGACTGCATTCTTTGCCAGGCCTGCAGGCCTCAGCCACTTGGGGATGTCACATGCCGATAAGACAGTGGGGGTGACTGAGACCTGTGGCTCAACTCCGCAACACCCCAGGTGTGAGCCATCGTCACAGAGTGGGGGGTGGGGTGTAGGCACTCTGAGGTCATGGAACTCACCTCTTCCCACTCCCCTGTGCCTGATTCCCAGAAAGACAAGTTTGAACCTTTAGAGAAGCAATTGCAGAAATTGAGACCTGTAATCACTTAGACCCATTGCTGGACAAAATCCAACATTTGCAGCAGAGTAGAGAAGAACCAGGTGTCGAGGTGAAATTATTAGCTGCGAGACCTTGGGCAAGTTGCCTGACCTCTCTGTTTCCTTATCTGTCAAAATAGCAGCAAATGGACTCCATACTATTCTAGTATCATAGTGCAATATGAATTCCATGAGAGCAGGGATTGTTGTCTGTTCTGTTCACTGTTCTACCTACACACTGTATCACTGGCATGTAGGTAGAATAGTGCCTGGCACATAGTAGAATAGTGCCTGGCACATAGTAGGTGCTCAAATATATGTTGAACAAATTAAGTGAGATCATGCATTTAAGTGCTCAGGACCAAATAAATGGTAGCTGTTACTATCTATTCAATAACATCATATGTTTATTTACTTATTAAGTGCAAGGCCCTTAATAAAGTGCTGGGGATACAGCAGTGAACAAGACAAGACAGACTTTAAGGAAGCTTGTATTCCTTTTTTTTTTTTTTTTTCCTTAATCCTCACCTGAGGATATTTTTTCATTGATTTTTAGGGAGAGAGAGAAAGATAGAGAGAATTGATGTGAGAGAAACACATTGACTGGTTGTCTCCTGAGTCTGCAGGCCGACTCCACTGAGCCAAACCAGCTGCGGCAGAAGCTTGTATTCTAATGAGGGACATACGCGTTTAACTTCAGAGAGTACTAGGTGCTTTGGGAGAAATTTAAAAAGTAATGTGGAAGTGAGTTTTTCAAACCTTTTAACTGTGACTCACAGCAAAAAAATGTTTATCATGTGACCCAATGAACTAAAATGCCTGTTTATTAAACTGAAATAAAACTTTTTAAAAACATATATTTTCTTGATTTTTACAGAGAGGAGGGGAGAGGAAGAGAGAATTAGAAACATCGATGAGAGAGAAACATTGATCAGCTGCCTCCTGCACACCCCCTATTGGTACATGCCCTTGACTGGAATCGAACCTGGGACCCTTGAGTCCATAGGCCGATGCTCTATCCACTGAGCCAAACCTGTTAGGGCTGAAATAAAGCTTTCACAAAACAGTTGTAATAGATTGTCTACAAAGACATCTGCCAACAGTTTAGCAACCATCATTCCTGGTATGCACACGCCACTCCCTGATCAAGAGGTAGAGGCTGTTTCTAATTTCCTTGAATCTAAGCGGGACTCATGACTTGCTTTGGCCAATAGGATGTGATGGAAATGACACTGCTTGCTCTGAGCCTCTGCTTTAAGATGCCTGGTGGCTTTCATGTCTGTGCTCCTTGTACTATTCACTGAATCAAACAAGGACTTGATGTGGTTTGAATTCCAGTTTAAGCAAACCAAAACCTACACCTGTACATGTCTCAAGGTCATGAAATCAAAAGTCTAAGGACAACCAATCACAAACAGCCAACTAGGCTTTCAACTATAGCCAATGAAATAATTTATCTTCTTTGTCCCCACATTTTCTCTGTATAAGTCTCTCCCAGGAATCCTGCCAGCGGAGGGCGCCCCTAACCACTTCCTGTTTGGTGCTGCCTGACTTGTATCAATTTTTGCTCAAGTAAACTCTTAAAATTTTTAAATAGGGTTCAGTTGATCTTTTAACAGCATCTAGCTGCCATGTAGAGAGGCTCAGGTTAGAGCACTGGATGATGAGAAACCTGAAGGAGAGAGTTCACATGAAGGAGAAATGGCAGCCAGGAGAAATTAGCTCCCTCCTTTCTGGGCCCCAGAAAGGAGGGAGCTAATTTGGATGTTCTGGCCCCAGAGGAGCTCTCAGCTGAACTCAGCCCCATGGAGATCCCAGCAGATACCACGTGAAGCAGAACTACCCAGCTGAGCCCAACTATCCCACCGATTTGAGGGAGGGTTTCAAGCCAATACATTTGGAACAAAAAATATATATATTTCTGACACAGAAGTATTTACCTTTGTTCTGTATATTTTCTATTCCTCTTCATTTCTTAAAAATGTTCATCAATGTGCAGCCACTGTGGCTCAGTGGTTGAGTGTAGACCTATGAACCAGGAGGTCACTGGTATGATTCCTGGTCAGGGCACATGCCCTGGTTGTGGGCTCGATCCCTAGCAGGGATGTGCAGGAGGCAGCTGATCAATGATTCTCTTCTCATCATTGATATTTCTCTTTCTCACTCTCTCTCTCTCTCTCACTCTTTTTCTCTCTCTATCCCTCCCACTCCCTTCTTCTCTGAACTCAATAAAAATATATTTTTTAATATTCATTAAGACCCGTTAAACTGATTTCAATAACTACTAATCAACCATAACTAACTGTCTGAAAAGCTCAGGGATGGTGAATGACTGGTAGGTGGGTTACTTTAGTAAGAGGGTTGGGAAAGGTCTCCCCAAGGAAGGAACATTTGAGCTGAGACCTGAATGAGGAGAATGAACCAGCAGGGGGAAGATGGGATAGAGAACAGCCAGACCAAAGAAGGGGCAGTGCAGGGGTCTTGAGTTTGGGATGGGTTTCGAGTGTCTGAGCAACAGAAAGGAAGCTAGTAGATGGGAGTATAGAGAAAAGGGAAGCCTGGAGTAAAATTAGTCCATAGGCTGCAACGCCTGGGACCTCAGCTGCAGAGAGCAAAGACTGCTTAGAAGACTTGGGGTGAATGATTGTCCTTTTTTTTTAATTGAGGTGAGATTCACATAATATAAAATTAGTGTGTGTGTGTGTGTGTGTGTGTGTGTGTGTGTATCTTCACCAGAGGATATTTTTCATTGATTTTTATTTATTTTTAGTATATATTTTATTGATTTTTTTACAGAGAGGAAAAGAGAGGGATAGAGAGTTAGAAACATCGATGAGAGAGAATCATTGATCAGCTGCCTCTTGCACAGCCCCCACTGGGGATGTGCCTGCAACCAAGGTACATGCCTTCGACCGGAATCGAACCCGGGACCTTTCAGTCCGCAGGCTGACGCTCTATCCACTGAGCCAAACCGGTTTCGGCTGATTTTTATTTATTTTAAGAAAATATATTTTTATTGATTTCAGAGAGGAAGGGAGAGGGAGAGAGAATCATTGATCAGCTGCCTCCTGCACGCCCCCTACTGGGGATCGAGCCTGAAACTCGGGCATGTGCCCTTAAAATCAAACCCGGAACCCTTTAGTCTACAGGCCAACGCTCTATCCGGGTTGGGCTCCATTGATTTTTAGAGAGAATAGAAGGGAGAGGGAGAGACAGAGAGAAACATTGACATGAGAGAGACACAACAATTGGTTGCCTCCCAACCAGGGCCAGGGATAGAACCTGCAACTGAGGTAGGTGCTCTTGCTCAGATTCGAACCCAGGACTCTTTAGTCCAAGGGCCGACACTCTATCCATTGAGACAAACAAGCTAGGGCTAAAATTAGCCTTTTTAAAGGGAAAATTCAGTGGCATTTGGTTACATTCACAATATTGTACAACCACCAACTCTGTTTCCAGAGAACTTCCATCACCCAAAAGGAAACCCTCTACTGATTAACCAGTTGCTCCACATTCTGTCTTCCCTCTAGCCCCCGGCACTCACCGATCTGCACTTTGTCTTTATGCATTTCCCTTTTCTAGATATTTCATGTAAATGGAATCATACAACACGTGCTTTTTGTGTCTGGCTTCTTTCACTCAGCATCATGTTTTCAAGGTTCATCCCTATGGTAACATGTATCTGTACTTCATTCCTTTTTAGGCCAGAATCACATTCTGCTGTACATTTGCACCACAATTTGTTGAGCCCTTCATCCGTTTTGATTCTATGATTCCATCTATAGCCCTTTCATGGGCCTTGGTTTGACATCATCAGCCCAGGAAGGCCACTTTGTGCCCTGCAGCTCCTGGCCTTTTCTTGTCCCTTCCCTTCAACTTTTTCCTGTGTGATCTGGAGCTTCTGAATGGCCCCAAAGCAGCTCCACTGCTGATTACCCTTGAATACTCCCCCTGAATTCTATAAATACCCAACTCTCAGCTGGGAAAAACGAACTTGAAAGGCATCTGAAACGAAAATACCCTTTTTCCCATCATTGGCCAAGTGTTTTCTCTCCATCTTTCCACTCTTTGATTCCCGGGCGAGTGCCTGGAATTCAAACCTTTAGCCCTACCAGCTAAGAGAAGAGTCTCCTTGGCAAAGCCCTCGAGGAAGAGAAAACCAGATGGCATGCTAACACTTTGCCTCCAGCCTCAATGGCCTGTTATGGTCCTTCCTCCAGACTCTCCGGAGCCAGTTTTGAACCAGTGTAGCAGCTTGGTGAAAATGGCTTTGGGATCAGGCAGAACTGTGTTTTAACCTTGACTCAGCCAGCTGCGAGCTATGTGACTGTGAGCCCTCCATGAACTCTCCAGGCCTCAATTTTCTCCATTGTAAAATGGAGAGAAAACAGTACTGTCCTTGCAGCCTTGTTGGGAAGATTAAATGAGATGATGTGGGTGAGGGCAGTGTGCTGAAATGAAATTAGGCCTAACTCCACGTGACTCCAGGAACCTCAGCTACAGAGCCAGGGCAGCTTGGAGACACGGGGGTGGTTCCGTTGTCTTCCCAAGGCCTCACTGCCCATCATTTTGATTGTATAATTCAGTATATGATTCAATTAGTCATTCCTTCAGATTGCTCTTCCAGACCCCCATTCTGCCATTTTCTTCTCTGGGAGACCAATCTGCATGGATGACCTCCAGGGATTGCCTGCCCCTTTGGCGCCCTGTTGGGTTTAGCTAATGGGGAGCCAGCCAGGCGATCAGAGGGTGAGAGGAATGTGAGGTCAAGACTGTCTACATTTAAAGGCTCCTATTAGGCAGCCTTCTCAGACAGCCACTCTGTTTACGAGCTTCTGGTGCCTGCTCTCTTCTCTGGCTGCTTCAGGCTTAGGGCAGCAACGGCTGCCTTTGTTATTGGTCCCTTGTTATTTTCCCTAAACCTTGCCCTACACCTTTACAAACAGTCTTTTATTAATCTCTCCTCCGTTGCCCAGACTGTGCTATCTTTATCCTGCCGGGACGTGTACTGATGCAGAGGTTATCCATTTCAATTGACAACTCAGATTGGCAAGAGGAAGTACATGATTTTATAAGTAACGGAAATCCAACTCTGAGCTCCCATCCTGTCATTATTGGACATTTTGCCTTCAGGTACATCCTGGGGGTGGCTGAGTCCCTGGATATGACAAAGCTTCAGAGTCACTGGAAATCTGTGATCAATGGCTCATCCTGGTGACTGCTTGGTCACCCACCCATCATCCTAGGCTGCCTGGTCTTTTCAGGCATAAATGACATTAATGCTCGCATGTCAGGCCTGGGATAAAAAAGGCTTTGGCCACACTGGAATGCAGGTTGTTTTAGGAGGGGAATGACACCCAGGAAGCATCAGCAAGTGAAGGTATTACTATTTCACCCCAATAAGAATGTCAGTGCATCTATTTTTCAGTTTGTAATCAAAGAAGTAATATGAATTGCATAGTATTTGACTTCTATACATGCCTATGACTCTCACAAAACCCATTAAAAAAAACATTTGACAAAAATGTAGCAACAGGCACACATTTAATGCCATCCATTCAGTTGAACGTTTCACATATTATTTGTCCTTTTTACCTTTTAGGAAAGCACTGCATCCCCACGAGATTAAATTGCCAGAGATAATGTAGGCTATCTGCAAAACCGAATTGAGGCTTCTGTTTAAATTTAGTTCCTTTCATCTCCAAGTAACCTAGATGGCTGAGGCATTAAATGACAATTAATGGATAACAGAATAACCCACTTCCGAATTTGTTCCTGCGTCTGGGTCATTTTTCTGGGCTTTAAAAGAATGAGATAAAGTGTGCAGTGTGCAGAGTAGCCCCAGATGGGATAGCATCTTGAAAACTGGCATTTGCTGAATACTCGTGCGGAATCCAGAAATATCTCATGGTCAGGATGAAAGGTCTAAATTTAATACCAAAAACAGAAAACTGGCTTGGCTTCCTTGGACTCTGCACAGGAAAGCTCTTTTTTGGACATTCTGAAATGATTCTGAAATGAGAAGGGGCTGGAGACGTTCTGTTCACGGCATCCTTGGAGTTCGTGGGGCCTGGAAGGTCTATTGTTTCCCCAAGATCTCTTTTGGCCCACGATGGAGGCCTACATTGAAGAAAGAGAATTTGTTGATCAAAAATCAGGGAGAAAGTCCACATTGATGCAGATACTCCTCACAATAAGTATAGGTTCATTTCTTCTTCTTCTGGTTTTGCTTACCCCGCTTTTAAGATTTAACCACCTTCCCTGACCACCTGTATAGGACATCTGTGGTTCTTGTTTGAGTAGCAGCTCTACTTCTGGTAACAGAATGCAGCCTTTCCTTTTTGGGAGCCACCCTCACCTAGTCTATTCTCCCATCCAAGTACTAACCAGGCCCGACCCTGCTTAGCTTCCCAGATCAGACGAGATCGGTGGCATTCAGGATGATATGGCCGTAGACTTGCCTAGTCTATTCTTATGTCCATCGATGTCATAGCAGTTGATTAAAGAATGGTCTGATACATTTCAGACTAATGAAAGTCAGTCCCAGGAATTTGCTGAAACTATTGAAGGCTGTACTTTTATTGAGGATGCTAGGCTGGAAGGTTGTAAGCCTCCTGCTACTAGCAGCCCATTCAGAGAGGCAGAGAGATGGAGGGAGAAAGAAGGTCAAGAGAAATCACTGAACTCCTAGATTAAGCCATACTTGAAGTTAGTAATATCGTTGGTCTTCACAATTGCATGAAACAATGACCCCTCTCCTTATTTTTATCTTGTACTAAACTGAGTCTTGACAAATATACTTTACCAAAGTGATTTTTTTCCCCCTCCCTCTGAATAACCAGAGCAGAGGTTCTCAGATGTGGATGTTTCTTGCAGTATCTACAGGAGTTAATAAGGGAGTAGGAAAGGGCAGCTTCCAGCTTCTCTCATCTCCTCCCACTTCACCCACCTCCAGTGGAGGCCAGTGAACATTTAAAGGACATGTCCTCATAACATCATATTCTTATCAGAGGGCTTTGGGTGCAAATCAGATTGGGAACTTCAGTCTTTGGAAGCAAGGGATGAGTAGGATTCAACAACAGTCTGTTGCTACAATAAAAAACTGCTAAAGATGCCCTGGCTGGTTTGGCTCAGTGGATAGAGCATCAGCCTGTGATTGAAGGGTCCCAGGTTCGATTCCAGTTGAGGGCACATGCCTGGGTTGTGGGCTTGATCCCTATTGGGGGCATGCAAGAGGCAGCCTATCGATTATTCTCTCTCATTATTGATGTTTCTATCTCTCTCTCCCCACTCCCTTCCTCTCTGAGGTCAATGAAAATATATGTATTTAAAAAAAAAACAAAACCTTGGGTCCTTTAGTCTACAACCATGAACACCCAAGAGAACAAAATTAAAAAGAATTGAAAGGAAAAGACAAATTTATCCATGATAGCCAAAACCGGTTTGGCTCAGTGGTAGAGCGTCGGTCTGCAGACTGAAAGGTCCCAGGTTCGATTCCAGTCAAGGGCATGTACGTTGGTTGCGGGCACATCCCTGGTAGGGGGTGTGCAAGAGGCAGCTGGTCGGTGTTTCTCTCTCATCGACGTTTCTAGCTCTCTATCTCTCTCCCTTCCTCTCTGTAAAAAATCAATAAAAATATATTTTAAAAAATAAAATAAAAATAAACTGCAAAAAAAAAAAAATATCCATGATGTCATACCCTGCTCACCTGATTAGCCAATGAAGTGTTTTATCCATAAGAGAGTGGAGGTATGTACTGGTACATGCTCATAGCAGCATTGTTTATGAGAGCCAAAAGTGGAAGCAAAGCAAATTTACATAAACAGATAAGTGGATGAACAAAAAGCCATACAATGAAATATTATTCTGCCACAAAAAGAAATGAAGAATTGATTCATGCTACAACATGGATGAACCTTGAAAATATTAGACTAAGTGAAAGAAGCCAAACACAAAGGGTCACATATTTTGTGATTCCATTTATAGGAAATGTCCAGAAAAGGCAAATCCATAGAGAAGAAAAGCAGATTAGTGGTTGTCAGCAGCTAGAAACCAAGCTTTTTTTGTTTTTATTGAAAACTTGGGAGATGATGGCTAACAGGAACAGGGTGTGTTTTGGGGGGTAATAAAAATGTTCTGGGATTAGATAGTGGTGTTGGCTGCACAACTTGATGAATATGCTAAAAGCAAGTGAATTGTATACTTTAAAATGGGTGAACTGTATATATGTGAATTATATCTGAATACATCTATTAAAAGAGAGAGTCAGGGTAGGAGTAGTAATCTTTCTGAAAGGCTGTCCCATATGACTGGGACTTCCCTTCATCTATTAGAAATGTCAAATATAGTTCAGCCAAGAGGCATCTTTGAGATTTTACAAGGAAGATTCCACATAGCATCTAACGGGGGGAAAGTCTTCACGTGGGTGGCTTGACTTGGGATATAATCAGCAATGCCTTCGCTGTTATCATAAAACTTCCTAAGAAGTTCTTCTTGGACCCCTCACTGAATCTTTTTACCTTGAATGTATCAGGGGTTCTAGCAGGTCTTCCTGGGGCCCATGCCTGGGCCCTGTATATGGGCAGGGGCCTAATATGTGCAGGCCTCTCTCTCTCTCTCTCTCTCTCTCTCTCTCTCTCTCTCTCTCTCTCTCTCTCTCTCTCTCGGTTCAATTTGGAATATGCTCTTCTCAGTATCTCAGGCCGAGTGGCTTCAAATTTTTTCTTGTGTTCCAGAGCAAAGGCATTAAGCATAAGATTGGTTTGAGTTTGAGTACAAAGAGTGGATTCCATTGCTTACCTGAATTTGCAGAGGACTGCATTCTCATAACTAGGAAGTAGTGTTTCAATAATAGCAGCAACAGCTGAAACTGGTTTGGCTCAGTGGATAGAGCGTCTGCCTGCATACTGAAGGGTCCCAGGTTCGATTCTGGTCAAGGGCATGTACCTTGGTTGTGGGCATATCCCCAGTGGGGGGGAGGGGGTGTAAGAGGCAGCTGATTGATGTCTTTCTCTGTCCCTCTCTCTTCCCCTCTGTAAAAAATAAATAAAATACATTTAAAAAAATAATAGCAGTGACAGGCAGAGGAGGAATTTAAAACTACTGAAGAAGCCACTCTTACCTTTATACAGCTTACTCTATAAAAGGAACAAATCTAACCATCTCATTTTTTTAAAAGAAGGGGGGAAAGGGTAAAATGTTTTGAGCTTTTCCAATGTCAGGCATTGTTCTGATCACTTTACCTGTATCAAACTCAATCTTCACCTTTGAGGAAGATATTATCATAGCCACAGTTGATAGACGAGGAAAGCCCAGAGCGTTGAGGCCACACAGAGATTGAGGCCACAACCCCAATACAGATCCAGAATTCAAATCCAGGCAGCCAGGAGAAGCTCCTAATGCACGCCACAGGAGTAATTAATTAGATAGTCCCATTGTGTGAATCTTTCATTGTTTCTCCCAGAATTATGTAAGTTGTTTAACTTTTGAAGTTTTAGTGTTGCCTCCTCCTGGTGTACCCATGAGCCGGGATCACTCTTAGTTTCTCTCCAAGTGCTTTCACTTGGTCCTTCAATAGTCAGAAGGCTGCCAGTAATGGAACCATCTTGGAGTATTGTGTTCCTTCTGCTCGATAAACTCTCTCTGTTCCAGTTTGGCTCATTTTTTACTGATCCTTAAACTCACTTTGTTCAATGGAACCTCTCCTGAGAGTATAGTCCTTTCAGCCCCAAATAAACTTGGGACCCTTTATCTGGGCTTCCCCCTCATTGAGTCCTTTTGTCACAGCATTCATCATAGTTGTATGGGTATTGCTGAAAGATAAAACAGACCAGGATGCCAGGACACAGGCTTTATTGAAGAGAAGAGTACTACTGCCGGTTGCTTCCAGAGAGAGAGAGCTCCGAAGAGAGTGAGGGCTGGGATACAAGCACCTTTAAGGAGAGGAAAGAGAGGGGAAGGGGCTTAAGGCACTCAGCACACGCTGATTGGTGGTTTCATGTAAGGCCTATGATTAGGGACCTAGGGACTTAGGAATGGGGCCTTAGGGTATTTGGCAGGTGCTGATTGGTGGGTCAGTGCTCAGGAATGTCTGGCTGCAGGTGGAGTTTATGTCTGTCCATCAATTGGAGGAAGGGAGGATCTATCAATTGCTGACTCAGTTGTCTCTTTTTCTACACTAGAATGTTAGCTCCATGAGAAAAGGGACTAGGTAATACCTAACCCTTCACCCCAGCAGCCAGCACGGTGGGGGCATATAGGAGATGCCTACTTTGGAACTTGTTTTTTTGTAAATCTGATACTAAATCTGTAGTAGGTTTCTTTTAAGTTGTTTTTAAGCCAACAGCTAAGTTTTTAGGGTGTGAGAAATTTGTTTTCTTCTCTTGTTTTCTTCATTGACTTCATGAAGTTCAGTGATTCTGTCTAAGGGCGTGGGGGGGGGGGGAGCACGTTCAAAATACTATTCACCAACTAAGGTCTCCCCCAAGCCTGTTAGAGCAATGGGGTCTCTTCCACTAGACTTCCATGCCTCGTCTGTGATCTGGCCACGAAGATCTTCCTTCAGCCTACCTCAAAGGATGTGAGCTCCATGAAGAATGGAAGAGAACATTCGTTTATGCAGGTGCCTAAAAACAGGCTTAGAAGCCAAAAGGAGCCTTAGGCTATGTACTTTATTATGATTTTTTTTCAGGCTCTCAGCATATTAAAAAAGGTACTGGATTAAGAAAAAATTTAATTCCCAGTACAGGGAATGTGACCCAAATAATGTGACAAAGAAGCTGAAATCTCTATGATGAATGTGCCTTCTTTCAATTCGGCCAGTGACTGTGCAGTTGTTCCTACAGCTAACCTAATTTGGAGATGCTTATGTCAAAAACCTGAATTCGAGGCCCAGGCCAAAGGCTTCCTCAACTCAAATCGCCCTGGCCCTGCCTCAAACAAAGAAGCCACCTCCGCCGAAACCGGTGTGGCTCAGTGGTAGAGCGTCGGTCTGCGGACTGAAAGGTCCCGGGTTCGATTCCGGTCAAGGGCATGTACCTTGGTTGCGGGCACATCCCCAGTAGGGGGGGTGCAAGAGGCAGCTGATCGATGACTCTCTCTCATCGATGTTTCTAACTCTCTATCCCTCTCCCTTCCTCTCTGTAAAAAATCAATAAAATATATTAAAAAAAAAAAAAAAAAAAAAAAAAAAAAAAAAAAGCCACCTCCGATGTCTGGTGAATGAACAGAGTAATTCGGAAATGGCAAACTGCAGAACGTTGGGGAGAGTTTACCGCGGGGGTAACAACCCCAAATTCTCTAGGCTCCCACAGCGGCTCCGGATCGGAACCCCATTTCGCAGGTGGGCCCGGCACCCACCCCTCCGCCCTTCCCTGTCCCCCATCCCCCCTCCCGCGCCGGGGCCGCGGCGCCCGCGCCTGGGTCCCCCGGAAACGCGGCACCCCCCACCGGAAGTGACGCGCCCCACTGTCTAGCAACCGTTGCCAAGGAGCTTGTCTCTAGGAACCCGCTACAGCCCGGGAACCACCTGGGGGTGGGGGACAGTGGTTTCCTGAAGAGAATTTGAGGTAACCTCGCCCACCCGCGGTCGAAAACTTCCCCGAACCCGGAGATAGGAGAAAAGTGCCTCCCACCCCTTCCCAGAGCGGCAGGCGGAGGGGTCGCAGCGGTGCCCGGGGTCCGAGGCCGTTCCCCGAGGTGGCCGGTGTGACGTGGGGTCCGGCCCCCTTTCCCGAGCCCCGGGGTCGGGGGGACACTATTCCGGGGGCTCCTGCGAGCTGCTGTCCAGAGCGCGTGGTTCCTGCCCCGCTCTGGGCCAGATTAAGCGCTCGCCCTGGTTTTCATTCTTGCCCCCACCCACCCCCTGGGGTTTTTATGTTCTTTTGAGGGGAGGTGCTCCTGAATTAGTGCGGCACCCTTCCCCTGGAAGACGGAGAGTAATTGCTTTTGCTAATTTTAGAGCGCCGAGCCCCTGGGCACAGGCAGCCTACCTGCGCAGCGCGGCTTAGTCCTTAGCGCTGACCCTCAGCTGCTGTGCAGGCGGCCACCAAACAGTTTGTTTCTTCTCCTGGTAACGTCTTACAGGGCTTTGTATTTCTGAAAGGGGGAAAATAAAATAAAATAAATAAATAAATAAACAAACAAATATTTATATATGGTGTATTCTATAAATAATATATGTAATTTCTGTCATTGAAAAATAAATATATATAGGTGTCCCCCCAAAAAGGAATACACACTTTGAAAAAAAAAATTTAGTTCATTTTTTAAATTCATTTCTAAAAATTGCTAGTTAAAACAGTTGCCTGCCTGGTAAATTTCGATTACTTCTTCCCATATTAAACAAATGATGTCTGCATGTAGGAGGCACAAGAAACCTTAGTAATGTTGTTTCAGCACTTAATCAGATATTCAGTTTTTTAAAAGTTATGATCTATCTCACTGCCAGCCTACTTATACTTATGGGGTGGTGTGTTGTTGTTTTTGTGTGTGTGTGTGTGTGTGTGTGTGGTTTTTTTTGGCCTTGGGTCTTTGAACAAACTCATTCAGTCTAGTGGAAGTAGTCACTGTTTTATTAGTAGATGTAGAGGGTATTCAAAGATGGGATAACAGATAAGTCCTCATGGAATTTACAGTTTAGCAGAGAAGAGGAAATGTCATGAGTAACTACAAGTGGTCAGTGTGGAAGGCAGGCCTGTTATTCCCACACAGGACCTGGTGTGTAGCATAAGAATGACTTCCGGGCCGAAACCGGTTTGGCTCAATGGATAGAGCGTCGACTTGGGGACTGAAGGGTCCCGGGTTCGATTCTGGTCAAGGGCATGTACCTTGGTTGCGGGCATATCCCTAGTAGGGGGTGTGCAAGATGCAGCTGATTGATGACTCTCTCTCATCAATGTTTCTAACTCTCTATCTCTCTCCCTTCCTCTCTGCACAAAATCAATAAAATATATTTTTTTTTAAAAAAGAATGACTTCTGGAAAGAAGTTACCGTGAAGAGTAGGGTTAGGAAACCATTAGGATTTGCACCTCTGGAGAGGGGAGAAGGGAGAACAGTCCTTCTAGGTGGAGAAAACAGCATTCACTGAAGGCAGAGTGGGTCAGGGAGGGAGCAGCGACCATTTCCATCTGCTGAAGGTTGAAGGGTGAAAAGTAACAATTTGGCAACACAATTGGGGAAGGCCCATTTGAGCTAGATTATAAAGTGTCTCAAAATCCAAGAAGTTAGGACTTTATCTTGTGGGCAACGAGAAGCCTACAGGTGATTTGAAATGAGAGGCAGAGACTGGAGAACATGAGGCTGGTACCTTATTGAAGGCAAAGGAAATGAAGTCCTGAAATACTCAAGGGTGGCAGAGTCAAAGCCTATAGGGCCCAGCATAACATCCAGTGGGTGAAGGTCGCTTGGTGGAGGAAACCGAAACAAATCCAAGAAAGCATAGCCAGGCTAAAGCTTGCAGCCTCTATGCAGTATGAGTTGGGTGTGGTCATGAAAAAAATGGGGGCCGAGGATTGCCTGATCTGATTTTCAAGAGAGACTGGAAATCTGGATGTTAATGCAAAAATATCTCCTAATTTTTAAACCTGGGCTACTAATTTTTTAATATATTTTTATTGATTTCAGAGAGGAAGGGAGAGAGAGAGAAACATCGATGATCAATGATGAGAGAGAATCATCAATTGGCTGCTTCCTGCATGCCCTATACGGGATTAAGCCCACAACCCAGGCATATACCCTGACCAGGAATCGAACCGAGACCTTCTGGTTCATAGGTCTATGCTCAATGACTGAGCCATGCCAGCTGGGCTAAGTTTTAAAAATTAGAAATATGTCTGCAGTCCATAACAAGTCTTTATCCCTGGGTAGAAGTTGTGGAGCAGAACGGAAGAGATGTTAATGTAGGTGGGATTTATTCATTTGTTCATGTTAATGCTATCACACAAGATGTATATATAAAAATACTTGGCATTACAAATTAACAGTATATATTGAAGCATTCGTAATAAAGTCATCCCACTCCGATTTATTTCAATAAAATAACTTTTCCATGTAGAATTATACTTACTATGCCTGCTTCCTATGATCTTAATACTGGTTTTCTTCCAGAACTTTGTATTGAAGATTTTTTTTTCTCTATTTTTACTCTTTAGTTTAAAGTATAAGACCGTGATTATGAGTGACCAAATCAAATTCATTGTGGACAATCTCAATAAGGAGCCTTTTAGGAAGAGCTATAATTTAATCACATTTGATTCCCTGGAGCCAATGCAACTATTACAAGTTCTCAATGATGTTCTGGCTGAGATTGACCCAAAGGTAAGAGTTTTCTCTTTCTGTGTGATGAGAAAGGTGGCAGGAAAGCCAGTTTCTGCCTCTCAGTATCTGTCTTGAGCAAATTATTTAACCTCTCTGGACTTGATTTTCCTGAGGTTTTATTTTACAGCCTTCTGTTTGTAAAGTAATAGGAAATGATCTTAAAGTTTTCTCTCTTAGCTCGAAAATTAAATTATCTACTGGGGGCGGAGGGTGGGGTGGGAACCTGGTGGAGGGGGGAAGAAATGAGGAACCTTTGTAATAATATGAACAATAAAGATTGATTTGAAAAAAAAAAAAAATAAAATAAAAAATAAAAAATAAAAAATTTGGCTCTCAAAAGAAATTTCAAAAAAAAAAAAAAAAAAAAAAAAAAAAAAAAGAAAATAGTTCCCCATTTACAAACATAAATGGATTTAGTCCAGGAATAAAAATGCTTTTACAAAAGGTTTTATTGTATTGCAGGTTAGCTCATGTCTTTGCACTGGAGAGTTTTTACACTTGACATTCTTGATAGAATCCTGATCTGACTTGTCTACACCCTCACTTGGAATCTGGGGACCTCCATACTTTATCCATGCTATTAAGAGAACATTGTGCCTGTTATGTTCTAGCAGATTGTAAGTGAGTTTAAATGTTCTTTGTTAGATTTACAACAATAACATTTTTTCAATTTCTTTAATTGTTAGCAAGTTGTTGATATCAGAGAGGAGATGCCAGAGCAAACAGCCAAACGGATGTTAAGCCTCCTTGGTATCCTTAAATACAAACCTCCAGGAAATGCCACAGACATGTAAGAATCTGATTGCATGTTGCCTTCTTTTTTTCTTTTTAATTTGGAGAAGTTTTATTTATTTTTAAAAAATTATTTAATAATATTATGTGTTGCTTTCCTTAAAAGCCAACCCTTCATAGGCTATAGTCAGCATTCCTAGGCACTACCTGGTCTCCCTAAGTCTGTGACCTCGGAACATCACTGAGTTTCAAAATAATCTTGAACTTTTAATGTTATTTTGTCATGCAGAAGTTGTAAGTGGGTCAGTTCTTTCTCCTAATAAAAAAAGTCAGGCAAATGCACTATTCCATTTTATCAGCTGCCATCCTAGATGAAACTGTAACTTAAGCCTGCCCAGTGAATGACGTGAAGTATTAAGGCTGACTGTACTAGCTAATAGTTCCAACTCAACCTTCCCACATATTCTAGGGATATATTAAAGGCCTACTTTTATTTGTATTGTTAACGTGCACACTGACTTTAGAATAGCCTTGCTTTTATCCTTTTTAAATTGTCATGGAAAGCAATCAGGACACTGTAAATCAGATTTTGAGTAAATGTTCTCTTTTCATGGTTAACTTATAAGCCCACATTTTTTTTGTGTGTTTTTGTTTGTTTGTCTTTTTGTTTATTTGTTTTTTATAGGAGTACCTTTCGTCAGGGTCTGGTGATTGGAAGTAAACCTGTAATTTACCCTGTGCTCCACTGGCTTCTTCAGAGGACTAATGAGCTGAAGAAAAGAGCATATTTAGCTCGTTTCTTAATAAAACTGGAGGTACCAAATGAGTTTCTTCAGGATGAAACTGTGGCTGATACCAATAAACAGGTATTTGATACATATTAGTATTTTAAAACTGTCTGTAATGGATTTCAAGGACATGTTCAAATACATGTTAATCTCTCTCTAGTTTATTTGCTGTCTCTGTGGCACGAAAAGGGAAAACAGTTATTAACTAGCATCCAACTGCAATCACGTATTAAAATATTGACGTTTGCACACAAATACCAGTTCAGTGATAGGTGCATGTGGCTAGAAAAAACCATACCCTGAAATTAATGATTTTAGCATAATTTATTACTTAAGAATTATGGGTAGGTTGGATCCTGGGTTTGGGACTGTAGGGCAGTTTGCTGATCAGTTAGGTGACAATACAATTTGTCATCCAAATCAGAGGGAAAGGGACAAATAATTACACCAGGACCGAAGTATAAATTGACACTCTCCCAGGAAAATTGGGATGGCTGAGCCCCAGAAAAGACTGTGTATAGGCAGAGAAGCTAACTTGCAACCTCAGAGGACTTTTTAGTCAGGCTGAAAGTAGACAGAGGGCCAGGAATTTGAAATTTCAGTGCATTTTCCTCACCAGAGCTTTGAGGTAATACTGGGTTTTAGCCTTAAGGTATTAAGGGAGGGAGACAGATGAATAACTAGACAACTGTAATTTCATATGTATTTACTTCCATGTCATGGCATTCTGAGATAGGGCTGTAGAAGCCTTCTGTGTGGGAAATGGTATCGGTGCTGAGACCTGAAGGGGGAATAGGATTTATCCAGGTCAGGGATGAGGGGACTCATACAATATTCTCAAAGGGAACAGGGTTTGTGAACTGGAAGTGAGAGCTTGGGATGTTCCAGAGGCTGAAAGAAAACCAGCATAGCGAGAATACAGAGTGTGAGGTAGGAAAGTAACCAGAGAGGAAGCAGGAGAAGGATTTACTGACCAGATTTTACAGACCTGCTTTTTTATGCCCGATATAAATGTTTTTCAAACGCTGTGTTCATAATCATTTAAGTCAGCAATTTTCAACCAGTGTGCCACAAGAATTTTTATAACATGCAGTGTCTGACTATTTAGTCAAGGGCACTGAGCTCTTATCCCTTAGACTGTCAAATAAAAAAATGACAATAACCAACATAATAATAACCACCCAGTGTGAAGGAATCAAAATTATACCTATTTTTTTTTGTCAGCTCAGCAAAAAAAAAAAAGTTTTTTGGTGTGTTGCAGAATTTTAGACATTGTTTATGTGTGCCTTAAGATGAAAAAGGTTGAAAGTCACTGATTTAAGTAATCACTATAAGTTTATAGATAACCTGATTAAGAGAAGCCTACTGGATCTATTAGTTTATCATTTTTTAACTTGTTCTTTTAGTATGAAGAGTTGATGGAAGCCTTTAAAACTTTGCATAAAGAATGTGAGCAGCTTAAGACATCTGGATTTTCCACAGCAGAAATAAGAAGGGTAAAGAAAAGAAGATCTGTTTTTTATTTGAATAATATTAGATTTAGTATTTTTTTAAAGTTAATTCAGTATGAGTCTTAAAACTATATAAAAACTGATGATAGCAAAAGGCATATTTTCTTTTGTAAGGCCTTGCAGTTCTTTGCTGAAGAAATTAATGAGGCCAGGGTAAATTCATAGTGTGTTCTATGTACTTTATATTCCATGCTAATGAATTTTAAAAGGTTACATTTTGAGTCTCTATCTAATATACATATATATATATCTATATCTACTTATATATCTGATATAGAAAATAGGGAAAATAACAAAAAATAAAAAATTTCCAATTATTTGTGTATCCTTTCAGGCTGTGTGTGTGTGTGTGTGTGTGTGTTTGTGACCACACAATCCATAATTGTTTATATCTTGCTTTTTAAAAAAAATATATTTATTTTTATTTTTTATTGATTTCAGAGAGAAAGGGAGAGGGAAAAGAGAGAGAAAAACATCAATGATGAGAGAGAATCATTGATCGGCTGCCTCCTGCACACTCCCTACTAGGGATCGAGCCCGAAACCTGGCATATCCCCTGACTGGAACCAAACCCGAAACCAAAACCCTTCAGACCACAGGTCTATTCATTGAGCCAAACCAGCTAGAGCTGTATCTTACTTTTTATAATTTTATTTTTAAACTATATTTTTATTGATTTCAGAGAGAGAGGGAGAGGGAGAGAGAGAGAGAGAGAAACATCAGTGATGAGAGAGACACATCGATTAGTTACCTCCAGTACATGCCCTTGAGCAGAATCAAACCCAGGACCCTTCAGTTCACAGGCCAACGCTCTATCCACACAGCCAAATCAGCTAGTTGTATTTTGCTTTCTAAATCATTATATGATTAATATATTCCCATTGTTATCTTTGTATAATATGATTTTAATGATTAAATAATATCCTATAGTATAGATAATTTAAGCATTTTTGTATATCTATGATTGTTTCCTTAGGATAAATTTCTGTTTTTGTTGCTTTTCTAAATGAATATCAAGCTGTCAAATAAATTACTGGGGGTGGGGGGGAATGTCCTTCATCCCAAGGAGGTTCTCTGTTCCTTAATGCTCTGGTTATTATGATAGATTACATAATCATATAAAACCCTTAGCTGAATTCTACAAAGAATACTTTTTCTGATAATGTCTTCTTGACTGCTTTTTAGGATATCAGTGCAATGGAGGAAGAAAAGGATCAGCTCATTAAGAGAGTTGAACGTTTGAAGAAAAGGGTAAGGCAAGAATTAGCACTGTAAGACTTCGGCCACAAGTGTTAAGCACTTGCAAAGACTTAGGAATGCAAATAAAGATTAAGCAGGGCATGGATTCAATCTGAGGAGGGACTCAAATAACCCTGACTGAAAGGGAATCTCCCTAGGCACTAGCCCAAAGCCTTCAAGGACCTGGAATCTAGAGCTGGACTGTCATCTCCAGGGAGTATTATTTACCAAAAGGAAATGACAAGTGGGTGTCGGAGTCACGTGACATGCCTTAACCTGACAGTAACATGAACTACTTATTCCCTTACTGTAGGTGGAGACAGTTCAGAATCATCAACGGATGCTTAAAATAGCAAGACAGCTTCGAGTTGAAAAAGAGAGGGAAGAATTTCTTGCACAACAGAAACAGGAACAAAAGAATCAGGTATCCATATAAAAATTTATATTCTCATGATGAAAGAAATAGATCTTTATGACAATTCAAGTGTAAAGAAAGAAGAACTTTCGAAGTTCATGTTTCCCTTTGTGAGCATGATAGAATACTCTTCTACAACAGCATCAAGGACCTTTGGGACTCTATACTCAGTATGTATCTGTACACTCCCTTTTGGCCTATGCTGAGCTCATGTTGTTCCAACACTACCAAATATCATTGTTTCATCAACAAGCAGTAAGGTTAACTGTTGATGAAACTCGTAGACTCTCTCAAGGGGTGTTGAGATTCTGGGGCTATAACATCCTTTCTCTTCCACCGATCACAGTGTCCTCTACATTTTACTCCAGCGGTAAATAAGCAAATCATGAAAAGGCTCCAAACACCCACCATCCACATTTTTAGACTTTGCCTTAATGAAAAAACAATTTGGCCAGAAAAAATAACACTTCTAATTTGTTAAAAGTCGTTCTTAAAACTAGTAGACTTATCCATTAAAAGTATAGTTCAGTTCAGCTCTATTTCCTTCTAAGTGGGCAGTAGAGGGGTTTAGCTTTCTCATAACTCGTTTGGCATCACAGTTATTCTACTGCGGCAGCAACTACACTGCCTGGCCCTGAGGCTACTTGGCATCAAATTCTGATTCTGAGACATCATGTGTGAGAATGCTTACAGTCCTTAAAGTTAAGAAAACCATGTTACAACAAGAAAAGCCTGGTAACTATATTCTTTAGCAAGTATTTTTCTTTGACCACCAAATTAAGCAAATATTTAAGTTTTACATGAAAGAGTATTGAGGGAACCATTTATATTTGGGATTTAACAGCAATTTTCTTAGTTCTTATTCCTTTATATCACAGGAATTATGTGAAACTTGTATTTTTCATTGTTTGTATGAGTGGTAGGTTTCAATAGACTGAGCCAGTAATAGATCTAATTCTATTTTAAAGCTATTCCATGCAGTGCAGAGACTGCAAAGAGTACAAAACCAGCTGAAAAGTATGCGCCATGCGGCAGCAGATGCAAAGCCTGAAAGTAAGTGGAAATTATTAGATAACATAGTTGATCAGAGAATACTATTTTAAATCGGTACTCTCCCTTAAAGCAATCAACTAATGAGAACTGTCATCAAGTGATGTCTCAGCATTTTCTGTCTAATGAAGGGGAGCCCTAATACAGGCATCTTAAGTCTTCACCTGGGGTTTAATTCCTGTTCAGTCAGAGTTTTGTCAAAGGGTGAAGAGAATGAAAATCATTGTGGAGGGAGGCTCTCATATAATCTGTGAGTATCTGAAATACTTAGGATAGGTGTTATGAAAAAGATGGATGGAAGAAATGTGAAGTTGTTCTAAAGCCAGGGCTATAAAGACAAAGAATAACACTGAGTGTTTTCCCTATTTGGGCAATTATGCTAATAACATGGGTCTCTAATTTTAGATTAGATGAGCCACATGGCTGGTTGGGCTCATCTTAATTTTTGATGGTAAAGATGTGAAGGAATCTACATCAAATCCAAAGAACATATAATGCCTGGCCAGTGTGGCTAGTGGTTGAGTGTTGACCTATGAACCAGCAGGTCCCAGTTTGATTCCTGGTCAGGGTGGACAGGAGGCAATCAATCAATGATTCTCTCTCATTGATGTTTCTCTTTCGCCCCCTTCCTTCCTCTCTGAAATCAATAAAATTATCTTTAAAAAATAATATCAATAAGCAACTTGTTTGTATAGGCCTGCTCATGTTAAAAAATTATTAGAGCTTACCATTAATAGTGGATTTTTGGAAATGAAGGCAGTGTATATAAGAATTGAAAGATTTGTTATGCAGAAAAATAATTGGCTGATCAGTACAGTTCAATACAATTTCAGTTGTTAGCCTAAACACATGTTTCTGTAATATCTATTATTCTTTAATTTTATTAGGTTAAGTATTTCTTGCTATTATGTTTTAATTCTGGCTACTAAACAGAATATCCAGACATATGTACAGTATTAGTAATATTTCATTTTTAAAATTTGAGTTGATAGTTTTTATTTTGCTTTGGCTTTCTAGTTTAAATAGAAATCATTTGGGCCAGGAAATACATAATTGTTTATTTAATAATAAAATGGACATAGTTCTGTTTAGGGCATCTCTTGTGATGTTGGTTTAAATATTGATGTAAGTAATATGTTAGTTACATGCTGGTAAATTGTTAAGTAGTAATAAAAATAATAGGCTCGCCGAAACCGGTTTGGCTCAGCGGTAGAGCGTCGGTCTGCGGACTGAAAGGTCCCAGGTTCGATTCCAGTCAAGGGCATGTACCTTGGTTGTGGGCACATCCCCAGTAGGGGGTGTGCAAGAGGCAGCTGGTCGATGTTTCTCTCTCATCGACGTTTCTAGCTCTCTATCTCTCTCCCTTTCTCTCTGTAAAAAATCAATAAAATATATTTTAAAAAAAATAATAGGCTCAAACCAATAGTCCATTAATCCAGTATTTCTTGATCATCTACAGAATGTCAGGTATTGTACTAAGTGTTAGGAATGGAAAGCAGAAATCCTATATAATAAAAGCCTAATATGCTAAGTGTCCGGTCGTCTGGTCTTCCATTCAACCAATTAAAGTGTAATATGCTGGAAGAATCCAAGATGGCTGCTCGGGTAGGCAACTAGCCGCAGCCGCACACAACAATTTTAATAAAATACAACTAAAATATAAAATGGACATTACCCAGAACTACAGGAAAGTCGACTGACTGGAAATCCTACAACAAGAAGCAAGGAGAAAACCAGAAGGAAGCACGGAGGAGCTGTAAAAGCCCAAGGTACGGAGACACGCAGCGCGCGGAGAGGACGGAGCCGGAGAGGAGGGAGGCCGAGTGCCTGGCGGGCGTTCCCAAGCGGGAAGGAGAGAAAACTCCGACTGTGCTGGGCCCCTGACTGCTCTGAACCCCCGTTCTGGGCCAGACCCCTGGGACTCAGGCTCAGCCATAGGGAGCTGGGCTGTAAGTCGGAACCCCGGGGTAGCGGAGAAAGGAGGTCCCGGAGGCGCGCACACTGCCCCCAGAGAAGGGACGGTCGGCTGTGCCGCGGGATTGCCCTGACGGGAAGGAGACTGGGGCTCCAGACTGCTGTGAACGCCACCTCCAATCCCACTACCAACTGAACTGAACCCCAATACCGGGCTCATTGTGGAAGAGCATAGACTGTTTGGCAGCAGGCGAAAATCGAGGGCACCTTTCTCTCAGAGGCGCCGGCAGTGAGCACTGAAGGACCCGCATAGGGCGGGGCTGACGGAAGCCAAAGCTGCAGGCTCCACCCTGAAATCCCGTCCCATCTGTAACTGCGAAATGCGACAACAAAATAGATCACAAACGAAAGAAATGGAGGACAAAAAGCGTCTGGATATAGAGTTCAAATCTACGCTTATAAGGTTTTTCAAGAATTTCCTAGAAAAGATGGATAAGGCCTATGAGGATATGAAAAGAGACCATCAAGAAATGATAAGGGAACAACAAGAAATAAAGAATACATTGTCTGAAATAAAAAATATTCTACAGAGTCCTAAAAACAGAAGGGAAGATCGCAAGAATCAAGTCAAAGATTTGGAACATAAAGAGCCAGAAGACACTCCTCCACAGAAGCTAGAAGGCAAGAGAATCCAGAAAATTGAAGATAATGTAAGAAACCTCTGGGACAACTTCAAGCGAACCAACATCAGAATTATGGGGGTTCCAGAAGATGAGAGAAAGCAAGATATCGAAAACATACTGAAAGAAATAGTGACAGAAAACTTCCCCCACCTGGTGAAAGAATTTGACTTACAAGTCCAGGAAGTGCACAGAACTCCAAACAAAAGGAATCCAAAGAGGACCACACCGAGACACATCATTATTAAAATTCCAAGAGCAAAAGATAAAGAGAGAATATTAAAAGAAGCAAGAGCAAAGAAGGTAGTAACTTATAAAGGAGCACCTATACGATTGTCAGCTGACTTCTCAACAGAAACCATGCAGGCCAGAAGGGAATGGCAAGAAATATACAAGGTGATGAATAGCAAGAACCTACAGCCAAAAATAAGCTACCCAGCGAAGCTATCACTCAGAATCGAAGGCCAGATAAAGAGCTTCACTAATAAAAAAAAGCTAAAGGAGTTCATCACCACCAAACCAGAATTATATGAATTGCTGAAGGGGGTTCTTTCAGAAGAGAAAGTAAACAAAGATAAAAATTATGAACAACAAATACGTAATTATCAACAAGTGAATCTAAAAACCAAGGAAATTAAAAAAATCTGATGAACAATATTAACTGTTGAATATAATAGAATCAGAGGTATGGAAGGGGAGTGAACTGACGATTCTTGGGGAAAAGGGGAGAGGGGGGCGTGGGAAGAGACTGAACATAAACTGTGCACCTATGGATGAGGACAATGGGGAGAGGGGAAAGGGCAGAGGGTGGGGTGGGAACCTGGTGGAGGAGAGCAATGGTGGGGGGGGGGGGAAGGAACATTTGTAATAATATGAAAAATAAAAACTTATTAAAAAAAAAAAAAGTGTAATATGCTAATGATATGCTAAGGCTGCTCAACCACTTGCTATGATGTGCACCAGGGGGCAGACAGTTGAATGGTCACCCAGTCACTATGATGTGCACTGACCACCAGGGGGCAGACACTCCAACCAGTAACTTGCTACTGGGGTCCGGCTGATTAGGACTGAGCAAGACGGGCCAGATACTCCCTGGAACCCTCCCGTAGTCCCTCCCTGGTTGGCCAACCTCCTGTGTCCCTCCCTGACCATTATTGTGCACTGGTGGGTTCCCTCAGCCTGTAACCTGTCCCCTCTCGAAATCTGGGACCCCTCCGGGGATGTCAGAGAGCTGGTTTCGGCCCAACCTGCAGGGCAGGCGGAGGGACCCCACTGGTGCACGAATTCATTCACCGAGCCTCTATCGATAGTATGTCTACAAAGTGCTCACAGTGTAATGGAGGAATGACCAGCAGTGTGCAATGTGACGAATTTGCTGATGAAGCTCAGCATTGGGTTCTGTGAGAACAAACAAAGAGGCAGAGCACTACACGCTAACAGAGACAAATGACTTCCTGGACATCGTGGTCACTGAGTTAAAGCTGGAAAGGTGACGGAGTGGAAGACATTCCAGTCCAAGATGCAGTGACATAAAGAGGATGGGCTGAGCAAATGATGGATGAAGATCCTAGTAGATGAAGGTTAAGCCTCTCCTGACTGCTTGTGTTCGAAAAGAGGGCAGGAGAGGGAGTGTGCAAATGAATGAGATAGCACTGTGCCTAGACTGCAGGAGGCTAGTAGGGGAGCGGTGGTTACGTGCTGAAGGAAAGAGCCAGACAAATTGAAGATTTAGGAGGAAATGGTGAAAATTGATAGCAGCCTTCCCAATTGTATCCCCATGCCCTGCATTGCATTGAATCTTCTTTAACAATACCCGATGGGTTAATGGTTGGCATATCTAACTCTGACTCAGCTAAACTTCAAGCAAGTCACCAAGTCATAATTGGTCTACTTCCAGGCCCTTGCACATTAGATTACACATATAGGCACTCATTAAAGTCTGTTAAGGAGTTGGGAGGTGAGAGTAAAGACCTTGACTTTGGTTAGGAAAACAGTGATCTTTTCCACACAGAGGAGGGGAATCAAGTAAGGAAAAAATGGTTGAAATGTAAAAATAAGGTATTACATATATAATATATGTTGTTTTTTTGTTTTGTTTTTTTGGGGGGTGGGCAGGGAGTGGGGAATAGGAAGTTAAAGAGTTCTTGCTTTGCTGGCATCTTTTTGGGAAACAATTGTATTTAGCACTTTAGAAAAAGACTAGATTAAGCAGATGTTAATTGATTCAGGTGTTTAGTTAAATAAGATCCATCTAAATTCTTCACTACCAAAAAAGGTTTATAAAAAGTTTTTATTCACATACACATTATTTTTAAATATATTTTTTATTGATTTCAGAGAGGATGGGAGAGGGAGAAAGAGATAGAAAAATCAGTGATCTGAGAGAATCACTGATGGGCTGTCTCCTGCAAGCCCCAGACTGGGGATTGAGCCTGCAGCCTGGGCATGTGCTCTGACTAGGAATCCGACCCTAAGCTCCTGATTCATAGGTCGTGCTCAGCTACTGAGTCACATTGGCTGGGCCGAGCAAAATTATTTTTATCGTAACAATGTAATTTGTATTTTTTCAGAGTAACAACCATATTATAAAATATTCAAATATATTTTTTATACTCTACACATTTGTGAGATTTATTACATAAAGGAACCTACTCAGTCAGTGATAGTAGGAGAAGTAAGATGTTTTCAGAGGGTTTTTAATTAAAAAGTTTACTGAGATCTTAGAGGCCAGGATTTCAAAAGATAATTTATAAAAAAACTGCATAGAAACATGAATACTTTTCAAAGTCTATATTAAAATTTTTAAAAGAAGAACTTAAAATGTGATAGAAATTCTGTTTTTTATGTTTTTAAACAGCTTTATTGAGTAAAATGGAGAAGTATTAAATTGTACCTATTTAAAGCGTACAATCGATACGTTTTGAAACCATCAAGATGACAAGTATATCCATCCTCCCAAACGTTTCCTGGTGCCTCTTTGTAATGTTTCATTCCTCCCTTCTCTGCCTCTCTACCTGTCCCAGGCGACCATTGATCTGCTTGCCATCATTACAGATTAATTTGTGTTTTCTAGAATTAGAAACTTTTTAAAAATAAGGTATATAAAAATTAAGAGTTTTAAATCTTTTAAAACATTTCAGACTTTGATTCTGGTTACATGTGGTTTATTTAAGAACTTTGGAGAAACTAGTCATCTGAAGATGGAGAAAACTAGTCATCTAATAGCCAGAGAAGCCAGGAAGTAGATTTAATCTGAAACCACATCATTATCGTGTGATTCATTAAACACTTTCTCTCCCTCTCTTTCCACAACCTCTAAAGGGAAGGGCGGGGGGGATTGTAGGGATGAATGGAAACTCACGAATTTGCCTTTAATAAATTTTTACATGTTAATATATGGTTAGCACAACAGAACTAAAAATACTTTTAAAGTTTTAGGCCAGGTTTATTATGCAATCTACGTACGTAGATTACTTAAACCGGAAATCCAATGTTTTAAAAAACTTAAGCCAGACTTTGTAAATGTGTAATGGAAAGATCTGAAATAAACTTTTAAAAGCTTTCTAGGCTGGGAGTTTATAACAAAACCATTATTCACTGAAAATCTGTGTGTGTATGTTTGTGCACTCTGTCAAAATAAGAAAACTATTAAATCTTAAAAATATATCTTGCCATTTCACTGTAAACTTTACAAAATCAAAACTACCAAACATAGAAAACTGAAAAAAATGCATGAATGTAGATAATTTCTTTTTTGGATTTGAATGTGTGCTTTGAAGCTGACAAATTATAATGTGTTAGTACTTATGAAGTAATAGAACTATAAATTGCCTCAGAAGTGTTGCAAAAAAAAAAAAAAAAGAGTAAATGACCACATATAGAAGAAAGAAGCTGAATTACATTTGTGTTGTCATTTGGTTCTTGGATTTCTTACTTAAATGCAAAATGTGACTCAACAAAATATCTGGCTTTTTCTTTTCCTTTTCAATCACAGTTTACATTCAGTACCATTCTGCACCAGTTTCAGATTACAGCAAAGTGGCCAGAAAACCACCCACCCTATAGAGTGGTCCCCCTGCTGCCCAAACACCCACTTTGGCCTCATATCCAGTTATCTCAACATTATTGACTATATTTCCCATGCTGTATCTGGCTTGTTTTGTAAATATTATTCTTGCATTAATTTATGGAGTAAAATATAATTAGGTGGTAATTTGTTTTTTAATTGATTTTTAAAGAGAGAGAGGGGAAGGAATAGAAACATTGATTTATTGTTCCATTTATTTTCCCCCTCCATTGACTTCTCCCTAGCCATCCTCACCACCCCCCAGCACATGCCCTCACCCCCCTAGTGTCTGTGTCCATTGGTTATGCTTATATGCATGCATACAAGTCCTTTGGTTGATCTCTTACTCCCCCACTTCCCTGCCTTCCCTCTGAAGTTTGATGGTCTGTTCAATGCTTCTCTGTCTCTGGATCTATTTTTGTTCATCAGTTTATGTTCTGGTAGTTTCTTGTATGTGCACTGACTAGGGATGGAATCCATAAGCTTGGTCTATTGGAATAGCTCTAACCAACTGAGCTACTAGCCAGGGCTTAGGTGGTAATTTGGAAAGATCATAATACTAGGTTTTTTGTAATTATTTAAACATTTCTTCCAGGTAAATTGTTCTTTTTTAAAAAAATATATTTTATTGATTTTTTTATAGAAAGGAGGAGAGAGGGATAGAGAGCTAGAAACGTCGATGAGAGAGAAACATTGACCAGCTGCCTCCTGCACACCCCCTACCAGGGATGTGCCCGCAACCAACGTACATGCCCTTGACCTGAATTGAACCTGGGACCTTTCAGTCCACAGACCGACGCTCTACCACTGAGCCAAACCGGTTTCGGCTGTTCCTTTTTTTTTATTATCATTCTAATTAGCAAAAGACTTCAATGGTTAATCTTTCATGGTACTACTAGAGACCCGGTGCATGAAAATTCATGCATTGGAGGGGGGGGTCCCTCAGCCCAGCCTGCCCCCTCTCACAGTCTGGGAGCCCTCAGGGGCAGGAGGTGACCCAGCAATCAGGGGAAGGCGATGCCCCCTTCACACCTCTGCTGCTGCCACTGCCAGCTGCATAAGCCTTGGCCAGCCCTGGTTACCTGAGCCTCAGGTGGCCCTGGGCAGCTGGGCAGCCACCATCTGAGGCTTGCCTATGCCTCAGGCTGGCCCTGGGCAGCTGGAGGCTGATGAGATTGGGGGACTCCAGAGTCAGGGCTGAGGGAACTGGGCACTGCCATCTTGTGGCTGTGGGCATCATCATCTTTGAGGGCATGGCAGTCAGTTAGCATATTCCCTCCTTATTTGTTGTGGGCACCAGCATCTTTTATGAGGGCATGATGGTCAATTAGCATATTCCCTCTTTATTAGCTAGGATACTGATGAGAGAGAATCATTGATTAGTTGCCTCCTGCACATCCCCTATTGGGAATCGAGCCCACAACCCAGGCATGTGCCCTTGACCAGAATCAAACCTAGGACCCTTCAATACACAGGCCAATGCTCTATCCACTGAGCCAAATGGGCTAGGGCCAGGTCTTATATTTTAAAGTATACAGAATGTCTCTTGGGCTGAATATTCATTTATTTTCTTTTCAAAGGTTTAATGAAGAGACTAGAGGAGGAGATGAAGTTTAATTCATATATGGTAACTGAAAAATTTCCTAAAGAAATAGAGAACAAGAAAAAAGAATTGCATTTTTTACAAAAAGTAGTGTCAGAGCCTGCTATGGGCCATTCTGATCTTCTGGAACTTGAATCTAAAGTAAGTGACAATCATCTTTTCATAGTTTCCAATTTATCTTATCCTTAGTCCTATGTAAAGTATGTGAACTGATTTTTATAGTGTCCAATTCTTGGCTCTTAAGTTAACCTGCCCTAAGAATTGATAGCTCTTATGAGGAGTTGCTCTTTATGAGAAATTACAGAAGGTAATGCTGTTATCTAGAATGCATGATTTATGAAAACTTAGTTAATTGATTAGGAAACTAAGTAACTTGGACATATAAATTAATGATAGATTCATAGGTTTATGTATTCATAATATATAATTGGCTAATATGTATTCATATAACAAAATGCCAACTTTTAAATATCAGTAATTTTTATTTGCAAGAATAACATTGTAGCAATTTTATATTTAAAGCCTAATATATTTATTAGCCTTTTATGCCAGCTTTGGAATTACTAAATTTTTTTGTAATGCTCATTGAAACCTGGTATCATATTGTAACACTTTTGCTCCCTAGAAACAAAACACTAATCAGATGTGTATTTTTTTTTAAATACCAAATATCATGAAAATAGAACCATTTTGATTTGCTAATCTTTCAATGTGCTCAACAGCCACTAAACTAAATAGTATATAATTTTGATCATTTTATTCTTTTAATTTTCTTATAGAAATTTTGTCAGATTTGGCTCAAATTTGATGTCTTATAATTAACAAGGAAATTCTAGTTTTTTCAAAGGGTAGACAGATATACTGAAAATCATGTAATTTTTTTAATTTGTTGAAGGACTATATGCTTCTGTGGAGTTAGTCAGTTTTATTACATTGGGAAAGGTTTGGATTAATGAGTGGGATAAATGACAGCTCTGGGAGAACCACAGATCATTCAAACAGGAAGGTTTTTAGTCATCCTTGTCAACTCTCAGCTGGGCTCATGAATTCCTTACATAAATTCCTATGGAATGTGAGTCTGGATTTTATCGCTTGCAGTGACTTGAAAGTCACAAGCTAGGAGAGAGGATCACTTCAGATTTTAAAAAATTGTCTTTTTTTTAAATAATGTATAAATATCTCATGCTGAGTACTTTAGGATTATTTCGACATGGATGGTTAAATCCATGTAAGTAATAATACTGTGTAAAATTTGTCATGAACCACAAAATGTTCAGTATTTCTAAAAGTAATCATAACAACCGACTCATCAACAGGACCATCTGATCACTGATGATAAGAACCATAAATTCAAAGCTTGGCTGGACCAATTGTCCCTTACTTTGTGTAATCATAGGGAGAGACTTAACATCTTTTATTTTCATGCTCTTTTAGATAAATGAAATAAATACACAGATCAATCAGCTGATTGAAAAGAAAATGTTGAGAAATGAGCCAATTGAAGGCAAACTCTCACTATATAGGCAACAGGTAAGCCCATTCTTTTGTCCCACTTAGCTCTGAGCATCTTCATAAACACCACAGGCTGTGTTATCTGCAGTGTTAAAGTGAGAAGGAAGAAAGCAATCAGTGTTCTTGTGTCATTGCTAATCTCCAGATTATAACAAGGAATTTATGGAAAAAGCTACAAAAGACTTGTGTTCAAGTTTGAAATGCAATACACCAGATAATGCTTAGTTTCCTTCGAGTCTGCCAACTGTGGTGATAGGGCTATTTGTGTTTATATCTGTGAATGTGGAATTTGATTACTTAAATGAAAGGTAACTTTAAGTGATATAAGTAAAAATATTTGTAATCTTTAATTAATGGCAATATACTGTTTCAAGTTTAAAATTAGTTTGGAAGAATAGAATGAATTAAATTTTACTGCTAAGGCATTTATCACTTTTTCCACAACTATTAGATCATGAGATTATATATGTTGTAATGTATTTCTCAACCAAAGAGTCAGATGAAAGCCATGGATTCTGAAAAGAACCCAGGCAGGAGTTCAGTGTGAAAAGCATTCGGTAACCTCAGTAAACACCGAGCTACATAACAAAGCACTATTCAAGGATGTTAGAATTTTTAAAAGCCATTTACAATAGAAAATTTCAACCATATACCAAAGTAGAGAAAGTAGTTCAGTAAACACTCATGTTTCCGGAAGTTACAGCAATCATGGCCTTCTTGTGTCATTTCTACCGCCAGCCCAACTAGATTATTTTGAAGGAAATCTTAGATTTAATCTCATTTCATCTATAAATATTTCAGAATATATCACCAAAAAGTAAGGTTTTAAAATTTTAATTCCAACAGCATATCACATAACCTACTGTTTTTAAAGTTCACTCATGTTTTAATATGTATCAATATCTCATTATTATTACTGGGTAATTGTATGGATACTTTCACATTTTGTTTACACATTCATCAGTTGATGGTTGTTCCTACTTTCTGGCTATTATAAATAATGCAGCTATGGACATTTTAATACAAGTTTTTGTGTAGAAATATGTTTTCATTTCCCTTGGCTGTATTTCTAGGAGTGGAGTTGTGGGTACATATGATAATTCTGTATTTAACACTGAGGAAATGCCAAACTGCTTTCCTAAGAGCTATACCGTTTTACATTCCCACCAACAGTGTATGAAGTTTCTGATTTCTCCACACTCTTGCCAATACTTGTTATTATCTGTCTTTTTTATTGTAGCCACACTAGTGGATATGCTTACATTGAAATTTTAGCTTGGTAAACTAAAATATAGAGAATTTCACAATTTGACAGAACATTGATTGGATATGTTTTATTTTACATTGGCATTTAATGCTCAATTAGGCATCCATCATTTCACGTAAAAAAGAAGCAAAAGCTGAGGAACTACAGGAAACAAAGGAGAAGTTAGCCAGCCTCGAGCGGGAGGTGTCTGTGAAGACGAACCAGGCCCGGGAGTTTGATGGCACTGAAGTTCTGAAGGGAGATGAGGTAAGCTGAGGTCTCTCATGGGACAAGGATGTGAGTATTGTTCTTGTTTGAAACCGTGAATGCTTTTGCCTTTTTTAAATCTTGAATGTCAATAATGGGAAGTTAATATTATTTTATGAAACCTCTTTATATGTAACTGAAAACTCTGTGTAGTAATATTAAGAAATTCTTGATGTACAATGGCAGATATTAATGATTTTATGAGCTAATATTCCAAATTTTCACTCTTTAATTAAGTGGTTTTATACTGGATTTATTTTTTAAAGCTGAAATCAAATGAGTAGGAACAGATAAGAAAAAAAATTCATAATTGTTGATAAATGTAATTTCATAGAGTGCTGAGAACAATCACCACTAAGTAACTTTGTCAGTAATGTGTGTTTGACCAGTTGCACTGACACCATTAAAATGACTTCATTGTGGATGTTTACAGAGTTTAAAAATACAGTTATATCTTGCATTGCTACATACACTTTAAATTTTGAACAGTGCTTTAACGGCTATTATTTGTCATTTTGTCAAGCTCATAAGATTAGTAGTGGGACAAGTAATAATTGTCATTTATAGGTGATTAAACTTAAATACCAAAAATATAATTCCCCATCTCCTTTTATAAAGTTAGCTCAAAAAAGAAGGAAGGAAGGAAGGAAAATATCTTATCTTCAGCTCAGTGCTTTTTTCTTTTTCTTTTTCTTTTAAAGCAAATCAAATGGTAAGTCACATATATCTTAAACATTGCTTGTATTTTACCACCTCTTACAGCTTTTAAGAGGCCTCAGCAAAGGCTATTTTTAAAAGCTGCTCTGTCCAGACCTCATTTTGGTTTTCAAAAGTTGTTGAATTCATACTGTTACAAATTTGCCGTGAACCTTCACTGTGCCAAACACTTGTTGTGCTTCTTTCTGGTTGTAACCTCCCAATATGCCTTTTCACTTATTGGGGAAGTGGTAGGTTTTCAAAAGTCAGCGCTTGATTGAAACATTCCTTTGGCTTTTAACATCCACTTCCAGATTGCTTTGAGACACTGGAGTATTTTAAATGATACTTGGAAGCCAACAGCATGTGCTTCGTGACATCCTTGCTAGCCAAGAAAAAAAAAAAAAGATTAATTATGTAGCAATTTTGCTTTATAAGAGAACATGTTATCTTCTAGCATTTTTATCTATTCTTAAGAAAATGCTGCCCAATTGACAGGAAATAGTAATTGTTATGGCCACATTTGGCATGAGTAGTGCTTATAATTCAGCGTTAGCTACTCCCTGTATGCAAATAGAGGCATAAGAATCTAATTCCAAACTATTAGCCTTTATTTATTTTTAAGTTTTTTAAAAATATATTTTTTTATTGATTTCAGAGAGGAAGGGAGAGGGAGAGAGAATCATTGATTGGCTGCCTCCTGCATGCCCCCTCCTGGGGACTGAGCCTGAAACCTGTGCATGTGCCCTGACTGGGAATCAAGCATGACCTCCTGTTTCAAAGGTTGACGCTCAACCACTGAGCCATTAGCCTTTATTTTTGACTAAATATATTGTAAAGGAGAAGTATCTGATGACAGGAAACGCATCTTTTTTTTTTTTTTTTTTTTTTAAATATATTTTATTGATTTTTTACAGAGAGGAAGGGAGAGAGAGATAGAGAGTTAGAAACATCGATGAGAGAGAGTCATCGATCAGCTGCCTCCTGCACACCCCCTACTGGGGATATGCCCGCAACCAAGGTACATGCCCTTGACCGGAATCGAACCCGGGTCCCTTCAGTCCCCAAGCCGACGCTCTATCCATTGAGCCAAACCGGTTTCGGCAGGAAACGCATCTTTTTTCTTTTCTTTTTTTTTTCTTTTTTTTGGGGGGTGGGGGGTGGGGGAAAAGCTAACTTTGGAAATCGTAAAATCAAGGTAATTTTTAAGCAATGGCCAACCACTTACTCGGCAGTTATCTAAAAAAAAAACAGAGGGTATTGGAGAACATTCAGCATAATTTTATAAGTAACAAATCTTGGTAGACAAATTTTATTTTCTACTTTGATAAAGTGATGGGCCAAATGGACAAAAGGGAGGAAGTTTGTTATACTTACAATTATATAATACAGATGGACTTTACTGGGGTTTCATTTGATACCACATGGTAACCACCAAAAAGTTATGTTCTTTGTCACTCATCTGTTTACACAAAAGTGAGAGAGTATCAAGAAGTAGTAGTGTCCTGGACGGTGTGCTAAGTGGTTCGAGCTTCCCCCCTTGCACCAAAGATTCTTGGGTTTGATCACCAGCCATGTTGTGGCACCAAGAGTGTACAAGAGTATATGTTTCTGTTCTTACTTAAAACTCTCCACCACACTTGATCCTCAATCTTTTAATTTTTGGAATTCTGACAATATTTTGCTTGAATTTTCATTTTTCTTGATCAGGAATTGGATTGAATATCTGTCCAATACATATTTGGTCATTTCTATTTCTTCTGTCATTTTTCTGTTTATTTTATTTCTCCATTTTTTTCTAATGGATTGTATTTCCCTATCTATCATATTTTTACATATATTCTGCATCTTAACCTGGATAATTGTTTTTCTTCTAGTCTGTTACTGTCTCTTTCTATACAGAGTCTTTTGTCACAGAGAGTTTCTTCTTCCTTCCCAAATAGCTTTGTTGAGATATACTTAGCACCCAATAAACTGCACACACTTAAAGGGCAAATTGTTGCTGTGATTCAAGTTCTGATAACTTCAAATATTGGGACATGATTTTAATATTAAGTAAATTCAGTTTTCCATAATTTGGAATGTTTTAAAGATCTTTACATAGAAATATCTTGCTTTATGCAGATTCAGTGTGAGAGGAGATAGAAAGACAGTATGGTAGCAAGCATAGTAGGTTATGATTATGACTCTGAGTTGTCAGTCAAAGGTTGCTGTGATCAGTATGATTTTTTTAAGATAACATAAAACTTAAGTAACCCCTCTTCCAGGAAGCATAGCCTGTAATTATTTTTCCAGCTCACACCTCACAGTCTTCATATGTATTCATATGTGTGGTAACACAGCTCAGTTAAGATCACTTGCTCAGTTTCTGCCTCTCCTAAGAAACCAGTCAGCTCCATGACGACTGTGGCATATCTCATGCTCACTACCATTTACTTGATAGCTGGCCTGTAATAGGCACTCGGTAAATGTATAGAAAACCCAGATAAAAATGTATAACTAATATAATCTAATATAGACATATTCTTTCATAGAAAGATGAAAATATTAAAAATATCATGGTACTTCAGTTGATAAGAAAAATTATTTTATAATATGTAACTCTTCATCCTAAACATGGTTATTTATTTCATTGTATAGATAAAATAATTTTTTAAAATGTCTGCCCATAGCCCTGGACAGTGAGGTTCAGTTGGTTGAACATTATCCTCTGTGTGTGGAAAGGTTCCAGGTTCGATTCTGAGTCAGGGCACATACCTGGATTGCAGGTTCCATCCTCTGTTGTGGGTCAATGTTTTGCTCTCAAATCAGTGTTCTCTCTCTCCCCCTCTCATTTCTTCTCTCTCTCTCAAATCAATAAAAAAAGCATGTACTTAGGTGAGTATTTTTATAAATCCTATATAATAAAAGCCTAATATGCAAATCTACCAAACAGCAGAACAACCAGTGGAATGACCGGTCGCTATGATGCACACTGACCACCAGGGTGTAGATGTTTAATGCAGGAGCTTCCTCCAGCCCACAGGCCCCAGGCCAATAAAGGCGGGTGCCAGGGAGGGGGCCCCCTCTGCCCCAATTGCTCCACCAGTTGCCCCACAGAGGGAGATGACTGGCAACAGAAGCAGGTTGGGGGTTAAGGGAGCAGTGCCGGCGAGTGGGTGGTGCCCCACTGGTCAAGGCAGATACAAGTGAGAGCCTGATCACCCTGCTGGTTACCCAATTGGCCCTGCTCGCCGGCCAGGCCTAGGGACCCTACCTGTGCACGAATTTCATGCTCTGGGCCTCTAGTAAATAAATTAATGCCTGGCCATAAGCCTGTATTTGCCATTTAATATGATAGCCTCTAAGTTAGTTCTTTTGGTAAGTGATGAGTTTTTCGCTTTTTAGGCAATCTGAGCTTGATGACTTGTTTTACTTACTGTAAGAGCAAAAAATAGAACTTGTGCTTCTTGTAGTAGTGCTACGTGGCTACTGTCTTAATCACCCTGATCTCTATTAGCAAAGCAAACAAAAAGCAGCCCCAGGGATGCAGTGCCCCCTTCCCAGAGCTGTCATTCAGATTATGAATGCATGCCTTTTAGGTCTGAACTTTTTTATAGCAACAGTGAATCTCTGTTGGCGCTTCATGCATTGAAAGCTCTTTCCTGGTTTGTGGTGCATGGGTATAGAGTCCATTGTGTTTTCTCCCCTAACCGTTACGAGAGCTCATCTGTTTTGCTGTCAATATCTACTTACAAAATGTGCTTACTCAAATAATATTTATAAGCAGCTTTAAAAAGGCCCAACCAAGCCCAGCTGGCATGACTCAGTGGTTGTGTGTCAACCTATGAACCAGGTCATGGTTCGATTCTCAGTTAGGGCACATGTCTGAGTTGCAGGCTTGATTCCCAGTGTGGGGCGTGCAGGATGCAGCTGATCAATGATTCCCTCTCCCTCTGCCTTCTTCTCTGAAATATATATATTTTATTTTAAAGCCCGACCAATTCATTCTACAGCTACCGACTGCAATCCTAAAATCCTAGAGCTAAATTGCAAAGATTATGAAATCTTTAAATACTTCAAAGAGAAGCACAGTGAAGATAAGGAAATCCTGGCAAGATTTACTTCAGCTGTCAGATCCCGAAAAATTAGGAATCAAATTTTGACACTTGTAATTGAATCATCACCCTTCCAAGTGAGCCAAGGCAAACCTGTGATATTTTTAGAATCTTTCAAATCACATTGTGCTCTTTAGAGTTCATAGCAGGACCTGAGGCCCCTAAAATTTTCTAAGAGTTGGAACAAAACAGAATCAAATAAATTAGGCTCAGTGCACTGTAATAGAAGTGGTATATTACATAAGCAATCTAGGTAATTCCACAATTTTAACCCCGAATTTGAAAATTTTTCATAGAAATTAGTTTGTGAGATTTAACTGCTTACACAGCAGTTGAAAATCCCTTCCAGATACAGTAGCAGCTGTGTGCTGGTGACTTGATTTATAATAGAAGCCTAGAGACCTTGGGAGGTATGACTGACTGTGTTTCACAGATTGGTGTTCCTGTGCCACAAGTTTCTGTTAAACAATTTTCTACCAGAATGTATCATATTGCTTTTTATAAACTCTCAAGAATTAGCAGCTAATTATCCACTGCCATATGGAGGCAATTATATTGTTTATGCTTTGCTTGGTGAGATCTTTCTAATTTAAAGTTTAAAACATAATACTAACAGGTTGGTAAAGGTTAACATAGTATTTGTATGTGTGTTTAGATATATGGAACGAGTTATGATAGTTGATTTGGAAAGACTGTCATTTTAGCAGAAAGCGAAGGTTGCTGTGAAACATTTTTTTATTGCCTTAAAGCAAGTAGCAGCTCTCAGACCAGACTTCAGGGAATCCAAATGATTTATGGCATGAAGTTGACACGAAAAGATAGTCTTTTCAGGTTTTCTGCAAGTCTGAATTTAGACAGGATACAAGGCACTGACAAATGGGCAAAAAAAATTGTAGCCGTTGGGTATAGTCATGCTATTCTTGAACAGTTGCTGTTATTTCATTGCACACCTAACTTTCTTGGGCCTCAGCTTCTTGACCATATAAAGTACTTATTATATGGTTGTCTTGTAAAGTCTTGCAGCTAATTCCTGTGGAAATAGTTGTCCTGTAAGATATTGAGGTGGAAAGTTTGCAGCAGGAATAGAGATTCCTGTTTCTACATAAATATCCAGAATGATGTCTGGAATCCAATCATACTTGTGAGCTCCAGATAAGCTTTAAAGGCGTCTAAATGTTTCATACTTAGGGAAATAGGCTGCCTTGCCCTTTAAAAAGCTAGCCCAGATTTTGATCATTACTATGAAAGGTTCTAAAATATATTAAATGGATAAGAGGAGAAAGAACATCTGCCAAATTTCATTTTGATCACAAAGGAAATGAGTCAGTAAAATTGGTCCCAAAGCCAGAAGCTAGCGCTCTAAAGCATTAATCTTATTGATTTCAGCATCTAAAACGATGGCTGCTCTTTCTTAAATGACAAATTTAGATTACAAATGCATATTGGTCCAAATGATTAGTAATAGCTGCTATAATGGACCTTCCTGCTCAGTGACAAGCTTTATAGTTCAGTTACATGACAAATTTGTCTGATTGGCCTGCTATTGCTAGAGTGAACTATTTTCCTTAATATCTCAAGGATTCATTGTAAATCTCTATGGATGTATAATGAACACGAGAAAAAAGTGAAATTCCCTAATAAAGAAATGGAAATTAAATGTAAGATTCTCTTTTACATATAAAAATTGACAATTATAAAAAGTACCATAAATAGACTTTGAAGGGCAGAATGTATCAAAACCCTATTTCTTTTTTACCATTTCTGGAAATATGTCCTGTACAAGTTATTAAGAATGTGTCTATCCCAGCTGGCATGGCTCAATGTTTGAGAATTGACCTATGAACCAGGAGGTCGTGGTTCAATTCCCTGTCAGGGCAAATGCCCAGGTTTTGGGCTCTATCCCGAGTGGGAGATGTGCAGAAGGCAGCCAGTCAATTCTCATCATTAATGTTTCTCTCTTTTTCTAATTCTCCCTTCCTCTCTGTATATTAGAGGCTCAGTGTATGAATTCGTGCATGGGTGGAGTCAGCCAGTTTGGCCACGGGGAGGGGACAGTTTGCATATTAGCCTTTTAATATATGGGATATACACTGAGTGGCCGGATTATTATGCATTCAGAGATCATAATAATCTGACCACTGAGTGTATATTTTAAATGTCTAAAAATTTATATTCCATATGTTCATCGTGATTTTAGTTTTATAACTTGAGAATTCAGAAATAATCTGAAATCCAAATGATAGAAATGTTTTTAAAAAATTGAGTTGAGTACATTTTTTAAAATCTTACTGGCTTTATTCATCTCTTCATGAATCAGGCAGCATCCCATTTAGTCAGAGAGGAGCTGTAAGGAGCTGTACACAATGGAAGACTTCTATAGACAGAAGGGAGCTGGCCAAGCAAAAAGGGGATTGGTTGTTGCAAGGTCATCTTCCTTTAGGGGATGACAGGGGTCTGTCAGGCAGATTGTGATAACCAGGTAATTCCTGGTGGACTGGTTTAAGATTCCATTCCTGGGAGAGGCTGCAATTGTAATTAAGTTAGGTATTAAGTCTTGGTTTGGTGATAGTGGGGCTTAAGTGACTTGTGTTTTCTCTCTCTCTTTAAAATTTTTTTTAATTTTATTTTATTTCAGGGAGGAAGGGAAAGGGAGAGAGAGGTAGAAACATGGTAACGAAAGAGAATCATTGATCGGCTGCCTTCTGCACGTCCCCCATTGGGGACTGAGCCCATAACCTGAACATGTGCCCTGACTGGGAATCAAACCATGAGCTCCTGATTCTTAAGTCGACAGTCAACCACTGAACCACACAGGCCAGGCTGTTTTCTCTTTTTTTAACAGAAGGAACTTGCAATGGAAGGAAAACATGGATAATGCATTTTTCTTTCCCCTAGTTCCTTGGAGTAGTAGAGCCCTCAGAGTGCTTTGATAGCCACCTGTTGCTTAATTGAGTGGAACCATGATTAATCTGACCCCAACTACCCTTCCCTTAAGTAGTTTGTCCAATGAACATCAAATAACAACCAATCAGCAGAGAGCACATGGAGTAATTGGTGGGTTTGTTCTTTTACCAAAAACATTTATAGCTTTTAAAAATAGTTCTGGAGCACAGCAAGATAGAGAAGGGGAAATTGGCCTAGATAATACAGAGGATAGCAGATGAATAGGTTTGATTTCATTTTGGGCACTTCGCCCAGGACACTTTTAATAGAACATATTATAGTTACTCTAGGGATTCTGAGTCTGTGGTTATGTCAGGCTTACACATTTATTCTTTAAAAGGAAAAATTGCAAGTTAATAGACTCTAGGTATATTGGCATGACTTAAAATTTTAAAACCATTATTATAATCCAGCCATTGACAATTTGCTGTGTGTGTGGGCTGAATTCCTTAATATTAAAACCAACTTAATCATGGATAGAAAAATATTTTGAACTTCCTTCCTCTAAAACACAATGTGTTCTGTATTTCTTTCAAAGTTTAAATCAACTTTAGAATGATGTCTAAACTAGGGATTAAAAGTTATTTTTATGTGAAGAATTTTTAATCTTACTATTTTTAAGGGCATTTTTTAAATACTCGGGGACGAATCAAGTCTTTAAGGGGAAAAATGTACCTAAATTTTAGAAATGTTATATTTCCTATTTTACTACCTTACAAATTTAGAATTACTGACCTTGGATTTAGCTGTATAACTTAAAAAGGAAAAATACTGACGGTAATAGAGTTTTACATAGGATTTACACTATTTAGATGGATCCAAAAAATTAAAACATACACAAAATTTGTTTAATCAGCAGTTAGTCTTTTTAAGTTTTCTAATAAAACTAAGTTATTATTACATCCTTGGGACATGTGTTAGACAGTAGAAAATAAAATGTTTCTAATACATTGAGATCATATGTGATATTTAGCAACTGTCTTTCTACTCATTAAACTACATTTTGTGTTCTTTTACAGTTCAAGCGATATGTCAGCAAACTTCGAAGCAAGAGTACAGTTTTCAAAAAGAAGCATCAGATAATAGCTGAATTTAAAGCTGAGTTCGGTCTCTTACAGAGGACAGAAGAACTCCTTAAACAACGTCTTGAAAATATTCAGCATCAACTGGTAATACAGTATTATCTTGGGGTGCTAAAATTACAAATGCCAGGAGGTTTATGGGTTATAGCTCTATGGTTTTTAATAGAAAAACCATACAATTATTGTTTTTTCTGATTAATTGCAGAGATGTCATATAAGCTGATTCATTTATGTTAATGTAGCAGGGAGCAGTCTTTTCTGTGTGTTTTTTTACCCCTCCCCCCCAGGAAGCACTCTTATGCTTGCTGACTTTGGGGTAATTAATAGCCTATGGATGTCCTGCAATATAATAACTCTTTTTTTTTTTTTTTTTTTAAATATATTTTATTGATTTTGTACAGAGAGGAAGGGAGAGAGATAGAGAGTTAGAAACATCGATGAGAGAGAGTCATCGATCAGCTGCCTCTTGCACACCCCCTACTGGGGATATGCCCGCAACCAAGGTACATGCCCTTGACCGGAATCGAACCCGGGTCCCTTCAGTCCCCAAGCCAAAGCTCTATCCATTGAGCCAAACCGGTCCCGGCTATAATAACTCTTTTCTTTGCCTGTTTGCCCACTGGCATGAGGAGCCCAAGTGACAGTATGGTAGCCAGAGCATTAAGTGTAGAGGGTCCCTTCATGTGCCTTCTGGTGGAAGCACGCTCAGCTCTGGAAGCCAGAGAAGGGGAGTGTAACTCCTTAAGTGGATAAGTGGGAAGCCCAGTGAGTGGTAACCCTCATACTTTCAAGACCCATGTGTTCAGTCTGTTTGGAACGCAGCTCCTACGGTGTACACGCCATCCTAAAGACTAGAACTCATCCCCACAAGCCACCAGTTCTAATCTGGCCACTTAGCTGTCCCTTCACAAGGTCCTTCCTCTGTTCTGTCAGGTCATTTGCTCTCTGGATGGTGTGGTGTGTGGTACAGTGACTGAATCCCAAGGTCATGTGCCCACCACCACACCTCCTTTGCCGTAAATTAGGTCTCCTGGTCTGAGGGGATATAGGTGGGATTCCACATCAGTAGACCAGATACTCTGAGCCCTTGGATAGTGGTGCTGGCTGGACGACTGTTGGCAAGAAAAGCAAACCCTCACCCAGAACATGGATCAATGCCAGTCAGGATGAAATGTCTTTTCAGAGCAGGAAGGATCTGATGTTATCATATTGCCACTAAGTAGATGATTCGTTTCCTCAAGGGATGATTCCATACCCAGAGCTCAGGACTGATCTCTGTTGCTGCCAGGTCAGATGTGTGGCAGTGGCAGCTGCAATGGCTAGATGGGCATTAGTCAGAGAGAACCCATGCTATTTTGCCCATGCGTAGCCTCCATCTTTGCCAACATAGCCATTCTGTTCTTGAGCCCATTATCCAAGCACTGGGTGGTCAGTGACAGGCTGGGTGATACTAGAAGTTGGCAGTTTCAATTCCGGCTCAGGCGAGTATGGAAAACTGATTGATGTTTCACTCGCTCACTCTCTCCCTTCCTTCCTCTAAGATTAATTTTTTTTTAATGCCTTTATCTGAACCCTCCAATAAGCCTCCCATGTCATTTAAAATAAGTCCAAGTTCTTTCATTGGCCTAAAAATAAGGTAACAGTATAATTTATCATCCAAACCAGGACACTTTTGAGAATGCAAAGGACAATAGACAGAGACTGAGATTGTCCCAGCACACCAACCGAGTCCTCTATGATCCCTCCCCCACCCCACGGCATTCTCACTCTGTTTTCAGCTCCCCCAGTCTCCCAGCTATTTCGTGAACAGGCCAGGCATGTTCCTGCCTCATGTCTTGTGCACTTGCTTGTCTCCTAGGTGTCTACATGGCTTGCTTCCCCATTTCCTTCAGGGCCTTCTCAGATGTCACCTTTTACTTATGATTTCAACCCCACTCTCACCTCACATTTTGTTTTACTTGTTTACATATTGCTTGTTTACTCTCACTAGAAGTAAACTCTGTGGGCAAGGGGATTTCCCCCCCTGTTTTGTTCACTGCCTAGAACTGTGCTGGGACATTTAGGTATAAAACAAATATTGGATGAGTGAGCAAATGTAAATATAATTGGATCACTTGAGAATTCACTCATTCATCAAATATTTATTGAATGTGTCCTGTTTTATATTCTGTGCAAAGTATATAGCACTATTTTATTTATTTTTTTCTTCTTCATTTTTTTATTAAGGTATTATATGTGTACATATCTTACCATTGCCCCCCTCCCACTCTCATATATGCCCTCCCTCCCCAGAGTTTGGTGTCCATTGGTTATGCTTATATGCATGCATACAAGTCCTTCGGTTGATCTCTTATTTCCCCCATATCTCCCTACCCTCCCCGCTGTAATTTGACAGTCTGCTTGTTGCCTTACTGTCTCTGTATCTATCTTTTTGTTAATCAGTTTATAATGTTCTTTATTATCCATAAATGAGGGAGATAATGTGGTATTTTTCTTTCATTGACTGGCTTATTTCACTCAGTATAATGTTCTCCAATTCCATCTAGGTCGCTGCAAATGATAAGAATTCCTTCTTTTTATGGCAGCGTAGTATTCCATTGTGTAGATGTACCATAGTTTTTTGATCCAATCATCTGCTGATGGGCACCTAAGCTGTTTCCAAATCCTAGCTATTGTAGATTGTGCTGCTATGAACATAGGGGTGCATATATCCTTTTTAATTGGTTTTTCTAGTTTCTTAGGATATATTCCTAGGAGTGGGATCACTGGGTGAAATGGGAGTTCCATTTTCAGTTTTCTGAGGAAACTCCATACTGTTTTCCACAGTGGTTGAACCAGTCTGCATTCCCACCAGCAGTGCACAAGGGTTCCTTTTTCTCTGCATCCTCATCAACACTTGTTGTTTGTTGATTTGTTAATGATAGCCATTCTGACAGGTGTGAGATGGTATTGCATTTTCATTTTGATTTGCATCTCTCGGATAATTAGTGACTTTGGGCATGTTTTCATATAGCACTATTTTAAAGTCTAAGATTAGAACTGCTTCCTAATTACCTGAAGATAGTAAAGTTTAGTGTAATTTTATAACATATAAAGAGATGTTATTATTGTTGAAGTCAATAAAGATTATCCTATAGGATTCTAAACTAATTTATTTCATTTATAACTTTAATATTATATATTAAAAATGTATACTTCTTATGGAGTAATTGAGGTTTTGACATCAAATTTGTGGCCCCATTTTTAAAAAATATATGTTTATTGATATCAGAAAGAAAGGGAGAGGAAGAGATAGAAATATCAGTAATGAGAGAGAATGATTGATCGGCTGCCTCCTGCCCCATTGGGGATTGAGCCCGCAACACATGCATGTGCCCTGATCTGGGATCGAACCTCTTGGTTCATAGGTTGACCTCTATTTATTCTTTACTTTTAGCAAACCATTGAGGAGAAAAAGGGTATATCTGGATATAGTTACACCCAAGAAGAGCTGGAGAGAGTGTCTGCACTGAAGAGTGAGGTTGACGAAATGAAAGGACGGACCCTGGATGACATGTCTGAAATGGTGAGTGTACACATTTTTAGTGTTTTTTTATTGGGTATAGAAGGCAGATATTTTTGTTTGTCCAGTTTTCAGTGAAACATTCAAATTTTCATTTCTGCATATTATTTACATTTTTATCTGTATCAGTCTCTTGAATTTTTGCATTCTAGTAAGGTTGTTCAACTTATAACAATTTATGCATTTGGTGGATTTTGAAGTGTGTGAAAGTTATACAAAATTAAGGAAATATTTAAGATAAACAATAAGTTTTCCCTATCATATCACCCTAATAAAATTATTTCGCTTTTGTGTGTGTCCTTAGTATCTTTCCATATTTAGGGCTGCTCTTTAGCCAGAATGTACTGATACAGCCTCATGAGGCATTCGAATGTTTAACACTTTCCTTACTTACTGGTAAATAGCTGCTGCCCCAAACTCTCAGCCTGTCTTATCCACATTGGCCACTTGCCCAGAACCCCAGCATCTCACCACAAGCTGACTCATAAAAAGATTAACATTGTCCTTACCGGTTTGGCTCAGAGGATAGAATGTCGGCCTGTGGACTGAAGGGTTCCAGGTTCAATTCCGGTAAGGGCACATACCTCGGTTGCAGGCTCAATCCCTGCCCTGGTCGAGGTGCATGCAGGAGGCAACCAATTGATGTGTCCCTCTCATATCAATGTTTCTCTCTCTCTCTGCCTCTCTCCCTTCTACTCTCTAAAAATCAACAAAAAAATATATCCTCGGGTGAGGATTAATAACAACAAAAAAAGATTAACATTGGGCACCGTAGAGGCCTGCTAGACTGCCTTCATCTCTATGGCTAGTGTCCATTGTGATTGGTTATTACTTATGCCATTCGGGTTATTAAGTATTTTGAATATCACTTCATTTATGTTTATGTATATTTTATATAACCTGCGTAATTACATATTGTTTTACATAACAACATGATTGTAATTGTATATAGGCAACTTTTAGTTTGTCTTAGTCATTACTTGTTAGATTGTAAATATTTTGCCATATTGGTTTGCAGTGTTAATAATTGACATTTTGAACAGTTCAGTGGCATCCCCTGATGTTGTTGTTTAATATATATTTTTATTGATTTCAGAGAGGAAGGGAGGATAGAGAGATAGAAATATCAATGATGAGAGAGAATCATGGATTGGCTGCCTCCTGCATACCCCCTACTGGGGATAGAGCCCACAACCCAGGCATCGAACCTGGAACCCTCAGTACGCAGACTGAAGCTCTATCCACTGTGCCAAACCAGCTAGGGCTCCAAACTGGGGGAATCAAGATTTACCAAATCTCTTCCCTATTGTTTGGCATTGAAGTAATTTATAATCTTTTTACTCATATATAACACTTCAATAAATATATTTATGCATGTAGTATTTTTGTTCTTTTGAATTCTTTTTTAAGATGTCATGTATTTTTTTTTAAATGGCAGGTAAGAAAACTGAATTCACTGGTATCTGAAAAGAAGTCGGCTCTAGCCCCAGTTATAAAAGAACTACGACAACTGCGTCAAAAATGTCAAGTAGGTGAATTTGATATTGTGTTACTGTAACTATTTTATCTGGTTGAGATATAGTAATTAGAATCCTGAATATTTTACTTGGGTAATTTATGGGAAACACATTATTGTTATTATTACTATTATATTGATATGATTCTGCAAAAGAGAAGAATGTGACCTGAATAGGTTTATTTTTAATTTATGCTACTTGGTTTGTCATAAATTATTAGAGGGAGGAGAGAAGGAGAAAAAGGAGTTTAAGTTAAAATCACATGTGCAGCCAGATGAGCTTTTTTTTTTAAATCATGTGAAAGCTGTAAATATGAAGTCACTTTCTTCTGTGGCCAGGTAGAAGCTCAAAGTCAGCCAACACTTGGTGACAAGTAAACTTAAATCAATAAACTTTGCTGGGGGGCAAATTCTGATAGCTTATGATAAGTGAGGAAATGCCATTACTTGGAAGCTAATTCTAACCACTGCTTTAAAAGATAAACTATTAGGAGGTAAATGCCCTTCACAAAGCCAGGTCAGGTGGCCCATACCATTCAACATGAGCGGCAGTTAATCACCCTCCCTGTAGTGATTTTCGGTTTGAATGTGGGCCTGTATTGCATGTGCCTGAGATGGAACCATAAAACTCTTGGCAAGTGCCATCCCTCAGAGTCAGAGAAGCAGAATGAAAAATCGCACAGATTTGGCCCTAGCAGATTTGGCTCAGTGGATAGATCATCAGCCTTCGGACTGAAGGGTCCTGGGTCTGATTCTGACCAAGGGCACATGGCCAGATTATGGACTCAATCCCCAGTGAGGGGCGTGCAGGAGGCAGCTGATCAGTGATTCTCTCTCATCATTGATGTTTCTATCTCTCTCCCTCTCCCTTCCTCTCTGAAATCAGTAAAGAAATATATTTTTAAAAAAAGAAAAGAAAAGCCAAAACCAGTTTGGCTCAGTGGATAGAACGTTGGCCTGTGGACTGAAGGGTCCCAGGTTCAATTCTGGTCAAGGGCATGTACCTTGGTTGCGGGCACATCCACGGTGAGGGATGTGCGGGAGGCAGCTGATCGATGTTTCTAACTATCCCTCTCCCTTCCTCTCTGTAAAAAAATCAATAAATTTATTTTAAAAAAGAAAGAAAGGAAGGCAGGAAAGAAGGAAGGAAGAAAATCACATAGATTCAGAAGTCAGATAGACATCATTTTCTCTTTATGAAACTACTACAGATTCTGAGATAGGTTTAGTGACCTATCCAACTCAGGAGGAGGAAGTGGGGAGAGTTGGAGCTTGACTTTGGCATCTATATCATCTTATTTCAAAACCCTTGCTTGTTCCACTACATACTACTGCCATACCAAAAGGAATGGAAGAGACAGGTCTCTGTTCTCTGGAGTTGATGCTCTAATAGATGAGATGGGAGAAATACCATCTAATCCTATCTAATAAAGAGGAAATATGCTAATTGACCCTCATGCCATCACAAAGATGGCAGTGCCCACAGCCAATAAGGAGAGAATATGCTAATTGACTGTCACACCCTCAAAGATGGTGGCACCCACAGCCATAGGATGGCAGTGCCCAGTCCCCTCATACCCACTGGGTGGCAGGCATGCAGCAAGGCTGGGCTTACCCCCAGACAGGCCCAGCAGCTCCACGCACCTGCCTCTGGAGTCCCCTCAGCCACCCAAGGTCGGCCCCTTGAGTGTGTCACTTATGGATATGAAGAGTTGTAATCTGGTATGGTCTCACACTGACCACTGGGTACACTGGCTCTTGGGTCTTGAAGGAGGTGCAAAGTCAGGCACTACCTGTGGCCACCCAGCAGGAGCTACAGAGAGATCTGTAGATTCCTCTTCTTTGTATCAGGTTTAGAAGTGTCCGTGCAAGGCCCATCTGTGAAGCAAGGCAGGCTGGTGCTGGTGTGGGCCTTGGACCTTTTATTTATAGCTTTGAGGCTCCCTGACTCAGACGCAGCTAGTTTGACAGGTTTTAGGCTGAGAAAGGACAGGCCATTCATATGCAAAAGTCCTGGGTGGGGTTTTAATTGGGTGGGGTGGGGTCTCAAGGAATTACCATGGCAGAGCAAACAGAAATGGCTGCCAATCAGCTCTATACCAGAGAGGTCCCAGCAAGGGAACAATGACCTCTGTGAGCACCTGCGTCTGGAAGAAAGCCACCCCCAAGTTCCTGCCCTGATGCCAGACAGTTAGTTTCTCCACGTATGTGTCTGGGTCCCCCAGCGCCTTGCCCAGCACTGGAGCTCAGAGGAAGTTTGTAAATTCAGTTCACAGTGCTGGCCTTTTTTTTTTTTTTTTTTTTTTTTAAATATTTTATTGATTTTTTTACAGAGAGGAAGGGAGAGAGATAGAGAGCTAGAAATGTCGATGAGAGAGAATCATCGACCAGCTGCCTCTTGCACACCCCTCACCGGGGATGCGCCCGCAACCAATGTACATGCCCCCGACCGGAATCGAACCCGGGACCTTTCAGTCCGCAGACCGACGCTCTACCACTGAGCCAAACCGGTTTCGGCCACAGTGCTGGCCTTTTAAGAGGAGCAACTGGGTCTCCAGCAGCCTATGTGTCACTCAGCCCCAATCCACACTGGTTTGGATTTCTTTCCCCAGCTCTGGAACCCTGGGCTGGGGGTCTGATGTGGGGCTGGGACCTCTTGTTCCTCCACTCCCGATTCAAAAAGTGGCATACCACGGTGCTGGGCCGGACCAGCCCATTCCACGCCTCCACACCTCCTACCATCTCAGTGTGTTTTCTTCTTTTCCTCCGTAGTTGTAGTACTTCCACTCAGCCAGCTTTCCCGCGGTTCTGGATGATAGTTCCGTATTTTAGTTGTAATTTTGATGTGGGAGGCAGCAAGTGAAGCATTTACCTATGTCACCATCTCGGTTCCTCCTCGAGGTTTTGTCTCTTGAATCCTGGCAGCTGGGAGTGAGGGTGTGTCCCTCAGACTGGTTTTGCGATTGTTCTGCCAGGTGTTTTGGGAGGATCACAAACTGGGAGTTAATTTCGAGTTAATATCTCAGCATGGGAGTTCTTAGACCATGAAGGTAGAGTCAATTCAAACCCCACACCTGCCTGGCCTTTTCCCATCCACCTCTGCAGCAGCACAGCCGAATTTACTGATCAGCAGATTCACAGGCAAAACAAAGGCTTTCATCTCCTTCTCATCCGAAGGCCACAGCAGCTGCCCGGGTACACAGCTTCTGTCGCCCCTTGTTCTGTGAGAGTGGGTATGACTGTGACCCATGAGAGCCTTTGGCTCTGTAGGTCACTTCAAAACATAAAAGCTATAGCTCCTTTTCCCACCAGTCTTTTGTACTTCGTTAGTCACCCTAAACTAGATGCAGTCCCACCCAACAAAGGAAGCACACACAACAGAAATGATCACTTATCATTTCCTCACTTACCATTTCTGTTAACTCGCCTGTTCCCAAGGAAACTGCAGTGTGAAACCAAGGTCATTCTGAGGCTGGCTACATCAGTCCAGGCCTGGGATTAACCTTTTTCTCATGGGTCTCCGGGTTGAAAAACAGTTTGGAGCCCTAGCTGGTTTGGCACAGTGGATAGAGCTTCAGTCTGCGTACTGAGGGTTCCAGGTTCGATGCCTGGGTTGTGGGCTCTATCCCCAGTAGGGGGTATGCAGGAGGCAGCCAATCCATGATTCTCTCTCATCATTGATATTTCTATCTCTCTATCCTCCCTTCCTCTCTGAAATCAATAAAAATATATATTAAACAACAACAACAATAATTTGGATTTACTATGGGATTCTCAGCTTTAACTCCGCACTCTGCACAGGCCTAGGACTTTGTCCGCTGCCCTGCCTGGACATTATAGTCACTTTTGTTACCACGACTGACTGTTCCCAGCTCCCTTCACCAAGGGTAGCTCCTGGGTGTCATCTTCTGTTTCTGGCCCTGGTAATTCCCCTTAGTTCCTTGAGAGTTCCATTCAACTCTGGATTTGAAAGGATGTTTACCTTATCAAGCATTTATACTTTTAACATTTCTAGGTGTTTGTAGTATATTTTCAGGTTGTCTAATTCAAAATACTGCATTAGAAGAAATTTGAAACTATTCAAACAGCCTGAGTGCAAATTCTGACACCTCCCCAGCAATATAATCTTTGGCCAGATACTTAGCCCTCCTGAACTTTCTGCAGGCATGACATGAGATTAATACCTCAAGGACTTGCTGTGAGATTGCATTATTATCAAGAATAAAGCTCAAACACCTTAACATGGTTTACAGAGTTCTGAACAGAGCCCTGCCAAAGACTTCAGCCTGTTTTCACACTTCCCAGACACACTCCATTATAAATTACATGCACATCCTAAATGGTTCCCCTCTCTAGCTCCTCAGCCTTTAGGGATAGTGTTCCTTTTTTCTGAATCTTCTCCTCCCCTGTCCACCCTCCCTGTAACTATGCTTACTAATCCTTCATACCTCAATTTAGATATCCATTTCTCTAGGAAGTTGTCCCCACTGATTCCCAAGCCTGGATTAGGTCTTCTGAGAGTCCCAGGTCACCTATGACATCTTGCATTTGCCCATCGTAGCACTCAACAGCCTGTATACTTGTCGAAACATTACTGGAGGGAAGATTTTTCGGCTATTTTGTTCACTGTTGTGTCCCTAGCTCATAACCAAGCCTGGCACTCGGCTCAGTACATGGTAGCTGTTGTGTTTATCAGCACCTCCATCTGTCATAATTCTCAAATGTCTAATTGTTGTATAAATAACCCTTAAGTATGCCAAGAAGCTTAGAGTTCAGTTACGAGACTAACAAGGGCATGCATTGTGTCAGAGCTACATTTCAGGCCTTTGATTTTCACTTGCTCAGTCATTTACCCTTTTTGCACTAGGAACTAACCCAGGAGTGTGATGAAAAGAAATCGCAGTATGATAGCTGTGCAGCAGGCCTCGAAAGCAATCGGTCCAAATTGGAACAGGTAAGAAGACAGTTTTTAGTTGAAGAATAGCAAACACTGTCTGTGTGTGTATATTTTCACCATACCAGTGTCAAAAGATTCCCGAGTCTTTTCCCTCATCCCCTGAGTCTGTCTCCTGGTTTCCAGAGATCTTTATTTCTTCAGACTTGGTTTGTGCACCCTGAACTCTCCATCTGTACCACATCCAGGCCCCCATCCTGTCTTCCTAGACACACACCCCAGTAACCCAGCGCCTGCTCTCCCACTTCCACGCCTGCCTTCCTATGGTTTGTTCAGAGAGCATCCAAAGAGACCAGAGTAAAATGTAGGCCACCCTCTAGTGTCTTCCTGTTGCACTTAAAACCCAACTTCCAAACTGTGGTCTCCAAGGCCCCATCTGCCTCGGGAACTTCACATCTTTGTGCTCTGCTCCTCCGAGGGGATCGGGATCCAGCCACATGGGCAGTCTACTTGTTCTGCAAACAGGCCAACCTTGTTTTCACCACCCGGCTTCTGCACTCTCTTCTCTCTTTGCATCCCTCCGCCCCCATCTCTTTGCTTTGATCACTTTTTTCATCATTCCAGTTTCACCTAAATATCACCTCCTTCTAGAGATCTCCCCTGGTCACCCAGTCTAACTTTGCCTGCTGTCACCCTGTCACATTCTGCTGAATTTTCTTCATCATGTTCATCCCCATCAAAAACGACCTTCATTGTGAATGTGAGTGCAATATATTTTCTCATTGATACCTCACTTGCATTGCCCATATCCAGCAATTACCAGACAATGAAATATTCCTAATATGTATCTGATTGTAATAGTTTCTCCTTACAAAATGGCAATTGTAGTTGGTAAGGGTAAAACAAGTTGAGTTCAATGCTGCTAAATTTGAGATAAGTGAAATTTTCTAAAGGTCTCAGGTAACTTACTGAAATCTCTGAGATAGAATATAATTGTGTTTTCTACATTGTCCTTATTTAGTTGATGTGTAATTCAAAAAAAAGGTCTATTTTTGGTTTTTAAAAGTTAAAAACAAAACAAAAAAAACGGACCTTCATTATGTGCCTTTTGTTTTATCTGTTTCTTCTTCTTCAATGAGAGCAGGGACTTATTTGTCTGTTCACTGCCGTGTCCCAGCACCTGACACACAGCTGGGCACACAGTAGGTATGTAATAAATGAATAATTGAACATGCAGTGTTAGGATCCTATCAGTTATCTCTAGAAAAGATTGCAGCCTTGTCTGTTCTAGTAAACGAGTTACTGTTGCAAAAGAAGAACTGACTGATGGCATTTCTTTTGTTGTGCATTCAGTCATCCTCTCTGCACCCAAAAGTGCTTTCAGTAATGGTGGCCATTTAAAATTACGTGTTTGTTGTAGGAAGTCAGAGGACTCCGTGAAGAATGTCTTCAAGAAGAAAGTAAATACCATTATACAAATTGCATGATTAAGGTGAGACAAAGAAAGGAAATCACAAACTTTCTTGAGGTTTTTCTGTATCAAGAATTTAACCTAAAACTTAGTCTTTCTACTTAGAACCTGGAAGTTCAACTTCATCGCGCTGTTGATGAGATGAAGGCATATGTCTCTTCCGACCAACAAGAAAAAAGAAAGGCTATTAGGCAAGTAATTTTGTTGTTTTTTATATTGAGCTACATAATATTTCATCTATAGAAGTTTTATAAATATAGTGGAACCTCAGTTCTTGAACTTAATTTGTTTCGGAAAGCTGTTCGAAAAACTATTTGCTTGAAAACCGAATCATTTCCCCCAATTAGAAATAATGTAAATTGAATTTATCCATTCCAGTCCCCCAAATTATTCCCTGTTTTAACCTTCCTTTTATACAGTACATGTCTAATGTACTATTTAATCTATAAATAAACTCTTCTTAAATTTATGGAATCAACTCCTACTAGCCTTAAAAGAATTTTTCATATATCACTGCCTCCCAAATGCTATCCATCACCTGCTAACTGCTTTTCCTTTATCCAGTTAACAACAGGTTTTCTACCTATTCATTCGTCTGTAATTGTTGTTTTCTGAGCATTTTGTTAGCACTCTTGACAGCCGCTTTATGTTTTAAAATTGTGCTAATCTCGGATTTCTGCCAGCAACAAAAGCATTCTATCCTATATTTATTGCCTAGAGATGCTTTTTGTCATGCTGAGGTATAGCATGAAAGGTTGTCAGGTTGAAAGCTGAAGTTTTAGTCTGACAACTGAGACATTTTTTTCCTGTGAGAACTGAATTGTTCACAATGGGAGACATTTAAGAAACGAGGTTTGACTGTAAAATGGAGTTATGAAATTTGGAGTACTTAAATAAGTAGATAATAAGATATTATGAAGGTTTATTTCTTGTTAAACATCTTTTGGATAGTCTAGCCCTGTTAACTAAGTAGGAATATGTTTAATTTCCTTCCTTGCTTGCTTACTTTTTTTTGTTGTCATAAAAGATATATATGATAAAATTTGCCATTGTAACCATTTTAAGTATACAATTCAGTTGCATTGATTACATCCACATTGTTGTGCAATCATCACTATATATTACCAAAACTTACATCACCATAGACCCATAGACCCATAAACTCTTGTAATCATTAATAATTCCCCATTAGCCCTAGCTGGTGTGGTCAGTGGATAGAGTGTTGGCCTGCTGACCAGAGGGTCCCAGGTTCAATTCCAGTCAAAGGCACATGTCCAGGGTTGTAGGCTAGATCCCTCTCTCTCTCATCGTTGATGTTTCTATCTCTTTTTTCCCTCTCTTTTCCTCTCTGAAATCAATAAAAATATATTTTAAAAACTAATTCCCCATTAATAATTCTCCCTTGTGAGGAATACATATACTTTGATAGTTGTGGGTGTTTTTTTTTTTAATAAGCACTAAGGTGTGTCTGTTTTTAAAGTCCCCCGTGGCTTGGACTCTAGTCTGCCTGCTAATTGTGCAGTGTAAGTGACCGCATTTCAGCTAGAAACTATGTGATGCAGTGTGCCCGCCTTCAGAACAAGGAAGCGGTGCCAGTACCACTGCTCCTTATATGGTGATTCTTTTGGTAATCATAGCTTGCAGCGTACTGTAATAAATCAAATGCTGCCTTACAAATACATTAATAGTTGAATTGCTAGCTGAGATATAATACAGTAATTGAACAAGATACACTTTCTTTGCCCCTTAGCGCACTTTAGATGTTTTGCTTTTATCATCCAGGAAGAACTCAAAGTGTAGGATTCATATTTATTCTAGATTGCAGTTGAGATTTCTAGTGGCATGTACATTAATGTTATAGGAAGGAATCTAAGACCGAGAATGTCTTGGCAGAGTCTACAGTTTTTAATATATAATGTACTGGAATGCAAGCTAGACTGAAGATATCCTATAAATAGAATATTTTTCTAATACTCCAACATACTACACATATTAAATGTACTTATTCAGATTCTTTCATTGAATATAAACTTAGCTCAAATAAATCTATATGGGCAATGCTAATATTTCGAAAATGTGAGAAGTTAATTTTGTTCTTGAAAAATAAAATATTAGAAATTAAGTTCTATTTCTTTCAAAATTACCAATATAAGTAATCCAGAAGGAAATATTGCTCCTGAACTATTGGTTTCCTGATCAGTTTTCTGGGGATTGACCGGGAATCTAACCCTGACTTCCTAGTTTATAGGTCAACACTTGCTAGGGCTGACCAGCAGACCATGAGTGACAAATGAATGATTACACATTTCTGGGAAAGAGAGGGCTAAGGGACTGCTTGGCTTGAGAAACCAAACGGCCCCATTTGCCTGCCTCCTTAGGCTTTTATTGTAACAACGGGTGATGTTAAACTATTAGATACTATCAGAAGGGAAAGCATCCTTAAGAAGACACATGCATCTGTAGTGTCTTTTAAGCAAGGACATCTAAAGACTGAACACAAAGATTCCAATAAAACACCCGGGGGCTCAGACTTGTTTGGAGAAGTCAAGGCAGAGGCTGCCACCTTCCACAAGGTCCCCCTAGAAGCCCCCTGACCTCTTGGAGACTCCTCCTTTCAGACTTTCCAACCAAGTCCCGTGCTTCCCCAGACACTCAACCACTGAGCCACACCTACTGGGCCTGTTTGCTTCTTGAAGGCCCAGAGCATGCTTCGTACATAAACAGGTGCTGCATCATTATCTCTCAAATAAATAAAAATTATGGATTAATGTCATTGGAAAAGAGTATGAGCCTGTTGATTTCCTGATAAACTATCAATGGAAATTCTAAAACAATTGGGACATTTCTCAGGCCTAGGGTAATAAATGAAATATTTAAAGCAATTTGAACTAGAACTGTAGATTCTTCTTAAGCTATAATATTGTAATAGTATGTTATTTACATCTTCCTGGCTGTTATTTCATTGGAGAGCTGGAAAGGCAAACAGTTTGACATAGTATCTCATAAATAATTCTAAGAGCAAAATGAAGGTCCATCAAGATTGTGTTTATTCCCTGATTCCTGTGTGCAAATTCTACCTTCACTTCAGCTCTGTAAGCACATGGGGTGCTTTTGACTGCCATTGTTTCTATTCTAATCACATTCACCTCCCTTTTTGCAGAAATGCGAATCTTCCTTCACCTAGACTGCTAGGGTTTCTCTTGTGGTCTGTGATTTCTTAGATTCTCAGTTTTGTGTTGTCTAATTTCTTCGTAAATACCTACTATAGTGTAGTTCACACAGAAACCTAGTCTTTTTTCCATCTAAATTTGAGGTCAAAAGTCTCTCTTCATCCTTTAAACCTTGGTCCTTAACAGTTTAAATCTACTTTTTGTCCTATGTGGTATTAAGATATAATTATACTTTTGTTAAAAAATGTAATACAAAGTTATTTGTATTTTTATTTTTACATTAAAATTTTGCAGTTTTTGTTGGATTACAAAAGAAATACAAAAAGTAACCATTATGAAATATAGTACACAAAAATGGAATGTTGTCCACATTGCCATGCCTCAGAAATGTCTAATGTTAATATTTTGATGTACATTATTCCATATTCTTTTCCCATGCATTTGCTAGTGTGTGTGTGTGTGTGTGTGTGTGTGTGTATGCTAGCAAGTGCATGGGAAATGTTTTTATGTGTATATAAAAATAAAGTTAAACTACACATACAGTTTTCCTCTTCATAGTTTATCTAGAATTCTTTCCACTTTGGTATTTATAGAGCTACCTCATTCTTTTTTATAGCCCTCTATTATTCCTTTAAACGGAGTTCTATAATTATTTAAACATTCCTCCATCTATCAGCTTTAGTTTGTTTGCAGATTTTCACTGTTATAAACAGTGGTGAAGTAAATGGTTTTTGTTTTTATCTTTATCTTATGAGAGTTTTTCTGTAGGATGACTTTCTAGAATTGGAATTTCAGGGTTAGATACTATCTGGTGTTTATTTTAATATGTATCCTTTCTCCCTTTTGCAAACCTCCTCAAAAGAAAGTAATTTAAGCAAATATCTTGCCATTGTTTTAAGGGTAGATTAGCCAGAAATAGTACTTAACATTTTAATTCTCTTAATTTTATGCAATGTTTTGTCTTTTTCCCCCCTTAAATTACTGTTTACTCTACTTCTAAAAACTAAGGATGAGGAAAGAAAATATTTGATAATGGGTTTTCTTCTAACTCCAGTAATCTAAATTACATTGTTTAATATATTTAAGTAGATATGTTAATGTTTTATGTATCAATTGAAGTTAAATTATTGACTCTCTAGGGAACAGTATACCAAAAATATTGCTGAACAAGAAAATCTTGGAAAGGTAAGAATTTATTATTTATTTTATTTACTGATTTATTTTTAATATATTTTTATTGATTTCAGAGAGGAAGGGAGAGAGAGAAAGAGAGGGAAAGAGAAAGATAAAAGAGAAAAGAGAAAAGAGAGGAAGAAAGAAACATCAATGATAAGAGAGAATCATTGATCAGCTGCCTCCTGCATGCCCCACACTATAACCCGGGTATATGCACTTGACTGGAATAGAACCTGGGACCCTTCAGTCCACCAATGCTCTATCCACTGAGCCAAACCAGCTAGGGCTATTTTTTAAAAATGTGTCTAATTCAGGTTTTCAGTACATGGTTATGATGGTCATGACATTGTCATTAATTTTAAAAAGATTTCGTACTGTTTTCCTTTTGTTCATCCTCACTGGAGGATATTCTGCCATTGATTTCTAGAGAGAGTGGGAGGAAAGGGGAGAGACGCATCAGTGTGATAGAGACATATCAATTGGTTGTCTCCTGCACAAGCCCTGGTCAGGGCCGAGGACCCAACCCACAAACTTTGATGGTACTCATACCAGGGACCCCTCAGTCCTCAGGCCAAAGCCCCATCCACTGAGCCAAACCTGCCCGGGCTTTAGTACAGTTTTCAAAGGGAAATAGGCTCCTTCTTACGCCTTTTCAAAGATGCAGATACTTTTTTGGGAATTTAGTTCTATAAAAGTGCCAGGTATTGTGTCACAGCCCTAGCTAGTGTGGCTCAGTTGGTTAGAGCATCATCCGTAGACTGAAAGGCTGTGGGTTAATTTCCTGGTCAGGGCATATACCCAGGTTGTGTGTTTGATCCCCGATCAGGCATGTGTGGAAGGCAACCAATCAATGTATCTCTCTCATCTCTCATCTCTCTCTCTCTCTCTCCCCCCCCCCCTTCATTCCTCCCTCCCTTCCTCTCTCCCTCCCTCCTTTTCTCTCTTCCCTCTCCCTCTCCCTTTCTTCCACTCTCTAGAATCAATGGAAAAAATACCCTCAGGTGAGGAATAACCCAAAAATAATTAATTAATTATATATGAAAGTCAGTTGCATTTATAAGTTAACGGTTTCAAATACATGTAGGTGTGCCGAAACCTGGCTTGGCTCAGTGGATAGAGCGTCGGTCTACGGACTGAAAGGTCCCAGGTTCGATTCCGGTCAAGGGCATGTACATTGGTTGCGGGCACATCCCCGGTGGAGGGGCGTGCAGGAGGCAGCTAGTTGATGTATCGCTCTCATCGATGTTTCTAGCTCTCTATCCCTCTCCCTTCCTCTCTGTGAAAAATCAATAAAATATATTTTAAAAAAATACATGTAGGTGTGAGGCAAACTAAAGTTAATATTTCTGATGCAGTACCCACATCCTGTCTTTGGTTCTTTAAATAACTTTTATAGATTGTTAGGATTTTGACAAGGAAATTATTCCAGTAATTTAAGAAAAGTTACAGTTTAAGTAGCAACTTAATCTTAAAATCATGCTCAGAACTTTTAAAATTCTGATCTCTTTTTGTTTTAGTTTATGAGAATAAAAATATTTTTTGTAAGATACTTTATTTGTAGCATAGACTTAAGTAGGTGTAGTTACATGCCAGGTATTGTGTCAAAAATTTGCTGGCTATATTTAAATTATATTTTCTTAATTCTGTTTTGTTTCCTATTGCTGCTTGCTATTTATTACCTTTGCTTTCATTAGCCATAGCTGAGAGGGCAGTTTTTAGTGAGTGGTTTGAATCTGGTCCTCAGCTTAGTTTAGCCTCTTATTTGGGCAAATATCAACTACCAGTCTTCTCATTGGTGTCCTTGGGTCAGCCAGCAGCTCAGTTACATCCTAAAAGAGGGAGAGCTGGGGATGCCTCTGTGTAGTCTGTTTTTGTCTTTGCTTGCTTTTCTGTCTTTCTGGATGATTTCCCACGCTCGGTATCAGTGTATTTCTGTCACTGTTCCCTTATGTGCGCTGTCATCTGCCCTGTTTCCTCTGCTCTCCTTCTTCCTTTCTTGCCTCTTTGTCTTTGACTCCATGCTACCCATCCTTTCAATCACCCTTCCTCAATTGGTCACAGTATAGACCCAAAGTATCAATACATTTTTGCAATTTACTGGAAAATGTTCTTATTCCCATTTATAATTTTAGAGTCAGTGAGTAGAAGTTTTAGTAGGTGGAACCATATCAGTTATTAGTAACAAACATAATTCTAATAAGGATTTGGGCCAATTTAATAGTATACTTTTAAAAAAATCACTAAACTTCTCCTTTAGAAATATATACATACATAGAGCATATACTGAGTCAGGAAAGAATACTCTACTTAATAATAACATAACACATGATAGTTTATCATGTATTTTTTATATCTATTATGCCATGTGGAAAAAAAAACCCTATGAAGCAAATCCTATATAATAAAAGGCTAATATGCAAATTGTCCCCTTGACCAGGGTTTCGACCAGGGGGTGGGGCTGGCTGGCCAACCACCCACGGCCCTTCTTCCTGGCTGGCAGGCCAGCCGGACCCCACCCATGCACAAATTCGTGCACCAGGCTTCTAGTACTTTCATAAGTATCCCCTTTTATTGGCCTTACCTGACCATTTAGAAAACTGAAGTTTATAGACATTCAGTGCCTTACTTAGAGCTTATGGCAAAGCCAAGATTGAAAGTCAAGTCTTCTACATTCTTTTTCTGTTCTGCTTTCCTGGCTTCCTTTATTTTCCCTCTCCTTTTCTTTTATTATTTTGTGTGTGTGTGTGTGTGTGTGTGTGTTAATTTTTTTAACTTCAGGTTGTCCTACATCAATGATAACTTTATTTTACTTCTATAACCTTAGTTTTCATACATCATAGAAGAACCTGATTCAATTGACTATTATTCATGAACTGGAGGCTCGATATACAAAATTTGTGCAAGAGTAGGCCTTCCTTCTCTGGATTGCCAGCACTGGCTTCCCTCTGGCACCCAGGACCTGGGCTTCCCTCCAGCCACTGGCAGGCACCCGGGACCCGGGCTTCCCTCACAGCCCTGACTTTATCCAGAAGGTTGTCTGGAAGGACACCTGGTCTAATTAGCATAATATGCTTTTATTATTATAGATTGTATATTGTATATTATTATAGCATATTCTTCTGATTATGGCAATAGAAGTAAATCCCTGTAACTGAGACTTCGTTATTCTTGATTTTTTATTTATTTTTTGACAATAGAAACTTCGGGAGAAACAAAAAGCTGTCCGAGAAAGTCACGGTCCAAATATGAAACAAGTGAAAATGTGGCGTGATTTTGAACAGTTGATGGAATGTAAGAAACAGTGCTTTCTGAAACAACAAAACCAAACTTCCATCGGTCAGGTAATTCAGGAGGGAGGAGAGGATCGGCTGATACTCTGAATTCATGTGTCGTCACTCGGGGTTTTAGCTGGCACGACTTCTATAAGCATACTCCCGTGATGTATTTCTTTATTGAAAGTGGTTTGTGCAGCATTTTGCTTTCGGATTAGCTATTCCCTTTTAAGCTTTTTTGGAAATAATGTTAAGATACATTTAGGTTTTAAAGTATTTAATATGAAAAAAAGGCTTTTATTTTTGCTTAGTTTATACATTAGGGGAGCCTTCTGAGTTTTATGAGATGTGGGATGAAGTTTACTATATGTAAATGTAAACATATGTTCATTAAGAAACATGTAGTTTTATTTTTAATGTAGTAACCCAATGGCTTAATGTTTTTCTTAATCTTTTTTTAACTTTAGAAGAATCTTTTAGGAACTAATATCTCTTGTTTTGAAGAAACATTTATCTGAAGTTCAGCAATTCCTACAGTTTCACTTCAGTTTCTTTTTCTTCTGTCAAATTCAAGAAAATTTAACATTTTGAATAACATATTCGTATTACTTAAAGGCAAATAAAATTTGGTGTACATATCATGGCTATTTATTTTAAAATTATATAGTGTCAAAATTTATTTTTTAATTAACAGTTATAGTATGTTTTAAATTTAAGGATTATCACTTATTTTTATCAAAAATCTAAAATAGTACTTAGGTCTTGGGAACTGATATTTTAAATTTTAAAAAAAGTCACAGAGTGTAGGTGTTATGTGCTAAAACGTTAGCACAGGATTCCAAATGAAATTCAAGACTTCAAGGTTCTTCTAGTCTCTGCTTCATCTGGACAAGGTATTTGAAGATTCCTTTGATTTTTGCTTAAAGAAAGATATTAAATGTATATGCCACCATTTGTTTCATTTCAACTTTCAGGTACATTTCAGAATGTTTTCCCTTTAGGTTTGGACACTCAAATATGAAATTGTTAGATGTCCATCGTAGGTTAATTAGTTCTTTTTAGCTATCTTTTTTTTGGCGGGGGGGATTAATGAAGAAAAAAATTGTTTCTACCCCTGCTCAAAATATACAACATTGATTATGGCTTTGCATCTTTGTTCCCAAATGTGTCCTACTTGTAATTTTTGTTTGAAAGCTTCTTTCTGGGTAATCAGAGAAACTTACTAGCATGGAGATATTGGTAATTTAGAAGCTATCCCAAGAATCATTTATCAGGTAAGTGTAGAAGAAACTTCTAAGAAGTTTTAAAAAACAAAGCATTTCTATGTTATTAAGTGGTTTGATCTGGCCCTCAGCTTACTTGAGCCTCCTAGTTGGGCAGATATCAACCACCAGCCCCCTCCTTTGTGCCTTTAGCTCAGCTGTTAGATCAACCACGCTCTAAGAGAGTCAAGGCTGGGTTTCAGTGTGTGGAAACAAACCCTTAATTCACTGGTCAGGTTTTGAACATTGAGGTAGACATGTTTGGTCAGGGTTGGCTGCTGGCTTGTTATTATTAAATAGTAAGTGATTGATGGTCCTTGAATGAGAGCATGAATTCTTTGCATATATTTGAAGAAAGGCTAGATACCCCTTACAGAAACAACATTTTATTTCCTAAAGGAAAGTCCACTTATAAAATGATTAAGCCTTGTGTTTAATTTTTTAGCCTTCACTCTCTTTTGGTGCTCTTCTCTTCATTTTTAAAATTGTTAACAACAGATACTCCAGGGAATGCTTTTAATTCTGACTTGATTATTGCTTGCCATTTTATTCCACACCAGAAGAGTATTTGGATTAAACACTAAGGCAGCTTCAAAATTACTTTAACTGAAGCAGAACACCATTATTGCTTCAAGAAAAGCAAATTGGGGGGGGAAACCTAACAGTACAAAGTTATTTATAGTTTTTATGTAACATTGGACATTTAGTAACACAGCTTAATGGGTTTGGTACAGTGACTTTCCCACTCATGTCCAGATTTGATTGTAACATTAAACAGCGTTGACTAACTCTAACAGTTTTGGACAGCTGGCACTAACAGAAGAAGAGCCTATTACATTTTTCCTTCAGGACGGATGCTCTGGCTGGCTGGTTGATGCGAGTACTTAATAGTTTTGGAAAATAATCTTTCTTCCACATGATGGCCCAAATAAAGGAGAAAAATGTAGCCTGAAAAACCTGCTTCTATGTTCACACATTTCCTTGTCCTCCGACTTAGTGTTGCCAACCATTGCATGGGACTCACTGTATAAACTGTAAATTCCAAAAGGCCACTGCTTATCTTGCTTTCTGCGTCAGTTCAGGAAAGAATCCAATTTTAAAGGTTGTCCTTTAAGAAGAATTTTATAATAGGATAGTATCTTGTCTGTCCTATTACCAACCAAATCCAAGATCTGGATTTTCCAAGTCCAGAGAATATACCAGTAAGGTCTTAGCACATTGTCTTAGCACAGTGGAGCCTGGCCAGCATCAACTTATGAACCAGAAGGTCACAGTTTGATTCCCAGTCAAAGCACATACACGGGGGGTGTCCCTCAGCCAAGCCTGCACCTTCTCAAATCTGGCACCCTTTGAGGGTGTTTAAATGGGCGGTCGGTCATCCCTCTCACAATCCAGGACTGCTGGTTCCCAACCACTCGGCTGCCTCTGCCTGATTGCCCCTAACCACTTCTGCCTGCCAGCCTGATCACCCTCTAAAAACTCCCCTGCCAGCTTGGTTGATGCTAACTGCTTCCTGGCTGGCCCAATTGCCCCTAACTGCCCTCCCCTGCCAGCCTGGTCACCCCTAACTGCCCTCCCCTGCCGACCTGTTCACCCCTAACTGCTCTCCTCTGCTGGCCCAGACACCCCTAACTTTCCCTCCCTGCTGTCCTGATCGCCCACAACTCCCTCCCCCCACCAGGCCTGGTCTCCCCCAACTGCCCTCCCCTGCAGGTCTGGGTCTCTCCCAACTGTCCTCCACTGCAGGCCTGGTCCCCCCAACTGTCCTCCACTGCAGGCCTGGACCCCCCAACTGCCCTCCTCTGCTGGCCTGGTCACCTCCAACTGCCATCCTCTGCTGGCCTGGTCACGCCTAACTGCCCACAATTGCCCTCCCCTGCAGGCCATTTTGTGGTGGCCATCTTGTGTTCACATAGGGGCAGCCATCTTTGACCACTGGGGGCAGCTATCTTGTGTCTTGTAGTGATGGTCAATTTTCATATTAGGATATATAAAACATATGGAAATTTTTCCATTCTGCATTTCCAAGTATGTTTGTTTCTTACCATTTTAAGCTAACATGATAAAAGGGAAATTTGAGTAAAATAAGAGACTGAATATGTTGCTCAGTCACATGTTACCAAAAATATATAAATTTGCTGATTTCTCCTGAATTGAACTTGAAACTATGCACAAATAGGTAGCTTGCCAAAGCTGCCTTTACAAAGACAGATCAAGTTTGTATTGGAAAATGAGTTCGTATGGAGATGTGTGTTTTATAGAAACCTCAATAAGACAAGCATTTTATTCACCCAAGGTTAGTGACTAATGAGTGTGAATCAAATACTTGTTTCTACAAAGGGTTCTAGGCGCTTACATCATTCCTCTTACTTGGCAGGAAGGAGTGTTTAGCCTTAGGCAGTGGGTAACTTTTATTCAACTCAGTTATATCAATAGCTTCTCCACTGTAGCAAAGGTGAGACCTAAATTATATATGCAACGAATCCTGTTTTTAAACAGTCTGTGGCAGCTAGGAGAGAAATAAAGTTACATTTTTGTTGAATATATAATTGTTTCTCCTTCTTTTCCTTTTAATGAGAGCAGTTTAATGAGAGCTGTGGGTGTGTGGCAGCCGGGCGTGAGGGGAGTGTTTTTACCTGAGGAAGATAGAGAGGGATCATTCAAAGTTAACTGTATATTTTCAATATTTGTCTCTTCTGACTTAAGACAATTTTACAAAGAGAAATTGGCTGTACCTGTCGTTTAGTCTCATCCCATCCTTGCAAAAGAAATAAAAACTAAAACACAGAATCCAAACAAGACTTGGACACCTATGCTTTCTGCTCCGGTGCTCCCCCTTTTGGCAAATTGGAAGTACTTTCTCTCAACAATTTCGCAATTTCCTCTCTCCAATTGCTCAGAGACTTGAGTCACCAAACTTGGTTTACTTCTGTGGAAATTCACTCTTCAGAACACAGGAGGAAATGAAAGATTCCTGTTTTTCAGTGAAAGCATGAGTTCCCACCCAGTTCAGAGTGCAACTGCAGGTTCCTGGCATGGCCACTTGCTAACATTGCACGTGAAACCTGGTAAACAGTCACAGGATCCAGAGCTTGAAAGGAACCCCTGGATGATTCACGTAATCACTTATTAGATTGGGCACTTTGAAGGACCTCTTTCAACCTCTCCGCGGTGCAGGAATCAGTACTGCAAGGCTTGTAGCAGATCTCTTCCCCACCTCAGTAGTGACTGCAGCGCGGCTCGCTCCTCATGGGGGGACCCTGTTCCGTTGTTAAAGAACCCAGTCTGATTCTTTTCTTGGGCCTGAAAGTGCAGCACACTCACAGAGGAAGAAAAAATTTTCAGAAAGCAGTTAGACAAATCAAGATCGAACAAATTTGACTTCCAGTAGCTCTGTAATCATGATAATCCTAATCACAATCGAGATGACAACAATGGTAGCAGCCAACCCATTGTTGAGCGCTTAGTACGTGCCAAATAGTGTCTTAGTGTTTACCTATAAGAACTAATGTGACTCACAATCAGTCTACGAGGTATGTACTATTATCCTCATTTTATAATGAGTAGACTGAGGCACAGAGAGGCGTCCTCAGTATTACACAGCTGACATCTGCAGCAGAGCCAGAATCTAGGACCTATACTCCCAACTGCTACACTGAACTGCAGTGTGACCCATGTTCATACTGGTTGCATATATGGAGTCAGGTCAACATCTGTTTACAAACTAGAATATGTGTGAAATTATTTTTAATGCTTCTTATAATTTTTTTCTTTTAATGTGTCCACTTACTATACCTAAATAACAAACTTTACTAAGTGATTAAAAATAAACTCAACCAATTAGATGATTGAATCATACTGAAAATGAATGTCAAGTAAATGCATAAGAGAAGTGAATAATAGTGTTAGATACAGAGCAAATGGAAGCTCTATAGGTCATAACTTAAATCTTTCTCTGTGAAAGTTTTTAAATCATATATACCTCCTGTTGCTGGGCATTTAGATTAGTCCAGTTTTTCCATATGACAATGCTGCAATGAAACATAAAGATTGAAATATAATAAAATATTAAGCAAAGCCACAAAGTTAATTTTATCTGGTCAAAAGTAGAATCCATTGAACAGTTTTATAGACATTTCTTGCCTGCCCCTATGAAAATGCCAAGAGTAGCCCTAGCTGGTTTGGCTCAGTGAATAGATCATTGGCCTGGGGACTAAAGGGTCCCTGGTTCAATTCTGGTCAAGGGCACATGCTCAGGTTGTGAGGTTGATCCGGGGGGAGGTGGGGGAGGGGAAGGAGAGTATACAATAAGCAGCCAATCATTGATTCTCTTTCATCATTGATGTTTCTCTCCTCCCTTCTCTCTGAAATCAATAAAAATATTTTTTTAAAGGGAAATAAAATCCCAAGAGTAAACCAAGGAAATTAGTAAGATATTACCTGACTAACTTGAGAATGAAATGGTAAGTTCATTCACATACATGTAGACACTGTCTTCCGTGTGCCTGACACTGTGCTAAGGCCCAACTAGAAAATGAACATGACCTGGTTTTGCCCTGAAAGAGCTCCCTGTCTAAAAAACTCCAATATTAATGAGCAAAAAATGTTCAAATTCTTGTTATGTAGAAAAGAACAGAGATCTGAGAGGAAGAGGCAGTAATTCTGACATGGGGTAGGAGGGTAGAGGGAAAAGGCAGAACTTAAGCTGGATTCACAAGGATGAAGTGGGATTTTGATGGGCCTAGGAGAGGTGAAGACATCAAGGCAGTAAAGGACCGGGCCTGCTCAGGAAGTGAGGGGAAGCCTCGTGTGGCACAGTGGTTCCCCAGTTGCATGGGGGAGGGAAAGGGGTTCCTATTGTGTGCCAAGCTCTCGTGCCCTGTAATTGGATGTCGCAGGGGTCTTCAAACTACGGCCTCCAGGCCACATGCGGCCCGCAGAGGAGTCTGATCCGGCCCGCCAGGTTTTTTGGGCAGTGAGCGCAGCCGAGGTGTTACAGTAGGAATTAGTAGTTCATATAGTCCGGCCCTCCAGCTCTCTGAGGGACCGTGATCTGGCCCCCACTTTAAAAAGTTTGAGGACCCCTGTGCTAGACTCTATGAAAAGGTACAGTTAAAGTGTAAGACAGGGTCCCTCTTAACTGGATTAAACAACAGTCAACATACCAAAACATATTAGCCAAGTACTAAGTTTTGTGGTGCCATTGTTACTTCCATCAAGACAGAGACCTAGGGAAAACTAAAGGATCAAAAGGGAGTCTTCAGCAAACAGGGAGAAGTGATCGGGGCCTGGAAAGATGAGTGGGAAAGCATAAGGACAGACAGAGGACAGACGGAGGGCAGACGGCAGGGATGGAACCAGCACGCATTCACTGGCCCTCTCCTGCATCAAGTAAGAAAAGGCATGGCTTCTCCTGTCAGGGCACTCAGTCCAGTTATCAAGATGAGAAATGTAACCTACAGTTGAAGCAGTTTACAGCACTGGATTGCGTAGTAGGCAAACAAATGCACCTCACATTTTCTGAAAACACTTGGTATATTAAAAATCCAAGACGTTTTCATGGGAAAAATCAGAACTCAGACTTCCTTACATTCTTTCGGGGGGGTTAGGGGTCTCTAAGCGTTTCATTTCAGCCTTTTGGAATGGGACCAACAGTTAAGAGATAATTCAAAGGAAAACAACAGCAAATCTGGGCAGGCTGGAGGAAGAGACAGTATAAGTTGAAACCCTCCTAGAAGCTTGGGTAGAATTTGGCTCAGGGAGGAAGCAAGAGCGCCTTGGAGAAGCGGAAGGGAATGCCCTGGGTATGGGCCACAGTCTGGAGGGGTTAAGGGAGTTGAAGCTGGGAAAGGAGGGCCATTCAATTGCTGAAGGTTTTGAGTTGGTGCAATTATGAATCACTGTCTGTTGGTATCCCATAATCACAGTTGTGCTTAAGATTCCTGCTTCCCTTTGGACCCTTGACAAAATGAGGGATTCACTCCATTATAGAGAATGACAAACTGTGGTCTTCACAGGAGACTGCTATCGTGACTAAGTTTGGGTTTTTTATGGCAAAGGAGAGTAGTGTAGGCAATCAGCCAGTTGTTTCGTTGTATTGAGAGGGATGTGTGGGTTTTTTTTTTTTTAAATATTTTTTATTGATTTCAGAGAGGAAGGGAGAGAAAGAGATAGAAACATCAATAATAAGAGAGAATCATTGATGGGCTGCCTCCTTTATGCCTCACACTGGGGATCGAGCCCACAACCCAGTCATGTGCCCTGACCAGGAATTGAACCATGATCTCTTGGTTCATAGGTCAATGTTCAACCACTGAGCCATGCCAGCCAGGCAGGGGGATGTTCTTTACACTAACTCAAAAACTCAGCATTTAATTCTTTTATTCAGTTCTACAACTCTGTCCTTTATACTCTCACCCTTTTTACTTACATAGACCATTTTTCAGATAAGTAAAAAGAGCTGATCATTCCAAGGAATTTAGCTGGAAAACAGAATATTTAAACTTATATTTTTGTCAGGAGACATTTTTATAAGTTTGTATGATTTCCTATATATAAAAAAAAAAATGTGAGAAAAAGATTCAGCTAGTATTTAACTGTTCTTGATTTTTTTTTCTTTTTTTTTTTCTTCTTGAGAGTAGGAGAAAGAGCCTCTTTTTGTTGTAATAACTGCCAAGTCTCTGAAACTAGCGCGCCCTGGCCGTTGAGGAGACCACTTGCTAGGGACTTGGCAATGTCAAACAAATGTTCAACTTTTATTCTGACACTTCTTGAAGAATTTGATTGAAACTATATATGTCCAGATAACACTCAGCAAAGTGCCCTTCTTGCATTTGTTTCAAGATATATTTGGAAACAAGAGAGATGACCTTGGACTCAGCTGCTTTTCCAATTTAGGACTTCTCTCGGGTCTACTGAACAATATTCCTCAACGCTGAAAAGTCAACTAATGGAAAAACATTTTAGTTACTATATGCCATAAGTCCTATGGTAGAAGTTTTGTTTTCCCCCCACTCGGCAATATGTTCTGCCTCTTAAAAGAATGGTATATTTAGACCACAAACTCTATATTAGCTTTCTAACCATCTACTTCAAAATACATTTAGGAACACATTTGCTTTTCATCAGAGTGCCTTTTTGTAATCTAAATTGAGCTGTCCCTGCTTTTTAAAACATTTTAGCATCTAAGAAATAAAAAATAACAAGCACTTAACCCTTCACCTTTGCTTTCTGGCACTCAAAGTTTGTTTCTAAGCCAGGGTTCATTGTAGTTTGATGTAAGATCTAAAAGGAGACTTTGGAGGCTTTGACACCCCCGTCTAAGGTTATTGCCACCTGTCCCGATGACAATAGAAGTCCTCCTAGTCTAACCTCGAGCCTGAAAGCCAAGGTTAGCTTCCAGTTGTGTCCACATTTAGCCCATGGAGATGGGTGGTTTTAACTATCATCACAGTGACATTCTTTCAGTTCCCGTTTTGCATATTTTGAAGGTACAAGAAGCTCCATTTTTTGTTTTCAGTCATAGGACAGAATGTAGGTAACCTTTTTGATAAAGTGACTTTACTTTTAAGCAAATAAATGACTAAGAACTATAGTCTGATCCTTGTCTTAAATGACATATTACCAGGGAAAGAAATATTTTGTTTTCATATTGTTTCCTAAGATGTTATAGTTAATCAGAGAATGTATAGAGATAATTATGTTGTTAGCAACAGTCTCCAGCATGTGCAATACATTTATTTCCAATAATATGGTGTGTTACATGGGTGCACACACGCAAGCACATGGAAAAATAGAAAACACATTATATTAAAATACTTCAAAGGATCACTTGTTATCGAGGATTCCTTGTTCCTTGATTTGGAATTGAGCCACAAAGTGAACAATTTAGAACAGGTGGTCAACAGATTTTAAAACTATTATTAAGATACTTTTAAAGATGATCTGCCCTAACAGCACTGCTCTTAAATTTTCAGTTGTTATATATCATTGTACCAGCATTACTTTAAAGTTTTCTATTTCAAAAACTGGTGACTTTTATTTTTAATCTGACATTTACACCTATATAAAAACAGGTTTTGCCTGGGCGTGGCTGTCCTGTGTACATTTCCATTATTTTATTGAAGTTGAACTAGCACAATTGCCACAGTCACCACACAGCCCTAATTAAGTAAATAAGAGAGCATAGGGCCCAACCTAATCAATTTCCTGGTGCCAGGGACTCTGCCAGCTGCTCAGCTTCTGAACTGTGCTTTTGAAAGATGGAAAAGGGGAGCAAGGTGATATTCTACAAAGCATTCCTAAGATCCGTAGTGCTCACGGAAGATTTTAATAAGGGAAAGTCCCAGAGGAAATGTAATTTTACTCTACTTACAGATTAAGTGTGAGTTTTGCTGAATGTTTTCATGAAACATTGTCTTTCAAATGTATGTTTTCTCATCCTTCTTCTAAAATATTCTGAGCCAGAGTCTAAAGTCCTGCATGGTTTGTGCTTGCTTGTCAGTATGTTTCAGGAGCCCCTTTCTCTCTGTGGTCTCAGATATTTTTAACCAAATGTTGATGTCCAGGAAGTATTTGCTTGAGAATGAGCATCTCTCTGTTAACCTTCCTAAGACAGGAGAGATTTCCAGCAACTTCAAAGTAAATATGTTTCTCTAAATTTTTTTTATCTGTATCTTCTGGGGATGGACTTAATATTCAGCTGTCTGCAGATTTACATAAACTCTGGTTTATCCAAATATTGACAATACCATCAAATCAAGAGCTGCTGCTATTATTATTATTATTATTATTATTATTATTATTATTGGCCTGGTGCACAAAATTCTTGCACTGGGAGGGTCCCTCAGCCAAGCCTGCACCCTCTCCAACCTGAGACCCTTCGGGGGATGTCTACCTGCTGGTTTTGGGCCTAAACCAGTGGTCGGACATCCCTCTCACAATCCAGCACTGCTGGCTCCCAACAGCTCGCCTGCCTGCCTGCCAAATTGCCCCTAACCACTTTTGCCTGCCAACCTGATCACCCCCTAACCATTCCCCTGCCATCCTGATCAGTGCCTAACTGCTCCCCTGCCAGCCCAATTGCCCCCAACTTCCCTCCCCTGCTGGTCAGTCATCTCAACCACCCTCCCCTGCCAGCCCAGTCACCCCCAACTGCCCTCCCCTGTAAGTCTGGCTGCCCACAACTGCCCTCCCCTGCAGGCCATCTTGTGGTGACCATCTTGTGACCACCTGAGGGCAATCATCTTGTGCAAAGGCATGTCAGTTGATTTGCATATTACCTCTTTATTATATAGGATGCCCAAGCATCTTACCTTGATCTGTTTGTTATGAAATCCAGATGTGCTTATTTAGCTGTTAGCATAAAAACATTCAAACCTATAAAGAATTTTTGTGTTTATTTGAGCCAAACTGTTGACAGTTGCCAGGAAGCAAAATCTCAATGGATTAGGATAATGCTCTGGAGAATGGCGGTTTTTCACTTTTCTTTATAGATTACAATCAGAAGAGGAGATGTAAGATGTAGATGTAAATAAAATCCATAGTTTAGGGAGGGAGGAGAAAGCAAAGTGGACCTCTGGGATTGGATAAAAAGTAAAATGATAAACACCTACCTCTTTTACTTAGGGAGGTGCAGGATAGTTAACAGTCAACAATGAACATGATAACAATAACAGAGAAGGAATTTATGGTCTCTGTCCTGGCGCCCAGGCACATTTGGTTTTACCCTGTGAGGTCCAGAAAAAAGGGAAGGTACAAGTTACCCTGACATTTCATAGGTATGTTATCTTAGATGCAAAAAGATAGGCTCAGTTAAGATAAGGGTTGTCCTTGTGAGTGAAGATACCGGCCTAGGACATGACTTAACCCACCATAACTGCTTTTAGTTAAAGTTTTAATCTCAGACCATCCTTCGTGGTTACTTTAGGTCTTTGAGTTTGAAAGACTGCCTTGCAGGCCTTCCCTGACTTGTCAAGTTAGCATGTGGCCCCTTTTGTCCACATAGCAAAGCAGATCTGACCTATTCCTAGTTAAAACTCATTTTAACATCTTTTTTCTTTTTTTTTTTCTTGTCTCTGACCCTCTCCATCTTCTTTCATTTTCTTTTTTTTTTTCCTCCCAGTTTATGTGATCATGCTCTTACTGTTCAAACTTTTTTTGATCATGTCGCATACACACATTCTCTTGCCACTCTTGGAGCATCTTTCAAGAAATATAAGTAGTTACCATTTTAAAAATGCATGCTGTGATGATGATGTTGGAACTCTGTGAATATACTGAAAACATCAAATGTGTGAATACACTGGAAAACATTTTAAATTGATTTATTATATGCTCTGAGAGTGGTTAGAATAAAGCTGTTTAGACTAAAAATACATGCTCAATGTAACAAAATCCAAATAATATCAAGGAATATTAGTTTCAAAAAATAAAAAACCCTCACATACCTCAGTCATCTAACTTCTCAGAGGCATTTTCACAGTTAATTTTAGACTAGTCCCTCAGATAGGTTAATTGTATACACATGCACATATATGTATTTACAGTCTCTTAAAATTATATACAAAAGTGGTTATATTCACATATCTGTAACTTGCTTTTTGCACTAAACTAAATTATAATTGTATATATAGAGGTAGTTAATTCTTAACAATTGCAGAGTGAATCACTATATGGATATAGTACAATTTCATTAACAAGTTCCTTATTGAGCATCCTTCAACATATATCTTTGCACTGTTATGCAAGTATATCTATAAGAAAAAATCTTAGAAGTGCCATTATTGGATTCAGAAGTATGTGCATTTAAAATTTTGATGGATATTATCAAATTGCCCTCCAAAAAGCTGGTGACAATTTGTAATCCCATCCGTCATGTATGACAGGGACTTGTTTGCTGTCCCCTGGCCTATACTAAGTATTTGTCAATATGATATGTTTAAAGAATTTTTTTAACTTCTATTTTTTAAATTATGAGTGAGATTGAGTTTTATGGCCTATTTTTAATTGTCTTCTGTGATATTTTTCCTAACGGAAAAATCTATAATGTTGACTGTGGAATTTTTAAATAATACAGGAAATAATTTGTTACCTATAATCCCAGCACCCAGAGGTTATCACCATTCACAGTTTCTAGTCTTCTTTCTATGAAATGTAGCCTGTGATTATTTTTAAGAAATGATAAAGATTGGTAAAGAAGCTTATTCTTGTATTTAAAATATGGTGTTTACAAAATGAGGTTACAGTTCAGCTACTGAGAATATTGCTCTGAGCTCTTTTGATCAAGGTGTTATATAAATATTCGATGGGCTCAGCTAGTGGAAAAATCATTAGCATTCTTTCCTTGGCACTGTTCCATCACTCGCAGGGCCCGGACTGGACTGGCTTTCCTATGAGTCAGCAGGTCTTATAGTCACGTGGAGACAGAGGAATTCTGTGCCTTAAAAAATGAACACGTTTCCTTTAAATATACATATATGTTTATATACGTTTATGTAGATGTGCACATGTAAAATTATTGTTCTCACATGCACAGAACAGAAGGTTAGTGAGCCAAGATAGGAAAATGCAGAAACGGTGGGGGACACCTGGGAATTATTCACATGGAAAGAAGGCCAGCCATTAGCCATTCGAAAACACAAGTCCCGTATGGCAATCAGACGGTTCCTTTTTTTTTTTTTTTTTTTTTAATATATTTTATTGATTTTGTACAGAGAGGAAGGGAGAGAGATAGAGAGCTAGAAATGTCGATGAGAGAGAAACATCGACCAGCTGCCTCTTGCACACCCCCTACTGGGGATGTGCCCGCAACCAACGTACATCCCTTGACCAGAATCGAACCTGGGACCTTTCAGTCCGCAGACCGACGCTCTACCACTGAGCCAAACCGGTTTCGGCCAGACGGTTCCTTTTCTGATTCGCATTTTGGATTGAAAGCATGGAATGAGGATTGTTTCTGTTAACTACTTAGGCAGAGACAACTTTGATCCATAAATACTAGAAGAATGAATGAATGAATGAATGAATGAGAAAGTGAAAGAATGTGACCATGGGTAATCATTTAATTGCTTGAATCACTTTGGACCTAGTTTCTTTCTCGGAGAGCTTCAAAGAATTATTAAAAGTGTCGACAAAAGCGGTCACATGCTAAACTGACAAGCTCAGGGAAGGTCTGCATGGCAATCTTGCAAACTCAAAGATCTAAAGTAACCACAATGGGTGGTATGAAATTAAACTTCACTTTAATTGAGTTTATTGTCTTTTTGCATCTATGAAATGTCAGTAACTTGTACCTTCCCTTCCTTCTGGACCCCTCAGGGCAAAACCAAATGTCCTGGGCACCAAGATAGATTACCACAAATTCCTTCCTGTTATCGTTATCATGTTAACTGTTGACTATTAACTATCCTATACCCACCTAAGTAAAAGAAGTATGTGTCTATTATTTTACTCTTTATCCAATCTCATCTCCCCCCCCCCCCGCTTTCTCCAGCTTCCCTCATTTATCACCAATGTAAGCTACCATTCTCCCAAGCATTATCCCAATCCATTGAGAGTCTGCTTCCTGGCAGTTATCAACAGTTTGGCTCAAATAAACGCGCAAAAATTCTTTACAGGTTTGAATGTTTTTATCTTAACAAAAGTTGCTTACGTGAACTATGTAGTTAGGCCTATGATGGTTGCATCTGTAATGTACATACTTTTATTTCCTGTCAATATTCTCTCAACAATACAGGACAACTGTTTACATAGCATTTACATGGTATTTGGTATTATAAGTAATCTAAAGATAAATTACATAGGAAAAATGTGCATTGGCTTTACGCAAATACTGTGCTATTTACATAAGGGATGTGAGCATCCACAGATTTTGGTATCTGAGGGGGGCGGTCCTGGGACCAATCCCCTGCGGACACCAAGGGGCAGCTGTAATGTATGAAGGTGGTGGGGAGCCCTCTCCAAGCTGCTTGTCTGTTTTTACAGAACCAGGCTCTAAGCAGGGGCCCCTGCTGTAGCAACTGCCCAAATATCATCTTCTTGGTTAACCAAGTAAAGAATAAAGTAAATATAATACAGCTTTATCATTAGAAATAATCACCAGTATATTCTGAAGGCTCTGACATCTTAGCAACTGGCTCATTCACAGTATTCAAGAATATCTCCTATAAATCTAATGTTAGAACACCCATCAGGCCTAGGGCAAAATTTATAGAAAATGGGTATTATCATGCCTTTAACACACAAATGCATCTGTATGACTATTGCTTAAAAACAGAGCTGATGGCCCAGGAAAGCTCAGAGAACTGGTGCCTGCCGCCAGTTCCACCAGTTCCACCGCCCCACACGTCCCCCCCAAAAAATATATAGGGTTAGGGTTAGGGTTAGGGTTAGGGGTTAGGGGTTAGAGGTTAGGGTTAGGGTTAGGGTTAGGGTTAGGGTTAGGGTTAGGTATGGAATAGTAGCTATTCTCAGAGATCCACGATTATAATACAACATCTGTTGTGTGTGTGTGTGTGTGTGTGTGTGTGTGTGTGTATTTTGGCAGAGGTGGTTATCTTATTTCTAATTGTGATAGCCCATTTTAAGCAGTGGTTACATTTTGGAGTGAATCTGATGAAATCAAAATTTATGAAAGACAATATATTACTCAAGATAGTTTCTGTGACCTTTTAAGTTTGTTGAAAGAGGAAGCAAGTGCATATTGTAAGACCAGTTAAAATAAGAATACACTTGGAAGTATAAAATAGTATCAGCTCCTAGATCTTAGGGAAAATACCTTACCTCATGACCTGGTCCCCCAAACTCCCATTTTTTTAGAAGTAAGTTTTATAAAACCTTGACGTAAATAGAACTACTTCTCAGTCTAGTCCTTTGTAATGTAGTGCCATAAAAATAATAGACTAGCACATAAACTTGCGTGCTTTTTTTTTCTTTCTATTTGTAACCAAAAGCTTTGCATAATCAGGCAGGAACCAGGAAGTAAAAATAATCACCCAATTAAACCAAGTGATCTGTTTTCATTACTCCTGCAGGAATAAAAAATAAGGATCAAACACAGCCAACAAGTTTCTTTGTCAAATTTGAAAATTCTTCCCATGTAAGTCATATCTTAATAGAATAAAAATGAAATGTTTATTAAGGCTTTTAAGTGAGTGCTGTCCTTTCAGTATTTTTAACTGTGGTGAAAACCACAATCTAAAAGTTACCATCTTAGCCATCGTTAAGTGCATAGTTCAGTAGTGTTAATATATTCACATTGTTGTGCAATGTCTTTCCAGAACGTTTTCATCTTGCAAAACTGAAACTCTTTACCCATTAAACAACTTTCCATTCCCCCTCCCTCACTCCCCTGCAACCAGTCTGCTTTCTGTCTCTATGAATTTGACTACTCCAGGTTCCTCATGTAACTGGAATCATACGGTATTTATCTTTTTGTGATCAGTGTGTTTCACTTAGCCTAACGTCCTCAAGGTTCATCCACGCTGTAGCATGTGACAGGATTTCCTTCCTTGTTTAAGGCTGACCAGTCTTTTTTAATGTCATTTTTATGGTAGAATCTATTCTAATCTTACACATCCTTGCCGGTATTGCCTATTAAAATGTCCCAGGAGCGTGTTCAAATGCAGAATGATGAGAAGCAAGCTGAAATGCACATTTGACCTTCTCGTCAAAAAAGCAAAAGAGGTGATAAAGTCACTGAATATTGTAGGACTTCCTCGGAGTGAGAAAAACTAGTCAATGCTAAATTAGCAATCAGGCCTGAAAGACTTTGCAAGCCTCTAGTATGGAAGGTTTTGAGTTGTTTGTCTAGAAATGTATTTGAAGGACTTTTTTTGAAGAACTTTCTAATATATCTCTGCTGCCTGGGTACTTTTTTCCTTCAGGCCTGCAGACAGTCTAACTTCTTCAGATGTTTTCGAATAACATTCCTCCCCTATTCTGTCATAGCAACAGGCCCATGCCCCACTGTTCGTTAAGAGAGTGGAATTGTCAACTACAGATACTGTTAGGTCACACAACATAACAATACTCTCATTTTATTTTATTTTTAAATTTATTTTTATTGATTTCAGAGAGTGAGGGACAGGGAGAGAGGGATAGAAACATCAATGATGAGAGAGAATCATTGATCGACTGCCTCTTGCACGGCCCCCACTGAGGATGGAGCCTACAACCCAGACATGTGCCCAACCAGAAATTGAACCATGACCTCCTGGTTCATAGGTCAATGCTCAACCACTGAGCCATGCTGGCTGGGCAGTATTCAAGTTTTAAAAGAAGCAGAGTTCATTTTCATTCTTCCTGCTTTAACTTTTAACAGCTATATATGGAGATATAATTCACATATCATTCAGTTCACCCACTTAAAAATGCAATGGTTTTTAGTGTATTCCCAGAATTGTGCAACTATCACCACATTGACTCTGTGGACATTTCACCATCCTCAAAAGATGCCCTTCACCCCTCAGCAGTACTCCTCATTTACACCAGGTCTGCAGCTTTAGACAACCACTAATCTATTCCTACCTCCATAGATGTGCCTTCTGGACATAAAACTATGCACTGTGTGGTCTTTTGTGTCTGGCTTCCTTCCATGGTATAAGGTTTCCAAGGTCATCCGTGTCATAGTATTATTGCTTCATTCCTTTTTTAATTTTGGAAAATATACTTAACAAATTTACCAATTTTAAGTATACATTTCAGTATTTTACATTTCCATTGTTGTACAACCAACCTCCAGAACTCGCTTCATCTTGTAGAACTCTACTCTATTCCCATTGAACAACAAATTTCCCATCCTCCTTTCTCAGCCTCTGGCATCCATCATCCTACTTTGTCTCCATGAATTGGACTCGTGTAGGTATCTCATATCAGCGGACTCATTCAGCATCTGTCGCTTTGTCGCTGGTTTGTTTCACGTGGTGTCATAGCTTCAAGAACCTTGTCATTCATGTTATGGCCAGTGTCAGCATTTCCTTCCTTCCTTCCTTCTCTCTCGTGACTGACTAATATCCCATCGTATGGATGTACCACATTTTATCCACTCATCAGTTGATGGACATTTGGATTATTTCTACTTTTTGGTTATTTTGAATCATGCTACTATGAACATTAATCTTCAGGTTTCTATGTAGATATGTTTTCGGCTCTCTTAGGCATAAACCATGGAGTAAAATCACTGAGTCATATAACAACTCTGTCTAGTTTTGTGTGGCATTTGCAAGACTTTTTCAATGCAACTGCACCATTTTACACATTCATGGCAGGGAGCCCCCAGCTGTCATGTACAAGAAGACTCAAGGAGGGCTTACCGTAGGTTAGCCAGTAAGTGGAAGTTCACAGTCGCCTCAGGTATTCCTCTTCCATGATGTGTCTGCTTTGAAGTGGCGGTCATTATTATTTTTGGATCCTTAGTAGTTTTCATCTCAGAAATCAACCTTATAAAGAGGCTCCAGAGACTCTCTGCCACCTGCTCCTTCGTCCTGAGGTCCCAGTCTTTTCCCACTTCTCACCGGGAAAACCCACTTGTCCCATTATGCCTTGCCAATAAAGAAAGAGGACTGCCAGTCAGGGGTTGGTTTTAGTTTAGGACTAGTACAAGATTGAGGGATAGTCAACCAAACCCAAACCTGAGTCCACCGGTTGCTCAGATGTTAAAAAGCGCTGACTAGTTTTGCCAAGTTCCCTGTCACCTAACTTTCATCTGGTCTTATCTTCAGACCCCCGTGATGATGTTTTATCACCTTCCTCCTCTTAGATGTTGAGGGTCATTGACCTTGCCTTTGTCAGCAGCTGTGTTCTGCCCTCTGCCCTACATTGCTGTGGCTCTGCCCACTCTGGGCCCTTGGGGAAGGCACCTAGCAACATCAGCCTAATTTCCACATTCGCTTTACATGCTACCCCATTAGGAACCTGTTACACTGTTACAATACTTAGACCAACACTCCCCATCCCCTTGCAGTGAGTTTTGAGAAGTCTATTAGTCTAACAGGGAGGGTGAGGAGGGGGATGAAGGAAAGAAGCTAGAAAAGATTTGTATTGATGCTAGAGAAAGAACTAAAGTCCACCATGGGTGGACATGTGCAAATGAGAGCAAATATCTTGACTTGGCTGTGGTTTTGCACCCATAACGAATAACTACCTTCCAGATTCTCTCTCTCTGTCTCTCTCTTTCACACACACACACACACACACACACACACACACACACACACACTGCAGAGATACAGAGCAATTCAAAACCCTGGTCTGGAAAATCCTCCCATCGGGGCGTCAGGAGCTTGTCTCCAGATGACAGGCCTAGTGGTTCTATATCTCTGCATTCCAGGGAGACCACCTCCCCAGAGCCGCACCCTGCTGACCTGTTAGCCAGGGCCTGGGGCCAAGCCTGAGAGCCAGAAGGCCGTGCCAGTCTAGGAGTCAGGAGAGCGTGTTCTGGGTTGGGCGACTGGGTCTGACTCGCAGTGTGACCGTATCCGTGTGGCTTGCCCTCTCCATGGCTCAAGGTCCCAGATTATCAAACGGGACTGACGGTTCTCATCTCCTGGAAATACGGTGAGAGCCCAGTTAGCTGCGTCTTCAAGTGCTTGTGCTTCCAGGAGGCCAGGAAAGAGGGAAGTCCTGCGTGTTCCTCCTTTTTTGTTGAGATGGGGTTTCCAAGGCTCTTCTATGCAAGCCCTTAGGAGACATTTCTCAGAAAATAGTCTGGGAGGGTAAAAGAGCAAACCTGCTCACACTCCAAAAATAGCTTTATAGTCTCTTAAATGTTTCCAGGAGATTCTTCAGTAGTTTCTGGCCGGCAACCTGGAGGAGGAGGGTAGAGGTGATTTATTCTTCTTCCAGCTTCCTTTTCTGGCCTGTTCTCTCTTTGAATGAAACTGGTGGTGGAGGGCCCAGGTCATGAGAGAAAACGTGGGCCCCCCTGCTGGAATCTGCCCATCCTATAACACTTTGTTCCACCTGCCTCGTCAGTGGGTAGGAAAAAGAACAGCCTTTTATTTATTTTGTATTTACTAATTTGAGAGAGGAAGTGAGGCAGAGAGAGAAACATCCATTTGTTGTTCGAATTATTTATGCATTCATTGGTTACTTCTTGTATATGCCAAACCAGGGATCGAACCCACAACCTTGGTATATCAGGGTGATGCTAACCAACTGAGCTGCCTGGTAAGGGCAGGAATGGCCTTTTTATTGATGTGTGTTTATGTGATTGCTTAAAGGGAGCCATGATGTATAATAATGAATCAGCCCCGCTAATTTTTGTTGTTGTCATTGTTCATCCTCAGCTGAGGATATTTTTTTCCATGGGTTTTTTTTTTCTAGAGAGAGTGGAAGGGAGGGAGGGAGGCAGGGAGGGAGGGAGGGAGGGAGAGAGAGAGGAGGAGAAACATGGATGTGAGAGAGACACATCAATTGGTTGCCTCCCGTATATGCTGTGATAGGTGCTGAGGATCAAACCTGTAACCCAGGTGCATGCCATTGACTAGGAATCGAACTGGAGACCCTTTTGGTGCACATTGACTCTAACTGCTGAGCAACACTGGCTAGGGGCATTCACCTGATTCAGCACCTTCTTGTGTCTGGTCATCTGTGGTACAAGGAAGGAAAGACCTTGGTTTCCCATGTATCTGCCAGCAGTGCTAGAGCATGGAGCCCCCAAGAATTAAGCAAAGGCTGCTGCTGCTGCTGCTTCTTCTTCTTTAAACATTTTATTTATTTATTTATTTATTTATTTTAATATATTTTCATTGATTTCAGAGAGGAAGGAAGAGGGAGAGAGAAATAGAAACATCCATAATGAGAGAGAATCATGGTGGATTGGCTGCCTCCTGCAAGTCCCTCACTGGGGATCGAGCCCACAACCTGGGCATGTGCCCTTGACTGGAATCAAAACTGAGACCTTTTAGTTCGCAGGCCGACGTCCTGTCCACTGAGCCAAACTGGCTAGGGCAACCGTAGGCTTCTTGTCTTTATAAAAGATCCTGGGGTTTCCAATCACTGTATTAGTCTCCTGCCGTTGCTATGACAAATCACCACAAACTTAAAACAACACAAATGTCTTTTATTACATTTCTGGAGGGCAGAGTCTAGGAGTCTAAAATCAAGGTGTGGGCAGGGCTGGTTCCTGCGGCTCAAGGCAGAAGCCGACTCCTCGTCCTGTCCAGCTTCTGGGGCCACCACATCCCCTCAGTTTGTGGTCCCTTCATCTATCTCTCCACCTGTTTCCATTGTCACATTTCAACTTGGACCCTCCTGCTTTCCTGGTACAAGACCCTTGTGACTAAGTTGGGCCCTAGCCCTCTCTCTATTGGGTTTCTGAGGATTTCTCAGGAATAGGAGTTCCATTGTTGTTAGGGTTGGGGCCAGTGGGAAATTCATTGATTAGTCTGGAACTTTCCAACAGAAGAGGCCACTTGAGCTCATTCCCATTCCCATTCCAAAGGTGTTGATTATAAGAAACTCGATTGCCCAACTGACTGGTTGAGCCTTGACCTGTGAACCAGGAGGTCATGGTTCGATTCCTGGTCAGGGCATATGCCTGGGTTGTGGGCTCAATCCCCGGTTGGAGCATGCAGGAGGCAGCTGATCGATTCTCTCTCGTCATGGATGTTTCTGTCTCTCCCTCTCCCTTCCTCTCTGAATTCACTATAAATATGTTTTAAATTTTTAAAAAGAAACTTGTTTAACAAAGGTAAAAGCAGCCTAGTGGACAACATTCCTTCACGCTGATCTTGGAATCCCTCCACCGAAGCACTCCCCTCCCCCCTGCCATCCTTTAATGCCTTTATTTTTAGTGTAGACTATTTTCTATTGTTTGAAGGTTGCCTTGCAACCCATTTGCCTGGAGCATTTAAACAATATAGAGTTTCTTAGCTGAGCGGCAACAGTAGCCAAGAGAGACTGAACATAAACTTTTAGTCTATTTTCCCAGAGTTCGGACATCGGCGATGGCTTTAAACAGAATAGCTCGCACCCCCTGGCTTGCCTCTCCCCCCGGGGGGAGGAGAAGGATGGCGGCGGAGAACATTTTGTGTTCTCTTATCTTCCATGCCGGTGGAAGGGGATAAGCACCAGAATAGGAAAACAAAATATCTGGCTATTAATATACCCTCAGTCCTCCAGCACATGGACGGGCTTGTTTATTTGTGGAAGACAAAGATGCATCTCTGTGGCCACGGGCTCCGCTGCCAGCTGGAAGGGGAGCAGCAGACATGATGCCCTCAGTTAGCTCAAGAGGACCGGGCCCGGGGCCCAGCTTCCTATTAAAGGAGAAGACCCTCAGACTTTTCTCAAGCTAAGTTGCTTATCTGGCTCCACCTGCCTCAAGCTGCATTCAGGAAAATAAAGGGGGAGAAAAGACAAAAAGAAAAAAAGAGGATTTACCATGAAAGAGCCAGAGTGCGCCCCCAAACTCCCTACCCGACACGAGTGTCCATCACAGCTGAGTGTCCCACCTGGGGAATCAGAAGATTGGAGAACCTCGCGGGCAGAGAGAACACCGGGGCCCTCGGGACTGGCCCCGGGGACTGGCACTGAGTAAGGCAGGAGCAGGAGCCTTTGCCTCCCCAAAGGACACACACTGCAAAGAGGACAGAACCCTACTGAGCTCAGATCGGGCACGCTGTCCCTTCATGCGTGCCCTTGGACCCTCATGGTTTGAATGCAGTGCCCCGGGTACATCCGTTTCCTAGAAAGGCAGGTGACTCGTTAATGATAAGCCATCCTGCTGGGACGAAACAGAAGGGAAGAGATTTCTTCGGGGGCAGAAGTGCACACATGCCTGTGAGCCCCACACCTGCTGTGCCTTGAATGAGGTTGTGTGCACCCTTTGACTGCCCGAGGGGTCTCTTGTTGCCACCCACCAGGGTCAGGCCTTCTCAGTCCCCAAAAACACGTTGGTTAGCCAGGAGTCCCAGGGGGATGCCGAGAAAGGGGAGCAGCATTGGCAGTGCCCGCCCTCACCAAGAGCAAACAGGGACAAAGGTCGGTGTGCTCAAGGCTGCCTCTCCCAGCCTGCCTGCCAGGCCAGATGCCCAGGTTGTCCTGGCATTGCTACATGATCCATGAACCTGTCATCGGTGTGCCTGCCGGGTCACCCATTACCCCACATCCAGTTCTCGGGCCAGGAAGGTGGGGACACCTGGGCAGAGCAAAGGCATTGGCTTTGAAGAGCTTTAAAATCGCAGGGCCGGCGTGTCTTCACTTGTCTGTTGCGGGAGAAGTATGATGCTATTGTGGAAGTATGTCTGAAAGAAAAGAATGTGTAAGCCAGCTCCCCTGCCTACCTGAAAAGGGGGGTCGCGTGTGTAAACCACAGCTCTCAGAACCGGAGCACACGTCCTTAACAACGATTTCTTACCCTGCGCTTCCCGGCCGCCCGGCCTGGTGAATTGGTCTCTGCTCCCGCAGGTCTCAGGATCTGTTGGGATTCACTGTGAGAATTTAAACAAGTTGGAGTCCACTGGGGTTGCCAAGTATAACCAGGTCTGGCACAGCCTGGCGTGAGAGCCAGCAAGAGGAAGTAGCTCTGGGCATGATGAAATTACTCAGGCTCTGGCCCACAGCCCTCCTTGTCCAGGATGAGAATTAGAAGTGGTATTTGGGGTTCTTTTTTTGTTGTTGTTTTTTGTTTTTTTTTAGGGTTTTTGTTTCTTTTCTATCTTTGTACCTGGGGATGGCCTTCAGCTAACACTCATCGAGGTGCTGCACTAAGCATGCTCCTTAAATCATCACATTTACCCTCCACCTGAAACCCACGAGGGAGGCAGGCAGGATCCCCATCTGTAGGCAAGGATCCTGGCTCAGAGAAGTTGGGTAACATCTTTCAGGTGATAGGCCAGGCTCGTCTGGGATTAGGACTCTATTTTGAACGTGGAGGAAGGAAGAACACGAGGACATGTATTTTTATTTTTTTAATTTTTACAGAGAAGAAGGGAGAGGGAGAGGAATATAGAGTTAGTAACATCAATGAGAGAGAAACACCGATTCAGCTGCCTCCTGCACATTCTCCACTGGGGATGTGCCTGAAACCAAGGTACATGCCCTTGACCGGAATCGAACCCGGGACCCCTCAGTCTGCAGGCCGACGCTCTATCCACTGAGCCAAACTGGAGAGGGCAGACATGTATTTCTGAGCCGCAGTTGTGTACAGGTCTTTTAGAGGCTGAGCCCTCTGGTTTATACTCCGTGGGGCCATCTGAGGAAGTTGTTTAGCTTCCGAGGTGATAGATGAGGGCTGGGTCACTTCTGTTTGAGGGGAAGTCAGGACACCATTTCTTCTCTGGTCCACAGCAGGGACTCCGCAGGCCGACCTCTGTGGCTGTGTTTATGTCATTATTTTGAAGGCACCAGCACCAGCCCAGCAGCCCTAAGCTCTCTCTTCCTTTAGCCAATGTCCACATGGAAAGAAGCCAAACGGGAGAACTTCCCCTTCGTGCAGCTGGTACCAACTTGAAACCTAAGACACATAACACTGCAGCCAGCCAAAGCCTGGCTAAGCCATATTTCTTTAGGTGCAGCAGGAAGCCATTCCGTGGTCTAGTATCAAGAACCATATAAGGGCTTTGGCTGGTGTGCAAAGTGGTTAGGGCACTTGCCCACTAACCGAAGGGTCTCCGGTTCGATTCCCGGTCAAGGGCACATACCTGGGTTGCAGGTTCAATCCCTAGCCCTGGTTGGAGTTTGTGCAGGAGGCAACCAATCAATGGGTCTCTCTCACATTGATGTTTCTCTCTGTGTCTCTCTCCCTCTCTCCTCCCTTCCACATTCTCTTAAAAAATTATATCCTTGGGCATTGATGTTTCTCTCTCTTCCTTTCCTTTCCTCTCTGAAATCAATAAAAATATTTTTTAAAAAATATCATTGGGTGAGGATTCAAAACAAAACAAAACAAAAGAATCATCTCAGGGCCCAGGAGGGGCTCTGCTTTCTTGGGTTGACCCCAAGGGGTCAGCTGGCCCACAAAGCCCATCAGTGGGGATTCTGTAGACTGGTCTGTCCACAGCAGCTTGCGGAAGAGAGGGAAGAGGATGCCCAGATTTGCTGTTTAATTTGGGGCCTCTTCTAGAAGAGTAGTCTGGAAAAGGAGATGGTTCAGGAGTTCCCCCAGCAACGAAAGCTCCCTCCGTGTGGTGCTTTGAGAGGGGAGTGTCAGCACAATGCCTTGTCCCACCCCAACTAGGACCCTCCAGCCGCCTTCAGAGCCATTCCTGTCCTTTGTCCTGGCTGGTGGGACTCTTCTGTGGGAACAGCAGTGTTGGTAGTGAGCCCCTGGCTCTCCAGGTCACCCCCAAAGGTCACAGGACCCTCCAGGTTGATGCTCCAGCAGGGCGACTGGAGTCTGGTTCCATCCTGACAGGCTAGCTCTTCCACACACATCAGCTCCGTGCCACCCCATGGTCTGAATGACACTCACCAACTCTCTCCTCCCAGTGCCCTGATATCCCCTGGTTAATAAGCAGCTCACATAAAGACACCAAGAGCTGTGGCAAGAGGGGGAGAAAGGCCGAGGCTGTCTGAACTTGGGCCAGCACGCCTGGACTTGGCCCAGCAACGCGGTGGCTGTTTCTGCTCTCTGCCCTTTGGTAGCCTTAGTCCTAGGCTATAGAAGGAAGAGAAGCATACGAGCTTCCGGTCAAGTGCAGCAGAGCCCATGGCAGTGAAGTATTTATTAATCCGTGAGACTCCGGCTGAGGCCTGCCGTTCCCTTCCTGAGGATATTGGTTCTCTCCAGAAGAGACCAAAGTTCTGCCCTTTATTCTTTCAATCCTATTTTAGGAAGAGTCTGAGGCTCCTGTTAATGAAGCAATGATCTCCCACTTCTTTCCCTTTCTCTCTCTCTCTCTCTCTCTCTCTCTCTCTCTCTCTCTCTCTCTCTCTCTCTCTCTCTGTTTTTCTGAGCTGCCCAATTGGCATTTTTCCCACCCTGACCCCCACCCCCATCTCCCGTGTTGCTCTATCCCCCCGGGTCTGGAAGTGCCCTTGAGATGTCCCTGTGGAAGGAACCAGTGGGGAGTGTGTGCCAAAACCCCCCCCCCCTTTCCCTTGTCACTTTGGTCTGGATCCAACCGCACAAGGGAGCTGGAGCCCTCTCCCTGGGTCTGCCCATTGTCAAGGTCCTGGTCACCTTTAACGCCTCCTGCAGGGAGCCCAGTTGCCAGCGGAGTCTTGGGCGCCTTTTCCGAAGCCCTGCCCCGTGACATTTCAGTTGGAAATCCCTAGACAAATATGTCTCCCTTAATCCTCCCCACCAGGGCCCCCAGCAGAGACTCTCTCTAGGCCAAACTTAACAAATCCCACTGGTTCTTTTAGCCAACACTCCCTTCATCCGGGCCGTGTTGGTGTTCGGGCTGGGAATTCAGGATACACAAGGCCAGGTCTCTGTCCTTGAGGGTCAGCCGGGCACACACAAGGCCGGGGCCCCCCCTCGTTTGGAATGCCTCACACCCAAGGTTCCTTTTCTTTCCCAGGCTCTGCAAGGCCCCTCTCTAACTTCAGCTTGATTGCTTATTCTAAGCCTCAGGTTGCTCATCCGTAAAATGGGGTTATTCACGATATTCGACCCCTTGAAGACTGAGGACTCAACAAAAACACTTAACCTAAGACACACAGGCTACAAAAAAAAAAAAAAAAAAAAAAAAAAAAAAGCTGGCTGTTACTCTTTTCCTCCTGACAAGATTTGTCAGGGAGAGCGGAGGAAACAGGAGGAGCTAGATCTGAGCCTCAGTTTCCCTACCCACTAACAACTGCTTACCCGCCCAGTATTCTCTGATCATCAGCTTCCTGGGTGATAACAATTTCCTTAATTGGAATGAATTAGTGCAAGTCGCTAACACAGAGCAGGAGTTCGGCACGTTAACCTCCTGGAACTTCTTAAAGATCAGAAGACACCGATGCTCCAAGAAGCCAGAAGCGACTGGGAGAGACGCCAGCGCGTCCTTGGGAAATGTCCCCATCCCCCTAGTTAATCCTCAAAGCTTGACCCTCCCTGACTGGCTTCTCCTTCACCCTGAGCGGCATGCTCCCTGATCAACTGTGTTCCCTCCCTCTGTCCTCTGAGCTTCTGTACTAAGTACCTGGAGGCCCTCATCCTGTCCACACTCAGGCATCACTCGGCCCGAGATAGCCACCAGCTCCTCTAATCTTTCCGCATAACCCAATCTCCCCCTCCCCTCACCCCCCACTTCATCCCTTGTTCCACTAGCTCCTTAATCAAATTAAGGGAAAGGAGAGGATTTAGATAGGGTTACTAAATATATTTCTGTTCAGGGCAGGGAGACAAAGAGAAGCGTTTGGAGGAGGAGGCAGAGTGTGAAATTCCTTACTGGAATGCACTCTGAGAGCCTCCTTTCTCTAGAATCGGCCCCAGAATCACCTATCTGGACAGAGTTTTCTCTTTGGCAAAGTGCTTTCACAGACATTATCTCATTCTGATACAGGCCCGCTGGGTGGCCGAGTGCCCGCTCCCTGGGAAGGTCTGTGGAGGCCACCGTGCCTCGCGAGCCGGTCTGACCCTGGTCTATATATTTCACAGGACACCCTGGCCTGTGGCTTTCTGTAGAGCATGACACCAACCGAGGGGCCGCTCACAGCTGGAGGTCACAGTTTTCCCTTCTGGGTCCTTCCCACAGCAGATTCGCAATCTTCCGAAAATGTTTGCCTTTTAAAAACTGTAAAGTGCTTCTTGTACAAACCTTTGAAACTGTACCAATGGATAAAGGGGAAAACACAAATCACACGTAATCCACAATTTAACTAGTGGTAATATTTTGATGTTGCTCTTTTATTTTATTTTCTTTTTTCCTTTTTTTTTTTTTTTAAAATATATTTTATTGATTTTGTACAGAGAGGAAGGGAGAGAGAGAGATAGTTAGAAACATCAATGAGAGAGAGTCATTGATCAGCTGCCTCTTGCACACCCCCTTCTGGGGATATGCCCGCAACCATGGTACATGCCCTTGACCGGAATCGAACCCGGGACCCTTCAGTCTGCAGGCCGATGCTCTATCCACTGAGCCGAACCGGTTTCGGCTGATGTTGCTCTTTTAAGTGTTTCTGTTTATTGTTTTTTGTTAACCCTCACCTGAGGATATTTTTCCATTGATTTTTAGAGAGAACAGAAGGGAGAGAGAGAGAGAGAGAGGACCATCGATATGAGAGACACATGGATTGGTTGTCTCCTGCACGCGCTCCAACACAGGTAGGTGCCCAGACTGGAATTAAAGCTCAGACTGAAGAATCTGACGCTCTGTCCACTGAGCCAAACTGGCTAGGGTTTTTTTCTTATTAAAAAATTATACATGCCTATTATGAGATAATATTGCTGACATTGATTAGGTCTTACAATACTAGTAAGCCCAGAACCCTGTTCAGGGTTAAATTATCACACTTAATCACCCCAGGTGGAAACTGATAAACTCATTTTACAGATAAGGAGAATGAGGCCTTACAGAGGTGAAGGAACTTGTCCCAGCTAATAAAGGCTTAAAATGCCCACAGGATTTCACACATTCTTAAATCACATACAGGAATGGCCATATTCAATGACTAATATCCTCCAGTATAGATCTATTATGATTGCCCATTCTCTCTTTAAAATATATATATATGTGTGTGTATATATATATATATATATATATATATGTGTGTGTGTGTGTGTGTGTGTATACACACATACACATTTTTATTGATTTCAGAGAGGAAGCGAGAAAGAGAGAAACATCAATGATGAGAGAGAATCATTGATCAGCCTTCTCCTGCAAGCTCCCCAATTGGAGATCGAGCCCACAACTGCAATCAAAGCATGTGCCCTTGACCGGAAGTGAACTTGGGACCTTTCAATCTGCAGGCCGATACTCTATCCACTGAGCCAAACTGGCTAGGGCTGCCCATTCTCTCTGAACATTTAAATTGTCCCCACCACCTTTTTTTTGCTACTATAAAGAAGCAATGATCATCTTTGCATAAAACCATCTGTGTTCACATATCTTGTTATTCCTTTAGAATCTTTTCCTAGAAGTGAAACGACTGAGTCATCGTTTTAAAAGTCTGGCCACTCATTACCAAGCGGCTCTCCAGAAAGCCAGCATGCATTGCCACCCGCTTGTTCTTTAAAGAACCATCCAGTTAAGTCAGTAAAAATGGTGTCTCTTTGGTTTCCAAGTCTTTGATTACTGGCCGAGGTTGACCTTTTCTTTCACGCATTTATTAGTTGCAGATCTGTAACTGTCACAGATTTCAGTTTGCCATTCTTGCTGGCATGTCTCTCTTGCTCCCACCCTCTCTGTTAATTTCTGGACCAACATTAAGTAGGGATACATCCTCGAGGGAAAATTCTTTCATATTTAACATATCCGGTAGAACTTCGGGCTTAGTGAGACGCTTGTGTCCCCATTTTCACCCCCTCTCCGCCCTCATCCCCAGCCACACTGTGCAGTTCCCGCAGCATCGCCCCGCCTCAGAGGGGAGGCCAGAGTTCAAGGTTTTCCTTCAGACACCCGGAAGCTCAATCTGCAATCTCAGATCGTTCGGGAAGAAGCTGAGCTATAGCCAGAAGGTCCATGACCTCTGCTTTCTCCTCCCACGAAACCTCAATTCCTTTTGTTCTCGGGGTGAAAAAGGAGCAGGAACCAGAAGGAACCCCCTTTCTCATGAGCCCCCTGGCGGAGGCTGCATGAGTCTTCCTCCCTCCTCCCCAGAGGAGCTTTCTGACGGGGACCTCCCTCTCTCTGCAGAGTCCTGCTCCCCTTGGAGCGGGGCAGGAGGGCACTGTCACCTCCGACAGGTTATGTAACCCCCTTCTTATGCCTGCTGCCCTAGGCGATGAGAAGGCCTCGGTGGGTAGTCCCTGAGCTCCCTCAGCGTCTGGAGGAATTTGCACAGACCTCCTGGCTTTAGGCTCAGCCCGAAGTGCCAATTAGACAGCGCGTGTTCACCTCGGGTGGGTTTCCTCTTACTGTCACTGGAGAACTTGGGGGTCTCCCTTCTGTGGGCTCTTCCCCGAGTTACTCCCCCTCCTCACCTCTATTTAGGATCTTTGGCTCAGGTTATTGGTCATTCAGTTCTTTCAGGTTGTGCCTGCATGGGGGCAGAGCGGACTTACTTCCAGGTCTGGGAAGTGGAGAAAGTAAAGTGTGGCCCAAGGACTGGACAGTAAGACGTTCCCTTGGCCTCTTCACATAATTCTGGTGTGTTTTGACGTCGGAATCGTGTCTTTGGCTCGATTTTGGGCCATGTTTCAAAAGGCCCCTTCTGCTATGCTAGCACAGCCAGACCCCAGAAGACAGGTGGTGCTCCACACACAATGCTGGCCCTTGGGAAAGATTCCTAGGGCCTGATCCTGGTGGACTGGGAGAGCTAGACTTCTTCACTGACTTCTCAAGTTTTTATTCCTGTGAATGATGGGCATCTCTTGCTCTATTTTCCATGTTTTTTCTGTGCAATACTGTGTTTTTTTCTTCTTGTTGTTTTAAGTCTAGTCTATTATTTTTAATATGTCTTTATTGATTTTAGAAAGAGAAAGGGAGAGGGGTAGAGAGAAAGAAACATCAATGAAAGAGGAACATGGATCGCTGCCTCCTGCATGCCCTTACAAGGGATGGAGCCAGCAACCCGGGCATGTGCCCTGACTGGGAATCGAACTGGTCAGGGGTTGACAATCACTGAGCCACACCAGCTGGGCTGTGTGCATACTGTTTTAATTGGGCCACCTTAGAATGCCTTTCTCCTGTTATCGTTGGTGGGAAGTGAGCAATCAAACTGTCAGTTTAAAACGGGTAAGATAAGGTCAGCAAGATGTGTGGGGTTGAGATGCCACCCCGCAAGGGAAAATGACTCTCGGTGGCTCATATTGTTTTGAGGCTGGTTTACGTTGCCGTGCAGTTGTAATGGAAAACGAATAAAAATAAAAATCCTGAGGCCCATTTTGGCCAGCGCTTGGGAAGTTAATCCCGTTGTCCTGGCCAAATTCCAGCTCAGGTCACCGCATTCTGCTGGCGGAAGCCTCCTGGTGCAGTTTTCAGTGGATGGAACTTTCTGTTTTGCCTCTTTCTCAGCTCAGTGCGCGGTGCATTAAACAGCTGTCCCTTCCCCACCCTGGGGAGGCGACAGTTCTGCAGTGGGACTAGATGACCCTGTCCCCTTATCGCAGTGCGAGGAGTGACTGGTCTGGGACCAGGAAATTAACCTGGTCCAAGGATAAGGCCTGGGAGGTGCTTGCTATAATCCAGACGGATGTGCATGTCATAGAATCCCAGATTTTTCAGGAATCATCTAGTTTGTTTCCAAAACTCCATTTGTTTTGTAACATTTGTAATGCAAATTAAAAATGTTTCTTGATCTGAAACATTTTTTTCTCCGAAGTACTCAGAAATGTATCTCCTTTCTCAACATGGATGCTTTCGTTGCTTCTTCTAATTGTTTTACTGATTCCCCACCCCCTAATGCTTCACTCTTTCCCACATGAAATGTATTTTATTTCACAGTGTGAGGAATGGATCCAATCTCATTCTTCTCCTTACAAATGATCTGTTCTCCACGGAGCAGTGATTTCTAATTGTGTGACTTCAGCAGATGACTTAACCTCTGTGAGAGTCAGCTTTCAGTACCTGGGGAAATAGGCATGATAATGACACCTACCAGACAGGCTTGTCCTGAGGATGGAGTGAGACAACACGCGAAAAGTTCCTAGCACGTTGCATGCCTGGCGAATACATGTTTAGTAAATGATGTCTTCCTTTTCTTCCTTTTTATCTGCATCAGCCTTCCTCCCCACCTCCCACCCCCCAGAACCCTCTCACATACCACTGAAATGAAGCCTTGTGGGTGATCCACCAGTTGTCTAGCCCAGGTTTTCTATCAGGAAGTCACTGAGTAGGAAAGCTGGGGGAGTGAGTAGGGTGACAAAAGCACTTTTCCTAAAAAGACCCATCCTAACAACACATGCACATTCTTTGCTGTTTCCGCAGTCCTCTCTCTTTCCAGAGAATGTTCTGAGAAGCTGTTCTGAGGCCTCCCAATGTTCCCCTCCCCGCGTAGCCATGTCAGATCTTTGGGGGAAATGTGATTTTTGAGGACAAAGCTCGGTGTGGGTTGTTTTATTTTGGGGGTGGGAGCTGGCCATGGGTTTGCTGCATTCCAGGAAGAGGGAGGACTGGCTGTCCTCTGATGAGTCATGGAAGAGAAACGTCTAATGTTTGCAAACATCTCCAGCCAAGCTTCTGCTTTCTTATACTCCACCCATCCCCCCACTGATGCAGAACGGACCTTCCAGAGCTGATTCGAATGTTAAGCTTGAAGGCTAACGTGGAAGGCTTGGGATTGAGATGGGAAGCAGCTGAGAGAAGGGTAGTCTTGTACCTCTGAACTCCGGCTTGGGAGACACGGGGACGGGAGCTTACAAAGGGCGGATCTGTCTCCCAATGAGGACCTGATCTGGGTGGTGTGGGAGGACTGGGTGAATATTCAACATCTACAGAGGGGTGGAGAAAGGAGCCCAGGGGACTGCAGAAAAGAAGGCAAGGCCTGGGAAGAGAGGGGAGTCTTGCTAGGAAGATGAAGGCTGAGCAGGCTGCGAGGGGCAGGAGCGGGTGGGCTCATGAGGCCACCTCCCAGATGGAAGGGATCAGGCTTGTCAGACATGCTTCCCTCAGGATACACAGCGCCCCCCTTCCATCCCTCTCCAAAATCAGGAGAGAGTCACACCAGGACTTGGGAGGGCAGCCAACCTCCTGGGACCTTTTGTGAACTATCAGGTAACTACTGAGGGATCACAGTAGGAGACTTAAACAAACCTCCACACCCCTCCTGCTCCCCCCCCCCTCCATTTTTTCTATTGTGAGACATCAAGGGAGCGAGCTGGTCAGCTTGGGAACAAAGATCCTATTCTAGGAATTTGCTCACTGCAACCCTATCCCCTGCATTCACGGCCCTTGAATGTCTGCCCGAAGGAAACTCTACCTGCTCACGGCTCTGCCACCAGGGCTGGAGCGGCACCCTGGCACCCAGTGGGGAAGGGAGAGTCAGTAACTCATCATTTAAAATTAAAATCACGTTCAACCAGGAGGCCCTGCCCCCTCCCTCCCCTGCATTTTAAGCATTTTGCCGTTTAAGGTCCCAGGGCACCTTGGTTTGGAGAAGGAATGGGGATAAGGGGGGCAGTGGGAGAGAACTTTTGAAATCTTTCAAAGAAAACCCAAGAACAAAACGACTGGAGAGAGAAATAGCTGCTATATTTAAACTACATTATCCCACTGGGGAGCTCTGGTTTTGAAAGCCAGTCCACGGGATTTTGTTTGGCGCTGCTGCATGGGTTTCTCTTTAGTCTTTGGTGGTGTGTTTTTTAATGGCAACGTTTATTTTCCCAGAGCAGTAGTTGCAAAGGAAGTGGAAGACCTCATTCATTCATTTGGTGGGTATGTCCTGAGCACCTGCTACATGCCCCCCCTGCGCAGGGCCTGGGATGCAGCGTCAATAAGGGAAACTCAGCCCTGAGAGCAAATAATGACCAGCCATTCATTCTTTCCTGTGCACCTTCTAATTGGGTATGACTCCTGTTCTCCTGGAGTTTAAAATCTGGTGGAAGGAGTCAGACAATAAACAAGTGACTTAGGTGACATGTGCTGGGAAAGAAAAAGAACTATTCACATGTTTGCCCCTTTGTTTTCCTTCTAAACCCCCTCCCCCCTCCCAATGCTGTTCTCAGCTCTGAACGTGCAAACGGCTGCAATTATTCATGGCTCACTTCTTAAGAGAAGGTAACCATTGTACCACCCTGCCCTCTGCCTGTCATTTTCATATGTGAGCCCATGTCCCAGTCATGTGGCAAGGTCAGGTAGACAGCCGGGTACAGGAGTCTGAACATGTATTGATATTCCGGTGGTGTTTAAAGCAACGGGCTAAGGGAAGATCAATCGTAGATGGGGAAGAATGGCAAGTCCTAAGTGCTGGGCCACTGCACATTTCAAAGTGGAGCGGAGGGTAGGAGGGATATGAAAAGCAGCTGGAGAGGATCAGCCAGAGAAGGCAAACCTGAGTTACCATAGTCCAGCTGAGCGATATACAAAACAGCGGTGTGGGACACGGCCTAGCGACTGGCTTCCGGGTGGTGAGGATGGGAGTGATGGAACAGGCTCTCCCAGGGAAGGCTTCGCAGATGGGGTGGAATCGGAGCCTTCGCCTGGTGGGATGATCAGGGGCTCGCCAGGCAGATCTGAGCGGCAGGAACAGCCTGAGCAAAGGTATAGATCGTTGGCTTTCCCTCATTGTGGTGGGCATCTTTTATTTAGCCAACCCAACATGTATTCCCCTCCTCTGGGGCCTTGTTTTCCTGGATATGGGTCCTGAGCTAGCAGATTAACATCACGTGGGGTTGTGTTAGAAATGCAGGTGCTTAGGCTCCATCCAGACCTCCTGCAGGAGAATTCTGGAGGTGTGGCCCAGGCCCACCCGGTGATGCTGCTCTAGGGAACCACCTCTCCCCCACCCGGTCCATGTGAATCAGGTGGGGCTGACCACAACGTCTGCTTCAGAGGAAAGCACATGACCTGAGGAAAAATTAGGCCTTTCCCTCTGTGGAAATTGCTAGCCTTGGTGAGTTGTAAGTTGGAGGTGCCGGGGGCCACGTCTGCCATCACCTGGAGAGAGCCCGCCAAGAGCAACAAGCTAAGGTAAGCAGCGGAGCCCAGATGGAGATTCTCAGGGACTTTGAGCCCCTGGATGGAGCTATTCTCAATTTGGAGTCTCGTTCCAGTAAGTCTCTCTCTCTCTCTTTCTCTCTCTCTCTCCCCCCCCCCTCTCTCTCTCTCAAGTATAAGTGAGTTGGCTTTTTGACATTGAGCCATCCAAAGACTTATTAATGGAAGCGGAGAGGCAAATTCTGGAAAAGATAGTCTATTAAGTTTGGCAATTTTTCAGATGTGAGACTTAGTTTGTGGACATGCAGAAAAGGTGGTGGTCCCTTGGCACTGGCATGTCCTCATTCAGCCCTGAATAAGTTAATTCCTCCTCAAGCCGTGCCAAACTGCACACCTTCCTGTGAGACGATGACTGGGACTTTGAGATTGTTGTAGAGAATGTACCTGGATCTTAGCAGCACGTCTGAGAGTCCTACCGTTCAGGTCTTACAGACCAGCAGAGAAACGTGGGCTAGCTAACAGTGTGGTGGACTAACATCCCATCATCACTTTATGAGATGTTATTATTTTTTTAAATATACTTGTATTGATTTCAGAGAGAGATAGGAACATCAATGATGAGAGAGAATCCCCCACTGGGCATCGAGCCTGCAACCTGGGTATGTGCCCTTGACCAGAATCAAACCTGGGACCCTTCGGCCCACAGGCTGATGCTCTATCCACTGAGTCAAGCCAGCTGTGGCACCTTAAGAGACTTTAATTTATATAACAAGGAACATATTTTCATATAACATGATCCCTTAAGTCAAGCTGACTACATCAGCTGTTCAACCAAAAGAATGAATGGTCTGTTCTAACGCTCTGTGATAAATGTTATGGGAGATAAGGAAGTAGGAAAATTCCTTACCCGATTTTCACTTTCCTGACTCTGGGACCTATAGTCAAGTTGACTTAGAGCAGTTGAACAACTAAATACAATTGATTGGTTATTTTCTGACCTGGAATGAATGTCTAGAAGTTATATTGGATAAGGACAAAAAAAAAGTCATAAGTTCTGCTTGTCACATGTGTAATGAAAGCTGGGACATCCAGCTACACATTGCTTGAAAAGGAGGACTCTAAAAAGAAAACAGATAGCAAAGATGACCAAAAGGAACATGAGAACATGCCACTATAGTCAGAGTTCAGTGCCTGGGTTAAAAAAAAAAAAAATCAACAGTTCAAGGGCACAATGGAAGAGTTAACATGACTACAGCTTATATATACAGAACTCAGTTTTTAGTTGATTGTTGACACAAATCAACAAGGTGAAGGGAAAGCATCCAGAACAAAGGTGGACAGTGGGAGACCATGCCCAGTCGTTTGTGTTCAGGATCCGGTGTCTCCAGGACTGGGCAAGGATGCTGAGGGGTTGCAGACTCCTGCTATAGGAGGAACAGCTCAGAACCCACGCTGTTCTTTTTAGCCGAGAAAAGACTTTTATAACGCACAATAGATATCTTGAAATACTCAAAGGGGTGGCACACAGAGGAGGAATTAAACTTGTTCAGAGTTGTTCCAGTGCTAAATAAGAACCAATGTCTAGGAGAAGCTAGCGGGAGGTGGATTCAGCCCAGAATAAGACGGCTTTAATGATGAGAGCTGTCCAAATATGGAACAGACTGCTTTTTGCAATCTCCATCGCTTTACAGGAGGGCTTTAAAGGGTTGGGAAGTTGGCTCTGGTCTCTTTCGCAAAGTCACTCTTCATAGTAGGCCCTTTCTGTGTGTGTGTGTGTGTGTGTGTGTGTGTGTGTGTGTTTTCTGTGTGCCTAGCTTTTCAACTAGCCTGCTTCTTGCCAACTAATGTCCTCCTTTACCAACTCCTTTGAGGTTCTTGGATCAAGTCATGCATCTTTCTGAATCAGTTTCTTTTTCCTCTCCCTGTCCTCAATTAATAGAATGTAATTGCAGCCCTGGATGGTTTGGCCCAGTGGATAGAGCATCAGCCTGCGGACTGAAGGGTCTCAGGTTCTATTCCGCCCAAGAGCACATGCCTGGGTTGTGGGCTCCATCCCCAGTGGGGGGCGTGCAGAAGGTAGCTGATCAGTGATTCTCTTTCATCATTGATGTTTCTCTATATTCCTCTCTCTTCCTCTCTAACATCAATAAAAAATATAAATTTTTTAAAAAGAATGTAATTGCAATCCTTGATAAAAATGGAGTATTTCTAAAAACCCATTCTTACTTTGGCTAACCTTGTTAATAAACATGTCATTCATAAAATAAATTGAGCATCTATTTCTATGTAAGTAACTAGATCTTTCTGCTTTTCAGAGGCTGGGTTTATGCTCAATTTTGGCATAACCTATGAAGATTAATCAGATTTTGAACAAAGACAGATCTAGAGAGCATTATAGGTTTCCCAGAAAAAAGTAATGTGTATGTTCACATCGGTAACTGTTAGCACATCATCATCACCCTCCTAGACTATTCTTTGCAATATCTATTTATAGGAGGTTGGAATACTCCCTTAAACTGAAAAATGGGATTTTAGCCTGAGGTTGCCCCTTTCTATATCACATACCAATTATATCAATAAGTGATCAGCATATACCAGGGATTGTACTGCGTCCTGAGGTTGGACAAGCCCCTGTTCTCACAAAACTTATATCCTTGTAGGGGGAGGCAGGCTGATAAACAAAAATATATAAAAGGGGAAGAAAATAAAACAATAATGTGATAACAATGGACCAGGGAGGGTAGCCACTTTCATCAGCCAAGACACCTCTGAGGTGGCATGCAAGCTGAGATCTGAGTGAAATGGGACCAGGCACTTGAAGATATGGGGAAGAGCATTCCGTACAAAAGCAAGGTCGGAAACCCCTTGGAGCCCATGCACCAGAGATGCTTAGCCAAAGGCCCAATTTCCAGGCTGAGAAAGGTTTACCACCTTTCTACCTGCAGTTCTTCCATTGGTGCTGAAATGGATGAGAAGAGGCAGGAGAACTGGCAAGAAAAGGTGTAGGTAGACCTGATCTTGAAGGGAAAAGAACCACCAACCCTCCATTACCACACCCCACCATGCAGTCACTGGCCCTCCCGGAGGGAGACTACAATCCTGTGACCTAACCAGTTTCCACCTCGCTTCTCTTAGTGCATTGCCCTACGCTAGACTTCTGTTTGTTTCATGTAGGGTTCTGTTGGTCCTTGTCCAAGTATCAATCAAAACTGCATGCCAGCCTCCTCCACTCCTTGGAAATAATTAAATGACGTGCCTGATTTTTTCAGCTGGGTAATGCACTGTGATTTGCATCTGTTGAAGGCATTTATCTTAAGCCCTGGACCGAGTCATCTGAGACAACTGAGGGGGTTTTTGCTCCTGTGGATAAAACACTACTGCCAGACACAAAAGTGGACTAAAGGCCTCATTCTGCGACACACTCCCTTAAGAAAGCTGTTCTTTGTGATGCCAATAAGTTCATCCTTTGTTGATGAATTCAACTGCCAAGGTCCCTAACTTCTTTAGGTCCCTAAAGGGAGTCTAACTTCTTTATGTTGCAAAAGTCCCTTTATCTTGCTGTTACCAAGGTTTTGTAGAGATTTCAGGTGCTTAAGAATAGACTTTGAAGTAAAGTCCCCCTTTAGCCTATTGGAGAAAGTGGGAGTCTAGAACACTGCCTGTTTTAAACGCCCAAGTGAAGCAAGCACCTATAGCAGCATTTTTCAACCGCTGTTCCGAGGCACACTAGTGTGCCGCGAGATGTTGCCTGGTGGGCCGTAGGTGCAGACAAGACAAGAATTTTATAATTTTTCACTATTTTGTTTACTTAATATTTCATAATAAAGTAATTATAAAATACTTTCTTTGTGTTTATTTGATTCCTATTCAAGAGAATTACTTTATATATAGTCAATATAGGCACAGAGTTAAATTTTTTTTTAACATTTTCTAATGGTGATGTGCCTTATGATTTTTTTCATGAAACAAGTGTGCCTTTGCCCAAAAAAGGTTGAAAAACACTGACCTATAGTACAAATCTCGCTGTTATTTAGCAGTTAACAGTAGCATAACGTGTGCCTTCTATGCAGGCGTGCATCAAAGGCCATGTCGGCTATTAAAAAGTAAAATAAAACCTCCACCCGCACCCGCACCCGCCCCCGTGGGATTCCCTCAATCAGGGCACAGAACCCGCTGGGGAAGGGCTCTTTGCGAGCGGTGGAGCCCTCGGCTGGGGACCTTGGGTGCGGTGTTCCCGAGGTGACAGATGAGAGATCTGGGCCGCGAGGGAAGTGCACTGCGGCATTCCTCCCCTCGGCTCCGGAGGCAGGGCTCCGAGGGAGACATCAGGGCGCATGGTGCAGCCCTGGAGGTGAAGGGCGAGGGGACGAGCCAAGGACACCATCCCGAGCGCGCTTCGGGCGCGGACCGAGTTCCCTGGTTCCCCAGCCACCACCCGGCACGAGGCCGACCCCGAAGGGCGAGCAGCTCCCTCGGGGAGGCGAGTGTAGGGAGCCCACCGTGAGCCCCCCATCGTCCTGGGTTCTAGCACTTTGGGTGGATGGAGATGGAGCGGCAGCCTGAGGAGACCGGAGCCCGCCCGCGGGCCACGGTGCGGGCGCGCCGCGCGACGGCCTGGATCCGGGTTCCTGGGGGCGGGGCGCGGTGGGGGCGGGGCTTGCGTGGCGGCGTGGGCGCGAGTCGCGCCGGAGGGAGGGAGCCGGGGAGAGGGGCGGGGCCGCGCCGCGCCGCCCGCGCCGCGCTGGGCCCTCTCAGCCAATGAGCGGCGTCCACATGCCGCGGCGGCAGCGAGAGGGGAGGCAGCGGCGGATAAATGCTATTAGAGCAGCCGCCGCGGAGCCGTCCCCGACGCCACCTCCTTCGCCGCCGCCGCCGCAGCTTCCTCCGCCGCTGTCGGGGTGCGGAGCTGAGGACACAGGGCGAGCGCGCTGCGCACCACCGCGTCGGCTCGCCGCCCTCGGTCCGTGCCGCGCTCAGGGGTCGGCCAGGCGCCCCCTCCTCCTGTCCGGGCGGGGCCTCGAGTCACCTCAGGAGAGCCGGGACGGGGCTCGGGGGCCGCGGCCTGCGCTCCGGGCGGGCGGTTGAGGGCGAGGGAGGCCCTCTCTTCTGAGGAGGAGGAGAGGGAGGGCCGCCAGGCCCCCGCCGCCCAGCCGAGCCCGCCGCGGGCGCCGCCGGCAGGCCGGGCAGCCGAAGGGGCGGGCGCCCGCGGGAGGGGTGCGGGGTGATTCAGCGCCCCGCGAGGCGGAAGCGGCCGGAGGAAGAGGAGGAGGAGGAGGCGGCCGAGGGAGAGACGCCAGTCCGCGCCTGGGCGCCCGGGGTGGCACGAGGCCGCGGTCCGAGTGCGAGGCGGAGGCGAGGAGGCCGCGGGGACAGGAGGAGGCCAGGCCGGCCGGGCCCCCGCAGCCATGGAGAACGCGCACACAAAGACGGTGGAGGAGGTGCTCGCTCACTTCGGGGTCAACGAGAGCACGGGGCTGAGCCTGGAGCAGGTCAAGAAGCTCAAGGAGAGATGGGGCTCCAACGGTAAGGTGGCCGGGGCTGCTGCACGGGCCCCGCGCGGCCGGGCGCGGGCCCAAGCGCCAGGGAAAATGGCTGACGGGGCCCCACCTCGTGGGTCTCGGCTCCGCGCCCGCCGAGGGTGCAGGCGGCGGCGGCGGCGGCTCGGGCCCGCGCCCGGCACGAGGGGGAGAAGGGCTGCAGGTGGGGGGCACGGGGGGTCGAACCCGCGCCTCCTCCGACCTCCCGGCGGCTGGAGCCCTTGACCTTCCCGCACGCAGCGGCCGGCCCGGCGCAGGGAAGGACGAGTCAGTCCCCCGCAGCTGGACTGAGCCCTGCGAGACGTGTTCTCGCTGCCAGCCGGCTGGTGAGGCGTCGTGCCCCTGACCGGTCTGGTACTACTACCCAGAGCTCCACATCTGGCAGGAGTGATGACATAGCCGACATGACTCCTTGTTTCAGGAGTCCTTGCTTAGGTTGGGGATGAGATTTTACTGAGAGCAAGTATTGCATGTTTTACTATGGTTTCCGTGGTAAAATGGTTGAGTGGACCTATATCGAGGTACATCTTTCAAAAAGTGGTCGTTTTTGAGCAATTTTTCTTTGAAAAAGACAAGGCTAACATGTTTTTGCTGTTTTCCTCCCCTCCTCTGGAATCGTTGCCTGGCGAATGTCTACATTTCTACAGAGTTACCGGCTGAAGAAGGTAAAGTAACCTTAACATGTCCCCCCCCCCCCCTTTGTGTGTTGATGTTGAGATGACATTTACAACCAATGTGGTGTTTGTTTCTAACAGGAAAAACCCTGCTGGAACTTGTGATTGAGCAGTTTGAAGACTTACTAGTTAGAATTTTATTGCTGGCAGCGTGTATATCTTTTGTAAGTATAAAGCAATTTGTTTTTTCTCCAAAATGTTGAGAATATTCCCTAAATGAAAAAAAAAAAACAAAAACGGGAAATAAATGATGTCTGTTGGGTGAGAACATTATATTATTTGGAGGTTTAAGCAGTATCTTCATGAATTGTTTTTAATCCTCGGTATTTTAAAATTACAAGCAAAGCAATTCGAAGCCATTTGTAAACAGAAAATAGATGCCTAACATTTACAGTGCAGTTAGAAATTATCCTCGAATGTGGCAGGGTCTCATACATTCTTGTGACTTATCAGCTTTTAATATCAAAAAGTTATTTATGGGAAGGCCTTTTGTGATTGGGGCTCTTCCATTGTGTCAGGTCGTACTGAGATGATGTTGGGCTCTTTATAGTCTGTAAATAGAACTTACAAAAGGAATATACCAGTTGCTCTCCCGTCCTGGTAATGGCAAGGTGACAGTTGTTACTGACAGTGACAAGAATGATGACGGCAGTGATGGCACCACTGTTGACCAAATTTGGTCACTGACCTTTAGGGTGGCATATTTATCTAAATTGGACCCTTGTCTTGAGTGACTCCTGGGTTAAGAGAACAGTGTTCAGTACAGTTGGTTCTCGATTTTAAAAGGAAAAAAAAAAAAAAAAGAACCAGAGTGTTTTTTCTTGTTCTTCTTGTTCTGCATGTGCTTGAGTCCTGTATAGTTGCTAAGAAACTGGTGAAATGCAAAGGACTACAGCAGAAGAAAGGTGAAGGGGGTCGGTGAGGATATTTCTAGTTTATTAACATTTTTTTCTGTTCAGTATTAATTTTTTATTGAACAGTGGACTTCTTGATAGTTTTCCTAAAAATGGTCATGAATAGGACACAGATGTTCCTAATCCTAACAGCATGAGATGCTTTTTGTCTTTAGCTTATTTTGTTCTTACAAAAGCTATGATGGGAAGTGAAATTCACCCAATCTTTGAAAAATTGACACAGCTTCAGGATTTCATTTTTGTATGTTTGTATGTATGCCAGCCCCAGATATCTACCTTAGTCTTTATGACAATCATACCATAGCGGGCTATTTTAGGAACTAAAGAAAATAGTGGGCATTAATTTAGATGAAGGGGGAGAATTGGAAAGAGGTAAACTTTTAAAATATATTTTTATTGATTTCAGAGAGGAGAAACAAAAAGATCAGTGAGAGAGAATCATTGATTGGCTGCCTTCTGCATGTCCCCCACTGGGGATCAAGCTCACATTTATGACCTGGAGGTCCACGTTCAACCACCGAGCCATGCCGGCTGGCTGATTTTTATTTATTTATTTATTTATTTTAGTAATTCTGTGCACAAATTCTGCCATTGAGACTTTAATAATAATATACCATGCCACGTTAACCAAGTGATGTGTAACCATTAATCAGACCTCTTCTCCGAGATTTTCACTAAATGAAATGAAGAGGGATATATCAAACCATTTAACATCCTGAGTTAATAATCTAGACCTATTACATGCCCATTCTTCATTTAACCCCTGAAACCCCCCTCCAAATGGCTGCTGCTTTAACCAGCGAAGTTAAATCTAAAAGAATAGATTTGTTTAACTAGTTTTAATATAGTGTCATGGGGCAAAAATTATATATTTGGACCAGTGTAATATTTATATTTAAGTTGGCTGGCTACATAATTCTGAGATAGTCTCAGCTTTGTTAGTTAAAATACTAGGGTTCAGTAAGGCCATTAGGGTCCTCTTAGAAGTTAACTGGTGCATACAAGCCAGAGATAAAATAAATTTCTGTTGAGTTATTCTGTGTATATAACTTAAAGCAGTCATAACATCAATGGCATTATTTCCAGTAAGCAAGCTATTGACTATTTGGGTTGTATAGGCTCTCTTGATTGGCCAATTTGAGTGACTATTAACATTTTTTAATTAATCTGTGTGATGTTTGTTTTGAAGTAGTTTATAGTTTCTAGGCATTTTCAAATGGGTTTTTAAGTAAATGCTTTAACTTTGTTGTAATGTAGGATATTGGTTTTTTTGTAGCTTGTAGAGTTGTGTTTTGAAATTGAGATTTGAGTTACTTTTGGGTAACTACTTTGAGTTACTGCTCAGGAAATGGACTATGTTACATTTTTGTTGTATGGGTTGCTACACAGAAAAGTACTGTGTTTAGAAGGACTGTTAACTTGCTTTGATTAAGAAATTGCAGATAGAAAACCTGTTTGTTGATTTTCTTCAGGTGCAGCTGGCACTACTGCTACATTGAACTTGACCTTTTCATTTCACATTTATCACTCAAAAGAGCTTTGTGGTTGTCAGTTTATTTCTACTTAATGGAAAAAACTGGAAGGATATTTGTGTTCTTTTGGAGAAATGAATAGGTAGTTCTATATATATGATAATCAGGTTCCACTCAAGTTAAAAAGAAATATTAGACTTTAGTGATTTATTTCAAATATCAAACTAGGTAGTAAACTGTTAACCATAGTTAATATTTTGCTGTGGCAGAAAGTAGGAAACTATTAATGTTTTACACTTGTAACCTGAAGAGATAGTTTAATTAGCTTCTAATTCATCAAAGTAGTTTATTTTAAAGGTCACTTAGAGTGGAAGAAGTGAGTGATATATCCTCCATTGCATATGAAATAACATCAGAAATTCTATAATTAAAAATAATTATTATTTTTTTAATTGGAGAGAAAGGAACATTGATTTGCTATTCCACTGATTTATATATTCATGAATCTATTGGACGGTGATAGTGCTGTGAAGAAAAATTAAGTGGTGGGGGCAGAAGAAGGAGGAAATATGCAGAGGGGTGTATAATTTTCAAGTATGGTGGTCACGAGAGGCCTCTAAGAAGGTGGTGTTTGAGAAATACCTGAAGGAGGTGAGCGTGAGGGCCATATATTTCTCATCTGTCTGAATCATAAAGTCCTCCATAGCAACACAATTTGCATAAGTGGTACTACCTTCCACCTCCATTTCCCCACCTCAGCTACTTAGATCAACCCTAAAATGCTAGTAGAACTTTCTAGGCCCAGGCATTTCTCAACTTTACACTTACATTTCAATAATTGTCTTTTCACCCTACTGGACCCTTTAAATGGATTCTTTTTTTCAGGGAGAGATAGGTAGAAACATCAATGATGAGAATCATTGATTGGCTATCTCCTGCACACCCCACATTGGGGATCTAGCCTGCAACCTGGGCATGTCCCCTGACTGGGAATTGAACTGTAACCTCCTGGTTCATAGGTCGGCACTCAAACACTGTGCCATGCCAGCTGGGCTAAAGGGATTCTTAATTCCCTTTAGAGCCTAGATTATTGCATTTGCTATAACTAATATGTATTTGGATGAGTTAATGTTGGTAGCATTTTCAAAATATGTGAGATCCTTATACTTTGGTTTTCTCCGAACTATATTTAAGAAGTGTTTGAGTCAAAACCAGTTTGGCTCAATGGTTAGAGCGTCGGTCTGTGGACTGAAAGGTCCCAGGTTCGATTCCAATCAAGACATGTACCTTGGTTGCGGGCACAATCCCGGTGGGGGGTGTGCAAGAGGCAGCTGGTCGATGTTTCTCATCGATGTTTCTCGTTCTCTATCCCTCTCCTTTCCTCTCTGTAAAAAATCAATAAAATATATATTATTAAAAAAAAAAAAAAAAGTGTTTGAGCATGGCCGGCATGGCTCTGTGGTTGAGCATTGGCCTATGAACCCGGAGATCACAGTTTAATTCCCAGTTAGGGCACATGCCTGGGTTGCGGGTAAAAATACCCAATGTGAGGCGTTGTTTTCTTTTAATTTCTTATTTTTAAAAAGGTAAAAGGAGCAATTTACTGACTGGTTTAACTAATATATTTAAAACCTTTCAAATATGGTTTGAAAGGTGAATATGTATGTGTGATTTTATGCTGTTTTGAAGATTATAGTCTCAAATCTGAAAACATTGAGTGTTTTCGCAAGGTTTGTCGGCATTGAAAGAGAATGTAATCTATACCTTTTTTTAAAATCTTAAAATTGATTTTTACTAAACACAGGACTTTTTGTAATTTAGGTAGATTTGGTAACTATTCACACAGCATATGTGTTCTGAAATACATTAAAGGGATTTTTCTTAGGAATTAAAAAAATCTTTAGCTTTTAAGTCTTCAAGAAGATTTGAACAGAGATGTGTGTTTTTTTATTGATTTCAGAGAGAAAGGGAGAGAGAAACATCAATGCTAAGAGAATCATTTGGCTCTCTAGAGGTTATTGTGTTATACAAACATCAGTCTTATAGAGAGCAATTAGAAGATACCATCTTATTCAATTTAAGCAGTTTACATTGTAGCTGAATGTTCATTAGCAAGTGGTTACTTTGAATAGGATTAGCAAGTTTGAAATTGAACTTGCTGGATAATGTAAGCCCCGGAAGATGTGTAATGTTTCTGTATTTAAACAGTGCAAAGCAAAGGGAACAAGAAACTCTTCATGCCTAAAATTATACTGCAATAGCCTTTTCTTCCACTTTTCTTTGATGCTGTTGAAGTTGGTTATCTTTTTGCTCTTAATGTTTAATTTCATACACTGCTACTTAAGACTCTTAGTAGTATACTTTAGAGATTGTATGAAGTTTTGTTTCATCCATTTGTGCATCTATTTAATAAGTACATAGTGAGCATCAACTGTATATGAGATATTTTAGGCCCCTGGGGATACAACAGGGAACAAAAGGCAATACAAACAGATAATTTTTTATGTTTAGCATATTCTCTCTCTCTCTCTTAAATATATATTTTTTATTGATTTCAGAGAGAAAGAGAGAAGTGAGAGATAGAAATATCAATATTGAGAGATACTCATTCATCTGCCTCTTGAACGCCTCCTACTGGGGTTCAAGCCCGCAACCCTGGCATGTGCCCTTGACCAGAATCGAACCCAGGACCCTTCAGCCCCCAAGCTGACTCTCTTTCCACTGAGCCAAGCTTAAAAAATTTATTGATTTCAGAGAGGAAGGGAGAAGGAGAGAGAGAAATAAACAATTCAGTGAGAGAGAGCATTGATCGGCTCTCTCCTGCACGCCCCCTACTGAGGATTGAGCCCGCAATTCAAGCGTGTGCCCTGAACTGGGAGTAGAACTGTGACCTCCTGGTTCTTAGGTCAAGACTTACCCACTGAGCCACATCAACCAGGCCAATCTATTTTCAATAATTTCCCTAAACATTTCCCCCTCCCTCCTATATAAATATATTTTTTATAACTTCTGGAAAAATCATAATGAACTGGTTGTACTATTATACTAATGAGGCATCTTGCATTTCAATACTGTGTCACTCATCCAATTTCTCCTTTTCTCTGCCTTCCTCATATTATGGAGTCTTATTTGTCAGGATCACTTACACAAGAGAGGTTTTCTTTTCAATAGAACAAAACCATGAAGAATTGCACAATGTGATTTGGACATGATAGACTGTATTGATTCTTACAAGTTAATGAAATACAGTTCAGTCTGAACTGGTTTGGCTTAGTGGATAGAGCATCAGCCTGCAGACTGAAGGGTCCCAGGTTTCATTCTGGTCAAGGTCATGTACCTTGGTTGCATGTACATCCCCAGTAGGGAGTGTGCAAGTGGCAGCTAATTGATGTTTCTCTCTCATCAATGTTTCTAACTCTCCTCTCCCCTCCTCTCTGTAAAAAAATCAATACAATATATATTTTAAAAAAAGAAAGAAATACAGTTCATTTTCATTTTGGACTGTGGCATTTAATTCTTTGGGTTATTTGTGGTTTTAAAATAGGCATTTTCAAAGTACTCAGGCAATTGTTGGTTATCCATTTTTAACATCAGCACCATCCTTCTACCCTACGATTTATTTGCCCGCTAGTTTCTTATCAAGCAGTAATTAGTATATCTGCAGAACTTTTAAATAACTGTAAATGCCTGTGTTTCTTACACATAAACATTTAAAGTGATTTGGTGGAAGGAAAGACAACTTCACTGTTCAGGTTAGGATCATTATATTATTGATGAATACCACTTGTGCAGAGAAACTATACATTTCTTGAAAAGTGGAGGTTTGCTCTGATCTGTCACTGCTCGCCTTATTCTATTCCTTTCTCCAGCTGTTATGGGATATTGCTCTAAGTTTGTTCCTCTGGGCCTAGCTGCCAAGAGGGAAATTCATATCTGCTTTAACAAGGTGTGAAGCTTATCTTACACTTGCTAATGCTTCGCTGACCTTTTGGAAAGGTCCTAGCTACTCTTCAAGTTAAACAGTTTTTCTCCCCCAAGAGCTAATTAAGTTTCTTATTTCTCATATACTGTCCTTGGCAAATGTTTGGAAGGCTAGTATTAAAGCAGCTGTGATTTTGCATCTATCAAAATTTACGACTTCCTAGAGAAGATTTCACTTTGGCATTAGGCCTGGCTTTAACACCAGGAATGTCCTGTTGAAAGCTTACAGCAACATTTATAATAATTCTGGTTTTGTTTCTGCCCTGGTTCACTAGCTGTCAGTTGTGATTGAAATCTACCTGGTCCTGGTGTCTACTGCTTTTTTTCCTGCCCAAATTGGTATTTCTTGTTAATTCGTCATTACCCTTTTTTACTTGGCAAAATTCATGTTGGCTCTTGCCTTAGTCATCTTTCTGATTGTTAGCTATTTGTATAAAACCTTACTTTATAGTATTCCACTAAGTACATAGTCCAATGGCTTTATTATTACCCTAAATGATATCTGACAATATTACAAGTATCAAAAATTGTGCTTTTATTATTTACTAATCTTTTAAAGAAAAGATTTTGTGAAATATGGGAACATTTTAAGCAGTTTTAAAAAACATAGATAAACCTTAACTAACAGATTGGATCATTAGATATGTTGAACATTTTTCCTGGATTGGCAATTTTTCACAGAAATATCTTGTTAAATTTTTAATATTTTTATTTTTAAAAATATTTTTTTTATTGGTTTCAGAGAGGGAGAGGGAGAAAGAGATAAAATATTAATGATGAGAGAGAATCACTGATCAGCTGCCTCCTGCATGCTCCCTAGTAGGGATGAGCCCACATATGCCCTGACTGGGACCACCTGGTTTATAGGTCGATGAGCAACACTGAGCCATACCAACTGGCCAAAAATTTTAATAATATTCATTGTGGTGGATTCTCTCTTAATCCTTGTGTTGCTATGAAGTATAAAGAACTATTGCTAAGAACTATGAAGTATACCATAGCTCTCTTATAGCTTTTAGACTTTAATAAAGTTATGGTCATGTTAGCAAGGAATTAATTCTAATTTTTCTTGGAGCAGTGTTCTGTGTCCAATTGTAATATTTTTAGACTTACGTCATTCTTGAAATGCTATCCTGCTTACCAGATATCATATGAAGGATAACCTTGAAAATATATTCTTGACTAGAGGCCTGGTGCACGAAATTCGTGCACAGGAGGGGAGGGTGTCCCTCAGCCCAGCCTGCACCTTCTCCAATATGGAACCCTCTCACAACCCAGGACTGCTGGCTCCCAACCACTCTCCTGCTTGATTGCCCCTAACCACTTCTACCTGCCAGCCTGATCACACCTAACCACTCCCTGCCAGCCGGATTGCCCCCAACTGCCCTCCCCTGCAGGCCTGGTCCCCTCTCCCCCCAACTGCCCTCCTCTGCAGGTCCAGTTCCTCTCAGCTGTCTTCCCCTGCAGTCTTGGTTGCCCCTAACTGCAATCCCCTGCAGGCCTGATCGCCCCCTACTGCCCTCCCCTGATGGCCATCTTGTGGCAGCCATCTTGTGTCCACATGGGGGTGGCTATCTTTGATCACAGGGGGCCAGCCATCTTGTGAGTTGGAGTGATGGTCAGTTTGCATATCGCTCTTTTATTAGATAGGATTATGGGGCAGCCTTACAATAATTCTGTGACAACCTTCAGTAATACCAATGGGGGGAAAATTTGAGTCAGCGATCAAGTTATTTTTATTATGAATTTATGCCAAGGGTATTGTTTGGCACTAGTGGCCTGGTGCATGGATTTGTGCACATTGAAAGGAAATTTATTAGAAGAAAGATTTGTGCAGTAATTACGTTACTATAAAAAATTACATGTCAAGCTAGTATATACAATATAGTATTATAAAATTAAAATACAAAATATTTTAATATTGCTATTTGCCCTTTTTTTATAATAGACATGTGCAGTCAACGTTTATTTAAATTGCCAGTGCATGTCATATGTACTAGTCGGACAGATGGTCAGTCGGTCACTTAGCCTTTTATGTATATATAGATGAATATTACCCAAATTAACAAAGTTGTTATTTGCCTTTAACAAAATTAAGAGTGTAAGTTTTTCTTCTGAATATCCTATATAATAAAAGTGTAGTATGCAATTTGTCCCATCGACTGGTAGTTCATCCGAGAGTTTAGTCAGGGTCGAGGCTGGCCTGGGGAAGGAAGAGAGGCCTTGGCCAGCAGCCAATAGCCACTAGGGACCCTACCAGTGCACTGGGCCTCTAGTCTATAAAATCTAGATAATAAAAGCCTAAGCAACCATTACAGCGGAAAGACCAGAATGCCCGGTCACTGTCATGCGCACTGACCACCAGAGGGCAGATGCTCAATGCAGGAGCTGCCCTCTGGTGATCAGTGCGCTCCCACAGGGGGAGCACCGCTCAGCCAGAGCCGGCCTCACGGCTGGTGAGCCCAGCGACCTCTCCCGCCTCCGCAGCAGCACTGAGGAGCAGCAAGCAGGCAGGCGGTAAGGAGTGAGGGGTCCCAGACTGCAAGAGGGTGCAGACCAGGCTGAGGAGATTCACCCCTCCCCCCCATCAGTTTATGAATTTCATGCACCAGGCCTCTAGTATGCATATAAAATAAATGGGTTTTTATTTGGATTTTAAAACAATTATTACATGAAAAAAATAAATTAGCTCTTAATGTTAAGAAGTTGTATGCTTTCGATTCTCAAGAATTATTTCGAACAAGACATAAGCTGTCTTTTATGTCATTATATTTCACCACTATTGGTTTCTAGGGATGAAAAGAGATTTTGTGTGTTTTGTTTTTTTAAAATATATTTTTATTGATTTTTTTACAGAGAGGAAGGGAGAGAGATAGAGAGCTAGAAACATCTATGAGAGAGAAACATTGACCAGCTGCCTCTTGCACACCCCTACTGGGGATGTGCCCGCAACCAATGTACATGCCCTTGACCAGAATCGAACCTGGGACCTTTCAGTCCGCAGACTGATGCTCTACCACTGAGCCAAACTGGTTTCGACAGATTTTTTGTGTGTTATAATTCCTTTAGTGCCAGCCACTTTTCTTATAAAGTGGCACTAAGCCTAAAAACACATTACAATTCTAACACATCACATGTGATTTCTCTTTCAGGTTTTGGCTTGGTTTGAAGAAGGTGAAGAAACAATTACAGCCTTTGTAGAACCCTTTGTAATTTTACTTATATTAGTAGCCAATGCCATTGTGGGTGTCTGGCAGGTAAGCACAAAATTCTACACTACTAAGTTTTAGAAATTTCTGTGACTTAAACTTTGTTAATCTTTCTGTTATCCGTTTTTTCCTGATGTGTTGACTAAAAATACTCTGCAATGTCTACATGTGTTTTTGTTTGTTCATTGGTTTATTTAATGGCAAAATTTTAGATCTCTCACAAATATATACTTTGCTCATGCTTATATGAATTGTTCGTCCTTCATGATAGCATGGAGTTACTAATAATGGATGAGAGAAGCTATTTACAGAGAGGAAGGGAGAGGGATAGAGAGAAACATCGATCTGTGAGAAACATTGATCTGCTGCTTCTTGCACACCCCCTTCTGAAGATGTGCCCACAACCAAGGTACATGCCCTTAGCTGGAATTGAACCTGGACCCTTCAGTCGACAATCAGACACTCGATCCACTGAGCTAGACTGGCTAGGGCAAAATTGTTTAAATCTTACATTGTTTTTCTTGCAGAGCATATTCCTGGCTGTTTTCAGCCTGTCACCTGAGCCTTTCTTATTCACAGAATGGAAGCTAATTTTATTTCAGAAACAAAATGGATTTTTTCCCCCACCCTCCCAACTCACAAAATTGTTCTTCTGCACATATATAGTTTGAGGACTTCAACTTTTCTAGAACTGTTGATTTAAGTATTGCTCTTTTATGTTTTTGATGAATGTAGTCATCCCTTTGAAGACTAAATAAAACAGTGCATCTGTTATTAAAGTGTCAACTTCTGCCCTAGCTGGTTTAGCTCAGTGGATAGAACATAGGCCCACAGACTGAAGGGCCTCAGGTTCAATTCTGGCCAAAGCCATGTATCTCGATTGCAGGCTGGATCCCCAGCCCTGGTCATTTGTCAGAGGCAACCAAATTGATGTGTCTCTCTCATTGATGTTTCAGTCTGTTTATTTCTCTCCCTTCCATTCTCTCTAAAAATCACAGCAACAAAAAAAGGGTAAACTTCTGTTTGTGTTAATAAACACGATGATCTTTATGTATCGGGCTCATATAGAAAGATGGCCTACTTAGAAAATTTTAATTGAACTATATTCCTTACTTTGATCCCCCAAAACATTTTTTATGTTTAAGCACAAATGATCCTCTTGTGAATAATTTAGGCAAAAGAAACAATACACAGCATTGGATTGTCTTTCTCAAGCTAGTAGTATGTATTTTTTAATTAATTTATTCCAGTTATATGTTAGACACTTTATGTACATTCCCATTTCATCCTTACAGTGAACTTGTAAGGCAGATGATACTCCCATTTGACAAATGTATCATTGAAGCTCATAGTGATTAAGTGACTTATTAAAGGCCATATAGGTAGTACATAAAGTATCTGAAATTTGAATCTGGACCCATGCTAATACGAACTCCAAAGTAAAATTTTACAGTGGTTTAAAAAATAACATTCTTATATCTTAATCCCATTTGCATATTATGTAGAATAATATAGGCAATACTTGAGGGCTCTTACCTTCTGGAAGTAAGGAAAGCTATAATTACAGATAAAATCCTATATAATAAAGGTAACATGCAAATTTACCACCACACCCTCACACAAGATGGCCGTCCCTATGTGGTCGCAAGATGGTCGCTACAAGATGTTATGGTACAGGTGTGTGTGGCTGGATGTGAGGTCTGTGTCTCAGCTATGCTCAGGGACAGCAGAATCATTTTCTACGTTATGATTTTATTTCCTTTACCTGTAGGGGCTTATTTTTTCATCTTTTAAAAAAAATATATTTTTATTGATTTCAGAGAGGAAAGGACAGGGAGTGAGAGATAAAACATCATTGATGAGAAAATCATTGATCGGCTACCTCTTGCCTGCCCCACTCAGGGATTTGAGCCCCAAATCCCACTGATGGGGAATCAAACTGTGACTTCCTGGTTCATAGGGTGACCCTCATCGCTGAGCCATGCCCATCTTTAATACAGACCATAAGGGCCTAGCATTTGTCACCTTAAATGTGAATTGTTTACCACAACTGTCATTAATGTACTGCTCTCGTGTGTTCTAAGTTTAGAACTCTACAAAATTTGATTCTCTGGCTAGAAATGCTTGCAGTGGTAGGCATGTGTTCACTACCTTTATCTTTTCTCTTTTACAGGAAAGAAACGCAGAGAATGCGATCGAAGCCCTTAAAGAATATGAGCCTGAGATGGGCAAAGTGTACAGACAGGACAGGAAGAGCGTGCAGCGGATCAAAGCCAAAGACATAGTTCCTGGAGATATTGTAGAGATTGCTGGTGAGTTTGTTATTTTTGTTTATATTCTAGATTGTATATCTGAATGCATTCTTTTTCTCAAGGCTCCTAGTTAAGTGTTTTAAAAATTATGATCATATTTATTGGTCTTAGCACCATCCAAACAAAAAGGTTTTCTATAAAATTTTGAAGTGTTTTGGCACTGCCCTTCATGTTATTGATATTTTTGAACAAGGTGTTTGAATTATTTGTGTTTATTACTTTTGATACATTGTATCTTACTGGTGTTAGTGAGATAACCTAATTTTGACTTGACAATTAGTGGTGCAGTTTGTTAGCATTCTAGTTTTGGCTACATAGTTTTTTGTTTCTTGGCATATATATTGTCATACCTGCAAGTTGATAGTTAAGGGTAATTTCATGACTCTTAAAAAGTTCTGATTAAAAATACTTTTCCATTTCACTGAGCCAGGGTTCTTAGCCTGGACTGTGAATCCACTGCAAAGCCAGAGCTCTCCACAGATCTTAAAGGAGTCTGTTTCCTCATTGCTCTAGATCAGCAGTCGCCAACCTTTTGGACCTCATGAACCACCAGTGGTCTGCGGACCACCATTGGCGACTGCTGCTCCAAAATTTTCCTTAAATCCGAGATTGCCAACCTTTCAGACCTCACGGACCACCAGTGGTCCATGGACACCACCAGCGGTCCACGGATGACCGGTTGGTGACTGCTGCACCAGATCAGTGCCATGTTGTCAGACAACCCTATGCATAGTAGTTCTTAGCAGGAGGGCACATCAGAATCCTCTGAGGCACTCCTTAAAAAATTTTTTACCAGCTTCAACCCAAATTATTAACACCCGATCTACCATGGAATTATGATTAAGTGTAGTTTGAAAAGTGGGCCTCAGATTTAGACCCAAAGCAACAGTTTTTGAAAACTGAGTGGATATGGGGGTAGAATGTAGAATCAAAGATATTGGCCAAATTTCTAGTTCAGGTGACTGGAGGGTGATGCTGCTAGTAACTGAGGAAGGAAGCACTGGAAGAAGATAGATTGTCTTTTTAAAATAAATATGTTTTATGTGCAGTTGCAGATATCATTGCCTAAATACTTGTACAGGATTCTGTCAGACTTAGTATGTTTTGTATTTCTCCAGCTTAATCTGGTAATACACTCTTCAGCCTTTCAAGTTAAGAATATTTAAGAATTTTTATGGCAGTTAGAGGATTTCAGTGTAGTGAGTCTATTTGAAAACTTAGAGAAATTACTCCCAAAGCATCTATCTTTACTTTGCATCAGTAGATGGTGGTGGTAAAGAGCGTCAGGGGAAAGTGTAACCTTGATCCTCAAGCCATCTTCCCTTTTGAAGAAATAAGCAAGGCCAGCTTCTATTAAACAGTGATAATTCAAATATTTCTTTCCCATCTCAGTAAGTCATTCTAACCACCTAGCTAGCTGAGAGAAACTTAGGATTCATCTTGAGTCTTTTCTCTTATTCTGTCTCTAAGGCAAGTTGATTTTATCTCCATAACACACCCCAATTTATTAACTTCTGTTTCCTCAGTCTCACACTGACACTGCCATTGTATTCTAACTTGGCTCCTGCTTCCTTTGTTGTTTTTCAGTCAGTTCACACAGAAGCCAGAATGGTTTTCTAAAGGTCATGTTATTTATTAACCTGCTAAACCTTCCAGTGGCTTCCTATTGCACCTCAAATACAAAATTCTTTTATCTAAAAGACCATGCATTGTGTAACTCCTGCTTGCTTCCATGGGTTCATCTTAATGCCACTCCCTGTGTATTAACCACTATATAGGCTTCTTATTTGATTTTCAGTACCACCAGACTTTTCTGGCCCTTTGGGGGAGGGCAGGCAAGTTTTGTATAATGTATTAATGTGCCCAATATACAGATCTCATAGTGATAAAGCTTGATGGTTATCCTGGTCTACCTGATTTTTGTTGTCCACTGTGAAATTCCATTCCCTATGCATAGTGTTCGTATCTGTGACCTAAGATATCCATCTAGGTATACCTTATTTTGTTTATACTGTGGTAAAATATACATAGTAAAAATTGTCATTTTAACCATCTTTAAGTATACCAGTTGCATGGTGTTAAATAAATCCACATTATTGTGCAGCCATCATCGTCCTTCATCTCCAGAATTTTCTCAACTTCCCAAACTGCAACTCTGTCCCCGTTAAACAGTAATTTCCCTTTACCAATTTCCTTCAGCTTCTGGCAACCACTCACTTTCTTTTTATATCCCCCCCCCCCTTTTTTGTAAGATATATTTTATTGATTTTTTTTACAGAGAGGAAGGGAGAAGGATAGAGAGCTAGAAACATCGATGAGAGAGAAACATCGACCAGCTGCCTCCTGCACACCCCCCACCAGGGATGTGCCCGCAACCAATGTACATGCTCTTGACCGGACTCAAACCTGGGACCTTTCAGTCCACTGAGCCAAACCGGTTTCGGCATCATTTTCTTTTTATATACATAAAACCAGGGAGCTTAATATTGAAAGATGAGTTTATATCCCTTATATGAAGTGAATATATTTACTACAAAGTACAAATTAGCAATTACAAAATAGTCACGATGTAAAGTATAGCATAAGGGATACACTGTTGTTTTCAAGTACACAAGTCTTGTATTTCTTTTGTTACGTTTTTTCCTAAGTATTTTGTTGTGTGTGTGTGTTTGCGGGGGGGGGGGGGGGGGGGGGGGGGGGGGGGGGTTTGTAATTGGATTTGTTTTTTATTTTCATTTTCAAATTGTTCTTTGCTAGTACACAGAAGTACAATTATTTTTTTTAATATTAATCTTATACCTTGCAATCTTGCCTTGACTCTTAACTAGTTTTAATAACTTTTCAGGGATTCCTTAAAATTTTCTATATAGAAGTTCATGTCATGTGCAAACATTTTTTATAACTTTCCAATCAGGATGCCTTTTCTTTCTTTTTCTTGTCTAAGTACCCTCACTAAAATCTCCAGTAGAATCCTATATAACAAAAGCCTAATATGCTAAGCGTCTGACTTCGTTCGACCAGTTGCTATGATGTGCACTGGGGGGCAGACATCCGGCCAGTAGGTTAACTTGCTGCTGCGGTCTGGCTAATTGGGACTGGGCGAGCGAGACAGGCCAGACACGCTCTGGAGCCCTCCTGCAGTCTCTCCCTAGCTGGTCAACCCTTCACGATCCCTCCCCGGTCACTCCCCGGCTGATTGTCCCTGTTCAGGACTGAGCGAGACAGGCCCCATCACCCGACCGGGACTGGGTGAGATGGTCCTGACACGCCCTGGAAGAATCCATGCTCCGGGCCTCTAATGTTGAATGAAAGTGGCAAGAGTGGACATCCTTGTCTTGTTCCTGATCGTAGGGGGAAGCATTCAGTCTTGTACCACGAAGTGTGATGTTGGCTGTGGGTTTCATTTATCATGTTGAAGAAACCTGGTCATAATTTTAATTTTTAGGTTGTCAGTGTACTCTTATTTGGTCTGCTTTGGTGATGTTTTGTAGTGACTGTATGTTTATATCCAAATTAGAAATGAGAGTTTTGCTGGATTAGTAGGCCTGGTGGATCATTGAATTGGGTAAGATTCCCAACCCTAAGGTACTTACAGTGAATTATATGGAATATTTTGGAAAAACATATTGTGAGGTATTTATTTTATGAAGACTTTAAGACTATACATGTTGGGGGTTTTTAACTTCCACTTTTCTTAGGATTAGTAATCTAACTGACTACAATTTGGCATTTAGCTCTATAATTCAGTTCTGTGAAACTATAGAAATGAACTTCAATTCTAAAATGTAGATCTAAATTGTTTCTTCTCAGTCTTACTCTACATAGCCTGGATAAGTAGTAGCTTGAATTGTGCTTTTAGACATGGTAACTTTTATTTAAATTATGAAATTAAGTGTGGCTTGTTCTCTGTGATGGATTGAAACACTGGAGAATATTGTGAACTGTTTTGAAGATGAAAGCAAGTTTGGAGCTGCTATTTTAATACTTTCAGAAAGAGGTCTTTTATGTTAATTTTTGGATGTAAGGATCATCTCCTAACTTTAGGTAATAAACTTCTTTTTGCAAGCTTTAGGAAGACATGATAAAATGGTTCTGGGTTCTGCTGAACTTTCTGAAGGCTAGACTGGACTAAGTGGTGTTTTTAGGGGGAGATATAGGGAGTTAAGGAAATGAAATTTTAGATTGCTATATCAGCTAATAACCTTTCTTAGAAGACATTGTGTAAGTGTGCATAGCAGATGCTTAGGTAAACCTTAGAAGTATCTAGAATGTAGGAGCCAAATAAAATTGACTTGGCAAATAAAAATATGGAGAAAGTCGCCGAAACCCGCTTGGCTCAATGGATAGAGCATAGGCTTGGGGACTGAAAGGTCCCGGGTTCGATTCCAGTCAAGGGCATGTACCTTGGTTGCAGGCATATCCCCAGTAGGGGGTGTGCAAGAGGCAGCTGATCGATGACACTCTCTAATCGATGTTTCTAACTATCTCTCTCCCTTCCTCTCTGTACAAAATCAATAAAATCTATTTTTTTAAAAATATGGAGAAAGTTATCCATATTTTTGTCTTCTGAAGCCACAGTGATTTTGTGTTATCATAATGCCAGGGAAATGTTTGTCTGTATGGATGGAAACCATAGTAAAATTAGGTGTAATTTTTTTGAGAAACGAACATCAGTGTTTTTAAACTTTCTGTATTATCAGCTAATGTTATCAAAGTAAATCAAGTTTATGATATCATAAAGTGTTAAATTTAGAATTTTGGAGGTTTCAGTATATGCCCCAGTGGTAGGAGATTATTTATTGACTTCTCAAAGCCACTGTTTTAAGGACTGTTTGAAACAAACTTCATGTATCTTGGTAACCCAGAGTTGACGAATAGCACAAGTACATAAATATTCTCAGATGACTTCTGTCCTGTTGTATACTCTGGAGGGAATCCTAGTTTAAGATTATATAAGTAATAGGAATGCACAGTCTACCTTTCTTTTTTAAAAGTTATTTATTTTATTTTTTTGTTAATTTCACCCAAGGATATCCCCTCCCCCCCCCCTTTTTTTTTTTTTGAGAAAATGCAAGAGAGAGGGAAAGACAGAGAGAAATATTGATGTGAGAGAGTCACCTTGATTGGTTGGCTCCTGCACCAGGCCTCAGTCAGGGAGGAGCCTGCAACGGGAGTATAGACCATTGAGTGGAATTGAACCAAGGACCCTTCAGTCCACAGGCCAACTTTTATCCACTGAACTGGCTAGTGCTAGGAATAGCACAATCTTTTTTCTTTTTCTTTTTTTTTTTTTTAAGAGAGGAAGGAAGAGGGAGAGATAGAAACATCAATGATGGGAGAGAATCATTGATTGGCTGCTTCCTGCATGACCCTTGCTGGGGACTGGGCCCATAATTCAGGCATGTGTCCTTGTCCAGAACAAACCTGGGACCCTTCAGTCCGCAGGCTGACGCTCTGTCCATTGAGCCAAACCAGCTAGGGCCAGACTGGGACAATTTAGATAGGCCAATCCACCTACTGTGCACGTCTTTGGGGTGTGGAAGGAAATCGGAGTACCTGGAGGAAATCGCTGCAGACAAGGGGCGAACGTGTAAACTCCACGGAGACAGTGGCCCCGGCCAGGGATTGATGACCCCCCCCCCACCCCCGCCCCCGCCCCAACCTTTATCAACGTTCCAACAAAGCAATGTTGAAAAAAACAAGGTTACTTTTGAGGACCAGCTATATAATCATTTTTGCAATATATACATATGTCAAATCGTGTTGTATACCATAAATTCGTGTTAATTTATATCTCAACAAAACTGTGGGAAATGAAGTACAGGTTAAACTGAAATTAAGTAAACTATAATCTGGGTAAGTGATTTAAATGGTGTTGCTGAAAACACTAAATAGTTTTACCAGTTCCTGAAATGATACACATTGATGAGAAGTAGAAGCAGAGGTGCATGGCCAAAGAAGGAGGGAAGCAGGTTTGTTCTCTTTGTTTCCCCATATGGAGCTGTTTCCCAATGAGAAGGGTGGAAGAACAGGGCTCGTTAGAGATGTAGATCTGCGATGTCTGTATCTAAATGATAGGCATACCATTGTTTAGTCATTCCTGTAAGTTACAGCTCTGTTTTATAAGGAGTTGTAAGTTCTTAAGAACTTGTATGTGAGCTGAAGAGCCAATGGTCTAAAACAGAAATCAGTGTGGATGTCAGAAGCAGGGAGTTTTAAGGTTTTCATTCAGCATTATCAGCGCAGCTAAGACATTAAGAACCATGAGGAACTCGGGAAGGTCTCCCCGACCATGAGATCATGATGGGCCAGTTGATCTTGAAACCTAACCTGAATTTCATGCAGCTGGCATTTCCTAATTGCCTGTAATCCCCTCCTCCCCACTCCCCCTGACTCAGTGGTGGTTACAGCACCAGTGAAGTGCCAACCTTTTCATCCTTGCCACTATGATTAACATTTTGGAAAAATTAGAAGAAATGATGTGATATATATGGAATACGTTTCCTAAGTGTTACACAAAAGCACCAAGACACCAGATTTGACTGTAAACATGTAAAACCTTTATTTTGAAGATAAGAGAATTTTGAAAAATAAAGTGCTCAGAAAAATACAGGATTGAAAATGTGGGTAAATGACAGGGATAGAAATTTGGTGGAAGTATATACTTGTAGGAAAACTCTGCTCCTATGAATCTATTCTCCAGAAGTAATCTCTAAGTGCCCAGAGATGTTCACCGTATATCATCTTATATAATAAAAGGCTTATATGCAAATTTACCAAACAGAGTGGAACAACCAGTCACAAATTTGCTTGTCATCCTTGCTCAGGGCCCATGCCAATTTTAGTAGCACTTTATTTCAAGAATAGTAAGTAAGAAGAAGCTATTGAACGATTTTAAATGAGATGATATCACATTGTGTGTTTTTAAAAAAAATGAATCTCATCATAGATAGTATTCCTCCAACCCTCACAAAAAACCCAGATTGGGAGCAAACAATATACTATGGCAATTTGTCATGTTCCTTCCCTGCTCATGCTGAAGCCTGGAAATAGTTTTTAATAGGCAAGTAGGGCTTCTCAAGTAAAGGATTTCATTCACTCTGCCTAGCTGCAAAATTTATGGCTCACATTGGAAGCATAGTGAAAATGTTTGAGTCATAGTTAAATGTTTTAAGTAATTTAGGTTAATTCTATTGTGACTTGCCTTTTCTGGGACCCATTTAAACTAAAAAACAACACGTAATTTCTAATCTTACATATAGCTTTCTTTTAGAAAAGATTTGAATAACTTTGGTGGAATTTGCTACCAAATAAATTAGATTTTTTTCTTACATAAAGCCAATTTATAAAAAGGCCTTTTCTACTGATTTTAACAAACACCAGTATTTATTTTCAACATAGTTATAAACAAAGTTTAAGTATCATGGCTTATAAACACTCCTTTGAGATTTTAAGATAAAGCTTATGTTAAATTCTAAAATATAAGAAAGTAATAATTTTCTTTAACTTTTATTTGCATTCTTGGTAAACTAGCATAAAGTATACATTGAAGATTTTGTCCAGAGTAGATCTCTTTCTTTTGTGATAGCAGGTTAAATATCTAAGGACTTAAGAAGCTAAGGGCTGAATTTGAAAAGTGTCAAATGTTAAACAAATGGAAGGTTTGTAACAGAATTTATTATTTTATTACACTGCTGAACCCAAGAGACAGAGAAGAAAGGTTCTGGAGGAAAAATTGCAGAACAGCTCCTTGGCAAGAATAAGAATTTTCCACTACCACTTGCCCTAAGGACATTGACTTGCCCCATCAGGGAAATAGCACTGGATTTAATCATCAGAACAGCACTGCCTACTCCCGCACAAAACCCTCTGTCTGAAATTCACAGAAGCCTGCAGACAAAGGAAAATTATGTCTTAGTTTGAAAAGTATTCGTTGAATCTTTACTTTCATGGATCTTTTACTTCCTTAGAGAACTTAACTTCCTGATAGATTCAAACATAAATAAGACTCTTACAAAATCATGAAGCAGAGCTAGTTACACAGCATGTTAAAGAAAGTCTTTCATTAATTGAGGCTTCTTAGGCAAGACTCCTTTCACTTCTTACCTTTAATTTCCTGTCTAAAATGAAGACATGGACTGGTCAAGATGATATGGGGTTTTCTAGCTAAGAGAATACTAGAATATTACAGGTTTCTGTGACCAGTTTGGATTTATGCTTCTTTAGTACCTATCCACAAAGAGATGTTTCCAACAGAATGAGAAATGTAAATAAGACTGTAAGGTGTACATTGTCCGAGTGTGGGGGCTTGGGGGTCTTCTTGTCCTAGAGCTGGAATAGTTGGCACATGAAAAACAGCAAATAGTAAAGGTTGTTCTAAACAAGCCTTTCAGTTATACTTGATTTTGTTTTCTTACATTAATTTTATAGTACGTTTGGAAAACATTTTAAAATGTGGATTCTTGGACCTCGCACAAAATGCATTGAACTAGACCAGAGGTCGGCAAACTCATTAGTCAACAGTGCCAAATATCAACAGTACAACAATTGAAATTTCTTTTGAGAGCCAAATTCTTTCAACTTAAACTTCTAATGCCACTTCTTCAAAATAGACTAGCCCAGGCCGTGGTATTTTGTGGAAGAGCTACACTCAAGGTGCAGTTTGCCGACCACGGAACTAGACTCTTGAGCAGGTCCTGAGATTCTGTGGTTTAGAAAAGGCCCCTAGATCAGTGGTCGGCAAACTGAGGCTCACAAGCCACTGTTTGCTGCTCTGTTGACTAATGAGTTTGCTGACCACTGACCTAGACTCTCGATTCCAATAATTACAGGCTGTTGTTGTTCCTTGTGATTAAGCCCCAATCCCAGTGAGCCGCAGTTTGCCGACCACTGCCTTAGATCATCTTTTTCTTTTAATTCTTAAATATTTAATTGCATCCTGATTAGAATGGCTGTTGTGCGGTGGAAGAAGTATAGAGGTTAGTTTTTTAAGGGCTTCCTAGGTCATTTGTTTCACTAGCATTTGACATGTGAGGCATTCCTAAATATTAGGCTAACAATTGTGTCAATGTAATTTCTATGCAAGAAAGAGACAGCCTTCATGTTATGTTACTAAAATGGACCTACAGATGCCTGGCCAGCGTGGCTCAGAGGTTGAGCTTCGACCTATGTACCAGGAGGTTGCCGTTGGAGCCCCAGTTAGGACATATGTCCAGGTTGTCAGCTCAATCCCCAGTAGGGGGCGTGCTGGAGGCAGCCTATTGATTCAGTGATACTCTCTCATCATTGATGTTTCTCTCTCTCTCCCTCTCCCTCTCTGAAATCTGTAAATATATATATATATATATATATATATATATATATATATATATATATATATTTTTTTTTTTTTAAATGGACCTATAGAGGGAGATTAGTTTCTTTATAATACCAGTATAGTTTTTAAAAAATATTTTTTTATTGAATTTTTACAGAGAGGAAGGGAGAGGGATAGAGAGCTAGAAACATCAATGAGAGAGAAACATCAGTCGGCTGCCTCTTGCATACCTCCTACTGGAGATGTTCCTGCAACCAAGGTACATGCCATTGACCGGAATCGAACCTGGGACCTTTCAGCAATGCTCTATCTACTGAGCCAAACCAGATAGGGCACCAGTATAATTTTTAATGCTGCATCTTCTAGGTGTACCGGTTAATGACACATTTTGTAATCAAAGAAAATATGATAATTTCAAGAGAAACATCAAAGGTGCTTTATTCAAAGTAATGTCCATTGCTAGCTACAATTTCCCCCATCTTTCAGGTAATTTGTGGGTACCGTCCCAATAGAACTTTTCTTGTTTTGAGGCAAACCATTCAGATACCCAATTTTCCACTATTTCATACATTTTGAAGTGCTGCTCAGAAAGTGTGTGTGCCATCAATCAGAACAAGTGGTCATCTTAAGGAGCAAGGTCTGGTGAATATGGCGGGTGGGTTAATACTTCCCAGGCAAGACTTTTTAATGTGTCTGTAACTGGTTTTGAAGTGTGTGATGGTGCGTTATCATGAAGCAAAATTACTCTGCTGTGTCTTCTGACCCATTCTGGTCGTTCCACAATCAAAACATGGTTCAAATTATTTGTTGTTAGTAGTGATCAGTATTAACAGTTTCATCTGGTTTTAGAAGCTCATGATACGCCACACCTTCCAGATCCCACCAAACGCAGGACATTGTCTTCTTTCCGAAACGATTTGGCCTTGCAGTCAATGTTGATGGTTGACATGGATCAACCCATGATTTTCTGTGTTTGGGATTCTCAAAATAAATCCATTTTTCATTGCCAGTCGCAATTGGATGCAAAAAAGACTTTCTTGCCATTGAAGCAACATTTCACTGATGATTTTTCAGTTTTCCATTTGTCTTTCATTCAGTTGATGTGGCACCCATTTTCCTTCCTTTAAAATCTTGGTACATGATCAGACATTGTTTGCTGAGCAATGTTTAATCTTACTGAAAGTTGTTTTTAAGTTTGACAAGCATCTTCTTTCAAATGCTTGTAATTTGGTTGGTCTTCAAACTTTTTTGGTTGACCTGGACGTTCTTTGTCTTTCACATCGGAATCATCACTTCTAAAGCATTTTAACCAGTGTTCACAAGTATCTTGAAATGGAGCATATCACCATAAGCTTCCTGAGGTTGATAACTTTTTCTTCAAAATAAAGTAATGAATTAAAACTTCCGCAAATGCTCTTTTTTGCACGAAATTTGACATTTTTAAGCATAAAATACCTATGATGTTAATACCTACAGCAAATTTGACATGAAATTTTGAAGCTTGCTGTCAATACAACAAAATAGTAAACATACCAAATCGCATATATATATCAACATATGTGTACCATAACTCCATCTATTGAAAAAAATCCCCATTATTAACTGGTACACCTTGTATATAGTATTGATTCCACCTTAAACTAATAGCTTAATATGTTGACTGAGTTACCCAAAATAGAAATTTAACCTTGGCATTTATTGCCTTAAAACTGCATTTTCCATCCATTTCAAATTTTTTGAGCTTCCATTGAAACACAGCAAAATAAATGCTCAAGATAGTACTTTTGGGTCTTGTTGTTATTTATCCTCAATTTGAATATTAGATTTGCTGAGCTTAAATGTGGCAGATTTATGAGAATAAGAGTTAGGGCTCTCATATGAAATTTGTTTACATAGGATTGTGATGTAAATTGCCACAGATTTCAAAGAACGTTTTCAAGTAAAATTTCCATTTAGGATCATGTGCTCATCATTGAACTCGTATCCTTTTCATATTCAGGGTCATACAGGATACAATGATAACCAGAAATAACACAGAAAAAAATGTTTATGTTGGTATAAAACTTTTATCTTGATGGGGCATTTTATCTGTTAAAAGTCACTGAAGTTTAAGAGAAGGATTTTTTTTATAGCATGAACAGAAGTACATTAAAATGAGAGGTTCTGGCTTATTCGGTTTGAATATTGCTATTTGTTGCATAAGCATTTCCAGCAGCAATTTTACCTGTACTTAATGTGTCCCTGCAGTCAAATACAAGGATGATCTTTGCCTCTTGAGATTATATGTTGGCAGTCTTTGTGCTGCCTTGTGACCATGTTACCTACCTAGGCCCTAGGGTTGTTTTATGAGCTGGAGTTTAAAAAGCAAATTATACTCTCCCTGAAATTTTTAAAAAATATATTTTATTGATTTTTTTACAGAGAGGAAGGGAGAGAAAGAGAGCTAGAAACATCGATGAGAGAGAAACATCCATCAGCTGCCATCAGCTGCCTCCTGCACACCCCCTACAGGGGATGTGCCCGCAACCAATGTACAATACATGCCCTTGACTGGAATTGAACCTGCGACCTTTCAGTCTGCAGACCTACGCTCTACCACTGAGCCAAACCGGTTTCTGCTACTCTCCCTGAATTTAAAAGCTCTGAAATGCGGGTGGGTGGGAGGGGTAAACGGGATGACAAAGTTGAAGGCTTAATAAATGAAATAAATCTTGGACAGAATGGCTATTTTGGCAGATTGCATATAACCAGTGACAGAATTCAGTGTGTGGGATAAATCTGGAAAATGAATATTGGACTTTAAAATACCATATGCAAGTTTAGGGGCTACTGTACTTACTCATTCTAATTTTTTTACTGTCCTTGTGTAAGACTTCCAAAACTTACCTTAGTTACCTTTCAGAAAGGGAAAGGGAAAGCTGTTGTGCATTTATTTTTATTGTTCAGTTGCTTTTGGTACTGATGTGCAGTCCAGTATTTTGAACATAGTTCTGGCACTGTTTATTCTTTTCCTTCTTGTGTAATTCAAATGTTATATTTATCAGCAAAAGTCTCCCCCCCCCCCCCCCCCGAATAAGTTAACTGTCTTACTTATTTTAACAGATTTTTATATATTGTGCTATATACAGGCTATTTTCTTTAAAAATTGTGTTTAGAGATATTTATCTCTATGTAACATGATTGCAAAAGTTGCTTATTTTAGCTGCCTTTTTTCTCCCTAATTAGTTGGTGACAAAGTTCCTGCTGATATAAGGTTAACTTCCATCAAATCTACTACTCTAAGAGTTGATCAGTCAATCCTCACAGGTAAGTGTCATGTATTGGAAGGCCATTGAATTTCTGATGCCTCTCAGATACCATGCTAATAGCATCTACTCTTGCCCCACTCTTCCTCTATAATATCCTATCTTAATTCTCATTAAGCTATTTATTTTTATCTGTTAGACTTGTTGCCAATATATGGGGCTTAAAGGTATGATTTAAAAAAAAAAAAAAACTAACTTGGCTTTCATCTTAAGGCCTCTATCTTTTAATTTTATAAAAAATTAGTTTTCACCCAAAATCACCATAATGTTTTTATTATTTTTAAAAAGTTACAAATTCTCTTATTAGCAGAGGTTAATCTTATAGTAGAAGTATTGTCTGTTTTGTGGAAAGTGATTCAGTTTCTTTTATTTTGTTGTTAATCCTCACCTGAGGATATTTTTCCATTGATTTTTTTAGGGAGAGAAATATCTATGTGAGAGAAACACATCAATTGGTTGCCTCCTACATGAGCCTCTAATCAGGCCAGAGAGGAGCCTGCAATCAAGGTGCATGCCCTTGACCAGAATTGAACCCGAGATCCTTTGGTCCGCAGGCCAACGCTTTATCCATTGAGCCAAATTAGCTAGGGCTCAATTATTTATGTAGTCTTCTTTTTCAGGGCTGGTGAAAGGGCTCTAGAACTGTAGTGGGTTTTTTTTTTTTCATTCTATGAATGCTAATCTAGAATCTAACATACTTTACAATAATCAAATGTACAATTAACAGAAGTTAGCACCCCCAAAATAGTGTGCACACTTAGATTTGGGATTGTTTGGAACATTTTCCCATTTTTGTTTGCTAAAGGCAAAGAATAGGGTGGAGGGCATATTAACCGGAAGTGAGGTGGTTAGAAGATTAACTTAAACACAATGCTAACCTGAATTAAATAGAGAATAAATATAAAATCCAAAGATTATCAAGATTTATCTGATGACCAGTTTTGAAAAGCAACTGATGTCATAGAGGTGGTGATGTAAGGAACCTGGGTTCTGTATTTTTTGGTTCTTTATGAATAGCTTAATTACTAAAACTGCCATTAGCAGCAACAAGCTGAAAGCTGATTAAGACATAAAATGTTGGGAAATTAGGTTGTATGTATGAAATTCTCATAGTGTGTCTACAGAAATAATTACCATTTTAAAACATCATACTTTCTTGAATAATTTTTTGTTGAATACTTACACTAGTTTTAGGCTAGATTGAGGAATCAAATCAGATTTTTTGGTCAAATATCGATAGTGAAGTTTAATACCTGACATTAGAATGAACAGTTGGAGATATATTTCACTCAGATAGAACCTGATTATATATTTTATAAATATTACTAAGTAAAGCTGAAACCAAATTCAGCTAGACATTTGTGCTTTCTTTCTTTTCTTTTTTTTTAATCCTCACCCCGGGATATTTTTTCCATTGATTTTTAGAGAGAGTGGATAGGAGGGCGGGATGGGGAGATAGGGGGGCGGGGCGGGACGGGGAGAGAAACATCCATGTGAGAGAGACACATCTACTGGTTGCCTCCTGCACATACCCCAACCCCATCGGGAACTGAATCTGCAACCCGTTGGTGTTAGGGCCGATACTCTTAACTACTGAGCTCACTGGCAAGGGCTACCATGTGCTTTTTTTTTTTATTATTATTGCAACTGCTGATTGCTATTTTTCAGTTTTGTTTTATTGAAATAGAACACTTGGGTTTAGTACATGCAAATATTTCTAAAAAAGTGTTTTCACTTCTCATCTCTGACATTACTGAACAACAACAGGTTTCCCAGTGGGTGATCTTCATTATTCATAATGTATCTGCAGCGTGTTCAATCCACTAAAAACAAATATACTTGCAAGTAAATATACTTGCACCTTAAAAACAAAAACAAAAAAGTATTGGAGTGTGTGTATATAGTTACCCAGAAAATAAAGGTCATTGGCTGGGATTTTACTTCAAAATTGAGTTCCTTTATTTTGAAATGATATGTATTTTAATCCTGACATTGCTCTGAAATTAATTTCTATTACTAAATTTTACTAGTTTACCTTCTTTGAATGAATTGGCCCTTTTGGCCCTTTTCTTAAGAGAGGCAGTGGCAGGAGTGGATGAGGTTCCCAGGTTCCAGGCGTGGGTTGTGCAGATCTAACCACCCCTCTGTCTCTCAACAATGCTTAGGTGAATCTGTCTCTGTCATCAAGCACACTGACCCGGTCCCTGACCCACGGGCTGTCAACCAAGATAAGAAGAACATGCTCTTTTCTGTAAGTACTTTATCATTTGTTTCTTTTGAGTCTCTTATTTTTTAAGACATTCTCAGAGTTTTAAGTCTGCTGATGCTATTCCCCCCCCCCACTGCCTACCATCAGTGGTCGTATTTTAGAAAGTGTTGGCTCTTATTTCAAAGCATAATCACAGTCTTTGTGGTCAATCTCAGCTGTCAGAAAAACATCAAGAACGTGTAATGGTGGGACATGTGACCTAGCTGTCTTGTCTTAATTGGCAAGGCTTTTTCAATTCTCACCCGAGGATATATTTTTTATTCTAGAGAGAGAGTAAGGGAGGGAGAGAGACGGAGAGACATCTATTGGTTACTTCCCATATGCACCCTGAACAGGGTTTGAACCCACAACCTGGTTATGTGCTTAGACCAGGGATCGAACCTGCCACTCGTGGGTGCACGGAATGACACTCACCAACCGAGCCACACCAGCCAGTACTAAACTGGCAAGTTTTTGAGAATTAAAATTAAAACATCGGGTCAGATATCTTTCAATTCTTTATCTTTAAACCTAGTAGAAAAGTAAATTTCTTTGGAAAAGACTTATAATAAAAAGGATGTTTTGAAAGATGATGTGGATGGTATCTGTACGAATTCACAATAAAAAGGTGCATGTTTAGAGAGAAACAAATGTGGCAAACCATTAATAATGAGTGAGTCTGGGTGAAAAGTCAAATGGCTGTTCATTGTACTATTACAGTTTTTCTGCGAAATATTTTCGAAATAGCCCTAGACAGGTTGGCTTAGTGGATAGAGCATTGGCTCTCGGACTGAAGAGTCCTGAGTTCAGTTCCAGGTAAGGGCAATGTACCTTGGTTGTAGGCTCTATCCCCAGCCCTGGTCGGGATGTGAGGGAAGCAACCAATCGCTGTGTCTCCCCCGCCCTTCCACTCTCTCAATTTTTTTCTCCCCAAAACAAAAAGTTGGGAGATTTCTAGTTTGTTTGGATTGAAATACTATTTCAAGTGGTGGGCTTTTATGTATTCAGATGGGAACTTATACGTAAAGTACTCTCGAGTTACAGTGAAAGTAATGGAGCCGTATCATTCCAACGTTAGGAATTTAGTGGGGTGTGGAGACAGCTCTCATACTTGAGTTCACTGGTTTTGGGATGCCAGTGCTGGAGTGGAAGTTGCCCTTATAATTGGTGATGTAAGTAGGGGTGGTTGAGTTGGAGCCAGAGGTGGAGAGAATGCTTAGGGTTTAGAACTACATGGAGTTTAGAATAATTGAGAACTCAGAGGGGTTAGAGCCCTGCTCCAGCCCTAAGCTAGTCTGCAGGCCGGGTTCAGTGTTGTGAATAGGGATGGGGCAGGTGGGAGAGCTGCTCCGGGGAGAGTAGGTGCCACATGAAGCGAGCAGCAGGGAGAAAGGTATCACACTGCCTCGGGAGTTATTCTCTTATCAGAGTTGGATGGCTGGTTCTCTACTCAAGATCCACACCAATCTGAGTTTACTAGTCAGCATTTAAGTTGGGAATGTTGTTAATATTGTAACCCAGTTCTCTGTTTCTGTCCTAGGGTACAAACATTGCTGCTGGCAAAGCCATGGGAGTGGTGGTGGCAACTGGAGTTTTCACTGAAATTGGCAAGATCCGGGATGAAATGGTGGCAACGGAACAGGAGAGAACACCCCTCCAGCAAAAACTAGATGAGTTTGGGGAACAGCTTTCCAAAGTCATCTCCCTTATTTGCATCGCAGTTTGGATGATAAACATTGGGCACTTCAACGACCCGGTTCACGGAGGCTCCTGGATCAGAGGTGCCATTTACTACTTTAAAATCGCAGTGGCCCTGGCTGTAGCAGCCATTCCTGAAGGTTTGCCCGCTGTCATCACCACCTGCCTGGCCCTCGGAACTCGCAGAATGGCAAAGAAAAACGCCATTGTCCGAAGCCTCCCTTCTGTGGAAACCCTTGGCTGTACTTCTGTGATCTGCTCTGACAAGACCGGTACACTTACAACAAACCAGATGTCCGTCTGCAGGGTAAGTGGGAGTAATTTAAGAACCTTTCCTGCTAATTGTTTATTCATCCTAAGAATATGCCCCCTGTGCCATCAAATCTTTACTTATAATTTGATTCCTTTTTATGTGCCTTAAACAGATTGGGTTATGTGAGCCCAAAGTAATTTCTAATACTTCAGAGGAAAATAATCATTTAATTTCTAAAACTATTTCATGAAGTAAAGGATATCTGTATGGCTGATATACATGTATCGAATAACTATAGGCAGTCTAAATGTCAGTTTATTTCCCTGCTCCTCTGTCCTTAAGTATATGCATGTTAACAGATAAGCTTCAAAGGAAGAGCGTTCTATAAAGTGGCTAGTTACTTACCTACTTAAAGTTCTAATGGAATATTTCCATTACACACTGAATGAGACATGCTTTCTTCTTGAAAAGTAAATAATTACCTTTCACTTTATTTTCTTTTATCCTTCCTTCCTTAGGTTGTCTCACAATCACTTGGGTAAAAAAAAAAATTATTCAAACCTGCTCTTAGAAAAATAAGAACTAAGTAAATTTTATGTCAACAATATTGTAGAAGTGAAAGTATAATTTTCCAAAAGGTGTACAACTCAGATATTTAGTGGACATGTCAAAGATTCTATCTGGCTCATTAATTAATGAAGGAATCATTAAGATGGTCAAACGGTTTACCAAGAGCATTTGAGGAAGTGCTCAAGATTAGAATTGCTATAGGTTAGATTACAAAAACTGGTTAATATTCCTTGGGACAATAAAACTACTATGTTATATTTTCTACAGGCCACAAATCCATAACTTTACAAAACATGAGGCCTTATTAATAAATAGCTTACTGAAACACTTAATTTTTCTAGAACACGCAATCTTTGAATGGGCACGTTAGGTAATGCCTCTGAGTGACACTGAAAGGAAGGACATGTGGTTATCATCTTGGTCTTATGTCCAGGTTTTGAAAAATACTTCTTTAGCATTGGAAATTGTTTTTGTTTTAATACAGTTAAACCCTCTGAATCTTTATCTTGTCAAATTTAAGTTGATGATTATATTTAGATACAGATACCGACTCTTTTCTGTAGTCCAAACCCAAGTGTAGAATGAATGGACGTGTTTAAAACAGATTGAGGTGTTCTGTGTCTCATGTGGTAAGCTTCCTAGTTTGACAGGGGTTCCTCCTGTAGATGCAGAGTTTGAGCTACCTAAGTTCTTGTTCCTTGGAACCAGAAAAGTTTGGACAAATAGGCTAAAAGCAAGTTGGCTAAAAGCTGATGATTTGAGGGAGAGAAAAGAAATTTCATGTTACCTGTTTAGTATTCCCCCAGCAAACTTTAAATTTAGCCTGAAAGCTTTAGATTCCTCAGAATAGACTTTCTATCCATAAAAGCAAGCAGTGTGCAATTGTAACCTTTAAAAAATATTTTGGTTTTAAAGTTTTGGCAGCAAATCTGATTTTAAACTAAGTATAAAATAGAGTCCATAATAATTTTTTTGTGCTTTTATTTTTCCCTTAAATGATTTGATTTAAAATGTTTTCTTCTATTTAAAAAACAGCCTACCTCTTTGTTCTGTTCTACCTCAGCACAAAAGCTGGCGCTAATCAGTATTCTATAAGGTTTCTTGCAGTGGATTGCATAACTACCCTTGACTTAGGAATACTTTCATCATGCAGTTCCTAAATGGTTCGCTTTCTTAAAATCTAAAATACCAAAGTGCATTTAGATTTAGTTAACGTGCAGCAGAATTCTGAGTGTATTTGAATATTTTGGACTGGTATAGACCCAGAGTTTCACTTTTTACAAAACATCTCATTAAATAAATGGCAGTGTTTAATAACAATACTGCCAAATTGCTTTGCTGTTACTTAGTGCAGTTACTGTATTTTTTTCACTTGTGACTTGATTTGAATCATGAGGTGAGCAAACTGCCCTAGCCAGTTTGACTCAGTGGATAGAGCGTTGGCCTGCAAACTGACGTTCAGGCTGGTCAAGGGCACATGCCCAGCTCGTGGGCTTGATCCCCAGTAGGGAGTGTGCAGGAAGCCACCAATGAATGATTCTCATCATTGATGTTTCTATCTCCCTCTCCCTTCCTTTCTGGAATCAATAAAAATATCTTTAAAAAAAGATTAGAAAACTAAGGCTCCAAGAAGCTGTGACATGTCTGAGGGTCACACAACATTTAATACTGAGGGGCTGAGTTAGATTTTCTTACAGGAATGACCGGTGGCTAAACCTAATCCCCTCTCTTCCATTCAGTAATTGTGTAACCTTGAGCACATGCTTTAACCAGGCTGGCCCTTTGTTTCTTATTCTATAAAATGTCAAACATCTTCAGAAAGAGCCTTTTTAAGGTGTTGATCTGTTTAAAAAGAAAAATGGACCTTGCTGCAGGTAACCTTGGAAATGAATCTTTTCCTCATTGGAAATGCTGATACATGTTTTTGAACTACAGCCTTTTATCAGGAGTCCTCACAGGTTTAACTCCAATTATATACTTTTTTGATTTGTATGTTTTACTCATGGTTTTATTGTAGTTTAGTTCCAAGGTTGATTTAATTCTTAATATACTTTTGAAATGAAGTTTTTGAAAGTTAAAATTATGTGCTATATAACAAATCTTGTGAGGCAAAAAAAAAAAAATTTTTTTTTTAATCAAGATGAGTTTATTCTCTTATTGAATATGAGTTGGGTGGCTCTGAAAAGATGTGTAAAAGTGTGACATGGCCCTAGCTTGTGTTGCTCAATGGTTAGACTGTCCCACACACCTAAGGGTTATAGGTTCAATTTCCCCTCCCTTCCACTCTAAAAATCAGTGGGGGGAAATATCCACAGGTGAGGATTAACATCCTACCTAATAAAATAATAATATGCAAATTAACCATCACTCCACTGTACTCACAAGCCAGGCACACCAGCCAATCAGGGCAAATTAACTCCAACCAAGATGGCTTCAGCCACAGAGAGGAGAGAGGCTTGGGTTTTCCAGGCAATAGAGGAAGCCAAGCTTCTGCAGTTCTGGCAGGCCTAGGCCTCTACTCCAGGCTACAAAGTTTCAATTGTAGAAGATACATAAATCCCAGATACCAGGGCCTTCACTTGGGTCGCCCCATGCCCCAAAGAGTAATATGCAGATTGACCATCACTCCAACACACAAGATGGCTGCCCCCATGTGGTTAAAGATCCTGCCTCCATGTGAACACAAGATGGCCAGCAGGGGAGGGCAGTTGGGACGGGCCAGGTCTGTGAGGGAGGGCAGTTGGAGGTGATCAACCCTGCAGGGGAGGGCAGTTAGAGGAAGGAAGTTGGGGGCAAAAAGGCTGGCAGGGGAGTAGTTAGACATCAATCAGGCTGGCATGGGAGTGGTTAGTGGGTGATCAGGCTGGCAGGCAGAAGCAGTTAGAGGCAGTCAGGAAGGCAGGCAGGTGAGCAGTTGGGAGCCAGCAGTCCTGCATTGTGAGAGGGATGTCTCGGGTCTAAACGGGCAGTTGAACATTTCTCGAGGGGGTCCCAGATTGGAGAGGGTGCAGGCTGGGCTGAGGGACAACCCCCACACACACACCCCATGCATAAATTTCGTGCACTGGGCCTCTAGTACATACATAAAAAGCATGACATGACTATCTCTTCAGTGAGTTTACCGTTCCTTATTGAAACTGGTTTGATCATATTCTTGTTCATATTTCAGAGATATTTTGGCATGGTATAGTTGAAGTATCTATCACTTTGTGTTTTTGTCCCCCTTCACCCCCCCCCCTTTTTTTTTTTTTTAGGTTTTACAGTTTCCATCTGCAGTGAAAACACATATCTAAATCTTAGTCTTCCAAACTGCGCTTCTGAATTATAATTAGAAAGCAAATTTTTAAAACCTCATCTTTAAGAAACTAGCTTTTGGTCCTGGCTGGTATGGCTCAGTTGGTTGGGCATTGTCCACGAACCTAAAGGTTGCTGGTTCGATTCCCTGTTGGCACACACTCAGGTTTTAGGCTCTATGCCTGGTGAGGGGCCATGCAGGTGGCAGCCAATTGATGTTCGATGTTTCTCTTTCTCTCCCCTTCTCCCTTCCCCTGTCTCTAAAAATCAGTAAAACATTTTTTAGGAAAAAGAAACTAGCCTTTATCACCTTAATAATCTATACAATTAAGAATTCTAGCTTTTTTTTTTTTTTATTTTGTACCTTTTAAATAACTTAAGCGCTTTTTTTCTTTCTGTAGATGTTCATTCTGGACAAAGTTGAAGGTGATACCTGTTCCCTGAATGAATTTACTATAAGTGGATCAACATATGCACCTGTTGGAGAAGTGTGAGTAAACCCTCCTATCATTTAAGGATCCTTTGTGTCAGTTTGGTACTTGTGAGACTTGCAGTGTGTCGAGAAAAGTTAAGGCAGCTCTCTGAACATGGCTCGTGGCATCAGTTATTAGAGTAGAAAATTTTTTGTACACTTAAAAAAAATCTTTGCCCAGTTTTTCTTATTTTTATTTCAGGGGGCGGGGGGGGTTGATTTTACACATTCATTGGTTGCTTCTTGTATTTGCTCTGACTGGGGATTGAACCCACAACCTTGGGATGATGCTCTAACCAACTGAGCTACCCAGCTAGGGCAATTTTTGTACACTTTGAAAGAGAAAACACAAGTTATAAGCTAATGACCTACTTATTTCATCTTATTGAGCTCCCATTTGAAGCCTTAATTTCTAAGTGGGATTGGTTTGTTTCTTATTGGTACCAGTGGTGGAGGAATTTCATGAACTAAGAAAATAAAGGTCAACAGAGATAACTGCACTGTGCTCTAGGAGTGTTTTTTCTTTTGACAGGTATAAAGATGATAAACCAGTGAAATGTCATCAATATGATGGTCTTGTAGAACTGGCAACAATTTGTGCCCTTTGTAATGACTCTGCTTTGGATTACAATGAGGTAAGGCTCCTCAGAAATGAGAAACTAGACCTGACTGTTCCTAGTCAAGGGTGGGGTGGGGTGGTGAAAATCCAGCCTTCCTTCCTCCCTTTTGAAAGTACGGGCTCTGATTTTATTTCCCCTTCCATTCAAGATTCTATCTCTATCAGAGTCAGCATGACTGAGCCAAAGAAAGCTGGGAGCCTTTCATATGTTCTGCAGCAGAGCATTGGTTACTTAACCGAGTTTTAGTGTACACGATGTTCTCATTTGTTAATAGTTTGGTGCTACAAATGAATAAAACCCAGGCTAGAAAATGTTTTCCTGAACGTATAGGGTGTTGATCTCGCTTTTTAAGATGGTAGTGTTCTATCCTGAGGACAAGCTGAGGTTTAGAGGGTTGTTTTGATAACTAACAGAAAACCTTTTTTCCTTTCTTTTGAATTATAGTAAGCTAAATCCTTTGGTTTCTAAAAAGCCATCAGAAACAATATCAACTCTGTAGATAAGTAATGACATGGAATTACATTTGAAAACTTTATGTTAGTTAATACTGTAACTAGTGGCTTCTTATAGTTAAGAGAAATGGAAAACCTAATTAATATTATAAGATGAGATGCACACCTTTGCTTTAAGTTACATTTTTTATTATCTGGATCATGTGCTGGCCCACGGAATAATGATGTAGTGGAGGACAGGTTGTCCTCATATGGAAAAATTTCTATTGAAGACAAATTGTTTACTACTTTCCCTTTTTCTACTTTCTATGTCTTTTACCAATACAGGCAAAGAGTGCGTATGAAAAAGTTGGAGAAGCTACAGAGACTGCTCTCACTTGCCTGGTAGAGAAGATGAATGTATTTGATACTGAATTGAAGGGTCTTTCTAAAGTAGAACGAGCGAATGCCTGCAACTCGGTCAGTGTTAGAACTTGATATATTATATTGTTCATGCTGCCCATTACTTACACCACATATTTACTCTTATTGTAGGCAAGTAATTATCTCCCTTACCACCTCAAACTTGCAATGTCTCCTTTCCCATATTCACTTTCGGATAAAATGGGTCTATCTGAAGAAAATAAAAGTAATCAACAGATAATTTCCACATGCAACCATCTGTGCCCATAAGGTCTGCCTTTTCCCACAGTGCTGTGAATGAACACAGCTGTCTAAAACTGACACACACAAAAATGGAATAATCCTGAATCTGTTAATTTAATTTAAAATAACAGACCACCACACCACCCCCAAATTCTCCAGGCTGAATTCTGTCAGACACTTAAGAAATCTGACTTTGAGAAAAAAGTAAAAGGGAAACACTCCTCATCTCATTTGATGAGGGATACCAAAAACTGACCTTAACGTGCCAAGAAAAAGGAAGCAAACTAATTAATATGGGGAGAGAGAGAAACATCAATTTTGTTGTTCCATTTATTTATGCATCCATTGGTTGATTCTTGTATGTGCCCTGACCAGGAATTGAATCCACAACCTTTGGTGTTTCAGGATGATGCTCTAACCAACTGAGCTAGCTGGCCAGGGCCCAAACTAATATATTTAATAATAGAGATGGAGTGGCAACACTGAATTCAAATCAAGTCTAGTAATATGTGAAAACAGTAATATGTTGTGTGCAAGCAGAATTACTCATAACTGCAAAGCTAGCTTAGCATTCCAAGGAGAATTGGTGTGGTGACTGTGGTGGAGGGTGCAAAGCCATGTTGTGTGACTGAATCCCCTCAGCTTCACAGAGACTGAGGTTTAGAGTAGTGTAATTCCAAACATATAACTACTCAATGAAGGGAAGTAAGTAATGGAGCTTACTTTATGGAGCTTAAAGGTGGTGTGTTTGCTGTAATGACCACAAATGAGGGCAGGACTGCATGTTTTGTTGTTGTGCCTTGCTCTGTCTGTCCCAGTGCCTGTCACATACTTGGTGCCTAATGAACATTTGTTGAACAAGTGAAAAATTTATAGAAATCATCATCCAATGGCATTTTATATATGTTCTCCTCATAGGTCATTAAACAGTTGATGAAAAAAGAATTTACTCTAGAGTTTTCACGCGATAGAAAATCAATGTCGGTTTATTGTACACCAAATAAGCCAAGCCGGACGTCGATGAGCAAGATGTTTGTGAAGGCAAGTACAGCAGGTTGCAATTGAGATGTTCTTGCTAGGATTAGGATCCTGGATGAGCCAGTAAATAAAATTGTTGACCTAAATCTGTAACGTTTTTCCAGGGTGCTCCTGAAGGTGTCATTGACAGGTGCACCCACATTCGAGTTGGAAGTACAAAAGTACCTATGACCCCTGGAGTTAAGCAGAAGATCATGGCCGTCATTCGGGATTGGGGTAGTGGCAGCGACACACTGCGATGTCTGGCTCTGGCCACACATGACAACCCACTGAGAAGAGAAGAAATGAAGCTTGAGGACTCTGCCAACTTCATTAAATATGAGGTTAGCTAATGAAAAGTTTCTTCACCCACACCCTGCAGATTCATTGTGTTTAAACAACACTCCTTTGGTAAAAGGTCAAATGTGTCTTGCCAAGAAAGAGGTGTGGTTATTTTTCTGCTGGCCAAATACATCACTATTATAATTTAGGTTGCTGCTTCAAACATATATAGTTAACAATTTAATACAAGTCTTTTACTTACAAAGTAGAATTATCAAGACTTGATAAACTTATAAAACCTATTTTGCAACTCCATGTAAATTAAGGTATTTTAAAAATTGAGAATTTTTTTTTACTTGTTGGGAAGAAGAGGGGGAAGGGAATGGCAAGGGCATGCTCCTTGGAGAGAGTGTGCCTTTTTAACAAAAACATTCATCAGTTAGCAAAAGGTCAAAATACCCAGGTTGAGACTTGCCTACTTTCTGCTCTCATAGCGGAATTCTCTTGTATCAGTAATGTGACTTCCTGGTGCATTGAATGAGAGTACAAATTTTGACCATTAAATATTTAGTAATTCCCTGGTTTTTGTCATGATCTGGGCTGTTTCTCTAGGATTCTGTTGGCTAGTAGGTAGGGCTGTGGGGCACTAAAAGGGCCACTATCGCAGTGCCTATTCCTCAGAATGCTTTTTCCCCTCATTTCAGAATATTGTCCTTACAAAAGTTAAGGAATGATTTGATAACAAAAATGTAACTGGAATTAATACTGTTCTTCATTGGATTTAAATACTGTTCTTCATTGGATTTATATCTGTGAAGTATGAATATGTATGCATATTAATCTTAGATAAGAATCGAAGGTATAGGCTTTGGCATAAAAAAAATGCAGAAGAAACCTTTGCTAATAATGTATAAGTAGTCCTGTTTCTCACTAGGGAAAAAAACATCTTCCTGTTTCAAGATAAGATGATTCTTTTGTGCAGACCAATTTGACTTTCGTTGGCTGTGTGGGGATGCTGGACCCTCCAAGACTTGAAGTGGCGTCTTCTGTGAAGCTGTGCCGGCAGGCAGGCATCCGGGTCATCATGATCACGGGGGACAACAAGGGCACGGCCGTGGCCATCTGTCGTCGCATCGGCATCTTTACGCAGGAGGAGGATGTGACATTAAAGGCGTTCACAGGTCGGGAGTTTGATGAACTCAGTCCGTCACAACAGAGAGATGCCTGTTTGAATGCCCGCTGTTTTGCTCGAGTTGAGCCTTCCCACAAGTCTAAAATTGTAGAATTCCTTCAGTCTCTTGATGAGATTACGGCTATGGTGAGTACAAATTTTGACCATTAAATATTTAGTAATTCCCTGATTTTTGTCATGATCTGGGCTGTTTCTCTAGGATTCTGTTGACTAGTAGGTGGCGTGCTATGTGTTGCATACAGGGAAGATTGTAGAATAGTACAACCCAACAGTACCTTCTGAATCAGTATCTTCAGTCACGAGGGAAGTACTTAGTGACATCGGATTCCCTTTCAGACTGGGGATGGTGTGAATGATGCTCCTGCTCTGAAGAAAGCAGAGATCGGCATTGCCATGGGTTCTGGCACCGCAGTGGCTAAAACTGCCTCTGAGATGATCCTGGCCGACGACAACTTCTCCACCATCGTGGCAGCTGTGGAGGAGGGGCGGGCAATTTACAACAACATGAAGCAGTTCATCCGCTACCTCATCTCATCAAACGTGGGGGAAGTTGTCTGGTAGGTCCATAAGACAATCACTTGTGTTCCTTTATCTAAAACTAGAGGCCCGTGGCAGGAAGATTCCTGTAGGAACAGGGCTTCCTGGGGCCTGAGCAAAACCCGCTAACCCACCGCCTCCCTGCACTTTCTCTCCCGCTGCCGCCCTCACCTCCCTCTTCCTTGTACACTGCCTTCAGTCTTGGCTCCTTGTCTGTGTATGCAAATTGACCACCATCTTTGTTGGGTTAAATTGCATACTCTGATTGGCTGGTGGGCATAGCAGAGTGGTGGTTAATTTGTGTTTCTCTTTTATTAGTGTAGATTGTAGCCAGTTTTCCAGATTTGTTTTTCCTATAGCAGTAGCTTTGGTCTCTGAGATGTGGTGGGGAAGGAGGTCCCGAAGGAAGTTATTCCAAGTATCCGTTAGTTGCTGTCCATTAATTTTTATGGGGGATTCGGGCATGGTGATGTTATTTGAATAGTGACCTAATTTGGGATGTTTCTCTTTTTCCTTGGGTGGAAACAGTATTTTCCTGACAGCAGCCCTTGGATTTCCTGAGGCTTTGATTCCTGTCCAGCTCCTCTGGGTCAATCTGGTGACAGATGGCCTGCCTGCCACTGCATTGGGATTCAACCCTCCTGATCTGGACATCATGAATAAACCACCCCGGAACCCAAAGGAACCACTGATCAGTGGATGGCTCTTTTTCCGTTACCTGGCTATTGGCTGTGAGTAGTTTTATATTAATTTATAAACAAAACGTTTGTGAGCCAAAATTTTGTAAATTCATTCCTTAAAAGCACATTTTGCTACTCAATTTACAGTAAATTTACTCCCTGTTTTAGCATCTTCATTCTGCCTTAGATCTTTGTGAGGTTTTCAGATTTAACCTATGGACGAAGGGATACAGGGACTACTCAGGCCTTACATCACTAAGATAATAAGAATGAAGACGTGTGCTCATTAGCATAATGTGGTTGGTAAATGAATGCATGGGCCTCAGCCACAGGTCAGACTCTTCTCCAGATGTCACCTATGTAGACTGCCTCCTCCTGATTCTGGTTTTCTTCCCCAGGGAGTCCGAAAGAGGTTGGTTAATTTCCCTAGGGTTCCATAGAAAGGTGCCTTTAAAATTAAAAAAGCACACCCTGGCATAAAGTGGGCAATCTCCTGGCCTGTCATTTCCCTCCAATGGTAACAGTTTCTCAGATGCCCTTCCAGAGGGGCTCTAGCAAACAGATTTTGTCTTATCTTCTTAAGCAATGGCACGCTGCACAGCCCTTGTGTGCTGAGCTTTGTCCTTTTGTATTTCTTCCGATGCTGGGTAATCCCCGCATCAGTGCCTGTGTAGCTAGCTGCCTTATCTCTGGGCACCAACTGCCTACTGCACTGGTGTAATAGGTGGGTGCACTTGTATCTTTTGGTGGATGCTACCACAGTGGTACATTTTCTTATTCTGTGTAACAAACTTGCTGAATTAAAAAGTAATGGGGAGTGGTTCCCATAATTGCCTTCAGGTGTTGCTCTGTTGCTTAGTATTCTGCATTAACTAAGTACTCTAATAGCCTTTCCACATAACAGTCCTGCCAGGGTTTTGATGGAGCAAATTAATATACATTAGTGTACAACTGAGAGTATCAGTTTGCCTAAAAGTCATGGATGGTGTAATCTGGTCCTACCACACTGCAGCCTTACTGTGTATTGGCAGTGGACTAGAGAAGGGCATGGCTATGGTAAAGGTCCTACTACCAAATCAGTAGAACCAATTCCTCACAAACTCTGGCTGCCTGGTTCTTCTGGACCACAGACTCCTCTCCTTGCAGAAGCCTCGGTCCAGCTGCTTTTGCACAGGCATTTCAGCTATTGTTGACATACCTTGTCTCTCATCTGTCCTGGTGAATGGGTCACGAGGCAGCAGCTACAGTGAATGCTGCAGGCTGCAAACCCGTGTGTCATTGTCGTGACGTTTGTTCCCAGGTTATGTTGGCGCTGCTACTGTGGGTGCTGCTGCATGGTGGTTCGTTGCTGCTGATGGCGGTCCAAGAGTGTCCTTCTACCAGCTGGTATGTAGCCATCTTCCTTCCTGTACCTTGGGTGCAGAGGGTTACAAGACCAAACAATATTAAGGCTCAATCTGCAGTTGCATCAAAAGATTATTCTGAAGAACCTGGCTTTTCTGGAAAATGGGGTCGAGGTCTTGTGTGGGTGTGTTGTGGACTTAGGGAATTGGTACGTGGACTTAGGAATTGTCCTTGGCTGACCATTGGGCTTTTGTTGCAGAGTCATTTCCTACAGTGTAAAGAGGACAACCCGGACTTTGAAGGTGTGGATTGTGCAATCTTTGAATCCCCGTACCCAATGACAATGGCCCTCTCTGTTCTAGTAACCATAGAGATGTGTAACGCCCTCAACAGGTCAGTGAATCCTCTTGGCAAGCTGGGTGAAGCTCGGACAGAAGGGCGCTGTGTGATTGTGTGTGTAGTGTGTCATTGTTGAGGATCACAGGAAAGCTCTTCCTTCCCAAAAAGAAAGAACAAGCAGCACCTGCTCCCAAAGTGTGAGCCGTCATCTCCAGGAAGTGGTGGGAGTGCTCAGCCATGTGTGTGTTCTAAGAGACAGGGAGGACGCCTGTATGCCAGTGTGCTCAGGGAAGGAAGGAGCTTTTTCCCTTCGGATGATACCTTTGGTCAATTAAGCCAGTGACAAAAGTGGAAATTTCAGAAATAGCCTAAATGTTAAGGGCAATTTCGAGACCAAAGCCTAGATTTTAAATTGGAAGTTTGTTCTACATCTGGACATTAACTTTGCTACAGTAGAAACTTTAGTCAGAGGGTAATGCCAAGTTAGCTGCTGCTTATTGAAGCGTATTTCTGAGCAATCTGTCACTTGTCACACGGGCCTCTTTACCTCTCTCCTTGGTTAGCTTGTCTGAAAACCAATCTCTGCTGAGGATGCCCCCTTGGGAGAACATCTGGCTCGTGGGCTCCATCTGCCTGTCCATGTCACTCCACTTCCTAATCCTCTACGTGGAACCCTTGCCAGTAAGTAGTGGCGGGACCCAGGCTGGGGACTGGTTGCCTCTTCAGCAAGGCTGGGGCTTGACAAGGCTTCTGTGTTTCAGCTTATCTTCCAGATCACACCGCTGAATTTGACCCAGTGGCTAATGGTGCTGAAAATGTCCTTGCCTGTGATTTTAATGGACGAGACACTTAAGTTTGTGGCCCGCAACTACCTGGAACCTGGTAAAGAGTGTGTGCAGCCTTCCACCAAATCCTGCTCGTTCTCCGCATGCACCGATGGGATTTCCTGGCCCTTTGTGCTGTTCGCAATGCCCCTGGTGATCTGGGTGTATAGCACAGACACTAACTTTAGTGATATGTTCTGGTCTTGACTGACAATTTTACATAAAGAAGATGTTTTAACTTAATCAATTTTTTTTTATTGTTTAAAGCAACTGTCTATTTCTGCTGAATTTTCACATGAACGTATTGGCTGGTGAAGGAGGTTTCATACTCTAGATTTTGTTTTGCTTTTTCTGACTCCAGTGGGGCAAGATTTTCCTTTTTTATACACATAATTAAAGTGTCCATTGACATGTACAGAGAACTAACACTATTTTATGCAAATATTTTTTTGTAGATGACAAAGCATGTACAGTGTTCTGTTTAATACTCATCCTTGTATAAAAAAAAAAAATGTTGAGCCAGCAGACATTGTCAGCAAATTAATTGGCAGCAGATTTTAGGAAATGAATGTGTGTGGAGTTTTTTTCTAAAATGATATAGCATGTATTGTGTCTTTTGCATGATCATCTGGATTTAATCTAAGATCACAGTCTAATTTTTATTCATAAGCCAATTTTTCTGCACTGGGCAGAGTACTGCTACCTCAGTCAGTATTTTTTGGTTTGCCACTCCCTCACCCCTCTTGGTTCACCTCCACCCCTCCCCACTCTCGGCCCTGGTCCCCACACTGCTCGGCTGCTTCTCCGTAGGATTTCGATGGTTCTGTTTACATCAGTCTTAATAAGAGGTATGCCCGTTCTCGCTTGTGCAGAAAACATTGTTCCAGATTCGATTGGGTTCATGTCCCCTCAGATAGTTTTTAAGGTTATTTATTTAAATGTCCAGTGTATTTTATTGTAACAGACATTGTTTTGCCAACATTGCCTATTTCAGTGGCACTTCACAATCTAGTTTAAAAAATAAAACATTTTAAATGGACAGAAAAATAACTGCCTTGTTTTTAACTCCTAAGTGGCCTAGCTTGAACTATCAACTTTCTCTTAAGTTCTTAGCTCAGACCTTTAGTTTTACTGTACTCCCAGGGAAGAAGGATCCTGTTCTGCTGCAGAGGTAGTTGTAAGAATTTTATTTTTTAATGTATAGGCACTGTCTTCTGTGACACATTTTATGCAAGTTTCTGCTGGCCTGGTGTAGAGAACATAAGGGCAAATGTGTGTATGTATATGTGCGTGTATGTGTTTTGTAAAATCTGTAAATAGCACATGACCAAATGAACATATTGTATAGAACTATTTTTATTTGAATGTGGCACTAACCACCACCACCATACTATGATGCATGTTCCAGATCAGTCTTACCAACAGTGTATAAGTCATTAACAGTCCTAACTGTGGTGTTTTCCTCCAATGCCTTCCAACATCCATCAACTAATGTGAGTATTCCCTGAAATGTAGATGCTTTAACCTGAGGGTGACTGCTACCAATTGAGCTAGCTGTGTGACACTAGTGAACAAGCCCCATGTGTCAGGCATTGCTGTGCTCTGTGGCTGTCCCTGAGAGCAGGGGGCATATGTGTGTTGCCTGTGCCAGCTGTCTCGGATAGTGGCATAGCCAGATGTTCATTGGGGAGGGCCTGGAGGAATAGAAACCCATTCTGATTTTGTGAGACTGAGCCTTTGTGAGGGAGCTGTGCCTTTGCTAGTGCTAAGGTTCACAAAAAATTGTGATTCTTTTGATCTTTGTTAGCTGCAAGGACTCATCCCAGAACCTTGGTTCATTAAAAAGCAAAAGCTAGTAAAAGCAAGTAACTGAATCAGTGAACTCACGTATCCGCAGGTTCCTCTTAAATAGACCACTTTTCCTCCTCTTCTGGGTCCCATCCTTTGCAGCTGAGACGTGTCTTCTCTCTGCAGGGTACACTCAGGCGTTAGGGTAGGGCTCTGCTTGGCCAGCAGCCCACCAGCCTTGTTAGCGGGTGAAGGAGGCCTAGGAAGCACCTTGTGTTCAGTGGATTGGCAGCTTCCTCCCTGTGAGGCCCTGAGTGTTCTTGTGAAGGTGTTTGGGCCCTGGTTGCTAGACCAGAAGATGTAGTGCTGGCCGTTTCGGGGAAAAGAGGTCTGCGTGTGAGGAGGTGGCTGTGGAGACTGACTGAATGCCGAGAAGGGAGGTTGGTTTGCTTGGCAAATAATGTAGGGGGGTAGTTTTACCCATTTTAGCATCATGAGTGGTAAAAAGAAAGGGGCCAAGTGGAATCAAATGCCAGGAGTGTGTCTTGGCTACAAACCAAAACAGGATGTCTGAGCTTGTTGGGTGGTGTGTTATTCAACGGAAACCAAACTAACCAGTCAACTTTCACTGACTCAGTTCCTTGATTTAGTGGCCTTTACAAAGTGAGCTGAGTGCTGTGGGCTGCTGTAGGAGACACGCACAGCCCCAGATGGCCCTGAGCTGGTGGGGCCTGGTGGTTTGGGCACCCACTTCCTTCAACCCAGACAGCCGAGTCCCTGTGTTTGCTCCAAATCAGGCCTCCTCAGCAATTGTGTTGCTGTGGGCACATCCATGGCTTCAGGTCTCAATCTTGCAGTGAGTGGCAGCCACGCAGTCCGCTCTTCACCGAACAGGAAGACACTGCTTTTGCCGCCATCAGTAATTGGACGGGGCAGCAGCATCCTCAGACCCACCATGCAGGTGCTGCCAGGCAGTTCCTGCCTGAAACACTTGCCCTATGGCCTGCGGCCCATCCCATTAGTGTTCTGCTTTTTGCCACTCCATGCTCACCTGGCCTTTCAGATACAGCTTTGCCCAGAAGATGACAATCTCACACATCCATCCCATTCCTGGGGCACCACTCCAGCAGCTTGTTCTGCATTTAAAATACAGGTAATATGTTCACATTCAATCAGGAGAGTGTGAGCCCAAAGACAAGCAAGGCAACTGCCAGCCTCCCTCACAAGCAGCTGCTACCACATCACTCTCAAGCTGGGCCACTGCCCCCCTGATGTCTGTGGTAGGCATCCCTCAGCAGTATGAGGCCACAAGCGATAGCTCAGTGTCTGCCAAGCACCGACCACAGCCCAGAGCCTGCTCCATCTACTGAGCTAAGTGGCCATTGCCTTTTAAATTTAACCACCAAATTATGTCAAAGCCACCAGGCGTCTTTCGTAAAAGGGAATGGTGATAAGCAGCTGAGTACAGAATTTTGTCTTGAGACCAGGCATGGCTGGGCCTGCCCCTGGGGAAGGATGGGGAGGAGGAAGCTAGAGGCTTGGCGCTGATTGCCACACTGCTCACTTCTGTCTGCTTCATGACCCTGCACTGCTAACTGAAAACCATTCCTTCTCTTGCCCTGTTACACCTGAAGCGATTAAGCGCCTGCCTGGTGGGATTCTCCTATCAGCCAGGGAGCTTTGCTATGTAGACAGATGACACCAGGGATCTACGTTGCCAAGCCAGTGTTTCCAAATGCTACCCTGTGTGGGCAGTGACTCGGAGACAGTTATCAGAAACACTGGTCTTAAAATCTTAAAAAGATCAAGCTGAATATTCTCTTTCAGCTCTCACTATTAATCTTAATCTTAAGTAGTTATTCTAACATTTCCTCCCCGTGTTTCATAAAGCTGATTTCCTCTTTCTTTCCTTTTCAGCAATACTGGAGTAACCGCTTCCTAAGCCATTTTGCAGAAATGTAAGGGTGTTCGGTTGCGTGCATGTGCGTTTTTAGCAACACACCTACCAGCCCTCTGCATGATTGAAGTTGGGGGTGGGGGAAGAAAAGTAGGAAAAGAGCCCCCAACTCATTGTATGTTATGTGGAGGAAATGTGTATTACCAATAAGATTTTTAGCTTTTAAATCAAAGTAATAATTACAAATGTACAACTTAGCTTAATGAATCTGAAAGCCTATCCAGAGAATTTTGGTTTCTTTGCTGCAAGAAGAATGAGGTTCTGAAACCTTATCCAAGAACTTAGACACCATCAGCCAAGTCTCCGTGCTTCTCTGTCCAAAATGTCATAGCTTATATAAATGTACAATATCAATTGTAATGCATGCCTGCAGTTGTAAGTAGCCAGATTTCTCTACAGTGTCATTGAAACATGCTACTTTTTAATTGGCCCTGTACAGTTTTTGCTTATTTATAAATTTATTGAGAACACTACAGGTGTTGAATGGTTAAAATGTAGGCCTCCAGTTCATAACTTGTTAAATTTTGAGTGTGCAAACAGCTATTTTGCGCTGTATTAAGTGTAACTTATTTAATGAAATCAGAAGCAGTAGACAGATGTTGGTGCAATACAAATATTGTGATGCATTTATCTTAATAAAATGCTAAATGTCAATTTATCACAACGCATGTTTGACTTTAGACTGTAAATAGAGATCAGTTTTTTTCTGTGCTGGTAACAAGCATTGCACAGACATGGTTTCAGGTAAATAAATCTATTCTACAAGTTCACAGTGTGGTGTTGATTGTTCTCCTATGAGAGGGGTGGGTGATGTGCATGAGGGCCTGCAGCCCTGAGCAGTTTTGCCCTCGTATAGATAAGAGGAAGGGGGGTAAGTGGTTGGAGAGCAGAGTGGTAGAAGGTCTGCTTATGTGATAAGATTTATAAAATATTCCTGCCCTCGTTCAGTCTCCCATCAGTGGAAATTTCAGAGACTGTAGCAGTGGAGAGATGGTTCTAACATTGTTCAGATTCTACCTTCCTATTGTTAATATAGAAAATAGAACTGAACTGAAATAGGACAGAAAGAAGTTCATTTGGTAGTTATTTAGTGCTTATCTGCCTGGGCCTTTTCTCTATTTTATAAATTTTCTAAGATTTTTTTTTTGTCACCAAAAGAAAAAGGAATAGGATACAAGAATAGTTGGATGATTCTATAAACCAATAAATACAAGTTCTATCAACTCTATAGATATGGAATAACCATTTGATTAAATTTAACATCCAGATTATAACTCACATTTTATAACATGAAAAAGAAGCCAGAAGTATTGAAACACCAGAATTACTCACCATCCACCATTGCCCACTGCTAGCACTGTTCTGGAGAACTGTGGCCATCAGACAAGAGAAAATGCCTAGAAGTAAACAGAAAAGCAGCGTTCACATATCAGATGTATTGAAAGGAACATCTGGTTCTTAGGAAAGTTTGATTTGGGGGGAGAATGGGGAACTGACATCTTAATCTGAAGGATATATGATTTATATGCTAATGATACATGAAAATACCATAAATTGGGTTATTCATTATGCCAGTGGTCATCTTAGAGGGGAGAGCTCTATCCCCTATACCCAATCAATTACAAATGGATCAAAAGGCTTGAAAATGAAACTACATCCCCAAAAGAAAAATGTCTAAATGATATAAAAAGAAAACTTGAATGGTTTACACATAAGATGTTCAACCCCACTGGCAAATTAAAATCAATGAGATACTGCGTTTTATGCCCATCAAATGAACAAAAAAATGGATCATCTAATATCTAGGGTGTGGAAAATGGGCCCTCACATTGCAGAACAACTGGGTAAGTTTACAGATGCTCTTAATATACAACCCAGCAGGTCCACTCCTTAGAATTTTTCACACCATTATCAAGATGTTAAAGTATTGGAAACAACCTAAATGACCATTTTCTTGCTGTTAGGTACATTTGAGGCACATCAAAATCACACTCTGCAGCAATGAAAAAGAATAAACCGGAGGAGGATCAACAGAGAGAAATCTCCCTGCACAGTGAAACCATGTATATCAACTTCAAAGTATGCAAAACAAGAGGACCATGTAATAGCTAATCTGGCCTTAGCACATCTGACTGAGACACATGCACTACTAGAGTCTAAATGCACAGCTTCTAGGGAAAGTCTTACAAAGAATGTCAGCTAAACTAAGCCAAAAATAGATTTACATTTCAAGTGCAAACCCTGCTCCACGTGGACTAGTAACTCGGAAGACACCAGCTACAGGGGAGGTGATAGGATAGTGGTTCGTTCCAGGAGGAAGAGAGGTGAGAGGAGGGCAGGCGGTCAGGGCTTCGCCTCTCAGTAAATGCTTCATTGCTATGTATATAGGTGTTCATTGTGCCCGTTTTGTATGTCTGAGATTTAAAAAACAAGGCATGAAAGTATCAGGAGAAAACATGGAAGAAAAGTCTTTTTTTCTAGGCATGGAACAAAATCCTAGAAGACTGATAAATTGACTATATAAAAATGTAAAAATTTCATATACAAATGTAAAAATTCCAGAATAGACTAGCTCTCTAGAGTTAGGAAAAGATTTGCTGTGCTTGACAGAGCATAATCCGTTCACATGTTTGGCAAAGATCAAACTTTGATATTGATCTCTCCCCTTTGCAGCTGGCATTAGGAAAACAGGCACTTGTGCTGATGGTGAGAATATAAATTAGCCCAATCTCTGGAAGGCAATTTGACAATATGTGATATTTTTGAAAATCCATAACCTCTGATTAAGCACTTAAATATTATATAGTCCTCAAAAACAAGGTAGATCTGTATGAACCGGCAAGGAACAATGCCTAGATATATTGTCTGCTCAGTAAAAGACAAGTGTATAATATTCTACCATTCGCTTTAAAAAGGAGAAAGTTAGGTTTCCAGCAATGCTCGCTGAGAATAACTGAAAACACTGATGCAGCTGGCAGATGGTGGGCACCAGGTTTCTCTCTGTTAGAGTGGGAGGTTACAAATAAGCAAGGGGAGAAGTTTAGAATGATCCATACAGTAATGAATTACTGTTGGAGACACCAGGATGAACTGGTGTCTCCAATTTGATATTTAGCTTGATATAGATGATTTTATACAGGACTATTTCTAGTTATCCTATCCAATATGCTAAGTATTCGGTCATCTGTTCAACCAAAGTGTAATATGCTAATGATATGCTAAGACCGCTCAACTGCTTGCTATGACTTGCACTGACCACAGGGGGGGGGGCCGCAGACAGTCAACTGGTCAACCAGTTGATGTGCACTGACCACCAGAGGGCAGACGCTCCAACAAATAGGTTAGCTTGCTGCTGGGGTCTGGCCGATTGGGACTGAGCAACATGGGCTAGACATGTCCTGGAGCCCTCTTGCAGTCCCTCCCCGGCTGGCCAACCTCCCTCATCTCTTCCTGGCCCCGATCATGCACCGGTGGGGTCCCTCGGCCTGGCCTGTGCCCTCACAATCTGGGCTGAGGGACCACCACCACCCCCACCCTGAGTGTATGACATGCACCAGGCCTCTAGTGTGTATATAAATATGTATTTCCTTGCACAGTCAACTGAGGGGTGAGAACAAGAACACTAGCAGTTTTAGGTTTCTAAAAAATAAATAGAAGGAATCAAGCCTCCCTGTAGAACTGGCTGATTCCAGGGCTGGGACAGGAAACGAACAGCACATGCCTGCAGAACACGTGCCAGAAAGTAAGGAAGCGCTCAAAAATCAAAACCACCAAACAATGGGGTCATGTCAAAGACACAGAAGCCAAATGACCAGAATTGGAGCAATCTGAGAAAGTGGGACTGGACTATAATCCAAAGTATAAAATACATTTCCACAAGTCCATGTATACATAAATGAATCTAGAAATTTCCCATACAGAAGAGTTCCACATAAATACTCTGCCCTCAAGAAGGGACACATAAGTCCCTATTCCTAGGTGTGAGCTGTAAGTAACCCACAGGGGAGAAACTGACAGACACTACCCCAGCCAAGTGAGGGAGGTCATCTTGAGAGCATGTCCCCATGGTCTGAAGTGATAAAAGTGGCATCTCACCTGTGATCTTCCTCTCCCCTAAAGCATATAACCTCAGTTTAATCAAAGGCAAAATATCTGACAAATCCGAAAAGACATTCTGCAAAATACCTGATTGGCATTCCTTAAAAACTGCTGAGGTCATCAAAAACAAGGAAAATATGAGAAACTCACAGCCAAGCGGAGCCTAAGGACACGCAGTGACTGGATGTAACACTAGACTGGGTGGGATCCTGGAAACGAAAGAAGCAAAAATTAAAGAAATCTGAATAAACTAAGGGCTTAGTTAATAAAAACATATATTGACTCGTAATAATGTATAAGTAATGTAACAAATGTACCATATAGTTGTAAAATGTTAATAACAGAGAAAACTGAGTATGGAGTATATGGAAGTTCAGAGTTTATTTTAAAATGCTGGAATATATATTTCTTAAATCCTCATAGAAATATCAAAGAACTACAAAACGGTACATAATTTCCAGTCCAAAATCTAAGAGAATGCGAGAGAGAATCAAGGTCACTTTTCTCCTAGTAAACTAAGCTGTGAAAACAAGCGAAGTTTTGATAGCTCACAGAGTACAAAAGGCGAAATCAAAATCCAGGGCCCACCAAACGTGGGGAGTCTCCTAGGACATCAAGCTGTGGCCCTGAAAGACGAATTCTGCAGGGAAGTGCCTATCAGTAGACAAGTAGATAAATGAGCTGTGGTAGCCCTAGCTGGTTTGGCTCAGTGGATAGCGTCGGCCTGCGGACTAAAGGGTCCTGGGTTTGATTCTGGTCAAGGACACATGCTTGGGTTGTGGGCTCAATCCCCAGTGGGCAACGTGCAGGAAGCAGCCAATGGATGATTCTCTCTTCTCATCATTGATGTTTCTATAGCTCTCTCCTTTTCCCTTCCTCTCTGAAATCAATAAAAATATATATTTTTTTAAAAAGCAAAAGCTGCCGAAGCCAGTTTGGCTCAGTGGATAGAGCGTCAGTCTGTGGATTGAAGGGTCCCAGGTTCGATTCCGGTCAGGGGCATGTACATTGGTTGCGGGCACATCCCCAGTAGGGGGCGTGCAGGAGGCAGCTGGTCGACATTTCTAGCTCTCTATCCCTCTCCCTTCCTCTCTGTGGAAAATCAATAAAATATATTTAAAAAAAAAAAAAAAGCAAAAGCTGTGGTATTCTTACACCATGGAATACTGTACAGCAGTAAAAAGATCTCTTACCCTTTGAGACTGCATGGAGGGACTTGGAGAGTATTAATCTAAGCAAAATAAGCTAGTCAGAGAAAGACAAGTATCATAAGATTTCACTCATATGTGGGATCTAATGAACAGAATAGATCCAGAGCCGGGACCGATTTGGCTCAGTGGATAGAGCATCGGCCTGCGGACTGAAAGGTCCCGGGTTCGATTCCGGGCAAGGGCATGTACCTTGGTTGCAGGCACATCCCGGGTAGGAGGTGTGCAAGAGGCAACTGATCGATGATTCTCTCTCATCGATGTTTCTAGCTCTCTATCCCTCTCTCTTCCTCTCTGTGAAAAATCAATAAAATATATATATATATTTTTTTAAAATAGATCCAGAGACACAGAAGCATGGAACAGACTGTCAAATTCCAGAGAGAAGGCGGAATAGGTGAGTGGGTGGGAAGACATCAACTAAAGAACTTGTAAGCACATATGCATAACCCATGGACACAGACAATAGGGTGGTAGAGGCCTGAGGCAGGGGGCAGGATCAAGGTTAATGGGAGAATAAAGGGAACTTAAGACAGTAACAAGAGTGACAAGGTATATCAGCTCCATGAACAAAGCCCGGTGGAAACTATCACAGCTCTTGTTACAGGGTATACATCTGATTTCTTATTAACTAGTTCGCTCAGTGGATAGAGTGTCGGCCTGTGGACTGAAGAAGGTCCCTAAGTTCGATTACAGTGTGGGATGTGCAGGAGGCGGCCAATCAATGATTATCTCATCAATGACGTTTCTTTCTCCCTCTCTGAAATAAAAAATATATATATTTAAAAAACAAGGAGTAAACATATGCTATTGAATAACAATAAGAAAATAATAGACAAACAAATAAGGTAGCCTAAAAAATACCTCACCAACCCTCCTCAAAATTGTCATGGTCATCAAAAACAAAGAAAATCTGAGAAACTTTCAGTCTTCTTAGAACCCTTTGGAGACATACTGACTAAAAGTAATGTGTTGCCCTAACCCGTTTGGCTCAGTGGATAGAGCGTTGGCCTGGGGACTCACGGGTCCCAGGTTTCAGGTCAAGGGCATGTACCTTGGTTGTGGGCACATCCCCAGTAGGAGGTGTGCAAGAGGCAGTTGATCGATGATTCTCTCTCATCGATGTTTCTAACTCTCTCTCCCTCTCCCTTCCTCTCTGTAAAAAATCTATTAAAAATATTTAAATAATAATAAAAAGAATGTCTCTTACTAAAAGACGAATGAGTTATAGCAACAATATAAATCAATTTCTTAAATAATGTTAAGCAAAAGATATGCTGAAGTACAGGCAACATGACTGTATATTAAGTTCAAGAACAAGCAAACAAAGTGTTGTTTAGGATGAAAAAACATGGTAAAACTGAAAACAGAACAGTATAATTTTACAATTGAGCAAAATGAACTCACAATTTGCACAAGGTTCACAATTTACATGACTCAGTGGTTTGAGAGTCAGCCTATGAACCAGAAGGTCACTGTTTGATTCCCAGGTGTCAGGGCACAGGCCCGGATTGCGGACTCGATCCCCGGGGTGTGCAGGAGGCAGACAATTGGTGAATCTCTCTCATTATTGATGTTTCTCTCTCTCCCTCCCTTCCTCTCTGAATATATATAATCTCCAGGGTCAGAAAGTGAAATATAAAAACAAAATTCAGAATAATGGTTGCCTTTGGCAAGGTTGGGGCAGAGGAGGGTGGGAAGAGAGAGGAATAGGATGTGATCAGATTTGAGCACAGAGCAGGCTTCTGGGATTGTGGAAACGTTCTGTTTCTTATCCTGGGTGGAGTGTATAGCTGCATTTTATGTGATTCTTCAAACACTACATATGTTGTCACGTATCTTTATACGTAGTCTATATTTTGCAAATTTTACATTTTATTAAAAAATAAAAGAACTACTTCTCTGGCCGCAAAGCAAGCCCTGTCTGGACCTGGTACACTGGAACTATTGTGAAGGAAAGCCACCCTCCTGTGTCTCCTTAGGTGTCTCCCGCTGGCCCTCCCTTAGCTGATGGGAGATGCCCTTCTGGTCAACACATGGATGGCTTGAGTCTATGCCTGACAGTCCAGAAAAAGCTCCGGATGGGGACAGGGCTTAAGGGCCACTGCTGCCCCTTCCTATCACACACTGTCAGGCTCAGCCTGAGCCTGTGTGGGCCGTGGGAGTCAGTCAGCTTGTTTCAGCCCAACAAGGATGGGGCTACAGTCTGGGCACCAACAAAGTCGGAGAGCAGAGGCCTCTCAGGACAGATCCCCAATTGCTGCCATTCCCACTCAATTCCTGGACAAAATCCCCACTGCCCCAAGGGACTGATAAGGGAGATGGGTAACAGGCCAATTAGAATGAAGTCACGGGTAAAAGATGATCCAAAAATTAACAAATTATTTTCCTGGGTTAGAAGCCCATGCAGGACTAAGTCTGACACTGAGAGGGACTCAAGGCAAATCTGTTGATCCAGCACCAAAGGGGGCCCAGCCATGGGCCAGAGAGCAAGGCTCATGACTCCAAAGGGACAAGATGTAGACCTGGGAGGGCCACTCCCCTCCTATACCCGTCCCACCCCGGCTTGAGTGCTAACAGTCCTCCCACAAAGCCCCCATACCTGATCGTAGGGAAAGGGGACCCAGCTGTCTGAGCGCTTGTCCAAAGGAACACGGAGGCGCAACCAGCCTCCAACCACACCGCCAGGGACAGGCCATGGGCCTGCGGCGTCCATCTGGTGGAGAGAGGCCTCCTTCTGGGAGGCTCAGTCCTCCTATTGGGAAAGTGGGGTCCTCCAAGAGGGCCCTGGAAGAAGAATGGACACTCAGAGAGGACACAAACAGCCAGCATCCCCCCCATCCCCTGAAGCAGGAAAGCTCTGACCTCAGGCCAGAAAACACTCCCCAACCCAGAGCCAACAGGGCCGTCCTGTGGAGAAAGGGGCCTAAATTCCAAAGGCCCAAGAAAGCGAAAGCAGAGTCCACAAGCTCCCAGCTCCAGCAAGAGGGAGTTTCAGTCCCATTTCACTGGGGTAGCCCGGGGAGGGCACAGGGCAGCCTGGGCTCACAGATTTACTGGAGAGAGGACTGGCCAGCTCCCTTGGAAGTTCTAAAAAAGATCATTATACCCTTTCACTCAGAAATCCTCCGCCTGAGAACTTACCCAAAGAAGGAAAGGGCTGTGAGCACAAAAGCCACCGGAGGGTTGTTTATAAAGTGACAAACGCCGGGAGATTTAAGTGGCCAGTGAGAGCCGTGTCCTGCTGGAGCTGCCCTGGCCGCAGGGTTTGGCAGCCTTTAACACCAGCAAGCCTGTGTGCTGGATTTGAAGAGCACAGACATGTGCTGAAGTCGGCTATTTTCCCTTTAGCAGACTGTAAAGCTGTGTAGAGATCACGGTTAAGAACGTATTGAAGTTACAGGGGGAGAATCTCAGACAAAAACAGCCAACATATCTGAGACTGAGATTGCTCATCTATTAAATGGGTCTAATTCCATCTGTGCTTCCGCGTGTGAGGCGAAGGATGTGATCACACAGGCAAAGGGCTTGCCTCATTGCCTGCCCCAGATGAGCACTCAAGAAGTAGCAGCTTAACTAAGCAAGTCAGAATGATCGAAAACCACATCTAAGACTGGGGAGAAACAAAAATGCTGGCGGCACCAGTACTGGCAAGGCTGTGGGAAAGAGGCACTCCCACCTTTTTGGGGAGCAATCTCACAGAGACCTCTAAGCACACACTCTGAGATCCAGAAATTTCACTATAAGGAATTTGACCTCTGCACGCTTTTGGAATATTATGCAAACATGTTCGTGACAGTGCAAACTACCAATCAAATAAACAAAAAACACCAAATGCCCACCAAAGGCGACAGGTTACAGAAACTGTGCCATCCACAGAATGAGATTCTGTGAAACTGTCAGAACCAGCAAGGAAGAGCACACTGACACCGCTGTGTGTAAGCATGACCACTTTGGTATACTTTATACATTCATATCGTTAGTTAAAAGCTCAATACCATTTTTCTTAAGATAGTACAGAAACTTATTTTGCAGAGCCAGGGATTCAGTAGAGATTTGAAAGTAGATATATGTTAAATTTTATACTTCTCTCTGATTTTTTAAACCATGTTTTCATTTTGCAAAGAGGAAAAAACACAGGGACAAAATGGCATCACTCATGCTAAAAGTCCATGATATTAAGCCTAGATTTAATACCTGATTGAACTATGGTTTTAACTTCTTCTAGAGTCAAAATAGTTTTTTAAAATATATTTTTATTTATTTCAGAGAGGAAGGGAGAGAAACATCAATGAGGAGAATCATAGATCAGCTGCCTCCTGCACACCCTCCACTGGGGGGCATGTGCTTCAACCGGAAATTGAACTGTGACCTCCTGGTTCCTAAGTCCACACTCAATCACTTTACCACACCAGCTGGGCCCAGAATCATAATTTTAACCAGTCTGGAATTTTCCGGTTAAGCTCCAGTAATCTGTCACAAGGGCCCTGAACAGGCAATCTGCATGATAAAACCCTCACCCTTCTCTTCCCCCACAGAAAGATGTCGCAGGCGCCGAAATCATCCTTTTTCTTTTGTCAGTAGGCCCTTTACTCCCTCTGCCTATAAAACCCTTATATTTTGCACAGCCCTTCCGAGTGTCCTTCTGAATGAGATGCTGTCTGATCCATGAATCGCTTTAATAAAGCCAATTAGATCTTCAAATTCACTGAATTGAATTTTTTTCAACCGTTTACATAATATATATAACAAATACTTGTGTTAATAGGGTTATTTGGATGGCAGAATAACAGGCCACAGTATACGTAACGAAATTTTCCGTCTTAATAATTTTTAAGTGCAATTCAGTGGCATTAAGTACATCCACATTGTTGTGTCATCACCATCACAGATCTCCAGAACTTTTTCAACATTCCAAATGGAAACTCTGCCCCATAAACACTAACTCCCCGTTCATCTCCCCTCCTTCCAGCCCCTTCTGCATGTCTATGGATTTGATTCCTCTGGAGATCTCATCTACAATCGGAATCAAACAGTATTTGCCCTTCTGTAACAGGCTTATTACACTTAGCATAATGTCATTAATTCTCACCCATGCTGTGGCATGACGGGATGTCCTTCCTTTTGAAGACTGTATTACATCCCACTGGATGGAGGTGGCAGCCCGTTTATCCATTCAACCATCACACAGTGGGCCCTCGGGTTGCTTCCATCGTTGGCTATTATGAATGCCATGAACATGGGTGTGCAGATATCTGCTTAAGACCCTGCTTCAATCCCCTTGGGTATTGCTAGATCATAAGGCAATTGTTCAAATTTTATAAGAACTGCCAGACTGTTTCCCACAGTGGCTAGATCATTTACAATACCACCAGCAATGCTCAAGGGTACTCTATTTTAAAATTGTTTTCTTTTAAGGGGTGGGAGGGGGGGAAAAATAAAACTCTTTTCTTTTAATGGCTGCTAAGGAGACTGACTTGAGGGCTTTAGGCTTATTCCCAGTGTTACTGCCACTGTGTGGTTTCTGAAATACATGACGTGTTCTGTGCTGGCAGCAGTGAAATCTCCCACAGCAATCTGGGAAACCCCGCACACGTTAGCCCCGACTGGCGGCAGCCCCGGTGCAGCAGGGCCAGGTCAGAAGACAGAAGCCTACGCTCCACGCCCCTCCTGCTGCCTGGGGGAGGGGCTCCCGACGTGGAAAACCTTACTAAGGCACTTACCTCTCCAGAGGCCCTGGCAGGCCTGACGTGACCACCGCCCACGGGGGCCAAGGCGAAGTGCTCGTTGAGTCAGGCTTCACTGCCTGTCAGCAGAGAATTCGGTCCTGGGCAGCAGGCAGTTCTGCGGCTTCGGAGCTGGCTGAGCTGGCCTGGGCATGGACATGGGCCCCAGAGACTGGTCATGAGCACTGCTCCCACCCACAGGGAGCCACTGTGAGGCCTCCAGGAGCCTCTGAAGTCAGGCCTGCAGCTTCTGGGGCCCCCCAACCCCCCTCTTAGGTTTCTCAAAATTTGGACCAGGGAATACCTATGTTGGAAAAGAAAGCCCTAACCGGTTTGGCTCAGTGGATAGTGTCAGCCTGCAGACTGAAGGGTCTCAGGTTCAATTCATCAAGGGCATGTACCTTGGTTGCAGGCACATCCCCAGTAAGGAGTATGCAGGAGGTGGCTAATCGATGTTTCTCTCTCTTCCATGTTTCTAACACTCTGTCCCTTCCCCTTCCTCTCTGTAAAAATAAAAAATATATTTTAAAAAAGAAGTCAGGGTGGGAGTGATAAAAGATGCAGACTCCTGAGCCCAGGTACTGGATTTGGATTAAGACTTGGTACTGGGCCTGGAAACCTGCATCATTGAAAAGCAAAAGTTTGGCAGGTGCATTTGGGAAATAGCTGGCCTCATTCTCTGAGGAGGAACTCACAGGCCCGGCTGTGGCCCCGATCGAAGGCTGGCAAGGAAAGCTCCCGGCATCGGCCCTGCAGGTCTTGGGCGCACTGAACGGGCTCAGAACTGGAGTATGGAAGACCAAGCCTCAGGCAGGGAGCACCCTTCTTTAGGACCCTGCCTCCCTGCTCAGCTAAAGGACCACAAAGAGAAAGAGAGGTGGCTTCGGCCCAGTCTCCAATTCCCCCGAGAAGAATCGGCAATCTGGTATTTACCCTGATGGGGGTGGTGACATTCACAGCAGGCATCATGCTGAACTCCATACGAGCTTTACTCAGTCCTCAGACCCAGGCAGATGTGGGAGCCCGGGCCATGGAAGCTAACCACCAGCCTGACCCGCACCGCTGACAGTGGGAGAGCTGGGACTTAGAAACCCAGTCAGCCTGATCCCACACCTGTGCTACAAACAGGGGGGGAGAATGATAAGAATCAGTTAAAACATCCCCATATTGGCTGTGCGAAACTAGGCACCAGAAGGCACCTGGGAGGCCACCCCTCGTCAGGTTGCTTGGTCTCCTAGCAGGTGGTTCAGTGGAACAGCCAGAGCTGGGCAGCCTGACTGTCCCAGCTCCCTGCCTACAGAGGTTTTTTTGTTTGTGAGAAGAAGTGATAGTGGGAGCAGTACCAGTTGAGATCTTCAGCACTCTCTAGGCCACTCTTCCCATTCTCTGATGTGGACTAAGTATTCCCAATTCTATGTCAGGCGCTCTAAAGATGTAGCTTCATTTGCCTCTTCCGCCTGGAACCTGTCAGGACAGAAATGCTGGAGCTGCAGGTGGGAGGGGCCGTAAGGATCTAACCCCAGGCGACGCCGGGATGGAGGGGCTTGGAACGGAGACTGATCTAGGCCCTCCCAGCAGAGCAGAGAGGGCCAGCCCAGGAAAAGGGAGACACTCAGGGCACTAAGGCACCATCTGAACCCGAGGGAATCTCAGGGGTCATGGTGAGGAGACTGGGGCGGGGTTCTCTCCCCAGTCAGGGGAATGGCAAAGGGGTTCCACCTTTTCTCCCGATGCACTGACTGAGAATGGCTGCTCAGAGGCAAGCTGAGGAAGGACATGCAGCCGCATCCCGGAGTGAGCACTAAGGCCAACGAGCAGCGTCTTCTCCAGGCCACGTGGTCCCACTGCCTGCTGGCTCTTTAGAAACTGCTCCATCAAATGCTGCTGCCCAGGCACTGGTTCTCATACTGAAAGATACTTTAACAGTAACTTTTTGTCCATTTAAAATTAGTTATCAGATGTTCTGAGCTTCTAAACTACTATACACTTTAGAACAGAACTTTCCCTGTACATCAAATTCATATTTTATACCACCTTTGACTAAATTTGTTTTGTTTTTTTAAGTGCATATTTTATTTTTAATAAATCTTTATTGTTCATATTACAAATGTTCATTTCCCCCCCCATTGCTCCCCTCCACCAGGTTCCCACCCCACCCTCTGCCCTTCCCCCGCCCCGTCTTCATCCATAGGTGCAGTTTTTGTTCAGTCTCTTCCCACACCCCCCACTCCTCTTTTCCCCCCGAGATAAATTTGTTTTAATGAGAATTTGAGGTTAGTTGTGCCAACCCCCAACCCCACACTTAATGGTTACCTATATTGTCAAAAGCATCACCTCTTAAATAAGGCGTATGAGGGAATGACCCCTCTGATGACCCCACAGCAAATGCTGAAACCAGACACCAACCTCAGAGGTCCTGACAGCCAGACAGAAACAGTCTAAAATCTGGCCAAAGACTCTCCCCCAGGGAAATTTACCAAGAAAATGCAAATGAGCTGGGTGAACGAGCTCAGTGTTACCGGAGGTTCCCAATCCTACTGGCTCCAACCCTCTGGAGCCGCAGAGGATGGATTTATAGGGAAGGTGGTCAGGCTCAGTTTTAAACAATGAGGTCACTACTAAAAACAGGGAGCCAGGGGGCAGAAACCCTGCTGCAATCACATGCTGATCATCGTCCTCCCAGAGAGCGAGCTCCTACAGTTCTTAGTCCATGGAAGTGCTCAGCGCAGGACAGGCCAGTGCGGCCACGGAGCCGCCACCTGCCTCACTGCATGCCGAACCACTGCTCCTGGTCAGCCCACTGGGCCGCCTCACTGTCGCTGCCCTCCAGGTCCCCTTCTTCCCCACTCCCTTCCATGTCGTCCACATCCTCCTCCTGAGTGGCATCCGTGGGACTCTCCTCCTTCTCCATCTTCTGCATCCCCTCTAGAGACTTCTGGTCATTGGGGTCCAAACTAGGGGACAACAAAACAAAGGAGAGGCCTGAATCTCTGCCTTGCTTCTTGCTGGCTGATGCGCCATCTCCCTGGCTCGCCAGTGAAATGACCACCCAGGCACAGAGAAACTTCGAATGCCTGGCCTCTCCGAACAACTCCGGTCCCATAGGCGGGACCAAGGGAATCCACCGCTAGAAGTGAAAGAAGTGAAAAAAGGTATCTTGTCCTAATCTTCAGAATCTTCAATTTGAGTTTTTCTTCACTTATTTCTTAAACCTTTTCACACATATCCCCTAGCACTAAGCTAGAGGAAGCAATCAGATAACACAAATGAAAAAGTAGTAAACCCCATTAACAGAAAAACTAAAATGTAATTTCTAATAGTATTAGGTTTTTAAGCTACAGGGTTACAAAAAATATTTATTTTCCTGTGAATAAAACTGTTCCATGTTCTTATGAGACAAACATATCAGCATTGTAGGAGTTAACCAAAATCAAGCTTACCATGGAACAGATTTGTCAACTCCTAGGTTAGACCCCAGGACCCAAAGCAACCCCTTTCTGAGCATTCGAGTTTAATAGCTAAGAGCCATTACATGTGCAAAAGCCCCCAAAGTTCAGAAGCTCAAGAACATTTATCTACTTGGCTCCTAAGCAATCTTTCCTCTTTCCTTTGTGACCATCACCCAAGCCAGCAGGTGTCCAACCTCTAACAAATCCCACCTGTAATAAAAGTCTGGCATTTTATTTTCTCTCTTGCTTCTGGACTTCCAAAAAGCAGACAAAACCCATGTGGGAATCCTGTTCCTACTTATATACCTGTAGATTGATTTGTATTATCTCCTCTTCTCTAAAACCTTCCATCCAGCTCTCACCCACACCCAGGGCTCCCACCCTCCTCTGTACTCCCACCTTGCCGTCTACAGACTGCTATGAAAGCACTTAGCACGTGGTATCCATCAGTCTGCACGCCTGAGCCTGAAAGCAACTGGAAGCGGAGCATCCCCAGTGGTTACTGAGATGCCAGGCCCAGGAGTGGTGCTCAGCTGCTGAATAAGTAAATGAACGTGATCAGACTCAATTACAGACAGGCCTCACCAGGACCTTACAGACACACAGACAACTCTCAAAGAAATCACTTCTGTACTAAGCAGTAAGAATACCACTATTTATTTAGTATTTACTATGTACCAGGCACAGTGCTAAGAGCTTTACATGGGAAAATCATTTAATCCTCATTTAATCTTTTAATATCTAATACGGCAGATAGATACAGTCAAGGAAATTTGTTAGTAACTCGCCCAAGATAACAGGTGGTGGAAGTAACCAACCAAACTTCAGAGCTTAAGTTCTTAACTACTATAGTAGGTAGAAACATGGGAAAGTACTCATAATACTTTGACTTGAAAAAGCAGAATATAAAATATATACTACATATAACCCTATAAAAATATGTATATGTGTGGTCAAGGCCAGGAAGATGATTTACACAAATGAAAACAGAAATTATAGTGATGTGAGCTGGTTATGAGTGAAACCATTCTTTAATGTTAATATACTTAAAAATTCTTTTTTGAAGTCATGAATTCACAAATTCCTCTTCTGTTATTACTCTGTTTGCAACCGTGGGCACAATGTGTGTGTGTTTCCAGAGTTTCTGTGACATAGTTCCCTGCCTTCTCTACCCCTCATCAAACTTCCCCCCAGGAGGCTAAGTGCCTACCTTAGTGCTATACTATACTGGTCCATTGCTTCCTGATACTCATTGACAGCTACAAGGAAATCTCCTAGGATCCGATGCAGGACGCAGTCACTCTGGTTAGCTAGTGCGTTCCTCAGCAAAGCAATTCCATCTTCGTATTTCTGCTCTCTGCCTAGGAAAAAAAATTAAAAAGACCCTCATTTACTTACCCAACATTTTGAAAATACATTCCCACCTCAGGTTATTGTTTTTTGTTGTTTGTTTTTTTGTTAATCCTCACCCAAGGGTGTATTTTTCCCTTTGATTTTTCAAAAGAGTGGAAAGGAGAGGGAGAGACTGTGTGTGGGTGTGTGTCTGTGTGTCTGTGTCTGTGTGTGTGTGTGTGTGTGTGTGTGTGTGTGTGTGTGTGAGAGAGAGAGAGAGAGAGAGAGAGACACACAGACAGACAGACAGACAGACATATTGATTGGTTGCCTCCTACAAGCACCTCAAACAGGGCTGGGGAACCTGCAACCAAGGTACATGCCCTTGACCGGAATCGAACCCGGGACCTTTCAGTCCATAGACCGACGCTCTATCACTGAGCCAAACCGGCTTCAGCCCCATCTCAAGTCTTATACACAAAATCCACAACACTGATCAGAATTCGACAATCTATTTGTAGATGTCCACAAGAAAAAAGTGGTATGGCAGAAAATAACAAGCTCATCTGAATTCCTATTCCATTAGGTAAACCTGCAGTTTGGGTTCTGATTTGTTTTAAAGGTACTACTAAGCTAGGTTCAAATAAAAAGCGAGCATGTTATTTTATTTGCCAAACTGGCCCAAATCCAGTTCATCATTAAAGGGAACTAAAAAAAGAAAAATTGCTAGCCCTGGTGTGGCTCAGTAGGTTGGAGTGCCGTCCCCTGCATCAAAAGGTGGCTGTTTGCCCTGCCAGTGTGGTCCAGTGGTTGAGTGTCAACCTATGAGCCAGGAGGTCACCGTTCAATCCCGGTGCATATGCCCAGTTGTGAGCTCGGGCCCCAGTGTGAGGTGTGCAGAAGGCACCTGATCAATGATTCTCTCTCATCATTAATGTTACTATCTCTCTCTCCCTCTCCCTTCCGATCTGAAATCAATAAAAATATACTGGGGGGGGAGGGGGGGGGGAGAAGGTGGCAGCTTGATTCATGGTCAGGGCACATACCAGGTTTCAGGATCAAAGTGAGATGAACAAGTAACAACCAAACATAGCTCCACCAGAGTCAGTCCCTGACAATCCAAGCAGATCTAAGCCAACTACATTTAGTTGTGCTAAACCAGTTCATCTGGGCTCAGATCTACTACAGAAGGAAAACACTTATCTGATCACCTGTAACCAGCTGAACTGGGGACGCCAGCTGAAGTAAGTTTTTATACAATGAATGATGGATAGGGAAGTAAATAAAATACACTTACTAAGCAGTTCTGCTTTTTTCACCACAGCCTTAATGTAATCCGGCCTTTGGTTCAGGGCTTTATCTAACAAAGTTTTGGCTTTTTCCTGTGTCACTGGGTCTTCGAGACAAACAGTGGCTAGAAGGGTAAGGGTTTGTGCATTCGCTCCTAGAGTTTTGTAAACGTTGTTAGCCATCACCATTGCTTCACGAATACTGTTTGAGGCTAAGTAACATTCAATGAGACCTAAAAAACAAAAAAAACAACAAAAAAAACATAAAAAGCTCAACCACATTACCATTCTAAGCCATGCTTCCACTCTGACAAATTATAAACCTTCAAAGTTTCAGAGCAGGGGCAGGCCAGGAGAAAACGTTGATGGTGAGATTAGACTGGACGGTATGTTGATAGAGTAACTAAAAAGTACTCTTCCCCAGAGCACTCACGGATATGGAAAAAGCTTGCACTCCAACGGCACCTTCAGTTAGAAGGTAATGAACATGCCTAAACTGAAGCATGCATAAAGCCCAGCTGAATGTTAGAGAAACAAGTATGACACTAATTATTGGCTGAGATAGTCACAGATGTTTCTAACAAAACCAGAGATTTCACTGTCTCTTAACAAACTGTTAATTTCCACTGTGCTGTCACCTTTCATGTCCTAGTTAAGCTCCTTATAAAAGTGAATGTCCAGTTCTACAAACTAGAGGCCCTTGGGAGCAGCCAAAGGAGAAGAGAAGACCTTTTCATTTGAAACACAGTCCCCAAAAGCATCTGCTGAGGACTTCCCTGAACTAGATGGGAAGAGCTTCATCAGATGGACCGAATATACCAAGATTAATTAGCAGCTTCTGACTCTTTTCATACCCACAGCAAGTTACTAGTAAATGTCCTATGAGGACACTTTAAATACAGTCAACTCTCTACTTCTCATGCCAAGAACTTGAGGAAAACAGAGGAAGTACTTTTTGGCACAAAGCACTCATCAAAACAGAACCAACAGCTTGAACCCCAAACCCACACAATGCCTGGCAGATTTTCTCTGCTTATCCTCCACCCCAGCAGCATTTATAACATTTGTGCACATTCCACCACACGCTATGATACTTAACCAGAAATTGCCTAACTTTTAAGAGCAACGTGTTAGAGTCAGAAGACAGAGGTCTGCAACTACTTGGGAAGTGATATTTCCCTGCAAAAGCCCCACTGGAATGCCAGAAGGCAATGGAAAGAATGCCCCTACCAGTAAAAGAAGCTAGGCTGGAGGCTGCAAGCAACAGAGGGTATGACTAGTCACCCTGATCCAATTGCCAAATGGTAGCTTGAGTGAAGGCAGCCCTGGAAGCCTCCCTAACCAGCCAGCTGGGGAACAAACCATAAACTATCCCCAACTCTAACCAACTGGGTCCAAGCTCTTCCACTGCATTCCTGGGTTCAGGTGCATCAGGCTCACAGCCCAAAGGAATTAGCATGAGAAAAGCTGCTGGGAGGTAGGAAGTTATAGCTCAGGACTAAGAATTTAATTTGAAACCAAAAGCTTGGTTTGCTGGGGTTTAAGAACAAATCCAAAAAATAAAAATAAAAAATAACAAATCCACCATAGGTATAGCTCTAACAGTTTTTATTTATTTAACACTTTACTTTTTAATTTTATTGGGGTAGTAATCCACCCAGGAAGATTTGTTTTTTTAACCCCCCTTTCAAATTTTATTTTTCAAATTTGAACTCATCTTTCTGTTAACAGCAAATGACTCCTATACTCCTGGGTTTATTTTTAAATTCCTATAAAAATATGCTTTGGAGGAACTGCATCTTGTAAGAGTTATTTCAAAGCCCGTGACTGAGTCACCAAATATTGCAGAAGCTGGCACAACTCCTTTGAACTCCTGGGGTCAGTTCGCATGAACTCAAAATAGTACATAACAAAACAAAGTCTGACCCTGATCATGCCCACTCTGGAGTCACAATGAACCTACCAATTCCCACACCACCACCATCACATGAATATGGAGTTACCCTAAGGGTAATATTTCTGGCCCAATGTAAGGCAACTGTGAAACAGAATAAAGACCTATATAATAACCAAGTGATTCAGCACAGTGCTGGCACAGGGAGATTTACACTAATGAGTTGTCTACCTTTGAGAATCCAAAAAATTAACCTCAACTATTTACTCCCTCACCAAAAACAAAGAGAAATGGACTCTGAAAGTATGAAGTAAAAAATCCAGCGAAACCCCTAAAGTAATTTAAAATGCCTAATGCAGTGATTCCCAAACTTGTCTGCACATCCGCATTACCTGGGATCTTCAAAAACAAACAAACAAACAAAAAAAAACTCTGATGCCTATCTTTCACCACCAAATACCCTAATTTACAGGGTCTTAGGGTGACCTGGCATCAGGACTTTTAAAAGTTCCCCCAGTGGACTCCAAAGTACAACCAAGCGTGGGAACTGCCAGCCTAACAAAACCTTCCATTTCAGCGCTGCTGCCACACCTACAGATTCACACAGTCATCTATAATTTTTATCTTACCTTCGTAACAGTCTAAGCGACAAGGTGCAAGCCGTATGGCCTCCCGAAAGTGGATTATTGCTTCTTGGACTCGGCCCATGTTCCTGAGGGCTGCTCCCTTCAGCAGCAAAGCTTGAACGCTATTACTGTTCAGCTGAATGGCCTTGGCTCCTAAGTAGAGGGCCCGGGAGTAGCGTTTGCTGTAGAAGCTATGACACCTGGAGGAAAAAACCACCAGAGTTATCTGAGAGAAGAACACTGGCACTCCATGCTTTATTGCTCTTTGTTGTTCCTCACAGGTGTTGGGGGTTTTCCTTGGTAATTTTTTTTTTGTTTTGTTTTTTTGCAAATTGAAGGCAAGATCTTCCAACCAACAAAAATACTATAAAACTTGCTTTATTGAGTTAGTTGGAGTGGAACCCGCAGTATCTCCAAGATATGCCTATGTAAAGAAGCTGCATAGAAGGCCCTCTACATGATTTTTATTACAAACCACACTTAATCTATCAGTGAAAAAAAAAAAAAAAAATTTTTTTAAGGGGGAAATCTTGATATGGAAGGAGAACCTGATGATCTGGATATGTTATCAGATCAGAGACAGAGAACTTACAAGCCAGGTCAATAACATAACAGCAGCTCCTTCGCTGAGCATGATGCATTCACTCTCAGTTTATACCTACCCCATGAAACAGAGGTATCGTCACTGTTTTCCAAAGGAGAACAGATTTAAAGAGGTAAATCACCTGTCTAAAGTCAAAGACCATAATTGGAATCCAAAGTCTTATCTCTTAAACCTGTGTTTCCAAGCTATATTCTATTTCAGAAGAATTACAAGTTCCCAAATAATCTGCTGGGAACTGGCGGGGAAGGGAGCACACAGACATACCCCGAGACCACCCAGGGTTCCGCATGCTGATCAGAAATATTGAAGAGTCGGCAGCCAAGATTCTCCACATCCTCCAGCCGCCCTTCCCGTGCCAGGAGGTAGCCATACACATCCATTCCTAGAAAAGAAGAGGGTCTTTAAACTCTTTTATAAAGGGCAGCACCATCCTCAGAGCCCACCCCTGAGCCCTTTCCACCATCATGAGCTCCTTCCGTCAGCATTCCCAGTTCCCAACAAAATTATTTATAAAAAAGAAAAACAAAACAAAACAAAAAACAGCCCAGCCGGGATGGCTCAGTGGTTGAGTGTCGACCTATGAATCAAGAGGTCATAGTTCAATTTCCAGTCAGGGCACATTCCCAGGTTGTAGGCTTGATCACCCGTGTCGGGTGTGGAGGAGGCAACCGATCAATGCTCCTCTCTCATCTCTGATGTTTCTATCTATCTACCCCTCTCCTTTCCTCTCAAAAATCAATAAAAATATATTTTAAAAAAGAAAAAAACACATCCAAACTAAAGAAAAAGAAAAGGAGTAGGACCTACCTCACAATTTGAAAGCCTGCTATTTTTAGGAACTGTTTGTCCCTGCATCCTGTCGCGGTAACTACAGCTATCCCAACTCAACCAGAAAGGCCCAAAAAAGGTATCAACTACGTTCTCTCTTCCAAGAGGTCTAGGCAGTCAGGGTTACACACTTAATATGCCAGTTGGTCTTGAAAAAAATGTTAGCCTATTCCAGAAAAACCATCTAGTTCTCTGAAGTCTAGTTTATGTAAAATCATCCCTACACACGCACACACTTTATTCTCCCATGTTCTATAAAAAGGGCCCTCCATTCTTGTCATTCATCTCTTAACACTATTTCCCTCCATTCCTTATTATCCCTTCAGATTCCCAGGAAAAAGTCTCAAGCCAAGATCACTCCAACATTCCCTACTGGCCCTGACTCTGGTCTGAGTTTCCAACTCCAGGCTTCTGACTACTACCAGATTAGTATTTCTAAACCACCATTTTCATTATGGGCAGGGTAGCTTGGAGAGAGAAATAAGCAAGAGGGAGGCCTTAAGCAAACAAATTCATCTTTTTTCCTCTCACTGCTCCGTCATTCTTGTGGCTTAAGTGTCTACAAGACTGTTTATTGTAACAAGGTCTTTTGGAGGTCTTTACAAGCAGACCTCAGCCCTTCTATTTGACCTTATTTCCTACTATTCCTGAGCACACAGCCTTACTTACTGACAGTCACCCAACAGTCATCCTTTAGAACTAAGTGCCTGTGGCTTACTCCTTCAACTGCAATCTTCTTTCAAATCAATAAATTTTGTTGATGTTCACTCCTAATTACTTCCTTCATTTACCTCCTTTTAAAAAATATATATTTTATTGATTTTTTTACAGAGAGAAAGAGAGAGGGATAGAGAGTTAGGGATAGAGAGTTAGAAACATGGATGAGAATCATCAATCAGCTGCCTTTTGCACATCCCCTACTGGGGATGTGCCCGCAACCAATGTACATGCCCCTGACCGGAATCAAACCTGGGACATTTCCACAGGCCGACGCTCTATCCACTGAGCCAAACCAGTTATGGTGCTCATCCTTTTCTTAACATCTGTTCATTTATTCCCTTTTAACTATACAGAGTAAAGTAAATCCCCTAAAAGCATATTACAGTTCTGGGAATGCCATCCAAACGCTCAGTTAGGCACATCATAAATCTATAAATCTTGAGAGCCTATGATCATAAGGAGAAGCTATAACTCCTTGCAAATGAAAAAAAAACACCTAAATAATGATCTGTGGTGAGATGATACTTGAATGAAGCAAAAACAACTGCTCAAATGGCATTACCCAAGCGTTAGAGACACGTGTCAGGACCAAAAGAATGGTAAACAGCAAATGTAATAAATTTTACAAACTATTTCCATGAAAACTGGTATCATGCTACATTTTTTTTTAAAGACCTCACACATTTATTACTGAACCAACCTACTCTCACAGGGGAAAAAACATCAACAGAGCAAAATCACAAATCCATTAATTTTCCAATTAAAATGTCCCAACTGTCCACACAGTAGCATCTTTTCAATCATTTAAAGGTGTAGGCAACCAGGATACAGCATGAATATGTGAGTCATCTCATGAGTGAGTTCTCATAGGCCGAGTTTGGTTCTTCTCCAATGTCTCCTCTTCAAGTTGTACCTGATTTTATTACCAGTTTTCATCAGAATCCCCTGGGGAATGGGCCAGTTCTGCTTTTGTTTATTGGCCAGGAACCTCTTGATCCTGAAAGTCTTTTGGGAAGACATGGTGAAGGAGAAGCGAACGCATGCACCTTGATGGCAGAGAAAGAGTCACGCTACATTTTCAATCTTTTCTCATCTGCCCCTCTACTGTCACTTCCGCCTTGCCCCAAGAATTACTTACCTTTTATTAGATAAGGATCCAACATCTGTGCTTGTTCAAATTTGAGGACAGAGTTCTTATTGTCTCCAGCTCTGAAGTATAGATCAGCTAAGCTTCCCAGTAGATCCACATTATCTCGTAACAACGACTTTTTCTCTAGTGAACTTTAAGATATTAAACAGTGAACCTTAAAACCTGTTATAAATCCTCTTGGTTGTTAAGTCTGTGTGACAGGCATATAAGTACTATTTTTGTGTGTGTATATATGACATTTTTCATAATAAAAAACTTCAAAAACAAACTGTACACTAGATTTTCTTATCTGAGCTTATGATTAAATAAAAAGTTATATCTAAGAGTTAAAATATACAATTTAAAAAGAATGAAATTGTATTATCTAGACATAAAAATTAAATGAATGACAAATCTAAAAAACAAAAGTTATATAAGATAGCAAATATACAGAATAAAGCAGAAATCTCTTGTTACCCAGAGATAACTTTCTGATTACAGTTTTTCAGTGGATAAAATATGCTATATGATGTTAAATGTAATGTTATTCACAAATGACAGCTACTTGATACTCAACCAAATGATAATATAACACAAATCCCAGTCTCTTGTCCTTGGACTTTACCTGACTAGAAAGAAAATCCCCAGTCTTAGGAACCCAACCCAGATCAGATGCTGCAATAACTATGCTTCTGGGCATGCAAAAAGATGTCTTCCAGATTCAATCAAGCATGATACACAAAGGCAGTTTGCTTTGCAATGGTTACTACTTTTGCAAGTACGGAGTTAAACTCCATCCAAATTTACAATTAACAGGTGCTCAGCAGAGATTATTACATTTGGGGCCATATGGTACATTAAGAGACTAACAAAGCCCAGGGACAACTGGCTACAGCACCAAGAGATAAGGACCTAATTTTCCTGTTTTGCTACTTTAGATATATCAGACCTCCTTACAAGGAAAGGGCTTCAAGAACACTTAATTAATTTTGTGGCTCTCACCAGATGGTATTGATTGCTCTTGAGTTGTCACCAGTATGCACAAAAGCATATGCTTTGATCCACACAGAGAGCCAGTCCAAGTTAGGCACGGTCTGGATGACATTCATTGTCATTGATGCCACCTCTGCACCTTTTACAGATAGGGACAGCAAACCTAACCCAATAGAAAGCAGGAAAAAGAATGTGAGGCATAGCATCTCTCTTCTACAATGTAATAACCAACAGGTTATCCTTTCCGTGGGTTAAAGGCAACCTTTGTCCTATTCAAATCAAGATGCATATGACAGAACAAACATAATTTAGTATTTCTTGATCAGGGAAATACATGATAACAGTAATCTATTAAATCACCATCTACAGATGAAACTTTTGGAAAAATAAAACTATTCTAGTATACTGCCAAGATCGAGAACTGCTACACTAGAGAGTAAACACTCCACAAATATAGGCAGGAATGATCCGTACCTAGAATGGCATCGAGGGCTAATGGGCACTGTCTCAGCACTTCCTTATAGCTGGTGACTGACGGGCGCTCCTGACCAGCCTTCTTATACAAGTTTGCCAGCATCATGTTTATCTGTAATAAATAAAAACAGAAGACAATAAGATTACGTGTATATTGCAAAGAAATATTTTGCACCATCAATTTAAGTCCTGATTTTTATTACTAGCTACTACTTTACTTCTTACTAGAAAATCTACCCAGAGCCCCATGGAAATAAACAAATACCAACTCCATTCATCAAAACAAACAGAAATTACTACCTTTGCTTTTCCTATGTCCTCCCATTTCTAAAAGGAAAATCAAATTCCTTTCACTTACCCAACCAAAAGGTCCAATAGTATTTGGACCAAAGATGCTTCCTCTGGAAATGGGAGTAACATTCATTTGAGAAATGTTACAAAATTCTAATTACCTTGATCTTTCTTGGTCTTAAGACAGAAGATGAACTATTCTAGAAGTGCTCAAGTTTACATATTTTAAATGAAATTAGCATCAAGCCATAGAAAGTGAGGAATTTTTAACATAGCTACTTAAGATGAATTTTCCCTAAAAAGGAAATGACAGACCCAAAAGCACAATACTTGGCTTATCTCTGACAATTAGTCTAGCAGCTAGACTCTCTCCTTTCTCATACTTAAAGCTTTGACCAATGGGTACTGTGTACTGCCTGATTCATCAAAGTTATGCTACAAAAATCAAACTCTAACTGACCTTTAAAGGTAACAATGATCCAGAGATTATACTATTTAAATAACACAATTCAAATATGTAACTCCACAAAACTTTATTTAAATAACCCTTTCAAAAATGCAACGGGGAAATTTTGAGAAAACCTGAACGTTCCAAAGAAGGTACAGGGAAAGTATAATCTTAAAAGTCCAAAGAGAAAAACACAGTATTCCAATTTAAAATTAATAGAGCATAACACAACACAGAGTTTGCCAGATCATAACCTAAAGAAGCAGTCAACATGAAGGCAAAGAGAAAAAAAAGCCAATCCCAAACTCTTCAATCATCTGTAGCTTCGTACTCCAAATATTTACTCAAAAGAGTGGCTCTGAAGATGAAAAACATGTTCCAATTATGTCCTTACAGTATATAAAACAATCTACTATGGCATAAATCCATACTGATTCAAACAATGAAATAATACTAGAAATAAAACTATTTTTTATTTGGCCTCAGATTTTTCCATTTTAGGCTACATTGAAATGCAAAAAAAGGTACTTAAAGGAAAACTCCAGTATTAGGGTCAAACTTAAAAAGAGGTTTAAATTTAAAAGCCTTTCTTCACTGCTTGTTATTAACAAATCATGACTGATGGGCAAACGAATATTAAAATTCCCTTTAAACTACCTGGCACTTCAAAAGAATGAGTTTTGACTACTACCTAGTGAGAAAGTCAACTATTTTTAAAGCAGATACTTACTTGGTAACATCACAAAGCCACATTCTACCAGTTATAAACACAAGCAGTAATCATTTTCTAAAAACTGAGTGAGAAATTGTGTGTTATATTTTTGCTCTTAAAAGTTAAAGATTTGCCAAGATATAATAATCTCACACTGGAATTTTCCTTTAAAATGTGAAGAAATGTGTGGCGGTGTTTACCATACATTAACAGACGTTCATTTTTGCATATAAGCATAACCAATGGACGAAAAACTCTGGGGAGGGAGGGCATGTATAAGAGTGGAAGGGGTGGGGATTGGTAAGGTATGTACACATATAATACCTTAATAAAAATGAAAAAATGAAGAAGAAAAAAAGACGAATGAAACAAGCAAACAAAAAAAAAAACCAGACGTTCATTTAGTTGTATTTTGACTCACTTCCTTGTCCTGTACACAGACTGAGAAGCCAGTTAACTCCCTAACAGACAAGAAAGAAAAACTGTAAATATTATAGGTTTATGTTTGAGGCACACATCTTTGTTTGCCCCTGGCTATAACAGCTCTACAGAATGAAGAATATGAACTCCAAATTAATGCAGATTCCTCTAGTCCCTCTTAAAATGCTGGATACCACAAGTGCTGGATACCCCAAACTGAGCTTCTTTGTCATTACTCACTGTCCCCGAACTCCTTGGAGTCATTAAGGAGGAAATAAAGGTGCCCTTCCAATAAGATAATGAACAGGTATAATTCAAAGTTCATCATCAAAACAGGATCTTCCAAAAGGAAGATATTCTTCATATATGAAAAAATTATTCTTCAGTAAGTCTTTCATAGGGTACCAGAACACAAGTTAACATATAACCACTCATGCTTATTTTAAGACAGGGTAGTGTGTAATATGCTTCCAAATGTTTTTTTTGTTTTTTTTGTTTTGTTTTTTTTATATATTTTATTGATTTTTAACAGAGAGAAAGGGAGAGAGATAGAGAGCTAGAAACGTCGATGAGGGAGAAACATCGACCAGCTGCCTCTTGCACACCCCCTACCGGGGATGTGCCCGCAACCAAGGTACATGCCCTTGACCGGAATCGAACCCGGGACCTTCCAGTCCGCAGACCGACGCTCTGCCACTGAGCCAAACCGGCTTCGGCCCAAATGTTTTTAATATCAATAGTAGCCACCACCATAAAATATACTAGGGAAATAGTATATAAACCTCAGAAAATCTTAAATACATTTCATTATAAAGAGATACTTAAACACATTCTCATAAAGTTTGATTGGTTACTTTTAAAACTCAGCATCATTTAGGTGAAAAAACACTAACTAAATACACTAGGTCCTTACTGATTAGATTCCTCTTTTAAGGACAGGAGGATGAGCACAGGCATCTTACAGATAAAATTCTTCACTGTTAAGCATGTTATACAGAACAGTTTTTCTTTTTTTTAATTTTTATTTTCCACAGAGAGGAAGGAGTGGGACAGAGAGTTAGAAACACTGATGAGAGAGAAACATCGACTAGCTGCCTCCTGCACACCCCCTACCGGGGATGTGCCCGCAACCAATGTACATGCCCTTGACTAGAATCAAACCTGGGACCCTTGAGTCCGCAGACTGATGCTCTACCACTGAGCCAAACCGGTTTTGGCTAGCACAGTTTTTCAATGAAGTGAGGGAGACAGTTGACATGAAAGAATATAGTAGAATATTAAATACTGACATGAATTCAATCTAAGAGCAAGGATTTGCATTATTTTTCTAAACTAAGCTTAAAAAAACACACACCAAAAACCTGTAATCAAAGATGACCAATATAATACTCCTTACAGACTAGTACTTTAAAGAGTATCCTCACATACATAAACTTAGTTTTTCCAAAAGTTAGCAGAAAAGTATTATTATCCTCATTTTATAAATAAGAGGGAAAATAAAGTTCCGATTGGAATTTGCCCAAGTACACACTACAAATAGCTTGTATGCTCAAAACTCAGATAAGACACCAGATCTTCTCATTTCAGTTGTAGATATTCTATTCACTATGTTGTCAAATCAAACACAAGTACATATCCCCCACACAAATAAGTACAAAAGGCTCTTGTAAACTTGATTTTGAAAATGAAGGGATTAATAAAACCATTCACATTACCAAAAAAAAAATGAGGTTCTAAAACAGTATAGTTGCCACCTGGAAGTGCATTGTAATTCATTTTTTTCTACAGTAAGAAAAACAAAGAATCAGCACTTGTATTCTCCAGCTACCATTTTCATCGGCTGAATTTTCAGGGTCTCATAAGAAAGGCACTCTTCTACCTCTCTGAGCTCAACCCTTTAACAAGGAACAAAGTAAAAACCAGAGGCAAGAGTAAAATGTTCAAATGGACTCCCTAATGTATACAGAAAACCTGAAAGAAGAGTGGTGGAAGGAATGGGGAGTTGAAAATGTAACGAATTGTTAATTCAACTTACTTTGGGAGTTCTTTGTCTTGAAGGGATCCCATCAAGGATAGCAATGGCATCTTTATCTTGTTTTAGCATTGTGTAACATTCAGCCATTTTGTATTTCACTTCAATTTCAGATGGAAGACACTAAGAGGGGATGAAAACATCTCTTCAAAATATTAAACAGTATGGCACTTCATAATGTTAGACATAAGGTTACCATAATATCCAGCGCCCAGCAATTCTGTTCCTATATATACAGCCAAGAGAACTGCAAACATATACTCAAATAAAAGCCTACACAGAAGTGTTCAAAACAACATCCATCCATCCATCCATCTACCTACCATGTTTCCCCGAAAATAAGACAGCCTCCGAAAATAAGACCTAGCACGTGGAAAGATAAAACATCCCTGAAAATAAGACTTATCGCAACTTTGGGAGAAAAAATTAATATAAGACACTGTCTTATTTTCGGGGAAACAGGGTATCTATCTATCTATCTACCTAAAAGCCTACGTAATCGTTATGATCAGATGATTCTTAAGCAACTATAAAAAATTGGCAGGAATTTTTTAATTAATTAATTAATTTTTTTTACAGAGAGGGAGAGGATAGAAAGTTAGAAACATCTATGAGAGAGAATCATCGATCTGCTGCCTCTTGCATACCCCCTACTGGGGATGTGCCCACAACCAATGTACATGCCCTTGACCGGATTAGAACCTGGAACCTTTCAGTCCAAAGGCCAACGCTCTATTCACTGAGCCAAACTGGTTTCAGCAATTGGCAGGAATTTTCAGATTTCCCATATATTTCCCCAGGGAGCCTCAGTCGTAAAATGTTATATTTTAAAGTTGTATTTTTATTAACAATATAAAAACACTAGATTTTAAGTTCTGTTTGTATGAAAGGGAAGAACAATGCATGATGTTGGTTAGAACCCAGATCATTCATAGTTAATTCCATTTTTAGATTCATCCAGAATGAATTTTGCTATTAGCACTTAATTGGATGCATTCTTTCATCTAAGTGGTTTTTCATCTTTGTTTGTCCAGTCAAGTCCCTTTAAAATTACATTTTGTTTTACCATCTTCCACATCTAAACATCAGTCTTACATATTTTTTCAGTCTCTCTCGCTCCCAGCCCTCTTCCCCACCAAAATCACACTTTGTATCTCCCATTACCTGACTCTGTGGAGTGGATGTAGAATTGCCAGTTGAAGGTCGCACTTTTGAAGTTTTACTTAAGGCTTTCTTCTGCTGTAAAGCCATGGTATACTTGCTCACAGCATTCCGATATTCCTTATCATGAAAGAGCGAATCTGCATGATACACTAAAAGCTGGTACTTCTGAGATGGGGAGAATAACTCACTAGAAAACAAAGAAAGTATACGCTCTACACGGGTTATTTTTGAAAGGTTTGAAAGTACATAACCACCCTTAGTGTCCCTTCTTAGTGTCCAAGCCTGGCACAGTTTCAAAAAAAAAAAAAAAAAAAAAAAAAAAAAAAAGTGCCTTAAGTGGTAATTCCTAAAATTAAAGGAATGGGGCATACTCTGCTAATGGTCAACACATGTAGAAGATTGCCTTAAATATGTTTCCTTTATTTACTGTAAAAGCAATGATACCTCTAAATCTCTTTGTATAACTACAAAGGTGTACAAAGAGGAATGTATATATTTTTCTCCTCTTCTTTAACCCAAGATTTGTTAATTTAATGGTTTGACAGATATCCATACTCTCTTATATTAACATCAATTTTTAGGATAAGACAAAGAAGAACAATCACAATGATTTAACTAGTAGTATTACCAGAGAAGAGTTGAAAACTTGGAAAAGAGAAAGTTCACCAGTTGAATCTTTTTTAGAAAGTACTGAAAAGAGGTTTGTAGGGAACTGAAAACTCTTCAAATCCTAAAGAAAATAAAAATACTGAAATATGGAAATAGAAGAGGATAAGCCAGTGGAATAGAAAGAGGATGTCTTATTTGATAAAGGTTTTTTTTATTTTTATTTTATACACAAGAGTAAACTTTATAAGCACTTGAATTTTTATTTTGAGTCTCAGGGGTTTAAGTACAGTGTAATGAAACCAATGTCCCAAAACTTTAACCTTGAATATTGTTCACAAGTGTTGTAAGTGCCTAGAAGCTGACTGACAAAGGATCCTCAATAGGAACCATAGCTCCAACCTGGTGGCCGTTGGTTGGAGTGTCCTCCTGCACCAAAAGGCTGCGGTTCTCAGTCAGGGCACATACCTACGTTGCATGTTCAATCCCTGTTCGGGGTGCATACAGGAGGCAAATGATGGATGTTTCTCTTCAAAAAAAAAAAATTATCAAGTTAGGATTAAAAAAAAAAAAAAGTGGCATAGATTTGTGGCTGTCAGGTACCTGAGGAAATGGAATTGGAGAGTGACTACTACTTGATAAGTGAGTTTCTTTTCTGGGTAATGAAGAAGCTTTGGAATAGACAAGTGATGCTTCCACAACTCTGTGAATATATTTAAAACCACAGAAATGTATTCTTTCTTAAAATATGTTTTTATTTATTTCAGAGAGGAAGGGAGGAGACAGGGATAGAAACATCAATGATGAGAATCACTGACTGGCAGCCTCCTGCATGCCCCACACAGGGGACCTCGCAACATGGACATGTGCCTTGACTGGGAATTGAACTGTGACCTTCTAGCTCATAGGTCGACGTTCAACCACTGAGCCATGCCAGTCAGGCCAGAAATGTATTCTTTAACAGGGAGAATTCCATGGTATGTGAATTTTATCTTAATAAAAAAAACTCTTTTAAAAAGGATGGAAAGTTTAAACACAGGATATAACGTTACAAAGGAAATTCACAAATTGAAAGCTATAGTCCAGATAGTTAAAATCTCTTCCAACTCTGAGATTCTATGTATTTGATAAATAAGATTAGATAGAAAATGTTATACTCAGGAAGCATTCATATATTTATATATAACAAACATGCCTACTTTCATTATCTCTGGAATGATATGAGAAACTTAATTGTTGTTTACCTCTGGAGAAGGGAAATGGTGGGATGAGGTTCAAGACTCAGGGACAGCCCTAACTGGTTTGGCTCAATGGATAGAGCATCGACCAGTGGACTCAAGGTCAAGGGCATGTACCTTGGTTGCAGGCACATCCAAGTGTAGGGGTGTAGGGGATGTGCAGGAGGCAGCTATCGATGTTTCTCTTTCATCCATTTTTCTAACACTCTCCCCCTATCCCTTCCTCTCTGTAAAAAATCAATAAAATATATATATATTTTAAAAGATTCAGAGACAGATACTTATCTGCAGACCCTTTCTGCTTTGTTCGATTTTTACTGTATTTTATTGCCAAGTCAATAAGAAATTTGAAAATATAAATGATATAGATCAGAATCTAAATGCCTCCAAAACTAGGAAACTACCAGTGTTACCTAATATGAAGAAGTCTAGTCAGAGGATCAGACTGCTTCTATCCTGTAACATATTCAAGAACCAAGGACAATGACTAACTCTTGCACAAATTCCCAATGGTGGAAACTGTTTCTTGACAAATCCCTCAGAACCAAGCGAAAGGCTCCAGAACAAACACAGAAGGCTGACAGAGACCAGAGCTCCTCCCTGTCAACAGAAGTGGCAAAACGATGGGCTGCACGTAGTGAGGTCCAACAGCAGGCCAAATGCAAATGGGTCCACCCGGAGTAGAAAATGTAATTATGCCATTTAGAGACAGCAGGCTGTCCTTAGCATCAAAAGGACCAAAACCCAAACCTATGGCTCCTCCACTTACTTATGTGTGAACTCAACAGGGTATGTCACCTTCTTCAGGTTGTATGCACTTTTTTTTCTTTTTTCTTTTTTAAATATATTTTATTGATTTTTTTTTACAGAAAGGAAAGGAGAGGAATAGAGAGCTAGAAACATCTATGAGAGAGAAACATCGACCAGCTGCCTCTTGCACACCCCTTACCGGAGATGTGCCCGCAACCAATGTACATGCCCTTGACTGGAATCAAACCTGGGTCCTTCCAGTCCGCAGACCGACGCTCTATCCACTGAGCCAACTGGTTTCGGCTGTATGCACTTCTTTAAGCACGTGTAGTCAATGAGTGCTTACTGTACACAGGCACCGGGCTGGCTTCAGTAGGAGCTAAGAGATGCCTTCTTTAACAGGGTGACGCGGAATACAGATCGTCACAGTTCTCACCAGAGAAAAAACCACCAACCTGTAACTACAATGTTTCCCCGAAAATAAAACATCCTCCGAAAATAAGACCTACTTACAGGTTTCCTTCTGAGTGAAATATAAGGCATCTCCCCGAAAATAAGGCCCCCCTAGGCTAAACATGAGAGATTTGGTCCACTGATTCTGAAAAAAATGGAGTCACAAGAAATTCACCAGGAAATTCAGGAATTGGATTGTTATGATGATGTTCCAGAAGATGATGACATGATTGTCAATGAATAAATGAGTAAATTCTTGATACTGTAGGATTCACAGTTTGTCTGGTTTGTGTTGACAACTACCGTACTACCTTACCATATACAGGTAATAAATTTCCTTTATTTTCATTTAACAATAAATGTGTACCGGATTCTTCTTCATGGAAAGATAAGACATCCCCTGAAAAATATTGTAAGACATAGCGCATCTTTGGGAGCAAAAATTAATATAAGACACTGTCTTATTTTCGGGGAAACAGGGTACATGTAAGGATAGATGTTAACTAGACTTGTTGTGGTGGTCCTATCACAACATATACCGAATTATCACACTGTGCACCTGCAATTAATATGTCACCTGTCCATGACACCTCCGTTATTTAGAGTAAAAAGTGATGCAGACTATACACCAGGGCGAAGGGAGAGAACAGTAAGGGTTAAGGAGCAATTCTGAGGAGCAGAGAACAATTCTTTAGAAGGGGCTCTCTGGATGGAAAGCTGTGTGAGGAGGAAGGCCTAAGGTAAGAACTCGGAGCAGGAAGACAAATGCAAAAGACCTGAGCGGAGAACCAGCTGGGCGTGTTCACCATCAGAACGGAGAGAGGGGAGGGAGGCTGGAGGTTACATTGGGGAGGCAGGTGTGTGGCCTCGCCGGGCACGGGAAGGGACTTAATGTGAGCATCATGGAGACATGGAGGCACTCCAGGCTGGACAGGGCCCCGCACCGCTCCCGTCCTAAGACTCAATAAAAGACAGCTCTGCCGAAACCCGTGTGGCTCAGTGGATAGAGCCTCGGCCTGCAGACCGAAGGGTCCAGGTTCGATTCTGGTCAAGGGCATGTACCTTGGTTGTGGGCAAACCCCCGATACCCCAATGCAGGAGGCAGCTGGTCGATGTTTCTCTCTCATCGATGTTTCTAGCTCTCTATCCCTTTCTCTTCAACTCTGTAAAAAAATCAATAAGACATATTTTTAAAAAAAAAGGCAGCTCTGACAACAGGAAACGGGCGTTTGCGAGTCGTTACCAAGGTGCCACTCCCCTCCTCCCAGAGGGTCTCCATTTCCAGAGGCTTCCCGGGGCGGGAAGGGGAGCCTGCTGACACCCTCCGGGGGAAGCCCGTCCCCACGTGGGACGATCCCAGGGGGCGGGTCTCTGAGCTTCCACGAAGGAGAGAAAGACGCTCTTCGGGGAGGAGCTGGGGAGAGAGGAGCCAGCCCAGCGGCGTGACAGTCGCTCTGCCCGGGACCAGGAACCTCAGAAAACCCTACTTTGCTCTCAACTTTCGGGGAGCCCTCGCCAGGGTGGTCCTCGGAGCCGCCGCCGCCGCCCCTCCCGCGGGGAGTCAGGGAACGCGGCCGGCACTCTTGAGGCGGCTCCGCCCGAGGAGGCCTCGCCGGCCCCGGCGCCTCAGCGGAGGCCGCGGCCGCTCCTCCCCGCGGCCCCCGGGCCCCTCAGCCCCCCCGCTCCCAAACAGGCGCCACTAGCTCCGGAGCCCCGGGCCGCTCCCCGCCTCCACTCACGGGTTGTTAGTGCTCATGGTGAGCAACAGGCTGCTGAGGAGCCGCACGTTGGAGTGCAGCCCCGCGGCCGCCATGTCCCGCACGTGGTCTATCACATTCATCCTGCCCGGTGGCGAGGCCGCGGGGAGCCGGGGCGGCGGCGCGAAAAGCCGGTCGGAGGGCCTGAGAGGAGACTCCAAGATGGCGGCCGCGCACGGGTCCTTCGGGTCCACCAGTGGCTCCGCCCCCGGGAACATAGGCGGCTACGCAAGTTGCCTGAATAAATACCTCAGTCTCTTCCCCACCCCCTTTTCAGGTGGAATGATTTGGTTTTCCATTGGTTTTGTTAACGGAAAAAAAAAACATGGGAACCTGCCAAAAACGGTTTGGCTCAGTGGATAGAGCGTCGGCCTGCGGACTGAAAGGTCCTGGGTTCGATTCCGGTCAAGGGCATGTACCTTGGTTGCGGGCACATCCCCGGTAGGGGGGGGTGTGCAGGAGGCAGCTGGTCAATGATTCTCTCATTGATGTTTCTGGCTATCTTTCTTCCTCTCTGTAAAAAATTAATATAATATAATGTAATATTATATATAATATTTTGTCAGAATATATATTTTTAGTCAGGCGCCAGGGACAGTCCTAACTGGCTGAGGGCACCACACCCCCTCTGCTGAGGCGTGTGTGGCCGGGGGAGGCGGGGGGCGGGCTTCCCTGGGTGTAAAAGGGCTTCTCTTTACCCTGTGAAATGCATCACTAGCTCAGGATGAAGGCTGGGTTGAGCTTTAGCCACCTTATAATTGGCAATTCCCTAGTCCACCTGTCACTCAAAGGACAGATCTTCCTTCTTTGGTGAGGTTTCTGCTGAGAGCTTTTTCTGATCTTCCCATGGGGTTATGGTCTTACCTATTGTGTTTTAAGGGTTGTTTGTATGTTTTGGGTAACAGTGTTTGTTTTATCAGCTCCGTGTTTTGCAGATATTTTCTACCAGTCTGTGACTTGTCATTCTCTTGGCCACCCCTCTCTTTTACAAAAAAAAAAACAAAAAAACACAACAACAATAAAAAAAAAACAACCTACTTTCAGTAATAATCCTGAAATGACTAATAATGGCCTGGGGAAAACTAGACAATGAAAATATTATTTTATTAAACTTCATCTAAATAATGATGCCAGTACAATTTTAATGAAAAATATATTACAGTACAAAAAGATAATGGATTAATATTTTTCATTATATTACTGTATTTAAGAAAGACTTTTATCCTACATATTGGATTAGCAAGAAAATAAATAATATAGTTTCCGGCTTTGGTCCTTAAATTCTGCAAGTTTGCCAGTTACTATCAAAACTGATTGTCTGCATATTAATGTTCAATTAGCACTACAGACAGATTTGTCTTTGGAGCACAGTCTTGGTGTTCCATGAAAAGGTGGAACTTACATGCACTGAAAGAAGCCAAAGTAAAAAGCTATATACTGTATGATTCTAACTATACTAGTGGCCTGGAGCACGAAATTCATGCACGGGGCAGGGGGAGGCCTGTCCCTCAGCCCAGCCTGAACCCTCTCCAATCTGGGACCCCTCGGGGGATGCCCCTGATCTCTGGCAGTCGGACATCCCTCTTGCAATCTGGGACCACTGGTTCTTTTCCGCTCTACCTGCCAGCCTGGTTGTCCCCAAAGGCCCCCCCCCCCACCGGCCTGCTTGCCCTCAACTGCCTCCTCCTCCCCCCTCAACTGACCCCCTATCAGCCTGCTTGCCCCCAACTGCTCTTCCCAGCCAGCCTGATCACCCCCAACTGCCCTCCCCTGCTGGCTTAATCGCCCCTAACCACATCTGCCTCAGGCCTACCACCATGGCTTCGGCCGGAAGGATGTCCAGGTCTCCCAGTCTAATTAGCATATTACCCTTTTATTAGTATAGATGACAACCTGGAAAAGATGAAACAGTAAAAGATCAGCTGGTCAATGGTTGACAGGGTTTAGGGAGGAGGGAGGAATTTATGGAACATAGGTGATTTTTATGGCAGTGAAATTATATGATACTATAAACACGTCATATGTTTGTCAAAACTCATAGAATGGCCTTAACTGGTTTGGCTAAGTGGATGAAGCGTTGGCCTGGGAACTGAAGGGTCCCAGGTTCAACTCCGGTCGAGGGCATGTGCCTTGGTTGTGGGCATGTCCCCAGTGGGAGGTGTGTGGGAGGCAGCTGATCAATGTTTCTCTCCATCGATGTTTCTAGCTCTATCCTTTTCCCTTCCTCTCTGTAAAAAATCAAAATATTAAAAAATAAGAAAAAAAACCCTCATAGAATGTACAACATAAATTGTGGACTTTGGCAGGTTTATAGAGAAAAAAAATAAAGAGACAAAGGAGAATCTACCTTTCTGGAATTTTTTTTTTTTTTTTACAATCCTCTTTAAAATCAATTGCCCCCAAGTAGAATGGATTCCAAGGTTAAATTCCATTAATTTAATATAAGTCAGATCATACTGATTTGAATGTTATTCAAAGGACATATAGCAGGGGAGCTAAGTGGGTGGGGGAGGAACACCTGTAATAATCTGAACAATACAAATTTATTAAAAAAAAAAAAAAAAAGACATATAGCGATACATGTATAGCAAACTCAGGACACACAGGTATAGCCAGCAGACAAAGCTCCCTTTTTCTCATGAAATCATCTTATAAAAGGATGACTTTGGAACTGGAGCAGATGTTAGACATTATCTCATGTTCATTCTTCCTTTCATGGGCGAAGAAATGAGGCCCATAATTGACAAGGAGATAGCTGACTGTGAACCTTGAGGTAAGCCACTTTACCAGATGCAGAATGATGTAGATACCGGATACTATGAGGTGTTGAATCAGATACATTAAAGGAACAATTTATTGCCCTAACTGGTTTGGCCCAGTGGATAGAGCGTCGGCCTGTGGACTGAAGGGTTCCAGATTCGATTCCGGTCAAGGGCATGTACCTTAGTTGTGGACACATCCCCAGTAGGGGGTGTGCAGGAGGCAGCTGATCGATGCTTCTAACTCTCTATCCCTTCCTCTCTGTAAAAAATCAGTAAAGTATATATTTTAAGAAAAGGAACAGTTTATTAACGTAAATGCTCTGCTCCACTTAAGTTCATTTCGGAACGCCCAGCAGCCTCCCACGAATGAAAATCTTCCCCAGCTACATTAGACATTTTTCTTAGATCTGTCTTTTGTACCAGGGGGAAAAACACAACACTTGTAAATTACTCTAAGGGAAACATTACTTAACATCTCTTAAGTGTCTCCTGGCAGTGATAGAGCCTTCCTTTCATTGGAAAGGAACTTAGGACAAAGGATTTGCCAGAACAACTGGAGAAAATACATACGGCCATCTTTCCAAATGGTTTTCCCTCCCTGCAGTAAAATGTATTCTGGCGTTCTAAGATGTCCAGCCTGACATTTTTTTATGAGATGGTCAATCAACTAAGGCTATGGCAACTAACTCATGCAAGCACAAAGGCAAAACCAAGAGGGCTTGCTCCAGTCAGAGTTCAGCTGCCATAAAATAAAGTTTTCTGGAGACTTTAAACAGGTTAGTTTTATTTCTTTTTTCTTTATTTTTTAAAATATTTTATTGATTTTTTACAGAGAGGAAGGGAGAGGGATAGAGAGCTAGAAACGTTGTTGAGAGATAAACATCAACCAGCTGCCTCCTGCACACCCCCTACCTGGGATGTGCCTGCAACCAATGTACATGCCCTTGACCTGAATCGAACCCAGGACCTTTCAGTCCGCAGGCCGACGCTCTACCACTGAGCCAAACCGGCTTCAGCCACTGAGCCAAACCGGCTTTGGCGTTTTTTGGAGACTTTAATACTAGGAACAACACCAAGAAATTCCTTTTTCTGAGTCCCAGCTTTTACTGATCCTCGTTTTATTCTGATTAACCTCTTAGATTGATTCTTTGCTGATTCTTACTCCCAGGAATATCTCCCTCCCATTACTCTAACCTCCAAAACATTTGATGAATTGTAACTAATGCTACCTTATAAAAATCCTCATTTTATCTTCTTGCCACTCTGCTTGAAAATTTAAATGTAACCCTGACCGGTTTGGCTCAGTGGATAGAGCTTTGGTCTGTGAACTGAAGGGTCCCAGATTTGATTCCGGTCAAGGGCATGTACCTTGGTTGAGGGCACATCCCCAGTAGGGGGTGTGCAGGAGGCAGCTGATTGATGTTTCTCTCTCATCGATGTTTCTAACTCTCTATCCCTCTCCCTTCCTCTCTGTAAAAAATCAATAAAAAATATATTTTTTTTTAAAAGAAAATTTAAATGTAGCCCAGCCAGCATGGCTCAGTGATTGAGCATCGACTTATGAACCAGGAGGTCATGGTTCAATTCCCAGTCAGAGCACATACTAGGAGTGCAGGCTCCATCCCCAGTGTGGAGTGTGCAGGAGGCAGCTGATCAATTATCTTCTCATTGATGTTTCTATCTTCCTCTCTTCCATTGTGAAATCAATAAAAATATTTATTTTTATTTTTTTAAATATATTTTACTGATTTTTTAAAAATATATTTTATTGATTTTGTACAGAGAGGAAGGGAGAGAGATACAGAGTTAGAAACATCAATGAGAGAGAGTCTTCAATCAGCTGCCTCTTGCACACCCCCTACTGGGGATATGCCTGCAACCAAGGTACATGCCCTTGACCGGAATCAAACCCGGGACCTTTCAGTCCCCAGGCCGACGCTCTATCCATTGAGCCAAACCGGTTTCAGCTATTTTACTGATTTTTTTACAGAGAGGAGGAAGAGAGAGGGATAGAGTTAGAAACATCGATGAGAGAGAAATATCGATCAGCTGCCTCCTGCACACCCCCCACTGGGAATGCGCCCGAAAACATGCCCCAGACTGGAATCGAACCTGGGACCCTTCAGCCTGCAGGCCGATGCTCTATTCACTGAGCCAAACCGGTTTCAGCAAATCTGATCTTGTTGCCTGAATGTGTTACTAAAAATATCAACGTAGCAAAGTGACCATCTTATAATGGGTGGGAAGGCCAGTCCCCGGATTCATAAAGACATGGCTTTTAATTGCCATTCCTGCCAGCTTCCAGGTGTGCGATCTTACATTAATTACATTATAGCAAGTTATATCACACACGAGCTTCCTTCGCCTAGAAAAGGGGAAAAGCACTTAGATCTGCCACAACGGTGCTAGCAAGGGTTAAATAGAATTAAAACAGCAAAGTGTTTGGGACAACCTATAAATCAGAGCTGCAGTGTTCAAGCAAAGTGGAAAATCATGATCGATGTTTTATCTCAAAATCAACACAGAACAGATGCGGCCCTAACACTACACCCTCCTAATGGAATAGTCTCCCAGACTTCTGTAAACAGAACCAAGGGGAAACAAACCAAATGGCTTCTCGTGTAACGGTAGTCCTTCCTTTTCTGGACACGGCTCCAAACCTTTTGTGAACGTCTTCGGTACTGGTAATTGTAGACAAAAGGAAAATGCGGAATAAAACAGTTCTCATAAATCTCGTTTTGAGTATTTCCCTGCACTGTAAGCTTTCAACACATGACAGTAATGAGTGGCATATTAAAATGATAAATATAAACAGGATGCTTAAGAAAAAAAGAACAAGGTGACGGTGGTCCTCAGCCTGTTTTTGGATAATTTTGTTCTAAAATTTGATTTTTGTATCTATCTTTTGTAAAAAAGGTTTTCCTCCTGGTTATGGAGATCACATATATCTTACTGAATTATATCAATAGTACATATGACTCAGGACAATCTTTGTTCCTGCCCTAAGAAAATCACTGTTCACAGTTTGATGCATAAGCTCCCCGTTTTCCCTGGAGTACATACAATTAATTATGTAAACAAGGATGGAATCATATTAAAAGTCCTGAACTTTATTTATAAGGCAACTTTCCATGATAGGACAGAGAGAGAGAGAGCTCATTTTTTTTTATAATGGTTTTTATGGATGTACTCTGACTTAGGTATCCAATTCGCTATTAAAAAATGACTAAATTATTTCCAGGTGTGTGTGTCTTTCAGCATTCCACAATGCTTGAACTGAAGTTGCTGGATCAAAGAGAATGAGCATTTTAAAATGTTACAAAATTTAAAAAAAAAAAAACACAAAGAAAAACCTAAAACAAATCAAAGTCTTATGATTATTATTAAACTGCCTTCCCTGAAAGATCACCCCTTGTGCCCTGGCTGGTGTGGCTCAGTGGTTGGATGTCATCCTGTGCAGAAGGGGTTGTGGTTTGGTTCCCAGTCAGGGCACATGCCCTGGCTGCAGCTCATTCCCTGGTAGAGGGCATAGAGCAGGCAGCAACTAGATGTTTATCTCTCTGTCCCTCTTTCTTCCTGTCTAACAATCAATTTTTATTATTTTTTATTTTTTTTATTTATTTTTAAACAGTATATGATTATATTTAATAACAAGTTTGGATACAACCAAAAAGTAAAACACCGGAGTAAAATAGTAACAAAAACATGGTATTTCATTTGCAAATGCATGAGAAATGGTTAACATCTTTAGTGATAAACAAGCTCTTAAAAACCAGTCTAACAATCAATTTTAAAAATCTTAAAAAGAATTAATAAACATGAGTATGAGTGTGGTGTTTTATGCCAAATACTAGATTTTTTTAAATATACTTTTTAAAAAATATATTTTGATTTTTTACAGAGAGGAAGAGAGAGGAATAGAGAGTTAGAAACATCGATGAGAGAAAATCACTGTTCAGCTGCCTCTTGCACACTCCCCACTGGGGATGTGCCTGCAACCAAGGTACATGCCCTTGACCAGAATCAAACTGGGACCCTTGAGTCTGCAAGCTGACGCTCTATCCACTGAGCCAAACCGGTTTCAGCTTAAATGTTTTTATTTATTTCAAAGAGGGAGAGGGAGAGAGACTGAAACATCAATAATGACAGAGAATCACTGATCTCCTGCACACCCCCTACTGGGGATCGAGCTCACAACCGGGGCATGTGCCCTTGACTCAAATCAAACCCAGAACCCTTCAGTCCACAGGCCAATGCTCTATCCACTGAGCCAAACCAGCTAGGGCTGTAACAATCTTCTTTTAATGTCAGCATTACATGTCGCTTAAAACTGCTCGTTTAAGTCCATTGTGGTACTTCTTGCGTAATTTATTCTAAGTCCTTTGGAAACTGTCCTCTCAGACGCATTCAAAAACAAAACACCTACATTATGCAGCACCAAGGAGAAATATTCGGGGAGCCAGGCTTTTGGCTCTTAGTGTCCATGCTCCCCCTGCTGGCACTAGTGCGACATGCACCACAGGGAGTTGGTTTCTATCACAAAGATTCCACCACTAAAAACAAACCAGGTTTTGCAGGAACAAACTTTTACAGGCAGCCTTCGAGTTACACCGGACTCGACATCGTTTTGTGGTTATGTCACCATCTCCCATTTACTTATAAAAAAAAAAAAAATGTTCAATCATTTTAACGGTTGTACATATGTGCTTCATGTTTTTTGGTTTTTTAAATTACACTTTTATTGATTTCAAAGAGGGAGAGGGATAGAGAGAAAGAAACATCAGTAATGAGAGAGAATCATTAATTGGCACACACACCCCGCCCCAACTGGGGATTGTGCCTGCAACCCAGGCATGTACACTTGACCAGAATTGAACCCGGAACCCTTCAGTTCCCAGACCAACTCTTTATCCACTGAGCCAAACTGCTAGGGCTGTGCTTTATGTTTTTTACTATTTATTTACCACAAGTAACGGTCAGGAATTGTTATTTTTCTTTTAAATTTTTTCACTGTTTCACTTCATTACGGCTTTGTATGTGCTCCATGTGAGTGACGTAGGTGCTTATGTAGGTGGGTTCCAACTTACGGCAAAAATTGCCGTCACGCTATAGGAATGGATCTCCAATGTAACCCGAGGACCTACTGTATTCTTTATGGATCCCGATGGCTTTCTTTCTTCCTTTTTGACATATCTGAGAGTCTGTAACAGAAGTTCCAACCTAAACTGCCAGAATCTGATTTTATTTTTATTTTATTTTTTTCAGAATCTGATTTTAGATAATAATCTATATATATAAAAGCCTAAGGGACTGGTCAACTGTTCACTATGACACACTGTCCAGCAGAGGTCAGACACTCAATGCAGGGGCTGCCCCCTGGTGGTCAGTGCACTCCCATAGCAGGAGTGCTGTCCAGCTGACCGACGGGTTCCATAAACTGAATATACCGTAATATAGTCTATTCAGACAATGGACTGTTATCTGCTACAACACAGATGAAGCCTGAAGATATTATGCTAAGAAGCCAGACACAAAAGGACAAAGCTTATTTGATTCCAATCTAGGTACTGGCAAATTCAGAAATTGAAAGTAGATTAGAGTTTACCAGGTAATGGTCAGTTTCCATTTGGGATAATGAAAAAGTTTTGTAAATAAATAGAAGTGAAGGCCTGGCCAGTGTGGCTCAATGGTTGAGCCTCGACCTATGAACCAGGAGGTCATGGTTAGATTCCTGGTCAGGGCACATGCCTGGGCTGCTGGCTCGATCCCCAGTAAGAAACATGCAGCTGATGGATGATTCTCTCTCATCATTGTTGTTCCTATTTCCCTCTCCTTCTCTGAAATCAATAAGAACATATCTACACTAATAAAAGAGGAAGATGCAAATTGACTGTACCTTCGGGTGCCCACCAGCCAGAGTATGCAAATTAACCCAACAAAGCTGTTGGGCTAATTTGCATATGCAGGTGCCAAGCATCTGGGAGTGGGATGCATCGTTGCCATGGCGACGATGAAGGTGTTCCACACTGCCCCAGCCACTCGGGGCCTCTGGGCAGCATGGGAAGATGGAAAGGTGGCTCCAGGCCGGAGCAAAGGCAGTGCTGGCAGCCAGGGGAAGGAAGGCCCATTCTTGCATGAATCTTCGTGCATCGGGCCTCTAGTTTAAAAATAAATAAAGAGATGACAGTTGCACAACATTGTGAATGGAATGTAATTAATGCCGGTAAACTGTACACTTAAAAATGGTTGAAATGGGCCGGGACCGGTTTGGCTCAATGGATAGAGCGTCAGCTTGGGGACTGAAGGGTCCCGGGTTCGATTCCGGTCAAGGGCATGTACCTTGGTTGCGGGCACATCCCCAGTAGGGGGTGTGCAAGAGGCAGCTGATCGATGACTCTCTCTCATCGATGTTTCTAACTCTCTCTCTCCTTTCCTCTCTGTACAAAATCAATAAAAAATATATATATTAAAAAAAATGGTTGAAATGGTAAAAGTTATGTGTATTTTACCACAATTAAAAAAAAAAAAGGGGGGGGGACCAAAGTTAACTTGGACAAATCCTGAAAGCACTGTCCTAAGTGAAAGAAACCAGACACAAAGGCCACATGTTATACGACCCCATGCATGTGAATGTCCAGAATAGGCAAATCCACAGACAGAAAATAGGTCAGTGGTTGCCAGGGACTAGGAGGAAGGGGTTGGAGAGGACTGGGCGAGGGGTGTGGTGTGTGTGAGTGCTAAAGAGTACACCTTTTTGGGGTGGTGAAAATTTTCTGGAATTAGTAGTGATAGTTACAAAACTTTGTGTATATACTAAAAACTACTGAATTGTACACTTTAAGAGGATGAATATTATCTACAAAAAATGTTAAGTGACTGGCAAAGGAATAACGTTTTTCTGACAACATGTTAGAAATTCCTTTATTATTACTTATTAAGCACCAGCTTAATACTGCAGAAAATTTCAAATCACCCTTTGACAGTTCCTTCTCCCCACTCCCACCCCCCAAATTCTTGATAATGAACCTTTCATGTAAAGACATGTTCTCTTCTCTCTTCTGTATAAAACTTTATGAAATAAAGGCAAAGAACTGTGTACGTTTTGCTGTAAAATGCCGCCCACGGTTGTGGAAACAGGGTCTGCCCAGCTCTCTTTACTGTCCAGGTCCTGAAAGACTCTTGTTCATGAACTGTCTCTTCACAAAGCAAGTCCACCACTAACGAGAGGGGACAAAACAGAATGCACAGGGGCAGTCAAATTACAACGCAAGTTCAAGGGAAGGCCAGAATATGAATTTACTTAATGTTAAAATTTGTGTTAGTCTGGCGGCCCTTACGTTATACACACTCCTTGAAAGCACGTGTAAAAATGTAGAATTAATTTTTTTATTTAGTGACTTAAGGTTATTCAAAATTACGAAGACAGAATGGAGGTAATACATTCAAATTATCTCATGCAAAAAAATTTTTTTTTAAATCTGTCCTACATGGAATCATTATGCACAGTAATTCACTGAGACCTCCTACCATGTACAAGGCACATATTCAAAGTTTAGCAACACTGCAATTCAGAAACTAAAGGTTTTCTTGCAATGAAAGATCTTAGTGTGATTCATTTAATGAAGACTATAGAATAAAAGGTGAGTTAGCAACCGAATAGGCAAAGAGGAGGGTCTTACCTTGCTGGGCTTATCATTCTGAGGATCAAAAACTTTCTCGCAAAGTCTCAGTCCAGTCTCTTGCCTTAGCTGCTGCAAATAGGCCCTCATCACTTCTACAAGAAGGAGCAGGTGGGACAACACGAAAACTGTATCACAAATGTGCTCGTGACTGATCCGGACACTGGCTTTTGCAATTTATTTCTGTACACTCAAACAGGTTAAGAAATAGAAATGACAATCTAGCCCTGACTGCTTTGGGTCAGTGGATAGAGCATTGGCCTGTGGACTCAGGGGTCCCAGGTTCGATTCCAGTCAAGGGCATGTACCTTGGTTGCGGGCACATCCCCAGTAGGGAGTGTGCAGGAGGCAGCTGATTGATGTTTCTAACTCTCTATCACTCTCCCTTCCTCTCTGTAAAAAAAAAAAAAAAAAAAAATTCAATAAAATATATATTAAAAAAAGAAGCCGAAACTGGTTTGGCTCAGTGGATAGAGCATCGGCCTGCGAACTGAAAGGTCCCAGGTTCGATTCCAATCAAGGGCATGTACGTTGGTTGTACGGTGGGGGCTGTGCAGGAGGCAGCTGGTCGATGTTTCTCTCTCATTGATGTTTCTAGCTCTCTATCCCTCTCCTTTCCTCTCTATAAAAAATCAATATAATTATTTTTAAAACATCTCTTGAGAGTGGCTAATAAGAGAATATATGTGCTAATGATTCCACTCCCAATTGTATAGCCATCAAGGCAAGAAGAGGAGGAGGAGGGTAAAAAGTCAAATGGGGAAACCCTGTGCCACGTAGAGAGAAGAGAAGATACTGTCCTTACCGTCTTCCTGTTTGTTTGCAGGTTTGGCATAAATTGCGTTCAGGGGAAAACCAGGCTCTCCGGGAATGGGAAAATTAGTGATTCCCAGTGTATACATCTCTTTCTCACCTTGGCTTTTGGAATTGCACTAAAAAAAAAAAAAAAAAAAAAAAAAATTATATATACACAATATATTTTACAGGGGGGGAAATAATAATGTTTTAAATAATTAAAATACAATACACAGAATTACCAAAGAAACCAATTATACTGAAATGCAAGAACTATATTAAAATTTTTTTTTATATTAATAGTTTTATATGTGCTTCTTTATTCATGCACTAAATACAAAATCTTGCCATGGCCCTAATAACTAAATTCTGAAGGAGTGACGTGCAAACAATATTGCAAAAAAAAAAAAAAATCTTCCCCTCTAAATGCAAAAAACTGTGTTTTCTATTGGAGAAAAAGTCACAGGTATTGCTAAAACAACTGTGGGTTGTTGTCCACCTTAATAATGAAAGTAAATGCTAAATTTCAGTTACAGGTTAGTGAAAAGAAAGATGGACTCTTTTCCCACTCAGGTTCATGGACCCCTGAATTCTATCCTTGGACTCCCAAGTTAAAAACCTCTGAGGCAGCCCTAGCTGTTTTGGCTCTGTAGACAGAGCATCAGCCTTCGGACTGAAGGATCCCAGGTTCAATTCCGGTCAAGGGCACATGCCCAGGTTGCGGGCTGTAGGGGCCGTGCAATGATTCTCTCTCATCAATGATGTTTCTACCTCTCTCTCCCTCTCCTTTCCTCTCTGAAATCAATAAAATATATATATATATATTTTTAAAAAAGAACCTCTGAGCCAAAGGCTTAACAGGGATATTTTTACTCAAGATTTCTGTCTTAGGAGAAGACATACAATGCCTTATCCTCTGATTAGTCAACCGCACGGTAAGTTTTGAGATCCACATTCAGATTTTTCTTTCAAGTCCATGTTCTAAGTCAGAGGAAATATGTTCTATTTGCTCCTAAAGTCTCACTAAGTCCAAATACCTATCAGTAATTTATTTTCCTAACAGATGATCATGCAAGTTTCATTACCTTTTGGAGTTTCTTTAGACACTCAGAAATGTAGAGAGTGATGTATATCAAGGTTCTATCAGCTTCATTCTACAGAGGAAAAAACAAAACTTAAAAACAGTCCTGGACAAAGCATATCATGTATGTGGAACAAATGAATTCAAATCTTTGTCTTTTGATTACCAACAGAAAACTGCAAAAGTATAAGTTACTATAACATCAAAAATTCCTTCTCCAGCCCTCGCTGGTTTGGCTCAGTGGGTAGAGCATCAGCCTGTGGACTGAAAGGTCCTGGGTTCCATTCCAGTCAAGGATTGCAGGCTTGATCCCCAATGGGAGACTTGCAAGAGGCGGCCAAACAATGATTCTCTCTTATCGTTGATGTTTCTATCTTTCTCTCCCTCTCCCTCCTCTCTGAAATCAATAAAAATACATTAAGAGCCGAAACCAGTTTGGCTCAGTGGATTGAGCGTTGGTCTGCGGACTGAAAGGTCCCAGGTTCGATTCCGGTCAAAGGCATGTACCTTGATTGCGGGCACATCCCTAGTAGGGAGTGTGCAAGAGGCAGCTGATCGATGTTTCTCTCTCATCGATGTTTCTAACTCTCTATCACTCTCTCTTCCTCTCTGTAAAAAATCAATAAAATATATATTTTTTAAAAATACGTTAAGAAGCCGAGACCAGTTTGGCTCAATGGATAGAGCGTCGGCTTGGGGACTGAAGGGACCCGGGTTCGATTCCGGTCAAGGGCATGTACCTTGGTAGCGGGCATAGCCCCAGTGGGGGGTGTGCAGGAGGCAGCTGATCGATGACTCTCTCTCATCGATGTTTCTGACTTTCTGTCTCTCTCCCTTCCTCTCTGTACAAAATCAATAAAATATATTAAAAAAAAAAAAATACGTTAAGAAAAAGTCCCATTCTCCAATGCAGTCTTCTGAGGCCCGCTTTGTCTGCCTTGTGCTGCTCCTGCTGTCCTCCGTCCCTCTTGCCCCTGGGTTCCCGAAGAACTGTGCCAACAGCTCCTCACTCTGTGTAGGAAGCGGAGTCACAGAGTTGCCAGGAAAGCTGAGGTGCGCCATATGGTGGGCTAATTTTAAAAAGCCCTTTCGCTTTAGGATCTCTGCCGAGAACAGAAACACTCATGGCTCTGTTCATGAGGAAACAGTATTTCATGTGTGACTTGCTCTTGAAGAGCTCCATAAGCCCAACTCTTATCCTGAAGGAACACGTGGAAAGGGTGATTGGGTGTGGGTCCCATGTGGCACGCACTTCAGGTCAGAGTTTACACAGATCTGCCCCGCCAGCGGGCCTCAGTGGTTGAGCATCAACCTATGAATCAGGAGGTGGCGGTTCAATTCCCATTCCGGGCACATGCCCGGGTTGTGGGCTCGATCCCTAGAGTGTGGGGTGTGCAGGAGATAGCTGACCAATGATTCTCTCTCATCATTGATGTTTCTCTCCCACTCCCTTCCTCTCTGAAATAAATAAAAAATATACTTAAAAAAAAAAAAGTTTACACAGATTTATAGTTTAAAAAACAAACTATACATTTCCCTATATTTCAGATCATGTGATATTCAAGCGAGAATGAAATGTGGCAGGATTATAATATTTATTTACACCTATTACAAATAAAACACGTAAGACCATGCATTAGATACAGAAAACGCTCTGCTAATAACAAAGAATATTTAGACTACAATTTGTAGGCCAAGTGTCTACAAATAAAGATTTCAGACCCTGTTTGATTAAAAAGTCAAAGTTTGGCAGGGAGTTCAAGTTTCATATTCTAGAATATTATCCATAAAATGTGTTGACATTTCTTGTTAACTTACTCATAGCGGAAGCTCAAAAATATTTTCCCATTTCCCCCTCTCCTCTCTATCACCTTCCTCTCGACCCGATTCCTACCAAGAACTAAGAGAAGGGGAGAAAGGGTGCTTAAAGGAAGGGTCAGGGTCATTGGAGTTTATTTCTCCATCTCAGGCCCAGGATACAGAAATGCATAAAAAATAACATAGCATATAAGATTTTCAATTATAGACTGGTACATTGTAGGTACTTAATTAATGAAGAATGAGGAAACAAAGACCAGATAATAAATCTCAGGCTTTGCAGTTTTTATTACAGCCACTCAACTCAACTATTGTGGCGTGAAAGCAGCCATAGACAAAATATAAACAAATGTGTATGACTGTGTTTCAGGAAAACTTTTTTTTACAAAAAGAAGTGGTGGGCCAGATTTGGCCTTTTGGCTGTCATTTGCCAACCTGTGGTGTAGACTTTGAAAGAAAAAATAAGAAATTCATATTGACAAAGAGTCTAACATTAAGTACTATTCTGGATTTTTAAAATCATATAATCTCATTTTATTTGAAGCAACCTGACTGCCAGCTCGATCTTTTTTCCCATCAGAAAATTACTTGAATATTAAAAGCTCTGTACTTTACCTTAATTTCATAGTTTTTGAAGAAGACATTGGCCTTGAAGTAATAGAGGGCTTCATCCACAATATCTGTGTCTTTTGCTAAGCAAGATATAAGGAGAGGGGGCAGAGAACATTAGCTTAATGCAAAACAACATCTAGAAAAGCTACAAAGAAAAAAAATTATCCAAGATTAATGAACAAGAGTTTTGGAGTTGAATAAAATAAAATGAGGCTACTGAAATATAAAGTCTTTAGAGAATTTCTAGAGAAATATATACATAATTTATTCTTATAGCTTTATTGTTTTTATAAAAATTATACATACTCATTAGAAAGATTAATCAATACCAAACAATTAAAAAAATACATTTTTTTTTTTTGGTTTCAGAGAGAAAGGGAGAGGGAGATATAGAAACATCAATGATGGGCTGCTTTCTGCACGCCCCCTACTGGGGATCGAGCCGGCAACCCGGGCATGTGCCCTTTGACCTGAATCCAACCTGGGACCTTTCAGTCCTCAGGCCTATGTTCTATCCACTGAGCCAAAATGGGCTAGGGCCCAAAACAATTTTTAAAATATATTTTTATTTATTTTAGAGAGGAAGGGAGAGGGAAAGAGAGATAGAAACATCAACGATGAAAGAGAATCATTGATCAGCCGAAACCGGTTTGGCTCGATGGTAGAGCGTCGGTCTGCGGACTGAAAGGTCCCAGGTTCGATTCCGGTCAAGGGCATGTACGTTGGTTGCTGGCACATCCCCAGTAGGGGGTGTGCAAGAGGCAGCTGGTCGATGTTTCTCTCTCATTGATGTTTCTAGCTCTCTATCTCTCTCCCTTCCTCTCTGTAAAAAATCAATAAAATATATTAAAAGAAAAAGAAAAAGAAAAAAAGAAAGAGAATCATTGATTAGCTGCCTCCTGCACGCCCCCCACTGGGGATCGAGGCTGCAATCTCAGGCATGTGCCTTTGGCCGGAATCGAACCTGGAACCCTTCAGTCCTCAGGCCAATGCTCTATCCACTGGGCCAAACCGGCTAGGGCACAATTTTTAATTGTCACCCTGATCTCATGTCCCAGAAATAACTATTAACACTTGGTGAACATCATTCCAGACATCTCTCAATGCATTTATAAAAACAGACTGAGACATAAACTAACTTTAATAAAATGACTTAAAAAGCATTCAACAGAATTTTATTTCAATGTACCTATGACAGTTTCAGAAAAAAACCACACCTCTTAACTGTCATTTAGGAACCCATTGGGGTTTTCATACACATCTTTCTGTTTACAAAAACTATGACTTCAAATATATTTGTACAAGCTGTTCTAGGTGGCTAGAGACTGAAAAAAGCCAGAAATACTGTTGTGACAAAGACAAATCTCATTACAAATTTTTTGGCAATTTTTGGTTTTCCTTTTTTTTATTTTAAGAAGGTCACAGTCCCAGGGGCTTGGTATCCGGCAGCTGGTTTCAGCAGAAACAGTTATTTTTATCTCTTGTCCATGCCTGCTATCCCTCTCACACAGCAGAAATGCAAAATAATCCTGCAGTTTTAATACTCTGCCAACATTCAGCAGTCATTATTTCTGCTCATTCCTCTGCTAAAGAATTTCAAAAGAATTTGAACTCTAGATGTGTATTTCTTTTTAAAAAAATATATTTTATTGTTTTTTTATAGAGAGAAAGGGAGAGGGATAGAGTTAGAAACATCGATGAGAAAGAAACATGGATCAGCTGCCTCCTGCATACCCCCCACTGGGTATATGCCCTTGACTGGAATCGAACCTGGGACCCTTCAGTCCGCAGGCCGACACTCTATATACTGAGCCAAACTGGTTTCGACTGTGTATTTCTTTTTAAAAATATATATTTTATTGATTTTTTACAGAGAGAAAGGGAAAGGGATAGAGAGTTAGAAACATCGATCAGCTGCCTCCTGCACTCCTCCTACTGGGGATGTGCCTGCAACCAAGGTACATGACCTTGACTGGAATCGAACCTGGGACCTTTCAGTCTGCAGGCCTACGCTCTATCCACTGAGCCAAACTGGTTAGGGCTAGATGTGCATTTCTTGAAATCTATTTTCTTATCTGAAAAAAGAAACTTCCTCAAAGATTTTAACGGTTTTTACAAAAACCAGCCAGTTCTTTTAAATGTCACCATAGGTGGTGGGGAGGCTACAAGATTCGGAACCCAGGAGGATATTTGGCACATAAAAGGTGTTCAAAAGGTATTTGTAAATAATTACATTAATGCTAAGAGCTATTTACCGGTAACTCCCAGCATAAGATTATATTCATCCATAATTCCAATTTGGTTGGAATCCAGTTCTCTAAGGAAGAGGAACAGGTCATTCCTTAGCTGTAGAAATCCCCAAAGAACTACAAGGGTGGTAATTAGATTAACCCCTTGGTCAACTGCATCTTTTGAAATACCATATGGTATTTTGCACCGATCTGAAAGGGTTCTTCTCAAGGAATCTAAGCCAACATGGACTCTTATTATTTTTTTCTCTGCACAGTAATTCTTTTATGTCATTTTTCTTCTCTTTGGTCTGCTTTCTTTTCCCCATCTGTTTCTTTCTCTTCATTTCAAAATCAAATAAAGACTATAGTAACTCACCAGATTTATTAAATTTATAAAGGTCAAGTCTAACAGTCTGGCAGAAGGACAGAGAGGGCCTCAGTAAAAAATTATTACTTAAAGCCATGGCCTTGCCCTGACTGGTTTGGCTCAGTGGATAGAGCATTGGCCTGCAGACTAAGGGGTCCCGGGTTCGATTCCGGTCAAGGGCATGTACTTTGGTTGTGGACACCTCCCAGTGGGGGTTGTGCAGGAGGCAGCTGATCAATGTTTCTAACTCTCTAGCCCTCTCCCTTCCGCTCTGTAAAAATCAATAAAATATATTTAATAAATAAATAAATAAATAAACCCATGGCCTTGGAAACCATGAATGGAACTCAGTGCAGACCCTTTCTGGGTGCAGGGAAACCATGTCTAATATAATACAAATCATACTGGTGGCAGATTATCTCAGAATGTGTCAGAAGAGTCTCAGATAGTGTCTAAAAAGAATGGAGCTTCTGCTGAAACCGGTTTGGCTCAGTGGATAGAGCGTTGGCTTGCGGAATGAAAGGTCCCAGGTTCGATTCCGGTCAAGGGCATGTACATGGGTTGCGGGCACATCCCCAGTAGGAGGTGTGCAGGAGGCAGCTGATCTGTGTTTCTCTCTCATCAATGTTTCTAACTATCTGTCCCTCTCTCTTCCTCTCTGTGAAAAATCAATAAAATATATTAAAAGAAAAAGAAAAAAGAAAAAAGAATGGAGCTTCTGAACAGTAAAAAATGGTTTGGAGCTGGGGGTAAAGAGGGAAATGTGAGTACCAAGAAAGAAAGCAGATATAAAATTCAGAATTAGCAATGTTTCTTAGGACATATCTTTTAATATATAATATTGAACCCTGGCCCTGACCAGTTTGGCTCAATGGATAAAGCATCGGCCTGCGAACTGAAAGGTCCCAGGTTCAATTCCGGTCAAAGGCATGTACCTTGGTTGCAGGCACATCTCCAGTAGAGGGTGTGTAGGAGGCAGCTGATCAATGTTTCTCTCTCATCGATGTTTCTAACTCTATCCCTCTCCCTTCCTCTCTGTAAAAAATCAATAAAATATATTTTTTTAAAAGATTAATCCCTGGCTGATGTGGCTCATTTGGTTGGACGTTGTCCCATGTACAGAAAGGTGGCCAGTTATAGATTCTGGTTGAGGCACATTCCTGGCTTGTGTTTCACTCTCACATTGATGTTTTTTTCTCTCTCTCCCTTTCCCTTCCTGTCTCTCTAAAAATCAATGAAAAAATATCCTAGGATGAGGATTAAAAATAAAATAAATAAAAATTAAAAATTTTTTTCCCCAGCTTGGTAAGGGGTGGGAACATGGCATCCTATAGAAGTAGCAGCATTAGATTAGTTTGTAAGAACTGACAGTGATAACAGAAACAGTGTCAAGATTTAAGCACATTTTCTCTCAACAAAAAAATCCTGGAGAAATTAGCAGCAAAGATAACGTCCTATTAGATGCAACATATACCCACAATCTTGGCAGGCCTAAAAAGCAATACCCACCAAACAAAGAAAATACAACAGCAACCAGAGACAGAGGACTGAGCCAAGAGTTTCCCTGACTTAATGGCCGAGGGTTGCTGGATGCTTCACGCCAAAATCCGAAAATAATGGAAAGGGGTTTCCACTTACTCTCTCTCGGGGCAGGTCCTTTGAACTGACTTCTGATGGGCAGCAGCGCCATGTTGCCAATGAGCTTGGTGTCGGGGTCCATGAGAGAAGAGTGGTAAGCCTACAGTGGAAGCCAGATAAGAACACAGAAACAGAAGCAGAACAAATGTCAGCGGGAAAAACAAGTACATTTCTCGAAAGGGGGAAAAAAAAAAAAAAAAGTAACCTACCCAAGATCAACCAGGGCATGAGACAGAGAAGGTGGCAGCAATATGCAGAACTTTTTTTTTCGGGCTAATGGAGAAGTTAGATATTAATTGTGTAACATCAAGATATTAAATAAGTGCTCGGTGTCCAACTGGAATGCTCATAGGTCTGTAGAGTACTGGCTTAAAACCTGGCTGACCAAGGCTTTTTGCACTAGTTAGGTGTGCAGCCTTTGGGTAAATTACTTAACTTCTCTCAGCCTCAGGTTCCTCCTCTGGAAAATGAGAAAACAATAACATATCTACTTCATAGGATCACTGTGAGGGTTAAATGGGGTAATTTCTATAGAGTGTGTAGCTCAGGGCCTGCTTGGAACACATCAGGTGTCAAATGGTAGCTATGGGATTCACAGTATTTGCATCTAGAACTATGGCTTGTGCCTTTTTTTCTTTTTCTTTTCTTTCTTTTTTATTTTTTTATCACAGGTATGCTTCATCTACAGCAGCCTCCACCATCCCCTTCACCAGCCCCTACAGCTACTGTCTGGTTCCCCGTCTATTTTCTTCACAGCATCCGTCACTATCAGAACTTACCTCCTTTATTCTATGTACACTCGTTTCCTGTTAAGAACAGGGATTCGCTGCCTGAGTCACTGCTGTCACCGAGCTCAGTAATGTTTGTTGTTTGAATAATCAATCCCATGTTGTTGAAAACCTCCTTTTCCCTAATCTGCGAAAACGCAGACCTGCCACGACGGCCATAAATCTACCCCACAGAGGGGCTATCAGAAACGAAGGGAAACCAGACCACCATTAATTTCACTCCCATTCTAACGCACAATAAAACCGAAACGTGTGGAAGCCAGGCCCGGCCCCTGAGTTTGCCCTGAGGGCCCTGAACCGGCGGTGGCGCCCCGGGCGGCGGTGACAGGGGAGGAAGTGGGTCTGACACAGGAAGAGAAGCGGAAGGGACCCGTCCCCTGGGTAGGAGAAGGAAGTGGGATTTTAGAAAAAAAAGGAGAAGCCGGACCCTGGACTAGAAAAATGAAAAATAAAAAGTGTATTCCTTGAGGCTTTGGGGACCCAGCCGGTGCCGGGTTGGGGTGGGGGTGGGGGTGGGGGTGCAGAAGGGGCAAAGATGGGGTTGGCACTGGAGAGAAGGGGCCAAAGGGCTGAGGCAGCCTCTCTCGTACCCGTGGCCGACACTCCCCGGTTCTCAATCCCACAAGAACCGGCTGCCTCCGCCCTTCCCGGCTTCGGCTCCGGCTCCCTCTCCCACCGGGTGGGTCCGTTCCCCTCAGCGCACGCACGTTCCTCCCCGCTCTCCCCCATCCTCGCCATCACCTCACGCCCCTGACTCACTCGGGCTCCTTACCGGCATCTTGACGCCTCCCGGGTTTCAACTCAATTAGGAGAATCGGGTTAGAGAGAGGAGCTTCCGGTCCCCGAGCTTGGGAGGGGTAGGCGGAAGTGAACCGGAAGAGGAGGGCGAGCGGAAGATTGGCGCTTCCGGCCTTGAAGTCCCGCCCTTGGCTGCTGGGGCTGCGGGGACCCGAAGGGGCGCCAGGGGGCGCGCCAGCCCTACGTAGAGGCTGAATGTTGCGCATGCGTGAAGCCTGGAGCTGGCGGTGGGTCTTGAGGTCACAAATCCCTGTGAAGCATTACCTGGGTCACACTATTTTATTTTATTTATTTAAAAAAAATATATTTTATTGATTTTTTACAGAGAGGAAGGAAGAGGGATAGTTAGGCCAACTCTCTATCCACTGAGCCAAACCCGTTTCGGCGGTACTGCAATTTTTTGTGTAATGATTGAGAAAATGGACTCTGGATTTGAATTCCAGCTCCTACTCTTATAGGCTGTGTAATTTTGGATTAATCTAATTAATCAGTTTCCTCACCTGTAAATGGAGATAACAGTATTTAATTCAGTTTTGTGAGGATGAATGAATTGCATGTAATGTGCTTAGCACTTACATGCCTAGGACATATTAAAGGCTCAGGAATTTTTAAACTATTACTAAGAAGCACCTCATGTTAAAAGACAAATTCATTCCTGCTTTGGCCCGTTTCTTCGGCCAGTTCCTCAGACTGAATCCTTTGCTCCGGGTTCCCACACTGAGGTCTAATTCTGGTCTCCTATCAGATAGCACCTTTCAGGAGGAGCCTTCTTTGACAATGAGCCCAGAGTAGCCAGTTAGCACTTGCCCTTTCATTACCGCTTCTTCTTCCCATTCCTTATCAGAGACTTTCCCTGTTTATGGTTAATCTCAAGGACCCCGCTTGTCAGCTCCATAAGAATAAGGTTAAAAAAAAAAAATGTTTGTTAAGTTCCTAGTGTCTGGCATCTCCTACTTGGGAAATTTTACTGAGTTATTTCCCTGAGTTATTTCAAATTATGGAGAACAAGAGTGTAATGAAAAGTTAATGCTCTTTTATTTATATATTAATGGCCTGGTGCACGAAATTTGTGCATGGGGAGGGGGTCCCTCAGACCAGCCTACACCCTCTCCAATCTGGGACCCCTCGGAAGACACCCCTCTCACAATCTGGGACTGCTGGCTCCTAAGCATTCTCCTACCTGCCTAACCACTTTGCGTGCCAGCCTAATAGCCCCTAACTGCTCCCCTGCTGGGCCAATCGCCCCCAACTGCCTTCACCTGCAGGGCTGAGGGGACTGGGGGACTCCAGCTGGATGAGGTGGGGCTAAGGGGACTAGGAGCCACCATCTTTGTGAGGACATGGCAATCAAATTAGCATATCCCCTCTTTATTGGCTATGGGCACTGTCATTTGTGAGGGTGTGGTAGTCAATTAGCATATTCCCCCTTTATTAGATAGGATACATATCTTAAAAATTAGTCACTTTTCTTTTTTTTTTTTTCTTTTTTTTTAATATATTTTATTGATTTTTTACAGAGAGGAGGAGAGAGGGACAGAGAGCTAGAAACGTCGATGAGAGAGAAACATCGACCAGCTGCCACCTGCACACCTCCTACCGGGGATGTGCCTGCAACCAAGGTACATGCCCTTGACCGGAATCGAACCTGGGACCTTTCAGTCCGCAGGCCGACGCTCTACCACTGAGCCAAACCAGTTTTGGCGTCACTTTTCATTTTTTAATTATACAAATAATATATTTTCAATGTAAAAATTAGGAATACATATAAACAATGGTTTTATCCTTACATATTTTCACCTTTGGATATACATATTTTGTTCAAATAATTCCTGCTCCTACAAAAAATCTTCAAAAATAACAAAACCAAACAGAAAAAATAAAGACAGACTGTTGCTAACTGTACCATCGGTGCTAATTTACATTATACACAAATCTATGTGAATTAATTTCAATTTCAACTTTTAAAATCTAAGTTGATGCTTAATAAACATATAACACTTTAAACAGCAGTGGTTTCAGAATAACCAAGAACTTGATTCAGGTGTGCTGTTGATAAAGAGCCAAGTATTATTCTTTTCATTAAAATAAGCAGCTTTTTTAGTATTGCATCCTTTGAGAAAAATGTTTTGCCAGTTCAGCCACAAGCTCTTCACATATGTACATTTACATATTAGTAAACTCTTCATTCATTCTGACGTTCTTGAAAATATTCATCAAACATAGAAGAAGACTCATCTTCATGTTCCTGACACAAAGGAAACACAAAATAGAAAATACATGAATTTCTCCCAGTTAGACATGGCATGTGTTTACATATTTCTCAGGTAAGGAATGCTCTCTAAAGAGCGAACACTCAGTGCTGGCTCTCGGTGCTGCACATAGGTAATAGTAACAATATAATATTTAAGGTGTTTATATCTCATTAGAAGCATTTCTTCTTCTTTTTTTAAATTCTTACCTAAAGTCATTTTCACTGATTTTTAGAGAGGGGAAAGGAGAAGAGAGGTAGGGAGGGAGATTTTAGGGGGGGGAGGGGGAGAGAGAGAGAGGAACATCTATGCAAGAGAGAAACATTGGTCAGCTGCTTCCCATATGCACACTGGCAGGGGATTAAAACCTGCACCTCAGGTGTGTGCCCGACGGGGAATTGAATCCATGACCCTTCCATGCACAGGACCATATTCCAACACACTGAGCCACAGAATAGAGCAAAACTGATATTGCTCTTTGAGCTCAGGAGTCAATTTCAGTAATCACCCAGAGAAGCCCGGTTACTGCCACCACTAAAACAAAAATTAATTTGAGTTCCTGGGATTACACAGGAGATCAAGGAGTGCAGGCAAACATTTTTACTAAAAGCCAATAAATACCCCTAAACCAGAAATTACCTTTGGTTCTTTAAATTCCAAGTCTTCTCCATACTGAATGGCAAAATCAATATGCTGTAATACAATGTTCATGCTTTCTTCATCTGACTGATCATAGGGCAAAAATCGAACCATGCTGTAGTCGTCAATCTATAAGTTGGAGATTTCAGAAAGGGTCATTCTGAAACTGTGCAACATGCTTAATTTTCAACTTATATATTTGAGGTTTATAACTGTTTATCATTTGTGGGGGAGGGGAAGGATAGACAGAGACAAAATGGAAAATCCATATTCATTTTTTTGGTCTGACTTACTAGAACACTAAACTTACTACATAACTAGATACTGTTTCATAGGCATTTATCTGAATTCAACAACCACTGGAGACTTCAACAGGGCACAGACAGTTCTGAACTCCCAAAATGGCTTGGAATATTGGACATGTCAGTTCATTTACTGGCCATCACCAATACCTGCTTCTAAATTAAACTGTGCGGGGGAGGAATGAAAAAAAAATCAAACTGCTGACTGGCCAGGCCACAGCCTGTCGCCACCACCTCCCCATTGCAAGGAAATAGGATTGGATTGTGCTTTCCGTAATGTTGGCCACTGACTGGACATCGATGAGTAACAAAAAAATGACAAGAACAACAATAAAAAACAATACAACCAGCTTACCAGTCCACATATAGCTTTAGTCAATTTTTTGAATTTTTTGCTTCTAAAGTCACTTGTGGAATCATCTAATAAAGAATACATGTCTGGATCTAGAAACCTTTAAAAGTGAGAAAGAGACCGATGAATAAAAGGAAGAAGAAACCCGATTTACACACAGACAGAATCTCACATGTAAATAAAGCTTAGAAGATTCATCTCTGCAACTGAGATCTGACTGTAATGGGGGTCATGAACTCACTTCTCAATTTCCTTCTTAGCTTTCTTACTCAGCAGGTCCATCTTCGTCATGATGTTAACTTGTGGAATTTCTAGAGAGATCATAGCGCTGAGGGCCGCCAAGATGCCAGAAATAAACTGAAGAAGGAAACAGGAAAGGGAAGATAAATCAGCAGGTGCCACCAAAATTCCCTAGTCTCTGCATGAAAGAGAGAGCAGAACTGGCCTAAATCAAAGAAACACTAATCCTAAAGAAAGGACAGTCCACGAATCAGAGGCTGACCCTTGGTTTCTGAAGATGTAGACTTAATCTATGGTGGTCACAAGTCTCAATTCAGACCATATCTTTCCCTTAAAAAATTCCTTAAGAGCTATTAATGAGAAATTAAGTTTTAGACAGTTCATAAACTAGACAAATAGCCCTCAGAGAATTAAAAATGCACATAGATAATATGCATCTGCCTCATTTTTCTTGGTAAGTTCTCCATGTAAAATCATAATTTACCATCTGAAGTGAAAATACATTATTATAATAATTTTATAAGGGATACTAAATAACTCTAGAGTATAGTTTGCGAAATGTTCAGAATCACACAATGATTAAGGGAGACTATTATCTGCTTGTACCCACGACTGAAATAACAACAGATTTATCCTCAAACCTTAAAAGACTCCACCATAAACTGTGAATCGACCAGAAAAACTCCACAGACTCGAAACTCCCACTGTTCCAGCTGCTGGACCAGTTGTTTCATCACAGGCAGATGCGTATACAACTCGATCTGACCTACATGAAGAAAATTGCAAGACTATTACAATCAGGAAATTTTAATAAATACAAAAAAAAAAATTTTCCCCATAAGATGGTTAAAAACAAATAGCCGAACCGGTTTGGCTCAGTGGATAGAGCGTCAGTCTGCAGATTGAAGGGTCCCGGGTCCGATTCCGGTCAAGGGCATGTACATTGGTTGCGAGCACATCCCCATTAGTGGGTGTGCAGGAGGCAGCTGATCGATGTTTCTCTCTCATTGACATTTCTAGCTCTCTATCCCTCTCCCTTCCTCTCTGTGAAAAATCAATAAAATATATTTAAACAAACAAACAAACAAACTACCCTGCTGAAGTGGCACTGTGGTTGAGCATCGACCTATGAACCAGGAGGTAACAGTTCAATTCCCAGTCAGGGCACATGCCCTGGTTGAGGGCTAAATCCCTAGTAGGAGGCATGTAGGAGGCAGCTGATCAATAATTCTCTCTCATCACTGATGTTTTTTCTTCCTCTCCGTCTCCCTTTACCTCTGAAATCAATAAAAATATATTTTTTAAAAATTAAAATTAAAAACAAACCAACAGCCCCAGCTGGTTTGACTCAGACGACAGAGCATCAGCCTGCAGACTGAAGGGTCCTGGGTTCGATTCCAGTCAAGGGCACATGCCTAGGTTGTGGCCTCGATTCCCAGTAAGGGACATGCAGGAGGCAGCCGATCAATGATTCTCTCTCATCTTGATGTTTCTATCTCTCTTTCCCTCTCCCTTCCTCTCTGAAATCAATAAAAACATATATATTTTAAAAACCACACCACCACCAACAAAAAAAGGTAATAATATATTCCATTTTAAGGGGTCTGACATCCTCTTGAAGCAATCACAAAATCATGAGGTTCATCACACTTTTTAGTTTTTGCCCATCAAAAGCAAGCGCTACAATTTTGTTAACCAGTGTCGCCCCAATAAACCCAATAAAAAGGAAAACAAGAAAGTGAGTGCTACAAAAGTAATGCAGTTTGGGAATATCCATCAAGATGGACACTTATGACATCTGCACCTTTCTGTGGGTGTGTGCATGTTCAATTAAAAGCAAAGGGAAAACGCGAGAGCCACCTATGATCAAAGCTAAGTTCAGCTCAAGTCTACAATTCACAATTTGGCTTACCAAGTCATATGCGCTTCTCTCTCCCCTACCAGCCTCACTTCCAACGTTTCCCTTTGTGCACTGTGTGCTTCCGCCACAACAGCCTTTCTGCTGCCTCAAACCCTCCTTCCTTCCTGCCCGCAGGCCTACAACACGCTACGACTTTTGCGTGGAGCACAGTCTCCCTCGCCTTCGGGCGATGGCCCAGCCTCCAGGCCACTGATCATAGCCTCTCTCACCTCCCTGCTGTGTGATGGTCTATGCCAGCAGCCGCCAAGCTTTCGGACCTCAGGGACCACTCGTGATCCGCGGACCACCAGCCGGCGACCGCTGCTCTGTGCTATTCCTGCCACAGAGGAGTATTAAGTAACACTTGGGTGGTTTTTGTTTACACCGTCTAGCACTGCCACTGGACTGTGAGCTCCGCCAGGGCAGAGACCATGGCTGCCTGGTCCTCTATGGTATTCTCCGTGTACAAAGGTACGCACTCAGTCAACTCAGTGAATGAGTAGGGCCAATGAATAAGAGCTTTCGTTGCAATCTGTCTAACTCCGGGCGACAAATGCTCACTGCACTTCCTCCTGCTGAGGACAGAACCCGCATGACTGTGAAGAAAAAGACACATTTACAGCCGAGACCGGTTTGGCTCAATGGATAGAGCACATGTGTCAAACACAAGGCCCGCGGGCCAAATCCAGCCCGCCAGGCCTTGCAATGTGGCCCGCACCGCGTTGTCATCACTGCACTCCGCTGTCAGTTTATGACATTGTCAGTTTATGACTGTTCAGTAAACCATTCGGCCCGCGATTTAGGCTGGATTTTAGATTTTGGCCCCTTCTCTGATTGAGTTCGACACCCCTAGGATAGAGCGTCGGCTTGGGGACTGAAGGGACCCGGGTTCGATTCCGGTCAAGGGCATGTACCTTGGTTGCGGGCATATCCCCAGTGGGGGGTGTGCAGGAGGCGGCTGATCGATGACTCTCTCTCATCGATGTTTCTAGCTCTCTATCTCTCTCTCTTCCTCTCTGTACAAAATCAATAAAATATATATTAAAAAAAAAAAAAAAGGTAACTCCTTTAAAAAAAAAAAAAAGACACATTTACATTAAAAAGACACACCTACCTGGGCAGTCAAAAAGGATGTAGTCATCCTCTACGTGGCCGAGGCAGCTCTCCAGCCAGTCGAAGTTATTGGCGAAGTACTCCATGCAGAACACCAGCCCCCCGTTGGGGCCAAACCGCAGAGCCTCGTCCTCCATCACGTCATCCACCTCGATCAGCTCCCGGATGTCTGGAAAGCACGGGCAGGCCGCGGCATAGAAGCACGTCCGTTTGAAAACCGCTATCCTCACAAGGGATAATTAACCACTATATAAAAACTCACACATAGGAGATTATTTCTGTACGTGGTTATTCCCGAGAGCAGGGTCTGTGGGAAGTAATTATTGTAGAGCCAGACAATAGAATTCTATGCAGCCATAAAAAGGAAAAGCTCTTTAAGTATTTATGACTATCACCCAATCTCCTAGTTATACTGTGAAGTGAAAAGTGTAAGGTATAGAAGTCCATGTAAGAATCTATCATTTGTGTTTAAAAAAAAAACATTAAAAGAGTTTTAAAAAAAAACAAACATTTAGGGGGCTCACTCAGAGTATGATCAGCAGTAAAGCAGAGTCACTGTAACAGCATTAAGCATGTAGTACAGAAGGGAAGGGTAGGGAGGAAGGTCCTTAATTGAATTGAGTACATAAGAGACCACGAGAAAGGATACTGCTGAACATAAGTGGATGTCATCAATCGACATTCAGTCTCATGCTGTTCACCCTGAAACCAGGGGACCATCGACGGATGGACAAGAACAGACCCAGAGATAAGGAGCCTCGGGTCAGACTGTTGGACCTCAGAGGGAGGGTGGGGATAGAAGGGAGAGATCAACCAAAGGACTTATGTCACACATAGGAGCCTAACCAGTGGTCAAGGACAATAGGAGGGTGGGGGCATGAGTGGGGAGGGGTGGGGGGTTAGAATGGGGGGTTGAGGACAAATATGTGATACCTTAATCAATAAAGAAATAAAGATTTAAAAAAAGAAACCAGGGGACCAGACTGTAGTAATATCTCAGCTACGGGGCCCAGCAGCCAGCATTCCCGGCCTCCTCACCCCCTAATTTTCCTGAAGGAGCGGGACAGCTCTGCTCAGGACTCACCAGCCATGACGGAGTAGTTGAAGTGTTCTGCTGCAGGATCAAGGTTCACGACCTGGACAGACCGATTGAGGGCTTCGCAGTGCTGGACCATGGTGGCACAGTAAGTGCTCTGCAATGCCACGTGGGTCAGGGGGTCAGAGCAGCAGCAATGTAATGTTATCCCCTGCACCCCGAGAAGGGCTCTACACCTGGGCAGTGTCTTGTAGGGACAGAACTGGGCCTCCATCAACCCCTGGGATCTAGACCGGGGACGGATTAGACAAAACTGGATTCCAGCTCGGATGGTGTGGCTCAGTGGTTAAACATTGACCTATGAACCAGGAGGTCATGGTTTGATTCCTGGTTGGGGTACCTGACCAGGTTGCAGGCTCATCCCGTTTGGGGGCGTGCAAAAGGCAGCCTATCAATGATTCTCTCTCATCATTGATGTTTCTGTCTCTCCCTCTCTGAAGTCAATAAGAAAATAAATTAAAAAAAACTGGATTCCAGCCCAAACCGGTTTGGCTCAGTGGATTGAGCATCGGCCTGCGGATGGAGAGGTCCCAGGTTCGATTCCGGTCAAGGGCATGTACCTTGGTTTCAAGCACATCCCCAGTGGGGATGTGCAGGGGGCAGCTGATCGATGATTCTCTCTCATCGATGTCTCTAACTCTCTATCTCTCTCCCTCTCTGTAAAAAAAACAAACAATAAAACATTTTTTTAATTGGATTCCAGCCGCCACTTAATAGCTGTGATCCTGATCAAAGAGCCTTTCTGTACCTCATTTCCCTTATCTGTACAGCCGGATTAATAGGGCTTATTTTAGAGGGTTGTTGTGGAAACAAATGAGGTGTTCAGCGCAGTACCTGAGGCACGAGTATACAATAAATGTAAGCAACTGCCACTCTTCTCCTTCCAAAACAACAAGCAGGGTCCTGAAGCCCAGACTGCAGAAGGGAGCTGCCAGGGTCTCAGGGGCCCCCCCGTACAAAAACCCGCCGGTCCCCTCCTCTGGACCCGAACCTCCCAGCTCCCCCCTTCCCCCCGCTCCCCCAACTCCTACTTTTCCCTCCTTCTTCCGCCAGATCCTCACCTTCCCGCTGCCTGCGGGGCCCATGACGAGCTGCGCATACCGAGGCATGACGACTCCAGGAGCCCCCGGAGCTGCCCGGCCCGCAGCTGCCACCAAGCCTGGCTGCCACCAAGCCCGGCTGCCACACTCCCTTCAGCCTTCGCGCGACGCCCGGAGTTCCGGGAACGTGAGCTGCGAACCAATCACAATCCAAGTTGCGCTTACATGCCACGCCTCCGAGTACGGAGCGCCCCACGGGCTAAAATCCCTTGTGAAACGCGTCCTAAGAAACGCGTCCTGGGAAGGGAGGGACGTATGCGCACGCGCAGAGGTGGCTGGTCCAAACCCGCGGCGGTGAGACCCGGGAAGCCTGGTTGCCTTGGTAATAACTGTTTACGGATAACGGCCAGCGCTCCGCGTTCCTGCGCGGGGAGCCTGGGTCCCTGGTCTGCGTACTGATAGTTGACACCTACGGTGACATTCGAGATTTGCAAATTGGCTGAGGGTCTGGAATACTGAGGTGGAAGACACTTCCTGTTGTGGAGGGGGCATGTAATATTTCCTTTCCGTGACGCAACCGTTCCCCAAAAAGATGCAAACGTGCAATAACAATGCGTAGTCCTCTGAAGAATTCCCGCTCCTCCCCAATGTGACTCTAGGATCGTGGACCTGCCCTCCCCGCTGTCCCGGAGCTATTCGGGGGCAGTGTCCGGAACGCCCCATAGGAGGCTAGAACCCAGCATCCGCCTCTGCACCCCCAGTATCTCCCGACCTGACGCAAGCGTGCTGACCCAGGAGGGGAAGAGGGAAAGCTTTCCCCCCCGCACACAGCTCGCGGTCCCCGCACCCGGGAGGAGATGCTCGGCCAGGGCCCGGTGGCCGCCTGGACGGACTGCAGCTCTTCCGCAGAGCCTCCGGCGGTGGCCAGGACCGAGGGTGGCGGAGGCGGGTGAGGCTGCGGGGCCCTGCGGGGTGAGGGAGGACGGGGACCGGCCGGGCCGTGACCCCCCATGTGGAGGAGGGGTTGGGAGCTGGCTGCTCCAATGCACCGGAGAGAGAGAGAGGCGGGGAGAACCTTTACTGTGGCCGGGGTGGGAAAAAGGGACGCCGACTCACTGTTTCAAAGGAAGGGTTTCTGAGGAGGGTTTGGGGCAAGGACAACGCGGTGACTGCGACAGTCACCTGCGTGCATCTTTCTGCCCCAGAGGGGGCGCTGGGAGACCTGCTGGGAAAGCGGCCTGGCCGCCGGACTGCTACGCAAACCCGGGTGAGATGGGGAGGCTGCGGGGACAAGCGTCCTTGGCTCCGTGGAGGGCTCCCAAGTCAACAAATCAGTTCCCTGTGTGTGACATGAGCTGCCTTTATGTCAAGTGGGGATTCATAATCGTCAGTGAAACAGATGACTATGAATATTAGGAGTACTTGACATTTTCACACAGAAGTTCATTTCTTCATAAATCTGTTTTATTTGGAGCAGGGTTTTCCTATTATTTCCTGATGCTGAAGACAGTTAAAGTCACTGCTGGAGGCAGTACCTCCTCATCCCTTTCATCAGTTATTCCCTAAAACAGTGAGCTGCTGGCTGTTTGCCAGTGCAGCTCCCGGCCACGGCGCCTGCTGCACCCAGGCCTTTTTTTAATTTAAAAAATATATATATGGTGGATTGAAGACTTCTTAAAGATGAGATGGGGTGTTGTGTTTCTTTTCTGTTCCTCTCAGTGCTTCGTGAAGTGCTGGATCCTAGAATATCAGGAGAATGAACTTGTGGAAGGAAGGAAGGAAGGAAGGAAGGAAGGAAGGAAGGAAGGAAGGGAGGGAGGGAGGAAGGGGGTTTTGTCTCAATTTGAGAAAAAATAAAATAACCTGTACAAAATTAGAAACATTCCAAATCCAGGGTTCTAAAACACCTTAATTACATACAATAAAAAACAAGATAACGGTCTTTTCCATAGTCAAATTACTTTATTAAAAATAAAGAGAACAAGAAAATATTATGGTTAGGACTAGAAGCCCAAACTACTTTATTAAACTCAATGTAGGAATTAGATTAGGAGGCTATAAAACTAAAGCTAAATGTGACTTAAAAGAAATCCTGTCTAATAATATGGCAAAGAAAATATCAAATATCAGATAACTCACTTTAAATAAGTCTGAAGCCATCTACACTAATAAAAGAAACATGCTAATTAACCACCACTCCACTCCACCCACAGCCAGTCAGGTGCCAGTATGCAAATTAGCCCACCAAGATAGCGGTAGCCATGGAACTGGATCAAGCAAGAGGCTTGGGTTACCCCCCACAATGGAGGAAGCCAAGCTTCCCACCTGCCCTGGCCAGCCTGGCCTCTGCTCAAGGCTACAAAGTTTCAACTGTAGAAGATAAATAAATCCCAGATACCTCCTTCCACCCAGTCCTGGCCTTTGCTCAGGAAGTGCTGAAAATAAAAGAAAAAAAGGAGGGGATGGAAACAGCCGTCAGCTCCTTACCTAGGCTGGCCACACTCCCATGGGGTGAGGGTCCCTGCTGGGGGGCTTGGCCAGCCTGCAAACAGCCATCAGCCCCTCACCCTGTCAGTGGGGGTCAGTTGAAGGTGATCAGGACAGTGAGAGGGGGCAGATTGGAGTGACCAGGCCAGCAGGGGGGCAGTTGGGAGAAAGCAGGCCAGCGGGGAGGAAGAATTGGGGAGAGCAGACCAGCAAGGAGGGGCAGTTGGGGGTGAGCACACTGGCACGGGGGGAAGTTGGGGGTGATCAGGCTGGCAGGGGGGCAGCTGGTGAGCGAGCAGGCCGGCAGGTAGAATGGTTAGGGGCAATCAGGCAGGCAGGCAGGCAGGTTAGTGATTAGGAGCCAGCAGCCCTGGATTGAGAGAGGGATATCCGACTGTTCGGGCTTGATCCCTGTAAACTAGCAGTAGGACATCCTTTGAGGCGTTCCAGATTGGGGTGCAGGTGGGGTTGAGGGACACTCTCCCACCCACATGCACAAATTTTATGCACTGGGTCTCTAGTTAGGATATATAACGGATATATAACCAGAATGACAGAAGAAAATTTGTAAGACATTCTGTCTGATAGAAGCATGAAAAGTATAAAGCAAATGCAATATTGTCCTTTTTTTTTTCATTTAAAATACCTTCTTTAATGCTTATAAAGCTGTCAGTTACTTGTCGTTACCACCTACTATTTACATCCTTTTTCTTTCTTTTTTTTAAACAGATCAGCTGGACATTCTTATTACCAGAATTCCAAAGGTATTGGTGAGTAGAGCACATAAATCAGATAATACCTATAATAACATGATTCAGAGAAGCCAATTCTGCTACAACTCTTACACAAAGGAGGTTTAAAAATAGATTTTATTAGCCTCCTTGGTGACCTTAGTCTTGAAGATTTCTCAGAGAACAATCAGCAGGTACTTTGTCTCCCATGAAGATATCTTACATCAGGTATTTAAAAAATAGTCTTTCAAAATAGCAACGAATCTGAAAACTGTGTTTATAACTGATGTTGGTTGAAAAGAAGAGAGCACAGATTGAAGGGAAATTTTTAAACGGAACAAACTCAAGGAACAAAATAATTCTTAATGCTGCTGTTTTCCTCTCCCTTGAAGTAAAGGATAGAGTGGCTGGAGTTGAGAGGATAAGATGCCCTCCCAAAGGTGTCTCACCAATTTTGGGGAGGGAGCAATTTCAGTTCAATGATATATAAACCTGGATTCACTTTGCTTTTCCTTGGAAATTGTATAGTCCTAACAGTTACCTAAGAAAAACATACATACCTGTAAATATATAGCTATAAAAATGCAGACATACATACAAATATATATATATGCATATATATATATATGTGTGTGTGTGTATATATATATATATATATATATATATATATACACACATATATATAAATAGTGTGGTTTTCAAATGGAATTGCTCATTCATATGGTCATTCTATGTTTAATATTTCGGAGAACTGCCACACTGTTTCTATAGCAGCTGCACATTTCACATTCCCACCAGCAATGCACAGGGTTCTAATTTATCCACATCCCTGCTAACACTTATTTTCTGTTTGGATTTTTTTCCTTTTTGATAGGCACCCTTATTGGGTATCTCCCTATGGTTTTGACTTTGACTTCCCTAATGATTAGTGATAGTGAGCATCTTTTCATCTGCTAATTGACAATTCATGTGTCTTCTTTGGAGACATCCAAAGTCTATCCAAGTCCTTTTCCCATAGTTCAGTTAGGTTGTTTGTTGTTTTGAGTGTATTATTTTTAAATGTTTGATTTTCTGTAACGAAATGCTAACAAGCTTTTGAGCAATTAAAATTTTAGACCAGGCTAGGATATGCATCTTAGAAATATTTATTAGCAGGGACACAAAAGATATACTCTTAGAGAATTAGCCCACATTTATGACGTCAGTAAGGATTTAAAATTATAAACTTGAGCCCTAGCTGGTTTGGCTCAGTGGATAGTGTTGGCCTGCAGACCAAAGGGTCCTAGATTCCATTCCAGTCAAGGGCACATGCCTGGGGACAAGGGCTCGATCCCCAGTAGGAGGCGTGCAGGAGGCAGCCAATCAATGATTTTCATCACTGATGTTTCTCTCTTTCCCTTTCTCTTCCTCTATGAAATCAATAAAATATATTTTTAAAAATAATAATAAACCTGAATGTTGAATTAGTATTCATTTTATTGTTACAATTTCCAAATGATGATTTAAAGATCATAATAACAGTTTCCAGGTGATTTTTCTATTTGTTGACAAACTAGTCTTTCATTATGCCAAATCTTAAATAACTAAATTTAAAGTTTAATATAAAAATTATAGTGGCCTTTGTTATCAATAACATTAAAACAAAAACTGTGCTTATTTAATTCACTTTATTAAGTAAAAACTTTTAACATAAATTCTGTCCTGCCAGTTTCATTTGTAATAGTCCAAAACTGGAAAAATCCAAATGTCCATCAACAGGTTTCTCTCTCACATCCATGTTTCTCTTTCTCTCTCGCTCTAAAAGCAATTAAAAAAATTTTAACAGCCCATGCTATTACTCCAGAATAATCACTGACACATGTAAATACATAGACCTTAATAATTTGTTGAACTGATCTTTCTCATGAAATTCACATAATAATGTCCTTGCCTACAGATGGAATCAAAGATGGACACAAAATGAACTCACACATAGCCAAGCTCCAAGAGTTATGGAAAACTCCTCAAATTCAAACAATTCACATCCCTAAATCAATGACAGATGTGTCCTTTGTAAAGGTATGCTAACTACCTACCAATTCTTTACTTAAATACCAATACTCTTTGTACTCAGAGCTGAACTTTTTATTGAAGACTGGAGGCCCGGTGTGCACCGGTGGGTCCCTCGGCCTGGCCTTCGGGGGTCGCGCTGAAACTGGCTCTCCACATCCCCTTTGGGCTCCCGGATTGCAAGAGGGCGGTTCTCGAGTGATGCATCCCAGAATCAGGCTCTCTCCTCTCTGGTTCTGGGTGCATCACCTGAGAACTGCAGCTGCCAAGTCACTGCAGCTTGGCAGCTCCTGCAGTGAGCATCTGCCCCAGGCAGTCAGTGCAAATCATAGCTACTGGATCGGGAGTTGAACAGTTGCTTAGGCTTTTATATATATAGACAAGCTACTTAAGATAAATGATTTAAAAAATATATCTATATATCTATATCTGTATCTATCTCTCTCTCTCTCTCTCTCTCTCTCTCTCTCTCTCTATATATATATATATATATATATATATATATATATATTTTTTTTACAGAGAGGAAGAGAGGAGGGAGAGCTAGAAACATCTATGAGAGAGAAACATCAACCAGCTGGCTCCTGCATGCCCCTTATTGGGGAGGTGCCCACAACCAAGGTACATGCCTTTGACCAGAATCCAACTTGGGACCTTTCAGTCCACAGGCCGACACTCTATCCACTGAGCTAAACCAGTTTCACTGAGAAATGATTTTCAACCTTTTATATCTCATGGCACACACAAACTAATTACTTAAAATTCTGTAGCACTGTAGCAGACCAAAAAATATATTTTTTGCTGATCTGACAAAAAAAAAAAAAAAAAAAAAAAAAAGGTATAGTTTTGATTCATTCACACCGGGCTGGTATTTTTGTGTTGGCTGTTGTCACTTTTACAATTTGACAATCTAAGGGAAGAGGTCAGGCTCTGGCAGGGTAACACAGTTGGTGAGAGCACTGTCCCGATACGCCAAGGTTACAGGTTTGACCCTGTCACGGCACATGCAAGAATCAACCAATGAATACATAAATAAGTGGAATAACAAATCTCTCTCTCTCTCTCTAATAAATAAATAAAAATTTAAAAAAAAAAAAGGGGGCCAGTGCCTTCAACTAAATAATCAGATATCAAATTCTTGTGGCACACTGGTTGGAAATCACTGACTTAGAGGGTAAGGTACTGCAGAAGACAAGGCATCCAGCATATTGTGTTGGAAATCACTGACTTAGAGGGTAAGGTACTGCAGAAGACAAGGCATCCAGCATATTGTGGAAATCACTGACTTAGAGGGTAAGGTACTGCAGAAGACAAGGCATCCAGCATATTGTGACGCACATAATCTTTGGGTCAACCATGGATACAAGAATTTTATTATAGATTTTTAACAATGTTTTATTGATTTTTTACAGAGAGGAAGGAAGAGAGAGAGCTAGAAACATCGATGAGAGAGAAACATCGACCAGCTGCCTTTGTACATGCCCTTGACCGGAATCAAACCTGGAACCTTTCAGTCCGCAGACCGACGCTCTACCGCTGAGCCACACCGATTTCGGCTTATTATAGATTTCTTATCATAAGAGTTCTTTCAGGGCTTTATGGCCTTCAGATTTTATGTACCTTTATGTAGGAAACTCAATGCCTCAAACATGAAGACACTTGAGGAAAGTTCTATTCTAGAGATAGAAATCCAACCTCATAAAGATTTCTCTCAAAGACTACAAAATTAGAAGGAAGTAAAGAAAATTGCAATAAGCCTTTAATACAACTATTGTTCAATATTACCCATTAAAAATTATAGCTGGCAGGGTAGCCTCTCCAGAGCAACACAAATTAGGCTTACTAAAGATCTGTGCCAACTGGTAATTTTCAGGCCAACCTTTTGAATTTCCTCTGTATTATTACCTATCCAGTTCAGTAAATCCTGTGTGTGTGTGTGTGTGTGTGTGTATACAAGTGCGCACGTGCAGGGCACATAAGTAGTGGAGTCTTGCATTTTATTGTAGGTAAGTGTTAACTTCTAAAATCAGCAAATACAGTGAAAATATTAGTCGAAATTACTTATATCAGAACCCATCAGACTATCCCTCCATCTGTCCAACTCAGTTATCCTTATGGTTCTAGAAAAGACTGTTAGTTTTTTTGTTTGTTTGTTTTTTAGTTAAACTAAGTAGAGTAATTGGGTTGCTTTTAGATACTACTTTATATAAAGGTGAGATGCTCATATTCACTGAGAGGCTCATGGGAATTAAGACTCACTGATTGGGGTGGTGAACATACAAAACAATACACAGATGATGTGTTATATAATTGTACACCTGAAACCTATATCATTTTATTAACCAATGTCACCCCAATAAAGCCAATTAAAAAAAAGCACCACACACATACACGCACACACATACACCCCAAAACAGCCTCACTGACATAACAGTGGACTTATATTTTCCTCACTCTTCTAGGGCATTGGCCCTCAAACCTCATTGGGCATCTGAATCACTTGAGTGGAAATGGCAAGCAGAGTCACATGTACTATTTAAATGGCCATTTCTTTCTCTCTCTTCTTGGCCAAATTAATACAGTTGAATTTGCTTAAGTAAAACGTACAGGTGATACACTCTGCTAAACATTCATCCTTTCAGATAAACGCCTATAAATCTTGTTCTGTCTTTTAGCATCCAGACCTCACCATAGGCCAGAAGCATTATCTGTGCAGCACTGATAAGATCTGTAATGTGAACTATCTGAGGGTGTTAATGAAGAGGCAGTACATGCATATGATCCAGCACAACTCTCACAAGCCAGGCAGGTGCACCTGCAATTAGTTTCTTACTAGTTGTCACAAGAAAAGAGAGGGTCCTCTAACTGAAGTGATTTCTGTGACAGGCGTCCTCACTCATCACAGGAGCCACCTCAGTTCTCATCACCCCCAGAAGCAGCATTACCCCTGCACTACGTGGCGACACCAACTGGAGAGAGGGGACTCAGTGCCTTCCAACATCGCAGCGGCATCTGCACCTGAAATGATCATACAGCATTCCCTTTGGCGACCCGTGAGAAACAAAGGAAGGTCTGCTTCTTATTGTTTAAAAGGAGGAAAATGTACCCCAATTTCATTTGAAGGGTAGCTAAATGATATTAAAACTTATGTTCCCTATTATGTTGACCTTTGCTAAGTTCAAAAGCGGCTGGACAAAAAACACAAAAGGATGTTCTTACAGTCCCTTTATTGAGCTGACTGGGATATGCCACATCTTTTAGAACTTATTTCGTGGAATTGTCAACATTTCTTGGTCAGCTAGAGATATGGAAGACTGCCCTTTTCAGTGATTCCCATTCAAATTCAAAATAATGCAAACACTTCCAAAAGGAGAAGCCTATGGTGGCTTCTGCACAGGGAAATAGTATGAACAAAAAAGGAGGGAAAATGAGATAAGAAGCCTAATTATTCAACCTGCATAATAGTTAGCTTTGCATTTCAGGGTTAATAAATCACAGGAGACTTCAGGAGGTGAAAGGGCTCTTTGGTGATGCTGGCAGTTTAACAGAGACTCTGTATAGCCTTCCACAGTCATTAGGCAGCCGTTCACTTTGCTGGTTGTGATTAAGATGCTTTTCTTTCTTATAGCTTAAAAACTGGATATGTGTCTAAAACAAGATGTAAGTCACTGAAGATTTTTAGAAAACCAGGCAGACTGTTCATGCAATCAGGTAAATATAGAATTTGAAAAATAGGCATTTTTAAATACTTTATGCTTAAAAAATAATTAAACCAAATATAGATTAATTTATATTACAGAAGCCATTGAAAATTTAGAATGTGATTTGCTTGTACTGCTCCAAATAAAACTAAACATGAATATATTTCTGCTTGCATTTAAAAGAACACACTGCTCAGAAGAGTAAGATTCAAAATATTTCTAATTATAAATTGATATAATGTTACCCAGCTGGCATGGCTCAGTGGTTGAATGTCCACCTATGAACTAGAAGGTCACAGTTCGATTCCCAGTCAGGGCACATGCCCGGGTTTCAGGCTCAAACCCCAGTGAGGGATGTACAGGAGGCAGCTAATCGATGATTCTCTTATCTTTGATGTTTCTCTCTCTCTCTCCCTCTTCCTTCTCTGAAATCATAAAAAATACATATATTTTTTAAAAGGTATAATATCAAGGTTAGAGACTTAACAGAATTTATCATATCAGAACTCAGATTCACAAAAACATGCCTTTTTCCAAGCCTAGCTCTTGTTTTATGAGGTAGTGCCATTTTTTTTGAAGGATAACATAGTTTGTATAGCATCAAATAGTTTACAAAGGGCTATTATCACCAATACCATTTTAATACTACTCAACAAACCAGTGGAAGCAAGCCAAGCAGGTGACAGAGCAACTCAGACAAATCTAGACTTGGGAAGGATCGGCATAAAGGATCCTTCTACAATTACAGAATAGCACAAATGAAGAAAACAAAGGGAGAAGAAAGACCAAATGCTCAGAAGTATTCCTAAATGGAAAGGATTAAGTGGAAGTTACATCATTTCCTAGTTACTACCACAGTGTGACAGTGCCATTTAGCTCTGCTGTAAATACCATACTATGCCTATCTAAGAATTGAGGGAAACTGTAGGGATAAAGGCAAGTCTGGTTCCAAGGCAGAGGAAAGGTCCCTGTGGTCCCTAAGAGAAGAGAGATAAGAAGGAACTTAAGATGGAGAATGCTGAAACTGTAATTTCTCTCTAATCAATAGATTTTAAAAAATAAAAGGCGCTGGCTGGAGGTAGACTAAGGCAGGGAAAAAATAGGAACGTCTGTAATAGTGTTAACAATAAAAATAAAGTTTCAAAGCAAATGAAAAATAGAACTTAGTAACAGAATTTACTGTACAATAACTTGGGTAGAATACAGCACTGGCTATCTTTTTTAACATTAAAAAATAAATTTTTACTGAATTGAGAGGAAGGGAGGGGGAGAGAAAGATAAAACTATCAATGATGAGAATATACCCTGACCAGAATCCAACTGTGACCTTCTGGCCGAGCAGTATTGAGTGTATTATTTTTAAAAGTAAAAGATTTGGGGGAAAGGGGAGTTAAGTTTTGAAAATGTAAGCAATCTGTTTTTGCTAAAGGTTTATTAATAAGGTAGGTCATTTTGAAGGTTGTTCGTATATACAAATCTCAATTTTTAGGATGAAATACGATTTTGTTTCCAAAACAGACATTCTAAACTCTTTTTCTTTTGTCTTTAGTTTCTACAAATGATTTTGAATCATACACCAATGAAGAAATAAAGGAAGATTTACTAAGTAAGTGTATGCAATCAATGTCAATTGAAGAACAGGGAGAACATCTGATGTTAACTTGACAATCTTGTCTTATATATTGATAATGTGCCAAAGGTAGGGGTAGGGTTTGTGAATTGTGTCCTCTCTACATTTAGGATGATACTGTTATTTACCATTAAGTCATTAAGTAATTTTGGTTTGTTCAGAAATGTTTAAACCATGTAATTGGTTTGATGTAGTTCCATGTTCCAATGTTATTTGTGTAATAAAGTGTCTGTGTAAATATATCCTTTTATTTCTAGCTAGATACAATTAAAATTTTTGTCACTTAAAATTGAATTATTTTTTCTTTAAATCTGACAACTACATTGTATAATTTTCTCTGTGTTTACAATAAGTCCTAAAACAGCAGCATTAGAATATCTGACAAATATTTTCTTGATTGGACTGAGGGAAAGTCTTGAAATATCCGAATATGGCATAGCATTTAATAGAGATAACACCCTGGATTGCAAAATGATGCTTAATAAATATTTGCTGCTTGAATACAACTGAAAAATGGAAATGTCAGTTTGCCCTATTTTATGAAAATTGCTACACAAACACTTGGCCTCTCAAACTAGATTAAGTTGGGGGTGATTGTACTAATAAGAGGATTCTTTAAGTATATATTCATTCTAGGTTGCTTCCCTTCTAAACATTAGTGTTAAAAAATTTTTTTTTTGTTAAAACTTGAAAAATGGGGCAATTTAAAGCAACTGTTTGAAGGATCTCTCCTGATTTAATATGTCCATATGGCATATTATTTAGAAAATGAAATCAGAGTCCAACATTATGACCCAGAATATTCTAAGAAATGAGAGAACTCTAAAAAGTCAACTTTAATGCTTGTCCACAGTTTCATTTGGTCTCTCATTTTTATGGCTTTTAAAAATTAAAACAGATTATCAAGAAAGTATAAATGAAAGGTAACTTTATTACTGGAGAAGAGAAAAATGTATACAAGAAAGTCCAGATTCTTTTCTCTCATGCACTACTTTTATAATAAAGTTCTAAATATCATCTTTGAAGATATTTACAATGATAAGTTTTTCTTAACATGTAACCATTTATTGTGGGGGGACATTTTTCATAGAAATCATATACTTAAACTAAATAAATTCTTATAGTTTACAAGAAGCTTAGACACTGTATTAACAGAAGATGATATATTTTACTGAAAAATATTATAAAAGTGATACGATTTTGTGGCTCTTAAATGTTTAATTACTTGATTTGAACAGGGGAATTAATAAGAAACAACAACAGAAAAAATCAAGACAGGCCTGGCTTCATGATTTTTTGTATTCGATTCGTTCTACTTTCACATCATCTCCAATTAGCTGATACACATAAGTGACAACTGTAGAAGCCTGGATATCCATCAACACAAATGAAGGAATAATGTTTCTGGAAGGAGATATAAAGAATGTCAGTGTTTTGTACTAAAAAGCCACAGCACTATAAATTTCTATTTAATATGACAATTTGGATTCAAGGAGAAATCTGATTGTTAAATATTAAAAAGAATAATCACCAAAAGAAGATGGCCAGAAAGGCTATAATTATTTAAATGATTACATTTCTCTTTTATGAAATGTCATACAAGCAATTATTAAATTTATAACCCCCCCCCAAATTCACAAATTCCATACTACTTACGTTTCCAAGGCATTATATGCTCCAGTGGCGGAACCTGGGTTAATGTAGAATTTATTTTCATGCTCAAATGCTTCAAATTTGTGTGTGTGTCCTGAGATAAGAATGTCCACATCAAACTGCCTCTGCAACAGGGCTAAGCTGGCCATATCTCCCCATGGAATAACTTGATGTCCATGGATCAAACCAATTTTGAACTGCCCAACAGTCACAACTTTCTGTTCTGGATAATTCAGATTCTAAAATAAGAAATAGACATATTCTTGTTTAAAAAAACAACCTGCTTTTAAATATTCAGTCTCATATGGGGTGTTTTCCTCCACAACCAGCACATTTATTAAATACGATTTCTCCTTAGTCTCTAAGGCTGCAACTATGCACGTAACTGAAATTTCTCATGCAATACCTTCTTATGTTTATTTTCATAGAATATGAATTCTTTTGGGCGTGCTGTAGAAAATGATTATCCCACCAAATTTCTGGGTTTTTTCTACGTAAGAATCCTAGGCATATGGCCTGTACACAGGCTTTAAGTTATATAGATGGCTTAAAATAATTTAAAATACATAGTGCTGCCCTAACTGGTTTGGCTCATTGGATAGAACGTTGGCCTGAGGATTCTGTTCAAAGGCATGTACCTTGATTTTGGGCACATCCCCAGTAGAGGTGTGCAGGAGGCAGCTGATTAATGTTTCTTTCTCGTCGATGTTTCTAACTTTCTCTCCCCCTCCCTTCCTCTCTGTAAAAAATCAATAAATATATTTAAAAATAATAATAAATTAAAAAATATATAGTACTTATATGAACCAGGCACTACTCTAAGGGCTTTATAAATAACAACCTACCTAATGCTTACAAATAATCTTAATGCTTACAAACAATCCTGGTGGGTGTGGCTCAGTGTTTGAGTGACATATGAACCAGGAGATCACAGTTCCATTCCTGGTGGGGGCATCAGCTCAGGCTGAGGGCTTGATTCCTAGTGTGGGGCATGCAAGAAGCTATCTCTCTCTCTCTCTCCTTTTCCCTTCCTCTCTGAAATCAATAAAAATATATCTAAGGGGGGGAAAAAAACCCTAAGAGGTAGATTCTATTCTAACCCCATTTTATGGATGAAAAAAATGGAGGCATGGAGAGGTTAAAATAACCTGCCCAAAGTCACACATTAGTAAGTGGTTGAACTACCAGGGTTTGGTAGCATGGCTCTAGGGTCTGTGACTTGAGCAAATTTGTAGCAAAAACTTGAATTCTTGCTACTGAAACTGTTTTTATTATTATTTTTTGTTAATCCTCACCCGAGAATAATTTTTTAAAAATATATATATTTTATTGATTTTCTACAGAGAGGAAGGGAGAGGGATAGAAAGCCAGAAACATCGATGAGAGAGAAACATCGACCAGCTGCCTCCTACACACCCCCTACCGGGTATGTGCTCGCAACCAATGTACATGCCCTTGACCGGAATCGAACCTGGGACTTTTCAGTCCGCAGACAGACGCTCTATCCACTGAGCCAAACCGGTTTCGGCATCCGAGGATAATTTTCCATTGATCTTTTAGAGAAAGACAGAAATGTCGATGTGAGAGAAATACATCAATTGGTTGCCTCATGCACACCCCCTGACCAGGACTGGGGCTAGGGAAGAGCCTGCAACCAAGGTACATGACCTTGACCTGAATCAAACCCGAGACCCTTTGGTCTGCAGGCCAATGCTCTACTGAGCCAAACTGGCTAGGGTTAAAACTATTTTTAGTAAAACACAAACAGAACACCTAATGTTTTTAACAAACCAGACCTATATTCTAATTATTGACAAGAAGTTTGCCCCTTCCCTTCTCATTCCTGTCTCTCACCTCTGTGCAACCTTTAGTTTACCCAAACTTTTAAAAATCTACTAAAAACAACACCACTATGGTCATTCAGTTTGATATAAAGAGCCCCATTAAAAAGCAACAATGAAGTTAAATAATTTAGGAAACAATTTATAGTAAATACAAAATAAATTTTTCAGACTCAGATTTTTAATTTAAAATCATACACTGTTAGTACTGGCAGGGGTTTTAAAAATCATCTACTCCAATCTATGACACAGAAGGAAACAAACGCCAGAGAGAGGATGTAATGTGCCTAAAATCTCATTGATAATTAACGGGCAAAGTTGGAACCCCAGGATTTCTAACATTTTTTTCGTTTTGAAAGTCAAATGTACTGAGGAATAATTTACATAAGAGTAAAATTACCCTTTTTAGTATATAATTCAAGGTGTTTTGACAAATGCATACAGTCATATAAGCACCACCACAATCAAGATATAGAACAATTCTATGACCTCCTCAAAACTTCCTCCTGCCAGTACTTTAGAGTTAACCCTGGTGACCAAGAGCCATGGCAGGATCTTCAACAGATCAGAGATGTGATCTTCCCTTAAAAAGATCACTCTGCTACTTGGAGAACAAATGGGAGGGAGGGAGGGTAGAATCAGGAAGTGGGAAAACAGGAAAGTGATGTGGTCCTTGGAACACGGTAATGAGGTGAGGATGGTGGTAAGAAGTTCATAACAAAAACTTTATAAACTAAATGATAGTTCTACAAAAAATAGTGACAAAACTGCTTTTACTCCGTATCAATTTAGTTAGAACAAGTATTTAATATATTTATTGAGCAATCTAAAATTCAGTGATTTTCAAACAGGAAGGAAGGGTGTATATATAGTAATTTTATATTTGGGTGGGGGGAGAAGAGATCGTAATAGGTGAGAAACTAGTCTAAAGGATAAAGCTTTATACATGAAAATCAAGAAAAGAAAATATGGCAAAAGAAAGGGAAATACATCACCTCATCGAAATCGCCTCTCACAATATGAACATCGCCGGCCAGAGTCTTGAGATAGTCATAGCTCTCTTTGGTGCAAAGGTTTCCAGTGCAGAGAATGTGCTGAATCTTCCCTGGCACCAGCAGCTTTTTGAACTTAGCTGGCAAACTGTTGCACCGGTGTGGGATGTGCAGGTCTCCTAATACCAACACCAACTTCAAAGTGTCAAGGTGAGACAAGGTGTAATGTTAAACATGGTGTCAAAGCAAGATGCTCTCTTCCAATAACCCCCTTTTGAATTAGACTAATCAGAGATCCCGGGACACAAAGGAACAGAGGTTATTCATACAGTTCCTTATCATAACCATTTAAACAAACACACATAGTACCCTGTTCTTAAAATCTCGTGTACTGATTCCAGTACACCAGAAAGTTGTAGGTTTGATTCCCAGCCAGGACACATACCTAGGCTGCCAGTTTGATCTCAGGTTGGAGGCAACCGATCAATGTCTCTCTCTCTCACATGGATGTTTCTCTCTCACATTGATGTTTTTCCCTCCTTCCCTACTTCTTTACTTTCTCTAAACATATCCCAGGGTGAAGATTAAAAAAAAAAAAAAAAAGTAATGATGGTGAAAAAAATTAATTCTATAATTTATGTTTACTAGCCTGACAACTATTTGGAGGAATAATAGCCAAAATTTACAATACTTGCTACTTAAAACTATTAGCTACACATTACAGAGGAATAAAAACAACCTATGTTTCACAAAGTTTCAATGGGAAAATTGTGTACTTTTCAATTATAATCTTTATCTTCTCATTCATTAGAAATCCTCATGTCATATATTCATTGTCTAGATTAAATTGCCTATGTGCCCTCTGTTTAATTTCCAAACTTAAAATAACATTTCACAATCTTTCATGTGCATTAGAGCATTAAAAAAAGTCAGCTAAATAAGTGATGACTTTAGTAGGAAGTGGTTTAGAGTTGCAACTGTCTCAGATGACAAAAAAAAATTTACACTTTAAAGAATAAAAATTTCAATCCTATAAAATGTTAATGATTTTACATGTAAATATTATTTAACTAAGTCACTTAATATTCAAAGAGGTCATCCTATCCTATATAATCAAAGCCTAATAATATGCTGTGTCCAACTTTCATTCTACCATTCAACCAGTCGCTATGACGTGCACTGACCACCAGGGGGCAGACGCTCCAACCCGTAGGTTCACGTGCTGCTGGGGTCCAGCCCATCAGGACTGGGCAGGCCGGGCAGACACATCCTGGAGCCCTCCTGTGGTCCCTCCCCAGGCCCGGATCTTGCACTGGTGGAGTCCCTTGGTCTGGCCTGCGCCCTCTTACAACTCATGACTCCTCGGGGGGATGTCAGAAAACTGATTTCCGCCCGATCCCAGCAGGCCCCCTATGGTGCCTCTAGTTTAAAAATATCTGCCCTCCAAAGGACAATTATTTCATGTTGATTAGTATAAGCACCTTCATTCTATGACAGCACGTTTTCCCACACAGACATCCCATCCATAAATGTACATGCCCTTTAACTGCTTTTTAAAAAGGTATGACTATTTCTTACTATCAAAGAAAACATTAAATATCTAAAATAAAACAAAATAGTTGTAAATTGAAATGAATCAAAAACAAAATGTGCAAAATGAAAATTATTAAGCTTGATTCATCTTGCAGCAAATATCAAAATGATTACAAAGGAAAGGAACTATTCAGGATGTAGAGCACATGTGTCAAACACAAGGCCCGCGGGCCAAATCCAGCCCGCCAGGCCTTGCAATGTGGCCCGCACCGCGCTGTCATCACTGCACTCCGCTGTCAGTTTATGACATTGTCAGTTTATGACTGTTCAGTAAACCATTCGGCCCGCGATTTAGGCTGGGTTTTAGATTTTGGCCCCTTCTCTGATTGAGTTCGACACGCCTAATGTAGAGTAACTGCAGTAAAATTAGAGCACTTTAAAAGAAGTTGTTAAATAAATTTCTTTATAAAGACTAGATTCAGCTGGTATTTGCTCAAGGACTTACATTGTTTCAATTCAGATGGCTAAAATATATGTAAAACTAAAAGCACCATGAAGTTTTGACCTTCATTGGTAATGAGTATAAAAGTACCTAGAGATTTAACAATCTTCATCTTTAGAGGGAGATCCCTTCAGATATGTCTTGAAGTGCATAGTTAACATGGAAAGCTGGCATTTAAGAAAAAGGTAAAAAGATATCCTTATTAAAAAAAAATTAAGAATCTCAAACTCATAAAGGGTATATGTCTATAACAGATTGAAAATGTTTGGGACTGCCCTAGATGGTTTGGCTCAGTTGATAGAGCAATGGCCTGGTGACTGAAGGGTCCCAGGTTTGATTCTGGTTAAGGGCACCTGCTCGGTTTGCGGACTCGATCCCATTGGGGGCGTGTGGGAGGCAGCCGATCAATTATCCCCTCCCATCATTGATGTTTCTATCTCTTTCTCCCTCTCCCTTCCTTTTTATTGGAAAACTAATAAAAATATATACATAGCCCTAACTGGTCTGGCTCAGTGGATAGAGCACAGGCCTGCGGACTGAAAGGTCCCAGGTTCAATTCCGGTCAAGGGCATGTACCTTGATTGAGTGCACATCCCCAGAAGGAGGTGTGCAGGAGGCAGCTGATCGATGTTTCTAACTCTCTATCCCTCTTCCTTCCTCTCTGTAAAAAGTCAATAAAAAAAATATTAAAAAAATATATATATATACACATCTATTTTTTAAAAAATATTTGGGTCTAATAGTGAATGAGTTGTTCCATCTGAATGAACTAAAAAGAACATTAGTAAGAATTGATACTTTATAATGATTGATAACCTAAATTCTATAATTTACTGTGGATTGTGCCCGTGTGCCCAGATATCAGCATTCTAAAGATATAACTGTATGAAAGACCACACAGAAATTGTTTAAAATTTCTAACTAGGGCTGTGGTTTCCTGCAAGTGACAAAGTTCTAAGGGAAATAGTGTCACATGACAAATATCAGACTCTGAGGAATGTCCTTGCCCAAATCCCACACTTTGACAGTTCAGGTTAGACATAGATTATAGTTTTTTAAGACAGCAAAAGATCCTGGAAATGGCAGTCTTGTTAAATTCAAATAAAGAACCAACCCAATCAAAGCAAAGGAATTTGGCTATTTCCTATTTGATAGACTATACAAGGGTGAAAATCCCAGTAGTCAGACACCCAACCACCATTATTAGGAGGAGCTAAGAGAAGAAACTTACTCTGTGCCCAGCCTTAGTGGAATGAAGAAGTTGATTGCAGACAGGGGGAATAAAAAAAAGGGTGAAACATGACCAATGTTAAAAGAAAGCAACAAAAAGAAACAAACCCAAAAAAACTCATATCAAATGAATATGCAAACAATTGTTAATGATTTCTGAGTGTTATGAAAGAAAATGTTAAAAATCAGCTTTGCTCAAAATACCAAAAGAACCATTTGCTGTATTTGAAACGTGACACATACGCACATGCATACATACTTGTAAATTTTTTTGCCTCGTCAATTTTTTCCCCTAATCTTGTTCTCCACATGACTCTCATACCCTTTCATTTCCTGCCTATTTAGTATTTTCTAAGACAATTTGGAAAATTAGTCATAGCTTTAACGAAAGCTAACATTTTCTAGATACTTATGGCCTAATTATTCCTCAAGTATACTGATTTTAATTATGTTAAAATTCTAGTTGTAAAATTATGCTGCAGTTTGGGTCATTATTTTGTATAGATGATCTAATGTATGTAGCACTACAAATACATTATCAAGTGATGAAGTCACCAACTAAAGATGATAACAACAAACACATTCCTCCACAAAAAAATGGACCTTCCCCACACCTGAATATGCTGCCTGTGGACTCTTGGGTACTACTGAGTGTTGAATGTTTTTAGTCTTCTATGCCAAATAAAAAGATGGGCTAAGGCTAAATTTTGCCCAGTTCTTTCTATTTGACATGAAAAATGATGTGCTGGTGCAACTACCCTAAAAAAGTGTTAACCTCTCAACAAAAACTGTTACATGTCAAAAAATTTTGTCTTCATAAAGTGAAGGAAAAAACGTGGGGAAAAAAGAAATTTCGTCTTCTCCCAAGGATCACTGTCTCAAAATTACTGTAAAATGTGCTGTTATTTGGAGTCTGGTTTAGAAGAAAAAATCAAAAGTAAGATGAAATCTTTTTACATTTATAAGGAAGTATATACCATAAATCTCTGGCATGTCTATAAGTCATCTCAAAAGCGATGTTTGCCATGGAACCGTGATGATCTTAAAAATACAACGGCTACCAATCAGGAAGAAAAGTTCCTTTATATAAATCTCATCAACACAAACACCAAGATAATCAGAGTTCCTTTTGAAACTGTTCTTAACGTTTTAGGGCGTCAAGGGAGAGCACCTTAGGAAACCGGAGCATAGCTCTGAGCCCTCACCAGTGGCAGCTCGGAGAGTTTTCCTGCAGGAAGGCCTTAGGGAAGCAACCTTTGGGGGTGAGAGGGTGAGGGGGTGAGGGGTCTGCCTTGTGGCAGGCTGGGGCAATCCGATGAAAGACCAAAGTAAAGCTCCCCAAACTACCCCCTTAAGCACCAAACTCTGGCCCTTTACCCAGAAAAACGTACATAGTCTCAAAATTTCCCCAAAAATTTCAAGGAGTTCACAGATCATTGAGGAATCCTACTCTAAAAGGTCACAGTATCCGCCGAAACCGGTTTGGCTCAGTGGATAGAGTGTCAGCTTGCAGACTGAAAGGTCCCGGGTTGGATTCCGGTCAAGGGCATGTATCTTGGTTGCGCGCACATCCCCAGCGTGGGGTGAGCAAGAGGCAGCTGATCGATGTTCCTAACTCTATCCCTCTCCCTTCCTCTCTGTAAAAAATCAATAAAATATATATTAAAAAAAAAAAAAAAAAAAAGGTCACAGGATCCTAAAGAAACAAGGAGCCAAAACCGGTGTGGCTCAGTGGATAGAGCATCAGCCTGCAGACTGAAAGGTCCCGGGTTCAATTCCGGTCAAGGGCTTGTACCTTGGTTGCGAGCACATCCCCTGTAGGGGGTGGGCAGGAGGCAGCTGGTCGATGTGTTTCTCATCGATATTTCTAGCTCTCTATCTTTTTCCCTTCCTCTCTGTAAAAAATCAATAATATATATATATATATATATATATATATATATATATATATATATATAATTTTTTTTTTTTAAAATTAAGAAACAAGGAGTTTGGGCAATTCGAAGGGCCAAAACTGCAGTCCCCGGAGAGCACACCACCACGGTGCCATGGCAGCTGCCACCTTGTCTCAGGGCGAAAGGGACCGTTTTTATTCCCTTCCCCTAGATGGCAAACTAGACTGGGCAAGGGTTGCTCGCTACTTCCCGGTTTTCTTCTGAGAAGCCAGCTTTCGCCCACTGGGGGCGAGGGGGTGGGGAGATAACGTGTACACGCCAGACCAGCGGGGAAGAACTCGGGAGACGTCAGGAGACGGGGGGTGGGGGGGACCGTGCCTCCTCTCCGGAACGGCCGAAGCGCGGGCCCCGTGGGCCTCTCCCCGCCCGGGAGGATGGGTCTCGCGGCAGGACCAGCCGGTGAGAGGGGCCTCTTTCCCCCTCGGACGTCCTGGGCCCCGGGGGCGGGGGTACGAGGCCAGGGCCGGCTTCCCCCAGAAGTGGCCGCTCCCTCACCTCCCGTGCCCGCCCCCTGGGCCTTCCCAGGCCCGGCCTGAACCGCGCCACCCCTCATCCCCACAGGCCTCCGGGGTCGCCTCAGCCCTCGCCCGGAGGCTCCCGGCCGCTCCCTACGACGCAGCGCCCCGGCCGAGGGCCAGGCCTCGGCCGCCGCGGCTGCCATCCTCACCATCCTGTCACTGGGCTCCGCTCAGTCTCCGCAACCGCCGCCGCCCTCTTCCTCAGACGCCTCGGAGGCCCGCCCACTTCTCTCACAGCCAATGAGAAAAGGCGTCCGCGGGAGACCGCTGTACGATGACCCGCCCACTTCGTTCACAACCAATGAGAAAAGGCGTCCGCGGGAGGCCGCTGTACGGTGGCCCATATAGGCTCTTTCCCGCCGTAAGGCGAAGCTACTTCCGGGGAGGGAGTGGAAGTGGAAAGGGAGGGAGGAGTTCTCGAAGCTTCTGAAGGCGTGGGCAGCACCGTCCCAGTCCTTGCGACTCAGCCTGTTAGGGCCCGCAGCCATGCTGAAATGCGGGATGAGCGGCAGCCAGGTTAAAGGTGGAGCGGCCTTTCTTCCCTTCCTACGGAGAAAAAGGGAAAGCCGGAGGGTTACAGGGGCGTTCCGCCATCATCTTATGCTGAACCCTTTGCTTTTTTATGCATAAGGGCCGAGGACACACAAAGTCTGGCCATGAAAATGGCCCTGTTAGTTTCTGAGGGGAAGATGAAGGCCCATGTGCTTTGATTTCTGCTTAATATTTATGTTCATAGGGGTCTACGGAATGAAGCTGAACCATCGGGACAGAGATTGGGGGGAGTGCGGGCCTCAAAATCGGGATGAACTGTGGGGCAGAGTGGAGGATAAAAAATAACCCTTGGACAGAGTATTTTAGTGTCATGGGAAAAACAAACCAGTTTTTTACTGTAGATCCTACCATTTTTTATTTTTATTTTTTAATGTTGATAGTACTACAAATGTTTCCCATTCTCTCCCTACCCCCTCCATCCTTTATCCCCCTCCACCCAGCCCCAATCCTATCATTTTTTAATTTATGACCTGGGACAAGCTACAGAATCACCTTAGGGCTCAGTTTCTTGTCATCAGTAAGATGACAAATAGCATCTTTGTTGTAGCCATGAAAGGAAATGCATGTAAAGAACTTAATAAATGGGAATGTACAGGGACCATTACTATAAACTAGAGGCCTGGTGCATGAGACTCATGCACAGGTAGGATCCCAGGGTCCCTAGGCCTGGCCCTGATTGGGGCATTCCTTGCCTTGACTGCCAGCCAGGACCTTCTTTCTGTGCTGCCCCCTGGTGGTCAGCACACATCATAGGCAGCAGTTGAACTCCCAAGTGGTCAAACTCCCAATGGGTCGAACTCCCGTAGGGATAATTTGCATGTTAGCCTTTTATTATATAGGATGGTACTTTATAAACATGTAAATTACTCCAAAAAAATCTGTATTTGGAAAAGCAACGGTTTCCTACAAACTGTAACCTGAAAATAATCATGGAAAGGCATCTTGCAATGTGCCTGGCTTCCCTGTGTTGAGGACTTCTATGGAGCAGTGATATGGAACAGGAAATTCTCTTTGGCAGTGTATACCTCAATTCTTAATGAGCAATTATTTACGTGATTGTTTAATTATGTTGAATGTAAACCCTGTGAGGGCAGCAACTATTCCTGTCTTGTTCATCCCTTTACCCCCACTGCCCTGGGGTTGTACTTGGAACATTGTAGGTGCTCATAAATATTCATTGGCTGAATGAAAGGTCTGCATTAGGCAGCTCCAGGAAAATGTGAATGTGAAGTGGGAAAAGGGACAAATGCATCTATCACTCCCCTCCCCACCCTAGTCATCCAGTCTTTCTCAGTTTGAGGTCCATACTCCCAACTCACATACTTATGATTCTTAAGCCTTATAATCTAACCCTATGTTCTGGAATTGTTTTTCCTTTTGTATACTTTTCCATAAATTGATATGTGTTTATTTTGCAGCATTCCATTCCATATCTGTTTGCCACATTTTTTTTTACTTATTGCAAATGTCATGCCAGGTCAGACCAGTCTCTCTTTCTGAAAGGACATCTGAGTGTGTTTGGTGGGAAGATTTGGCATCTTTCATGCAACCCTCAAACACCAGAGATGCATCTTGAGAGCCTCTAATTTATCTCATGACTTGCTTTCACCTTGCTACCAGTCAAGTTATTAAAAACCTTCAAACCACCCTCTCCATTCTTTCTTTGTACACTTTTTCCCAGGGTGGAGTAGGGGAAGATACAAGTTTTAAAATACATTAGTATGGGAGGAAATTGGCTTGCCACAGTAGTTCCATGCAACACTGCAAACAGGAAGAATTTTGTTGGATATTATTTCATATACTCATTTTTTTAATTTATTGAGCTTCGTACTACCCTGTTTCCCCGAAAATAAGACAGTGTCTTATATTAATTTTTTCTCTCAAAGTTGCGCTAGCTCTTATTTTCAGGGGATGTCATATCTTTCCATGCACTAGGTCTTATTTTCGGAGGATGTCTTATTTTCTGGGAAACACGGTATTAACTTGGCACTTTGGCAATAGTATTATACTGTATTTATTTTTTAAAAATATATTGTTGAAAGTATTACAGAGATTCCCTTTTTCCCCATTGACCCTCTCCAACCTGCTCCTACCCCCCATAATGTATTTCTTAAAGCAATTTGTAGTATTGGTCTATAAACACTATTCTTTATGAATTTAAGTCCAATGAATGCTGAAGTAGACCTATGATTTGTTTTTGTTTGAGAGAAAGAATATAAGCAACACCTTTCTTTTTCTCTGTAGTATTTGGGAAAGCAATCCAAGCTCTATCAAGAGTTAGTGACGAGCTGTGGCTAGACCCATCTGAAAAAGGTGTAAGTAACTCATAGACCATTCATTTATTAAGACAAAAGAAGTTTAAGATTCCAGCACAGATTGTATGTTAACTAGGAAATCCAGAAATTGTAATTATCCTTTTCACTGTTCATATTTATTATACATATCTAAATATACTTAGAACAGCGATTTTCAACCTTTTTCATCTCATGGCACACCTAAACTACTAACATATTTTGGCACACCAAAAAATATACTTTTTGCTAATCTAACAAAAAATAAGGAATAATTTTGATTCATTTACACTGGACAGCTATTGTGTTGGCTGTTATCATATTTTTAATTTGACAATTTAAGGAAAAAGAGGTCAGTGCCCCTGAATAAATAGTCATGTATTCCTTGTTTTAAAAATTCTTGCAGCACACCCATTGAAAAGCACTGATTTAGAGCATAGTAAATTTTTAAAATTATGCAGATAAATACAACTAATTTAAATTAAAAGTCACAATGCTAGATATGCTTGTACAAGTGTTTTATGGGGATTGCACTCTGTTTTTTGAAAATGGAAATTATTTCTATCAGTTAAAAATTGGGAGAGCCCACATAAAAATATGAATTTCCTGTTTCTCTTGAAAACTCAAGAAGATCTGACAGTTTGGGGCCTGTGTTCCCAAGTGGAAGCCGTTGGCTGAGACTGACTGACAGTTTCTCCCCTTAGGAAAGGCAAGAGGTGGCCATTTTGCTAGGAACCCTTTTCACTCCCTTTTATATTGCCTTCTGCCACTTTGTACGTTAACGGTAAGGCCCCTGTAGGCATGTGCAATTTTACAATTTCAAAATGCAAAATTTTAGATTTAATACCTACATATATTCAATATAGATATGTACACGTGTGTATGCACACGCAAATTTAATATAGAATGTATAGATGCAGTCCATAGAATTTGTAGCCATAGAATGCAGTGAACATCTGATCACCTTATTTGAATATTTACTTGCTATATTAAACAAAATAGAATTTTTTAAATTAGTCATTTAAAGAATTTTTTTCCCTTAATAGCTATTTTTACCCCCCCAGCTTGCTTTAAGGTCTGTGAATTCTTGTCGCTCAGCATACGGATGTGTTCTCTTCTCTCCTGTGTTTTTCCAACATTATCATTGGTCAACCTCAGTAGAAATGAATGGCACAAAATCAAATTTAAATTGCAAGTTGGGAATGAAGGTAAATATAAGTGGCCCTGGTTGTCTCTCTTATATTATGGAAATACTCGGTATATCAGACAGAACATCTATTCTGTACTTAATACTTGGATTAAATGCAGGTAGGACAAATCTATTCATTTATGAATATGCACACTCTTCTTTTGTTTGTTTTTAAACTAATTAAACATTGAGTATATGCTGTTCCATAATCTTATTTTTATTACAGTCAATTCTGCCCATATTCAGATGTCTGAATTCCCTCGAAAGAAATGTAGAGATGTGCAAAATATTCACCAGATCTGATAAATGCAAAGTAGTCATTCAATTATTCTGCAGACATGGTAGGTATTATTAAAAATAATGTATTGGGTGTTTCTTGTTAATATTTTTATGTTTAGAATATTCACACTGCATGTCAAGAGTTCTCATTACATTATTGCTCAGAATTTGTATAGTTTTATGGTAGGGCAGTTAGAAGTACTTGAAAAAACATTATCTTATTTGTCTTTGTAGAAGTATTGTGAGATGATTGATAGTGTTTCTTTGTCAGTGACACAAACTTTGCCTGCATACAAACTAATTTTTAATTTAAACAATTGGTTGTTCTCAAATTAACTGGCTGATTGATATTCTACAATATAAGAATGCCTTGGTAATAGTGTTCATTGGTTCCTTGGAAAAAAGAATAATTCCTGTTCTAGCTGGTTTGGCTCAGTGGATAGAGAGTCAGCCTGCAGACCAATTAGATTCTGGTCAGGAGCACTTACCTTGGTTACAGGCTCCTCCCGGCCCCAGTCCTGGTCAGGGCTTGTGCAGGAGGCAACCAATCACTGTGTTTCGCTCTGACCCTCTCTTCCACTATCCCTAAAAAAAAAAAAAAATCAATCGAAAAATATCTTTAGGTGAGGATTAACAAACAAAAGAATATTTCCCTCTAGGCTGAAAGAAGCATGGTAACTGGCTCAAGGTATCCCTCTCTCTTCCTCTCTGTAAAAAATCAATAAAATATATATTTTTAAAAAGCACAGCCTTGAAAAGTAATTTAGCCTCACTGAGTTATTGTTTCCTCTTCTGAGATTAAGTACCTGCCCCATGGGGATATTGTGTGGGTCAGAGGTGATGTATGTAAAATGTGTACCTCAGTTCCTGGCATATAGGGCCATAGCCATTATTGCTATACATTTTTCTCAGAGAAAAATAATTCACAGACTAGATGTTCAGCTTTATATTCCAAAGGCCCCATTCAGAATATCAGGCCTGGATGACAGATACCGAATCATAGATAGCTGAGCTATCGTGGGCAATCACTATTTTACACACAATTTAAGAAATTAACTGTATTTCAAAAGAATGTGGGAACTCTTTATTGCCTGCTTGGTGAGATGGTCTGACATAATGCCTGATGTCCACTAGGGAGCGATAAACACATTCATTCAGGAATAGTGCTTCTCCATGCTGTGTGCACCTGCCAGATATTAAATATAACTTTACTTAAAAGCTCCTTAATATTTTAATTTTGAACCTAAAATTAACAGGTCGTTTATTCTTTTGCAGGTATTAAAAAGACTCACAATGTGTGTTTTCAAGAAAGTCAGCCTTTGCAAGTTCTTTTTGAAAAGAATACATGTAGTAATATACTAATGATTCAACCAAGGTAATGAATTCTCTGTTCTTTTTCTTAAAATAGTATGGTTACAGAGCAAAGAATTAATGTCCTAGAGCTTTTAAATAAGTCACGTTTTTGTTTTAAAGCTGATCCTGGACTTGGGAGAAATCACCAGCTAGTATCAAGAGGAAATCTTGATAAAGATAATAGTGCATCAGCGATTTTCAACCTTTTTCATCCCACAGCACACATAAAGTAATTACCAAAGTATTCGTTTTTGGTTTGCCTCACACCAAAAAATATATGTTTTGTTGATTTGACCAAAAAAAAAAAAAAAAAAGGTATGATTTTGACTCATTCATGCCAGACAGCCATTGTTGTATTGGCTGTTGTCATTTTTTAAAGTTTTATTTTTATTGATTTCTGAGAGAAAGAGAGAGGGAGATAGAAACATCAATGATGAGAGAAAATCATGTGCCCTGATGGGAATCAAACCCAGGACCCTTGAGCCCGCAGGCTGAAGCTCCATCCACTGAGTCAAACTGGCAAAAGCTGTTGTCATTTTTTAAAAAATACATTTTTATTAATTTCAGAGAGGAAGGGAGAGGGAGGAGAGAGCTGTTGTCATTTTTAAAAATTTGACAATCTAAGGGAAAAGAGGTCAGTGCCCCTGACTAATCATGTATTAAAAATTCTTGTGGCACACTGGTTGAAAATTACTGTAATTGCCTAATGGTAGCAATAATAATTTAGTGGCCACGAAAATTCTAAAAATATTCCATCAGTAGCTTTCATCATCAAATGATATCAAGAAAAAAAAATATTTTCTAATATTTTGCATTTTCATGGTGCCTTCTGTCTGAGTCTTAAAACACACAGCATAAGGAAATTTCAACATTTTTTATATGAACTGATTTTTTCCTTAAGTATTTCCATTTTTTCCTCTAGAGAATGAGTCACTGTACTCAATTTTTCAGTTAAGCCAAACATTAGTTACTTTGTAAGCCAAAAGATACTTTATCCTTGTTTTTTTTTTAAATTACCAAATAAATGCATGTTCTTGAAACACATTTAAAATTTATAGAAGATTGCAAAGATTAAAAAATGAAAATCTTTCTCCTCTACCTGTCCCCTTTATTCCACTGGCAATGATAATTTCTATTAATCATTTGGTGTATATCATTCTAGTTCTTCTTTTTATAGCTATTTTGTTAAATTTATAGCCATTTTCTCTGTAACTCTCCCTATAATTATTGTGATCTCTTTTTACCACCTCTCAAATTAATATCACATACTTTATTATTCATAGTTTTTAATAATATAGTATACATAGTATTTTCAAAGAAAATGTCCCACTATTATTTTTGTTTGGCAAGATTGTTGTTTTTTTTCAGTCCCTACGTCAGTTCACCTAAATCTATCTTATCATTTTTAATGATGATATAATTTTTCATTGTATGACTGATTGGTAATTTACTTATTCATTATCCTCCCTCCCCGCAGTTGATGCCTAAAACTGCAGATAGTACCCAACCCTATATGTATTGTTTTTTTCCTATGCATACAGACCTATGATAGTTTAACTTACAAATTAGTCACAGTAAGAGGCTAACAATAATAACTAATGCAATAGAACAATTATAACAATATACTGTAATAACCGTATGTGAAGGTGGTGACTTGCTCAGGTCTCCCTATAGACTCAATGCTTTCTGGTGCATCATGTTGCCATCAGTCAGAACATGTTTTCTGCCCATGTCGTCCACCCACAAATTCAGTGCCTTTTCCCTCTTCACTAAGCACTGCCACACCCACGAGGGCTGTAACTTTTGCAGTTCGAGGTGCAACAGGAAATTTCTTTTCCTTCTTTATAACTTCATAGGTAGGAGATTTGTTCTTACCATAGACCTTAGCAACTTCGGCATATGACTTTTTTTCTTTCCTTATTAAGGAGAACTTTCACCTCTTCACTTAAAGGAAGCATTTTTTTTTTTTTTTGCTTCTCTTCGGCATATCTGAATTGTCAGCATCACTACTTTTGCGATTTGGGGATATTAATAAGTATAATAAGCACTGCAATACCTCGACAGCCTAGCTGATGATAACTGATAGCCACTAAGTGACTAACGGGTAGGTAGCATACACAACGTGGAGACACTGGACAAAGGGGTGAGTCACATCCTGGGCAGGATGGCACCGGATGGCATGAGATTTCATCACGCTAACGGGAATGGCAAGCATTTTAAAACATAATTATTTCTGGAATTTTCCATTTAATATTTTCAGATCACAGTTGACTGGAGATAACTGAAATCCAGAAAAGTGAAACCTCGGATAAGGGGGAACTGCTGTATCGGTTCCAACTTTTTGCCATCACAAACAATGCTGCTAGTAGTACACAGGGTAATGTGTTAGTTATCTGTTGCTATGGAGCAAATTTCCCCAAATCTTGGAGCCTTAAAAAAACAAACATTTGTTACTTCCTGCATCTGACTCAAGATCACCAAGGTTGAAGTTAAGCCATAAGCCAGGACAATAGTCTTATCTGAAAGCTGTGGAGGGAGTTACTTCCAAGCTCACCAACGTGGTTGCTGGGAGGCCTCAGTTCCTCACCAGGCAAGCCTCTCCTTAGACTGACTGCCTGATCGCACTCACTACATGGTGATGAGAGACAGAGAGACGGAGAGGAGGAGGGGAAGGCTCCCAAGATGGAAGCCATGGTCTTTTTATATCCTAATCTCAGAACTGCTGTTTTAGACTTCTGCCATTTTCTCTTTGCTAGAAGTGAATCTTATCTGTCCAGCCCACACTCAAGGGGAGGGGATTTATATAGGACCCGAAAACAAGGAGGTGGGATCAGAGGGGCCTCTTCTAGGCTGCCAAACACAAATAGAGTCCTAGAGATTAAATTTCTGGCTCAAAGGCTTACTAATTTTAAATGTGCCTACACACTGATTATCAAATTGCTACCTGGAAAGTTTGTATCAATTTACATTCCCACCAACAGTGTAGGAAAATCCTTCCAAGAAAAGGATATGAACCATCTTTTAAATTTTTTCCAACATAATAGGTAGAAAATTGTATTAATAGACTTCTTTGTTGTTTTTATTTCATTACTAGGCAGTTTGAGCATCTTCTCATATACTTACTAGCAATTGGTGTTTTTCTTCCCTAATTGCACATTCATGTCATTTTTTTTTTTTATATCAGGTTGTTTGGTATCTTGTACAAAACTTCTCCCTTAACACTGGAAATGTTTCCAGATGAATTTGGTAGGCGTTCCTCACATTTTGGCATCAAGAAACACTAATACCAACATTACAAAAATTCTAAGAATCTGTGTTTTTTTTTTAATCAAATAACACCACAATTTCAAAAGTCGCTCAGAAGTTATAATGCAATAATAAAAAGGCAAATAACCTAACTAAAAAACAGGTAGAGGGCCGAAACTGGTTTGGCTCAGTGGTAGAGCGTCGGCCTGCGGACTGAAAGGTCCCAGGTTCAATTCCGGTCAAGGGCATGTACATTGGTTGCAGGCACATCCCCGGTGGGGGGTGTGCAAGAGGCAGCTGGTCGATGTTTCTCTCTCATCGACGTTTCTAGGTCTCTATCTCTCTCCCTTCCTCCTCTCTGTAAAATATCAATAAAATATATTTTTTAAAAAACAAAACAGGTAGAGGATTTGAATAGACATTTTTCCAAAGATGATATAAAATGGCCAATAAGCACATGAAAAGGTGCTCAGCGTTATTATTTTTAATATAGTTTATTGATTTTTACAGAGAAGAAGGGAGAGGGATAGAGAATTAGAAACATCGATCATTGAGAAACATCCATCAGCTGCCTCCTACACACCCCCAATTGGGGATGTGCCCACAACCAAAGTACAAGACCTTCACCAGAATCGAACCTGGACCCTTCAGTCCTCAGGCCGACGCTTTATTCACTGAACCAAACTGGTTAAGGCGGTGCTCAGCATTATTAATCATTGGGGAAACCCAAGTCAAACAACTTGAAATCTGAATCGTATAGTATGTTAATTATATCTTAATAAATCTGTTTCTAAAATGGGAGCACAGAATGAAAAAGCACTTGATGTCAAGATAACCTTGAAAGCAATAATTAGTAACCCAGGACAAGTAACAAAGGGAAAGAGAACATAGGCAGCAGATTGCTTGCAAACTTCTACCTTTCAGCTGGGTCTGCAGCATTTACCCCAATTGTATTAGAACGGCTCTGTTTTCTACTATTTCCCTTAGGAGTATGATCCCAGGCCAATTAAAAAAAATTGTTACATAAAAAAACAACTAAAAGCATTTTATTCTAGTATTTGGTTTATCTTACAGCTTTCACATGCTTTACTAAGAATTCATTTTACTCTTGGCCTTTAAATGAAGTTACAGTTTCAAAATACAGCAGCTTACATAGAAGAGGAAAAATTTACATTTTGGGTAAATTTTTCTAAATATAGGCCAACCTATTTATAGATTAAAGATTTGAGTCCCATCCTAGCTGGTTTGGCCCAGTGGATAGAGTGTCAGGCAGGGGACTAAAGGGTCCTGGGTTCGATTCCAGTCAAAGGCACATGCCTGGGTTGAGGGCTCCATCCCTGGGGGGGAGACATGCAGGAGGCAGCAGATCAATGATTTTCTCTCAATGCTGATGTTTCTACCTCCCTCTCCCTCTCTGAAATCAATTAAACACACACACACACACACACACACATATATTGTGTGTGTGTGTGTGTATATATATATATATATATATATATATATATATATATTTATATTTGAGTCCCATTTGAAAGCTGTTTATTTTCCAAAGACTGTAATATTTTTATTACATTTCCCAGAGTGCTTGCTGAGGCAATTGTTCTTTTCACATCAAGTCAAGAGGAAGTTACTCTTGCAGTTACTCCACTGGAAGTTTGCATTAAGAGTTCTACTGAGGAATCAATGGGTATGAGTTATATCTGTCATAGTGCTTTAATGTAATAATATCACTTCCTTGTTTTCTTGATGACTAACCAAGCAGTAAATATTAGTGGCATAATATTTATTTTTGTTTAAGAAGCAGTAAGATGTAGAAAGATCATTAAAATGTTTAAGAGATCCAGGAAATTTACACAATCAGTAATTAAAATGCTTTGCTTTGAAATTCCAGTTGTTTTAAAATTGGGAGAATGGTTACTAAGAAAATTTTTAAAGTTAAGGTTTTAACGTTTTTCTCATCCTTTGTTATACTTTGTGTTCAGCATAAAGAAAAATTAAGAGGCCAGCAATCCAATTGAGATGACCTTTGACTACATAAGAAAAAGTGTATTTGAATTGGAAATGTAAGGTATTTCAGACAGCAAATGTATAGGGTAGAAAATATGAATACTTCTTAAGTCAGTTCTTTCAAGAGTTATCTAGATGGAATGGAGAAACTAAGGCACTATCAAATCAGTTTGGTATCAATAAAATGTATGGGGTCATTTTGGTACAAGTTGTTTGAGACTCTTTGACCTTGGATAATTTATTTTGGTGATAGCAGTTAAGAAAGAATACAAAAGGAGGAACTATGGGAGGGGATGTGTGGGAGGGAGGGAGGGGGTCAAAAAATATCAATAAAATATATTTAAAAAAAAAAAAAAGGAGGAACTATTATTTTAAAGTGAAAAACCATGCCGAAACCGGTTTGGCTCAGTGGTAGAGCGTCGGTCTGCGGACTGAAAGGTCCCAGGTTCGATTCCGGTCAGGGGCATGTACATTGGTTGCGGGCACATCCCCAGTAGGGGGTGTGCAAGAGGCAGCTGGTCAATATTTCTCTCTAATCGACGTTTCTAGCTCTCTATCTCTCTCCCTTCCTCTCTGTAAAAAATCAATAAAATATATTTAAAAAATAATAGTAAAGTGAAAAGCCAGTAGAACCGGGGATTAAGTTGTGTCAGATGACTTTCGTAGTGTTTAGTTTGTGCCAGCTTCTGTTCTAAATGGTTTTCATTTCTGAATTCATTTGATCTTTGTAACAACTCTGTGATGTAGGTACTATTATGACCCCTCTTTTCCATCTGAAGAATATGAAGCACAGAGAAACTAAGTGACTTGCTGGTGTCACACAGTTAGTAAGTGGTGCCTGGTGACCTGAGCACAGGGCACAACTCATTTGTGCTATTATTGTTTCTCTCACATCTCCTCTACATTGTTTCTTGGCACTCAGGAGTGCATGATCTGGGAAATATATACTTGATTAGTGAGGGGTCTGGTTTATATTCCATAATGCCATCTCTGAATAAAGATGGTCATTTAATAACAGACACTGTCCCTCATGAACAACTTTCTAATGAGTAGTTGTAGTTATGTTTGACTAGGGACCCAATTGTTTAATTCTATTATTGAACTTATGCTATGCCAGCACCCTGGAGTGACATGAGCCTTCTTGTTTGAGATTAATATATTTGTATGGTATTGTTTGGCCCTTAAAAAATGTATACCATTTATCCTTTGTTCTTATCCTATATAATAAAGAGGTAGTATGCAAATTGACTATCACTCCAGCACACAAATAGCTGCCACGAGATGGCTGGCAGGGGAGGGCAGTTGGGGGCGATCAGGCCTGTAGGGGAGGGCAGTTAGGGCCAACCAGGCTGGCAGGGGAGGGCAGTTGGGAGCAATATGGCCTGCAGGGGAGGGAAGTTGGGAAGAACAAACCCTGCAGGGAAGGACAGTTGACAGAGTCAAGCCTGCAGGGGAGGGCAGTTGGGGACAATTGGATTGGCAAGGGAGTGGTTAGGAGGTGATCAGGCTGGCAGGCAGAAGTGGTTATGGGCAATCAGGCAGGCAGGCAGGCAAGCAGTTGGGAGCCAGCAGTCCTGGATTGGAGAGGGTGCAGGCTGGTTTGAGGGATAACCCTAATGCATGAATTTTGTGCACCAGGCCTCTAGTACTTACATAATTTATGTTCTTAAAATAATTTTTATTTATTAAAAAATATATATATATATATATATATATATATATATATATATATATATATATATATATATATATATTTCAGAGAGGAAGGGAGGAGAGAGAAAAACATCAATGATGAGAGGGAATCATTGATCAGCTGCCTCCTGCATGCCCCCTACTGGGTATCAAGCCCACAACCCAGGCATGTGCCCTTGGCCGCAATTGAACCTTCAGTCATCAGGCCAACGTTCTATCCATTGAGCCAAACCAGCTAGGGCATCATAAAATAATTTTTAAAAAGCACTAATACAAAAGTCACCTGAAATTCCACTATCCAGAGATGAGCACTTTTAATACCTGTTTCTATATTTCAGATCTAATAGATGGGTTGTGGGAAAGTAATGAAATACCTTGAAGCTATTAAAAGTAATCTTGTATTTGTATATATACACTCTATCTGAGAGTGTACATCAAAGATATTTATTGAAGCTAATTTTGTGGAAAACACAAGTGAAAAAGATGCAATGGTTTGAACAGACATTGACATGGCTTGTAATTGATGCTGGGAACTCGGCTGGATTATTGTCCTGAGTACCTGCACATTATGTGGTCTCTTCATTTATGAAAGCATGAAGTCAGCATGAGCAAGTGTTGCAGGATAGAGGAAGTGGATAGAGGATAGACAGGGAGACTATTAGTTGCTAAAAGCCTGGGCCCAGAAACCAGCACCAAATCACTTCATCATGTCCTATTGGTCAAAACAGTCAGAGAGCCCACCCACCCAGATTCTAGGAGAGGGGAAGTAGACATAGACCCTGCCTCTCAATGAAGGAATGTCATGGACTTTATGGATATGGTTAACTTACCACTAAGGTTATGTTTTTATATTCAAACTTAATGAATATCTCTAGAACTAATTTTATTCTTCATTTTCCTACTATATTGAACAGATTTGAACAGTTCTGTATACAGTGAGATGTTTGTGGGTCCACATGAGTTTGAGTTCTTTCAAATTGGAGTTGACACTGAAATAACATTTTGCTGCAAAGAATTGAAGGTAAAGAAAAATTTGTATGAAATTAAATTTTCACTGGTAGTTTTTTAAAGAAATATTTCATTTTTCTTTCTTCTTTTTCTTTTAGGGAATGCTGATATTTTCGGAAGCTACACATGCTCCTATAACCATGCATTTTGATTTTCCTGGGAAGTAGGTCCTTGGGGAACTTTTCTGAGTTTGTTTCTTTTTCTTTTGTTATATGTTAATAATAAAACCATTTTAATCACTTTGAAATTAATTCATACCTCAGAAATTCCTTAACCTCACTAGCAATACGTATCAAACTAAATTTTGAAAGATGCCATAATATATTTTTTAATTGGTAAACTTGATTGAGAAAGATATATGCTTCTGCAGAGTGAAAACATTTATAAATTTGATAGGAATAAATTGCCTAATTAGAAAATAATACTGGCTTAAATCTCTGTGAAACTGTATTTTATATGACACTCCAGGACTGAACTTTCAAATGAGATTGAGTTTGGATAGCCGTTTTATAAAATTAGATCTGATTTCAGCTCTTAAGACTGTTAATCGGTGAGAAGACTAAAAGGAAGTCTACTTTTATATTTTTATTCCTGAATTATCGATAGATATAATTTTTTCATATTTTCCCAATGTCCATCAGAAAATGATTGTGATGTTTGCTCTGACTTTGCCTTTTTAGACCTTTGGCTTTAAGTATTGACCATATGCTATTGGAAGCTAACTTTATTTTGGCTACATTAGCCGATGAGCCAAGTAGAGCATCTTCTCCGCAATCATTGTGTCTGTCACAAAAACGAAAAAGGTAAGGTTATGTTTTAACATTTTTATTGGCTGGGAAAAAGCCATTGACATTTACTCTGAAACAATTGAGTAGTAAAACATTCTATCAGAAATTTTGATGGAATCAGGAAGACTTCACTGTAACAAAAATATCACTGACCTAGCTGTTTGCCTCCTGGTGATCAGTGCACATCATAGTGACTGACTGACAAGTCCTTCCAGTCATTTGTCGTAACAATTGCTTAGGCTTTTATATATTTATTTCAAAGTAAATAGTTTATTCATTTAATTTATATTAATACCTCAGGTCAGATCTGGCAGTTTCAAATTCAAAGGTTGGTAAAAAAGATAACAAGGCCATGGAGTCTATCTCAAGAAAAGTAGCACCCAGAAACCTTTATGCCGATGAGATTCTCTCAAACATCTCTGCGTTGGAAAATTCTGGCAGTCCTATAATGAAAAGCGTGAACAGTGACACAGAGGAAGAGCCAGGGTCTTCATCTCTCAGGAAGGTAAAAGAAAAACATTGAGACATAACTGTGTCTCAATCAAGAATTCTCATCATCTGTCACCCTTTTGTAGTCTCCCTGCTCCAGCCCACACTCAATATCCTGGAGATACATTTTCTTACTTTTTGACAGTAGAGAGTTGAAACCAATCTGCGATGGAGAAAAGACCGATTTATTTTATAGACCGTTAATATGATTATTTTTTATGTGGTTGTTGTTTTGCTTAATCCCTTCATCAGAGTAATTTCTAACAGTATATTCAAGTAGGGATTTGGATCACTTGTTTTAAAGAATAAATTATGATCGTGTATCTTTGAATACAAATAATATGCTAGTCATATAGTTTGTTTTCTAAAATAAACGTTCTTCTCATTTCATTTTTCAAATCCGTTTGGAAAATCATTTATTCAGCCGGGACCGGTTTGGCTCAATGGATAGAGCGTCGGCTTGGGGACTGAAAGGACCCAGGTTCGATTCCAGTCAAGGGCATGTACCTTGGTTGCGGGCATATCCCCAGTGGGGGGTGTGCAAGAGGCAACTGATCAATGACTCTCTCTCATCAATGCTTCTAACTCTCTATCTCTCTCTCCGTTCCTCTCTGTACAAAAATCAATAAAATATATTTAAAAAAAAAGAAAAAAAGAAAATCATTTATTCAGTGATACAATATAACTTTTACCCCCAAAACATCACAAATTCCTTCATAGCAAAGTCACAGTTAATAACATAAAAAAACACCAACATTTTACTAGATTGATGGTAAGCTTCACAGAATGCTAACAGTAAGCCTTATGAAATCTACTGAGGATAAACACAATTTATTAGAAACAGAAGTATCTCAATGAGTTTCAATTTTACATTTACATTAATATTTTACTCAAGACTGTTTTGCTATTGCTGTTATTATTGGTTTGGGAATATGAGTTTCTTAGAATTAGAAATCTAGAAGGAGAAATATTGTTTTTAAAAGTCACTATCTTAAGCTGTACAAAAGACCTTTCAGGGCAGTAATATTGCATGGGGATGTTGGGTGAATGTGTGGTGTGTGCAAAGCCCTCTGATGGAGGAAACATGTGGCTTTAAGGAACTGAAGGCTGGCCAGAAAGGTTAGAGGGTAGATAGCCAGGGGGAAACAATGGCACAGGATGAAGCTAATGCTGAGGTTGAGAAACCCTGATGCAAAGGCTGTTGAAAGTCTAAGAGCGACCAGGAGAGTATGGCACGAGGAAGGTACGAGAACGAAGTGTCTAAGTAGGAAGCGGGATGAAGACTGAAAATGGCCACTGGATGTGAGGATTTTTGGTAACCATAAGAGTTTCTGTGAAATGGTGATGTCAGGAGCTTTTAGATAGGACTGAATAGGAGAATAAGAAAATGGAGACAGCAAGTGTAGATAACTACAGCAGAGATAAGGCAGGGAGGGAGGAACAGGATGGGACTTTTTATATATTTTAAGGATTAGAGACATTATTTCAAAATGCTTATATTCCTATCCAGTAGAGGGGAGGCTGTGAGGCAAAGAGGAAAGGATGGGCATTAGCTGGGAAGGGGGTTCACTTCTGTCACAGGAGGAGGGAAAGGAGAGAAGATGGGAGTGAAGCAGAATTACCTGCAAATCTGCCTTTGTCCTCTGTCTCTTACAACCGCGGCGTTAGTTTAAATCATCAGGCAAGGGAGTCAGAAGCAGATCACTGATCCCAAACTGTGTGTCTTTGGGGGAAGGATTCTGTTTCAGAGAATGCATTGGGCCGGTCATGAAGGTTCTGGGTGTTTCATGAACCATCGTCATCAAAGTTAGGGTGACCACACTGGCCAAGTTTCTGAAAAGGGTTATTCCCTGGAGTACTTAATGAGAACTTTTACTTTGAATAAACAGTACAGTTACTCTCCCCCCCTCCCCCACCCCCTTCAGTTTACTTGCAATTTCTTTAGAGCAGTTTCTTCTGGCCAGCGAGAACTCTGCGACAACCCTTTCAACAGTCTGGCAACAGCAAGTGACAGTGAAGAGGAAATGAATAATGGCAGTTTTTTACACATTCTAACATTTAACCACCCCATTTACTGACCCACCTCAAACACATTTCACACTTAAGTCTATATTGTTTTGGAGTCCCTTGAAATGCAGGATGGACTTCTGTTTTTCTAAACATCTTCATCTTGTACCACAACCATATGTAAAAATGGATGCTGGTTAACGACATGTAATTTGCTTTAAATCCATTATACAACTTAGAAAGCAGACATTTTCTGTGCAGGAAAAAGGCTCATTAGAATTCTTCAATGCATGTTCACGTTAGAGCTTTTAGCATTTTCTTTTCCAGTTTTATAAAGGCATTTATTTTTTTAAAATATATATTTTTATTGATGTCAGAGAGGGAGATAGAAACATCAATGATGAGAATCATTGATTGGCTGCCTCCTGCATGCCCCACACTGGGGATCGAGCTTGCAGCCCAGGCATGTGCCTGACAAGGAATAGAACTGTGACCTCCTCGTTTATTGGCCAATGCTCAACCACTGAGCCCTGATGGACAGGCTATAAAGGTATTTAAATGTTCTTCAGCAGTCATTTGAAGTGCACCAATACTTTTTTAAAATATATATATATATATATATATATATATATATATATATATTATTGATTTTTTACAGAGAGGAAGGGAGAGGGAAAGAGCTAGAAACATCAATGAGAGAGGAACATAGATCAGCCGCCTCCTGCACACCTCCCACAGGGGATGTGCCCACAACCAAGGCACATGCTCTTGACCGGAATCGAACTCTAGTATAACAATAACAATATATGATGTCTGGCCGAAACTGGTTTGGCTCAGTGGATAGAGCGTCAGCCTGCGGACTGAAAGGTCACTCCCAGGTTCGATTCTGGTCAAGGGCATGTACCTTGGTTGTGGGCACATCCCCAGTAGGGGGTGTGCAGGAAGCAGCTGATGGATGATTCTCTCTCATTGATGTTTCTAACACTCTATCCCTCTCCCTTCTTCTCTGTAAAAAAATCAATATATATTTTAAAAATGTCGAATTTCATGCCAAAAAAAGAGCATTTGTGGGAAGTTTTAATTCATTACTGTATTTTGAAGAAAAGTGTTACTAAAAGTTACCGTATACTTCGGGAAGCTTATGGTGAACATGCTCCATCTCAAGATACTGTACTGTGAATATTGGTTTAAATACTTTAAAAGGGATGATTTTGATGTGGAAGACAAAGAATATCTAGGTCAACCAAAAGGTTTGAAGGCCAACAATTACAAGCATTATTGGATGAAGATGCATGTCAAACTCAAAAACAACTTGCAGAAAGATTAAACATTGCTCAGCAATTTCCAATTGTTTACAAGCAATGGGAAAGATTTAAAGGAAGGAAAATGGGTGCCACCATCAACTGAATGAAAAACAAATGGAAAACCGAAGTCATCAGTCAAATGTTGCTTCAACGGCAAGAGTCTTTTTTGCATCAAATTATGACTGGTGATGAAAAGTGGATTTATTTTGAGAATCCCAAACACAGAAAATCATGGGTTGATCCATGTCAACTTACCACCTCGACTGCAAGGCCAAATCGCTTCGGAAAGAAGACAATGCTCTGCGTTTGGTGGGATCAGAAAGGTGTGGTGTATCATGCGCTTCTAAAACCAGGTGAAACCGTTAATACTGATCGCTACCGACAACAAATAATCAATTTGAACCGTGCTTTGATCGTAAAACAATCAGAATGGGCCAGAAGACACAGCAAAGTAATTTTGCTTCATGATGACGCACCATCACACACTTCAAAACCAGTTAAAGACACGTTAAAATATCTTGCCTGGGAAGTATTAACCCACCTGCCGTATTCACCAGACCTTGCTCCTTCAGGTGACCACTTGTTCCCATCCATGGCACACGCACTCTCTGAGCAGCACTATGAGCAGTACATAGAAGTGGAAAAATGGGGTCTCTGAATGGTTTGCCTCAAAACAAGAGAAGTTCTATTGGGAAGGTATCCACAAATTACCTGAAAGATGGGGGAAATGTGTAGCTAGTGATGGACATTACTTAGAATAAAGCACTTTTGATGTTTCTCTTAAAATTACCTTGTTTTTATTACAAAATCTACATTATTAACTGTACACCAGGTATATAGCTATCTCCCTCACTTCGGAGTCTTTTTATATATTGTAAAATCTTAAATCTTATTTGTGATAGCTTTAAATTATCCTGATTTTCAGATGTGATTTTCTGCAGTGAAAAAAAAAAAAAAAAGTTTAATGGAAGTGATGCCAAAAAATTATATCTGTATTTCTGACATAGAGCACTTACCTCCACTGTCAAAAAAGCCTGGATTTGGAGTGAAATGAGTGTCTCTGTTCTTTTCCCCTTTAAGAATAATCTTGTTACCTGAATAGACTAAAATATCTGGCACAGAAGAATTCTTATGTAATATCTGATGATGTAAGTCTCTCCCTCCCCCAAACCTGTTTAAAAGTCAATTATAACCTGACAAACTAGACTGCTGTAACATCTTAAGTCTTTGTGAAACCACCAAATCCCAAAGAAATGTTAACTGGTAAGCAACTGTACTTCAGATTTTGTGAGGAATTCATAAACAAAGGTGGCTGAGTGGATCAGTCAACTTTAGAACTGTGAACAGACTTCTAACTAAAACCAGAATGAATTTGGCTCTGGTAGCTCAGTAATGAGTCAGAGCTACCCACAATAACCTAATAAAAACTCAAGTTCATCCCAAAATGTTCCTCAGTGAATGAAAATGGGCTTTTTGTGGAAACTGACAATACCCACATAATTGCAAGCAATTCTTTCACGTGTAGGCTAAAGATTTCTGTATCTTATGCTTACACTGGTGACTAACACTGAATTTCACATGATACGAGGGCAACTATAGATCTCCTTGCAGAGGATGAAAGTTTTTGGCTCGCTCTTGGAAATGGGCAGGGGGGTTAGGTCCTGAAGACATCACCATCAGTAATTGCCTGGATGCTGTACTAATCTGTAAAAGATAGTTATACTGTTAAACTGTATTTAATTTGGATTTTAGATTCAGAATGCTACATTTAAATGACACCAGATTTTTCTGTGCTTTCACTTCATACCATGTAGAAGATGCAAAAGCCTTCTCAGCTAGGAAACCATTTGTATTTTACATTGAATTATCTGTCCATTTTGATGAATTTTTGAGTAAAAATTGATGTAGTAAACCAGATGGTGAAAGAGGTAAGGCAGAGAACTAGTAAAAGACAAAATAATAGCTACGAAGTACAGAGTCACTGCTAGGCTAAGAGGGTTCGAAATGAGGACTTGATAGAGACCAACAAACTCAATGACAGGGCTGGCGTCTTATTTAGTTACTATTTCAATTAAAAGGAGTACACAGATTAGTATAAATACTATATTTATTAAATATCTTTACAGTTTTTTAAATGTATTTACAGAACTATTCCTGCATAAGTTATATTTCAGACATCCAATTCAGGTCATTGCCTCTTGGGTAAGACAAATAATGATAGTCTCAACAGAAAAAAAGCAGCTCATTAGTATATATAAATTCAAACTTGCTTCATTGTTTAGCCATCTTTGCCACAAACTACCTGATAACCGTTAACATTTTGACATTGACACTGCCAATTTTTAGTTGAGAAGTTCAATTTTACAAAGAATTTAATTTTTTATGAATAAAATCCAAATGTTTTGTTTCATATTTTCAGTTTTATAAGCAGATTTCGTTTTTTGTTTGTTTGATATTGTAAAATTTGTTAAATGCAAAAATGTGATTGTTTCCAGGGAAATTTGATGCTGTAGCTTCTACCAAAGATAGCTGGTATAAGGTGACAAGGAACCAAGAACTTATCCAAAGTACAGACACTTGTAGTTCTAGTCAATCTTGTTTACAATCTCCAAAACTCTCAAAAACAAACTCAGTGAATTCCCACAATTCCTGCCTTGTTACTTGATGTGGTAGGTTGGTGGTACTGAAGGTGGTACTGAAGGCTACTGTTCTATCCAAAACAAATGTAGCTGATAGGAGAGACACTCCCATCACGCAAAGCTTGAAATCTAGTTGCTAATCTAGACACAGCCCAACCCTCAGACATACACACCTGGAATGGATTCTTTTGTGATTTAGTACCCATCGACCATGTCAAGCCAGTACAGTAATTCAGGACAAATAACTTGTTTTCCCCTTCATTTCTTCTTCCACTTTTTAAGAGCCTAGGGCTCTACTGTACATCTGTTCGGTAAATATTTTTTGTGCGCAGGCAGCTTAAGTTCACAGGAAGAAATAAGGTTCTGATATGTTTAGAGTGCACATTTTAAAACAGAACAAAATAAAAATTTCAAGCATGTGATAAAAATATTGATTTTTTATAATACAGTATTGCTTTATAAATATAGATGGAAAAGCTATAAACTTTACTGGTCTTTGGTGCATCCAGAGAGAGATAAATAATTTGCCTTTTGTAAATTAGAAATCCAAATTCTCTTTTGTTATAAAAGTCCATTACATGAGGCAAATGTGTGTGTCTTTTTTATACTGCTTGATTTAAAATACAATTAACACACACATCAAGTTCAGAATCAGACCCACCAAGAGGCATACCTCAGTCCTACCCCACAGAGGCGTGGGTCCTGTGACTGGAAAATTCCAGCATGGGTCCAACACAGCCTCTGACCACTGAGAGTGGAAGGAGAGTTACTTGATAAGCAGCACTCCAGCTGACCACTGGCAGTCAAAAAATTAAGTGCTTAACACAAAAAGGACAGGGAAAAGAGAAAATATTTTGTATTATTAAATTTACAGGCCAGGTCCAAAAGTTATAATAGTTCCACGGTGAAACTCAATTCTTGTCCCACTAAATTCACATCACTGGAACAAACATGTTGTCAATTTCTAACAATAATTTCTCCAAAAAGACAAGTTGATAAAATAAGTTGTATTAAAACACCACCAATCTAGCTTTACAAAGATTGCGTTTGATGGGTTAAACGAGAGCAAAGCCAGTGACTTAATCAGCACTGCTCTACCAGGAATCAAATGTAGGCATTGGAAAATTAATGCAAAATATATCCAGATCATAGGCTACACACCTCTGACCAGAAATAATTAGAAATCCAATAAAAGAACTAATGTCATCAGCCCAAGTATTAATGTACTTCTTGCAACAAAACCTTTCTGGATGCAACTTTCTTTACTTTTTAAAATACACAGAGACTGCAAATATTTTGTGCAAAATAAATACCCCGCCACGTGCCACTCTGGCTTCTGTGTTTTATCACAGCACAATGGGTCCTCATTACTAAAACAGCCTCCCTCCACCCCCATCTCCTCTACCAAAGAACTGTTTTGTCAAGTTAGGGTAGTTAAGGCATTCTGACATGTAATTAAAGGTGATTCAAAATAGATATCTAACATTATGCCAATTTAGGAATAGTAGATAAATTACTGAACGGTTTACAAATGAATAACTCATTCTTATTATAAATGAAATGCCTGTTACAAGCATGATGCATTGAAATATAGTAATGACATGTACATGGTACATGTTAAACAATTTTAAATAAAACAAAAGCTTGACAGTTACTCAAATATACAGTACAATTTCACAAAACAAAATCTTTTAAAACAAGTTGAGGTAACCTCAAACATAAGTTTTAATGCAATAAACCAGGGAGTATGTATCTCCTTTAGAGAAAGAGACTTTCTATATTCTCCTCAAGTAGATTCTCATCAGGTTTAATTGCATTCTTATCTATACACCAATGTTACCTGACTTATATATAAAACATGGCTTTAATTTAAGGATTGCTAACTATATTTTTCTACCACCAAGTTAATGAAGAAAAAGACTGACCCAAAAATATATATCTTTACAGCAGTCGACTTACACACAAACCTTAAAAATAAGTGAACTTGCAGATAATGGGAAAACTGAATGTAGGATAGTTTTAAAAGGAAACTATACACTGCAAGATGGCTATTTGGAAACTGTAAACATTAAGCTTGATTCAGAAACCCCTAAATTTCTGTCTAGGGCAAATGCAAATGTCATATCATCACTAGTTTTCCTCATGGACTCTTGTGTTGCTGCTACTGCCCACAGTGCTCCTTCCACATGGACCCCCTGAATTTGGTGCATGCTATACAGAAAGCAAGGCTACTAATAAAGGGTCTGAATGAGACTAGGAGTAGCATGACCCCCCAAATTCAAAATAACAGCTGTCCATTCTCAACCCATTAGGCCTATGGGCCTAGAGCTCCCACACGGGGCATCATGTCAGACAGCTGGGAGGATTTCAGCCATAACATTAAATTCCTTGGCTTTGAGGAGTTCTATCAATACAATCTTGAGTAACATTCCCATTAAAATTTTGATAGTCTCCCTACTCCTGCAGTTCAGCCCACCAGCTTGTGAGTTTAATGAATCAATAAACTGCCAAAACTTTGATCATAGGATCACAATTAAGCATCTTTTAAAAACCACGAAACGTTTGCATCCATAGAATTAAACTGGAAATTTTCTTCCAATTTGTAAGAAAAAAAGCTCCTGGATCAAGATTCCATAATTCAGAGCAATGTTTTAGAGCAGAATTATAAGCCCCTGAAAAATAGGAGTTTAGAATGAAAACACAAAGCCACACTCAATCATTATAACAAAGACTGTATAGTACACGTGTAACATTTCTTTTGATGAATAATGTATGTTTCTAGGAGATGTACCATAACATAGAATTTGTGTTAGACTTTTAAAATCCCTTTTACACACTGTAATTTTTAATTCACTTTATCAACATTACTCATTTTCTTCAATACTTCAAGCATTTTTTAAAAGTAATAGCCATTTAGCTTTGAAAACCTCCGATCCCATCATGGAAAGGACAATGAGAAGTGAAGGTCAATCTTCAAATCTTGATTCTCTTCGAAGTTGCTGGCAGATATGAGCTAGTGAATGACAGTAGTGGTTCTTAACAAAGATCTCAATGGGGTCTCAAAAAGACAGGCAAAAAGGCTTACATCACTGGCCATTGAGATCAGTGGCAAAGAATCGTGGTCCTGCCAGCAGGATCAGCACACATGGCTGGGGAAAATTTGGGATGATGGAAGGAAAGGCAGGAGTTGACACCGAGGTGTGTCAGTCTGTATACTCAGCCACTATGGAAAGAAGGACGGTGATGTCATCTGGCTTTCCACCTAAAACAAAAATGAAAATGTAGTCATGTATCATAAAAAGTAAAGTCAATCAAAACTGTAAGCCTAAGTAAGTTCTAGGAGACAAATGCTTGCAATTCACAAAGGTTTGATTTGTCAATATATATGTCAATATGTCAGTATAGGAAAGAAAGAAAAAAATGAAGAGCAATAAAGCCCAGCTGGCATGGCTCAGTGGTTGACTGTCAATTTATGAACCAGGAGGTCATGGTTCGATTCCCGGTCAGGGCACATGCCCAGATTGAGAGCTCGATCCCCAGGGGCAGGGCTTGTAGGAGACAGTCGATTCATAATTCTCTCATTATTGATGTTTCTATCTTTCTCTCCCTCTCCCTTCCTCTCTGAAATAAAAATATATTTTTTTAAAAAAATAGAGAAATAAAAACACCAAGAAATTACATGTAACTTAACTGACACTTAAAAAATCCCTTCCCTGCTCTTTAAAACAGTAGCACTGATAAAATGGCCACTACCTCCTTTGTTTATAGCAATGACAGTAAAGAAAATCTGATAAAGGTAAATTCTGCCTGACAAGAAAGTTACATGTTTCTATGCATAATCCTAATTTGGACAAACATACCCACTATTTTGAAATTAGAACAATCTTGTATTCTAATCTGCCAAACAGCTATGGCATGTGCTTTTTCCTATTTTAATACTTCCTGGAAGGCTAAGAAATGCTTTACACGTCATAATATAATACTAGCAAGAAATTGACCAACTGTACCAGTTCTGATATGTTACCACCAGCACGTCATCCCAGCTCCAAGACAGAGCTGCTGTCCTGCTCCCAGAGTTGCACATCACTTAGCAGATAGAAGGGCTTTTCAAGCAAGGACAGGCTAACGTTACTTCCCTCTTCAAAACCTGCCGCGGCAATCTGGCAGGCAAATACCGTCAACGAGCCCCACAAAGCCAGAGGAAGGGAGACGTGAAATGTCAGGCCCGTGAAGGGCAGATGTTAAACTGCTGGGAATGTGCAGTCCTTCCAGGCAGAGCTTGAGGCCTTTTGGGCTGAGGTCCAAGCAGTGCCGTGGTGGCAATAGAGGGCTTCAGATCCGCCTGCCTCGGGAGCCTATGAAGTTCAGCTCTGAAGGGCGTCCTCCGTGGGGAAGACATGATGACATGCACTTGCTCTTGTCTCCCAGTGGTAAGGCCTAATGACCTCGCTCAAAGCCACCACTCACAGCTAAGAGGGGACATCTCAACAGCCTCACCACAGCGCTCTAGTTTACCTCCCCCCGCAGCCCAGAATGTTCCTACCTTCCTATGTCCCTATGACCTTCCTAAAGATTGCTTACCTCTCACATTCAGTCCGTTGTCACATGCAAACTGTGCAAAAGGTGACATATAATTTGGGTCATAGGCCAGCTCATGAGCTTGCTCAGCAATGCTTCTTGCCGTCTGTTGTATACTTTCATAATTTGAATTCTGAGATGAAGGATGAGAGAGTTATTTTTATCGTAATGTCTCACATGACTTTTGTATTCAAGTAACTTACAAATATCACTTTTTAAGAGAGTAGTAACATTTATCTAATCAGTTTCCACCATTGACGTTTTATTCCAGTTAGAGAAGACAATAAACAATGCACCTTCACTAAAAGGAATGAGTCCATCAGTGCTGCCTGCATACAATGTGAATCAGAAAGTTTTGATAGGTGGCCTTGGGCCCTAAGGTTTGGGTTTTTATTTCTGCTTTTTTCCCCATTTGAAATTCTTAAGGTATTTTTGCTAAAATAGGATGAGATTGAAAGGGCAAATTTTTATAGCACTTTAGGGATGACCTCAAAAACTTCCTGGTTGCAGGCTCCTCCCAAGCCCAGGCCCTGGTCAGGGCATGTGCAGGAGGCAACCAAATAATGAGTTTCTCTCACACTGATATTTTTCTCTGTCTTTCCCTCCCTCTAAAACTCAATGGAAAAATATCCTTAGGTGAGGATTAAAAATATAGTAATTTTTTTCCTCTTGCTTATAAATGCGCTCCTGGGCAACACCAGTTTTCTCTCAAGAGCTGCCAGTTTCCCTACTGAAAATACCTTTAAAATTTTATATCATGACTAGAGGCCTGGTGCACTGAGGGAGGGTGGTTCCTCAGCCTGGCTTGCGCCCTTTCCCAGTCTGGGATCCCTTGGGGATGTCTGCCTGCCTGTTTAGGCTCGTTCCCTGTGGGGAGTGGACCTGGCAGGCGGACATGCTCCGAGGGTCCTTAGCGGCTCCCGCCACTGCTGCTGTGCTTGCCAGCAGCGAGCCTGGCTTCCGGCTGAGCGGTGCTCCCCCTGTGGGAGTGTTCTGACCTTCAAGGGGCAGCTCCTGTGTTGAGCATCCACCCCCTGGTGGTGAGTGTCATAGGGACTGATCATACTGCTGTTTGGTCAATTTGCATATTATATATTTTATTATATAGGATGAAGATTCTTATCTAGCTGTATAATCCCTTACCCTTGCTACTTCAACTTCATCAGTAAAAATGGAATGGAAAACAAGGTCCATTTTAACTCTAACATCCTAAGATTCAGAATGGTTTCAGTATAATTGATAAGAGGCCTCTGTTTCAATGTTATCTCAGTGAGGGGCCTTCTCTGGCCAATCTTTCTAAAACAGCAACCCTCTCTATTCCCTTCACCATGCTTTTTCTTATTTACCATAAACACTAGAGGGTGGGGCAAAAGTAGATTTATAGTTGTTAGTATGCAAAATAATTTAACAAGCCCTAGCTGGTTTGGCTCAGTCAATAAAGTATTGGCCTACAGACTAAAAGGTCCTGGGTTCAATTCAGACTAAAGGGTCCTTGGCTGCAGGCTCCTTCCCAGTTGGGCCCTAGTCAGGGCTCATGCAGGAAGCAACCAATTGATGTGTTTCTCTCACATTGATGTTTCTCTCTGTCTCTCTCTCTTCTACTCTCCCTAAAAACCAGTGGGAAAAATATCCTTGGGTGAGGATTAACAACAATTAAATAATCCTATCTAATAAATAGGGAATATGCTAATTGACCCTTACACGTCTTAAAGATGGCAGTGCCCACAGCCAATAATGAGGGAATATGCTGACAGCCACACCCTTAAAGATGGCAGTGCCCACAGCCACATGATGGCAGTGCCTAGTCCCTTCAGTCCTGTCGGGGCAGCAGGTTGGCCAGACCACTCTGTATTCCTGCGTCCAGAGTCCCCCAGTCCCTTTAGCCCCCCCAGCTGCCCAGGGCCACCTGAGGCTCAGGTAACCAGGGCCGGCCGAGTCTTGTGCTACCGGCAGCGGCAGCAGCCAGGTCGCCTCCCACCCTGAGGGTTCCTGGACTATGAGAGGGGGCAGGCCAGGCTGAGGGATCCCCCATCCAGTGCATGAATTTTCATGCACGGGGCCTCTAGTATAAGAATAAACGATTTCGCCGAAACCGGTTTGGCTCAGTGGGTAGAGCGTCAGCCTGTGGACTGAAAGGTCCTGAGTTCAATTCCAGTCAAAGGCATGTACCTTGGTTGCGGGCACATCCCCTGTAGGGAGTGTGCAAGAGGCAGCTGATCAATGTTTCTCTCTCATCGATGTTTCTAGCTCTCTATCCCTCTCTCTTCCTCTCTGTAAAAAATCAATAAAATATATTTAAAACAAAAACCAAAAAACTATTTCATGTATTCATAACTATAAACCTACTTTTGCCCCACACTGTATGTTATCTTTTTCTTTGTCTGTATTATCTACTTTCCTCCACTAGAATAGAAACTCCAGAGGACAGGGAATGTCATTTCTGCTCACCACCCTGTCACCACAGAGTATCGTATCACTACAGTAAGCACTTGTTCGTTACTGATCCCCACAGATGAGGCCTGGTGCTAAGGATTCTGTACTCCTGGTCTCAGTTAATTTTCACCATAACCCTATAAAACAGGGCCCTTTGTACCCCCAATTAACAGCTGAGGAAAATGTTGCTTAAAAGGTTTAAAAACTTAAAGTTATAATAGTTAGCGATAAAAGCATGAGAAAAGGCTAACTTTTCCCAGAGTTACAATTTTTACAAAGCCAAAGAATATGTAAACACTGATTTTCACTTTCTTCCATTCTCTGTATGGATCAAAGCTGAACTGCTTTATTACTGGTGACAGCTCAGATCACATCAAGGCCCCTAACTGCCTGATGCCCTTGACTGCTGCCTGGGCTGGCTACGGTATGATGACTTCTATCTTTCCCAGCCTCAACACCTGCTGGGTTTCTTATGAGAATAAAATGAGAAAAGGGCCAGGATGTAACACTATTAAATACCATTAAAATACAATGAAAAATGCAAACTGGACTTTTCCTACCTTTACCACCCTACTAAAAGCCTTTTTCCTTTAAGTTCTCCATTTGTGACTATTTCCATTTACAACTGATTGAAAAACTGGTACTATTATTAGTTTCCTACATTCACAAAATAGTCCTTTTCAAAACTATAAAAAGAGATAAGGCAATTGAATGGAGAAAATTTAACTGCCCAGAGAGGGCCACTGTTTCCAAGGGCCAACCTTTCAGTTAATTACCTTTAACTTTTTTAGCTCCTGCAGGATCATATAATCAGGCATGTTGTCAAAGAGTCCATCTGTTGCTGTCAGGATAATATCTCCTAACTGGACATCAAAAGATGTGCTATCAGCAGCATCCGGGCTGTGACATGAAAAGGGCAAAGTTAAGAAAGCTCTTTAGAGATACCACTCAAAGTTTTCAACAGGCACTATGTTACAATGTAATAATGCTATAAAAAAATCTAATTTATATTAGGAGTCAATAATAAGAGCCAGTCATTCTGAAATCACTAACCTTGAAAACAATTAATTGAACTCTTATGTAAACACTAGAGGCCCGATGCACGAAACTCGTGCAAGAGCAGGCCTTCCCTCCCCTGGCTGCGAGCACCAGCTTCCCTCCGGCACCGGGGCTTCCCTCACAGTCCCAGCTTTGTCTGGAAGGTCACCCGGAAGGAAGTCTGATCTGTTAGCATATTATGCTTTTATTACTATAGATTTCAAAAGCTTAGCTGAAACTACCAAGTAAAACAGAGTGTGGTGATTAGTCATATGTGATTCCAAAGGAGGAAGGGTTCTTTTCGGAGTCAGATGCTAACGTGTCTCTAAAATCCTAGTACAAATGAGTCTTTATTTCCTAATCCTTTAGAGCCACATTCCATCCTCTCTTACTCACTGTCCACTTATCAGTTCCCTGCAGACTTGAACCTGGCTCTCAGGAGGTTGTGTTATAGTGGAATAACTATGAGAGCATGTATATCCCCTAAGAATTCATTCATGGGAAACACATGCAATAATATAATACTAATAATTACTAGTGTATTATTGAAAATTCTATGTTAGTCTTACTAAGGGATACTTATTCTGGCAGAGTGGGGACTGTGTGTCTCCCAGAACTTACAAAGTGCTCCACATGCATAAGCATTTATTAGTGTGCCTGACACACAGATCTTCAATAAATATCTGCGGAATGACTAAATGAGTGAAGAAACAAAGTGACTGGCCCTCCAAATTGGGGAATAAAAAACACACAAAAATAACCTTTGTGATATGTTGTTAATGAAAGAGGAAGGTACAGAGAGTGAAAAAGATGACAGTGGCTGCCTCTGAGGAGAGAATGTGTGGCTGGTGGCAGGAATAGGAGGTAGACTTTGCACCACATCGTTTTGCATAAAACTTTTAAAAACATAGATGGGAGACTTTTTCCCTCTCACAAAACCTAATGAAAGCAGAGAATGGGGGGGAAAACCCAGGTGGGGTGAAAACAGAAAAGACCATATATTCAAAGGGTTAATGGCCCCCTGAGAGGCCAAGTCTCAGCCACTTCCAATGTCCAGATTCACTGCTTCCAGGCCTCCAGGGTGAGGAAAAGGTGAGATAGATACCTGATAACCTGCTTTAACCTGTAAGTGACAAGAGCCAGGAAAAAATGCATACACTGACCCAGAAGGGTGGGACCAGAACTAAGGCTCCCTAAGCGTGACAGAACCCCCCCCCCCCCAACCTGTATCAGCAACATGTTATAACAGTTGTGAAGAGAAAACACAAGAAGCTAAAAACCCACCCATGCCTGCTGGGAAATGCCTCAAAAGTGCACTGAGAAAATTTCTGGTTCATCGTCTCCTCAGAGGAAAGAAGCAGCACATCTACAAGTTCTATGATGGGCTTTGTCAAGGAACAAATTAATTTAAACATTCATACAATACATATTCTGTAAAAACAGCTACTAAAAGAAAACCCGTAAGTCAAGGTTAAAATAATAGTTTATAGACAAGATGGATTAATAGCTAAGATACAGCAGGGGGCGGGGGAACTAAAACTGGTGGAAATCAGGTTGATTTCTTCTGTGGAATAAAGAGAGAATGCAAGACACTTCACATTTGCTCAGTCTTTGGAAGCTAATCAGATTCTAGAAGTTTAGATTAATGACCAGGTTGGCACCGAAGCTCGATTTTATGCTGAGGTTTTCTTTCCACAGGAGTGTCCTTTGCTATTCTGCCTGTGAGAGACTCACCACCATTGGACAATTTGTCCTCTTCTCCCAACACTCCCACCCATGAGCTTGGTGTTCTGCCAGCTGCAGTTCTGCCCGTTTTGATTGAACATACTGTGCTGCTGGAAACTTTTGACTGCACTGAAACACGAGCTGAAATCACATGCTAATAAGCTGTCTCTGGGCTCCAGGGGAAGAAACCTCCACCTCATTGGCAGGCCGGGCCAAGTGCTGCCCTAATCAGACTCTCCCAAAGATAGTGAGTGAGATAAGGCAGGGCTGCTCTAGCACTCAGGAGCCAAATCAAGAAGCATCAAATAAAGAAAAATTAAAACACTGTTCTCTAAAAACTGTTAGCTGAAGTTAATATCTATCAAGTCCTTGGGGTTCTAAGGTTTGCTCACTCCAATATGGTTAATATTAATGTGTATTCCACTGAAGAAGGACCCATAATAAAGTATTCTCCCACTTATGGTAATCTGTCTTAATCTGAAAGTAAATAATGCTTACCTCTCTCTAGGAGTCAACAACAGATTTTTTTTTTCTTAACAACAGATTTTAGATGGGCGATACTGAATACCTCATTATGTAATATACTCATTACAGTTTAAAAGATGGTAGTGATGCCCTAGCCAGTTTGGCTCAGTGTACAGAGCATCAGCCCTTGAACTGAAGGGCTGCAGGTTCGATTCTGGTCAAGGGCACATGTGTCTCTTTCACATTGATATTTCTCCCTCCTTGGCTCCGCGAGCCCCCCCCCCCCCCTTTCCACTCTCTCTAAAAACCAATGGAAAAATATCATCAGGTGAGGATTAACAAAAATAAAAGATGGTGGAATAATCACTTTATCTTAGTTAGGGCTTAAGATATGGTTTTATAAGAACTATTAGGTAGAGATAACAGATACTTGCTAGAATGCTTCAATTTTTATAAAATGTTTATCACCCAGTTAACAACATTTATGAATTATCAACATTTGTCCTATGTCTTACAAGGTTGTTACAGACAATGAAATCTGAGATTGTCTTAGCCTTGTCTGTATTCTGATCTTAGAAAAGATAAACTGTAAAAGTTGATTTTAAAAAGTACTGATTGTATCAATAAGTACTCTTCCCAATTTAAAAATAAGGGCCCTGCCAGTGTGCTCAATGGTTAGAACAGCACTACACATGGAAGGGTCCCAGGTTCGATTCCCCATTAAGATCACATACCTGGTTTGCAAGTTCCATCCCTGCCCTGACTAGGGCGCGTGTGTTGCAGGAGGCAATTAATCGATGAATCTTTCTCATACATCTATGTTTCTCTCTTCTCCTTTCCCTTCCAACTCTCTCTAAAATCAATGAAAATAATATCCTCCAGTGAGGATTACAAAAAAGAATGGAGGGAAGGTGTCAGAAGAAAAAGAGAACACCTCAACAGCATCATCACAGAAAATATCCAAGACCTCTTTTGATTCCACTTCCTGTAGGTTAACTTGGTCCCAACAGGTTCTGCCTGGACTGCAAGCTCTATTTGACACATGTAGTAGGAGGTCCTGAGAATCAGGAGGTTATTCTAATAAATAAAGCAGATGCCTGTTTGTACTTTTCCCTAGTAACATATGCAAAATCTTGCACAGACAATGGCATGCATGAACAATAACTCCAGCAAAATTTCTCCATCAAAATTTAACACAACTGTACATACCATGTGATCTTGGTATGAAAAATTGATATTTTGTAAGCTTGAAATAGCATTTTCAGTCTTGTAAATTATTGGGTGTTTATCAGAATTCAACTTGGCTGCAATATCAAGTATATGCAAAATATCTTTCGAAGTCAAACTAAAAGGTTCTCCTGATGAGAACATTCTCAATTTCTTTTCTTCCTTTTTTTTCTCATTTGGGAATGGAAATTGCCTATTGCCACTGTGGTTGCGGGGAATAGGAGAGAACCTGTGAGTAAGCCACGCCCTGTTCACACTTTAATGAGCGAAAGGGGAAATTACCTGTCACTCAAGACAACTCCTTCGGCTTCTGGTGGTGCAATTGAGAGCTGGAATGGAGTGTTGAAGTAATGCTGCTGCTCATCTGATCGGTGCACAACTTCGCCACCCCTGACAACCAGAAAGCCTGAGTCGCCCAGGTTTGCTGTGTGTAAGCGGTGGCTAGTTCTGTCCAGCACCACGATGCAGGCAGTACTGCTACCTAGAAACAAAAATGGTCTCCATTTATTTTCTCTTCCAAGGCTGCCTTTGTACACTTATTTCTATCATATTACCTCAAAGAACAACATGCCATAATTTGAACCTTTGATTAAAAAGGATCTTTCTTAGTTATGTTCCATGTCGTAACAAATGTCATTAATAACCCGATCAGGATCCAAATGCTGGGAAAGAAAAAGGAATTTGTATGATATATAGTAAGTGAGCCATTGATCTGAATTATTCCATTTGCAGAGAAAGAAAACAATAAAAATGGCTGGTATTTAACCGTATTATTTCATTTCAATAGTGCTATTATCTATGCCAAATGCTCAAAAGCATGTTGTTGAGATATTAAGCTTTAATACTTAAATGTCAGAATGAGAATGCTACATTTCCCTGACATTTCTCATTAGTCACTGGTAGGAAGCCTCCACAAAATTCACTAGCATTTAAGACAGGGCACGCAACTACAATTTTTAACCAGATTCCCATCTGTTGAGGTCACAGAGAACTTTTATTGGAACTGATTTACTCTGAAGTAACAAGACTAATTTCCCAGGTGGCTTATGGAATCAACCTGTTCACTTTACAGAGAATAATAATGTTCAGATGGAAGAGACCACATTCTAAGTAGAGAGCAAAAGCTTCCATGTACCTTTGCAGCACATAGCTCACATGACCTTCCCCAGAATGAAAGGTTGTTATTACAACTAGTAAGATTATTTCAAGTACTAAAATTTAAACTTATACCTAAAGAAAAAAAGACAAAACATAAGCAGTTGACCAAGAAATACATAAAAAATGATGATCACACTACTATTTTGTCTACTAGTTTAACAAGAATCAAAAGAAGACAATGCATGCTGTTATCAACAGTGTATCAAACATGTTTCTCCCTGTATGTGCCTGGGTCCCCCAGAGTCTTGCCTGGAACTGGAGTTCAGAGCAAGTGGGAGCTTGTATCTCCCTTCGATTAAAAGAGCAGCACATCCAGGTGCCAGGCCTTTCCATGGCCTCCAGACATCCTACCAGTCTCAATGCGCCTTCCTCACCTCTCTAGCTATGGAACTTCCTCTCAGCCAGCCTTCCGGCAGTTCTGGTGATAGTTGTTCTGCTGTTTAGTTGTGGTATTGATGTGGTTGTGAGAGGCAGCAAGTACAGGTGCTTATCTATGCTGTCATCTTTGTTCCCTCAAGTGTTAGCTTTTTAATAGCAACTAAAACTGTGTTAAAGAAATATATTTAAAAAGGAAGGATAACTTAAGTCAAACAAGTAAATTACAAGCTAGTATTGAAGTTTCCTTAAAAAAAAAAGGATACCAAACTTAAAGAATTATACATCAAAAACTGAAATTTATTTTTAAAAAAAGCAATAGTAGGCAAAGGTCAAACTGTTAAGCAAAATGAAACAAATAGGGGGTGGAACTAGCTGTGTTAAATCCCAGTGCTCCATCACTTTTTAGCTGTGCAAATGCTGGCAGGCAAGTCACTTATTCTCTCTAGGCCTCAGTTTCTTCCTAACAAAATGGTGAATAAATGTACCACTGAGCCCTAGCCAGGATGGTTCGTTTGGTTGGGTGCTGTCCCATGCACCACAAAAATTATTAGTTCAATTCCAGGACAGGGTACAAGCCCGGGCTTGGGGTTAGATCCCCAATAGGGGGTGTGCAGGAGGTAGCTTATCATTGTTCTGCTCCAAATATTGATGTTTCTCTTTCTCCCTCTCCACTTCTCTCTAAATATCAATAAAAATATTTAACAACAACAAAGTACCTATGAACCTAATTCATGGCACTGTTGTGAGCACACAGTAGACTCAATTCCTATTATCATTATACTATGCACAAACATGCACAGAAAAATAACAGAAAGCATAATCACTAATTTAATTTTTGCTAATATTTTTTTTCTAAATGAAAATGTATAACTTAATAATTTAAAAACATTTAAATATAAGCATTGGGCTCATCTTAATGTTCAGAAATTCCAATTTGTTGTTTTCTATACAGTATATACATGGGTACTAACCTGACACTCTAATGCTATTTAGTCTCTATTCATTAAATGTCAAAGAAAAACAAAGGTACTGCAACAATTGGAAGTGCTGTCAGATAACCTACTCCATAGCTTACATTAGAGCCAAAATAGCCAATTACCCTTCCTTCTTAACTCAATGCACTGAAAAATACAATCATTTATCATTAATAGAATCATCATACAAAATATGTTCTGCCCAATAGCCATTTGTCAAAAATATGAATAACATGGGGCACATATTCTTGCTCAGTTCTCCATCCCCCTCTTCTAGTTTCTTGGTCACTAAACTCTATAATGAGAGAGGCAAAGGGAAAAATAAATATAAATATTTTCTGAAAGCTGATGGAATCTGAGAACAAAACAAAAAAAATGACAGATGAGTAGCACAGCCTTGAAATTTTTGCTGCAGTAAGGGCTCAGGCTGATTTATTAAACTCAGACTATCATTTTGCTACAGTTGTAGCAGTAACCTGCTGAGTTAGGATCAAAATGGTCTTCAGGAGTGAAGGAGCTTTAATATGCGAAGCAGTACCAACAAAGGCAAGCCTGGCCTTCCAGAATCATCTGGGCATGGAGTGTACACTCCTCCTTTGCCTCTTTAAATTACTGATGTGTGCACAAGGCTCAAGCCCTAACAACCTAATTCTGGGAGAAGACCTTATCACTCTTAGGTGGTTGGAGAGGAACAAGCAGGCAAGGAGGAAGAGATGCTGAGAACAACAGCAATGAGTGCTCAGATGACTAGCCAATCCAGACAGGCACCCCAGTAAATCCCTCATGTTAAAATGGAAATGTTTTTATCACTTGGCCCCTTATTTTATAAATGACTAAGCCTTTAATGTAGCAAACAGAGAAAAGAATAAGCTTATTAGGAATGACCCCTCAAATTCTTAAGATATGTTGGCTTCATAAGACCTAAATCTACTTAAGGGTTTCTGGGGAGATATATGCTAACAATTAGCCTGTGATGTTAACTCAGATCTAAAAGCAATTAGATATTCTAAAGAAAAAAGTGGTTACCGCTATCAATTTGCCCTTCATATCAATAGTGTATAGCAATTGTTTGATTAAAAAAAAAATTACCCAATCTTGTAAATTATCATTATTTGCAATTATTATATATCTGAGGTTTAATAAAACTCAGCAGTCTGTCTCTGCCAAAATACTAGCATGCTTAAATTTAGTTACAAATAACTTAGATATTGTAGATTAGGTAAGAAAGAAGTACACGTGTGTCAAACATGGTAACAAAGGATTATTTCAACGTATCTGTTAGGAGAAAAAACCATAATATTCAATGTAAAAAAAAATTTGATATGTCCTTAAATTTATTAAGATCTCCCAATTACATGAGGGTAAACAAAAAGGGAAGTAAGGATAAGGAAAAAATTTAGCAAGAAGAAAGCTTTCAAAGTGCAAAAATAGGATAGCTGCTCTCTGTAATTGGTTATTTCAAGTCACAATAAATGCATAAGGTTACGGGGCAGAGGATTCATGGAAACATTCAGGCCTCTGGAACTTGTTTATAGGTTCTCTTTAGATGTTAGACTATTAGATGGTATTCTGCAATGTCCTCTTTTCCTTCCACAACATGTTTCTGAGTGCTGCAGGAAGCTTTAATTGCAAACCCCCCCCCCCCACCCTCCTACAATCCCTTCGCCCCTGGCACTCGCTTGCCTTCTCTCTCTGTCTCTCTGTCTCTCTGTCTCTCTCTGTCTCTCTCTCTCACACACACACACACACACACACACACACACACACTTCTCCATTCAATGTATGAAGCAAGGGGTCAGGGGGTTAAGTGGTTTGCTTAAAATCATATGGCAAGTTGACAAGGAGGTACTAGAAAGAGAATCTAGGATCTTTCACTATGCCGGGCAAGTTCCAAATTGCATGCCCAAAATAGCAGATTAAGACAAAGCAGTATATTGAAACCTCAAGGCAAGATTTCTCTTCAGTTAGAAATAAGCTGGTTAATCACAGCACAGAGAAAACAGAAGATGGCAGCATAATGAAAAGAAACCGTTCTTAAGAAGGATTTAAATTGAAGGCAAAATTCTACAAAGTAGAGCCCTCCAATACTACTGAACAGAGGCCGATTTTAAATGCGGATGGTGACTGGGAGGGGGGGCCTGCTAGTAACCAGAAAGATGCTAGCAATTAGCAGAAAATTAATAACACCCTTTCTGAAGTTCTACATAGAAGGCTGCTGGGTACGTTTCCAGGAAATCATTTAACAAATAACTGTAGAAGCTTGGCCAAAGGATGCTTTATTAGTATACCAAATAAGCACTGGGTATCTGTAAATTTTCTAATAATAAGATTAACAGGGCTCTATCTTGTGCCATGCTATTTCAGCTAACTGATTAGTCTGGGGTATCTATCTGCCACCTGAACTCCCCACAGGTAAACAACTGAGTTTTTCACGCCAGACCTCACTCATTCCTTCCTTCCTTGGAAAGAACCACTATCCTGAATTATATAATCACTTGCTTTCCTTTCTCCTTTTACCATATTTTAGAATCCCTAAACAATACTTTTAAAAAATATGTTTGTATTGATTTTAGAAAAGGGGAAGGGAGAGAAACATTGAGTGAAATATGGACATTAATTGGCTGCGTTCCGCATGCCCCTGACCTTTTGGTGCATTGGAAAACACTCAACCAACTGAGCTACACCAGCCAGGGCTGCTCCTGAGTATTGCATGCAGCTTTAAATCATTCCTTTTCTATTATAAGAGTGTTTTTCTACTATAAATGGACATCTAGATTGTTCCCAATTTTCTGCTATTATAAATAGCGCTGCTATAAACATTCTTGTGCCTACTCTTTGATACACAGGTATGTTATAGAGTTTCTCTAGTCTAAGGTATAGATCTAGACATGGAACTGCTGGAGCATACTATCTGTTCATGTTTAACTATATTCTAAAATTCCAAATTGTTTTCCAAAGAGGTTGTACCTATTTACATTCTCTCCAAGCAGTATTTTGTAAGTAAATAGTATTTAATAGCTTCTTTATCAAACGCTGCGTAAAGGTAGGCTGATTAATTTTTTGGTTTTATTGTTAACCATTTCCTGGGCATCTTTAAAGAGGAAAGCACAGCCGAAACCGGTTTGGCTCAGTGGTAGAGCGTCGGTCTGCTGACTGAAAGGTCTCAGGTTCGATTCCGGTCAGGGGCATGTACGTTGGTTGCGGGCACATCCCCGGTAGGGGGTATGCAAGAGGCAGCTGGTCGATGTTTCTCTCTCATAGACGTTTCTAACTCTTTATCTCTCTCCCTTCCTCTCTGTAAAAAATCAATAAAATATATTTATATAAAAAAAATAAAAAAATAAAAAAAAGAGGAAAGCACATAGGATATCTACTTACCAAGCAAAGGTACTTTATTTTGCAGCAACTCACAGTAGCTTGTGGTGAGGATTCCAATGGGATTACTCGGAACAAACCGTCCTTCTTTTACTAACCGTTCACATGTCCGCATTAAAGTCCCTGAGAACTGAGACGGATCAACTCCATAGTCTCTCCATCCTCCTACACCATCTGCAACTCCTAAAAATAAATAAATAAATAAATAAATAAATAAATAAATAAATAAATAAATAAATAAATTATGTTTAAAGGATGTTCTTACCAACTTTTCAGGAATTCCTACCCATCTCCTCCTGACAGTTCATTTTACTACATACCAGTAAACATATTTACCCTGAAATTCAGAATAAAAAGTGCTCAAGTTTGATATATTATATGCCAATACTCCTAAGCAATATTCTCTAACTTAGAATTGGATCTTTCACCACAGAGTGACATTACCTACCAGCCAAGAGTACAATTTCAGCAGGATTATTATTGTACTACAGGCTAGATCTCAGGGGGTGGGGGAAGGGCTTGTCCCTCAGCCTGACCTGTGCCCTCTTGTAGTCAGGGAGCCCTCGGGGAATGTCCGACTGACAGCTCAGGTATGCTCTTCCTTGGGAGTGGGCCTAGGCTGGCAGTCGGACATCTTAGCGCTGCTGCGGAGGCAGGAGAGGCTCCCATCACTGCGGCTGTGCCTCCTAGCCATGAGCCTGACTTCTGGCTGGGCGGTGCTCCCCCAGTGGGAGTGCACTGACCACCAGAGGGCAGCTCCTGTGTTGAGCATATGCCCCCTGGTGGTCAGTGCACGTCATAGTGACCAGTCATTCCGCTGTTTGGTCAATTTGCATATTAGCCTTTTATTATGTAGGACAGAAGAAATTTGTGCTATTCATTTTGTTGTATTTTATAAGAATGTAAAATGATTTTTTTAAAAAGGTACTGATGCTAGTGACAATGCAACTGATCCACAGCTGGCAATCATTAAGAATATCAAAAGCCTCAATCTTTTAACATTAAATATTAGTCAACAACTGTAAAATACAGAACAAATTTAAGAATATATCCCATTTCCTTTCCTCCTCCCTAAGAGAAAACCACTATCCTGTCCAGGGCTGAGCTTTCCAATAAAACAGCCACTACATGTTGCCAGTAGTGAGCCTTGAAATGGAGCTGATCCAAACTGAGATGTACTCTAAGTATAAAATGCACACTGGATTTTGAAAACTTGATATGAAAAAAGAGAGTCAGCTATCTCATTAACTTTTATATTGATTACATATTGAAATAATATTTGGGATATAATGTGTTAAAGAGAATACATTATTAAAATCAATAGCATCTGCTTTTTATTTTTAATTAATGTATACTAATAAAGTCTCAATAATAGTAAGAAGAAGAAGAATAAAAAATCCTTCTGCCTGATGTGGAGAACAACAGTGGAAAGAAGGGATGAGTCAGGAGTCTCAGCAACTCCACTGCGAAATGGCGGCAGTGCAGTTAGAGTGCAGGGATTGGGATCTGGTGAAACAAAGGACTTACAGGTGAACTGGATGGGGTGGGAGGTGGGGGCAGTAGGGGGAAGAGAAGCATGGAGGATGACAGGTCTACCCTGCCATAAAGAAGTACCACTTTTTTTCTGTGTTCTTAAAAAATACATATTTTGATTTTTTTATAGAGAGGAAGGGAGAGGAATAAAGAGCCAGAAACATTCATGAGGGAGAAACATCAACCAGTTGCCTCCAACACCCTCCCCCTCCCCCACTGGGAACACGCCCACAACCAGGATACATGACCCTAACTGGAATCGAACCTGCACCCGTTAGTCCCCGCAGGCCTATGCTCTATCCGCTGACCAGGGCTTTTCTGTGTTTTTCAAGCAGTTGGGAGGATACCCTAAAAATTCTTAAGGTAATTTTTTTCTTTCTTATTTCAAGTTTTTATTGTTGACACTACTGTACATGTTCCCCATGTCCTTCCCCAAGAGAATTTAAGAGAGTTTGTTTAAAAGATACTTCTTTTGAGGAATTCTTATATCACTAGGGGTAAGATTCCACCATGGATTTAAATGCAACAATTTGTGTTAAATTACAGAATGCAATTTTAATCCTTGCAACTCCATCTGATGAATCATTCATTCTTTCAAATTACTGCCTGCCCCAGGAAAGAATTTCTTCTTAACCAGTTTCTGATCTAAGAGCCACAATTTACTATATATACAAACTGGCTTCATCTACAAATGCCCTTCACAAGAAAACCAGTAAAATCTGAGATAATGTTGAGAGCTGATCCTGGCACTCACTAAATAATCTGTGAGCAGGTTATGAAGTCTGACCTGACACAGTCCTTCAACATTAATCAGATTTCTCCCAGAATAGAGTGCAACCTTTTCAGGCACCTGTTTGCTTTTATATGGGAAAAAGAACTCAGGCAAAATTCCATTGGCTAAATCTCCTTAGGGCAAAAAGAGATTAGAAAATCATATAAACTTTTCAATACAGCTGGGGGAGCGGGAGGGAGCCTTAGCATGTACATATAATTTACTTACAAAGAATAAGTTATATAATATGAAGAACCATAGTTGGGATTAGAATCAGGCTAAAACTAGAATAACCTTTCACATGTACATCTGAAACCTAGTTTAATTCATACTAGGTAATTACTTCTACATTAGCAAAAACTTCAACGAACAAAAAGAGAGGACACCATTTAAACTGTGGAATTAATCCAGATATAAAGGGAAATTTCATTTAGCGGTAAAGAAAACAAATATTAAAAGAGAAGACTGCTGCCTTGGCCGGTTTGCTCAGTGGTTAGAGTGTTAGCCCATGGACAGAAGAGTCTCAGGTTTGATTCTCTAGTCAAGGGCAAGTAACCTTGGTTGTGCTTCGATTCCCAACCCTGTCAGGGTGAGTGCAGAAGGCAACCAATTAATGTATCTCCTGTTGATGTTTTTTTTCTCTCTCTCTCCCCTTCTCTCTCTCCCTCCCCTTCTCCCTCTCTCTCTCTCCTCCCTTCTTTTCACTCTCTCAGGAAAAAAAAAAAAAAAAAAAAAAAATCCATGGAAAGAATATCCTCGGGTGAGGATTAAAAAAAGAGAGATTTCCACAGACAGGGGACGGTAATAATAAAAGAAAAAGAATGGCAGACAATTAGGTATAGCTGGTGCCTGAGTGAGTGGGGAGAAGTTGAAATATGGAGAGCAGTAGCTGAAATTGTGGATGGTCCAAAATTGCAGACGAAGAACTTAAACTTTATGCTATTGACCTGTGCTGTCCAATATGGAAGCCACTAGCCACACGTGGCTATTGAGTTTGAAATGTGGTTAGTTTGGATTGAGATGTGCTATTAAATGAAAAACACCCTCTGGATTCCAAAAACATAATATCAAAACAAACAAGCAAATATAAAATGTCTTAGTAATAATTTTTTACTGAACATGATGAAATATTTTACATATATTGGGTTAAATTGAAATGAACTATATCTAATTTTACTTTTTTTAAAATGAGGCTACTAGAACATTTAAGATCATATATGTAGTTACAGTATATTTCTACTGGACAGCACTGATATAAATAATAAGTCCACAAGGTTTCAGGATACAAGTGATATAATCCAATCTATACTTTAGGAAAATAATCCTGATAGCAGTGGAGAAAATGGGCTGGGAGAGGTCAGAAGTCAGGAGTCAGCTGCAAAATTTTATCACTGGAATTATAAAGAAATAAATACAAAAGATACCTATGTTCTATTATTAATAGGGTTTGTTTTTTTTTATCAGTAGGTTTCTGAATTTCAGGGGTGAGTACTGAATAGACGATTTGACAGTTGGAAAGGGGGTGGGAATGACGCCAGGTTTTGTTTCCAGTGTACTTAGTTTCAGGTGTCAGAGCATTTTTTTGAGAAAATGTTCTATATGAAATCAGGAACTACGGTACGTGCCTGCTGTTGGGAAGGCAATCTGAGCCCGTGCTTTGGCAAAGATCCGGAACTGACATTAAAGGGGCAGATGAGATGTCCCGGGAGAGTAATAAATTCAAGGAGATCTTATCTTAGGAATGAGAATTCCTGGCCCAACAGCTCATTTGTGAACTGCATTCTTACTCCAGACATCAAATTACAATCACATATATGATAACCGATGAAGGCCAAGTAATCCAGTTTGTCAGAATGATATAATTTGTTTAGAGGTGAAGAGAGGTGAAAAGGTGGGCTGAGTTAATTAGAAAGACTTTGAACATAGAAGCTATTTCTTTTAATTCCCCGTAATCATCTTATGTCTCCATTAATAACATTCTGTGAGCACATAGTCTAGCTTAAGTGTTTCCTTTGACCCAAAATCCAATTAAAACAATTATTAGATTAAGATAATGGTTCCATATCTGAAATGGCTGAGCAAAAGGCTGAGAGAAGACTAAAGGGCACAGAAGATTCCTCTAGTTGTACCATTTATGTAGAAATGGCAGTCTTATGAAGTGGAAAATAATCAATTAGAAAATATTTATGATTTTTATATAATATTTTATGTTTTCCATGGACTGTTTTTCTAAAGTGAAGAATTAAGAGAGGAGAACAAATAATTCTGTTATATCTCACTTAAATGGATACATCACTTCAATGTATCTTTTTGTAAGAGCATTTTTAAAAATTATTTAAAAATTATAGCTATAGCCCAACCATTGTGGCTCAGTGGTTGAGTATCAACCTACGAATCAGGAGGTCACGGTTCAATTCCCAGTCCAAGCACGCATCCGGGTTGCGGGCTCAATCCCCAGTGGGTGGTGTGCAGAAAGCAGCCAATCAATGATTCTCTCTCATCATTGATGTTTCTCCCTCCCCCTCCCTTACTCTCTGAAATCAATCCTATATAATAAAAGGCTAATATGCAAATTTCCCCTTTGACAGCAAGTTCAACAAGGGGACCAGGCTGGCTGGCCAACTGCCCATGACCCCTCCCCCCAGCCAGTCCCGCCCCCGATTGGCTCCCCTTTACCCCAACAGGCACTGTTGTCCCCTCACCCCAATCAGGGTGGGTCCGGCCATGCATGAATTTGTGCACCGGGCCTGTAGTAAAAAATATATTTTAAAAAATTATAGTTACCAGGGATGGGCTGGAGGGGATCAATGGGGGAAGAAAGAGGATATATGTAATACTTTCAACAATAAAGATTTAATAAAAATAAATAAAATATTTCCTATCTTTCCAATTGAAATCTTATCTTTCCAATTGCATATGGTGACTTGTGTAACTACAAAAGGATCTCCTTAAAAGACTGAATGAAGCCAACATCAGTCTGAGTCTCCCCAGGACTTATCCATGAGGTTGCCCTTCTTCTTAAAACTTCCCAACTACACTGATCTTCAGATGGCATGAAATTCGTTACAAAGCCAACAATTTCCGAAAAAGTGATGCCCCAAAAATAAATACTCAATTTCACCTTTAATATAAGCATCAGTGAAGAAGAATTTGGCTCCGGCATAATTTCAAATATTAATTGGTATTCTAAGGTAACAGCTTTATTCCTTGCATCTTTGATTGTCTTGAGGCATTTTATAGGATTCTCATCCCCTAATGAAGTAAGATGGTTCTACAGGATTGTTTTTCCATCAGTGAAACCTCTATCTACTAGGATGGGGTACTTAATAAGTGAATTGAAATTCCAGAGGAGAAACTGAGTAAGAATCTGGTTGGATCACAAGAATTAAATTATAAGAGGAGGAATAAGGATCTGGTTTTACACTTTCTGCAGCAACTGTTAATCTAATGAGGAAGCTGGTTAGACAGAATTTATTGCAGTGCTACAGCCAGCTTCTTTTCAGATGATGAGGGTCTTCCTCAATCTATAGAGTTCTCCAAGTCAACCTTATTTCTAGAGGCATCACAAACTTGAAGCCTCTAGAGAAAAATGAGGTCAGAATACAAATTCAATTTCTAGCCAATGGAACAGATCAACATTTCTGAAGCCTCAACTATTTGGGCATTAAGAACACTCCCCTGTGATTCAGAACTGTGAAATGTATCTGCAAATAATTATTCCCAAAGGGAACAAAAAGGCAGTATTACTGACAAAAATATATATAACAGTTGAGTTATTTACAAAAGTACAACTTACTTTAACTAACAGTCCCTTCAGTTCTCTAGAGGTGAAATTATATAAATCACTAGTGGCCCGATGCACAGAATTCATCCAAGAGCAGGCCTTCTTTCTCCCAGCTGCTGGCACCAGCTTCCCGCTGGCCACTGGCAGGCACCAGGGACCAGAGCTTTTCTCTCAGCGCGTCTGGAAGGACGTCTGGTCTAATTAGCATATTACGCTTTTATAATTATAGATGATGTTCTTCCTGCTGTAATAAGCAAGTGATACATTCCCTTCGCAAGAAGTTTCCCCAAAGCATTAATAATACTCTGCTTTAATAACAACGAAATCTGCATTTCTCATTCTCCAGAAACCAACCCTACCTCAAACTCAAGACCTCTAAGCAGAACAGTTAACTCAACAGCTGAAGCAATGAAGCTGAAAGGATGGAAAGGAAGGTTCAACCTGTGATAAATGGAACTTATAAGCAAAACTGAAATTTTGCTAAAAAAAAAAAAAAAAAAGGAACTATCTATCTAGGAGAGTTAACAAAATTCAAGTATTGGCTCAAAGCAGAAATAAACAGTTCATTTTATGTTTTAGGATTCCAAACAAAATAGTCCTTTCTAGCTTAGTAAACATGAAATTGCTTAATTAATCAAATTAAAATGAATATGAATACACACAGTCATACCTACTGTCCAGAATACTTCATTAACTAGAGAGAGTAATTTCCAGACTATTCTGGGCTGTTGCTTTGTCTTAAAAAGCAATGAAAATGCTATAAAGAGGGTTAAGAAATGATACAGAGAAGGCAAAGAAACTCAAAGTCAATCTTTTAAAAATAAATATGTTCTTCCTCCAACTTTAGCTCTTCTGTTTAAATACCAAATACTTAATGTGAAATAATGTGTTTTGGCTCAACTGTGGCTTGGGGACCTTGGGTAGCTCACAGACTGGGGTAAGAATCACTGCTTTCCTACCACACAAACTGCAGAGTTGAAGGTGAAGTCACAGAATAGGTCACTTCACTCCTTTGAGCTGCAACAGTATCTTCCTGAAATGCTAAATGCTGATAGCAATGTTTTTAGGTCAGGAGGAAGCAACAGACAAATCATCTGGGAGCCCCACTTATGGTAAGTTATGAACAGTAGAGGAAGGGCCCTTAGTGTGATACAGAATTAAGGGCTTCTATTAATGCTGAGGCTGGTTAGTTTCTAGATATTAGGAAATGTTATATAACACCAATAACTTACCATTTAAATAAGAAAGCAACAGCCGGGACGGGTTTGGCTCAATGGATAGAGCGTCGGCTTGGGGACTGAAGGGTGCCAGGTTCGATTCCGGTCAAGGGCATGTACCTTGGTTGCGGGCATATCCCCAGTAGGGGGTGTGCAAGAGGCAGCTAATCAATGACTCTCTTTCATCGATGTTTCTAACTCTCTATCTCTCCCTTCCTCTCTGTACAAAATCAATAAAATATATTTAATAAATAAATAAATAAATAAATAAGAAAGTAACAGCAATTAAGTCCAGCTATCTGATGGGTGCCTTTTTGTATTGGCCCTTTAGGCTAAGAGAAAAATTTTCCTGTTTATAAGATTATAGATGTATAAGATTAGATCTAGAATAATGGTCTTAAAGGTTAATTTAATTAAAGAAAAAAAAAAAAAAAGAGTCACAGCCGAAACCCGTTTGGCTCAGTGGGTACAGCCAGGTTCAATTCCGACCAAGCTTGGTTGCGGGCACATCCCCAGTTAAGTTGGAGCTGCCAACCTGGGCACATGCCCTGACCGGGAATCAAACCTATGACCTTTTGGTGTACAAGACAAGACCTACCCAACTGAGCTACACTGGCCCCCTTTATTTTTTTCGAGCCTGCAACCCAGGGATGTGCCTGACTGGGAATCAAACTGTGACCTCCTGATTCATAGATCAATGAGTTATGCCGGTTGGGCTTTTTAAAAAAATGAAAACATAATTCCTTTGAATAAGCCAGCCAAGTGTACACTTACTTTCTAAACACTACTCATGTTCTCCTACATATTGTTTAATTAAGTAATGGTCTTTGAGTGATAGAACAAGTAAATTTTAAAAATCCTTACCCATGGATATTTTTTATTGATTTTGGAGAGAGAGGAAGGGAAAGGGAGAGAGAAATATTAACTGGTTGCCTTCTGTATGTACCCCATCAAACCCACAACCTGGGCATGTGCCCTGACCAGGAACTGAACCCATGGCCTTTCAGTGTACAGATGATGCCACAACTACTGAGCCACACCATCCAGGGAAGGACAAGTGATTTCTTCCCTTTTTTTTATTTTCCATACTTTCCATTTTTTTTGTAATGAACACATATTACCTTCATGGAAGGAATGACAAAAACTATAAATTCAGTTGGAATTACATTATACATTTAAATTCCATATTAAAAGTTATCCAACATGCAGAAACCAGTTTGGCTCAGTGGTAGAGCGTCGGTCTGCAGACTGAAAGGTCCGGGGTTCGATTCCAGTCAAGGGCATGTACCTTGGTTGTGAGCATATCCCCAGTAGGGGGTGTGCAAGAGGCAGCTGATCGATGATGACTCTCTCTATCCCTCTCTCTTCCTCTCTGTAAAAAATCAATAAAATATATTTTAAAAAAAGTTACCCAACATATATTATTGAACATTTTCTATGTACAAGACGTGGCAAAAGGCAGTTAAGAAATTTACATATAATAAAATATTTCCTGCCCACAGGAACTTAAAAGCAAGTGCTGGTGATTGTGGTAAGGAAAGAGGGTTTGGAGAGGTTCAAGATAAATGGCTAATAAACCAAAGTACATATACATCAATAAAAACAAAAGCAAGGAAGATCAGATTACAACTGAAAGAATCAGAAAAATATTAAAGTTATAAAAACTTAAGTTATGGGGGAGGAGGTTGAAGAGACAGGCATTTCCGGCAGTTACCTATGATTGTGACTAATATGGATACAGTAAAAATCAAGTAATAAAGATGAGGTTAGAGCTTTAAGAGCAAAGAAACCTGTCCTTCAGGTAAATTCAGGTAGATGGCCAGGAATTTCTCACTAGCAATTTTACACCACTAGGGGCCCAATGCTCAGGTCTAACTGCCTATAACAACTCCAAAACTATCTGCTGTGCTTTTGCCCAGTCTCTGTACACACTACCTTTCAAGTCAAAAATTACCATTTTAAACTTTGTTTTACTGAGATGATTTTTGCTGAGTTTCAATACTACTTATATATGGACTAGAGGCCCGGTGCACAAATTTGTGCATGGGTAGGGTCCCTCGGCCTGGATGGCGATCGTTTAAGGCCTACTGGAGGCGAACCAGCTGGAGGGAGGTACCCTGGGAGGTTGGCCAGCCAGTGGGGTAGGGGCACAGGAGGTTGGCTATAAAAGTGCACTGACCTCTAGGGGGCAGCTCCTGCATTGAGCACCTGCCTACTGGTGGTCAGTGTGTGTCATAGCGACTGGTTTACCTGTCATTCCAGTTGTTTGGTTGTAATGGTCGCTTAGGCATATATATATATATATATATATATATATATATATATATATGCCAGGAATTTCTCACTAGCAATCAACTCAAACAATGCACTGCAGGAGTTAAGGCTTTTAGGAGGTCCACAGAAGGAAAAGACTGGCCTAAGGCCACCAAAGTCCATGTGGCACACAGACTAGTTCAACAAGACTCAATGAGGCCATCATTGCTTTAAGTGTGGGGTTTTGCTCAATTATTAGCCTAAGAATAGCTAATAACTAAGTAGTATTCAAACTCAGCAAAAATCATCTCAGTAAAACAAAGTTTAAAATGGTAATTTTTGACTTGAAAGGTAGTGTGTACAGAGACTGGGCAAAAGCACAGCAGATAGTTTTGGAGTTGTTATAGGCAGTTAGACCTGAGCAGGGCAAGGACAATGAATCAGACGCAGAAGGTCACGAGGGCAGAAAACCCTGGGTACCTAGCAAGGGGCAAAACTGGGAAAACAAGAGGTAACCTCATGAGATTCAGACCCCTCTCCCCCAACACACACATTTTCCTCCCTAAATCTAACATCTAGGCCTCAGTTGTATTTTAGCTCCAGGCCCCCAAAAACAGCAAAAACAGACAAATGGCTACCTTAGGACCAGCTGCACTGTCTCAGGACCCCCTGCCCCAGCACTGACCAATCAGTGGAGACCTGGCCCTGAAAGAGCTCACCTGGAAAGCTGGTGAATATTCCACTGAGACCTTCCCCTGAGACTTCCCCTAAGATTTCCACCTGCAATAAATAGCCTCAATGTAAGGGACTCAGCTTGAGCTCTGTCCCAGGGGAGCACACCCATACCATTCCCTTCCTTCTCTCCTTCCCCCACAGGCACGTATCCCCTACACTCTAAGGAACCCCACCAGACTTGCAACCAGGGGAACAGTGGGCAGTAGCAGTTCATCCCAGGCTAACCCCCTGAACCTCCAAGCCTCCCCTTTCCCTGACTTCCCAGTGAGCCAAAGCTTTCCTGTTGCTTCTTCTATGCCCTTCCTTATTTCACTGTTCTTTTTTTTTTTTTTTTTAATATATTTTATTGATTTTGTACAGAGAGGAATGGAGAGAGATAGAGAGTTAGAAACATCGATGAGAGAGAGTCATCGATCAGCTGCCTCTTGCACACCCCCTACTGGGGATATGCCTGCAACCAAGGTACATGCCTTGACCGGAATCGAACCCGGGAACCTTCAGTCCCCAAGTCGACGCTCTATCCATTGAGCCAAACCGGTCTCAGCCCTTATTTCACTGTTCTAAGTGTGTTTTTGCTGTAGCAAATAAATTCTCTCTTGCTTTGTTGCACTTTGTCTCTTGATTGAAATCTTTCCTTCAAGAAGATAAAAACCTAGGTCTCGTCATTTTGCTGGCAAGAGTTAGATCTGGGTTCAAATTCTAGCTCCAGGACTAGGTGTCCTTGGGCAGCCCTCAGTATTTTCACCTATAAATGGGAATAATATCATGAGCAACACAAGGTTGGTGTGAGGAACTAAATGATGTGTTAACAGAGCCTGACACAGTGCTCAGCTGGCAGCTAATGGGGGGGAGGGGAGGGAGGTGTCCCTCAGCCCAGCCTGCGCCCTCTTGCAGTTTGGGAGCCCTCGGGGGAACCCACAGGGAGCAGACCTAAGCCATCAGTTAGACATCCTTAGCACTGCCGCGGAGGCAGGAGAGGCTCCCACCACCACCGCTGTGCTTGCCAGCCGTGAGCCCAGATTCTGGCTGAGAGGTGCTCCACCTGTGAGAGCGCACTGACCACCAGAGGGCAGCTCCAGCATTGAGTGTCTGGTGGTACATGCGAGTCAGAGCAACTGGTCATTGCGCCATGTGGTCAATTTGCATATTAGTCTTTTATTAGATAGAATGAGTTATGCCTGTCTTTAAGAAAGTCCAGCCCTGACTGGTTTGGCTCAGTGGATAGAGCGTCGGCCTGAGGACTGAGAGGTCCCAGGTTCGATTCAGGTCAAGGGCATGTACCGTACCTTGGCTGTGGGTACATCCCCCAGTAGGGGGGTGTGCAGAAGGCAGCTGGTCGATGTTTCTCTCTCATTAATGTTTCTAACTATCCCTCTCCCTTCCTCTCTGTGAAAAATCAATAAAATATTTTTTTAAAGAAAAGTCCAAATAACAGGATTTGGAGCAGTGTGTAGCCTGTAGCAATCAGAAAAAAAAGTGTCTGACCAGTATTTGTAGGCTACAAGCTTTACAAGCACTGGTCTGGGATCACAACCAAAAGATAATTCCCTCTCACAGATAGTTTATAATTCATCTTTCATCCATTCATCTTTCCCAGTCACACATTCACCACCATTCAATATTCCATTAAACAAACATTTAACAATAACCTTTTCTTTTTTTATATTTTAAAATAAATATATATATTTTTTAATTTCAGAGAGAAAGGGAGAGGGGGAAATAGAAACATCAATGGGATGAGAGGGAATCATTGATTGGCTGCCTCCTCCATGCCCCACAATAGGGATCGAGCCTGCAATCCACGTATGTGCCCTGACTAGGAATCAAACTGTGATCACCTGGTTCATAGCTTGTTGCTCAACTACTGAGCTGGGCTTTTTAAATACATTTTTATTGATTTCAGAAAGTTAGGGAGATAGAGAGATAGAAACATTCATGATGTGAGAGAAACATTGATTGGCTGTTTCTTATCAAGCCCAGGTATATGGCCTAACCTGATGTCCTAGTTCAGGGGTCTTCAAACTACGGCCCGCGGGCCACATGCGGCCCGCAGAGGAGTCTGATCTGGCCCGCCAGGTTTTTTGGGCAGTGAGCGCAGCCGAGGTGTTACAGTAGGAATTAGTAGTTCATATAGTCCGGCCCTCCAGCTCTCTGAGGGACCGTGATCTGGCCCCCACTTTAAAAAGTTTGAGGACCCCTGTGACCTAGTTCATGGGTTGACAATCACTAAGCCACTCTGGTTGGGCTAACAATAACATTTTCAAGCACTAAGAAACATATATTTGTATCCAAAAAAATGCACAAGAAAAAAAAATCACCTGTACTTCAAAGAAATGAATTAGTTTTCTTTCTCCAGAATTGATGCTGAAATAATCTCACTTAAACAAGATTCCCGGGGATTTGTGCACCGGTGCAGTGGGGTCCCTCAGCCTGGCCTGTGGGGATTGAGGCAAAATCAACTCTCCAACATCCCCAGAGGGGTCCTGGATTGCGAGAAGGCGATTCTCGGTGACGAACCTGGAATTGGGCTCCCTCCTCTCTGGTTCCGGGTATGTCACCCAAGAACTGCAGCTGCTAAGTCACCACAGCTCAGCAGCTCCTGTGCTGAACATCTGCCCCCTGGTCATCAGTGTGCATCATAGCTACCAGGTGGATAGCTGGATGGTCAGTCAGGCTTTTATATATGTCTTAAATGCCTGCTGCCTACTATGTGCCATGGTTCAGACTTAGAAACTTCTCATTTTAAATGGGAAATCTAATAACTAGTTATACATAAAGAGGCCTAACCATTTTCTTAGATCACTTTTAATCACAACACCTCTATCATGCCTTTCTTCCTCTCCATACTGTGACCACCTTCAGGACTGAGTTTCTTTCACACTGCGAACCATCTTTTCATCCCTGTGTGTTGACCTGGTAACTGGCACAACAGTTTTCGATTCTTACTGCACACTGAGATTACTTTGGAACCCAAGCCCCACCTTCTGAGTCAGAATGCTCAGAGTGGGCCCAGGCCTTTTAGCAAAGTATGAAAACCAAACTGCAGAGGAGATTCTAATGACTCACTGCTAGAACATCCAGGACTTAGGAAAGGCCAACCGGACACAAACATTCTTCAAGCCAGGTGATTGTCTCTGAAAGCCTCTTGAACCAAGCAATTCCCCGCTTCTGTTCCAATACTTAATCCTTCTCTTGTATTTCCTAATCTAATTAATGGCAGTCAAACCCACATACACCTCAAGGCTAGAAACCTTAAGGAAGCTATTAGATTCAAAATCTCAAAATCAACTTCAATTCCTCTTTCTCTTCCACCCTTTTTTGGTCCTTCTGATTCTATGTCTGCAGGCCCCAACTGCTTTTCACTGCCCTAGGTAAAGCCCTTTATAGCAAAGACTATTTCAGTAGCTTCCTGATTGGTCTTTTGCCTCTTGTTCTCCTATCACACCTTCTACCATTTTTTAACAAGATTATTATGTCCATGTTACTCTTTTAGTCAAATACCTTCCATGTATATAAACTTACATACTTTTATATATAAAAACATCCTTTAGAAGGTACATAAGAAACTGATAACACTGGTTCTTTTGGGATAAGAACTTTGCAGCCAGGAGGTCACGGTGACAGGAAAACTTTATTGTGCACCCTCTTTAATTTTGAATAGGTACCTTTTGAATTCTGTACCATCTGAGCCTGCTGCCTTTTCAAAACAGCCAAACCAAACTCATATCAATAAAAACAAAAACATTTATAGCTTCCTAGCAAAAAAGCAAAACAACACCCAACTCCTTAACATGACAATTATGACCTTCAACAATTTGGTCCAACCTATATTTTCTAACATCAACTCTCAACCGCCCTCCCATCCCCAACCCACTCCAAACCATTCTCTTGCTATAAACATCTGTAGTTTGGGGAATCTTCTTCTGTGCTGTTGCTGATCCCTCAACCCAGACAGCCTTACCATTTTCCTCCTCAGTTGCCTCAATTTACCCCTCTCCTGAGGCCTGACTCTTTGCTTTCACAAAAATGTAATGTGTGTGTATTCTTTTATACTATTCCTGTATAAATGTGCCTTTCCCGCCAGCCTATGAAACTTCAGGGCTGAAATCTGCTTTGTTCTTGGTCTTCCCCACCACATCTGTTAGGGACCAACAGGAAACAACCAGTAAACAATGAATTCAGTTGGCTGTACTGAAAAGTTAGAATACCAACACTCTGGTATACCAACTGTTATGAAGAACTCCAAAAGGAGAATGAACTCCTTATCTAATCCTAGGGTTCCACAAAGTATTGTGCTCTGGGTTAAAGCTGGCTAACGGATGCTCCTCTCACAGTTAGAAGACGGCCTGATGGAAAGAACCTTGAAAAACAGTCTGGAGATGCCAGCACTACCTGCTTTCTTTGACACTTACTGGCTGTAGAAGACCGGTCCAAACGCTCCGCTGAGCTTTAGTTTTCTCATCTGTGGAATAAGGGGCAGGACAAATTCTCTCGAGTTCCTTTTTTTTTAACATCTAAAATTCTGAGATTCTAAGTCACACTCCAAGAAAAGGGAGCCTTTTTAACCACCTGACTTAGATGGAAAAGCTTTTCTCCTTTAAGCCTGTAACAAAAAGTCAGGTCAACCATTTCCTTCAATTTGAAACTTTGATAAAAGTTATAGATTAGTTTTAATTGATTTCAGTAAATTCAAATGAACTGTAAATAAATTTGTATGTATAAAATGTATTCACAAAACAAACTAACCTTGTTATCCAAAGACTGCCAATTGATTGTTCAGTGAACTCAGAGAACATGAGCATGAAAATCAATAAGATTAAAGCTGCCACTAAAGAAACAGGAGAAGTGGATTTTTTCAAACAACACACACATAATTTTAGTCTTTATTATCTCATAGAAACACTAATGACCATATTAACAATTAGTGGTCAACCTACAGGACACAAACAGTTTTCTAGCTCTTATACAAATAGCTCAAATCTATTTTCTTATTCAAACACTGATGTGAAAACAGCACTTCTTGTGTGCTTCATTCAGCACAGCTAACCATTTGCATCTATCTCAAATGACAACACAAATTAATCCTTGATTAAGTAAAAAACTTCCTGGATTATGGCACCCTTGAAAGATCAAAATGTACAATCATAGTAGTATAAAAAAAATTCCCGTTCTTTTCAAAATAGACTGTTAATGAGTAAAAAAAAGAATAAGTGCACAATGTGTTGGAACTGGTCTAAGTCAAAATAGTACTGGATCCTGCAACAGAAAGCATTCTTTGTAGTAAGTCACTTGTAGTCTCTGGCAGAGTTTTTGCAGTCATTTTGTAGTCCTTGGGATTCACACCAACAATTCAATCAATTCTAGAACTATTCACCAGCAACAAACTTATTCACCTCTAAAACAACTGTTTAAGAACCTAGTAAATTTATAAATTGTCAAACATGACAGATTCAAGATCAACAATAAGCTTATTGATGAGAGCAATTTCATAGTAATTAGAAAGGTATAAATTAGCATAATCTTTCTGGAGGGACCTTTGCTAATATTTTTACAGAGGCCTTGCAAATGCTCAAAGCCTTTGACACTCAGGAACGCCTCTTCGAGGAACTTAGCCTAAGTAAGTATTCAGAAGCAGACATATTTATTCTATTGTTACTTGCAACAGAAAATTGGAAATAATCTAAATAACTAAAAATAGAAGACTGGTTAGATAAATTATGGGGTTATACTGCAATGAAGTATGACGCAGTTATACTTATCAGTATGGAAATATGCAAAATTTACACAACATAAAATAACATCATAGAAGAACACATAATGTGTAATCTTCATTTAATAATGTGTATACATTGCCGGGACCGGTTTGGCTCAATGGATAGAGCGTCGGCTTGGGTACTGAAGGGTCCCGGGTTCGATTCCGGTCAAGGGCATGTACCTTGTTTGCGGGCATATCCCCAGTGGGGGGTGTGCAAGAGGCAGCTGATTGATGACTCTCTCTCATCGATGTTTCTAACTTTCTATCTCTCTCCCTTCCTCTCTGTATAAAATCAATAAAATATATTTTAAAAAAATAATAATGTATATACATAAAATTGTATATACACAATGGCTGAGGAAACCACACAGACTATAGCTTGAATTATGAATTACTGTGCTTTTCTGAACATGTGTTACTTTCTTATACTTTAATACACACAAAGCAAACCACTTATTTAAAAACACTAGACATGTTGGCAGGAAATTTAAGTTCAAGTCCCAGATATGATACTAGCTGTACTGCCCTTATTGATTAGTCAACTTTATAGATGAGGGAACAGACTGAGTGGAAAGAAGAGCAGTTATTTCATACTTAAAAGTTTAAATAAGCATTAGCTGGTTTGGCTCAGTGGATAGAGCATCAGCCTGTGGACTGAAAGGTCCCAGGATCAATTCCAGTCAAGGGCATATGCCCGGGTTGCTGGCTCAATTCCCAGTAGGGGGCGTGCAGAAGGCAGCCAATCAATGATTCTCATCACTGATGTTTCTCTCCCTCCCTCTCTCTCTCTCTCCTCTCCCTCTTTGAAATCAATAAAAATATATTAAAATAAATAAAAGCTATTATTGCTCCCCAACTCTCACCTCACTCCATCCAAAATCCTGCTTGGGATCTTATTCTAAAACATTTGATATCTTTTCTTTTTTAATTTTAAATGAAATTGCAAGAGCTGTGCCACTTGCCAACTCACGTTTAAATGAGTTTGTGTTAACAGCCCCACATCCTCTGCAGTGATGGGTTAGCTTTTGCAAAAAGTCTTAATTTACTATGCAATTCTGTGAATTGTGTGAATTGTTTGGTAATAGGAAAAAATTGGATCTCGGGGAGATAGAAAACTATCAGATTTTTAAAATATAGAACAATTCCCAAACAAGATAAAGTACTAAGGTTTATTACAAACCGCATGAAAAATAATCCAGGGCCCCAATTATTTTTTTTTGTGTGTGTGTCATCCTTGCACAAGGTCCATGCCAATCTTCTCTGTATCGTTTCAATTTTAGTATATGTGCTGCTGAAGCGAGCACCCCCAATTCTTAAAATGAGACTTTGAAAGGGAAAATCAGAAGGCACACATTTTTCAACTGGTTAGAATTTCTGGTTTGAAATGTCAAATTTATTTGAAAAGAAAACATTCTTAACTTACTTACCCAAATCATTTTCCTGAAAATTCTGAATCTAAAGCACTAGGTGAGTCCCCTCTAAAAAGCACAGAGACCTAAGCTAAGTAAAATGAATTTGACATTTAGCTTGAATTTGACATAAGTGTTTATTCAAAGGACAGAGTTGTAGGTCAAATACTCTAACCTGATATAGTGCCTCTTGAGTCACACAGGAGTACAAACTCCATTTGGATACTGTTGCAACCATTCAGGTTATGTATTGCCCAGTTTCAAAAAAGCAGTGCTAAAGTTCAGAGATCAGCCTCCTCCCATCCATGTCCCCTCCCTGCCACCAAAGCCAACTGTGGTCCCACCACAACCAGATAACATCTGCTTCCTACCTTCTGCTACAACTTTTAACCCTTTCACAAAGATGTATTTTCTGAAAAGTATAAAAAGTAATATTCTAAAAATTTAACTTGCTCTACAAAGAAAGATTCATCTAGAATCCTTTAAGGATATTAACAAATTGAGAAGCTGGAATTTAGGAAAATTTAAAACTAAATTTGAATCTCTAGATTAAAGATTATAAACAAAAACAAAATAATATTGAATGTAAACTGTAATTGAAAAAAAAATTTTAAAGAAAACTTGCAAAGGGGATAAATCTCATTCACAGCATGCTGTCTTTATATATTTTTTTAAATATATTTTATTAACTTTTTACAGAGAGGGAGAAGGATAGAGAGGTTTTTAAAAAATATATATATTTTATTAATTTTTTACAGAGAGGAAGGGAGAGGGACAGAGAGCTAGAAACATCAATGAGAGAGAAACATCAATCAGCTGCCTACTGGACACTCCATACTGGAGATGTGCCCGCAACCAGGTACATGGCCTTGACCAGAATCGAACCTGGGACCCTTGAGTCCTCAGGCCAAAGCTCTATCCACTAAGCCAAAACGGTTGGGGAAGGATAGAGAGTTGGGAACATTGATGAGAATCATCAATCAGCTGCCTCCTGCACACTCCCTACAATATTCATTTCCTACCCCAAATCTATTTGCCATCTTTTTAAAAAAACATTTTACTGATTTTTTTTTTTATAGAGAGGAAGAGAGAGGAATAGAGTTAGAAACACTGATGGGAAAGAAACATGGATCAGCTGCCTCCTGTACACCTCCTACTGGATACATGCCCTGACTGAAGTTGAACCTGGGACCCTTCAGTCTGCAGGCTGAAGCTCTATCCACTGAACCAAACAGGTTAGGGCGGCAGCATGCTGTCTTTAAAAACACTATTGTGGTCCTAGTTAGGTGGCTGAGTTGGTTGGAGAATCGTCATATGCACCAAAAAGGTTGCAGTTTGATCCCTGGTCGGCTTGATATCTCTCTCTCTCTAAAAACCAATTAAATCATATCCTTGTATGAAAATAAAAAAAAGAAAAAAGATTGTGAACAAAGGAAAAGTAGCTCTGAAAGTATAACAAATGAGGAAATGACTTTAAAAATAATGTGCCTTATAAGAACCTATGAAAAAAGTACAATATATCTACACAGCAAAATGAAAAAAAATATTAGGGAGCAGGAGTTTAAAAAAAATAACAGCAACCCAGCCAGCATGGCTCAGTGGTTGAGCATCAACCTATGAACCAATTTGATTCCCTGTCTGGTTACATACCCAATTTGCCAGCTCAATCCCCACTGTGGGGTGTGCAGGAGGCAGCAACCAGTGATTCTCATCATTGATGTTTCTCTCTCTCTCTCCCTCTCTGAAATCAATGTGTGTGTGTGTGTGTGTGTATTTATTTATTTAATATATTTTATTGATTTTTTACAGAGGAAGAGAGAGGGATAAAGAGTTAGAAACATCAATGGGAGAGAATCATTAATCAGCTGCCTCTTACACACTCCCTACTGGGGATGTGCCTGCAACCAAGGTACATGCCCTTGACCGAAATCGAACCTGGGACCTTTCGGTCTGCAGGCTGATGCTCTATCCATTGAGCCAAACCGGTTTTGGCATGTGTATGTGTATTTAAAATGAGAGAAAAAAATATAACAGCAGCCTTGGCTGGTTTGCTCACTGGTTAGTGTCAGCCCCTGGATTGAAGAATCTCAGGTTCTGATTCCCATTCAGGCCCACCTACATCAGTTGAAGGCTTGATCCCAGGCCCCCAGGACGAGCGTGTGTGGGAGGTAACCACTGTATGTGTCTCTTACATTGATATTTCTCTCTCTCATCCTCCATTCTTTCTAAAAATAATCAATGGAAAAAAGATCTAAGGATGAGGATTAACTAAAATAAAATAAAATAAAATACAATAAAAAACAGTAAAGTTCTTCTTCCATCAATCCTGTAACCTTATTTATTACAGAATGACAAATCAGAAAAGACAGGCAACAGCTAGTCAGTAACTTTTTTTTTTTATCAGTGGCTTCTTAAATGCCGCTAACTCTATGAATCCTAAAAGGTTCTTTTACTAAACTCAACTCTCTCATTCCCTTAACATTCTACAATTTTCTCTTGAATGTGAATAATCACATAGATTATGATGAAATCAGGTATATTTAAAATACTGCTGATCTTGGAACTTACATATCTGATTGTTGCCATTAAAAATATTTCCTTTGTAGAAAATAATTATATCAGAAATATATAAAAATGTATTAAACATTACATTCCTCATAAAGTTAGAGTTACAATATGACAGAATGATCCATTTGTAGGTATATACCCAAGAGAATGGAAACTATATGTTCACACAAAAGCCTATACATGAATGTGTCATAGCGGCACTATTCACAACAGCCAAAAAGTGAAAACTACCCAATATCCATTAATAGATGAACAAAATGTGGCATATCCATATAATGGAATACTATTTGGCCATAAAAAGGAATGAAGTACTATACATACAATGTGGATGAACCTTGAAAATAGTACACTAAGTGAAAAAAGCCAGACACAAAAGATCAAATACGACATAATTCCATATATATGAAATGTCCAAAATAGGCAAATCTGGAGTCAGAATCTAATTTCTGTTGTCAGGAGTTGAGGGAGTGACTCCTAATGGGTAGGGAGTTTCTTTTGGGGTGATGAATATGTTTTGAAACAAATTAATGGTGGTGTTGTAAAACCCTGTGAATATAAGAAATGCCACTGAATTTTTTACTTTGAAAGTTGAGTGATATGGCAGGTGAATTATTATCTCCATTTTAAAAAATTCAATCAGGATCATGTCTACAGGCAACAGGTATATCAGGCTAAAATTTTACTTTCAAAAAATTGTGAATATTGCTGAAATCAGTTTGGCTCAGTGGATAGAGCGTTGGCCTGCGGACTGAAAGGTCCCAGGTTTCGATTCTGGTCAAGGGCATGTACCTTGGTTGCGGGCACATCCCCAGTAGGGGGCATGCAGGAGGCAGCCAATCCATGACTCTCTCTCATCATTGATGTTTTTATCTCCTTGACTCTCTCTCCCTTCCTTCTCTCTGAAATCAATAAAAATATATATATATATATTTTTTTTAAATATATTTTATTGATTTTTTACAGAGAGGAAGGGAGAGATATAGAGCGCTAGAAACGTAGATGAGAGAGAAACATCGACCAGTTGCCTCTTGCACACCCCCTATCGGGGATGTGCCCGCAACCAAGGTACATGCCCTCGACCGGAATCGAACCAGGGACCTTTCAGTCTGCAGACCGACGCTCTACCACTGAGCCAAACCGGTTTCGGCAATAAAAATATATTTTTTTAAAAAAAGAATTACTTTACAACTCAAAGTTCAGAATGTACATGGTACAGACCATGCTGCCATTCTTTAAAGAAGTGATTTCAGTCAACTGTGGTTTAGTATGCAGGAGCTTTTATTGTTGCATTTTAATTATGAGTCATAGAGTGAATAAAGAAGTTGTGAACACACATATACCCTGAAGCAGAAAAAGCATAAAAGGATAAACAATAGCTGAAGTTAGACTGGTTTTGAATTCATATATCTTGTCAAGAAAACAAGCAGTGTTATAACGGAAAGGGCTGGAACGGGAAGTCTTGGTGCTAGCCCTAGTTCTGCCATTAACTAGCGTATCGGAGTAACCTTAGCAAAGTCATTTGATCCTCGGTAGGCCACCGTTTTTTCATCAGTAAAATAAAGAACTGGACTCCAAGGTTACTAAGTCTTAAACTCTCATCAGGCTTTAATTCTATTGTTAAGTAGCTTAGGGCTATGGGAGGCCCAGTAATTACACACTAGGCAGCTCCCGCAATTACACACCAGGCATTCTGATATTTTTGTGGACTTAGGCATCCACACTATACAGGGTAAGAGAACTACTAACTACAGGGAAGAAGGAAAAAGAACAGTGCAAACAGCTCCTGCTGGTTCTGGTTTACTCCTGTTGGACCTAATAAAGAGAAAGCACCTTGGCCAACTTTCCAGTGAGTAGGAGTGGTTCCTATGTCTCACCACACCCACTATAGTTGGTTTTTCCTAAAAGAAACCCAGTGGGACTCTAAAAAAAATGCCGTAAACCATCAAATACCTTTAGTCACTGCGTGACTAATAAAACAGATCAATTCTAAATTAAAATAAAACAGCCTTCCCTTTCTAATACAGAAAAAAAGTAAACAGCTTTCATTCGGCAGTCAAGTAGCCCTAGGTGACCAGTGAGTTCCACAGATACTTAGCAAAAACAGTGTCAATCCAAACAAAATGCATTATCTATAGAACTAAAAAGTTCAGAACACTGAGGTTCAATATAACACGATCATTCAACATAACCTTTTGACACAATTCAGTTTAAAACTCCAACTTCCAGAGCAAAAAGCGGCATTGAAGACTCGCTGAGATTCATCACCTCTTTCATAGCAAGAGACAATCAGACCTGTGATGACAGAAGGCACCACCATAAGAACTGGTTTGCGTAAGTCAAAGACCAGACAAAGGAGGCCAACGTAAGTTGTTTCAGGTGGCTTCCAAGATGACTTTCCAGAAGAGCTCCCAAACAACAGAACAGCCCTAGAGAAGACTTCCCCTGATCTGCACAGAACGCACGCACACTTTTAAAATAGCTCTTTGTCAAATATAGTTGAAGAAGCCCGGCCAAATTCCTTTCAGGAGGGGAATAAAGCTGTGGTTGAAAATCTGGAACCCATGCATGCACCTCTAGATAGTATGTGGATGGACTTCATGGAGTCAGTAAATTCCCTGAATGAGCCTTTGGGCACTCAAAAATTCTACCGATTAAAGCCAGATATAACACAGAAGAAATCTACTGGATGTGCCCATATGAACAAGACAGGAAGCTATTTGAGGTGCAAAATAACAAGAGGTGCTGTCGTTTGAAAGCAAAACAAAATATGATCTGATGGTCAGAATTCCTTGAGGGTCAGATAGTCCACTCCCTTCATCCTTCAGTCTAGATGAGGAAAATGAGCTGAGAGACTCTTGCCCAAAACCACAGAATCACAGGGCTAGTAAGTTGCAAAGCTGAGTACCAAATTAGGCCAGGTTTCTGCCAAGATGATATGTTGATACTTTTTTCAAAATGGGTTTGACCAAAATTTCACAAATCTTTTCATAAAAGCCAGCACATAGCAAATCTGTAAGGGGGAATCTTAGTGGCTCATTATCCCTTATCCTGTTGCATTTTGACTGCAATTTGAAAAAGCAGCACAGGTCACAGGCTCATTGAGTGAAGCACTTCTAAATGTAATAGAAAAAAAGACAGCCATTGACAGCCATTTAATAAACATACTGAATCAAGGTCAAATTGACTTCAGATTTGTAGCATTTCAATCTGCAAAAGCTCCTCAACCTTCCAAGGAGTCTGTCTTTCTCTTTTAAAAGTTAACATCTAGAGTGTTGTTTAAACATTAATTGACTTTTTTTTTTTTAACCCAGGTAATGGGGTAATTCATAAATTAAATTGAGAGCAACCTTTCCAGTTACATGTTCACAAACATTACATGTAGTAGAAGCAAAGATAATAGGCAGTTATTCTGAGATCAAATTAAAAAGTAATTATTGTCGTAAAAAGTTACAGGACCATTTGTTCCAATGCCAAACTCTGCCTCAGCGTATGACGTTTAAAGTAATCAAAAACTCAATCTCACCTGAGAAGTGAAACCAAAGTGACATTTGAACCCGAGTTCAATGACAGCTTGCCCTTCAATTTCAAAGTGCTTTATTAAAAGGCATGTAATGGCACAGCATTCCATGGCATGTCCATGGTCTCTACAGACGTACATTATGGCAAAGCTTGTGATCGGCAGTTAGCCCTTTTCTGCAAGCTCTCTCCCAGGTCTCCCACCTCCGGAGGTGTAAGAGGGATAGGCCTCGGGAAGCACCTGTGGCCTCGAAGGCTTTGACCAGTGCTCCAGGCTTACTTGGCTGCAGCCTAGAAGAAGGTCTGACTATTCTATTTTGGGTCAAGGAGACTCTTCCTCCACCCTCGGCGACCTCAAGTGGGCAAGAACAGTTTGGGATAATGCACGGAGTGGTTTTTTGTGGGTTTTTTTTTTTTTTTCTTCCCACTAGGCCAGGGGCCCCCACTGCGAGACTCGGGAAGACTCGGGAAAAGGATGGAGATCTGGTCACAATCGAGGCGGCGAAAGAACGCGGAGGAGCTGTAGCGGGGCTGTCGGGCTCACGACAGTCTGTCTGCTCGGGATCCAGCAGCCCCAGGCCGGGCGGTGGCGTCAGGATCACTCGAAGGAGCAGAGATCCCCGGGAGACACGCAGAGGGCGGGCGGAGGGAGGGCACGAGAGAGAGCGAGGTTACGAGCCTGCAGGTGTCTGGGACGGAGGGAGGGGCGGCGGGAGGGGGGAGGGGGACGAGGTCGCCCAGGGCTGGCCACAGCCAAGTGACTAAGCGGTGCGGCTCTGAACTCGAGCAAACTGGCCCCACTCTCCGGCCGTGTGACCTTGAGTGCGTGGCCTGACCGCTCCGCGCCTCAGTCTCCCCACCTCTGCAATGGGGGTTGGTCAAGCGGAAAAGGCACCTCGGAGCGCTTGGCACGGCGCCTGGCACCTAGTAAGCGCTCCCTGGCGTGAGAACTACGACCGGCTCGCTCTCGGGCTCCTCTCGCTGCCCAGAGCAAAGAGGGAAGTCCCGCGCAGGGGGAGTCCCCGAAAGGCGGATTCCGGGCTGGGGTGCGAGGGCCGGGCCAGGGGACTCACCCAGGACGTCCGCGGAGCGGTGCCGGGCCACGAAGCACGCGTCGTCCCCGTAGCACGCACCCTTCTTGAGGAGGCCCTTACGGAAGTCCTTGCCAAAGCCGCAGCCGGCCGTCACCAGCCCGTAGTCGCCGCCGCCGCTACCGCCGCCGCCGCCGCCGCCGGCCCTGGGGTCGGTCTGCGAGAGGCCGCCGAGCACGGCGCGGGCTACCAGCCGCCCGTACGAGAGGACCGAGAACATCGCCGCCGCCGCCCCCCCGAGGAGGCGGGGGGCCCGAGGAGCAGGAGGACGCGGAGGCCCGGAGCCGGTTCTCTCTTCAGCCGCAGCCGCGCCGCCGCCGCCGCCGCTCGGGCGCTCCTCAGGGCGGCGCGCGGTCACTGCCGCCGCCCGCGCCCGCCTCGCGGAGCCTCGCACACGCCCCGCCGCGCGCACCGGAGCCAGAGCGAGGTCAAAGCCGGCGGCACCTCCGCCTCAGCCCGGCTGGGGTCCCGGCTGCAGCCACCGCTGCCGCCGCCATCTTCCGCTCCACTAGCGTGTTCCGGGCCGCGCCGGGAGCACCGCCCCCCTCTGTGGCCCCGCCCACTTCCCCGCCCATTATTCGCGGCTTAGTCCAAAGCCCCGCCCCTTGGGCTCGGTGCCCTTCGCGAGCTCCCGGCTCGAGAGTGCGCAGAAGGGTGTGGACGCAATGCCTCCTGGGAGTTGTAGTCGTTTTTTAACTTCACTGCCTGGCATCCAGGACTTCGAGGATTCCCCTAGACGTGGGACCTAAATTATTGAGAATTAAGGTGGACCGTTGGACAGTTTTTCTACCCTGTTTTAACCATATCTTTTAAAGGCTATTGTTTTAAATAACGCCACTATTCATTTTAAAGAAAAACCTGAAAGTAGCTAGGATCAGGTCATGAATATTATTCTGTAGTGTATATATATATTAAAGAAATTGAAGTACACATATCTAGTGACACCTTCAGAATTTATATAGTGGAAGCACTAGGGCTGGCAAGCTGGAAGGAAAATACTATACTTTGCATAGTATTTAGGAAGATTAGAGAAAAGGTTGTATGTCCCTATTAGAATGGGAGAGGGGGTGTGAATGTGGCAAGGAGTGACAGAGATACAGACACGGACACTGCAGATATGTTATAGAGAAGTGTTTCAGACTTTGTAGATGGTCCTGCCAAATTGAGAATAAATAATTTCAGGCCCCAAATATCGTTGCCCCAAATCTTAATTTTCTTGTGGATCCACCTGCAGGTCTCCCAACCTCTGGCTGGGCGCCAGGAGAGGTCACGCAGTACCAGAGACTTGCAGAGGGTATGGACCCTTTTCCTCTCTCTTTCACAGCGCCACCTCTTCCTGTCCAAAGGATAGCCCTTGGCTACAAAGGCAGCTCCCCTACTTCGTTTTTTAGTTCTCAGCCCACCACAGTACCTTTTCCAGATTTTTACTATTATTTAAGCAACCTTCTTCTGAAATTATTTAGGTTGAGTAATAACTAAATTTATTTTTTAATATATTTTATTGATTTTTTTACAGAGAGGAAGGGAGAGGGATAGAGAGTTAGAAACATTGATCAGCTGCCTCCAGCATCCCCTCCCCCCCCCTCACTGGAATGTACCCACAACCAAGGTACATGCCCCTGACTGGAACTGAATCTGGGACCCCTCAGTCTGCTGTCCAACGCTCTATCCACTGAGCCAAACCGATAAGGGCAGAATAATAACTAAATTTAATGAGGAGTTTATAATCTAATGAGGTTAGCTCACCAAATAACATGTTCGTATGTATGTATGAATGTACGTTCAGATTATATATCATGCCTAGAGGTGCTATACCATATATATATATATATATACACATACCAAATGCATTGGTCCTTTTCCAGTTCACTTTTGACAGAAGTGTACTTACTCCCGGGATTCCCATTTCATTCTTTAAATTATTGTGTTTTTATTTAATATACCTAAACTCCTGCCAACCACCTACTTAAAGCACATTATTCTGTTTTATTCTGTTATCCTAATTATTGTCATCATTAAACACTTTTACAGTTTACAATGTGCCAAAGTACTCTATATGTTTCTGACCTTAAGGGTTTTCATCAAAATTGGATGGAATAAATCGTTTCACATGGTGAGTGGCATTTTGTCAAATATGAAGACCAAAAAACGTTCATTTACTGGATAGAAGATAGAGTGATCCCGAGCATGCAATCACACCTTGCTATTTTTTTATGGCCCACAACAATTGGAGAGCACCCAGAAGAGGGGGTGGAGCCTTGTGGATCCTCTGCTTGGCATTTACGTCTATGCCAGCTGTGTTAAAGGTTGTTCTTTCGAGCACACACACCACCGTCAAATCCCAGCCGGGCTGTCAGGTAATTCTACCCCAAGAACAAACTTTTTAAAATAGCACGTCCACCCCTTCCCTTGCCTCATCAACTCCTTCAGATCGCTCCTGCCTTTCATTTTCAGGGCATTATTACTAATTTCTGTGTCATTCGCACGGACCGGTTGGATGAGATGAGCAGGAACATAAGCTGTGACTGAAGCTGGTAACCTCCGCTCTGATGCGGCGGCTGTTTTCACAGGGAAGTGATATGGGTGCCTTGAGTTTCTTGCAAATGAGCTTCCTGCAGACGAGTTGCTCACCAAAGTACAATGTGAACAGAATCCTTTCTCAAAGCTCCGTTGCACTTTTTGGAAAGGAGAGGAGCCAGGGCCTCAGGTTCCCTTTGAATCATTTATTCCAGAGCCAGCGTTGAAAAGTTTCACCATGCCGAAACCGGTTTGGCTCAGTGGATAGAGCCTCGGCCTGCGGACTGAAAGGTCCCAGGTTCGATTCCGGTCAAGGGCATGTACCTTGGTTGCGGGCACATCCCCAGTAGGGGGTGTGCAAGAGGCAGCTGATCGATGTTTCTCTCTCATCGATGTTTCTAACTCTCTGTCTCTCTCTCTTCCTCTCTGTAAAAAATCAATAAAATATATATTAAAAAAGAAAAGTTTCACCATGGTGGAGAAGCCAGGAGAGGGTACTTTGGGGAAAAACACACACACACACACACACACACACACACACAAAACAAACAAACAAACAAAAAAACAAAACACTTTTCCCTGCCCTCTCCCCGGAGCACAATTCACTTTTTGACATTTTGCTCGACTTCAAAAGCCCTAATGAGTTTTCTCCCTTAACAGAGTTACATTCTTAACACTTCAAGGATTCCTGGGAGGTCAGTTGTCACTCTCAGGGGCGAAGAAGTAGTGAAAACACCATCTGTGTTCCCAGGCACCTCTGTGGCGTTAGGAAAGAGTTTTGCACTGAAGTTACCCCCAGCTCCTAAAAAAAGAAAAGTAAAACAAGAGGCACGAATTCCCTAGTGAGATTTTCTGCCAGACGGGTACACCGATCTCTTCTGGCTTCTATTTGCTAACCTATTCAAAAGGAGCACTAATGAGATTATGGCAAGGTTTCTCCACCTTGGCAACACCGGTCATGGTGGGGGGTGCCCTGTGCATTGAAAGGGGCTTAGCAGCATCCCTGGCCTCTACCCATTAGATGCCAATGGCATGCCATCACCTCCTAGTTGGGACAACCAATAACGTCTCAGATATTGCCAAAAGTCCCTTAGGGAATAAAACTACCCCCGTCTAGAACCACTGGGTTATATTAATGCCATGCACATAAACAAATAGTTGGCAGAGCACTCTGGGCTAGAGGGGGGGAGGGGGGGAAGCAGTTGGTGCCTTCATGGCCATCACAGTATAGTAGGAGGGTTAAAATTAAGTAAATATATAGAGAATATAAGCAGTAAGAGTTGAGATAAAGAGGAGTGTGGGAAAGAGAATGGGACCCATTGGGGCCAGAGAGCACAAGGCATCCCATGAAGAGGTGACCTGTGTGAGAGGCCTGAGTGAACAGACTGAGGTCTGCAGAGGGGGTAGAACCATTCCAAGAGGAAGAAATGGAAACTCAATGAATGCAGAGTGTTTGCAAGAAAGCAAGTAGTTGAGTGCAGCTCAACCTGAATAAAGAATAATTAGAAACGAGGCAAGGAAATTAGTTTAGGGACTATTAGGCAAATAGTTTAGGAACTCCTAGCCCATAAATAGGGATGAAGTAATGATACATGCCTGGAAAGCAATGAACCTTGAAAACGTTATGCTAAATTAAAGAAAATAGTCCCCAAAGACCACATATTGTATAATGCTATTTATATGACATGCCCAGAATAGGCAAATCCATAGAGACAGAAAGCAGATTAGTGGTTGCCAGGGGCCAGGAGGAAGGAGAATGGGATGTGACTGCTAATGGGTATGGGGTTTCTCCTTGGGGTAATGAAAATGTCCTGGAATTAAATAGTGGTGATGTTTGCACAAACTTATAAATATACTAAAAACAACAACAACAACAAAAAACATTGACCTGTACATTTTAAAAAGGTGAATGTTGCCCTAGCCAGTTTGGCTCAGTGGATAGAGTGTCGGCCTGCGGACTGAAGGGTCCCAGGTTCAATTCCCGTCAAGGGCACATGCCCAGATTGCAGGCTCCATCCTCAGTAGGGAGCATGCAGGAGGCAACCAGTCAATGATTCTCTCTCATCATTGATGTTTCTATCTCTCTCTCCCTCTCCCTTCCTCTCTGAAATCAATCTGTATATACATGAAGGGTGAATGCTGTGGTACGTGAATTACATCTCAGGAAACCAGTTTAGGACCTGTTGTAGAGGGCCTTACATACTAAACTGAGGATATTTAATACTGGACACACCAAGTGGAAGGGGGAGTTTGTCACCAAATGCTTTTAATATGCCAGTAGTAATAATAAAACATTAAATAATATTACAAAGTATAATAAAATAATTAAAAATAAAATAACAATAGTGATGATGAGAATAATAATGAGAGAACAATAGAAACCATAGATTGAGCTCTTACCATGTGCTTCACCTCATCATCTGCTCTGACCACCTATTTATTTATTTTTGTTTTGCAAAATATATTTTATTTTACTTTTATTTATTTTATTTTTCCCAAGGGCCCTGCCCATTCCCGAAGGCCGGAACCTAGTTCTGAAGAGCCGAGCCTACCCCATAGAGCCTAACCAAGCCCGAACAGCTGAGCCCAATCCCGAAGGGCGGAGCCTAGCTAGCCCCAAAGAGCCACGCCCAGTCTGGCCACCTATTTAAACACATGACCACCCAACAGTCTCATCTGTGCTTTTCTTCATAGGACTTATTTATTGTTTGGCTCTTCCCTGACTAAAATGTAAGTTCCACAAGAGCAAAGTATTTTGCCTATTTTATTCACTGCTCTATCTCAAGTGTCCAGAACTGTGCCTGTTAAATAATAGGTGCTAAATAAATTTCTAATAAGTGAATGCTGTTGAATAAAAAACAACTTAGCGGCCGAAACCGGTTTGGCTCAGTGTACAGAGCGTCGGCCTGAGGACTGCAAGGTCCCAGGTTCGATTCCGGTCAAGGGCATGTACCTTGGTTGCAGGCACATCCCCAGCAGGGGGTGTGTAAGAGGCAGCTAGCTGATCGATGTTTCTGATTCTCTATCTCTCTCTCTTCCTCTCTGTAAAAAATCAATAAAATATATATATTAAAAAACCCCCACAACTTAGCATCTTATTTTACATTTGAGGAAAGGGGGCGAATAGCATGCTCACTTCATAGGAAGTTAATGGGTGGAGCTGGGCTGAACTGGAGAGGTGTTAGATACTCTCCACGACTGTCCTGCAAAGCCCTTTTGAAGTAGCCGTAAGCTAAAATCCATTTTCTCCATCCTATGGTAATAGCATTTTAATTTTCCTTGGAGGAATGAATAATCCAATGCCCCCTTGGTTCATGCAGTTGGGTGGGACTGGACCAGAGGTGGTCACATGACCCAGGCCTCACTAATCAGAGCATGGCATTCTCTTATTTACAGTGATTTGCCAGAGAGAAGGCACATGACCCAAGCTGGGCCCATGTAACTCCATTATGGGATTTTGCTGAAAATATTAAGGAGAAATTCTCATTAGGGTTTGTAAACTGGTAGGATGCAAGCTTACAGCATCTGATGGGCCTCTTTGCCACTCCTTGGAAAGAGTCAGCCTGAGAATAAAGGCAAAACAGAGAGACGCAGAGCCCAGAGATGGTGAGAAGCAGAGGCTTGGTGACATTGATCCAAACCCTGCATCCAGCTTTATCTGAAGAGGATCAGTTCCTAAACTCCTGTTAATTCCCTATTTTGTTTGAGTTGCTTTGAGTTTGGCTTACAATACAGTGAATCCTGACAAGCGCATCATGTGACCCAGGTGCCATGGCTACAACTTCTGAGTCAAGAATAAGTACTCACATCAAAGACAGCTGTTAGAAGGGAAGTTACCCTCCACTTCTTCCCACGGAGAAGAGGGAACTTCGACCCCTCGGTAGAAATACTGCTGAAGGAAAACGGACCTCTTCCTTTCATGAGACGAAGAGTAATTTGTCTGATTGGTGGATGTGGGAAAAGATGCTGAGCCTGTTGCCCAGTCCCCTTCTCTTTTTTGATTTCTTGCTGTGGCCTGACATTTGGATACTCGCTTCCTCCTCTGCTGTGGAGAGTCTGTCCCTGTGGAGGAGGCTTGCAGTCCCCCACCCTGTGACTGAGTGAATCAGTGTGACCCGGAGGGTGACTGTGCGTGATGAAGCCCTGTTCTCTAATCAGCCTTATCGATAAAACTGAGACTTTAGTCGAAACCAGTTTGGCTCAGTGGATGGAGCGTCTGCCTGCGAACTGAAGGGTCCCGGGTTCGATTCTGGTCAAGGGCATGTACCTTGGTTGCGGGCACATCCCCAGTAGGGGTGTGCAGGAGGCAGCTGATCGATGTTTCTCTCTCATCGATGTTTCTAGCTCTCTAATCCTCTCTCTTCTTCTCAGCAAAAAAACCAATAAAATATATTTTAAAAATAAATAAATAAAGCTGAGACTTTAAAGCTCCACCTGCCTGACCCATACATCTACTTCTCAGTGGACTTCGAATTTGGAAAGGCTGAGAAGAGTGTAATTAATTATTCTCTCCATAACCCCTCCACATGTTAATTTGCTCTTCCGAAAACTTTGAGGGGCAGGCATGAAGATTAACATGACACGTGGAGATCCAGTTTCTGGTGCAGTCAGGGCTCTCGGCGGAGGTAACTGTGGGTGAAGTGGGTTGTTCTGCTGGGCGGTGTGTAACAGCTACCGTTATTCAGCAGGATTTTAGCTGGCACAGGCCTCAGGACAAGGGCCTCCGGGGGCAGGCCTTGACCTCACCCCTGTGAGCACAGCTCTGACCTCAGCAGGTGGCCGGAGCAGGGGTGAGGTCATGGAGGGGAGGGGAGGGGCGCGCAGGTTTCTGTTCCAGGGAAGGCCTACTTGAAAGAGGGCAGAACTTGAGTTTACAAGCATTTAGGCAGACAGTTTTTGCTTCTTGCAGAACATCTTCCAGCAAAGCTTTAGGCTGGACTTTATGCAGCAAAGGCAACTAAATCATTCCTATGTGACGGCGCTCTTGTTGGAGAGATTATAGCCTTCTTAATATGTGAACACAGTGTAGGCGGATGCCGCAAAGTCAGCAGCCCTTAATCCGTTCTTTTGTGTGATGTTCTGGGCTCCCTTCAGAGCCACGAGCAGGAGCATGGAGGGGACGATCTCTGTTCCTTTTGGCTTCTACATGCAGGTAAAGCTCACTTCACTGCCGAGATCCCGGGGGCTCTGATCCATTCGTTGCATAAGCCCAGACTCTGGCTTTACCCATACAATGGGGGTGTATGTAATAATGAAAATAAAAAGAACAGCACCTTTATTATAAAGGAGATACATTTGTGTGTGTGTGTGTGTGTGTGTGTGTGTGTGTGTGTGTTGAAGTAGAGAAAGCTAATGAAAACCCAAAAGTGAAGAAGGAGTTTCATGAAGCTATGCCTGGAAAACTTTGTCTCTGGGAAACAGGTTTACTCAGGAAATCAGGGAGGAATGAGATTGTTTTAAAAACATGCTTCTAGCCCTAGCTAGTTTGGCTCAGTGGACAGAGCATCGGCCTGTGGATTGAAGGGTCCCAGGTACACACATGTCAAAAATTTGTTCAACTTGTTGAAGAGAAAAACAGTAAGATGGGAAAGCTGATTCAGAGAGCATTTTGAAGAAGTAGGAAACATATATAAAACTATTGATAGTTAATCTCCACAGGTTAATAAAAACTATAAGCTTCTGGTTTTTTTGTTTGTTTGTTTTGTTTTTTTTTTGTATTGGAGAGAAATAATTTGAAACTACCAGTCAAAAACCTGAGCCAATAGTTAACAATAAGTAAGTAGGCAAACAAAGGTGTAGTTTTTGGTCTACGGGACAAATCTGGCGCTGCAGTTGGCATTTTTAAAAAAGTTTTTTTTTTTTTAATTAAAACTTTGTTTACATGTTGTCAACATTGCTGTGACAGAGTACTAAGACAACAGAATTGAATAACTGACACAGAGCAGAAAGCCAGCCTTAAAACCTAAAATATTTCCTATCTGGACCTTTACAGAAAAAGTTTGCCAACCCCTGCTAGGAAATTAATCCTTGGGTGGGCTTGTTCAACAATGTTCTAGATGGCATGGAAAGAATTGGACTGTCTTGGTCTTATATTCAAATTTTGGGTATTTTTTTTTTTCAAAAGGAGATGTTTTATTGATTTTTTTACAGAGAGGAAGGGAGAGGCATAGAGAGTTAGAAACATCGATGAGAGAGAAACATTGACCAGCTGCCTCTTGCACAACCCCCACTGGGGATGTGCCTGCAACCAAGTACATGCCCTTGACCGGAATTGAACCTGGGGCTCTGCAGCCCGCAGGTTGACGCAGGTTTGGGCTGGGGGACATTTTGAGCGTTAACTCTGGCCTATAATTCCTCAATCCTCCTGTCCACCCACTCCAACACCCCTTTCTACATTGGTGATGGTTTCAATAGCCTTATCTTTCCCAATTCTTTTCTCTGAGTGTGGAACTAATGAAAACCTCCTTTAAAAAAACACAAAAAACACTTCCTTATTTATTTAAAAAAATATTTTTATTGATTTCAGGGAGGAAGGGAGAGGTAGAAACATCAATGGTGAGAGAGAATCATTGATTGGCTGCCTTCTGCATGCCCCACTCCGGGGATGAAGCCCACAACCTGAGCATGACCTCCTGAGTCATAGGTCAAAGTTCAACCACTGAGCCATGCTATGTTGGCAGCGCTGGAAACCTCCTTTAAAGTGCAAGTAAGCCTGAAAAATTATTGATATTCAGTAATAAGCTTTATATAGAGTCATTTTTTTTTCTCAAGGCATTCTATTTTTTTAAAAAAAAAATATTTTATTGATTTTGTACAGAGAGGAAGGGAGAGAGATACAGAATTAGAAACACTGATGAGAGAGAGTCATCGATCAGCTGCCTCTTGCACACCCCCTACTGGGGATATGCCCGCAACCAAGGTACGTGCCCTTGACCGGAATCGAACCCGGGACCCTTAAGTCCCCAAGCCGACGCTCTTCCATTGAGCCAAACCGGTTTCGGCAAGGCATTCTATTTTTGAATAAGGATTCCAGTTAGGGCTTGGGCCTCATACTAGAACATACATATGCAAGGTCTTTGGGGGTGTGTAGGGAAGTCCTCTCATCTTTGAATTAAGTTCCAGATCTGTCGCAAACCACTGAATTCTTAGAAGGCAATGACAGTGTGTGCTTGACCGTTGCTGTTTCCCTGGTTCCTGGCACGTAGGAGATATTTGTAGAGTAAATATTTGTAGAGTGAATGATAGAGCCAATGGAAAAGAATAAAGATAAGGAATTTTTCTCCTCAGGGTCAACTCTGTGTGAAGTTTTGGTGATGAAGGCTGCCACCTGCAGGAGTAAAAGTGAAACTACAAGATTCAGAACTCAAGCCCTGAGGGAAATGCAGTCAACTTCAAGGCAAGATGACCTGAGAATCAATTGTTCTCCTTTAGCTTTAGGCAGAATTAACCAATTTAACCAAAATTAACCATTTTGTCCTTTCCAGTTAAGGAACTCTACATCTTTTCCTGAGTAATATTTTTAAGCATTTGGTGTGGTTAGTAAATGTCCAGCACCATGTCAGGCACACACAATGTTTCCAGGACATTTCAATTTTTGCAATGTCTTCATCACTACATGCATTCTTGTCAGATCATGGGTTCCTTTTTTTGGGGATGAAAAACATGCTTCAACAATGTGAGGTTGAGGCTTTTGACATTCTCTTACTCCATTTTGTATTGCTTTTCTTTTGGTCTCCACATTCTTTCCAACCAGTTTGGGTTTCACAAAAGGTACATGCTTTGAGGCAAGCTCTGGCAGAAATGCCTGCGCCCATGACACGGCAGAACGAAGCAGGTTCAGGCCACAAGAAGAATTCACTAACAGGAGGCCAGTAAGGGGTGAGTGAAAGCGGAACTACCTGCGGGTCCTGAGGACAATGATGAAAACATGTTTACAGCACAGAAACAGAACTAGAGGGGGTTGGGGGCCCACGCGCGTGGAGCAGTGCACCTTAGTGGTATAAGGAGGCCAGCTCACTTCCATATTTTGAGGCTTTTTGTCTACACAAAAATGAAGGATTCATTTCTTTTCTTTTTTAAGAAATTTCAAATATTTTAAAAAAATATATATTTTATTGATTTTTTACAGAGAGGAAGAGAGAGGGATAGAGAGTTAGAAACATTGATGAAAGAGAAACATCAATCAGCTGCCTCCTGCAAAGCTCCCCCCCCCCCCCACACTGGGGATGTGCCCGCAACCAAGGTACATGCCCTTGACCTGAATCAAACCCGGTACCCTTCAGTCCGCAGGCTGACGCTCTATCCACTGAGCCAAACCAGTTAGGGCAAGGATTCATTGCTTCATTTAATATTTAGCAAGTGCTTTTGGCATCCCAAGATTAAAATGCAATGTAAATGTGCCATTATGAGATGACTGAATTTCTGAAAAGTCAACCAATAAAACCACAATGAGATACTGCCACACATTTACTAGAAAAGCTATAAATGAAAACAAAACTGACCATACCAAGCTTTTATAAGCATGGGGATCAACTGGAAATCTTATAAATTGTTGGTGGAAGTGCAAAATGTACAGTCACTCTGGAAAAAAGTTGGGCAGTTTCTTGTCAAATTAAACATAGAATTACTGTACACCTCAGATGTTTGTACACCCATGATTCTTAAAAAGCCAACAGGTGCCGAAAACAGTGTGGCTCAGTGGATAGAGCGTCGGCCTGCAGACTGAAAGGTCCCGGGTTCAGTTCTGGTCAAGGACATGTACCTTGGTTGAGGGCACATCCCCGGTGGGGGGTGTGCAGCAGGCAGCTGGTTGATGTTTCTCTCTCATCGACGTTTCAAGCTCTATCTCTTTCCCTTCCCCTCTGTAAAAAATCAATAAAATATATTAAAAAAAAAAAAAAGTGGTCCAGCCCTAACTGGTTTGGCTCAGTGAATAGAGCATTGGCCTGAGGACTGAAGGGTTCTGGGTTCGATTCCAGTCAAGGGCATGTGCCTGGGGCCTGCAGGAGGCAGCCTATCAATGATTCTTTCTCTCCCTCTCCCTTCCTCTCTGAAATCAATAAAAAATGTATTAAAAATGAAATAAAAAATAAAAGTGGCCCAGAAACCCAATCCTTTGCAGAAAAATAAAAAGAAATACCTGTTTACACATTTGACCCAATTATATTTTTATACACTTTGGAATGTTACAGGAAGTTGCTAAATATGTTGTTTTGATTATTTCTCTTTGTGATATTAATTTAATAAACTCAGTATATACTATGGGCATTCTTTTGTCTTAACATGTTTCTTGAATAAATACCATAGGTTTCAGTATTTTGACATTTACTTCTGAATTGAAAGATTAAGTATGCAAGAGGTCCCGGGTTCATAGCTGGGTACCCCCTCCAAAACAAACAAACAAACAAACAAACAAACAAAGTATGAAAGGCATAGCCAACCTCTCTGAGCTGGAGAATCTCTCTACATAAGCCAGTTTATTTTATTTACTTATTATTATTATTTTTATTGACTTTATACAGAGAGGAAGGGAGAGAGAGATAGAGAGCTAGAAACATTGATGAGAGAGTCATCGATCAGCTGCCTCTTGCACACCCCCTACTGGGGATATGCCCCAACCAAGGTACATGCCCTTGACCGAAATAGAACCCGGGACCTTTCAGTCCCCAAACGGGTTTCGGCTACATAAGCCAGTTTAGAATGGAGGGGCTTCCCTAACTCTTGCGGTCTCCATGCCATTTTGTATACAGTATATTTACTTTGTTTTTACTTTTTCAGACTTATAAATCACTCTACTTAATTTTTTTTTTTTTTTTTTTTTTTGTCTGTAAAAAGTTAGGTGTTCCTTTCTCCCCCTCTCACAACACGGTGAACAGAAGTTTTCTGGCGACCGCAGGCGACACATCTAAAACAAAAAAGGCAGAGCAGATGCTGACAGTGTGGGGCAGAGAAAATGCAAGGCCGATGAGGTCATCTCCGTGCTCCTCCGAAAGTCCTTATTTAGTAGCGTTCGGAGAGCGGTTCCGAAACGCGTCCCTCCACCCGTGGCGTCAGGACCTGTGTTGAAAATATCGATTGCTGGCCTCTGCCCTAAGCTTACTGGGTCAGAATTTGCTGAGATGGAACCTGCAGATCCGAATTGTTTAAACCAGTGCGTAATCGGCTTGGGAACCTCAGATCCAAAACACAACCCCCCTCATCGACATGGGTCTCACGCTGACGCTCGTCCCCGCCGGCTCGCCCCGCCCCGCCCGCCTGAAGCCCCGCCCCACCAGAAGCCCCGCCCCAACCCAGCCTAGGCCCCGCCCCCCGCCTAGGCCCCGCCCTCATCGTCCTCAGTCTCGTATAGCCTCGCGGGATACTTCCCACAACGCCCCGCGCCTTGCCGCCGTGGTTGCCAGGCAACACGGTCCCTGCCGCCGCCGGCGCGGGGTTCGACCCGACAATGGGGCCGCGGGGCCTCCCCCGACTCCTGCTCGTGCTCCTGGACTGCTGGGCCTCGGTGAACGCCCAAGCCGGGACCACCCCGGTAGTGACAACGGAGGACCTCAACTCTACGGAAGCAGCCCCGACGACTCCCCGACCTACCTTGTCTGCTAGGCCCCCGGGCACCCCCAGGAACCCCGGAGCCTCCTCCGGTCCCAGGCCCACCCCGGTCACGGACGGTGGGTACCAAGTGTCCGGTCCAGGGGATCCACAGTGATCCATCCTGGAGAGGGTAGCCCGGGTGAGGATGTGATATAATAATGATGGTTAACGTTTATTGGACACTTTATTGTGCAAGCATTCCCGAGTGTTTCATAGGGATCCTCTCAATAGCTTTTAAAGGTACTGTGTCCTTGTCATACAGAGGAGGAAACCGAGGCTCAGAGAGCGTAAGTGGGACAATAGCAAAACTTTGAAAGTACTTGTAGTTGTTTTGGACTACATTAATACCAAAGGTAATAATGAATGAAGTCCTTGCAACTTTGCAGCCAAAGAAGTTAAATCGACAGTTTCTAGGCAGTTGTGAAAATTAAATGCAGAGGATGCACAGAACCCTGATTCCTGGTGGCCTTAAGTGGGTCCTTCCCCTGAATCAGGACTGGGTTGGGGATCTGCAATATTAATCTGATGGTTCTTATGGTCAGGCAGGTGATTTAGCATGCTGGTTCTTAAACCTGTCTAAATACCAGCATCCCTGGAAATTTTTTGAACAACACAGATGTCTGGGGTTCACAGTCAGCTTACCAAACCGGGGTCTTTGTAGGTAGATAGAGCCCAAATGGCTTTCCAAGTGAGCCAGATGATTAGCCACTTTGGGGGAACCCCAGATTGAGGAGTGCTCAAACTGACTAGTCTTCATTTCTCCCAAAGTGCAGTAGCAAAAATCAAATGGATATTTGTATGAAATAGGTGTGTGTGTGTGTGTGTGCGCGTGTGCGCGCGTGCTCACGCGTGTGTGCATTGCAAGGCAGGGGGCAGTCACTACCTGCTGATTGTGATGCTCTGCATCCATTCTCTCCTTTCTGCAGTTGCTGCTTTGTGTGTCTGTGACCTGTCTCCAGCACAGTGTGATGTCAACTGCTGTTGTGATCCTGATTGCAGCTCCGTGGATTTTAGTGTCTTTTCTGATTGCTCAGTTCCAGTTGTCATGTAAGTTTGTGACACATGAAGTTTTGATAAAATTAGACCAAGATTATAAAATTTTGAGAAGTCCATGAAAACTCCCCTTGCGTGAAAAACTCAAGCCTGATTTCCTGAAGTTTGTGTCCTTTAGAAGCCAACAAATATATAGAAGAGTATCTGTCCATTATTGCATCCAGCCAGATGATAGTGCAGTCAAAATAGCAGACAGAGTGCTTTTTTAAGAGTATAATGAACCCTGTGTTCAGAGATTGAATTACATTTCACTTTGATTTGTAAACAGATAATGCAATCACTTTTGCATTAGTGCATTCCTGTTATGTATAGTCTAGGGTGAAAGGTACAGTTTAATTTTACAGCTTTTGTTTTGGACATAGCAATTGTAACAATAGATTAAATGGATGGTCAGGAAAACTTTGTTTTTTACCTTTCTGATATGCAAATCTCCCAGTTCACATTGTATAGGAAAATAATGGAAAATGACATTCCTAGCCTATTACAAGGTAAAAAAGAATCTCTTCTGAATGATCTGTTTCTCCTAATTCAGATTTCAAAGCTTTTTGAAAAACAGCAGCACTTAAAGAAGTTAATTTATTCAGGATGGGACCAACATATTCAGAGATGGAGTAATTATGTAACTAACTTAATTTGTAAATTTAATTCTAGTTAGCTGGGAAAGGGATATTGTATTAAAATGATTCTAAAGCACATCTGGAAGAATAAACAGATGAGAACAGCCAAGAGGTTATTGAATGAGAATAGCAAAAAAAAAAAAAAAAAAAGAATAGCAAACTCTTCTTACCAATAGATTGAAGAATGAAATACACTAAACAATTAAAGAATGGCCCTAGCTGGTTCAGTGAATAGAGCATCAGCCCGAGGACTGAACGGTCCCAGGTTCAATTCTGGACAAGGGCACACACCATGGTTGCAGGCTCTATTCCTGGTCTTGGTGGTCAGGGTGCAAGTGGCAACCAATTGATGTGACTCACATCTCCCCCCTCCTTTCTACGCTCTCTAAAAAAAAAAACCTAAAAAAAAAAAATCAATGAAGAAATATCCTCAGATGACGATTAACCACAACAAAAAAATAAATTAAATGAATAAAAAATATAGGTGAATATTTGGGGTGTGTGTGTGTGTTTTATTTCAGAGAGGAAGGGAGAGGGAATCAGATAAAAACAACAATGATAATGAATCCTTGATTGGCCACCTCTTGCACATCCCTTAATGCACATGTGTCAAACACAAGGCCCACGGGCCAAATCCAGCCCGCCAGGCCTTGCAATGTGGCTCGCACTGCGCTGTCATCACTGCACTCCGCTGTCAGTTTATGACATTGTCAGTTTATGACTGTTCAGTAAACCATTCGGCCCGTGATTTAGGCTGGATTTTAGATTTTGGCCCCTTCTCTGATTGAGTTCGACACCCCTACCTTAATGGGATCAAGCCTGCAACCCCAGCATGTGCCCTGATGGGGAATTGAACTGGAACCTGGTTTATAGGTCCACACTAAACCAACCTGAGCTAGGTGAGCATTTGTTAATCTTAGGCTATGGAATGTCTTTTAAGCATAAACCCACAAACTATAAAAGATTGACAATTTTATTATTTTAAAAAATTAGTCAATTATACCTCAATTTTTAAAAAGGAATGATTGTAGCCGAGACCGGTTTGGCTCAGTGGATGGAGCGTCGGCTTGGGGACTGAAAGGTCCCGGGTTCGATTCCGGTCAAGGGCATGTACCTTGGTTGCGGGCATATCCCCAGTGGGGGGTGTGCAGGAGGCAGCTGATCGATGACTCTCTCTCATCGATGTTTCTAACTCTCTATCTCTCTCCCTTCCTCTCTGTACAAAATCAATAAAATATATTTAAAAAAAAAAAAAAAAAAAAAAAAGGAATGATTGTAAAAACCAATTAAGACTTCTATAATGACGAAAAGACCATAAAATTGAAAGGTAAATTAACTGGGGAAAAGTATGTATAACACATGAAGTATGTATAACACATTACACTTAAAGGAGTTTCTTTAAAATATGGGCTCTCACAAATCAATGAAAAGATACACAAATGGCCAATAGATATGAGCAAGCAACTTACTGGAGGAAATACCAGTGAGCAGTAACCATATGGAAATACGTTTAACCTGCTGGTAAATGATAAAATTCAGATTAAAATAACCATATAATGGTTTTTGCCCATGAAATTGGCAAAGGGTCTTTATAAGTTGGATAATATCCAATCTTGGCAAGAGTCCAGGGAAACTGCACTCTTTACGACAGTGTTGGTGAGCATGCATCTTGCCTTTCTGGATGACATTCTGGCAGCATGTCTCAGCAGCCTTAAATTATGTACCTACCTTTTGACCCAGCAATTCTTCTTCAGGGGATATAGCCTAAGGAAATAATTGGAGACATTCATAAATATGTATGTACAAGGATGTCATTATAGCATCATAAAGAACCGGGGGAAATTAGGAACAACCTAAACCAACAATACAGGATTGTTTAAAAAGAAATTAGGGTATCTTAATTAGTTGGTGTACAATGAAATCATCTATAACAATAAAAGTGTAATATGATAATTAGACCGGACAGCTGAATGACCTTCCAGAGGTCATCCTGAACGTCTTTCCAGACTAAGCCACGGTGGCGGGGGCTGAGGCAGAGGTGGTTAGGGGTGATCAGGCAGGCGGGTAGGCAGGTGAGTGGTTAGGAGCCAGTGGTACCAGATTGTGAGAGTCGGACATCCCTCAAGGGGTCTTGGATTGTGAGAGGGTGTAGGCCACACTGAAGACCCCCCACCCCCTCACCGGGCCTCTAGTTTAGTATAACATTGCAAAAACATATTTTGCTGGTATAAATATTGGGTAATATACTGTATATTAAGTTGAAAAGGCCTGAAAGCATTATGTAGAATATGATCCAATTTCTGTTATATCTCTATCGCCATATCTGTATCTGTGTCAAACTGATTAGAGTGTGTCAAGTCTGGGATTGGTTGAAGACCTGACTATATAACTTCCAAGCTCCAAAACTTTCAGATGACTTCACATTTTCTAATTTTCACAGTACTTTGAAGATGGCTTTATTCTGAAGAAAAGGAATTTTAGGTCCCTTCTGAACGCTTATAAAAGTTCTGCAAAATTTTATATAATTGATTCTGTCAGAGTTTGCTGAGTTCATTTACATCAAAATTATACCCTGATCTACATTTCATACTTGACAAGATTTCCTTGAAGGTTCTTCTACTTGTCTTAATATTTTTCCTGTTAGAGGAACATGTTTCAAATGCCAAACATTTTAACACTGAATAAACTAAATAAAAATGGATTCAATTCTAGCATCGCACTTTCATAAATATCTCCCATGTAGCTGTTAACATAGTGCACAGTACAAGCATCTGACAGTTTTAAAGAATCTTGCTCAGATTGTGTGCACATGCCTTAAAGCTTCTTTTAATGTTATTATTTTTTTAATTTTCAGGGGTGATAGTCAGTTTTGCAGCCAAAAAGCAGCCATCTATTCGTTGAATTTAACAGCAAATCCACCCCAGAGAATATTTAAAGTTGTAGACCAGATCAACCCATCTATTTTCTGCATTCATATTACAAACTGTGAGTATTTGATATACTTTGTAAAACTCTGACATTTTCTTTTTTCTTTTAAAAGACCTTTTATGGGAAAAGGTCCAATGTAGTTAGATTTAAAGCTGTCATTCTATGGTTTGGCTGGGGTGTATCTTCTGAGGCTGTTTCCTAGGCAACTGCCAGTAACCTTAGAGACCTGTGGGCATGCACATTTCCTTCACCAGTAAAGGAACTGCTTGCATAGTTGACCTTTGAAATCTCATACTTCATTTTAAAGGTGTTTATGATATGTAGACATGCATAGGAATCTAGATTTATTTAGGCACATGAGGGTTTTTTTTTTGTTGTTTTTTTTTTGCTTTATTTCCTCCTGGTTTAATGATTGAGAATCAGGTTTAGCTTATGGTTTCAATTTCCGTTTTTCTCTTTTATTTTTACTTAGAATATTTGCATGAAAACAGGATCTTTATTTTTATCTGAGCATTTGGCTCAACGAGGTGACGAGATTCAAAGCACAGGCACAATGTAAAATGTTAGCGCTCTCAAAGGTTAGACACACATTGATGGTTGTGCCCAGTTTAGCTCTGTCATCTTTTGAGAATGTCTTCATATTTTGGCTTTGTTTCCTTATAACTGAAAACGTAGGGGAATGCTCTGTGCTTTGTAACCTGGGGTAGTGACTGGTCCGCCGCTGTCACATTCTTTGACTTAAGAGTGGCCCAGTGAACCTATCAGCCTATTCCCTTCTGCCTTTTCCATAAACAGGTATTCTCCCGGACTTCAGAGAGTGGCTGTGTGAGGGTAAAAATAGGATCTTCCATTCCCATAGCCATCGGGATGGAGAAAGTTATTGATTATTCCTGGCTTCTGTTGTGCTATTTATCTGTGGCTTTAGAAACCATTGCTTCTACAGATAGCGAAATAGGCCAAGTCTGAAGATCCTATTTATTTAATCAGATTCAAGAAATCCTGGGAGAAGTAGATATAGAGAATGATACTTTATTTTTTTCACATGTCTTATTGCTACTAAAGCTGTTTCAAAATTTTATTTATTTATTTTTTAAAATATATTTTATTGATTCTTCACAGAGAGGAAGAGAGAGGGATAGAGAGCTAGAAACATCGATGAGAGAGAATCATCGATCAGCTGCCTCTTGCACACCCCCTACTGGGGATGCGCCCGCAACCAAGGCACATGCCCTTGACCAGAATCGAACCCGGGACCTTTCAGTCCCCAGGCCGACGCTCTATCCACTGAGCCAAACCGGTCTGTTTCAAAATTTTATATGCGCTGTATATAATATATATGTATTTTGTACTGATTTAAAATACTTTTTCTAAAAACAGATAAACCTGCATTATCCTTTATTGATCCAGAAGTGCCCGATGAAAACAATTTTGATAAATTGTTGAAAACATTAGATGGTTTTTCATTGAATACAGAATCAGATGTTTCTCTAACAGATGAACCAGATGTTCCAAAAACTACTAAATATGAGGTGAGCCATGAACCTAAATCTATTCATCCTGTTGCAAATATCCTGTTCTTGTAAGTTATTTCCCCCCCCAGTATATTCCCAGTAAAATCGGCTACCTAAGACATATAATTCATATAATACACTCAAAAAATTAACGTTTGTGCCTATAAATCAAAGATCATGAAAATTAAAATTAAGTAGTTGAATTCTAACATAGGAATTATTTTTCATTTTATTTATTTAGTTTTAATCCTCACCCGAGGACATGTCCATTGATTTGAGAGAGAGAGAGAGACGGAGACAGAGAAACACCAATGTGATAGAGAAACACCATTCAGTTGCACTGGAGATTGGACCTGTAACCTAGACATGTGCCCTGACTAGGAATCGAGCCCAAGACCTTTTGGTACATGGGGGAAAACTCTAATCAAATGAGCCATACTGGCCAGGGCTCTAATATAGGGTTTAAAGTCATTTATTGTGTGGTAAACTTGTATTTATCTCTGCAGAATTTGTTTTTTTTTCCCACCTCAAGAAATGCAGCACAGTACTGGAGGCATGCTGCTGGAACAGAGGGGATTGGTGGGATGCCTAGTGTTCTCAAAGTTATATTTAGCTGTACAGACTTGGGGATAATATGTGCTATTTTATATATGTTCTTTAGTAAAACTTTCAGTGTGATTTAAATAAGTATTGCTGTCCTATATATAAAAGGCTAATATGAAAATGGAATGGCAGAACGGCAGGTCGCTATTGGGCACACTGACCATTAGGAGGCAGATGCTCAATGCAGGAGCTGCCCCCTGTTGGTCAGTGCGCTCCCTCAGTGGGAGCACCACTCAGCTAGAAGCCAGACTCAGGCTAGTGAGTACAGGGGTGGTGGCAGCCCACCCCATCCTGAGTGCACAAATTTCGTGCACTGGGCCTCCAGTTGAAAAATAATTATCTCTCTCTCCCCTGTCCCTGGCCACCAAGTTCCTGCCTGTAGAGGCATACATCTATGTCAGCTTCTTATATACCCTTCCAGTGGAACTCCTTAACATATCCTTCCGGAGAGATTCCTTAATAAAAAGGCCTGCAATGCATACTTACATGGATACAAAGAAACATGCACCCTTAAAAGAAATGGATGGGGCAGCTATATGTGAGCTTCATTTGGGCAAGAACCATATCTGTTTTTTGCTCATCGCCGTGTTCCTAACGCCTGAAATGCTGCCTGGCACATAGCAGGTGTCCAGTAAGTGTTGAATGAATGACTTAGTCACTGTTGGTGTTTCTCTTTGCAGTATGGGGTTCTTCTGCAGACTTCAGACTCATTTTTGAGATTTCCTTCTCCCCTCACATCATCTCTGTGCACTGATGATAACCCTGCAGGTAAGAGAGCAGGCAGTTTTCTTTGTCCTCAAAACAGACTTTGCTTAGTTTAAATTTGTAGTAATCATAATTAAAGAGGCTTCATGTCTAGAAGCAGAGAGTCTTAGAGTTGAAAGAGGCTTCAAAGATTATGTCGTTCGGTGCCAGAATCTTCCCCACCACACGCAGTCACTGCTTGAGTACTTGTAGGATGGGGACTCCCAACCTGAATCAGCCTGCGGAGCTGTGTAACACCTCCATTGTAGGGAAGTTCTCTCTTCACTAGAGCTAACCTTTGTCAGTAGCTGATATTCATTAAGCACTCACTGTGTGCTGGGTGTGATGTTTAGTGCCTCTGAGGTAGAGTTATTGTCAATAGATGAGGAAACTGAGAAACATTCAGTTTCTTGCTCAGGCTCACGTAGGTGGTGGAGCGCGGGTGTGTGTGTGTGTGGGGGGGGGGGGCGGGGGGGGGGCAGGGATGCAACCCACGCAGCTGCCTCCCCCGGGTCCTGCTGCTCCTTTCAGGGGCTCCCCAGAGCTGGGGAGTCCTCCTCTTGGCAGGGGAGGCAGCAAGCCTGGCTCTCCCATCCCTATGCCAGCCTCACTAGGAAGGAGCCAGCCAAGAGTGGGTGATGGCTTGTGGCTTAGTGAGACATCATTTGATACACGAAGGAAAATGTATTCTGTTGAAAAGATCCTTAACCTTGTTCACTACAGGACCAGCGTGAATTAAAACCGAACGGAGAGCATTTCCATCTAGTGGATTTGCAAAGCTTAAGAACGTAGGGCTTGTGGGAAATAGGACGCATCTACAAAGCTGGTGGGACTATTTATTGGTACAACCTCTGTGAAGAGCAGGTTAGCAGTATGTATGAAAATTACAAATGCATATGCCCTTTGACCCTGCTGTTCTACTTCTAGGAGTTGGTCCTACAGAAACTCTGGCTCACATGCAAAATAATAGACGGTAGCATAATTGGTGACAGCAAAGCTTGAGACAACTTAAGCATCCATCATGGGGAACTGGCTGAATAACGGCATATCTAAAGTAGGATACTAATTATTCCTAAAAAAAAAAAAAAAAAAAAGGGAGGAGGAGGAGACAGGTTGAACTCTAAGATTGTTCAGTGAAAAAAACAAAGGGCAGGATGTATTTTGTGCATTTGTTTCTAAAAGGGGAAAGAAATACTAAAAATACATTTTCACACTTATTTGCATAGAATATTTCCAGAAAAATACACAAGAAACTTCATGCTGAGTGTCTCTCGGGGACTGGGGAGCCAGGGCCCCAAGGGAGACCTCTCAATTCCTTTTTTGTGATTTTTAATTTGGAATCATGTGAATGTTTTACCTATTTGAAAAATAAATTTTAAACCCTGCCAGAACCGGTTTGGCTCAGTGGATAGAGCGTTGGCCTGAAAGCTCCCTGGGTTTGATTCTGGTCAAGGGCATGTACGTTGGTTGTGGGCACATACTCAGTAGACAGCTGATTGATGTTTCTCTTTCATCAATGTTTCTGACTCTCTCTCCCTCTCCCTTCCTCTCTGTAAAAAAATCAATAAAATAAATATTTTAAAAAATTTAAGCCCTATTTTAAAGCCATATATCTGTATCAATTTATTTTGTAATTTTACTTCTATTACAATTTTATAGCTACCATGAACAGTTGAAATTTTCATCTTATTTTCCCCCCCAGCATTTCTGATGAATCAAGCTGTGAAGTGTACCAGAAGGATAAACTTGGAACAGTGCGAAGAAATGGAAGCTCTGAGCATGGCTCGTTACAGCAGTCCTAAAATTTTGAGGGTAAGAGTTATTGTGAAGTGACGCTGATTCGTTGGGTTTGTTTTCTGTTCTTGGTACCCTTTTAAAATATTACAAAGTATAGAATAATTTAGGTACATGATTGACACTCAAATTTTAAAATGTCTCCAGTTCCTTGGTATACTCATACCGAACATACTGGGGAAAAATCACTTAAAATAATTTCTATTTTTATCTAGCTAGCTCATATTTTTGCTTTTATTATTATAATTTTTTCTTTTTTTCTTTCATTTTGATGGTAACCAATAATGTCTGTCTCCTGAATTAAAAAAAAATTGATAACCAAAAACTTTACCAATGACAAAAGCATCTTAATGTCTGTGACAGAAATTATCTTATTGGCACCAAGTAGAGATCTCTCTGAGAAACAGGCCAGAAAAGGGTAGAAAATCCGCTTTCTGGTTGGCAGATGAAGTAAGTAACCAGGGAAGGGCAGGAAATAGGATTGCTGGGGAAGGGAACGAGGCCACAGAGTGAGAGGCCCTTTCCTCCTGATAAACAGGGTCCCGAGCCTGATCTAAATAAACGAGAGACGCCCCCGGCCCATTTGGTGGATGACGTGGAGGGCTGCAGGGGAGAAAGTGGTTTTTAATGTTTAAAAACCATGGGATTATTGTGAGATCCCGGATCTCCTGACTTTCTCTTTTGGGAGGTGGTGGAAGAGTGGTCCCTGGCATCAGTATCCATCTGGGCTTCAGTTTTCAGAGTCAAGTTCAACCATTTTTCTTCCCTCCCTTCTCATGCCAGCCATCTAGGCCTGCGAATTCTTCCAGCGAGTTTGCCTTCTCAGTTTTCTGGAAGTATTCCCTCTGGCACGCAGGCACAGGTCTCTTCCAGCACAGGCCTCCCCAAAATTCTCTCCTCCTCTCCCTCCCCAAAGCTCCAGTGGCCCGAAAGGGTGGGTGTCCTGTGATTACAGAAGGGAGGTGGAGACCTCCAGGAAGAGGGCTCTGGCTGTGTAGAGGAGGTGGGGGCGTGGCCTTGGGCTAGAGGCAGGAAGACCACTGAGGAGGCTGTGAAGGATGCTGAGCTTCCAGCGAGCACAGCTGGAAGGGCAGTGAGAGTGACTGGCAGGTGGCAGCCATGTCTTCCTCCTGGGCTGTGTCACTGGTGACCACACAGAAAACACCGAGTGATGACCGGAAGCGGAGAGGCTTCGGAAGGCTGGCTCTGCGGGGCTGGTCTGTGAAGCTTCCGGTTTGGAGGAGGTGCATATCAAAGGGACATGTAAGGTTACCTCTTTGATGATGATATAGATACAAGGAGAAGTAGCTGGCAGGTCTTGATAAAGGATATTGTTTTCCTCTCTGTGGAGTCTTAAATAAGATGAATATGCCCTTTGACCCCCAGTCTGGAAAAAAAAAAGCAATAAACATGATTATTTTTGTTGTATTTAACAAAATTTGTTGTTTCTTTCTGTCTAGGTGCCTAATTCAAAAACAAAGGTAAGAGTATTTCTCAGTGGAAAGTTTATTACACAAGCCCTGTGCTTATTAGCAGCCACTCTTCATTCTTCCCCCGCCCCCTCTCTCTGTCCCAGCCACCACTAATATATTCTCTGTTTCTGCGGATTTGCCTGTTCTGGACATTTCACATACAAGGAACCACACAGTATGTGACCTTTTGTGTCTGGCTTCTGTTGGTTAGCATTGTGTGCTTAAGGTTCATGTATGTTGTAGCAAGTGTCAGTCCTTTATTCCTTTTTTTTTTTTTTTTAATATATTTTATTGATTTTCTACAGAGGGGAAGAGAGAGGGATAGAGAGTTAGAAACATCAATGAGAGAGAATCATCGATCAGCTGCCTCTTGCACACCCCCTACTGGGGATGTGCCCGCAACCGAGGTACATGCCTTTGACCGGAATCGAACCCGGGACCTTTCAGTCCGCAGACCGATGCTCTACCACTGGGCCCTTATTCCTTTTTATAGATAAATAATATTCTTTTGTATGAATATACCACATTTTATTTATCCACTCATCAGTTGATTTACCTGTGGGTTGTTTTCAGTTTGCGGCTATTATAAATGCTGTTGTGAATATTTGTACACGTGTGTGTGTGTGAGAGCATATGTTTTCAGAGGTAACCACAAGTAAAGTTTTGGCTATATCCTTCTCAGGTACTTTCTCTGTGAACGCATGTATGTACTTACGTATAAATATCAAAGTGAGAATTCCATGGCACACTTTTCCCTCCGGGGCAGTGTGTCAGTGGAGGTTCCTTTAAAGTGTTTTGTTATTTTAACCCGTTCACCTCCGTTGTGGTGTCTTCGGTGATCCGGGACTTCTTTGTTTGCAGGTCCCCATCACTGTCCAGTCCGTCGTCATTCAGTCTCTGAATAAGACGCTCACCCGGCTGGCAGACACGCACGTGCTGGAGCCGGTTCTTGTGGACGAGGCGGGGGCTGTTAAAGTCTGCACCAGGGTCGTGCTGGAGGTAGGGCCCCGAGGCTTGGAGAGCTCGGTTCGTCTGTGGCGGATGTAGACTGCGTGGTCCCGAGGGGAGGGGTCCAACTGGGTGCCCTTCGGAGGGGCTCTGGCCCTCGCTGTGGCCTCCTGCGTGCCTTTCTGCTGTCCTCTCCGAGGACACCTCTTTGTCTCTGAAGCAATCACGTGTCCTTTTTCTCCACAAACCTAAGGACTTACCAGAACACATAAAAGATTGTTTTTGTTGCCATTGTTTTGTTCTAATGTTTCCACTGCAGAGAGAGACGGGTTGTATTCGGCCCAGGCCAGCTGATTTGGAACTTACGTAACCGGGCACGGAGAGGCGCACATGACCCTGCTTGTCAGCAGGGGTGACGCCGAAATGACATCTCCCCTCACCTGACTGCACGGGAGGGAAGAGCTTCAAGGGGAGGAATGGGAAAGCACTGGCCCCCGCTCTCCATGTTATCCGAGTCATCAATCCAGCCACAGAGATGGCACGGGAGCAGGTGTATTTGGAGTGTCGTTTCGTTTTCAGGTGACGTACAGCCTCACATACACGGACGCGGGTGAAGTAGCAAAAGCCGATCTCTCTCTCCTCTTGGGGACAGTCAGCGACGCAGAGCTCCCGCTCCAGCAGAAGTTTGAAATTCACTTTATTCAGGCGAGTTTGATCAATTTTGTACACGTAGCTCACTGCCAGGTGAGAAGAAACCCTCACTTGTCAGTGAAAGACATAATCTCGGCTTAGAAGCATTGCCACGCCTGACCCCTTGCGCCGCACGAAGGCCTGCACGGAGCATTGGGTTTGTAATGGATCAGGCCGAGGCTGCGTCCTCTCCCACGGGGACGGAGTTCTTGCAGGCAGGCTTGCTCCTGACAGCATGCTGTCCTCCCACACTCAGCAGATACGTTTATAGTTCTGAGCAGGGGAGAAGCGGCTTTGTTGGTCGGCGATCCCGGATTTTATTCTGAAAAGCATTTCGTTTCCCCCCGGCCACTGCCTCGTCAAAGTGAGAATTACTGGGGGCTTTTCTGCATTGTCTTACAGCAAAACACGAAGCCGGTTCCTCTCAGTGGAAACCCCGGTTATGCTGTGGGCCTCCCGCTCGCTGCCGGATTTCAGCCTCACAAAGGATATCCTTTTGGTTCCGTGGAGAAGGTTGATCTCCCCGTCCACGCGCGGGAGCCACGCTTCCCTTTGCCGCTGAGGGGCCTGTGGGCTGGAGCGGCTGGTCTCGGCCACAGGGTTCCCAGGTGGCTCCAGAGAAGAGATATTTGGGTCTCACTCATGTCTCAGTCACACATGTGCCACTGTTTCCTGGGAACCAGACTGCTGTCGTTCTGGGTGATTATCCCTTAACTCTCCGTGAATGTCTGGGATCATCCAGACCATGAACAGATATGGACAACTCACTATTCTTCGGAGCACAGCTGAGCAGGACTGCTTGGCAGTAGCGGGGGTTCGGACCCCAGTGTTGTTTGGTTACAACATGCAATCTGGCTGTAAACTAAGGTAAGGGAGGGACTTGTTTCTGGTGGAACTTGCATGTGTTGATCAGAAAATAAAACATCCCCCCTGACCCCGTGTCCATCAGACACATGCCTCAGCTGATGCGAGTGCCTGTGAAAGCTACAGTGCACCTTATGATTGTGAATAGGTAGTAGCAATAGTGACAATACATTATAATATAGTTTTTTTTAATTTTTAATTTTAATTCTCAGAACCATAAGCCATGCATGGTTCAAAGGAAATCTATTACAACCATTTTTCAAATCAAATGGAGTGGAGTAAAAACCTCAAGGCTTTGTATGTTTTTGTTTTTAAGGATGCATAGCACTTGAGTTCACTGCAGAAATACTTCCCCTATGAGTCCTTGCTGTAGGTCTGCATTTTCATATACTGCACACAACATAGCAGGCCCAGTGAGAGGAAGCCTGGGTATGATCTGCTTTTAATTTACTGGTGCTTTTTATTACTATCAAACATGCACCTACTGTAAAATGTCAAATGGCTCTGCATGGCTTATTTTAAAACAGCAGTTCTTGCCCTCACCTGCCCCACCCCAGAGGTAGTAACTCTTACAGCTGATGTTTTGGAAATTTACCTTCAAATCTTTAAATAGCCTGCATATAACGCTATTTCTTGATATTTTAGTTTTACAGATTACTTAAGTTTCCACTATGGAAGATGAAAATCTGACTCTTTTCCCTTTCACCCCCTATCCCACCATCCACTCACTTCTGACCCTGTAACTTGCCAGGGTAATTATGTCATCATTTTGGTTAGACCAGTAGGTGCCATTTACATTTTTACATTATTAGTTCTGTTCTGTGGTTGCTGATCCTCATCCGAGGATATTTTCCCCCATTCATTTTTAGAGAGAGTGGAAGGGTGGGGGAGAGAAAGAGAGGGAAACACCAATTGGCTGCCCCCTGCATGTGCCCTAGGGCTCTGGAACAAACATGCAACCCAGGTAGGTGCCTTTGACCGGGAATGGAATCTGTGACCGTTCATGATTATGCCCTAATCACTAAGCATCACTAGCCAGAGCTTATGTTATTAGTTCTGATCATTTTAGACCAGCATTTGTGAAAGGGAGGTTCAGAATACATTTCCACAAGATGTCAGTAGGGGTAGGACTATGATGTAATATGTTTGGGAAATACCAATTAAAGTTAAAAACCTGTTCCTACTGTAGGACTTCTCAGAGCCTTTGAGCCTTTAATATGCCAGTGACTTCAGGAGGGACATGGGTATGCAATGGCTCCCAAACTTTTGGCCATGGAACCTTTCTTGTACAGAACCTCTGGATGGAAAACAGTTTGAGAAACATTGTTTTGGATTCATCTCCTTGGCCAACAGCGATTTCTCAAAGTTAGAAACACGTTGGCTTCTTTCAAACAATCCCCTTTTGGAGAGAGAGAAAATAAACCAGAGAGAGCATGTGTGTTGTGGAGCCTGTGAAAAATGCTGGTGTGAGCAACAGCCTCATTCCATTGACTTCTCTTTCCTTCTCCAAAGACTGACCAGCACTATCACATGTCCACTTGTCGCGGAGAAGGTGAAGAGCCTGCTGAAGGGCCAGGGCTTCCCGGATTATGTGGCCTCTTTTGGAAATTCTCAGGCCCAGGACGTGCTGGACTGGGTGCCCATCCACTTCATCACCAAGGCACCCCACATGAAGGTACAGGGGGAGACGTTGAAGGCCGCATAATGGCGATCTCTCTTTCTTCCACTGCCCTCCACCCCGTGGGAGGTAGATGGCTCTGGCAGGAGTTGTTATCAGATGGGCCTGAACCTTGAATACTGATTTATCCTTGTTAACACTGTTGTCATTGGCCATTGAGTCTGGGATTGGGCCCTTTCCTCTCTGTGAAGTGGGAATGATGGTTATAGTACCTGTCTCATAGGGATTGAGTTAATGAGGTAATTAATATTCATGGTGCCTAGTGGTTACTCCATAAATGGGAATCTGACCATTGGTCAACAATAGTCATTGTTGGGGGTCCATGAGGCCTCGTCTCAGAGAGACTGAGACACCCCCTCATCCACAGCACTGTTCCCTGGTCTAAAGGCGGCCCAGGTGAGAGCTTTCAATTCTAAAGTTCCTGAGAGTTTAATGGATTTGACGTCCTATAAATGGGTTCCTGATCACATGTGATTCTCCTGCCCACCTTTTCCTTTTGTCTCAGCAGTCAGTGTGGGCTGCCCCATCCCTGGAGGTGTGCTCTCCACCTTACCCTTTAATTGCCCGGCTTTTTCTCGTCACAGTTTCTTCAGGCCTTTCATTATCTGCTTAGCGTATTTATAGCCCGGGGACAGTGGGGGTGAGGATTGCTCCCCAGCTCGGATCCTGCCCTTCCTCCTGGTGATTGCTCAGTCCCTGCTTTTCAGCTGCTAAGTCTTGGCTCGGCTCCACCGCCTCAGTGAACCAGGCAGACTGCTTCTGGCTCCTTGGAGATGGTTAAGACCTCCAGCTATTGCTGCCCCCTCAGAAGGGAAAACAGGTTGGGAGGAGATGCAGCAGCGAGGACATTGGCACTGCCAGGGTCTGTGCTGGTCCAGGTAGCTCAGGGCCGGGGGTGGGTTTTGTGCTAACCTTTCAGCAAACCCAGGTAGAAGCAGACAGGAGAGCATCTGCTAAGCTCAGTCATACCAGCTGCTTGTTGCATCTTCTCCTAATAACAGGATATCCAAGGATCTCTCAGCCTACAAATTGCTTAGAAGGCCATTCCAAGCTAAGGATCCCACCAGTGCCTTTTTGGCAGGCACAGATGTAGCAGGCTTGTTAGCTTTTCATGCCTTGAAGAGAGGTGTTTTTAAAAACTTGTTATTGTGGAAAATTTCAAACACACCACACAAAAATAGAATAATACAACAGAACCCCTTCATGCAGCTTCAACAGTTATCACAGTTGCCAACTAAAGAGTTCCAGAGGCAGGAAAAAGATGGGGAGGGCCCACCAACCACTGTCCCCTGGCGGCTGCCCAAACAGAGGCCTGGAGCAGAGGCCTCAGGCCCCGCTCCCACAGCGCCCAGTCTGAACTGGGCAGCTCCATGGAGGCTCTCAGTTCCTGTGGAGAGCTGGCAGTATCTTTGACAACTCAGACTCTGCCTATAAACCCCAGTGTAACACCCTAATTGCCAATTGATGAAATCAGGTAAATGAAAAGGCGGCACATTTCTTTTAAGTGTATTTTAACATAATATGCAATCGGGCTTAATTTGTCTGTTAGTAATACCATTCTCTCTCCTCCCCACCCAAAGCCAGTTTCTCTCCTCAGGTATCTCAGAGGTAGCTGTAAACAGGTAGAGCCGCGGTTGGCAAACTTGCAGCTCTTTGGCCTCTTGAGTGTGGCTCTTCCACAAAATACCACAGCCTGGGCGAGTCTATTTTGAAGAAGTGGCGTTAGAAGTTTAAAAAATTTGGATCTCAAAAGAAATTTCAATCATTGTACAGTTGATAGTTGGCTTTGTGGACTAATGAGTTTGCCGACCACTAAGGTAGAGGAAGTTAGAGCAGGCAAGGCCCTGAAGGCTCTACTGACACCCACTGGGCTTACAACTCCCCGCTGCTGCTGGCCTCTTTAGAAACCAGAGGAATTGGAAGGAATGGAAAAATTGTGCTTTAGGTGTTAAAATGTTTTTGAAGCATTGAGTACTTTAAGATATGTGCTTTAAGAGGTTTTTATCTGAACTTTGAGAGTCTATTCATTCTCTTGTTCAGAACATTTTGTAATACGTGAAACATTTTATAATTAAAACTCCGAACTGCAGATTAAGTTTGACTTGTGGTTAAAATGCTGATTAACAGCATTTTGTGTTGTAGGATGTCTGCCAGCTCCCGCTGGCTTTGGTTATAGAAGTGAAGTGGACAAAGTACGGATCCTTACTGAACCCACAGGCTAAAATAGTCAACGTAACTGCAAATCTAATTTCATCCTCTTATCCTAAGGTAGGCCTAACTTCAGTTTCAAGGTATAGGTTAAGACACAAGTCCAGACAAAACTCAAGTGTGATAGTAAAATTTATTATTTTTTGAAAAAGATTATAATTAAAATGGAAACAATCTGGTTTCTTTTTTAAAAAATATATTTTTATTGATTTCAGAGAGGAAGGGAGAAAGATAGAAACATCAATGATGAGAGAGAATCATTGATCGGCTGCCTCCTGCAGGTCCCCTACTGGGGATTGAGCCCGCAATTCAGGCATGTGCCCTTGACCGGAATCCAACCTGAGACCCTAATGTCTGCAGGCCGACGCTCTGTCCACTGAGCCAAGCCAGCTAGGGCAACAATCTGGATTCTTAAAACACTGTAGCCGTCATTTTCTTCCACTTAGAGGAAAAACCTCCGCTAACAAGGGTTTCCTTCACAGTAGCACGCTTGTTTAGATTTATCTTTAAAATTCTTACGAAAATTGAGTTGTGATTGACATTGACTTGTTGGGACAACCTGGGTAAAAATTATTTCTCTCATCCAAGTTAATGGCTGATTAGTCCTCCACATACCTATCAGATTTTTGAAAGACCAACAGTGGTCAGTGAGGAAGAGAGTGAAAGACGTCCTGTCTTTGTTATCCTGGTAGCACCGGCCGCAAGGCTTACGGCATCCTGGCTTTTTATTACAGACGGACTCGGGAAAAGAAAGGACGGTTCTGATTTCCACTGCGGTTACTTTTGTGGACGTGTCTGCACCGGCGGAGGCAGGCTTCAGAGCTCGGCCAACCATCAATGCCAAGCTGCCCTTCAATTTTTTCTTCCCATTTGTTTGACGTGAGTCATTAAAGAAAGGAGGCCACACCTCCTCCCCCCACTCATTCCCCTCCTTTTGGAAATTTTATTCTACTTGGTTTGACTTTAAAAGGGGGCACTCTCTGATCTTGGTAATTTCCAAAACTCAGCACACAGATCGTCTGCGGAAGCCAAATTGCACCTTTGGGAAGACGTAGAGAGAACAGACTTTGAAGTAGCACAGGCATTGAGGGTTTACCCAGCTCACTCACCTCCTGCTTTGATGTGATTTGTTGTTAAAATAATCATTGTTTTTAGTTCAGGTTTTCTTTCAAGTCCCACTGAAATGAGTACAAAAATAGCGAACTATTGTATAAGCTCACACAGATAGAATGCAAGGCTTCAGGAGGGGATCTTCCCCCAAATGTCACGTTAATTAGAGTGGAGTCTTGGGTCCAATTGGCATTTCTGTACCAGGCACTGTTGCCAGCGAGCTCTCCAGCTGGCTAGCTGGCTCTCCAACTGGCGGGCTGGTGTGGGATGCTACAGAGCAGTTCCAAGCAGTTGAAGCTGGAAAGAATATAGTGGGAGGGTCCGGGGGAAGGAGAGAGTTTATGTTCTACATTAATTGTACAGTAATTGAGAAAAACGTCGTCAGGTGGCAGAACGGGGTGGAGCAGCGAGCAGCTGGGTGATACAGAGGAGGAACCGAGGACAGCCTCCTTGGGGAACTGCCTCCAGCAGGCTGTTTAGAGCCGCTGGGAAATAGAAAAGGCCTTTCCAGAATGGGCTGGTAGCTAAGGTACCCTCTTTTTTTTTTTCTTTTTTCTTTTTTTCTTTTGTCTTTCAGAGCACTCATATGAAAGAATGCCTCAGTATTCCCGTAGAACGTGAAAACAAACTTGATGAGATTAAATGTTATTTACAACTAGTGGCTGTCCAGCTTTGTTGTCCATTTTCCAGCAGGAGCCATGTGCTCAACTCGAGAAACAGCTTATAATACATCCGTGATGCAGTGCAGGTGGGGATGGGACGGGAAGCCCTCCGTCACACCGAGGAAGAGAGAGCGCCTTCCGGAAGACTGTCCCTCCAGAGTCCAAGCCGGGCCGGAGGCAAAGACACCAAACCAGCCCTGTCCCGCCGAGGCCCCAGGAGGGCCCGTGTCCTCACTCACAGCCACAGCCCGCGAGGGCGTGTCTTCGGAGTGGAGCAGGGACGCCTCTAGTTCACCTCCCCCAGAAGTCCGTGCTGTCTCAGGAGCTTGTTAAGTCTTTCAATTTCTTGTTCCTGTTATTACGAAAGCAGACAAATAACGGAATTTACCCCCGAGCCTCCCCAGGGGCGTGACCCTCGTTCCGTGAGCCCCGGAACAAGGAATCAGTGCAGGGAGGCGGCTGCCACATTCACAGGGCAGAGACAAGAGGAGGGACACCCAGCCTGGCTGGGAAGGAGGCAAGGACAGGGAGGACTTAGCCAGGAGGAGGGGCGCTCCCGGCTCACGGCGCACAGGAGCGAAGGCTGGGCGTGGGGAGCACCGGCTGGAGGTGGGCACTGCACACGGGCGGTGTTTCCCCAGGACGCTCTCTTACCTTCTCAGAGCAGCTGAACTCAAGGTGCTGGATCTTGGCAGCCAGCTGCATGTTTATCTGTTTTAGCCTCAACAGTTGCCGCTCTGAACGTGTCTTAACCGAGATAATTATTCCTGAAAAACAATTGAGGGTCTCAGTGATACTGGTTTCTAATTTAACCACCTGGAAAAAAAAATTTGTGTTTCTTATAAACGTGTGCAGTTAGGAAGAGTGCTGACAGATAAGTAAAGGCATCGAAATAGGAGGGCCTGGTTTTTCATTTCTGAGGACCTCGTTGTGAAATACTTCTCTTTGGTTCCCATGGGCGGAAAAATCCTTAAAAATAATCACTGATGCCGAAACCGGTTTGGCTCAGTGGATAGAGCATTAATTGGCCTGCGGACTGAAAGGTCCCAGGTTCAATTCCAATCAAGGGCATGTACCAGGGGGAGGTGTGCAGGAGGCAGCTGATCAATGTCTCTCTCTCATCCATGTCCCTAACTCTCTATCCCTCTCTCTTCCTCTCTGTAAAAAATCAATAAAATATATATATTTTAAAATCACTGAGCAGATGAGCATTAAGCTTCTTACCACAGAGTTGCTTCACCCCACACTGCCTAGCAGCATTGTGTGCAAAAGCCACAAAGGTGCTGGCTGGCTGGTGCGGCTCAGTGAATAGTGTCGGCCTGAGCACTGAGGGGTTGCCGGTTCGATTCCCAGTTAAGGGGATGTATCTGGGTTGCAGGTTCCATCCCTGCCTCAGTTGGGGTGTGCGCTAGAGGCAACCAAACTCACATAGATGTTTCTCTCTCTTTTCCTCTCTCTGAAATCAATAAAAATAAAATAAAGTCACAGCAGAAACATGAATTCTCTGAGACAGAAGCTCCCTGTACAACCAGGGTGTGCAAGGCATAGGCTTTTTACCTAAAATACACAGTATTTCCCCAGGTGTGTGCTCCACAGCCAGGATCTACAGCACGTAAATAGGTATTATGTCCCCAGAGAGTATCAGATTGGTCAATTTGGAAAATATCACAGTTTTCAGAGCCTTCATCATACTAACACATGCTGTGCTTTTCTCAAAGGGGAAGGATCCAGTGCAAATCTTTTCTCAGCTCCCTTGCACCCCTTCTGGATGAGGCTCCTCCCCAGGAGGGTAGGATGTGACGAAATTCTCTTCAGGGATTGGTCTAATAGAAACAGGGCCCAAAGGAGAAAGGCAGTTCCTCTGAGGGCACATGTCTCGGTGTCAGTTCTTAGCCACAGAGGCGGTGGTGGGACCCCAGATCAGAACACTTTCCTCTGGACTGCAGGGAAAGAAAGAGGAGACCGACCTGGAAACTACCACCTGCAGCCTCAGTGTCCCCTCCCAGGCCCGCCCATTCCTGCCCGCTCTGCAGCCCGGAGCGCAGGGCACGCACCGTTGATGATCCGGGCCACCCGCCACAGCCGGAGCAGAATCAACAGGCCCAGAGCCTCGAGCTCGTGCTCCTGGAACAGGACGACGATGTCGAGGACAAACGAAACCACGACGACGACAGAGTCCAGGATTTCAAACTTGTGGTGGAAGAACTCCCAACGGAACACAAATATTTTAAAGAAAACCTCTACCATAAAGAAGGTCAAGATGGCGATGCTTATGTAGTGGAACACCTGGAGGAGACAAGGAGGCACAGTGAGAGCAGGTCAGGGCCTCGAGTGCCCATGAGACTTCATTCACTGACCAGTCCCGAGCCCCTGGCAGCGCCAGGCCCTGTTCTCCGGCCGGTAAAACAGCGGGAACAGCGGACAGGGCTCTGCTCTTGGAAGGGCAATTGGCGATGGCAGATTGGAAAACATCGCCATGCCTATTGGCATAGCAGTACTGGAACCGTGCAGAAACCCTATTTTCTTTCACGGGGCCTTTTAATTTTTTTCCTTTTGACTCAAACTGGCCTCTCACCCACCTTGCTTAATCATTAAGCCCTCAGAGCAATGAGGTTCTGATCAGCATCCAGTAGCCTTAGGGACAAGTCTATTGATTATAGAGACAGAATTTTCAATCAAACTAAAGATGGCATGTTGGCCTCAGTTTCCAGGAAAGCCGAGCAATCCCACCAAACACACCCTTGCCAAATCAGACAGAATGACTCCAGGGCTGACATCAGGACCAGATACAATGATCAACTACCCCCCACCCTAGCCCCAACCAATCAGTAGAGACCATGACCTAACTCCTCAAGTCATCATGATTCATGATTCCTCCCCTCCCCCTATAAAGTCCTTCCCCTGTAAGCCATAGGGAAGGAGTTTTTTGAGCAGTAGCTTACCTGTGACTCCAGGCATGGTGCCATCTCCTTAATAAATCCCTACTTTCGTGGCTGCAGACTCTCATTTGATAAATGCAGGCAAACAGACCCTTCAGTTGGGTAACAATGCCCCTGCTTGGAATTGATCCTACAGCTTAATTCACGTGTACAAAGACTTGTAAGGATGCTATTGCAGCATCACTTGCCAAACAATATTTTCTACATAGTTTGTAGAAAAATTGACATATCCATTAAAGGGCAGTCGTCAAATGCATTATGGTTCCTCCATATGGAGCACTATGCAATTGTTAAAAAGACTTAAGGCTGATCCATATGGGTTGACTAGCAGTGATCACCAAGTAGATGGTGAGTGAAGAGTTCTCAGATCCTGACTGATAAATACTGGTCTTCAGTAAAGGAACCATTTCCATTCTGAGGCAGGGAAAGTTCAAAGTCAGCTGGGACATCATCTTTGAGCGGGGAAATGCTCAAAGACTATGGGGTCGTGTCAAAGGAGCACAGCAGTCCTCTCAAAGGGCTCACAGTCGCCAGAACTGGGACCATTTGAATATTGAAAAGAATGGCTATCATTGTAATACACTGAATACACAATTGCGTAGTGCTCCATATGGAGGAACCATAATGCATTTGATGACTGCCCTTTAATGGATATTTCAATTTTTCTACAAAAACCCATGCGTCCATAGTGAGTGGTACATGCACACACGTGTACACAGGGAAAAGGAAAGCTCTTATAAAAGAATACCAACTATGTGATGTAGAAGGAAAGAAAAATTAAAATCACCAGTTTGCATCCCCCAGTGTATTCACTGGCCAGCCAATGCTCATGAGTGGATGCTAATTGGCTACTAGATAAGGAATTATTGATAATTTTTAAGGTATGAAAATGCTAGTATGGTTCTGTAGGAGGAAGACCTTATTATGTACATCAAACTAGTTAGGATGAAGTGTCATGATGTCTAACTTATTTTCAAATGGTCAGACAATAATATATGGGTGTGTTTGTGGATAGAGATCTAAAGCAAATATAGCAAAATGTAGATTTGCCTTTTTTTCATAATAAAAAAGTTGAGGAAAAAGAAGGGCACAAGACTGAGTTTGCAGGTATGTTATTGATTCTGTTAAAAAAAAAAAAATAGAGGAGACATTCATCCGAGTACGGAAGGACGGGCTGCCGCAGAGTGACACCTAAGGGCTGCCTTGGGAAAGGGGCTGCCAGTAGGAAGGGCGGTGGTTTACACCTGAAAGGGCATTTTTGCATTATAAATGGACTTTTGTGTTTTTAAAAAATATATATATTTTATTGATTTTGTACAGAGAGGAAGAGAGAGGGATAGAGAGTTAGAAACTTCGATGAGAGAGAATCATCAATCAGCTGCCTCCTGCACCTCCCCACTGGGGATGTGCCCGCAACCAAGGTACATGCCCCTGACCGGAATCGAACCTGGGACCTTTCAGTCCACAGACCGACGCTCTATCCATGAGCCAAACCGGTTTCGGCTGGACTTTTGTTTTTTAAAAAGTGTTGGGAGAAGCTTTCCAGCTCCCGGCTGTCTCCTATGTTACTGACGACGGGCCACAGGGGGTGCATTTTTGGGGTGTCCAGTGCCCCTTGGGCGGGTGTCTGGGAGGGACTCTGGCAGGAAGTGTGAATCAGGGAACAAACAGTGGCACATCCCCGATGGCTCCAGCCTAGGGACCCCGTCAGAACAGCTAAGGAGAAACGGCTCTTCTGGGGGACGGGAAAGTATGTAATATTACATCCCGGTCAGAGCGCCCTCTGGAATCAGGGACACACGCCAGCTCAGCGGCCCAGGAAGCCGTGAAGAGAGAGGAGAAGGTTTCCTGTTGTAGTCCATGCTTATCCATGACGCGTAAAGGAAGACATTCCCTCTGCGCTCGGGCCGAGAGCACCCGATCTGCTCTCGTGCCGCCCCAGGGCGGACGCCGTCCACCCTCCCGGGTCCCCTCCAGGGCGGGCACCGGAGCGAAGGGGCGTGAAGGGCTGTGGGCACATACCCGGCCGGCGTAGTTGTTCTTGTCCGGCTGGATGATCTTCAGGTCCAGGATGAGCTCGGCCAGCACCAGGAGGGCATCCAGCACAACCAGGCAAATGATGATGACCTGTGGGCCCCGGGAAGGAGGAGAAGCCATGAGCCCGAAAGGGAGACCGCCTTCCCTCTTCCCAAGGTTGGCTTGGAAACATCTGGATGAAACCACTAGGGAAAATGCCAAGGATGGGAGGCTGCCAGCTGTGGCCCATGCACCCTGTGGGGAGCCCGCTGGGGGCCAGCTCCTCCACAGAAGCCATAGAAGCCCCTTCTTCCCCTGCTGCCTTCCTGGCTGTGGCTGTTCGCCACCTCAGTGCCTGTTACCAGGGCATCTCAGGACAGCTCGCTCACTGACCCTCTTCACTACTTGTCTTTTTAAAAAATATATATTTTTGTTGATTTCGGAGATCAAGGGAGACAGAGAGATAGAAACATCAATGATGAGAATCATTGGCCAGCTGCCTCCTGCACACCCACACTGGGGATGGAGCCCGCAACCCAGGCATGTGCCCTGACCGGGAATCAAACCGTGACCTCCTGGTTCATAGGTCAACGTTCAACCACTGAGCCATGTCGGCCGGGCACTGCTTGTCTTTTTCTTACTCGTTCCCCGTTTCCAGCATCTCTCAAAACAAACTGCTAATTCATAAAAAAAACATTCTGCCACGTTTTTGTCTCCCTAGTACTGTGCTTTGCTCTCGCCAGGGTCAGCCCAGAGGAGACGCTCAGTGGAAAACATGGAGCCTCAGCGGTCTGAGTGGTGGGAGGAACCTCCAGGCTCTGCCCGCGATGGGCAGCTGGGTTACAGCGACGTCCAGAAGCCAGACGGAAAAGACCATCTGTATTGTGCGATTCCATTTGTATGAAATGTCCAGAAGAGGCAGATCTATAGACGCAGTAAGATTAGCGGTTGTCAGGGCTGGGAGGTCACTGTGTAATGGGTGCCAGATCCCCTCTGGGGGCGATGAAATGTTCTGGAACTAGATAGTGGTGATGGCTGTGCAACACTGGGAATGTATCAAGTAAATGCCACTGAGCGATTCACTTTGAGATGATTAATTTTATAATCATCTCAAAGTGAATGAAGGACAGAGAGGCCCAAGGTCACAAAGCTACGATGCCTGGTTCCACCATCCCATGTGTGACAGCAGTTAGCTGTACATCATGTCATCTTGGCCACCTCAAAACATGTGGAGCAAGTGGTTTGCAAGAAAGGGATTCCAGAATCTTGTGTATGCTGATGCTACCAGCACAGATCTCACCCCTGAGCCTGAGCCCATTACCCCCCCCCCCCCCCCCCCGGGAGGTGGCCACCTTTCTTGTACTCTGCGCCCCTTCTCCAAATCTGGTCATGCCATCCCCTCCCACCCGCATGTAAACTTCCCATGGCTGCCCGCTGCCATGGCGACCTTCCGGGCCTCCTCCCTTGCCAAGTGGTCCCTCTTCTCACCACACACATGCCTTGTGGACCCTTCCCAGTCCTGCAATGCTGCAGACCCATCCCTACCTCGGACCCTTAACAACGGGGCCATCTGCCTGGAAAGCTCCTCCTTCTCCCTGCCCAGCCTTCAGCTGTTGGGGAGCAAAAGGGGGTATGTCACCCCCTAGACACGTCTCTCCCCTCCCCAGGATCCCTCAGAGCCCCTTCTGTTCCCTTCAGAGGGCTTCTCTCCACTGTAACCAGTTATCTGTCTGGGTGGTTTCTGGAGTGACTGCATCCGTGAGTGGGGCAGAAACGTGTCCACCAGCTCACCACTGTACCCTCCCCCCTACACACACACACCACACCCCCCCACACACACACACCACACTCCCCCACAATACACCCCCCCACACACACCCCCCCACACCACACCCCCCACCCCCTACACACACACACCCCACACAACCCACACACCACACACATACACACACATACACACACACCACACACACACACACACCCACACACACCACACCCCCCCACACACACAATACACCCCCCACACCTCCCACACACACCATACCCCCCCATTCCCCCCTACACACACCCCACACACCACACACACACACACACACACACACATACACACACCCCCCACACACACACACACACACGTGCTAAGAAACGGCTGTTGAGCGAAGGACTAGACCCCTCTATTATTTCCCCCAGTGCCAGCATCTCCGGGGCCCCAGCTCGGGGGCCAGCTGTGGGCTGAGTCAGGGCGCCTCCCAGAGGGTCATCCAGGGCTCCCCGTGCAGCTGGGAGGAAGCTGGCTCCTTCCTCCTCCTCCTGAAATTGAGGGTTTGGGATTTCAACCCCAACAACTTAATACCACGCTCTCTTTCCTGTCGCAGCCTCAGAGGAAAGCACTGTGCGGGCTGCTTGGCCCGCGTTCTCTCTCTAAGCCACACAAAAGCGGAAAGATACCAAAATAGGTTTTCCTTATTTCACCCTGGAACAAAGTCAGCGGTGGGAGGGGCGAGGGCCGCTTCTCTCTGCTTCCGGAAGGGACACTGCTCTGGGCGGCACTGGACTGTCGTGGCCCAGGGCCCCCACGTGGCTCCATGTGGTGACGGGCGTGCTTCCCCAGTGTCCCTGGGCCTCCGCCGTGCTCCTGGACTCCTGCCTGCCCACCTGACGGCCAGCCAGACTCCACCTGCTTTTATCCTTCAAAATCCCAGGGCAGGACCATCCTGAACTCCACAGAAAGCTCCATTCCTTTGCTATTCTTGGAAGCCCCCACCTCCCTCTCAGTCCTCCCCATCACCCCACCTGGAAGTCAGCGGCGAGTTAAGCCTGGCAGGTGTTTTTGGCTGAGACTGAGGCCCCGAGGGTGAAGGGTGGGTGTGGCCTGGCACCCTCTTGGCCCTGTGGGGCTGGCACATTCTTTCTTTTTTTTTTTTCCTGCCTCCAATGTTTACCCTTTATTTTACTTTGTGAGTGTGCGGCAAGATGTGTACAACATGAAATGTACCATTTTAACCATTTTAAAACCCAGTAGCACGAAGTCTATTCCCGAGGTTGCGGAGCCATCGCCACGAAATAGACCCGAACATCTTCATCACCCCGACTGCATCCACGAGGGAGCCCTGCCTCCATGGGGCAGCCACTGCCCGTCCTCCCCGCCCTCCAGCCTGGGACAACCACCCCTCTGCTGTCGGTGTCTATGGATTTGCTCCTTCTGGACATGCCACGTACATGGAATCACACAATACAGGGCCGTCAGTGCCTGGCTTCCCTCACTCAGCAGCATGTCCTCCAGGTCCAGCCTTCCTTTTCGTGGCTGAACAGTGTTCCATGGGGTGGACGGACCACATTCAGTTTATCCACTCACCAGACGACGGACCTCTGGAGTCCGATTTCATCCCGGAAACACGGGCCCTGCCCTGTGTGCCCGGCTCTGTGCGGGCGCCGGGCACGTGGCCGGTGCTCAGGAGACACCTGCCCAGTGAATGAGGCGGCGGCAGCGCCACACACACACACACACACACACACACACACACACACACCTGGCCTCGTGACCCTCAGCGGGGCGCCCTGCCCGCCTACCTGGAACCTGTGGGAGGCGAAGAGCTTCTTCACCCGGGTCCTCAGGTCCCGGGGGCGCCGGGGCGTGGAGACGGGGCCCGAAGTGGAGCCAGCAGCTCTGCCCTCCTCCTCCGAGGCTGGCGTGGGCTGCGGCTGATCCTCCTCTCCCCGCTGCTGCTCCTCCTCCTCCTCCTCCTCTTCTTCGTTCTCCCACTTCTTGTAGTTGATGTTCCAGGCGTGGTAGTCATCCCCGACGACAGTGAAGTGCTTCAGGAACTTGCTCATCCTCTCGGCGGGAGCAACCTTGGCCCTTCGCGTGACGGTCTGCAAGGGAGGGGGGGACAGAGAGTGAGCCCGACCAGACCACGGGGACCCCACGTCTCTCTGGCGAGGAGCAGGGCCCCAGGGGCTGGGCCCCAGGGGTGAAGGCAGCCCCCGAGCTCAGAGCACCGTGCGAGCACAGAGACCGTGAGGTCACGGCGGTTTCTTGTGCGTTTATTTTTGGAATCCAGGCTGTCCGTGTCAGTGAGGCGACAGGAAATGCCAGACCCCAGCGGGCCTAGCACTGTGGTCTGGCTGGCAGCAACCAACGGCACTGGTACTACAACCCAGTTACAAAAAACCCATCACGGGCCCACATAGAAAGATCGCAAGAAGGCCGCCTGGTTCAGAGGTATCACAACCCGGAAAACCAGAGGCGAGAGTTGGGAGGGGAAAGGGAAAGCCGAAAGTAAAAGCTGCAGAGTTTCACAGAAAAGTGAAGGCCCGACCCCCCTCTCTGCTTCCTGCCGTGGCGGACCAGTCCTGGGAAGGTGAGAAGCAAATGGATTTTTTTTCCCCTAGGTTCCACTGATTTAAATACACAATGTACAGTTATTTAAAGACCGATGGCCTCAAAGCAAAAAGCAAATAATCCTCCCCCTTTTTGCCCAGATAATACATTTTTTAAATAAAGTTCAATAATGAAAACTTTCAGGTATGGATACAAGAATAGGCAATGTGGTCAGTGGAACAGATGGGAGCCCTAAGCAGACTCAGGGCCCTGCGGGAACCTCGATGTGATGGTGGTGGCAGTTCAGATCAGCAGGAAGGGCTGGGGAACTTAGGACAACTGGCTTTCCCAATAGAAAAGTAAGTAAACAAAAGACGCCCACACAACACAAAGAATAAATTGAGGAGGCATTAGCATTAACATATATATTTACACTGAGTGGCCAGATTATGATGATCTCTGAATGATCTGTGCAAGAATGGGCCTGCCTTCCCCTGACTGCTGGCACTGCCTTTGCTCCAGCCCAGAGCCGCCTTTCCGCCTTCCCATGCTGCCCAGAGGCCCGGAGTAGCTGGGGTGGTGTGGAACCCCGCCCCCGGCCACTCAGTGCCTGTGTATGCAAATTACAGGGTTAATTTGGGTTAATTTGCATACTCAATCCTGAATGGCTGGTATCGCAGAAGTATGGTCAATTTGCATCTTTCCCTTTTATTAGCTTAGATTAGAGGCCCAGTGCATAAATTTGTGCATTGGTGGCATCTGGTCAGCCTGTCCAGGTGGAGGGGACATGGGCGGTTGGCCAGCCTGCCTGTTGGTTGAACTCCTGGTCAAGGGGACAATTTGTATATTAGCCTTTTATTATATAGGATATACACTGAGTGGCCAGATTATTATGTGTTCAGAGATCATAATAATCTGGCCACTCAGTGTATATAAATGTATTTAAAAAAAAAAAACTTTAAAAGTCTGCCGAAACCGGTTTGGCTCAGTGGTAGAGCGTTGGTCTGCGGACTGAAAGGTCCCGGGTTCCATTCCGGTCAAGGGCATGTACCTTGGTTGCGGGCACATCCCCGGTAGGGGGTGTGCAAGAGGCAGCTGGTCGATGTTACTCTCTCATCGACGTTTCTAGTTCTCTCTCTCCCTTCCTCTCTGTAAAAAATCAATAAAATCTATTTAAAAAAAAAACAAACTTTAAAAGTCTTAGAACAAAATACAAACAAGTATCTTCATGACCTCAAAACAGGGAAAGGTTGTTTAAAGAAGATAAAACTGCTCGATTGGGATGGCTCAGTGGTTTAGCATCAACCTATGAACCAGGAGGTCACGGTTCGATTCTGGGTTGTGGGCTCGATCCCCAGTGTGGGGCAAGCAGGAGGCAGCCAATCAAGGATTCTTTCTCATCATTGATGCCTCTCTTTCTCCCTGTTCCTTCCTCTCTAAAATCAATTATATATATACACACACACATATATATGTATATATATAAATATACATATATATGTATATATACACATTTAAAAAATCTTTATTGTTTAAAATATTACATATAGCATTACATGTGTCTCCTTTTTCCTCCACTGACCTCTCCTCAACCGCCCCCACCCCCAAGCATGTACCCTTACCCCCTACTGTCTGTGTCCATTGATCTCTTACCCCGACACACACTCACCCCTGCCTTCCCTTTGAAGTTTGATCAGTGTTTCCCAAACTTTTGACATATGTGTACCTCTTCTATAATTTTCGTAATGCTGAGTGCCCCTCGTACTCACGAGAACGTAGAATTAGGCGCAACTAAGCACGGTGCAGTGCATATCCCCACCAAACTCTTCCCGTACCCCTGGGGGTATGCGTACCACACTGGTTTGATACTTCTCTGTCTCTGTATCTATTTTTGTCCGTCAGTTTAAGTTCTTCATAAAAATGTATTTTTTTTAAAAAAAAAAGAAGACTAAACACAAAGAAATGGATAGAACTGCCTCATCAAAACTAAAAGCTTTTCTATCTCACAGACACCCCTACAAAGTTAAGACACACACCGATTGGGGGTAAATATTACAATGTACTTAACAGACACAGATTTAGCGCCCAGAATATAGAAAGAAATGTTACTTCAAAAAGACAACACCATGGACAACTAGGTGATGGATATGAAGCAAGTCACTTAAGAGAAAACCCAAATGGCCAAGACGCTCCTCTCCACCAGCACTCAGGAAAATGCGAGGTGACGTAACAACCGCACACCTTTCACTCCTCCGATGGCCAGGTTATAAAGTCTGCAGCAGCAAACGGTGAAGGCGTGAAATAAGGGGGTCTGTTGAACACTGAAGATAAGAACAGGCCGTGGCACCACCGTTTCTGGCAGCAATGTGGATTGCTTTGTCAAGATGAAGCTGTGCATATCTTTCTTAATGATCTAGTGATTCCGTCCCCAGATGGGCTCCCCGCAAACACTGCCCACACGTGCTCTAATCATTGACATGCCCAAGAATGTTCACCAGCCCTGGCTGGTGTGGTTCAGTGGATGGAGCGTCAGCCTGAAGGGTCCCGGGTTCGATTCCAGTCTAGGGCACATGCCTGGATTTCGGGCTTGATCCCCAGTGGGGGGCATGAAAAGGGCAGCTGATTGATGGTTCTCTCTCATCATTGTTGTTTCTCTCTCTCCCTCTCCCTCTCTGAAATCAATAAAAAAAATATATATTTAAAAAAAAATAGTGTTCATCAGAAATGTTCACCTAAATGGTAGAAGACAAATGAATCCTTCCTATTTGTGTGATGAAATACTAGACAACAATTAAAATAAATGTCTCTATATATCACTGAGGACGTCTGCATGTCAGGTCTGGTCAGATCTGCCCATGCGTTCAGTGACGGGGCCATGAGCGGCCAGGGTTTGCTCACGGTCTCAGGTAACCAGCAGCCATGTGCTTCAAAATAGGACTGAAGCTCTTTGGTCCCAGGCCACTGTTCCTTCCGGTTCTGTGGTGCCTTGTACATTTCTAAGCTCCAAACCCATTAAAAGGATACCACCTCTTCCATAAGCCTTTCCTGAATCCCAATGTTTTCTTGTTACGGTAAGTGCGCTGAGACTGTGGGGCGAGGTTGTGGGTGACGTGTGTGGAGGGGGGGTGGTGCTCCAAAATGCCACATCCAGGAATCCCATCGGTTCCAGGCTGCCTCCCCTGCCCAGTCTCCCAGTGTTCAAGCTTCAGGGAGCCCCTGACTTGAGACTTCCTCCGACGCGAAGAGGCCCAAGGAGAGCATATAACCTCCCAGGAGTTGAACCTCCTGAATCTGTGCCCATCCAGGATCCTGGCTCTCTCTTCTCCCGACCCCCACTGCTCATTTCCTCTTCCACCGTCTCCCTAGACCAGGCCGTCAGCCTCTCACCCAGAAGACTGCAACAGCCTCCTTATCGATCTCTCTCCTCCGACCCAGTTCTTCAGCGCACTCTCACCAGCAGCCTGAATGGATTTTATAAACCTTCACCCCTGACCATCACGCCTGACCATATCACTGCCCCCTGCTGTTTGCTCTTTGAATAAACATCCAAGATCCTTCCAAGGATGTACTGGGTCTTGCAAGGTTTGCTGTCATCTCCTGCCCCACAACCTACCCCGGGGCTACCCTCGCCCCCTCTGGGCCTCCTGTGGGGTCTTCCCTCAGCCTGGCACACTCCTCTCCCCACGCTGGCTTGGCTCGCTCTTCCTCAGCTGGAAGCCTCAGCTGGAATGTCCCTTCCTCAGAGAGGCCCTCCTTGACCCTCACATGTAAATCAGACCCCTCCTTAATTGGATAACCCCTCTGTATATTCTGTACCTTTCCTTTGAGAGCCCTTCAAACAATTTCCAACTAGAAATATTTTTGGTCAGCTGTTTATTACTTCTCTCTCTCCACACTAGCATTTAAGCTCCATCAGGGCAGTGTTTGTATCTCCAGAGTCTCACATGACACCTGACTTACAAGCCCACCAAGCCCTAACTGGTTTGGCTCAGTGGATAGAGCGTCGGCCTGTGAACTGAAAAGTCCCAGGTTCGATTCCGGTCAAGGGCATGTACCTTGGTTGTGGGCACGTCCCCAGTGGGAAGTGTGCAGGAGGCAGCTGATCGATGACTCTCTCTCATCGATGTTTCTAACTATCTCTCTCCCTTCCTCTCTGTAAAAAAAATCAATAAAATATATTAAAGAAGAAGAAGCAGCAGCAGCAGCAGCAGCAGCAGCCCACCAAGCGCCTGTCAGCGAGGGCCCTGGTACCCTGTCTCCCATGTCGAGCTGCGACTCATCTCAGGCTGGATCCTCCACCACTTGGCTCCCAGGCTGGCCAAGGGGGGCTACTGGCCATACCTCTCCCCCCCAAAGCCTCCTGTGCTAGCCTGCAGCATGGGGGTGGGGGTGGGGGTGGACTCCGAGCGCTTTGCAAAAACCACACATTTTACAGAAGAGAAGAGTTTTCCTCCTGAAACCTTGCGACCAGTAAAAAGATGCAACGTTTAGTAATGTGGGATGAAAATATTTATGGCACCCAGCAGAGCAGAAAAGAACTCTGGTTTTAAGTTTAAAAAATCTGTCATTTCAGAAGCAGAGAAGTTCCAGAAAAGGGCCACAGTATAGCTCATCCCGAAAATGCCGTGGGCCTCTGAAACCCACCGCCCGCCCCGGACTGCCCGCTCGAGTGCCTCCCGCCAGAGCCCGGCCCGGCGGGAGGACTGACTCAGGCAGGAAGGCAGAGCGGCGATCTCGGTGCCCGGCCTGGAGCGGCCGCTCCACAGTGACGGCGATTCTCCTCCTCCCGCGTGGGAAACCCTCTCTCGGCTGCTCCGTCCCAGCACCGCCCGTGAATAGTTCACGTCTTGGCTTATCGGCCGGCTGCCAGCCTCTGCAAAACCCCAGGCTTTTCAGTCTCACCCTCAGTCTCACAAACTGTTGGATTTCCTTGGTGGCTTAAGCTACACTGAGTTGTTTCTGTCACTTGCAAACGCAAAAATCTGGACCAGCAGAGTCCCTGGCCCTGGAAACCGCCCATCTCGGTGCCTCCTGCGTTAACCTTGCTGTCCCACTGTATCCTGACCCCACTCTCTCTGGGGTCACCTTTAGATCGAAGCCCACAGCTGTGGTTCCCATCCGCTTGACTGTACTGTGTCCTGTCATACTGTTGAGTAGTTCTTTTTATTGACTGATTGATTTTTGAAAGAGAGAGGAAGGGAGAAGGAGGGGGAGAGAGAGAGAAACATCAATGATGAGAGAGAATCATTGATCGGCTGCCTTCTGCGTGTCCCCTACTGGGGATCAAGCCTGCAACATGGGCATGTGCCCTCACTGGGAATCAAACCAGTGACCTCTTGGTGCTTGAGGTCAATGCTCAACCACTGAGCCACACCAGCCAGGCTGACTCAGTTCTTTTTGACAGTCTTGCCTCGTGACTTTTCTCCTATGTCTGGCCACCCTCCTCAGTGTCCTGCACCATGCCCCTGTCCCGTCAGGTGGAGTCCTTGAGGCTCTGACCTTCCCCTTTGGGATCTCAGCACACCTGTGTTCTCAACGCTGCTCCTGTTCAGAGTCTCAGCCAGATGACTCGCAGGCTGTTTGCTGGGACCCACACTTTCCTCCTCTGTCCACTTCCCCCATGCTCCCCCAGGGCTTGGCATCACAGCCACCCCGCTGCCAGGCCCAGAGCCAACAGCCATCCCTGGCGCCTCTCTCTGCCTCAAGCTCATCCATATCAATGCAGCCTCTTCAACACGGCCCGCCCTCCACCTTCTCTTTCCCATCTAACCCTAGCCGACCGACAGGACACCTGCCCCAGCTCCCCATGCGGCCTCCTGACCCCACGTTCTTTCTCCACCCCGCGGTAGCCAGGATCCCCTCTCCCTGCTGCCCACCTGGCTGTGCCCCTGCTCCCCCCACCCCACCCCTGCCCACCACTGCGCTCAGTAAAGTCAGAGCCCTGGTGTCCTTCCAGCCTCCGCTGCACCCCAGCGACACCGAACCTCTCTCAGTTCTGAACAAACTGCGCTGCCTCTTGTTTCTGGGACTTTGCACAGCCTGTCTCTCCCCGCCCCCCTCCCCCCCAATCTGTCTCACCCTAGTTCCCTCTCAGGCCTTACAAACGTCTAGGAGGCCCTCTTTAACCGCTGCCTGCCGGCTTAATGGCCTTCCTCTGTTTCCCCACCATGCCCTTACCTGTGAGCACTGTGCCACTGGGTATCGCCTGTCTCCTGCCAACTCCGGGCAGCCCAGGCTCCGCCTCCCTCCGCACGGGGAGGGGCTGCATAAATACCTAAAAGAGCTACCCCTCAACGATCATCGCATCGCAGACCCTCTTTCACACGCGACAGGCGTTGCACCAGAACGGTGACTGCCTGGGAGAGAGGGGAGCAATGAGAAAGCCGGACCCATTCATTCTTGTGAATGTCTATTTTTGCCGGCTCTGAGGCTGCCATCTGTAGGAGGGGAAGTCCCCATGTCACGGTCACCCAACAATCACAGAAATGGCACTTTTTAAGAAATTCAGGTGATTCCCGATTCCCAGGGCCCAAGGTCCTCTAAGTCCCCAGGTTCCCGTCCCCCCCCCGCCCCCCCAGAGCTCACTTTTGGGGACTTGAGGTGCTTATTTCATAAAAAAAAAAAACCCCGACCCTAAAACTCCGAGACACAACAGCAGCGACATCTATTATTACTAATTATTAGTGATGTTATTTGCTATATTAGCGTAACACTAAGTTCCTAAAAGGCTCTATTTTATTTAAAGTCCTAACAGCCCTCTGAGGTCGAGGCCGTAATTTTGGGTCTCGGTGAGGGAGGAGGCACGTCTGCAGTCACACACTTGGAAAATGGCAGAGCCAGGACCTGCCCCTGTTCGGGTGACTCGGAGCCCCCGTGTTAGAACACACGGCCAAAGAAAAAGCCAGGCAGCCAACGACTCTGTATCCCCCTCTACGTCCAACACACGCATAATTGGAATCTCTGAATAAGAAAACCAAAACAATGGAACAGAACCAAGCGTTGAAAATGGGAAAAAAATTACTGTCTTGTAGGCCAAAACTGGTAAAAATGGACAATTTCATGCGATTCAACCTGTGATATCTACTAGTTTATTGTTTCAGTTTCTTACATTGAGAACTTGATCATGCAGAATTTTAAAAAATGAACCGAAAAAGCATCAGTGAACTCAGGTCTGTTCTTCCCAAGATGCTCTGCCAATGTGGACGATACGCCAGAGAAGCCGGATTTTTTGAGCAGAAAAGAATGAGCGTGTAAGAGGCAGAACCAAGGATCTGAGATGCAATCTTCCCTCCCTGAGCAGATGGGGAGACTGAGGCTCTATAACATGGCAACTGTCAGCGTATCCACAGGCACCCGGGTCTCCTGTCTTCTGGTCCAGGGGTCTTAGGACACATCCAGCCAGGGTCAAAGAAATTGTCTCCAATCCCAGCCTTCCCTCCACCCCCACATCCCATCCATCACTAAACCCCGTGCATTTTAGCATCCAAATGACCCTGAAATATTTTTAATACATTTTTATTGTTTTCAGAGAGGAAGAGAGCTGAAACATCAATGATGAGAATCATTAATTGGCTGCCTCCTCCACACCCCTACTGGAGCCTGCATCCCGGGCCTGTGCCCTTGACCGGAATCAAAGTTGGGAGCCTTCAGTCCTCAGGCTGACGCTCTATCTACTGAGCCAAACCGGCTAGGGCCCTGGAATCTGATAACTCTGTCTCCCTCCCCCTGCCAGGGCCCTGGCCCTGCATCCTCCTCTTACGGGGAGGCTGTACCAGCTCCCGCCGCTGCCCCCTTCACGCTCGCATTCCCATCAGCAAACATAACCGTGTCACTCCCGGTGCAGAAGAGGCCTGAGGCTATTGTCCTCCAAGGCCTGCGTGGCGCGTGGCTGGCATCTGGGAAGCGGAGATTCGGGAGGGTCCATAGCATTCCCTGACAGGAACCGCTCCCTGTGCCCAGTTTGTGTGCACCATGTAGTTTATGTTGCACCTCCGCTTGCCTCCCCAGAGTCTGCCGTTCTGTGAGGGCTGGACAGGATGCCTCTGTGAGCAGCTCCCAGGGAAAACCTCGGGTCTCTGCCGAGCTTTCCCGGTGGGCAACCCTGCGCATGCGGTGTCACAACTGGTGGCTGAGGTGTTCAGCACGTCCTGTGGGACCCGGCTGGGGCCTGGTTTCCTCTGGACCTCACCCCGTGCGCCTTTGCCCTTGGCTGATTTTTTTAAAAATATATGTTTTATTGGTTTTTTTACAGAGAGGAAGGGAGAGGATAGAGTTAGAAACATCGATGAGAGAGAAACACCAATCAGCTGCCTCCTGCACACCCCTGACTGGGGATGTGCCCGCAACTAAGGTACATGCCCTGGACCGGAATCGAACCTGGGACATTTTTCAGTCCACAGGACCATGCTCTATCCATTGAGCCAAACTGGATTCGGCCCCCCCTTTGCTGATTTTAATGTGTGTCCTTTGGCTGTAATACGTCATAGCCGTCAGGCAAGCTGCATGCCCAGTTCTCTGAGCTCTCCTAGCAAAACACTGACCCTGGGTGATGTCAGGGACCTCTGACACACTCCCTTACTTAAAACACTTCCCGGGCTTCCCACTGCTCTTAGAAATAAAGACCCAGTGCCTCCCGGAGGCCCACGCCTGTCCATGCTGTGGCCTCCGCCTGCCTGTCTGACCTCACCGTTCACCACCCTCTCTGCTGGCCCACAAGGCCCTCAGCCTCTGTACCCGGCACGTCCCTTCCACCACAGGGCCTTTGCAATTTTCCCTCGCCTGAAATTCCCGCCCCTCTTCTACTTTGTCAGTGTCTTCTTTAACCCCCTTCAGGCCCTCGCCAGTTAGGCTCAGTGGATAGAGCACCGGCCCATGGACTGAAGGGGACAGGTTCGATTCCAGTCAAGGGCATCGACCTCAATTGCAGGTTCCATCCCCGACCATGTGGGAGGCAACCGATTGATGTCTCACATCGATGTTTCTCTCTCTCTCTCTCTTTCTCTTTCTCCCCCTCCTTTCCACTCGATGTTCTCTCTCTCTCTCTCTCTCTCTCTCTCTCTCTCTCTCTCTCTCTCTCTCTCTCTCTCTCTCTCTCTTTCTCTTTCTCCCCCTCCTTTCCATTCTCTAAAAATCAATGGAAAAATATTCTCAGAATTAACAACTACAACAAAAGAATAAGCATCCCAGCTCCAGACCAGCCACCTCCCCCGTATCGCTCACAAAGGGCCCCTCTCTCCTCCCCTGTGGACTCAGGTCCTGCAGCTTCTGGGACCGTTGGGGTCTGTCATCCCCTTCAGGGCAGAGGCCAGGTGGGCTCCTGCTCGGTGTAACTCTCTGTGGCCAGAGGACTGCAGGCTCCCTCTGCGGAGGCCTGGAGGGCCCCAGCCGCCAGCTCGCCGCCCCCCTGACCCCCCCACTCCCCCGCCTCCGGGCATCTGTGCGCGGAGGGGTGCCTATTTTTAAAATCAGGGAAGTCTTTAAATAAGCGTAACAGCTTTTCCTTCTCTAGGGTGGGGAGGAAGTTTGAGGTTCATGGAAACCACCACCTGTGACGGCTGGCTGACCAGCTTTGGGGGAGGGGCCCCTGGCAGCCCAGGTGCCTCCCTGCCACACCCTGCCCCGGCCCCCGCTGCAGCATTTCTCTCCTTTTCCGTTGGGGTCAGGGGTCGCTCCTTTCTCGATAAGCGTCTGTCCACCCAGCAAGACGGTCACCAGCCTGGGTGGAGACGACGTGGGAAATAATACCTGCAGTGGCGGGAATCGTAGAGATTCCAACTAGAGTCCCTGCCATTTCTGAGTTCTGGGCAAGGCCCTTTGTAACACATCGCAAACCCGCCATGAGGCGGGGGCCCGAACCTCCATTCACAGACGCGGAGGCTGGGAACAGAGAGGCCAAGCAGCGTGCCCCGGGTCACACAGCTGGTGAGACACAGGCCTGGTTTTCTGGCCCAGAGCTCCCCTCCTTTTGTTTACAAACGTGTAGAAAGAAAACGAAAGCGCAGGAAGAGAGAATGCGTGGTTATCCAGATAGAAACGAAGATGTGTGGGGAGTGTGAGTGAGTCGCCGGGGTTAGCAATGCGCTGGCCAGGACGGAATCCCGTGCGCCCGCCTTCCCCGCCTCACGGCCTAGCCTGTGGCCCTCAGTCCGGGCTGCACGTGGGAAACAGAGAAGCTCTAAAGAACTCCGGTGCCTGGGCCTCTCGCCCCAAGACTGTGATTCCGTGGGTCTGGGGAGGCCTCGGGGTTGAGATCTCCCCTGCGCAGCCCAGGCAGAGAACTAGCACCACGATGAACCAGAGCCTCCGGGAGCCTCGTGGGAAAGGAGCCGAAGGGCTGCAAGGCTTTCTGAGCAGCCCGGCTCCCGGGTTCCCAAGAGGTGGCTGGTGACACGCAATCGTCTGCGATGAGGAGGGGTCCGCGGATGCGCTGCAAACCCAGCCTATGCTCATGGCCGAGCCCACCCCGCCTTCCGCGAGTTTAAGTGTTCACTGGAGCCAGGCACCCTGCCAAATGCTTTCCCTGCACAATCCTACCTCGTTCTCACCACCGCTCTAGCAGGGAGCTACCGTTCCCACTTTACAGAACAGGAAAACTGAGGCCCGGAGAGCTGGGAAGGGGCAGAGCGGGACTCTGAGCCCCTCTCAGCAGAGCTGGCTGCAGCAAACCAGGTCTGAGTCATGGCTGAAAACCCCACCGGTTTCTCCCACAGCGCAGTTTTCCTCTCAAAAACAAGGAGAACTGAAAAAAATCACAGAGCTCCCAACAGCAATCCTATTAAAAGTTTCTAAAAAACACAATTAACTCCATAAGAGCACTCAAAGGAACTGTTCTTTGAGTCAGTTAAGAGGCTTATTTGCTACCAGTGGCTCTGGCCCAGTCTTCCCAGCTCCCCCCTCCCCCCCACCCCGCAGGGCCAGGCTCTCAAACGGCTTCTGGCCCCCAGGAGGTCCGGCAGGTGTGTGCTTGGTGCAGCATTCCAACCCTCCGCCTCCCCTGCCGTGTCTGCGGCCTAACACCCACCTCACCCCGGGGACAGGTCCTGGAAGCTTCCCAGCTTCATCCAGGCCCCAACTCACCTAGACTCCTACCCCCAGCTTTACAGACCTTTCCCCTAGACCAATTTCTTTCAGTGTTAATACCATGAAAACACGAGCAAAAGGAAATGAATTCACAATAGTCCCAACCACCAAATTTATCATCATCTATCAATCTTATCTACCCATCTCTGCCCCTAATCTATGTCTTTACAATTATAATAAAAGACTTCAGATAATGTTGTATCCCCCCCCCCACACACACTATATGCACCAGACTTATTTATACCTTTTTTTGTTATATATTTATATATCAAATAAATATATATGTATATATTTTATTGATTTCAGAGAGGAAAGGAGAGGGAGAGAGAAATAGAAACATCAGTGATGGGAGAGAATCATTGATTGGCTGCCTCCTGCACACTTCCTACTGGGAATTGAGCCCACAATCTAGACATGTGCCCTTGGCCAGAATTGAACCTGGGACCCTTCAGTCCACAGGCCGGCACTCTATCCCCACTGAGCCAAACTGGCTAGGGCTATTTATATCTTTTTAATGACACAGAAACTTACCAAGGAAAAACAGCTCTCACAAGTGCATTTTCTGATGGTTCATTTTTAGCATTTCTATCACCAATACTAAAACCATATTTTCTCACATTCTATTGTAGCATGTCTGAGATCTGAATGTGTTTTACAATTGGCCAGTTTCAGTGCTGTGTCACATTACATCACAGTGAAGGTTTCTTCTTCATAGTACCTGATATAACGGAGGGTCTACAACCAACGGTGTCCTATGTGCTAAGAAACATGGTGCCATAAATTGTACTTTTTCCTTTTTATGGGTCATTTCCTTTCCCATAAGTGAGATGAGCAGGTCTGATCATAGACATTTTCATGATTCCTGATACAGAACATCATTCTTTCCCATAACAGCTGTGTGGCTCTAGCTGGTTTGGCTCAGGGGATAGAGCATCAACCTACGGACTGAAGGGACCCAGGTTCGATTCTGGTCAAAGGCACATGCCAGGATTGCGGGCTTGATCCCCAGTGTGGGACATATAGAAGGCAGCTGATTAATGATTCTCTCTCATCACTGATGTTTCTATTTCTCTCTCCCTCTCTCATCCTCTCTGAAATCAATAAAAATATATTAAGAAAGAAAGAAAGAAAGAAAGAAAGAAAGAAAGAAAGAGAATAGCTGTGTGGGTTGACCCAGCCCCTCTGTAGACGAAGGAATGAGGCGATCTCACGATGGCACAACCAGCATAGAGCATTTCCACTTGCTTTTTTGTTTGCCTAGTTTAATAAGGAATTACAAATGAAGGAAATACGAACGGTTTCCTTTGCCTTTCTCTGGTTAGTAACAATAACTGGAACTCACAGGCGTTTTTCCTCATTCCTGTTGGAAACACCAAACAATGATCTCCAGGCTGGGAAGTTCCAGAAGCAACTTACCTTTTCGTCCCGGGTAGACATTTTCTTGTCCTCGCTGGGCCTGGAAAATAAGAAAACGTTTGTCCAGATCTGTCCTCCTGCCATCATTTGCCTTAGTATGCAACACTTTCTTACAAAATTTTTTTTTAAAAACTTGACTAAGTATCTGAAAATTGTAAATGTTCAAAGAGTGTCTAGAAGGACATACATCCTGGCTACGTACCAGAAAGAACTGATTCAGGCACCCAGTCAAATACACAAATATTCATAGTTAAAAGGTGGAAACGGCCGAAACCGGTTTGGCTCAGTGGATAGAGCGCCGGCCTGCGGACTGAAAGGTCCCAGGTTCGATTCCGGTCAAGGGCATGTACATTGGTTGCGGACACATCCCCAGTAGGGGGTGTGCAGGAGGCAGCTGGTCGATGTTTCTCTCTCATCGATGTTTCTAGCTCTCTATCCCTCTCCCTTCCTCTCTGTGAAAAATCAATAAAATATATATTAAAAAAAAGAGATGGAAACAACCCAAGTGTCCATTAACATATAGATAGATAATAAAAGATGTTACATCCATACAATGGAATGTCATCCAGCCATAAAAAGAAACAAAATACTTTTGTAATATATATAAACATCGAATCATTGTTATACATCTGAAACTAATAGAATTTTGTATGTCAATTAGACTGCAATAAAAAAATTAGTTTAAAAAGTGAAGTACAGTCTGGCCAGTGTGGCTTAGTGGTTGAGCATGACCTATGAACCAGGTCACAGTTTGATTCCTGGTCAGGCCACAGGCCTGGGTTCCAGGCTCGATCCCCAGTAGGGGGCAGGCAGGAGGTAGCTCATCAATGATTCTCATCATTGATGTTTCTCTCTCTCCCTCTCTGAAATCAATAAAAAAAATATATTTTTAAAAAAAGTGAAGTACTGACACATGCTATGATGTCTACAAACGTTATGCCAGACACAAAACATCACATATGATTCCTTGATATGCAATATCCAAAATATGCAAATCTGTGGACACAGAAAGCAGATTAGTGGTTGCAGGGGGAGGAAGGGGGTGGTGGGGAGGGAAATGGTAAGTGACAGCTTAATGGGGATGGGGTTTCCCTTTGGAAACCCCATCCCCATCATCCTTTGGGATGATGAAATGTTCTGGAACTAGATAGAAGAGGTGAATATACAGCACTGTCGATGCACTAGATGCCTCCGAATTGTTCGCTTTATAGTGCTTAATTTCATGTTATGTGAATTCACTTCAATTAAAAAAAAACCCAAAAAACCCAGACCCGTAGATTACAGTGTGAGATTACTCTGGACAGCAGCAAGGAATCTAAATGTCCACTTACCAGGGGTCTGGTTAAGTCAGTTAAGGTAAGTCTGAGCAGGGGGAGACCCAGTGCCATTAAAGCTTCCTACATGGATGAGGGAAGATGTGACAAGCATAGTGCCCCCATCACATTGTGTCACCGCGTGCAGAGCCTGAGCCCACCTATGTATGGGGAAAAATGACATGTGCATTTTTTGCAAGTCTGCAAGGATAGAGCCAAATTCCGCATGGCGGTCTCTGCTGGAGAGAAAGGGAATGATTTGCGGGTATTTTCCTTCTCTCCGCTTTTGGACAGCCTCAACTTTTACAACGACTGTGTGTTACTTCTTAAAAAAATGTTTTTAACACAGTGACCTATGCATGTAGTGCAAAGTTTAAATAATACAGACAGATATTCCATGGCAAGTTTCCTTTCTACCCACTCTTCTCAGAAGCAGCCACTCTTACCACTTTCCTTCGCAGCCTTTGCAAGCACAGGTGTATTGATCCCTTCTCTCTTTCTTTTTTCCCTTAAACAAACGTGAGCCCCACACTCTGCTCTGAACCTTGCTTATTTCCCTTGAGGGTGTGGTGGACTGAATATTGGCCCCCTGAGGATATCACTTTACTTGGCAAAAGGGACTTTGCAGATGGGATTAAATAAAGGGTCCTGAGAAACCCAGCTGGGCCCAATGTAACGAGAGTCAGACGTAGAAGGAGGTGTGACCATGGGAGGTTGGGCTGGAGTCAGAGAGAAATCTGAGGATTGTATGCTGCTGCCTTTGAAGATGGAGGGATGGGGCCATGGTCCAAGGAATGCTGGCAGCCGGCAAAGGCAAGGCACAGGGTCGCCCCCAGAGCCCCCAGAAGGAACACAGCCCTGTTGGCCAACGGGGACTGACTTTGGACCCCCGACCCCCAGAACTCTACGATAATATATTTATGTTTTTTTCAGCCATCCGGTTGTGATCTTTTGTTCAGCACATAGGCTGTTTCCCAGTCTTTCGCTGCCCCGTGTTCCAGTGAATAGCCCTGCACACCGTGTGCTACTTTTATCGTTTAAAAAAATACCATCTTGAAAAAAAAAATTCACCAAGACTTAAAAAAATAAGAGCTTTTTTTCTCTCCCCACAGCACCACGCTCAGAGGCACTTGGAGGCGTTTTTGCTGCTTGATTGGCAGAGCAGTCTCTGCAGCCGGCACAGTCTGACTCCATGGGTTCCTGTTCCCGCCCCTGGGGGCCCTCGCCCGACTCTCACGAGACGGGCTCAAGTGGAACCTTCACCACAAGTGAAGGTGAAGGGAAGGAGGAGGGTGCCCTGGAGATTTCCTCCCTCCACGAGGCAGGAAACAGAGCGAGCACATACGTTGAGAAGGATCCAGCTTCAATAATTCAAGCAACGGAACATTTAAACCTACCATGACCTCCCCGTTAAAATAGACAAAACAAACAAAAATGAGAATACCCAAATGCTCATAGGACTGTAGTAAACCTTGCACATATTGCTGGGGATAACTATTTTTTTTATTATGTTTTTTTTTTTAATTGATTTTTATTTATTATTTTTTAGAAGAAAAATTTTTTATTGCTTAAAGTATTACATATAGTAGTACATATATAGTAGTACATACATATAGTAGTACATATCCCCTTTTTTGGGATAACTATTTTAAAAGCCATCAGGTGGCAAGTGGCATGTGCCTTCAGAATGATCATATCCTTTGGGAACTCTATCTCAGAGAAATCCCTTGGAAGCAAAAACAAAACGAAACATGCCATCTGGACAAAAATGTTGAGAGTGAAGTTGGCATGACGGCTAGACCCTGGACCCAGCGCCGAGGCCCCGCGTGAGGGAAGAGCCGGGAGGCAGCAGCGGCAGGAGGGGCGGCAGCGATGAGGTCGGTGGAGAAATGCAGAGCGGGGCTGTTAAGCAATGAGAAGAACTCTGCCTGGTTGCACACACCGCCTGCAATCGCACAGCATGGCCAGAACCGTGTGCCGGGCGCAGTGCTGGGTTCTGGGGAATCCGAAGCGAAGAGGCCAGAAAAAGGCCAGGGCCCAGGAAGGCTGGCGTTGTCGCTGGGGGGACAGACGAGGAACCGAGGACACACGGAGCCAGGTACCGCCCCCCAGGGCTGAGCACGGAAGGCCTGGGATCGAGGTCACCTGGGCTTCCCGCTCCCGCTCAGGCGGGGGGAGGCGTGGGGAATGCAGGCCGCTCTGGAATTGTGTAAGCCGCGGCCTAAAGGCTTTCAAACGCCTGCACCTGCCAGCCCTCCCTCCGAAGGGCCACAGCGGGGAGAAGTTGCCACTCCCCCGGCCTCAGTCTTACTCAAGACGCTCCAGCCGCTGGCGGGGCGGTCCGGAAACCCTGCAGAGGCAGCTCGGGCTGCAGGTGAGAGATGTATGTGCTCTCAGGGGGTGGCCATGGGGTGGAGGGGGGACAGCCTGGTCCAGGCAGGTACTAGGCTAAGCCTTCCTACCAACCATCTCATTGAATCTTCTCAGCCATCCCGTGAGGCAGGGACCATGCTAACCCCATGGGACCAAGAAGGAAACTGAGGCACAGAGAGGAGAGGTCCCATGGCTAAGTCCACAAGAGCCCCGAGGAGGTGCTGGGCAAAGGCCTGACCACTCCTGGAGTTGAACCCGGCACCAACCTCCGTGCCTGCTTCTCGAACCCCTCACCCAGGGGAGGCGGGTGCTGCTCTGGGGGTCCTTCCTGCAGGACAGCCTCCTCCCGAGGTCCCGGCATTGCCTCTCCCTGCAGTCCAGGTGGGGGTCAGGGCAGGGATGGGGGGTTCACACCCACCTGGGGTAAGTCCTGGCTCTGTCTCCTTTGTGTGCAAGTGGCGTGGCCTCCGAACCTCCGTGTCTCCACCTGTAAGAGGGCGATGGATGGCACCTCCTCACCTGTGGCTGCTGCTGCCCGGCCCGCGACCAAGCGAAGGCACCTGCTCCAAACTCCACACCAAAGGGCAGCCCCTCTGCCAGCACCCTCACTTCCAGGGGGGTGGGGAGGGGGTAACTGGGGCAGGAGGGCCTTCTCCCAGGCCCCGTGAGTGTCCTCTCCTGTCCTCCCTCCACTGGACTCTGGGCTCTGGGCAAGGCAGGGGCTCCAGGCGGAAACCGCTGCTCAGCTGCGGGCCCCTGAGCGCGGGCTGGGTCCCGGGCCCAGCAGGAGGCGGGGGGCCGCTGTCTTGAGGACTCAGCCTGGGGCTCAGAGAGAAGGGGCTGCGCATCCAGAGGGGGCGCGTCCCGCCCGGAGCACTGACCTTGCAGTCCGCTCGCTCCGGCCGCCGCCGCTGCAAATGCGAGCGGCTCCAGCGCGGCCACCCGCCCTCCTCCCCTCTCTCCTCCCCCTCGGCCCGCCCCCTCCGTCCCATCTCCGCCTCTAGCTCTGGCCGCCCCCCTCCAGTTCTCCAGCCTCCACCCCCCCTCCCCTCCGGCTCCGCAGGCCCGACCGGCGGGGGCTCCTGCAGAAGCACCAGGCCTCGCCCACCAGCCAACCTCGAATCACGAGAATCCCGGCCCCACGAGCCTGCGGGAAGGGGTGGGAGGAGGGAACCGCTAACTTCCTCCGGCGGGACGGGGGGCGGGTCCATCCCCTTCCCCACCTCGCACACTGGGTGACCGGGCCTGGCCTCTGGCACCCTCCCAGCCCTGAGGGGCGACCCTGAGCATCCGCTATGCTGAGGGAGCGGAGGGCGCAGGATGTCCGCAGAGGTGGCCAGCCTGGGAGCTGTCAGATGCCCCTGGACGGGAGGTGGGGGGGCGGGAGGAGGGGCTGACGCTGGAGGTAAAAGGGGGTGCCTCGCTCCAGGGCTGGTAGTGGCAGGAGCAGGGGCCTTCCTGCCTGCGGGCCTTGCTCAGGCCAATGCCCCTTCCCTGTGGGCCCCGCTTTGCCCAGGCTTCCCCAGGACTCCGTTAGCCTTGGTCTTCCCCAAAAGCCACTCATCCCAAGCTTCCAAGGGCAGGAGCTGGCAACCTTCTGCACACACCACCCCCTGCTTGGTAGGAGGCGGGCGTCTCAGCTCCCTGGAGTTGAATTATTAGCTCCCCACCACTGCCGTAACAGCTTCTGTAACAAGTTACCACAAACCTAATGGCTTAAAATAACTCACATTTTCCCCCGGGCCAGTGTGGTTCAGTGGGCTGGAGCTTCGTCTTGTACACTGAAAGGTTTTGGGTGCGAATCCCATCAGGGCACTTACCTAGGATATGGGTTTGATCCCCAGAGGGAGGCAACCAATCAGATGTGTGTTTCCCTTTCTCCCTCCCTCTCTCAAAAGATCTCAGTTGTGTTACATCTTTATCCCCAGCACAGTGTGGCATATAGCAGGTACTTTACATTCCATGATGTAATTTTGCCAATCGCATAAATTAATAAATGAACATTCAGTGTAATAAGGTGAGGGTGCCCACCATCACTGCTTGTATTCAACACTGAACTGAAGATCCCAGCCAATGCAATAAGACAAGAAACAAGAGGCACAAAGACGGAAAAGAGAAACTCTATCATTTGCATCAACGTGACTGTCTACCCAGAAAATCCAAGAGATCAGCAGACTAGGACTGGATTCCTACTGAGTGGTAGGCCCTTCCTAGACACTTACTATAAGATGAAGGAGCTCCCACCGGAACCGGTTTGGCTCAGTGGATAGAGCGTCGGCCTGCGGACTGAAAGGTCCCAGGTTCGATTCTGGTCAAGGGCATATGCCTTGTACTACAATACAAGAGGATCCGTGGTTCCAGAAAGACCAGGAAGGTTTTGTTTTCTGGGTTTTGGGCAATGCCACCGAGTTCTCTTGCACCTGGGTGTCTCCCCCAGCGCCCACCCTTCACATTTCTCACCATGGAATAAGCCAGGGGTCCTCAAATTTTTTAAAGTGGGGGCCAGATCACGGTCCCTCAGAGAGCTGGAGGGCCGGACTATATGAACTACTAATTCCTACTGTAACACCTCGGCTGCACTCACTGCCCAAAAAACCTGGCGGGCCGGATCAGACTCCTCTGCGGGCCGCATGTGGCCCGCGGGCCGTAGTTTGAAGACCCCTGGTATAAGCTCTGCTTGCTTAAGTATGCGCCAGTCATTGTCCCAGGAGCTTTCTGAATGTCCCGCCCGTGGGGGCCATTCTGAGGAAGATGTAAGCATGGCCCTTGGGTCTGGGCCTGCTTGTGCCCCAGGTCAGCTGGCACCAGGCCCAGGCCGTGGCCGGTTCAGACTTGCCCAGGGGGAAGAGAGCAGGCTACCTCTGCTGATTTGGGTTCCTCTCTAGGGCAGCGTTTCCGGCTGCTGCAGTTGACCACTTCCCTTCCTGGGGGAAAGCCAGGTGGGCGCTCTGGGGGCCTGTGCGAACGGGGAGAGAGAAGTGGAAGGAGTCAGCCAGGCCCGGGGCTGTGTGGACTTCCCAGAGTTGCATCTGCAGTCTGGGTCCCGAGGCTCCTTCCCCGGCGCCGATGAGTCATCGGCAGCGGGGGCAGCTCACGAGGGCATCTGCCCAGGCCTGCGGGCCTGTAGGGTCGCAGCTGCATCGAAAGGTCACAGCTCGCCCTCGCTGGCCTGGCTCAGCGGAAAGGATGCCGGCCTGGGCACTGAAGGGTCCCGGGTTCAATTTCGGTCAAGGACACATGCGTAGGTTGCAGGCTTGATCCCCAGCTCTGATTGGGGTGTGTGCAAAGGCAACCAATCTACGTGTCTCTCTCACATCAATGTTTCTCTCTCTCTCTCTCTCTCTCCCTTCCACTCTCTAAAAGCCAATGGAAAAATATCCTCAGGTGAGGATTAAAAAAAAAAAAAAGGTCATGGTTCATGCTGACTTCCTTTTCTGATACTCAACTCAAAACTGCTCCGTAGTTCAGAATCACATGAGAGAAAAGAAAAAACAAACATAGGAGCTGCTTTAAATGCATACAACAGAACGTTATCTTAGTACAAAAGACACCACTAGAGACCTGGGTTCAAATCCTGCCTCCACCCCTTCCCTGGCTAGCTGGCTGATCTCTCAGTAATTTAGCAAACAGTGCCTGAGTGCCAGCTATGTGCTAGGCTCTGAGAAAATAGAGGTGAACAAGGCAGGCAGGTCCCACCTCTTCTCATCAAGATGATTCTCTACAGCACATGTGTCAAACACAAGGCCCGTTGGCCAAATCCAGCCCGCCAGGCCTTGCAATGTGGCCCGCACCGCGCTGTCATCACTGCACTCCGCTGTCAGTTTATGACATTGTCAGTTTATGACTGTTCAGTAAACCATTCGGCCCACGATTTAGGCTGGATTTTAGATTTTGGCCCCTTCTCTGATTGAGTTTGACACCCCTACTACAGGGAGGCGCCCAAAGACCAAATTATCCTAGCTTATACAATAAAAGTCTAATATGCAAATGGTCCGCTCCCGTGGTCATTCAACCGGGAGTTCCACTGGGAGATGGGGAGTGTGACAGCTCCCTACGATGTGTGCCGACTATGGGGGTGGGGGTGGTGGAACATGCGGGCGTCAACAATGTGCTACTACCTCTTGCCCGCTACCTAGGGGCGGGGGTGATGGGACAGAGGTGAGGGAGAATGTGGGGTGTCCTCCGAGCTCACTCTCACTCCCCCGGCTACCCTCCCCAGAACGCCGGGGCTCATGCAGAAGCACCCCGCCCCCATGCACAGGTGCTGTGTGCCCCGCACCCCCGTGGCCTCTTCCGGGTGAGCCAGGCTGCAGCAGGCAGTAGGGCTCCCCGTGGGTTCGCACAGGAGCCCGTCTGCAAGGCCGGCTGGGAGAGAGCGTGCTGCCTGACTGGCTTTGGAGCAGTGCCGCCGGGAGGCCCGGAGGCCCACGCTGCACCCCGGCCCGTGGTGTCCGGCTGTGCTCACCACTCCTTTGCATGGGGACTGGGGCGTGGTGACTCAGGTGGAGGGGGGCATGTGGGGACCCGGGGGCCCAGGTGCTGCCCAGGGCCCAGGGGTCAGCTGGGACCTGCCCTTCCACGCCAGATGCTCAAGCCTTGATCACCGGCCAGGCCTAGGGACCGCACCCGTGCGTGAGGTTCGTGCACAGGGCCTCTAGAGGTGTTATGACAGAAATGACCATGGCGTTATGTCAGAGAACAGCGGCGGGGATAGAGACGAGGCCCCACCAAAGTAGGATGGTCGGGGAAGGCCTCTCTGTGACATTTAAATGAATACTGAAAGCTGATGTAGAGCCGACCATGAAAAGAGGGGAAAACCTTCTAAGCAGAGGGAATGACAGTACATGCAAAGGGCCTGAGGTGGGAAAACATTTGGGCTGGTGAGAAATCAAAAGGAGGCCAGAATTACTGGCCCATGGGAGGAGGAGAAGGAGGAGGAGGAAGAGGAGAATGAGGAGGAGAAGGAGGAAGAGGAGGAGGAGGAGGAGGAGGAGAGAGGGGTGAGAAGGTCAGAGAAAAGGGTAGAGGCCATTATTAGGGGGTGGAATTCGTGTAAAAATAGGAGAAATCATGGATGTTCTAAGCAAGGAGTCACAATTTAGTTTTTTGAATAGTGGTAAAATACACAATATAACTTCACAGTTTAGTCCACTATAAAGTATACTGCTGGTAGCATTTAGTATATTCATAGTGTTGTGCAACCTTTACCACTATTCAGTTTAAGAACCTTTTCATCACCCTAACCAGTTTGGCTCAGTGGATAGAGCGTCAGCCTGAGGACTGAAGGGTCCCAGGTTCAATTCCGGTCAAGGCACGTACCTTGGTTTCGGGCAGATCCCCAGTAGGGGGTGTGCAGGAGGCAGCTGATTGATGTTTCTTTCTCATCGATGTATCTGGCTTTCTATCCCTCTCCCTTCCTCTCTGTAAAAAAAATAAAAATAAAATAAAATAAAACATATATATTTTAAAAAGTTATTTTTAAAAAAATGGAAGTGCAGGGGACAGATAATGATGGCGTGGATAAGGATGCTGGGAGTAGGGAAGGAGAAAAGGGCATGGGTTTGGGATCTGTTCGGGAGGGAGAACAAGCAGATGGGAAGTGGGGATGGACTGGGCGTGGAAGGTGAGGAAGAGGCTGGAGCACCTGGGTGCAGAGGAGCCTGGGAGGGGACAGGTGGAGGGACATACTCGATGTTCTTGATAATGTTTGGTTTGAATTGTCGAAGTGGTGGTGTCATGTGGGCAGTAGGATTTGAGTCTCTAACTTGGCAGAGAAGTTTGGGGTGTGATTTTGTGATAGAAGAAATACACATATTTTGGTCTTCATCCCTGGCTCCTGGCCAGAGCTCCTAAAACCCTTATATTTTCTGAAGTGATAAGAATAGGAACTTCTTTTCTTAAAACACAGGGTGGGGCCCTAACCAGTTTGGCTCAGTGGATAGAACATGAGTATGAAGACTGAAGGGTCCTAGGTTCGATTCCCGCCAAGGGCACATGCCCAGGGTTGCAGGCTCGATCCCCAGTAGGGGGCATGCATGAGGCAGCCAATCAGTGATTCTCATCATTGATGTTTCCGTCTCTCCTTCTCCCATCTTCTCTGAAATCAATAAGGAAATACATTAAAAAGAAAATACAGGGTGGGGCAAAAGTAGGTTTATAATTGTTCATATGGAAAACAATACAATCATTAATAAATAAAACAATAATACACCAATAATCTGTGTTTCTCATTCTCATAACTGTAAACCTCTTTTTGCCCAACACTGTATATGATTTTGTCTCTGCAGCCCCGGAGCATCTCTTGCTATTTCTAACAAGGCCCTTTAACCACACTTGTGTTTATAATAATGAGGCGACTTTTGGAAAGCCCCTAAAGGGGGGCAACCAAGTGAGTAGAGGGACTGGGACTTTAAGTCCCCACCGGCCTCCTCTGGGGAGGGAGAGGGGCTGGAGGCTGAGCTCATCGCCAATGGCCAGGGATTTAATCAGCTGTGCTCTGTAGTGAGGTCTCCATTAAAAACCCGGACTGAAAGAGTTCTGGGCCCGTGGAGCTGAGGGGGTGCTGGGGGCAGGGTGTGTGATGGGCCTGCAGAGGGCGTAGAAGTGTGTGTCCATCTCCCAATTCCCTGCCCCAGGCATCTCTCCATCGGGCTGTTCCTGAATTGTGTCCTTTCATAAGAAAACCTTAATTGCAAGTAAATCCTTTTCTTGAGTTCTGTGAGCCATTCTAGCAAGTCGTTGACTCCAAGGAGAGGGTTGCGGGAGCCTCTGCCTTACAGCCTGTCTGTCAGGATCACAGGTGGGAATGTGGCATCTGAAGTGGGGGCCAGCCTGAGGGACTGAGCCCTCCACCTGTGGCATCCGGGCTAGCTCCGGGCCGTTAGTGGCAGAGTTACTTGGTGTGGAAAACCCACACATTTTATGGTTACCATAAAAGTAATAAATGAAGAGAAAAACAAGGCGACTTTCTTTTAGGGGCTGCTCAGGGCACAGCTGGTGCTGAGGACCATGGGCTAGGCTGAGAGCTCCCTCCTCGGTGCAGACAAAGGGCCCCAGGGCAGAGCTAGAGGTGGAGCAGGTGAAGCAGGGGCTGCGAAGGAGACACAAAGAGTAACTGTGAGGTGGGAGAAAGAACAAGGGCGTGTGGGGGCCTGGGATCTGGGATCCGAGAGGAGTGTGCGAAGGAAGGCGGAGGAGTGAATGGGGCAAATGCTGATGGAGTGACTGAGGCAGACAGGGAGGGAAGTGGAGAAAAGACACAGAAACCACTCGAGGGAGAAAGACCGCTGGTGAAGGGAGCAGAGAAAGGAGACAATGCTGGGAGGGCTGGTGGGGCTCATGCGAAAACCCCCCTGGCCTAGCAGGCCTCCTGGAACGTGAGAACTCCCACATGTTCAGCTCTCACTGGTTCCCGAGCGCTGTGCTCAGCATCTGGTCTGGGTTCCCAGAGAAGACTGAGGCTCGGCAGGTTCACTACAAGGCCCCACAGCTGGTGCGAGGCAGAGCCGGAACATGAACTGTGCTCCACAGACAGGATTCTCCACGGACTCCTCCCCTGCCCGTGGCTGGAGCCGTGGACGCTAATGAGTGTAGGTCAGGTTCTCCAGGCCTCCAGCATCTTCCCTGCCTGTCCAAGTGCGTGAGACTGAACACTGGGAAGAGGAGGACCCAGGAAATACCTCCTCATGTTGGTGAGCAGGACCTCACACTGAAGGACTCAGCAGCAGCAGCATCTTGTTCCACCTGCTGGTTACTCATGGAAACTACTCTGGACGATGTGGTCAGCCCTCCCGGCCGGCGGGGCGTCCCACCAGGTGGGGTGCATGTGGCCGACCAGGTCTGAGTCCCCAGCTTCTCCACAGAGGTGACCAGTGGAAAGCGACCTGGGTGATTTCAGCCCTCCCTGTCGTGGTTGGGCTTCAGGAAAGGGCCCGTGACCCAAAGCCTGGCAGTGAGGCCTGAGGGAAGTCTGCAGGGGCCTCTGGGAAGTTTGCTCTTCCCAGGAGCATGGCAGAAGGCAGCCTCTCTCCTTCCTCCTGTCAAGGGCTGGACATAGGGCCCGGATGGGCACCTGCTCCTGGCCGAAGGGCAAAGCGAGGGGTGGAAAGCACCTGGGCCCCTGATGTCACTGTTCACTCACCCCAGCAGCCGCACGCATGCCTGTTTTTGAGATGACGCGTTTCGCTATGGTTTGGGTCAGGGTACTCACTGCCAGGAACATCCTGCCCTCTTCACCCATATTGGGACATTAGTTGGGTGTTGCTGCTGCTCTGGGCCCATGTCACTTTCTCTTGGTGATAGCAACAACTCCTGTTTGAGGCGCTAACCCCGTTGGGTCTGGTAGAACTGTGTGCATCCAAGTGTCCTCCCCATTCAGCTGGGAGGTGGGCACATGACACACATGGAGCCCCCGGGAGACAGAGCGCGCCCATGGCTGCCATCCGCTCACACCAGGGTGGGATCTGGGCTGTTGGTGCTCGTCCTGTTTGCTCCAGCCACCTGAACTGGTTTCTATCATTTGCATCCAAGGAACCAGGCCAACAGCTGAGGGAGAGAGAGGAGGAAGTCCCTGCTGTCCAGGAGCAGGCTCTTCGTGCAGGAGGCAGAGTGGTCAACCACGTGCTCAGAGATGAGGCAGAACGAAAACTGACGTGGCAATAATCGGGGATCATGGAGGCGAGACAGCCGCCTCACCAGAGACCTCACCGCGGCTACTCCCCCCCAGGCTTTCCTCATCTGCCGTGTCCCTTCGTGCAACACCGAGAAAGGAAAGCCAGCCAAGTCACTCTGAAAGGGGCTACTTGATTAACTTTCTACCCAGAGTACTCAGATTGAATTTCTTAGCTCGTTAGATCTTAGACAAGGCCTCACCAAGTCTGAGAAGGCTGCAATTGTAGAAGGTTGAACCGACACCTTACCGATGCTGGTCTACAAACAGGCCTGAAAGCAGCAGCCAGGATTTCCCCTAGAGAAGTGGTTTCAATCCTGTAAGGGGGTCGGGATGGTGGGGGCTGAAGCTGGTGGGGGACAAACAGCCCCCAGTCTCTGCTTCTAACAGAGCTGTTCTGATTTTATTTTACGTAGGATGCCTTTCACATGATTTTCTTTCAAGGGTTCTGTCAGAAAAAGTTTGGACAGCATTCTTAGAGGTACCCCGTCTTTCTAGAGATGGGGAGAGAAGGCAGAGCACCTTTCTCAGCTCTTGGGATTATATAAATGCAAAAGCAGAGGTCAAAGTTTTAAATGAAATATTAACCTGAATAAGATCATAGATTTAAAAATAATCTCCAAAAAATGCACCACTCATTGTGACCAAAATGTGCACCCAATCAATAATTTGCATGCAGCAAATCTTTAATCTTACTGGGTGTAATACTCAGTGACCCTATTAGTAAAAACAGTGAAACACGGGTGCAGCCCTGAAACCAATATAAGCCAAGCTGGTGAGCAAACTCCGGCCAACCCTGATCCACACTGGATCCCTGCATTTTATTTAAAATTTTATTTATTTCAGAGAGGAAGGAGAGGGGTAGATAGAAACATAAATGATGAGAATCATTGATTGGCTGACTTCTGCATGCTCCTCACGGGAGATCGAACCCACAATCTGGGCATGTGTCCTGACCGGAATCCAACCTGGGACCCTTTCTGCAGGCAGATGCTCTATCCACTGAGACAAACTGGCTAGGGCTGGATCTGTACATTTTATAATTTATACTGCACAGCCTTCTAATGGGGGTTGGGGAAAATTACTTGAGGGTATGATCTGTCAGTCAACTCCAGCTATCCCTTAATCGAAGGGTTAACATTAAACATGAGAAGATATTGGTGTTTGTAGGAGGATTATCATATTTGGAAGAGGTGCTTTTATTTTGGTATAAGGTATGGAATCTGATTCAAGGCTCATGCAGTTGGTGAGTGAGCAAATCTCCAGCAGATGGCATATGAACTTCCTTTATCCCACCAGCTCACTCCTGCCTGCCTGCCTGCCTGCCACACCTACCTAGCTTGCAGAGGTTTTGCAGGAAAGGTCAAGCAGCCAGTCTGTCTAAGAACATGACTAGTTACTGTTCTCTTGTTCGCCAGCCCTGAACAACTGGTGTGTGGGCTGGTCCTTTCTGGGAGTCATGGTAGTTCCTACTGCGCTACTATGGTGGCTAGAAGAAAGAAGGAATATGCATTTTCCCATCCTTGTATTTTTTAAAATATATTTTTATTGGTTTCAGAGAGGGAGAAGTATTGATGAGTCATTGATTGGCTGCCTCCTGCATGCCCCCTACTGGGGATTGAGCCTACAACCCAGACATATGACCTGGTTCATAGATTGATGCTCAACCACTGGGCCACACTGGTAGGGCAGAAATATGCATTTTTAAATGGCTCTTCAGGTTTTTCCTAATTACACCAAATATGCATGTTGGCTGAACGATGATTACAATTCAACATTTAGTCTCAGCCAATATTAGAGAATTGAGACAAGAATGAACTTGAAATCTATGTGGGGGAAAAAAAATCTTACAACTTAATTATTACAACTGTTTTGGATTTTCCAATGTTTGACATTGGGCAGGAACAATACCTTCTTAGTACTGTTCCTATGGTATTTGCACATTTGTAATACTAAGTAGATGCTTTTACCTTACGCTAGTAGAAGTCTTTTGGCTGGCCCTTCCACCAAATTAAATGGTGTGTCCTAATCTATAGTAATAAAAGCATAATATGCTAATTAGTCCAGATGGCTGAACAGCGGTATGACCTTCTGGACGACCTTTTAGAGGAAGCAGGGTCTCTGATGACTGAGCCCCTTGCACAAATTTCGTGCACTGGGCCTCTAATAGTAAGATAATGACTATGTCATTCCCAATTTTAAGACTTAAAATCTAGTTGGGCCGAAACCGGTTTGGCTCTGTGGACAGTGTCGGTCTGCGGACTGAAGGGTCCCAGGTTTGATTCTGGTCAAGGACATGTACCTTGGTTGCGGGCACGTCCCCAGTGGGGGGTGTACAAGAGGCAGCTGATTGATGATTCTCTCTCATCGATGTTTCTAATTCTCTATCCCTCTCTCTTCCTCTCTGTAAAAAAATCAATAAAATATATTAAAAAAAAAAATTAGTTGGGCTCAGCCAGTGTGGCTCAGTGCTTGAACATCGATCCATACACCAAGAGGTTGCAAGCTCCATTCCCGGTCAGGGTGTGAACACTTGATCCTCAGTAGAATCTCTCTCCCTTCCTAAAAACAAAATCGGGGTGGCTTTGAGACAGCATGGAGGGACCTGGGGCTTAGTAAAATAAGTCAGAAAAAGACAAGTATCACATGGTCTTACTCATATGTGGAATCTATCAAAATAAACTGATGAATGGAATGGATCCAGAGACTTGGAAGCACTGAATCGAGTGTGGAATCTCCGAGGGAAGGCAGGGAGGGGAGAGGTAATTAACCAAAGACCTTATATGCATATTTGTATATCTCATGGACACAGATGGTGGGGTGTTGAGGGCCTGGGGCTGGAAGAGGTCAATGGGGGTTGGGGAGACGGGACATATGTAATACTTTTAAAAAATATTTAAAAAAAAATCTGGGTAGTGACAATTTTATACAATCCCTCCATATCAAGCTTGTACAGTGCTTTGACATGCTTTCTGAATATTTCTGGAAGTATGTAAGACTGTTGCCACCTGATTAATTTCCAATATTTTGCGTGCCTTATATTTTAAAATTCTTAGGAACTTATATATTGATTTTTCACAGAGAGGAAAGGAGAGGGAGTTAGAAACATTGATGAGAATCATCAATCAGCTGCCTCTTGCACACCCCCCACTGGTAATGTGCCCACAACCAAGGTACATGCCCTTGACCAGAATCGAACCTGGGACCTTTCAGTCTGCAGGCCGACGCTCTATCCACTGAGCCAAACTGTTCAGGGCCTTATGAACTTTTGTTAGCTCAGAGTATAAAGTTCTTTCTGAACTTATCTAGGTAACAAATTTTCCTATTGAATTGTTGCTAACTTTCTATTTGATTACAGATTTTCATAATTAACCAAAGTGCTTTATTTAATTCTGTAACATATTTATACTTCAAATAACTGACAAATGATATAATTCCCACAACAGAAATGCCTACCTGTATTGGGATTTATTCAGATATTTGCAACAAATTCAAGCCATGCTTGTTCCAGCTCCTGAAGCTATTTGATCAGATGGGTAGCAGTCTCTGTTCACTTAGTCAAGCACAAATTCCAGGGAAGCCAGGAATTTTAAGTATTCATTCTGTTTCAGTCTTGGGTTAAAGTTGAAGGCATCTTCATTTTCACTCTTTTTCTGCAGCTCACATATATAATCCAGCAAGGATGAATGATAATTGACTTTTCCTGCACCAAGTTTTCCTGACATTGCTTTGCATTGCCATTGATGCAAACCTTAGAAATACCTTTTGTATCATAGAGCTGTTTACCAAAAGTGCAAGCCAAGTTGTAGGTACCTTTTGTGGTTTAATCGTCCAAATCCCATCAGGAAAAGCCTGGGAGCAGGGGTCTAGTCTTCTGGTCTAGGCTCAGGTGTGCATCAGATTTGCATAACTGAAAAAGTGAAGTCATCCACACAGGTTCAAGGTAGCCAGTCTACAAAGCTGAATGAGCTTTGGGTCTCTTTTCCAAGAGGTGGGAAATGGGTATACAGAACCCAAAAACCTTTTAACTTTTTGTAGTTCTTTTACTGTCTTCTACATACCCAAACATGCATAAAACATTTCTTTGCCCTCATGCAGATCCTAGTTCTATCCAAACTACCACATTCATGCCCTTCCTGGATAGTATGATGCCTTAGTTTACCAGCAAACTGAGTTTCCTTTTAATTCCTGTACCTTCATGGCTCAGCACTCACTTGTTCCTAGTCCCCATGTCTCAAAACACACTTGTGTGTTACGTGAGAAGTCTCTGGTCTTAAATGAAGGGTGCTGTTCACTGCAAGCTAGTAGGTGTGGGTAGGCCTAGTCCATGACTTTAATGGATGGGTTTAAATTATATTATACAGGCTGTTTAGTTACATTTAAGGATGGCTATCACCTATCTTTCTGAATAGTTTTGTAATGGTGCTGTTATCTTAAGAGCTGGAATACATTATAAAACAATCACTTAAAACAAAACTACCATTTAAAATATTACACTAATAATTGCAACTTCATGTTTCCTAGTTATTTCTTTTACATTGCATCTGCTGAAAATTATCCATAAGTGTTCTGTATGCAGTCAGTGCACAGAAAGGCTTAGCTGTCCACAGCTCAGAATCAGGTCACAATCAGCCCACAAAAGGTAGATGACTACTTACAGTCAACCAATTGAGATATTCAAACACATGAAACAACCGAGTAATTATAAGGCCCCAAGTATAACTATTTACTGAATACTATTCTAAATTAAACACTCTTCTGAGCATACTACATTATTTCATTCAATGATTCACACTGAGGGGCTAGGGACAGTTGTGGCTCAGCATTTAAACTCCTCACTTAAATTACACAAGTAGGAGACAGGGCTTGAACCAGGTAAAACCACTAGCTTATAAAATAAGAAATGTTAGGGTAGACTGGGAATTACAAGGTAAAGCCTCAAGTTCTGTTGTCACATAGAAGTTTCAAATTATTCAAAGCTCTTCTAAAACCTCACATCCAGCCGGGACCGGTTTGGCTCAGTGGATAGAGCGTCGGCCTGCGGACTGAAAGGTCCCGGGTTCGATTCCGGTCAAGGGCATGTACCTTGGTTGCGGGCACATCCCCAGTAGGGGGTGTGCAAGAGGCAGCTGATCGATGATTCTCTCTCATCGATGTTTCTAGCTCTCTATCCCTCTCTCTTCCTCTATGTGAAAAATCAATAAAATATATTAAAAAAAAAACAAAAAAACAAAAAAACCCTCACATCCAAAAACCAAAGATTGACATTGTTCTCTACCTAATCAGTGCCATGCCTGTTGGTTTTTTGAAGATAATTTTAAGCTAGACACTCTACTCCACACTCTATAACCTAAGCAGAGTGGCCCAATATTACAACTTTATTTTTGAAATCTTAGAAGTGACATAATTGACAATGTCCAGAGCATAGATTCAAGACATATGAAAGTGGCCTTTGACACAATCAATCACTGTTCATTTTCTTCCTATAGTCAAAGAGGTCTGGGAGAATTACAGGAAAAGTGAAATGCAACTGTGGACTTATCACCGGATGTGGAGCAGGAAGGTGCTAGTGCCAAGTCATGGAGTCCCACTTCTCTGACTGGCAGAGGAACACCGGGGCCAGGGACTCGCGATGCCTCAGGACCGAGCCTGTCTGTGCGGAGGGGAGGCCACCCCAGCGCACCTGCCTCTTCCCTCCGTCGGTTCAAACTGCCCCTCATGAGCAGGACCTCTTCAAACTCCCCTTTGGATAGAGCTGCTTTTAATAAAATGACACGTGTTACCCACTTTTAACGTACTTTGAGAGATTAATATGTGCAGGCAACACGTGTGACAAATATAAAGTAGCTCCTGAATTACCGCCAAGTCCAACTGAACCCAGACAAAAAGAAAACTATGAATACAGATGAAATCACAGCTCACCAAGTCCCACACCTCCCCAAATATATTATGGGAGGATAGTTTAATCTCATCATGCCACTTTAGAAACTTAGCTACATCCAGGTTAGAACTCAAAGAACATGAGCATGCATGTTAGAATCCATCTTGGGAAAACAGACTATTTGAAGGAAGACAAATTCAAATAGAAATTGTGTGGTTTTTCAGAGCAATTTATTCAGTAACATCTAGTCAATATGCCATCAATAGTTCTCCTGTGTGTATTGTGCTGATAAATTGACACTGAGAGGATTTAACAAGTTCGTCATTTAATAAGTCTGAATTCACTTTTATCACATGGTATTGTACACGGTCATCTGTTGAAACAGATTTCTTTTGAACAGATCTTGGGTTTAAAAAAGTCATAGATAATGTAAGTTCTGTATAAACTGGTGGATAGGTAAGTTAGTTCTTTTGTTTTGACTTATAAGCCTCAACTTCACCGCAGAATAAAGACTGTAGGCCAAAGAAAGCATAATCGCTCAGTCGTATAGAACAGTATTGTTTCTATAATTTGGAGCTTTCTGAAGGGACGGGTTCAGGCCTGATGCAACTGTAAAAAGATTACTTAATGAATAGACTATATGGAAATTGTACAAAATGTTATTAATTTTAATCATTAATAGCTTAAACAGCACTATGTTACTAATTGCTATTCAAACTCAAAAACCTGATTTTGAATCCTCAAGAAGGTGGCATGGATACACAAACCATACCTCCTTATCCTTGGGGGTGTCAATACATATTTCAACAGAAACTTTGGCTTTAGGAAAGAGTCACAAACATTGAAAATAATGGCTTTGTCATTTTAAGTATAAGGTAGAGGAAAGTGTGCTTTAATTAAATATACATTATACCAGTGATGCTGGCAAGGTTGAAAGTTACTCCTAATGTTGACAGCTATAAAAACCAGTTTGTACATGACAAGACAATGAGAGAAATAAGTAATCCCTTTGAAACAAATTCCTAAAAAAAAAAAAAAATAATGTTCACAGTGATTTGTATCAACAGTATGCATTTTATGACAATAACATATACAGACTGAGCACCTTAGGGCTCTCTTTATATCCTAAAGAAAACAAGCATTTACATTATCCATGGTTTTTACTGAACTAAAAAAAGAAAGTCAATTGTACACTTACCCCTTAGACAGGATAAACTGTCTGGGGTGCACAGATTTAACACCATCATTAAACTTGTTTGCAAAAGGAAGAACTAAAAAACAAAACATTTTTTCTTGGGAGTGAAGTCGTGAAGTCTTTCATTTGCTGTTATAACCAGCAAATGCCATTCATTAACTGAAAAAATGGAAGGGAGGGCCCCACAAACACACTATTTGAGCAAGCTGACCAATACACATTACAGTTTTAAAAATGAAGGCTATATACTATATGTTACAAGTCCCAACTAGGCAGTGTCAAAATGATATCTATTTCTTTGCTTGCTTTGTGATCATACCCCTTGGAGGTGTTACCGGTCTCGTGGCACTCGGCTTCTTTTTCTCTGCAGGCTTTAAAATCTGCAAAGATGCAAACGACAAGTGCATTTTAGGAAATAGACTCAACCCCAAATCTTCTTAAGATCTCTTAAATGTCATTCAAATCTTTTATTCAACAGGTTTTGACTTTAAAACTGCCCAACAACGTTGAAAGTCCCAATAGCTTATTAACATGAACCAAGTTGACAAGTAAACATTTTGGTAATAAATGTTATGATGAATAGATAAGATATACTCTGGACAAATTATTTTGCCTCTGGAAATTTTCTCAAGTTACACCTTGTAGAATAGTTAGGCTACCCCCTCTGACATAAGGAGAGCAAGGGCTCTGAGGGGACCCTCCCACATCTCTGGGAGCTGCACGTTCCTTGTTTGACTCCATTTAACTGCACATGACTTCAGCGGCTCTATTTATATTTATGACTGGGGTGGCTTGAAGTGGTACAAGTTTGACATAGGTGAAGGAGAAAGAGAGGGAGCAGCAGACTTTACTTTTTGTAAATGGCTTTTGTGCCGAGTGAAGGCCAAATGATGTCATGGTGCATCAACAGAGGTTTAGTAGAAATTATACCAGAGAAATTTACACTAGGGAAAAGTGGTGGGAGAACTGAGTAATTAATCACAGCACATCTGGCACATGGAGTTAGCACTATTCTCACATGCAATCAGTGATTTAATTTAAACTGAACATCATACTGACACTATCGTTAGATTTATAGTAAAGGGGACATCAGCATAAAGAGCTAATGTATTGTTTGTTTGTTTTTTTAAATTTCTTTAAAACCTACTTAAATAATGCAAAGGCAATTAAATTGGACACTAGGGGAAAGGTTCCATGATATTGTTTTCCTTGAAAGAGGGTTTACTTATTACTGAACTAAGATAAACACTGGTTAAGGGAAAATAAAAATTTAGTCTAACATAAACGAACAGCAAGCAGAAAGCATTTTTTTCCTCTGAGACATAAAAAGAAACAATGTTGAGAACATCCTCTACCTGAAAAGAGCACATTAGTGTTTCGTCCACACTCATCATGGCACCTGCATTGTCAAACTCTCCACAGTAATTGGGTGCAGAAAACAGAGTGACCAATTGCCTCTTTGCAAAAAATTCGTATCCATCTTCAACCACCTTGGAGAGAAAATGTTCTCAGTATAAGTAGGTGCAAATTTTAGGTGAGTAAAACCACTCTTAGTTTCCTGTTGAGCCTGATACCCTGCAGGTCAACTTCAGAGACATTTTGTATAAACAAGCAATACCTACCCACCAAAATCAACAAGGAGAATCTTGTCACACACATGCTCTAAGTGTACATGTAAAATTCAAAACCAATACCTGATGGGCTCTACATATAAGATCCAAATCATGCTTATGGAGGAATTTTGCAACCACTTCTGCACCAAATGTGAAGGACACTCCTCTGTCATTTTCACCCCAGCCTAAGACATCTTTATCGGGGTCAGACCACAAAAGATCACAAAGAAGACCTTGATCTGGTACATCAGTTGGTCGCATAATTCGCCGAATCTGCTCCATAGATTGAAGATCTGGTGATAAACCTATTAAATAAGAAGAATGTAAAGAAAACCACTTCAGAGAGACTCAACGGCGAAGTTTTAAAATTAAACCTATGGATATGTTTTCTTACTAAGCTCTGGGTAAAAAAACCCAAAAACTGAATTAGCACTGGGATTTATTTTAAGCACTCATCTGTGGGCCCAGTATATTTAAACAGTATATGGGAACAGTTACTTCAACATGCATGAAATTAAAATTCTCTTTTGAAAGGATAAAACACAGACGCGGGGAAAGTCTACTGACATTTTCGGTATTCTAGATCTATGGTCCAGAATGTTAACTGCTGTGCATTTTGTATTTAAAGTATTTTCAGTTCTGTTTTCAAATCAAACGGTTACAGAGTCTAGAATTCCCTATAACAAATCAATTGCTTACTTCAGACTTCTATTCAAATAATCCTGGTTGTGCCAAAGTGAATCCATGGTCAATAAGAGTTATCTGACAGAGGAAGTCATCCCAATGATAACTCAAAAATGTCAAAATATACCATTTAGAGGGGATAAAAAAAACCCTACGGTTCCATTTGGAATTAAAATCAGCCCACATACCTCCATGACAGCAAAATATTTTCTCATCCACGATGGCTGCTATCGGTAAACAGTTAAAGCAGTCTGTGAAAGTTTTCCACAGTTTAATGTTATATCTTCTTTTACCTGTGAAAATTTTACGATGGTTAAAAAGAGACTGATACATGGCCAGCATGACTGTAGTTGAGCGTCAACCTATAAACCAGGAGGTCATGGTTTAAATCATGGTCAGAGCACATGCAGGTGGGCAGCTGATCAATGATTCTCTTTCATCACTGAAGTTTCTCTCTCTCTCTCCCGTCCTCTCTAAAATCAATAAAAATATATTAAAAAAACAAAACAAACAAAAAACACACACAACCCTGGACAAAATTAAAAAGCTCTCTTTGGATGACCACCAGCGCTCCCTGAGATCTCTCCTTTGCCCATGTGCTGCATTTGCCAGTGCCAACAATCCCCATCCTTCTTGAAGTCTGCTTTGCTCCTTGATTCCTTAGTCATGCAACATATTCCAGCATCTCCTGTAAGTTCCTTTGCTATGTTGTTGGCTTCTCTAACAAATATTAGGATTTTCCCTCCTGTTGTCTCTGAGCATCTTAACTAAGTCCTGGGCCCCTGCTTTCTCTTCTATTTCTCTACATTCCCCCAACCCCCATTCCATTGCCCAAGGCCACTTCAGATCACTCCAGAAAGATTTAGCCTGGGTAATTGCCAACATCTCTGCAAGCTTTCAAATCCTGGGATTCTGAGCCAGAATCCCTAATGTAGTTTCCTATTATTATATATTAGAAAGTTCAGCCCGAGCAGTGTGGCTCAGTGGTTGAACATCGACCTATGAGATTATGGTTTGGTTCTCAGTGAGGACATATGCCTGGTTTGCGGGCTCGATCCCCAGTGGGGGATGTACAGGAGGCAGCCAATCAATGATTCTCTCTCACATTGATGTTTCTATCTCTCCCTTTCTCTCTGAAACCAATAAAAAAATAAATAAAAGATTATCAGTAAAGGATAACACACAATTCACATTGTATCCAACAACAAATACCTCTCAGCCTTACCATTATTGCAGTCATAAGGTTAGAAAGAAAATAGTGCAGAGTGTTGGTTATACTTGGGAAATAAGGCTATCACTTAAACCAGCAGTTTTTATATTGCCCCACAAAAAAATCTACATTTGAATAAAACATCACCTTAATAAAGTTGACAATAAAAATTTAATAAAACATGAGTAATTGTTTTAAAAGTCTATAAACCATCAAATGAAAGCCATTTATGTCAAGGACACTTTTATGCCCACAAGAAGACTGGGTGGCAAAATATGCCTGCCTGATGGGATGGGGGCCGCGTAAATACAAGATCAATAATTGAGTCTTCTTAATGACCAAACCAATGCTGCCCTTCTAATTTTTAAAGGCCTTTGCATCAAATAGAAACTGAAAGTGATGTAGCTAATATTCCCACACTAGGATATACATCACAACAAAGATCATCTGGATTTGAATTTCAATGAAAACTTCAAAGTACTTGTTGAGATAACAGTTGTATAAAAGGAATCCTTATTTAAAAAAAAAAAATTTTTAAAAATTGATTTCAGAGAGGAAGAGATAGAAACATCAATGATTGAACAGCTGCCTCCTGCACATTCCCTTAGGGGACCGAGCCCACAACTTTGGGATGTGCTCTTGACCAGAATTGAACCTGGGACCCATTCAGTCCACAGGCCAAGGCTCTATCCACTGAGCCAAACCTGTAAGGGCACGAATCCTTTCTTAAGTTAGCTGTGAATATCCATCTACTCCTCCCACCGCCCAAAAGAAAATACTAAGAAAAAGTAGATGAAACAAGAGAGAGATGGTATCAACAGAACTATGTTAAGTTTATGACCAAGTATCTCAATTTAGGTAACCCTTCCTTAGATATAGAAGTACTTACATTCATCATAAAATCCGTAAATTCTATTGATGCTGGCACATTCGTGGTTTCCTCTGAGAAGAAAAAAATTCTCGGGATATTTGATTTTGTATGCCAGTAAGAGGCAGATAGTCTCCAGCGACTGCTTCCCCCTGTCCACGTAGTCCCCAAGAAACAGGTAGTTGCTTTCTGGTGGGAAACCACCGTACTCAAAGAGTCGAAGCAAATCATAGTATTGCCCATGGATATCACCTAGAAGCAAGGGTTTTGTTAAACAGTGTCTTCATACTTGTAGTGCATTAACAAAGCTTTGAAAGACATTCTTTAAACATTCATTGCATAGCGGCAATGCCTCTAATAAGGACAGTTAAATTTGATAGCTAACACTAATTTCCAATCTTCTACCTTTTTAGTTCAATTAAGCTTAATAAAAAATTTAAGTGTACGTGTAGATCCACAATCCCACGCAAAACTCAACTAATTAATTTATTTTGTGGGAAGATTACTAATGCCTAGGCAGGCCTTCTTGCCAAGTAACACAGTTTTCCTTTCAGGTCCCTGATCAATATCAGATCTCTGACAGCTGAGTCTCCTGTACTGTGTCTGCAGAACCACTGCATTTCTACTGAGCCCTGACACCAGGTGAACAAAGATACATACTCACTCTACCCTTCAACTCCCCCCTCACAGATAATGCTAGAGAATTTATTTGCTTTATCAATGTAGTTAAATATACTGGAAGAATATAACATTACTCAGATAAAGTTTAGTTCTTATATGGATTATCTGCTTCTATCCTGTAGAAAAAGTAAAACTATAAAGTGGCACCAAGGAGGTCTATTTTTAGGCATAACCAATTCTACTTTAAGCTTAAATATAATTCCTACATATTCATATAATTCAGACCTTTTCTTAGCTCTCCCTTCTGTTTCATTCATTTCCTTTTTCAATGTCTCTATTCCTTCAGCAAAATAATTTTTAGTAAATCTGAAGTACATCTAAGTAAACTAAGCCCATCAGAAGTATTTATTCTAGAGCTGTAATTATTTAACTTAAAGTAGTTCCAGGTTATTCACAAATAGCAAATGATTATGCTGGCTAATATAAGGTATTCTATATATCCTTGCCTCAGTTAATCAATCTCAATCACATGTTAGTGTTCCAAGACTTACCACATATTTTGAGTGGTGCTTCAAGTTCTAGTAGGATAGGCTGACTGAGAAAGATCTCTCGAGATTTTAAGCACAGTCCTCTGATTTCATTCTCCTGTAGCTGGACATTCTTACCAGGCTTGGACCCTCTTACTGTAGGGGAGAAAAAATCCAATTACTCAAATGAAGTCAAAATGCAACTGAATGTAAGTTAAAAAGATACAAACTTTAGGTAACGAAGAGGTAAAATAATAGTTTAGCTTTTTGGCTGGCTTTATTTTCGGGACATTTATAAAGAACATGATTTTAATGCCTAATTAGAATCTTAAATCTTAGCCAGGATTTCAGAGGTTATTCAGTTGCCATCTTCTATACAGAGTTAAAGATACTGTGTGTGAGGATGGTTAGAAAGGTCTCTCTTTTACTACATGCTGAAATCAGACTCCCTGTGGCTTGAGGCCTCAGTTCTGCATCCAAGCCACACAATCAGCCTTGTTTGTTCACCTACAGCCCGCCCACCAGGCCAGCTCTTTTTGCCTCCTGTCTTCTCTTCTCCAGCCTTATAAATGAATTAATATTTGCTCAGCAGGTTTCAGAGATTATCCCATTACTGAGATATTTCTATGAACCACGTTTTAAAATGTGAGATTGGAATGGCTCAGACCCCCATCTCCCTCCGAATCAGTGTTTTTCAGGTATTTCTTCAGGCCCCTGATTTATCTATGAAAAATTAAGTATTTTGACTTCAATAAAACACATTGTAGGCTTGTTATACATGTTTGGCAGTGCAATTTCTATGCCTGCATTTTTAAATACAATTATGCCTCCACAGGGCAAAGGATGTCTGCTTGTGCTGTAAGAAAGGCTTCCCGGTAATCTGAACAGTAAACACGAGCAAAGGGAGAAAAAGTCATAGCACAGCACCAGACATCCTAAACTCACAAGTACCCACATCAGAGCGCTCTGAGGTCTACTCACTGTCAAAACAAAGCACAAGCTCTCTCCCCTGGCCTGTAACAGTTCATTTTATCAGTCGGTAGGAAGTGTAGGAAATAAAGCAGGCATTCTTTGCATTAGAAATAAAGTGAGAAAACACAGGACCAGACTAAATATAAAATGCAAGCCTGCATCTTTCTACCATTAAAGCCAATAAAAAGTGACTTAGTATTAGCAAAACCACAAAACCCATCAGATTAAATCAACATTGCTAACTTAAATTTTATTAGTTTTGGAGGCTTTATTCCTATTCAAATTACAAAATCATTTGGCTTAATTAGTTGAATAAGAGCAATAGGCTTAACAGGTTTGTATCCAGCTTTGCTCTGTAACACCTAAGTAACATTACAGAGTGATCAAAATTACAAGTAAAAAAACTGACATTTGTTGAGAATTTTTCCCCATTACAAAGGGCTGTGTCCTCATTTGAGAAACATTGTCCTACCTAGGCGAAGCCATCCTACGGCCTGAAATCACCAAAATCCCTCAATTTTCTGAAGAAACAAGTTTTGAGCAGAATTAAACTGTATAGAGTGTACACACACACACACATATATATATATATTTATTCCAATGAGAGATAATGAACAAGAGAGGACCAAATTCTTGAAACACACAAAGAAACCAAGAGCGCGGATTTGGAGCCAGGAGCCCCAAGTTCTATATTGGTTCTATAGCGTTGGCCAAACCACTACTTTAAACCCCAAAATATGTGACTGAACTAAATGATTAGCCAGTCTCTGATCAAACTATGAAACAAAAAGCAATTAAAGGAAAAATACAGTAATAACTTTTGAGGGAAGACACAAAACAAATGCATATATAACACAACAGCAACTGAGCAATAAAAAGTGATTTTTCCACAGCAATTTCTCTCTCTTGCTAAACACACACATGGTAGAGAACTCAAAAAAACACTACCAGTGGAAAGATGATGTGTTCTTGATTCACTGGCCAGAAAACCCCAATCATTAGTGATTTTACCACAAGTCAGCCAGAAACTTGGGCAGACAGCCCAGCAGAAAATTTTATTTTTGGCTTGGAGGGGACTCCTTGAAACTTCTGATTGCAACCTGAATGGTTTTCAGCAGAGTTCACATTTGTGAATGAAGAGCCTACTCTATTTTTCAGGAGTCTGTAAACATTGACTCACACCTATATAGAATTCAGGCTATACTTTTTACATGAATGCTCTAGTAGTAAATCAATGTCATCATATTCATACTGCGAACATGAATTTTACTGGTTTCGGAGGCTTCCCATTATCACCTTTAGATGCAGTTTATGGTAGTTTTCTCTTATTCTGTCCTGAGTGGAAATGCAGAGTTTAGTAAAGAGAAATACTACTAACAATTAAAAATTATTCTTAATGTGAAATTCCCCCAGAACTTAGTATATTTTATATTTGAAGAACACTGATCATTAAAAACAACATGGTCTCAAAGCTTTTTAAATCCCCTACAATTAGCTTAAGAAGTAAAATGATAGAAATTCCACCCAACCAATCTTCTACCAACTGGCAAATACCTGCTCATCCTTCAAGCCTCTCCTCTCCTCATAAGCCTGCTTTCCCTTCTCTGAAATGCTCTCAAACAGCCAGTCACACCCAGCACACACTTGTACTTTGTATTGCAATTGCAAATTCACTTCTCCCACTCATCTGGACCTAGGATAGAATACAAATCCCAAAAACACACCACTTGTTCTCAGAGTACATGGCAGGCACTTGATATTTGTTGCATAAATGAAGTGTGGATAAATCCTAAGTACTATTGACTTGTGGCATTAGAATTAAACATACACTCCAGACTACATACCTATTTCCTACAAGGCTTTACTGGAGTTATTTCCCTAGTTGTAAAAAGACAAGATTACTCTTAAATTTCAAGTTGAAGATAATAGAAGATAAAGATCTCAAAATGAGTCTTGGTAGCCCAAGTGAACACTGTACATATTTCTTAAAAATGGCCAAATCAGCCAACAGCATAAATACGTACTTCCCCATTTTCAATGTCCATAAAATAGAATCATGTATTAGCTGTGGCTAACATCTGCCAAGCACTTTCCGTGTGCTGGATACTGAGCTAAGGGGCTTTACATTGCTGGATAATCCTCAACAATCCTATAGGTTAGAGTACAATCACCTCCTCATTACAGGTCTGGAGAGGTTCAACGAGAGTTGGTCCAAAGTTAGAGCTTGTAAGGACACTAGGCCCAGACCGACTCTAGTTTTAGTGATGCTTCCAACATACTATCCTCCCAAGTAAGAACTTGGTCTTCATTAAACTCCCAAATCAAAGTTTTTATAGGACAAACCCCAATACAGCCATGGCTTCCTAAGAAAAAATTGATATGGGATATAAAATCATAATGCACCCTTATACATGAGAGGCATTAAATAAGAATTTAATCATGCAATCTGTTAAGACTATCAGTAGTTATTTACCATAACAATAGGCTACACAAGAAACCTGTCCTTTTTCTCTAGTACCTTACATTAGTGGAAGGCACAGAAAATAAGACAAAATGGGTACTTGGAGATTGTTGTTATAACTGCTATAACTAGAACTATCCCCTCCATAAAGATTAGAAAAGTAAAAGATCACCTTAAGAACATTTTATTACCATTAAAGACAAAGGCTACTTTTTTTATCTCTGTGAGCTGAAAGAAAAAGAGTACAGCAGTGCTCAATAAACATCAGTCCTTACTTGGAGGTTTAAAGCCCTCACTATGCTCTGTGCATGGGAGAAACCTATATAAATGAGAGATTCATAGGTGGGAAATTCAAGGGTTGTCACCTCAGGATAACTTCCTAAGTATTGGGTCGGCAACTAAGTAATTGCGGGTTTCACACATATATGGCTTCAGTTGAATTTTTAGGTTTGCAGACGTAGTACAAATGTAAAACACATTTTGTATTTGATAGTTGGCTATTCAGCTGTTAATCAGTAAAAAAAGTTTTTTGATCTGTTTTGTAGTTTTTGTTTGGCATTCGTTGAAAAATGGAAAATCAAAAGGAACATTTTCGTCATATTTTCCTTTTTATTTCCGCAAAGGGAAAAACGCATCGCAAGCTCATAAAAAGTTATGTGCTGTTTATGGTGACGAAGCCTTAAAAGAACGGCAGTGTCAAAATTGGTTTGCCAAATTTCGTCCTGGTGATTTTTCACTCAAAGATGAAAGACGCTCTGGTCGTCCAGTTGAAGTTGATGACGCCCTAATCAAAGCAATAATCAATTCGGACTGTCACAGTACAACACGTGAGATTGCAGAGAAGCTTCATGTATCACATACATGCATTGAAAATCACTTAAAACAACTTGGCTATGTTCAAAAACTCGATACATGGGTTCCTCACGAACTGAAAGAATCACAGTTAACGCAACGCATTAGCAGCTGCGATTTGCTAAAGAAACGTAATGAAAATGATCCATTTTTAAAACGACTGATAACTGGCAATGAAAAATGGGTTGTTTACAACAATATCAAGCGGAAAAGATCGTGGAGCAGGCCAGGTGAACCAACTCAAACAACATCAAAAGCTGATATTCATCAAAAGAAGGTTTTGTTATCAGTTTGGTGGGATTACAAAGGAATTGTCTACTTTGAACTCTTACCACCCAACCGAACGATCAATTCTGATGTCTACATTGAACAACTAACGAAATTAAACAATGCAGTTGAAGAAAAGCGGCCCGAATTGACAAATCGAAAAGGTGTTGTATTCCATCATGACAATGCAAAGCCACACACATCTTTGGTCACTCGGCAAAAATTAACGGAGCTTGGTTGGGATGTTTTGCCACATCCACCATATAGTCCTGACCTTGCACCATCTGATTACTTTTTGTTTCGATCTTTACAAAACTCCTTGAATGGTAAAAATTTCAATAATGATGATGATGTCAAATCGTACCTGATTCAGTTTTTTGCTAATAAAAACCAGAAGTTTTTTGAACGTGGGATTATGATGCTGCCTGAAAGATGGCAAAAGGTCATTGATCAAAATGGGCAATACATTACAGAATAAAATTATTTAGTTCCATGAAAAAATTGTCTTTGATTTTCTTTAAAAAATCCGCAATTACTTAGCTGCCGACCCAATAGCTTTTTCAAATTATTTCAATTACTGTCAATGGAATCCAAAATATTCCAACCAATAAAAATTCCATTCTCCGGAGCGTTTCTCATAAATCCAGGTGTGCCAGGTATTGCAAGGAAATAAAATTAGTAGACATCTGAACATATATAGGCTAGTGATCAATACATTAAAATATTCACCTTAGACCTTTCACATGACTTTTGAGTAAAAGTTTTTCTTTATCTTGCTAGAAATGGTGATTCAAAAAAATGCATTATGATTGTTATCAGCAAAGGTGTTCTGAACAAACGTATTTACTTATCTGGCAGATCATAAACTTCCCAGCAATTTTATTGAAAGCAAACTGATAAAACCCTACAATAATAAAAGAATGTCACTGGTGACTATCTGCAATGACAGCTTTCTCTCTCAAGCAACAGTAACTTTTCTGACAGCAGCAAGCAAAGCAGAGACAAAAAAAAAAAAAACTATGGAAGAAAAATGAAGGTAACTGAGATTATTTATGGGGAATGAAAAAGTATTCTTTGGTCCCTCAATTAAAGGCTCTTTAACTGTTTTGAAAGGTCATTAAAGGAATATCATTAAAAAAAGGCACTAGCTGAAATATAATAAAAATTTAAAATATAAGAATGGCAAACAAATATAAAAATAAACCAAGAGTCTAACAGGTTTGGCTCAGTGGCTAGAGCGTTGGCCTGCAGACTAAAAGGTCCCAGGTTTGATTCCAGTCAAGGGCATGTACCTTGGTTTTGGGCACATCCCCAGTAGGGGGTGTGCAAGAGGCAGCTGATCAATGTTTCTCTCTCATCAATGTTTTTAACTCTATCCCTCTCTTCCTCTCTGTAAAAAAAAAATCAATAAAAATATATTAAGAAAAGAATATGACACACATTCATCTCAATGACAAAATAACCTTGCAATATTGGACAGATTTGGAAAAATTAGCCCTGAAACCCAAACAAACAAAAATAGTGAATAATGAAACTTTCCCACAAACTACTGTTCTTTTCTAACACACACACACCACAAGAATGTTATCACCAGCAGGAAGACTTCCACTTTCTGACCATCTTAATTGTTTTCACCCCCCCTCCCCCCTTTCTTAGTGGCTAATTTATACTTTGGGCCATTAAAGGTTAAACCAATGTTCTCAAGGCAGTTTGTAAGAATATAGCTGCAAAACAGTCACTGCCCTCAATAAAGCACTTTGAATATTCTAGACCACATGTGTCAAACACACGGCCCGCGGGCCAAATCCAGCCCGCCAGGCTTTGCAATGTGGCCCGCACCTGGCTGTTATCACTGCACTCCGCTGTCAGTTTATGACATTGTCAGTTTATGACTGTTCAGTAAACCATTCGACCCGCGATTTAGGCTGGATTTTAGATTTTGGCCCCTTCTCTGATTGAGTTCGACACCCCTATTCTAGACCTACAGTGAAGCCAATTTATTAAAAAAATGTTTAACTTTCCGTAGTCTAAAAACCCATTTTGATAAAAACAACAACCATGGATTATTACACTCAACATTTGAAAAGAGACGTTAATATCAGTGATACCCACTCCCCTCTAGACGATAGGATGCCACTAAACCCTAGAAAAATTGGAGATACCGGATAAATCAAGACTCCTAAGAAAATCATCTGTTCTTACACGCTTTAGATACAGGGTCTGATCCTTAAAAATCTGTCCCAGGATTCTATGAACTCCATAGATGGAATTATCCCTTAGTCTTCCTGACTAATACTAAGACTTTCCAGTTTCCTCATCTATAAATCAATTCACATCAGAATATTATCTCCTTAACATTTCAATCTTTAAGGTCTACTATTAGCCTCAGATGTAAATTAAGTGAAATGATCAAATCCATATAGTATCAATCATTTCTCTGCTTCAAGATCAGTAATTCTCACATATTCAAATGGACCGAATGGCACACACTTATGCAGAACAAGCAGGTCATTATAGTTCCGCAGTTTCAAAGACATAAAACAATCTCACCAACCTCTACCGCCAGATGGGCTACTAATGCAAGGCCCAGCAGCACCTCTATTTCCCCAGCTGTGGAAGGAACGCCTGGCCTCCTGCTACTGTCAGATAAGGGGGCACAAATAATCTCTTCTATGCTGTGGTTAAGGACTGGAGTAAGTTTAGCTCATGTCTCCAATGAGCTTTCTGTCTTAACTCCAAGGAAAGGATGCAGCGTACAACTGATCTGCTGGAGAAGGAAGAGGAGGGGGCTCACACCACAGACTTCTTGTAAGTTAGGTAATAACAGCTTTAATCTTTACCAACAAAAATGTCCTATGATAACTGATCCCAAGTAAAGCCTCTAATCATTAAAATTATCTGGCATGAAAGGAAAATATAACTGCTGAAGTGTCAATTAGGAAAGATTACTTTTGTTTGCCTTGGTCAGCATTTTAAGAACTTTCCCCCCCCCCCCCATTGTTTGTTTATTATCTTCAGAACCAGGGGTGCTGTCTTTTTAGCATTAGAATGTAAACATGTTTCATATTACACCAAAAAACTAAACACATAAGTTAAACAATTTTAGAGTTTTAGAATATCTTCAGATTAACTCTTACACACCAGAGAATCAAATCAGTAAAGGTTTTCCAAGGGCCAGGGCAAAGGTCATATTTAAATCACTAAGGCAAGCCAAGCAATTATGCAGAGCCTGGCACAATCTTGCAGTGCGAAGTAGCCAGCTTCAGAGCAAAAAAGCTTCTCGCAAATCTGGACGTGAAAATAAGTCACAATCTCCAGGTATCAGAGAAAGTGCTAGCTCCCTGAGCAAGGTCGTTTACAAAGTATAACCAAAAGTATATTTCTCCAACACAGTAGAAATATCGGACCAAATCAACAGCTGGCTTATTTTCTCTCTAAATTGCTTAAGTTTTACTGTGCAGTTATTTAAATAACCTAATATTACAAAGGAGTAACAACCTTTAGGTTTTATCATCAAGGCAGAGCCTGGACAAAAACTTCCAAGATGGGTTTGCAAAGGTGATACTTTGCTTACAGAAAAACTACTAACAGGGTAAAGAAAGAACTGCAAAGCTGTACTGACTAAAGATCTAAACCAACATGCTGTTTTTTTCTTAAATAAGACTTCACTTTTGAGTTGCCCTTTTAGTACCATCACCAAGCTACTTCTCTACTAGCTGGTACAGTCCACCACCTTAAAAGACAACCGTGAACATGTAAAAAATTCCAACAGGGCCACAAAATTAACACCGCCTCCATTTTCAAATATACTTAAGTCTTAAGGTTTTTAAAGCATTACAAAATCCACAAATTTAATACCAATACTTTATATATAAAGTGTGTGTGTGTGTGTGTGTATATATATATATATATATATATATATATATATTCTCAATAGATCATCAGTTTCTTTGCCAATTTAACTTCAATGAGAAAAAAGTATATGGTGCAGCTAGCCTATTCATAAGCCATTAAAACACTACTTTAATCGAGAACTAAAAATAACAAGACTTAATCTTAAAATTCTGTTTCTAATTCACAGATTTCATTTTTCCTGTTTTCCCAGTAAAATAAAGCCCATCTTAATCTAGCCACACATTCCTGCAGCTATGCAGAATGTAAAGTTTTTGACATAAAAACATGTAATAGAAAGTCCTTTTCTTATTGCACTGTTTTAATCCACTTCTGAACCACTGCTCCCTCATATAAGGAGCTGTACTAAATAGTATGGGAAGTATTATTTACTTGTTATAATTTCTGGAACTCATTTAATGGGTTTTCGTTTTCTTTCAAGAACGAATAGGAGGAAAGACAAAAAAAAGTATAAGAGGAAAAGTCCCCCACACAGAGTAGGCTATTTCAGGAGCTTATTTTAATGACAATTCAAAAGATCTGCAAAAGCCAGAGCTGTCCATTGTTCACCACGCTCTTGACTCCCTCTCACAGCATTTCCAGTCCAACAATATTAAGGACAATATAAAGGCAAAAAAAGTTAAGGCCCAATCAACTCTATATTACCCAGTGGCCCAAATCAAGAAAGGGATTCAAATTCCCCTAAAGCTTTGAATAAGACGTTAGCATTAGACCCGTTCAGGAACCCAAAACGTGGAGCAGCTCACTTTCCCGTCCCTCTTTAAAAAAATCCCGACTTCCTCCGTCTCCCAAATCAATATGAATCCAGTGCCAGGCGGTCTGAGGCCGGCCAAAGTAAAGCTTCATTTTAACCTTGGGGTAACCACCGGACACCTCCTTCTTTCACGCACAGGGTGAGCTGAAGCAGTTTTAGCTCCTCACTCACTGCCTGGCTTGGAAATCTGTCATAACTCTGTGACCTTGCTCGAGTGACTTCACCTCTCTGTGTTTGCTCTGAAAAAAAAAAACCACGAGAAAACAATAGCAACAACTTCGCAAGGCTGCTGGGAGAACTAGCTAAAATCTATGCAAAGTGCTCAAAACAAAACAAAACAAAACAAAACAAAACAAAACAGCCGGACACGCAGGAAGCTCCGGTGATCACCGTGGTTGTTCATGTATTAGATGTACGCCCAGAGCCTGTCACTCTGCAAAGATCCTAACTGTCACCATCGCTGGCTGCAAGTTCAGAAAAGAGCGCGGAGACCTCGCCAGCACAGGGCAGCCTAAAAGGAGTTCTCGGGGAGCGCAGGAGGAGGTGGGTCCCAGCGTCCCCCGGAGAGGTGTTCGGAGAAGCCCATCCCAGCCCCACAAAACACACACACACAAACGAGCGACAGGAAAGAAGCCCGCCCTCCAAGCCGGGGGGACCCACAGCCTATCCTCGAAGTCGCCTTCCGAGAGGACCGGTCCCAGAAAGTACGGACCCCGCCTCCAGGCTGGACCTGGAACCCCCCTCTCCCCGAGACCCCCAAACCCTTCTCTCCTCCCAGCGCCGGTCCGGCGTGTGGAGAGCCAGAGACCGGACCGGAAACGTGGGGGTAGGGAGCAGAGTTTTCAAATTTCACGGCCGAGGAGGAAGGCTGCGCCCGAGTCCGTGCAATGAATGAGCGGCGCTGGGAGGGCGAGCGGCGGGACCGGGTGCGGGACCCCGCCGGCCGGCCGGCCTCCCCTCACCCCGGCCCGGCCCGGCCCGGCAGCCCCCGGCCCGAGGGCCAGTTCGCGGGCTCACTCCCCTCTCGGTGCTCAAGTCCAACTGGCCTCCCAACTCCACCTCCCACCCCCAACCGCCTGCCTCCCCTCAGCCCGCCCGCCGCCTCCTTCACCTTCCAGCAGCCGTTGGATGATGCTGTCGACGTTGAGTTTATCTATATCCGCCATCGCCTCCCCACCGCCGACCCTCCCGCAGCGGCGCCGCCGGCGGCTCGCGCCCGGGACTCACGCCTCCTTCCCCGCGCCACGAGCACAGACGCGGCAGCGGTGGCGGCGGCGGCGGCGGCGGTGGCAACAGCCGCGGCGGGTCTCCCCCCCAACCGCCCCGCTCCCTGATTCCTCCTCTCTCTCCACGGGAACCACGAGAAGAACAAAATGGCCGCCGACTCCTTAGCTAGCCTCGGGCGGCGCACGGATGCGCGCGGGGGAGTGCGGCGGCCCTGCCGGGACTTGTTTGTGAGCCATTGGGCGCGCGGAAGGGGGCGGGGCCTGAGCGGGGAGGGGGCGGGGCCAGAGCGCGCGGCGGGGGAGGGGGGCGGAGACGGTTGAGAAAGTAGAACGCAGCGTTCGGATCCTTCCGCCAAACGAGCTGAGCAAATAGGCCCCCTGGCGGGAGCGGGAGTTGCAAAATTGCAAGCGGGAGCTGGGGCCGGGGAGTGGAGAGGGCAAAAGATGCTGCTGTGGATGGGAGCCTTGCGGCTTCGGCGCGGGATACTGTCCACTGCGGCCAGATGTTTGCAGACCTGGAATTAGGGATTCCTGGACTTTACTCCTTCAGATAAACCTAGGGTAGAGGTGAAGAGGGAGAAAAAGAAAAGTAGATGGATTTACTTTGGATTCACATTTTGCTGGGACCTGGGGAGAAGGGAAAGCCCTCTTTCAGATAAAGCAAAATGTGAACAGTGATTCATCCTGATGGGTGGGAATCTAGCTATTTGTGCCCGTATGTTGTGTGTGAGTGCGTGCGCGAGCGCGCTCTGTAACTTTTCCATTGGGGGAAACATTTTTTTTTAATCCACCTTCAAAAATTGTTTTTCATCACCCTTATGTGTAGATTATCTTTCTCGAACACGGGAGTTATATAATCATGGGGACGGTTACCCTGACACTAGTAAGCACGAAGCTGAGCCAAGGGAGAATTTGCAGATTTCGCGCGTAGAACTGGAGGCCGGAAGCGAAGGGCGAGTTTGCCAGGACCGGCATCACGGGCGGATCGTGAATTCTGCAAACACTTTGTCCCATTGCCTTCGGCCCCCCAAGTCCATCTCTCTCCCGGAGGCCCCTCAAATCTGCAACCTCTGGGGGCTGCGCGTTGCTTTTAGCTGAGTTTGAAAGTGCAACCCAGAAAAAAAAAAAAAAAAAAGCAAGAAAGTGCAACCCACACAGCAAACACGTCTGCTCTCTTGGATCCTGATCTTTTCATTTTTCTGGGTTTTTTTTCTGCAGCACTGTACAGTTTGCAAAGCCCTTTCCCTCCCCTGAGAAATTCATTTTGTTTTTTCAAGGCACGCAGGGTGCACGGATTCCCCACATGCCATCTATTGTGATTGCAACGACCCGGGCATCTATCCTCAGAAACGGTGTCCTCTGGGGGCCCAAGCGGCGCGGGGCAAGGACTCCTCCTTGCACGTGGACCTGTGGCCTCTGTGCGCCTGTTGCCAGGGCATTGAGGCTCAGGGCTCCCCCTCCTTGCTCAGGGCTGCTCATTCTCCTTTCCCCAGTCACCAGCTCACTCTCTAGAGCTGTCGCTCTGTTCCCCAGAAGAGACACAAATGTTATTTGTCAGTCCAGGGAATAGAGCCCAGTTGGTGACATTCTGAGCAGATGCCCAGCGCTGTTGTGAACAGCTGGATGGTGAGTCAGGGTGGCTGCTCTCGGAGTCCAGACTGTGGCCTACTTCAGGGCAGGGTGCTTCATGGCAATGGCAATTAGAGCAGAAGACAGCAATTCACTCAGCAGACAAAAGTTTATGGAGCGCCTATTCTGTGCCAGACATTGTTCTAGGCAAGGAAGCAGGGGTGCGCAAGACAGACAAGGCCCTTCTCTCAGGGAGAATCATCTAGTAAGCCAGACAGATAATAAACAAAGATGCAAATAAAGATATCAGTGTCTGATAAGTGCTATGGAGAAAAACAAACAATCAAACACTGCCCCAATTTTCTTATTATATGCCAACAATGATCTCACTGAATCCCCAAAACAACGCTAGGAATTATGTACTATTTCCATCACATCCATTTTACAGGTGAAGAAAGTGAGTCAGAGAGGCGAGGTTGTTAAGGGAACGTCACACAGGTAGTAAGTTACAAAGCCAGGGCTGGAACTCAGGACAACCAGGAACCAAAGCTCTTTTATATTCAGCAAATCGCTGTGAATCCCCAGCACCTAGCACAACTCTGCCACACACTAGGCACCTAACACATGCAGAGCCTGGCTGGTGTGGCTCAGTGGTTGACCGTCAACCTATAAACCAGGGGGTCATGGTTCGATTCCCGGTCAGGGCACATGCTCGGGTTGTGGGCATGCAGGAGGCAGCCCATCAATAGTTCTCACTCATCATTGATGTTTCTATCTTTCTCCTCTCCCTTCCTCTGAGATGAGTAAAAAAATATATTAAACACAAAATAAGACAAAAAACAAACATGGGACCCAGTGAAATGATCTAAACATGTCTGTACCCACAATAAGAGGGCTATAACTTTACACATACAAATAGCAAGTGCGTTCACATCTGCTGATGTCATCAGGGCTGGAGAAGGACTTCAGACTGGGCTGGGGCATGGAGAGGGCTTCTGTCCACATACCATTCTCAGCGGGGCCACTCCCCTCCAGAGTCCAGTTTGTTTTTTTAAAATATATTTTATTGATTTTTTCACAGAGAGGAAGAGAGAGAAATAGAGAGTTAGAAACATCGATGAGAGAGAATCATTGATCAGCTGCCTCTTGCACACCCCCTACTGGGGATGTGCCCGCAACCAAGGTCCATGCCCTTGACAGGAATCGAACCTGGGACCTTTCAGTCCGCAGGCCGACGCTCTATCCACTGAGCCAAACTGGTTTCGGCCAGAGTCCAGTTTTGCTGGCACATGCCTGAGAAAAGAAGCTGGCGCTGAGCCTGAGCATGGCAGGAGCTTATAGCAGAGGCCCGAACGCTCCCAGAGCACAGCCAATAGCTCTGGGAGGAAAGAAGTGACTCCCTATTGGCCCTTTCCTGCCATTATCAACGTGAATGACCTCCCTAAGGACCAGCAAACAAGCATTTACCAGAAAGGCTGCTGTCTAATCGATGGAGTGTCCCCTCCCCTCTCTAGTTTGCCTATCTGTAAAATGACGAGAGTGGATTAAAGTATACTTCCCAACTGTCTTCCTTGGATCCACAGAGGTTTTTGTTGTTGCTATTAAATTATGTTTTTATTGATTTTTAGAGGGAGGGGGAGGGAAAGGCTAGAGTTGCTGGAGTGCACTGGGAGGGAAGAGTGTTAGGAGAGGAAGTTGAAGTGGGCAAAGGCTAGATCGCGTACAGCCACAGGATTTTATTCTAAGCCCATTGGGAAACCACTAGAGGGTTTCAGGCAGAGGAGGAACATGATTTGATTAATTTTTAAATAAGCTTTTTATTTTGAAATAATTTTAGATTTACCGAGAAGTTGCAAAGAAGAAGTTTCCATATGCCTTTCACTCAGTTTTCCCTTAATGTCAACATCTTACACATCCATGGCATTGCTCTTACATTCTCAAAAGACCTAAATCATAAATAAGTTAGATCATAAAATATATAACATCATTACCTAGAGAGCCTCCTTCTTGTATATAAGATATTGTATTATTTCAATTTTAAAAGATCCCTTTGGACTGTAGGTGGGCAGGGGTGGAAACTGTGAGATGATGAATATAACATCTATGCGCTGAGCCTCAGTTTCCTCATCTGCAAAATGGGGACGATCTCACCCATCTCAGAAGGTTATTGTGAGAATATTCTTTCCAATGCACTTGGGGAGATAAATACTAATAATGAAAGTGATGATAATAATAGCTAGCATTTATTGGGTGCTTCTAGATGCCAGTCTCTATACTCATGGCCTTTCATGCATGATCAGGAAGAGCAAATTCTTTTTAAAAAATATATATTTTTATTGATTTCAGAGAGGAAGGGAAAGGAAGAGAGAGATAGAAACATCAATGATGAGAGAGAATCATTGATCAGCTGCCTCCTGCACACCCCCTACTGGGGATGGAGCCTGCAACCAGGGCATGTGCCCTTGACCAGAATCAAACACGGGACCCTTGAGTCTGCAGGCCAATGCCCTATCCACTGAGTCAAATCAGCCAGGGCACAATCTTTGGGATGTTCCCAGAAGCCTTCTTTGTGGAGGGGGTTTGTTTGTTTATTTATTTATTTATTTTTATTTCAGAGAGGAAAGGAGAGAGAGATAGAAACATCAATGATGCGAGAGAATCATTGATTGGCTGCCTCCTGCACACCCCACACTGGACATATTCCCAGTCAGGACATATGCCCACAACCCGGGCATATGTCCTGACTGGGAATCAAAACATGACCTTCTGCCAAAACCGGTTTGGCTCAGTGAATAGAGCGTCGGCCTGGGGACTAAGGGGTCCCAGGTTCAATTTTGGTCAAGGGCATGTACCTTGGTTGGGGGCATGTCCCCGGTGGGGGTGTGTGCAGGAGGCAGCTGGTCGATGATTCTCTCTCATCGATGTTTCTAACTCTCTATCACTCTCTCTTCCTATCTGTAAAAAATTAATAAAATATATTTTAAAAAAACAAAACAAACAAACAAACAAAAAACACACACATGACCTCCTGGTCATAGGTCAACACTCACCCAATGACCCACACCAGCTGGACGTGGAGGGGGGTTTAGACAGTCTTTCCAAATCTCTTGAACCATCCTTGGCCCTCATGGAGTCCATGTTGATATTGGGTGTGTTTCTTTCTGAAAAGGCTCCAAATATACCTCCATCTGGACTTACCCAAGAGGAATTAGGATGATTACCGCCTTGCTAAATGTTCCTCAGCTTCACAAAATGACTCACTTCGTGGTGGGGAAAGCAGCAAGCTGTCCTGGCGTCTGGAGGGTGGATTGCACTGTCGTTTGGAAAATGACAAATGACTAAGGGAGGCTCACTTTAGAGCAGGGTCTCTCAACCTGGGCACTGGCGGCATTTGGGGCCAGTTTATCCCGTTGCGGGGACTGTCCTGTGCATTGGAGGGTGTTTAGCAGCATCCCTGCCCGCCACTAGGTGCCAGAAGCACACCTGCTCTCTTCCCAACCATGACATTCCCAAAATATCGCCAGGCACCACCAAATGCACCCTGGGCGTGTGTGCGTCACAATCACCCTCCCCACCCCTGTTGAGAACCGCTCCTTTGAAGCATTTGGGGCCTGTGGCAAAGTGGCTTTGAAATGTCATTTTCCTGTCACTCTTAACCCTATGTGTTAACTGCTTTGCCAGAATAGCTTCTTTGACTGCAAACACTAATAGCCATCATTTGTTCAGAATTTATTATGTGCCAGGCATTGACCTAACTCTGGCTGTAGGTATATCTTCCGACTTTATTCCCATTTAATCCATAGGGCAAGTTGTTATTCTCATTGTTTAGATGGAGAAACCAAGATTGAGACAGGTTGGGCGACTTGCCTGAAGATACACAGCTAAGAACTTACAGAGCCTGGACTTGAACCTAGATTTGCCTGACTCCAGAGGCCACGCCCTCTAACTACTCAGCCTGGCTGAGCCTCTGAGGCAGAGGTGTTAGAAAATCATGGGGGGAGGGGGGGGAATATTTTATAAACAAGAAAGTGCCATCCAGTTATCAAGTAGAAGAAGCAGCATGAAGAGAACCAGGTCTAGACTCACACGCTGGAAAAGCCAGGTTGTAGTGCAGAGTCCACCTGTGACTCAGGGTCACTTCAGGCAAGGCACTGGCTTGACACAGTGGATGAAGCACGCTCAGTAAGCCCCACATCCCCCGACACGATGAGATGGGAATGGTACCTCCCAGCAAAACACAGTGCTAAGAGCTTTGCATTTGTGCTCTTGTTGAATTTCACCCTCCATAATTATGGAGATAAAGTTCACCTAACATAAAACTGACCATTTTAACGTGTGTAATGCAGTGGCTTTTAATACCTTCACAGTGTTGTGTAAACATCACTTCTATCTAGTTCCAAAAACATGTTCATCACCCCCAAATGAAACTCCACACCTATTAGCAGCCATCCTGCCTTCCTCCCAACTCCTGGCCACCACCGAAGGAACGAAACTTTTTAGTACTTTGTTTGAACCTCTTCTCCATTCTACTCATTTGCCCTCCCTCTCCCCAGAGACCATCTTGGTTCTGCACTGACCTGGCTTTTTCGCCTGGGAATATTGATGGTAATAAGGGGCTGGTGGCTCAGCTTACATGGCCTGTGGATCCTGGATTTGTGTCGCCTGGAATGCTTAGTTTTCCCCTTCCTTTGCCGAGGATCTCAGCCACATGGATGGTTTCTGAAAGAAATGCTTTTCACCAGTCGTGATAAAACATCTTGTTATTTAATAACTAGAGGCCCAGTGCACAAAATTCATGCATAGGTAGAGTCCCTAGCAGATGCTTGCTGCCAGCTGGGGCCTTCCTTTGCTCCGAACTGCCCCCTGGCGGTCAGTGCACATCATAGCGAGTGAGCGAACTCCCGGTTGGTTGAACTCCCAAGGGACACTATGCATATTAGGCTTTTATAGATATAGATATTTTTAAACATTAGGAATCTGAGGCCCTGAGAGGTTAAGTGCCTGGCCCAAGATCACACAGGAAGTGGTAGATCGCATGACTTAAACCCTCATCTGCCTGACTTTTCTTAACTGTTAGGTGATCTTGCTTCTTTGATTCTAGAAACTTGACGTCAGGATATGTGCACTGTGTTATTCATTGCAGTGTTATCAGAGCTAACGTTCACAGGAGGCTTATTTCTGTCCAATTCTGTTCTACGCATTTTATGTGAATCATCCTGTGCAATTGTCACAAAGGTCCTATGAAGTAAGCACTATAATTATCCCAGTTTACAGATGTGGAAGCTGAGTCATAGGGAGGTTAGGTTAGCAGCCTCTGAGTGGCTGAGCTAGGGTTCAAACGCAGCAGACACTGTCAGTGCCTCCCCCCTCTCCTTTCTGTAAAAGCCATTCTGATAGTTCAAACCTCCCAGCCTGTACTCAGCACCTCACTCACCTCCCTCTAGTCTTGTACCTGCTAATTTGTACCAATTGGACTTGGCTCTGGCCACCCAGGCTTGCTGGGCAAGTGTGGGGCAAATCAGAAGTATCAGGGGATTAACATACCCTGGGAGCATCCCTCAAGCAATGACATGGGAGTTGGAAGGTAAATACTCCAGCTCCCTCGCCCCTTATACAGGATAGCTCCGAGGCATGTTCTACATGGACCCTAGTGCTACTCTGCAGATGGAGCTTGAGCTGCTGACAGTGGTATTTTGCTCGATAAAATGGACCGCTTCATTAACTTCCTTCCCTTCCCTGTCTCCCTTCCCTACTCACTTCTTGATATTTCCTGGAGTCATCTCTCAAATAAATAATCTGCAAAAGAATCTTTGTCTCTGAATTTGTTGTGAATTTTTAGAGCACCGGAAGCTGTGTATTTTTTTTTTTTCCTGTGTGTGTGTGTGTGTGTGTGTGTGTGTGTGTGTGTTTTCATGCAGGAGGGTTTCTTCAGAGGCCTTGGGCTGAAAAAAAAAGAAAAAGAAAAAGGGAAAACAGTAATATAGTCTACCATGTCTGTTCTCTTGGTAACAAATATTTACTTCTCTCCCATTTACACTTAAAATATACTCCTCCTGCTTTAGCTGGTTTGGCTCAGGGAATGGAGCGTTGGCCTGCAGCCTTGAAGTGTCCCAGGTTCGATTCTGGCCAAAGGCACATGCTTGGGTTGCTGGCTCGATCCCCAGTAAGGAGTGTGCAGGAGGCAACCAATCAATGATTCTCTCTCATCATTGATTTTTCTATCTTTCTCCCTTGCTCTCTGAAATCAATTAAAAAACTATATATAAAACTATATATATTCCCCCTGCAGGAAGACACCTCAAAAAGTCACACTCAATCATGGCAGGATGCTTGGAGTCTACGTCCATGTGATGGTCTCTGTGATGCTGGGAGTTGAATTGCAGGCTGGGAGCTAGGAGTTCTGGGTTAGAGTGCTAGTTCTGTTGAGCTTTTGGGTACCGCAGTTTGTCTATTAGTGTTTTTTGTTTTGTTTTGTTTTGTTTTTTATCTGTAAAATGGATCGAAGAAGAACACAGTGCTCTGTCTTTGAGGGTTTTCTTTCTAGTTTTCTCTAGGACTTCCTTTAGACCACCCCCCCTCCTCATTTTATTTTATTTTTCTAAACAGCTCACTCATGAGATGATGATGCTCACAGGATGCAGGTGGGAGATCTTTTGAGATCCATAAACAGTACCAATTCAAAGCCAGTCTACAAAGGAAGAGGAGAAAAAGGGAAGCCGCAGGGAAAGAAGTCTGAATACGATTACATTAACGGATACACGTGGAGGCTTTGGGAGAACGGTAACTGCGTACAGGGTCTCATGAGGGAACACATGAGTAACACACACGTGTGTGTCCTCACACAGACACTCTGTCTGAGATGCCCGGGCGGCTGACGTTCCGGGGAAAACAAGGAAGTTGTTAAATTACCCAGCTGTTCTGTCTAAATATGTTGCACATCTGGCGGCCTGGAAACCTCTGAGTGACTTTTCACTTTATATTGAGTATTATGCTGCCTGGACCCAACCTCAGAATGCTAGAAGAAGAAAAGGGAGAGGAAAAAGGGGAAATGGTGTGTGTGTGTGTGTGTGTGTGTGTGTGTGTGTGTGTTGGATTAGAGGGGTAAGGGTAAGAGTTAGGGTGGGGAGAGCCTAAAAGGCAAAGACAGAGAGGGGTGGGGAGGGAAGGGAGAGAGGAAGGGAGAGGAACGGAGACCCAAGCAGGAAGATGGAGAGAGAGAGAGAGAAAAACACAGTGAGACAGAGCAATGCAGAGAAACAGAGACACAGAAAAGAGAAAGATAGATGAGACAGACTTACGTAGAGAAAGTCAGACACAAACATACAGAGTAAGAGAGAGAAGTTGACAAAGATTGAGAGCCACAGGGCCACATACAGAGGTGGAATCAACTTCACACACACACACACACACACACACACACACACTCCCAAGAACTAGATGCACATAAAGAGATGGGCTGCCATTCCACCAAGGATGAGTAGGACAGGGAGATTGAGACTGAGAGAGACAAACAAATATGGCGCGGAGAATATAAAGAGACAGAATGAGAGAAACAGAAAGAATCAGCCAAAGACAGAGATCCACAGGGAGAAAGAAAACAAACCCTGAACAAAAAGAGCCATCAGGAGTTTCTGTTCTGCCAAAACACCCTGGGAGTCAGAGTGTGTTCTGTCAGGCCTTCGTGCAAAGCATTATTCCCAGTAGAGGAAAGAGTGGGCTTTAAAAAATGTTGTTTGATAGAAGTAATTTATTTTATTCATTTTCCCCCTTTTTCCCCTTATAATATTAGAAGGTCTAAGGAGCACCGAAGACAGCAGTCAAGTGTTTATCTACATTCCACAAACATCTAGCATCAGTGGTTTCTCTTTAACGGAAGAAAAACAATTTCCATATAAGAATGAGGCCTCTTGATGAAAGCAGTTGGGTGCAGAGCAGACTGCCACGTAGAAAGTGTTAGAACAGGGAAAGGAAATCCCCTTGCACCTGCCATGCTGATGGGCGGTTAGCAGTGGCTTCCCGGAGCTCTGTGTGAAGCCACATCTCAGGGAGAAGCAATGCTGTGATCCATTACTGATGTCTGCCGTGGTTTGGGGGAGGGCAGTCATGGGGGCAGTTTGCCATTCCTATACCAGAATCTAGATCCTGCCTGAAACATTGGCATAGTCTGAGATAAGAGCACAAATGGAGCCCTGGCTGGTTTGACTCAATGGATGGAGTGTCGGCCTACAGACTGAAGGGTCCCAGGTTCGATTCCGGTCAAAGACATGTACCTTGATTTCCGGCACATCTCCAGTAGGAGGTGTGCAGGAGGCAGCTGATCCATGTTTCTCTCTCATCGATGATTCTCTCTATCTCTCCCTTCCTTTCGGTTAAAAAAAATATATTGTACATATTTTTTTTAAAAAAAGAGCACAAATGGAGGCCCACATACCACATGTCTAAAATATAAAAGTTAGAAATCAATTAGCACCTATGGCGTGCCCTGGGCTCTTGCTCATGGCCCTGGCAGCCTATGGCTGAAGGAGCAGAGTGCTCTGCCGGCCAGCTTGCCACCTGCAATCCAGAGTGGGAACTGGATATTCAGGCCAGGACAGGGTAATTTCCAGATGGCGATGGATCTGTAGGAACCTAGGATGGGGACTTAGGCAATCTAACTCAGGATTTCCAGTCAGTTCTAAGCGTCTCTCAAATTATACTTCCCACTTAGAGGAGAGGGAGGGGCATAGTTATATAACATAGTCTAAGACACTGATGGTGGGTGATTTAAAGAGGCCAGCTTTAAATTGAAGCAGCCACTTTACCCTCAGTACCTAGCTCAATATCTGGCACATAGCCGTGCTCAGTAAATATTTATTTTAAAAAATAAATTATTTTAACTATACTTCTTTGTACATGAGTTCATTGAATCAGCACCAGGTCCCACAATGAGGGAAGTGAGGGAGTGACCCATGGGGCTATCTGGGGAACAATGTTCCAGGCAGTGGGGAAAGCTGGTGCCCGAGACAGGACTATGCCTGACATGTTTCAGGAACAGCGAGGAGACTGGTGTGGCTGGAATGGAGTGAGAGCCAGGAAAAGCAGTGGGTAATGTGATTAGAAACTAACTAATGTCCTGAGACTAACCCCCATAGGGCCTCATGGTCATGTTAATGGCTTTGGCTTTGATACTGAGTGAGATGGGAGCCATCAGAGGGTTCAGAGCCCCGAACTAATTTACATTTTAAGAGGATCCCTCAGACTGCTGGGCTGAGAGTAGACCAGGCAGAAGTAGGGCACCAATGAGAAGGCCACTGCCGCCCTAACTGGTTTGGCTCAGTGGTTGGAGCATCGGGGGCCCCAGGTTTGATCCCGATCAAGGGCATGTAACTTGTTTGAGGGCACACCTCCAGTAGGGAGTGTGCAAGAGGCAGCTGAATTGATGTTTCTAACTCTCTATTGTTCTCCTTTCCTCTCTGTAAAATAAAATAAATAAATAAATAAATAAAATATATATTTAAAGAGAGAAAGAAAGAGAGAGGGAGAGAGAGAGAGCCACTGCCTTGTCCAGGAGAGAGAGAGAGAGAGAGAGAGAGAGAGAGAGAGAGAGAGAGAGAGAGAGCCACTACCTTGTCCAGGTAAAGGTAGGTGCTGGTGGCTGGACCAATAGCAGAGTCAGATTCTGGACTTATGTTGGGTGTTGGAGGCAAGAGAAAACAGAATTGTTTTACTAACAAATTGGCTTGGGATTTGAGAGTCAAGGATAATCCTAAGTTTTGGCCTGAGCAACTGGAAGGATGGAGCTGCTTGCTGCCATTCCCTGAGTCCAGGAAAGACTTACAGGAGGGTCTGGTTTAGAGCAACAGATCAGGAGTTCAAGATCAAGCATGGATCTGGGCCAAATCATGGAAACCAATTGCAGGCGATACTGCATCGGGTTGCCCTTTCTTTTCTGCTCCTCTGGGGCCTCTCAGCTTTGCTATATTTTGATTCTCCCTCTTCTCTCTGCAAATAGGTTGACTTTGATTATTTTTTCCACATGCCTCAGCAAGAAAACACCCAACCCTTCCAGATTCCACCAGTTTGACCGCCTCTGCCTCTCAGTTTATGCTTTAGAGAATTTCAAATAGTGTACTTCCCATAATACCAACTATCTCAGGAGATGGTATCTAATAATATTTGTGGTGTACATATATATATATTTTTTCTTTTAACATGACAATGAGGCCCTGTGGGGGTTAGTTTGCTGGGGCTCTGCAGCAAACTCACAGGGGCACTATGAAAAACTTCAAGGCACATACCGTGATAGCTAACATCTCTCAGGTGCCTCAAGAACTGCGAGCTCAAGGCAGTTTCAGCATTAGATCCCACGATGCTCCTTTCCATAATGTCATATCTTTGCAAGCTGGGTTTTCCGTGGTTGCTGTAATAAAAAACACACACCAATTACTTGAAAGCAACGACTTGAAAATCAACATGCCCCAGGACATAAGGTGTTGTCCAACCTGCTTCCAACGTTTGAGAGCTTGGGCCTTCCCGACAGGCACACCCATACCATTAGATATCAATTGTAGTTATTAAAATATTTACCTTTCAGTTCACTATTTCAAAGTCTGCTAAGTTGTTAGGCTATAAAGATTTAAGTCCTAAGTCTTTTAGGTCGTTTGGACCTAACAACTTAATTAACGGAACTTAGATATTTCTTTCTGCTTAGAGCCCGCGTGGCGGATGGGGAAGACTGAGCGACCAGGTTCCCCACGAACTGAGGAAGTTTGGGAACTTGTGCAGGAGAGCGCGGGAGGGAGAGAGAGACTCTAATTGGTTCCTGGCCAGCCAATGGGCGCTTAGCTTTGAATCAGGTGACCTTGGCTGGCCCAATCAGGGACCCCGCTGGTCTGGGCAGCGGCAAGGACGGAGTGTGGCCCAGCAGGTGAGCATATCAACGGTGTGGGGGTCTTTTTTTTGTTTTGTGGTGTTTTTTTGGTTCGTTTTTTGTTTGTTTTTGTTTTTCCATTAAATATGGCCGCTTCCCTTACCCATACCCCTCACACCAACTCGAATGTAATTGCACAAATCGCACTGTAAGTGAGATTTCCCTGAGTCTCGCTGACGAGGGGAATTCCAGAATTCTGGAACTTGGCCACATTGGAGACCCTTTAGGTCCTTTCAGGTCCATTTTGGTGTTTGTCCTTCCTCTCTGACGGTCCCGGCACACTTTGTGGGCGCTCCGTTTTTTCCAGCTGCTCAGCATTCGTGTCCCCATCCCGAATCTGCGACTCCCCGGGTTGTGGCTTTCATGCGGTCAGGCAGCGCCCACCTCCAAGCAGCAGAAGTTGCCAGAAACTCGCTTTCTCAGAATTTCTTGCAGCCACGTCGACCAATTACACGCACCTACCGAGGACTTTTAACCTTGCGGTGGTCGGTGAAGCAGGGGGTCAAGGAGAAATTTGGGGGCGGGGGAGAGTGTGGAAGGGGCGGCCCTGGCTGGGTTCCAGGGGCGGTAGCCTCCCTGAGGTCAGCGGGCTGTTCAGGGGACTGACCCGGGCAGGGGTCTGCGGGAGGAGCCGGTGTCCTCAGCAGCCCGGTCCTGGCCCAGGCAGGTTTGTGGCGGAGGTGCCCTGTGTGTGCCATTCCGCTGTTTGTACCTGTTTTCCAACCTCTTTTTCCAGTCTTCTTGGCCATTGTGTGGACTCAAAGCTCTCCCTGTAATAAATTCCTATTCTGCCGAATTCAGCCAGAATCTGCGTCTGTGCCTGGAGTGGCTACTGAAAACGGAATAGATTCTGGAACTCACCTTACTCATTTATTTATTGGTGGGGGGGGAAAAAAATCTTAGGGCTGAAACCGGTTTGGCTCAGTGGATAGGGCGTCAGCCTGCGGACTGAAGAGTCCCAGGTTTGATTCTGGTCAAGGGCAGGTACCTTGGTTGCGGGCACATTCCCATTGGGGGATGTGCAGGAGGCAGCTGATCAATGTTTTTCTCTCATTGATGTTTCTAATTCTCTATCCCTCTCCCTTCCTCTCTGTAAAAAAAAAAAAAAAAAAAAAAAAAAAAAAATCAATAAAATATATTTTAAAAAATCTTAGGAAATATATCATATTACTGCATAAAAATGCATTTACACCAAGCAGTCCATGAAATAGAAACATATGTCTCAGAAGTAGGGTTATCCTATGTTCTGGTTTGTCTGGGACAGTTTTGGTTTGTAGTTGTTTCTGCCTTAATTATTACCAGAACCTCCTTTGCACCACTTGTGAGGCAATAAAATGTATGGACACCTTACCCAGAAGCCCCCTGTATGCACCCATCCCCCACTGTAGTGGGGGATGGGTGCATACAGTAGTGGTTACTTTTCCTCAAGTAACCACTATCCGAAAGTTTGCTTTAATCATCCCCCACCCATTTTCTTTACAGTTTAAACACCAAAAGAATGTATTTTTTAGTTTGACCTGTTTTTGTACTTTATATAAATGGATTCATATTTTTGTGTGTGACACTCTTCTTCCACTGAATTTTAGGTATGTGAGATTTAAGCTTGTTGGCAAATGACTGCAGTTCATTCATTTTTCCGGCTGTATAATATTCCACTGTGGTGTGCTCACAGTGGAATATTATACAGCCGGAAAAATGAATTCTGTGCATGAATATGTGACTTATTTCTAGGTTTTGTCATTATAATATGGATATACTAATATGAAGGGTAATTTTATGTATATATAATTATTTTGTTTTTCAAAAATAGGATCATTCTTGACTTAATATTCTATGATAGTCTTTTTTTCACTTAACATATTTTTCTATCTCAATACATAAAGATCAAGAGATAATATGTGATCTAGTTCAGTCATGCATTTATTCATTTACTCACTCATTCAACAAATACTGTTTTTGAACTTATACAGTCTGCTCAGCTGTGCTTCACTGGAGGGATTTAGAGAGGAGTGACAAAGAGAGAACTGATAGAACTAAGCTTTACTTTTGTAGATAGATCACTCTGAAACAAGTATATGCTGTCCCTCACTTCCTTTGGTGGGAGAGGAGGGATAAAGCAGTTCCCAAAGGTAGGTGGCAGCTGCATTTTTCCTTTTCAAATTATGTGTTTGTTTCCTCAACCACTCATTTCCACTCCAGAGAGACACATGCTGTCACTAACTCATTACACATCCTTGCAGAGATAGTGGTGGTATATATGAGCAGACCCATGTACATGTTTTTTTATTTAATCCTTTAAAAATTCATATATTCTTACTCAACAACACCTCATAGAGACCACTCATATCGCTGCATAAAAAGCATCCGCCTCCCTTTTTAGTGGCTGCAGTTTTCTATTGAATGGAAGGACAACTTGTGTTTGCAGACCTTGCTGGTGTCTTATTACCTGCCGGACTTCTCTCATCCCTGGCTGGTGGACATCCAGACGGGCTGGGTGGGAGGCAGAGCTCAGAGATCTTGAAATGCTCCCTGGCCTGACTGCCAGTCTTGGAGGCTGGAGCTGGGAGACATCCCGTGGCCCCAGGCTGTTCCCACTCTTTGCTTTCAAGAAGCTGCCCTGGCTTGTTTATGGTTCTTTCCTTCTTGTTCCTGTCGCCAAGTAGGTCACCAATTGGCCTGGGGGTCTTCTTGCCCACATCTGTTCTTGAGCTCTCCCAACTGCGCATCCAGCCATTTCAAGGCTGTCTCAGAGCTCCCAGGCCTATGCCCATAGTTTCTGGCAGACAGGCTCAACCTTGGTCGTGGAATGAAAGTACTCATTTAATGAGTACCTACTATGTGCCAGGCTGTCTGGTAGCCTTTTACAAGTTAATTCGTATGACAATTGCAGAGTAGGTAATGTTGTGCCTATTTTAAGAATGAGGAAACAGGTTTGGATAGGAGAATCAGAGCTGGATAATGGTGATTCCTGAATTTGAACCCACTTACATAAGACAGCTTAGTTTCCCTTGTACCACTGGACTCCCCGAGTCATTCAGCTGTAAGCACTCAATAAATATGTGTGGACTGAATGAATGAGTGAATTTGAGAGATATTTCCTGAGCAGATCCTCTCAGAGACTGGTCTAGGGGCTAGGAATTGAGCAGTGAACCAAGCAGCCTTCTTGGAGCTGAAATTCTAGTGGGAAGACAAGCTAAACAAATAAGCAAACAAACACACAAAAATAAGGTAATTAAAGGAGATCCAAGATGGCTGCTCCCAGGTGAACACCTAGCCGCAGCCACACACAACAATTTCAGAAAATACAACTAAAATATAAAACGGACATTGCCCAGAACTACAGGAAGGTTGACTGACTGGAAATTCTACAGCGAGAAGCAAGGAGAAAACCAGAAGGAGGCGAGGAGGAGCTGGAAAAGCCCAAGGTACAGAGACGCAGTGCGCACGGAGAGGACGGAGCCGGAGAGGAGGGGGGCCGAGTGCCTGGCGGGCGTTCCCTAGCGGAAAGGAGATAAAACTCCGACTGTGCTGGGCCCCCGACTGCTCTGAACCCCCGTTCTAGGCCAGACCCCGGGACCCAGGCTCATCCAGAGGGAGCTGGGCTGTAAGGTGGAACCCGGGGTAGCGGAGAAAGGAGGTCCTGGAGGCACGCACACTGCCCCCAGAGAAGGGACGGTCGGCTGTGCCACGGGATTGCCCTGACGGGAAGGAGACTGGGGCTCCAGACTGCTGTGAACGCCACCTCCAACTCCACTTCCAACTGAACTGAACCCCAATACCGGGCTCATTGGGGGAGAGCATAGACTGTTTGGCAGCAGGCGAAAATCGAGGGCACCTTTCTCTCAGAGGTGCCGGCAGCGAGCACTGAAGGACCCGCTTAGGGCGGGGCTGACGAAAGCCAAAGCTGCAGGCTCCACCCTGAAACCCCGTCCCATCTGTAACTGCGAAATGCGACAACAAAATAGATCACAAACGAAAGAAATGGAGGACAAAAAGCGTCTGGATATAGAGTTCAAATCTACGCTTATAAGGTTTTTCAAGAATTTCCTAGAAAAGATGGATAAGGCCCATGAGGATATGAAAAGAGATCAACTAGAATTAATAAGGAGTCAACAAGAAATGATAAGGGATCAACAAGAAATAAAGAATACATTGTCTGAAATAAAAAATATTTTACAGAGTCCTAAAAACAGAAGGGAAGATCGCAAGAATCAAGTCAAAGATTTGGAACATAAAGAGCCAGAAGACACTCCTCCACAGAAGCTAGAAGGCAAGAGAATCCAGAAAATTGAAGATAATGTAAGAAACCTCTGGGACAACTTCAAGCGAACCAACATCAGAATTATGGGGGTCCCAGAAGATGAGAGAGAGCAAGATATCGAAAACATACTGAAAGAAATAGTGACAGAAAACTCCCCCCACCTGGTGAAAGAATTGGACTTACAAGTCCAGGAAGCTCACAGAACTCCAAACAAAAGGAATCCAAAGAGGACCACACCGAGACACATCATTATTAAAATTCCAAGAGCAAAAAACAAAGAGAGAATATTAAAAGAAGCAAGAGCAAAGAAGGTAGTAACTTATAAAGGAGCACCTATACGACTGTCAGCTGACTTCTCAACAGAAACCATGCAGGCCAGAAGGGAATGGCAAGAAATATTCAAGGTGATGAATAGCAAGAACCTACAGCCAAAAATAATCTACCCAGCAAAGCTATCACTCAGAATCGAAGGCCAGATAAAGAGCTTCACTAATAAAAAAAAGCTAAAGGAGTTCATCACCACTAAACCAGAATTATATGAATTGCTGAAGGGGGTTCTTTCAGAAGAGAAAGTAAACAAAGATAAAAATTATGAACAACAAATACGTAATTATCAACAAGTGAATCTAAAAACCAAGGAAATTAAAAAAATCTGATGAACAATATTAACTGTTGAATATAATAGAATCAGAGGTATGGAAGGGGAGTGAACTGACGATTCTTGGGGAAAAGGGGAGAGGGGGGCGTGGGAAGAGACTGAACATAAACTGTGCACCTATGGATGAGGACAATGGGGAGAGGGGAAAGGGCAGAGGGTGGGGTGGGAACCTGGTGGAGGAGAGCAATGGTGGGGGGGAAAAAAGGAACATTTGTAATAATATGATAAATAAAAACTTACTAAAAAAAATAATAAAAAAAAAAAAATAAGGTAATTAGAGAGTGATAGGAACTATAGAAGAAATATAATAAGACTAGAGGCCTGGTGCACGAATTCGTGCACAGGTGGGGTCCCTCTGGGTGGCCTTCAGGGATCTGGCCAAAACCCGCAGTCCAACGCTTCTGCTCATCTCGGCCCCACTGTGCCTGCTGCAATCGACTGGGAGAGGCTCACCAGCCATGAGCCCTGCGTCTCGTGCCCTCCCAAAGGGAGTGGCCTGTGAGATTGGGCTGAAACCAGCTCTCCAACATCCCCTGAGGGGTCCCACATTGCAAGAGGGTGCAGGCCAGGCTGAGGGACCTCACTGATGGGCCAGAGAGGGACTGTGGGAGGGCTCCAGGGTGTGTCCTGCCCATCTTGCTCAGTCCCAATCAGTCAGACTCCAGCAGTAAGCTAACCTACCAGTCAGACCATCTGCCTCCTGGTGGTCAGTGCACATCATAGCGTGTGGTTGAGCAGCCTTAGCATAACATTAGTGTATTATGCTTTGATTGGTTGTCAGTTGTTCTGCCATTTGGTCTATTTGCATATTACCCTTTCATTATATAGGGTGAGGTCCTAGACAGTGGTGGGGAGAGAGAGGGTGGGTGGGCCAACTTTAGATAGGGATAGGGTCTGCAAGAAGGTGACCTTTGGACTGAGATTGGAATGGCAAGAAGGAGCCAGCTACACTGACACAGTAGGGGGTAGGGAAGAGAGGATTCCTGGCAGAGAAATAGCACATGCAAAGGCCCTGAAGTTGGATCAAGCTTGGTGGGTTTAGGAAACAGAAAGGATTTCAGTGTGTCTAGAACAGAAAAGGAGGGAGAGTGGTATGAGTGGCAGGCAGGGGCCACATCATGCAGGGGCTTGTCAATCGTATAAGGACTTGAAAGATTTAAGTAGGGGGGTGATCTTTTCTCAGACTTCTGAGTAGGCAAGAGAAGAAGCCGGGAGTATAGTGAGGAGACTACTGCAGTCACCTGGCCTGAGATAGTGGCGTCCTGGACAGAAGGTGGGAGCCATGGAGACAAAGGGGAGAAAACAGATCGGGGGTACATTTTGAAAGGAAAGCCAAAATATTTGCAGATGAAATGAATATAGTTGGGTGATGGGAGAAAGAGAAGAATACGGATAACTCCTTGGTTTCTGACTGAAGCATCTTGGTGGACGGTGATGGAAAAGGAGAAGATGGGGGAGGAGTAGGTCTTGGTGAGGGCAGTTAGGGAGCGAGGAGGATGAAATGAAGTTCATTTTGGACACAGGAAGTGCTATGCCCATTAGGCATCCCAGTGGACATATCAGCTAGCAGCTAGATAATGAGTCTGGGACCCAGGGGAGAAGTCAGGCAGGAGACTGATGAGTCATCGTATGGATGGTATTTAAAGCCACTGCAGGGAATTATGTGGGAAGCAAGTGAAGACAGACCCATCCTCAACCCATCCTCAACAGACAGGAGAGTGAGGGTGCAGGTCACCTGGGGTGGAGGACTGGCTTCCAGAATGGTGACCAAGATATCCAGCAGCTCAGCCTCAAACCCAGAGTTGTCCCAATGGACCCTGACTGAGGTTACTTCAGAGTTCTGGAAGCTGACTCTTAGACGCTGTCCACAGGGCTATTTAAAAAAAAAAAAAAAAAATAAAATATATATATATATATATATATATATATATATATATATATATATATATTTCTTTGTTTTTTAAGTAGATTTTTTATAGAGAGCAAGGGAGAGGGATAGTTAAAAACATCGATGAGAGAGAAATATCAACCAGCTGCTTCCTGCACCGCCCCCACTGGGGATGTGCCCGCAACCAAGGTACATGCCCTTGACTGAAAGTGAACCCAGGACCCCTCAGTCCACAGGTGGACGCTCTATCCACTGAGCCAAACCAGCCAGGGCAGGGCAATATATATATATATATATATATATATATATATATATATATATATATATATATGTATATATGTATATATTTTAATGTAGGTTTTACTTTATTTATTTTTGTTAATCCTCACTCAAGGATATTTTCCCCATTGATTTTTAGATAGAGTGGAAGGGAGGGGAAAGATAGAAAGAGAGAAACATCAATGTGAGCAAGACACATCGATTGATTGCCTCCTGCATGTGCCCCAACCAGGGCCAGGGACCAAACCTGCAACTGAGGTATGTTCCCTTGACTGGAATCCAAATCAGGACTCTTCAGTCTGAGGACTGACACTCTATCCACTGATCTAAACCGGCTAGGGTCCACATGGCTTTTGACCTTCTGAATCCTGATTCCTTCCTTGGCTGGAGTCCATAGGGAGCTGCCATTCTCCCTTTAGGGTCTTTGCCAGAAGGAAGCCAGGAAACTGGAACAATAAGTACTTCATTCAAGGTCATAAGGGCTCAGGTGGAGCTGCCTCAGAACCAAGGAGGCAAACCCCCATCCACCTACATTCACGGTGGTTTGGTTTCTCATGAGGCTTTTGTTTTGCCAAGTGGGATATAAAAGCAAAAAAGGACTTCCAGAATAATAAAGATATTTAGCATGGGAGGAGCGAGAGAGAATCCCTGAATTATAGAGACTGAGGAGAGGGAAGTTTAATATAGGAAGAAGTTTGAGAATATTTCGCTTATAACATGTAATATAATACCATCCTGGGTCTCCACTTGGAAACTTCAGCAAGATCTGCTGTGCATCAAGGCCTTGGAGGTTATATTTGTGGTTTGGGGTAGAACAGTATGCTCAGACCAGTCTCTGGACAGTCCTGGGGTCCGAACCACATGTGGGTTATGTTGGGCGTAGTTGTAGGGAGGCTGTGAAATGCCATGAAATGCTTTCTGCTCCAGACTGGAGTTCTTGGAGGTCAGGGAATACATGCAAACTCACTTCTATGTTCCCAGTGACCAGCTTCTCCACATCTCTCTCCCTCCCTCTCTCTCTCTCTCTCTCTCTCTCTCTCTCTCTCTCTCTCTTAAAAATGTATATTTTATTGATTTTTTTACAGAGAGAAAGGGAGAGGGATAGAGAGCTAGAAACATCAATGAGAGAAAAACATCGACCAGCTGCCTCCTGCACACCCCCTATGGGGATGTGCCCATAACCAAGGTACATGCCCTTGACTGGAATTGAACCTGGGACCTTTCAATCCATAGGCCGACGCTCTATCCACTGAGCCAAAACTGTTTTAGTTTCTCCACATCTCTTAAATTGTGACCTCAAAATACCATTTTGTGTCCAAATGCGGTGAAGGTTCATAAGTTGTGCGGCTGCCAGTGTTGGAGATGGACATGCTTCTAGTGTAGGGGTAATTTGAGAGCCGGAAGTACTTAGATAAAAGCAGAGACAGATGAATTAACTGACAGCATAAATGCATAAGGAACTCTCAGGCTTCTCTTTGTGTTCCCATTTGTGGTTCTAGAGGCATTCACACTCTTATGTAATCTTCTCTTCTTGAGTGTTACCTGTAATTTGCTTTTTAGCTAATAGAATACAGCAAAGGTGATAGCATTTCACATCTGTGATTTCCTCGCATAAGATTATAACAACTGCCTTGCTTGCAGACTCTCCTATGATCACTCTCCTTTGTTGGCTTTGATGAAGTAAGCTGCCATATAGAGAGGTCCACATGGCAAGAAACTGAGGGTGACCTACAGCCCATAAAGAATTGAATCTGAACCTCCACTGAGCTTAGAAGCAGGTCCTTCCCCATTTGAGTCTCTGATGAGACCTCTATCCAGCTAATATTCTTATCGGATGATGAAAATTTCTAAAATTGATTGTGTTAATGGTTGCACAACTGTGAATATGCTAAAAAGACCATTACATTTATACTATTTAAATGGGTGAATTTTATGGCATGAATTATATTTCAATCCAGTTATTAAACAACAACAAACACTTTCTTTTCTTGCTATGTAGCTCTGCTGGAATCACCTGGTCTTGGCTCCTGGCTGCAGTTCAGTTCAGGTATGTTTTATATGATCATTCTACATGTCTTTCATCCTCTTTGGATCAGAGAGGTAAATAACAGAAGTACAAAGGGCAAGTTTCTTAACTCCTTGGCTCAGAACTAGCATATCACTTCTGCCCACATTCTATTGGCCAAAAAAAAATTGTATGGCCAAGTCCAAGTTCAACATAAACAGGCCAGGGAAATACAGTTGCTTCACTCTCATGTACTTTAAGGTCATAAGGGAGAAGGGAGTGAAGAGATGAAAATGATAATCTATCACACCTTGTTTCTGAGCTCTGGTTAAACATGACATAGACTCAAACTCCAAATCTGGTGTCACCTTAACTCTCCCCCACAATTTCTGCCTGTTCCTGTCTCTTATTTCCTCTTGCTTCTCTCTTCCTCATGGGTCTCCCTGTCTCAGGCTATGTGAGCTATCTTGCTTCTAGCCTGAGTCAAACTCAGATGAGAAGTCTGGCCTCATTTCTATTTTTTAGAAGAAATCCAGCCACACTCAGCATTTCGTGCACTTAGCAACTTTGCTGAAGATTTCAAGGCTTAGAGAGAAGGATCGCATGGCATATTGCATAACCTTCCACTGTATTTATGGCTCTCCAATGCTCCCATCTCTGCATGGAGACTTCAGGGAAGACTTCCAAGAGGATGTGACATTTGACCAGATCTCAAAGGCTGAGTAAGAGTTGAGCACAAGACAGTGACAGGAAAGAACATTCCAGAGAGAGGGAACAGCATGGATAAAGTGAGGACATGTCTAGTGTAGTTGAGAAAATGCAACTATTTGGCATTGCCTGGAGTGGAAGGTATGAGTTGGAGAGTTTTGGGGAATGAGGATAGAATGTTCCACGGGCCCATGAAGTGGCTTGTATGGTATCCAACTAAGCTAGAACTCCTTTCACAGAATTAGCTTCCCTGTATGGTTCTGGGCTAGCATTGTCCACAAGAGACATTTATGTGAGATTTGGAAGGTGGAAGTGAAACTGAAGTCATACTTTTTGTGCTCTGAAGGTTGATGCAGGGCCTCAGGCACTATGGACACAGGTTCCACTTGGTTCTCTCAGTTGTCACTGTGGCTCCAAGTTCATCCTCCCAGGTTCTTTGTGCTCATTCGTGCCAGCCCTCTTCCCCGATAGCTGATCTAAGGAATGCAGAGACAAGACCATTGAATAGACTACCAGCTCCTGCAATAATGTGCAGTCTAATCCTTGTAATCAATCCTTTTTTCTGTGATGTTCATAGTGGTTCTCTGGTCAAACCATGACTAATACAGTCAGGATTGAAAAGACCTCTGTGTGCCACAGTGAGGCATTTGGGATCCATCTTTTAGAATGTCTCCCCCCCCCCCCCCCAAATTTCAGCCATTTGAGGGCCACTGTGATAGAGGTAATGCTCAATGTTCACCAGCCCTTCTTCTTCTGCAGAGATGTAAACAACAAACAAATGATTATATACCAGCAGAAAAAATTAATGGTAATGAAAATAAAATCAAGGCAAAGCAGGGAAAGGGGTCAGAGAGTGACTGGGAGGGAGGTGAGAGGGGTGATGTTTGAATATTTGAGTCTCAAGGAAAGGCCTCTTCCTGGGACACTCTGGGATATTCTGAGATAGCTAGGTAAAAGTCCCTGGGAATTTGTTGCGGACACTGCCATCCTTTCTAAGGGGTTTCCTATCAGTGACTCTCGCACTTCAATCTTTCACACTGCAGCCAACATGGTCTTTCCAGATCTGATCACAGCACCCAGTTGCTTCTCACTGGCTGAGGACGAAAATTCTCACCGTAGCCCGCCAAACCTGCTCTGTCTAGCCCATGCCACCTCCAGCCTTAGCTCCCGTCATGCATCCTCCCATGGCGGGGCCCAGCCAGCAAGGCTGCCCTACTCCTAGCTGCTGGGAATACCCTTCCTACTATTTGCCTGGGTCACATCCTTTCATCTCAGCTCAAATGTCCCTTCTTCCAGGAAGCCTTCCACAACTGGGTCAGACCTCCGGTAATAAACTGCCATTGACTTCCTGGACTTGCATAAATCCAGCACAAAATGAATCCCATATACTGTATGTGTTTTTCTTCTGATGGTATCGGGAGCAGAAAGATTTCTGTTTCCAACCTGACCTACAGATTCTGAATTCTTGGGGCTGGTCTTTTCCACCTGCATTTTTTAACAAGCCCCTGCTGCCTACTACATCATGAGAAGCCCCCAGTGGAATTCCAGGGTGCTTTTGGGTCCTGTTAGATACTTGCTAGTAGGTGGAGATCCAAGACAATCTGCTAATTTTGAAATCAGAAAAGAATAAAAACTGCCCTCCTCCAAGAAAAACTCACTCTGCTCCTGAGAAGGGATTTCCTGTCCAGGTCAGAGCCCACACATTGAACTGAAAAGGCCTGGGATTCCAATCCTGCCCGGGGTCTTCCCAGTTGGCAATGCCCACTTACCCCACCCCCAGTTACCATCATTAGACCCTGTCCTGTTTCAGGGGAGGCCAGCCTTACTTCATCCAGGCTCCTGGAGCCACGTTGGAGCAGCAAATTAATTGTGCAAGTTAATTCCAGGGCCACCTTTGGCCTCTCAGGAGCACAGATTATTCCCGAGCATTTTGGCTCGCTTCCCAGAAGCAAAAGGAGACACTTATTTACATCTGCCTGATTACTGGGTGTAAAGCAGGTCCCGATGTTCTTTCTGGGCAGCTCCCTGTCATGTACCCAATCAGTGAACCCGACTGAACCTGAGCACACCCTACCTGGCACAGAAAACAGACTTCCTTTTCTTCCTGCTCATTTGTTACCAGAATGTTTAACTAATTGGTATAACAATCACTAGCATTTATTCCCAATTTGCTAAGCTTTTTATACCCATCAACTTAATCTTCACAAGGACCTCATGAGGCAGAAATGGTGTTACCTCCAATTTACAGAGGAGGAATTGGGTCCAGGAGAGCTGTGGCCAAGACTGTTGTGTTTCTCCCAATGTTCCTTCTAAAGTTTCCCTCTTTTAACATAAAAGAAACTCAATTTTTAGCAGGACACATGTTAATAAACTAAACAGCATTGAATTGTACACTTTAATGGGTGAATTGTATGATATGGAAAATATATACCAATGAAAGCTGTTTGAAAAAAAACTCAGCAGTGCTGAGGATGAGAAACCCTGGACTAGTAGGTAGTTTACAGGAGAAAATTGGGGGATTAGGTTAGGGGACAATGCAGGGCAGGCTAAGAGTTTGAACTTTATTAACATTAATGGGTGACGAGATTAGTAGACTCATCTCTGAGTATATGTCCATATTTCAAGACTCTTTAGGCACCTACTATGTGCAGGGCATTTTCATGAACATGTAATTCCCATGATGGGTCTGTTGTTAGCCTGCATCCTAATGTGGAGATGAGTAAGCCGAGGCTCAGAGATTCACAGACTTGGAGGCGGCACAGCTGGTAAACTGTAGAGCTGGGGTCTGAATGCACTTGGATTTGTTCTTGCTCCCATGGGCTTTCTATTGCCGTCCACCAACTCTCAGTGAACTGTCCACCTTGGCTCTTTCCTGCCACAGCCCTGGCTGCAGCCTGTAATCCTGGGGGCACCCAGGAAGCCCTCTCAGAATGCTGAGCTCATCCCAGGTTGCAGTTGATAACTGGATGGGGACTGGTTGCTTAGCAATGTGGATGCAGGATCCTGCCCTGTTCCAAGGGAATCATCTCTTCCAAATCTTGACTGTGGAACTTCAAGGAGAATAGTCCCAGAAGGCATGAGGAAGCGAGAGTCTGGAAGAGCAGGGAGAGCAGAACAGCTATGCCGCTGGGGCTAGGGAGCAGTTTGGAGATGGGGACCCTCCTTAAGGGGAAGACAGCTTTAGGGGACAGTGAAAGACAACGAGGAGACCCGGGCCAATCCTATTGACATTATTATAACCACAGCTATGTCTCCTGAATTCTGTGTGCAAGGCACTGTGCTTAGTGCTTTATATTTCATAATCCTTCTCCAAACCCATGCAATAAGCTATTATTATTTCTCCTTTGCAAACAAGGAACCAGGGCTCTTAGAGGTTAATTGACTTGTGCTGTGGAAAGTGGGGAAGCTGGAATTTGACAACGCCAGCTTGATCCCCATTGCAGCCCTGGCCGGGCGCTCGGTGGAGAAAATTTACCGTGTGGCTCCCAAGACCTTATGCGGCCAGCCCCACTCTTCCTGTGACCCTTGATCTGGACATACCATCTTTGCTTCATTTTCTCAAACTCTCCGACCTTGTTCCAGCCACAGGGCCTTTGCATTTGCTGTTCCCTCTACCTGGGAAACATTTCCACCCCCTGACTTTATGTGGTTTACTCCCATTCATCCTTTTGATCCCCAGTGGAACATCTTTCATTCCTCCATTGATCTAAATATAGTTATCGAGCGCTTCCCAAAGTAGGAAAACATGAATAAATAAAATATAGATGCTCCCAGACCTCTTTCAGCTTACAAGCTAGTGAGAGACAAACCAATAAGACACCATTGCAAACTCCCACTGCCCTCTGGGAACCATTCCCTGACTCCCCTGACCTTTTGGCAAGAAGATATCAGAAACCCCCTTTAGATGAACTCATGATCTTTCATAGTGTTTAGCCCACTAATAGGAAATCAGTTAATTGGGGTGATCGAATAGGGGTGATCAGGCCCCTGTATAATTATTTATTTAATGCTGATCTCCTCTCCTAGGCTGTAGGTTTTGTGAGACCAGGGACTGTGAGGCTGTACTGTGAGGGTTGTTACTGATATTATTAGAGGAAACTGAGGCACAGAGAGTTTAAGCAGCTTGGGCAAGGGAAGGGAAGGGAAGGTGGGGGGGGGGAGGGAAGAGGAGGGAAGGAGGAAGGAGAATATGAAGAAGAAGAACACATCCACACCAGGGTAGCCCATCGTGGTTATGCCTTCGCTGGCCAGCCAGGTCCCCCTGGAAGTTGTCATCTGTTTCAGAGCCAGGCCCAGCCACTGGGCTCCCTGCTTTCCCTGCAGCTGTGTGGCAGCCTAGGGTTGCACAGCAGGTTGGAAGCTCCTTACATAACATGCCACCCACCAGCTTGCTTTGGGCTGCAGGGAGGGAGCGGGAAAAGGCAGCTTGGAATGTCAGAGGGGCCTTTTGGGATCAGCATTCCAACCTCTGCTTCTTAATTGAGCAAACTGATGTCTCAAGAGTATGATGACATAACACTCGAGTCCAGCATAGGGTTCCTCTGCTCCAGTATTCCAGAGGGAGCACTCTCACATGGCTATGAGCCAATGCCCTGTGATTTCTGGAACCTTCTGTGTACTCATATCAAGGAAGGACTCTGGCCAGAGAGCCCCAGAGGACAATTTTATGCAAGGCTGGGGCCAGGGAACAGGAGTCTGGCATTATGTGCCAAGCAGTGTGATAAGAATATTATATAATCCACATCTCCACTGGCATATAGTGAAGAAGATCCTATTGTCTCTGTTTACATCATTTTGTTCCCTTTCTTACCAGTTTTGTGATCTTGGGCAAGTCTGTTTGTGTTTCTGACCTTCCATTTCTGTTTGACATTTGAAAGATGACGGGACTTACCCAAACGCATGCCAGTAAGAAGGAAAGCCAAATTTGTCCACCCACACATTTCCTGAGGCATTAATATATGAAGACATACTAGTAATTTGGGGCAGGCAGTAGGCAGAGCTGAATAAGACTCCACTTCTGCTCTCAGGGAGATTACAGTCTCAGGAAGGAATAGCGCATGTGGTTTTCTTTCCTGATAGATAGTCCGTATCATTTGGTAAAGGCTGCCTGCTGGAGTGCCACATCCTGGATTTGTGGGAAAAAAGTACCGGGATTGATTAGTAGTGTCTGCCACAGAGCAGCCATGGAGAACTAAGTATTGGCTAGGTCTTGAGATGGAGACATCAGAGGTAGAGTTTGGAAAGGCCTTCCAGGTGGCCAGAGACTGATAAGAGCAAAATGGGGGTTCTGCATGGAGCTCTGCAGGGGTGAGAAAGGAGGGAGGGGAAATAACCATTTGCACTTAAGGGGAAACTTTGGAGATGTGCCCTGAGGGTAAGGAGTGGTGTAGCAGTTTTCCAAACTGGAGGTCTCTGAGGAGACAGCACACAAAGTTAGAGAGCACACAAGCTCTGGATGAAAAGAGACTCGATTCAAATCCTGACTCAGCCATTTATTGAATGTACTGGAGACCTGATACATGAAATTCGTGCAGGAGGGAAGGGGAGGATGGGGAGGGAGGGGGGGCGGGGTATTCCTCAGCTCAGCCTGCACCCTCTCCAATATGAGACCCCTTGAGGGATGTCCGACTGCCCGTTTAGGCCAGGATCGGGTACCAGGATCGGGCCTAAATGGGCAGTCAGACATCCCTCTCACAATCCAGGATTGCTGGCTCTCAACTTCTCACCTGCCTGCCTTCCTGATTGCCCCTAACCACTTCTTCCTGCTAGCCTGATCACTTCCTAACTACTTCCCTGCCAGCCTGATTGATGCCTAACTGCTCCCCTGCCAGCCTGATTGCCCCCAACTGCTCTCCCTGCAGGCCTGAGTCCCCCCCCCGCCCCCCCCCCCCCCACACACACACACAACTGCCCTTCCCTGCAGATCCAGTCGCTCCCAACTTACCTCCTTTGCTGGCCTGGTCACCCCTAACTGCCCTCCACTGAAGGCCTGTTCCCTTCCAACTGCCCTCTTCTGCTGGCCATATTGTGGCAGCCATCTTGTGTTGGAGTGATGGTCAATTTGCATATTACTATTTTATTAGGATGATCTGGGGTATATTATTTAACCTCTCTGAATCTCAGGTTTTCTCTTCTATAAAATGGGGGAATGCTATTGGAGTGATTATTGAGTGAAGCCTGACAATAATGACCTACTTCTTGTAGGACTCAGGGGTAGTGCTCACTCAGTAGTCTGTGTGAATGGCACCTCCTGGTGCACCAACATGAATGTGTCCTGTGGGACTTGGCAGCCTGGATAAGGAAACGGGGGCCCAGAGAGGTTATGTCAGTTACCTAAGTCACACAACAGAAATGGGTTTGAGCTCAAGTGTGTCTGAGTCCACAGCCCAAGCCTGGAACCAGCATGCCCTCCTGCCTACCACCAATTTGCCAAATCTGGAAAAAGATTTTTCCGTGACTAAACTTTGGGAGATTGCTTAAGCTGCAACTTCCCCATGTGGACTTCCCCGCAGGGATATGTGGCAAAGGAGCTCGTGCCTGTGCAATCCCGAGCACGGGGCCTGGTGCACAGAGAGAGTCCTTCAGAACAGGGAGGAGTAGGCTGGCCGGGAGGTGGAACCCCACTCAGAAGCTAAGAAGGCACCCCTAAAAGAGAGAGGGTGACAGCGGCATTTGCAATGGAAGAAAAGCAGATGAGTCTTGAGCCCAGTAGAAAGAGGTGAAGGGGGCTAAGAAAACAGATTTGGGGGTGAGAGGGCTGCTCAGCTCTCGAAGGGGCTGCCGGAGCACCCATCTCCAGGTGCGTCAATCCGTTAGGGTCCCATAGGAGGCATGGGGGGACTGATGAGATTGATGCAGGGGCTTGTAACAGCTGTGGGTAGGGGGAAAGGGAACCAGTAGGAGATGGTGGTGCTTCTGGAACTGGCAGGAGCAGGGAGCCCCAGTCCTGAAGGAGCGAGGGGAGAGGCTGTCCTTGAATTTGGCGAGAACTGTAGTCTTGAGACAGAAGCCGGGCTGTAGGTAAAGGAATGCAGTTCCCATTGGCCAGGCTGCCTGCATCCAGACAACATGGGGCAGCCCCCCAAACCTCACAGACTGGAACTGGGAGTAGACAAGGGAAACTGGGATGCTCTTACCACGAGGAGGCAGGAAAACTGGGCAGATGTTTATCACGTGGCCCTGAGAAGGATAATTTCAGAACATCCTGGCCACTCTTGAATGGCCATTGACTTGATCAGCTTTTTTCTGGGACATTAAAATTATGTGGAATACGGTGGAACTTTCAAATGATGCAAATTCAGGGCAGGATGGCTGCTATGTTCGAGCCGGAGATTTTCCCAGAAGGTGAGAAACACACCATTTCCAAACTCCCTGCTGTTATTAATCAGCAAATGCCTCAGGAGCAGGTGTGCATGAGTGAATTTTGGGGTCACGGCAGGTAATCCAGTCTGGCCAGGCTGAAGCAGGTGACCCGACTCTCTCTGATCCTGAGCCCCTGAGCCCCTGGATAAGGGGATTAATCTAAATCTCTCCGAGGAGAGGATGATTTTTGAGAAAGCCTGGGACCCAAGAAAGGAAAGTTGGACTTAGTGACCTCAGGCTTGCTCACTGGGATAATTTAGAAAAGCTGCCAGTGTGGTTGAGACCCCCTGGGATGTGGGGGTGGAAAACAGGGAGCTCAAAGAGGCCTGGAAGGAATGAAAATAGGAACTCAGGGTAGGGGGGCTGGGGTGAACTGGGAGTTCATGCCCTTCTCAAGGGAGCAGTTAAGACCCAGTACTGGCTGGTTGTCACCAGATAGATCCAGCTGGGCTGGATTTGGGTCCTGACTGGGCCTCTTACACATTATGTGACATTGGACAAATCACTTCCCCTCCCAAGCCTCATTGATTTCAGAGAGAAGGGTGAGGGAGAGAGAGAGAGATATAAACATCAATGATGAGAGAGAATCATTGATTGGCTGCCTCCGGCATGCCCCCAACTGGGGACCGAGCCTGCAACTGGGGTATGTGTTCGCGATGGGAATCAAACCTGCGACCCTTCAATCCACAAGTCGACGCTCTATTCATTGAGCCAAACCAGCTAGGACCTCAGTTGTTATTGTTGTTTTTAATCTGTAAAATTGGACAATAATAGGACTCACCTCATGGAGATGTCCTGAATGAATGAATGTTCACAGTGCCTGAAATATAGTAAAAAGAACTATATATGAAAATTTGCTAAATAAATAGGTAAATAAGAATCCTTTGTTGCCAGATCTTCCAATCTTTCAAGGGAAGTAAATCTGGAAAACCAAGTTTTAATAATCATATTAATGGCAAACATTTGGGCAGTTTAGAAACACCTTAAATATTGACATAACTTTAAAAAAAATATTTGTATCGATTTCAGAGAGGAAGGGAGAGAGAGGACTAGAAATATTAATAATGAGAGAGAATCATTAATAGGTTGCCTCCTGCATGCCCCATACTGGGGATCAAGCCTGCAACCCAGGCTGTGCCGTGGCTAGAATTGAGGGGACCCTTCAGATAGTAGGACAACCCTCTATCTACTGAACAAACTGGCTAGGGCGACATAGCTTTTTGAAGTACATACTGTTATTACCCCCATTTTACAGATGGGGAAATTGTGGCACAGAGCAATCACATAACTTGCTCTAGAGTTACATATGGCGAGTGGTAATATTGGAATACAGGGTGAGTGACTGTCCCAGTGGTAGCACTGGAAGTCTCATGTCCCAGGAAATGCTTCCGTCTGAGAAACCAGCCTGGTGACCACCCTAGATTCAGACCTGATCCGTGTGGCTCCAGCTTCCTGCTCTTAACCACTGTACTCTCTTTTCTCTTGCACGAATGCTTCTGATACCTAAATATTCCCACTGTGGGCCAATTGGCAGTTCCTGAAAGAATCTGAAGTTCCAAGGCATCGGACTTCTTACTTGTTCTAGAGACTTGCCTCGGGCATGACCCACCATTAACTCCACGTCCAGCCCCTCTCTGGAAAATGGGGGGTGGTGCTGAAAATGCCAAGCTTTTAATCTGGTGGCTTGCCTCCAAGAGTCACCTCATTTGGACAAAATACACTCCAGGAAATTGTAAAGGATTTAGGAACTTTGTATCAGGAGCCAGGATCAAAGACCAATTATAGAACTAAAGATGCTCCCAGTGATAATTCCGTATGGTGCAGGAGGGGACTGGGAATATCAGCAGGAACACTTTGTAGAGTAGATGATTGTCTAACCACTGTGCTGTACCCCTGAAACCAATATGAAATAATGCTGAGTGTCACGGTAATTGAAATGATTTTAAAATTAGAGAGAAAAAAAAAAGATGCTGCTAGTACTCTTACCACTTAGGCAATTACAAGGGTCTTAGGAGCATCCAGAACCTTCTCTGCCCCTCTCTCCCTCCCTGCCTAGCTCAGCATTCTTTCCCTGTTCATAACCTGGCTGAGGGGAAGATGACGGAGGGGGGACCAGGACCAGGAGAGAAAGATAGCACAGATGGGGAGTGGGGAGGGTCCATTTATTTACTTTTTCAAAAAAGACGGAAGCATTTGGCCCTGCTCCTGATGCCAAATTGAAATTAATTCTGGCTTCACTCCCAGGCTGGTTCCCAGCCCATCCGGAGGGCAGAGTGTCTACAACATTGAAACCAGGAAGGTCACTCGCTTGTCACCGCTTGTCACTGGGGAAGGTGGGGAGGAGCTGTGACAATCGAGAGGATATCTTCTTGTGACAACCAAGAAGAAAACGGAATACAGCCCAGGGGACTTTAGAGAAAGGACCTCTCACAGCGGGTGGGCAGGGTTCTGGGATCAGAGGGGAGTTTGAGGCCCCAAGAGGTCAGCAACAGAGGGAAGCCATCGCCACAGGAGAGGGAGGAGGGGCAGGGGAAGGAACGGGTGTGACAGAAGCACAGGGAGGGCAGGAGCTGGGGTGAGGGCCATCTGGACAGGAGGTATGCAGCTACCACCAGAGACGCCATGCCGAAGCAAGGAACTCAAATCCCCACCACTGGGCCCAGGTACCTCTCAGCTCATGGGCTCTGTGCACCGGACAGTCAGCCAGCATCTCTGTCCCAGAATTCCCCAGCGGACTTCCCCGCATCTCATTGGTCACCTGAGGACTCAGACAGGCTCACTTTCTATAAGATTCAGTACTCTTCATTCTATTCTGGAACACAAACCAGGATTTTCCCTGCAAGGAAGATGTGAGGGAAGGGCTTAGTGTGTGACCAACCTCTGAGCAGGGTTTATACAGGGGAAAGTGGCTGCCAGTGCCCAACGCCTATTAGTCAGTCTTTTGTTTCTCAGGAAATTTTTTGTCCAAACTCCATTTCCTGAGAAAGAAACTCTGATTGGCCCAAACTGGATGCTGTACTCTCTTCTTGTCCAATCAGCCAAAGCTGGAGGGAGGACTGAGTGACATGATATGCCAACATGGAGATTAGGCCACTCACCAGATTCCAGTCAAGGGCATGTACCTTGGTTGCAGGCTTGATCCTTGACCCTTGTTGGGGGCGCATGTGGGAGGCAAGCAATTGATGTGTCTCTCATCACATTGATGTTTCTCTCTGTCTCTTCCCCTCCCTTCCATTATCTCTGAAAATCAATGGAGAAATGTTCTTGGGTGAGGATTAAAAAAAAAAAAAAAGGCATTACGGAAGAAGTCAGAATCCAGTTAGACTGCCTGACCCTTATCTATGGATCAATACTATTCTTATCTTGAATGCCATAGGTGGGGTGAAGTATTTCACAATCTTTTCAGGTTTTAAAGTTCTTAATTTGGGTCTGTCAGTCTGAAGAAATAAAGGCTCAGAGAGGTCAGCTGACTTTTCTAAGCACACAGCAAACTAGTGGCAGAGCCAGGACTAGAACCTGGATATCTGAACACCTTGTCCAGTGTTCTCTTCATTATATTACTAAGCCCTCCCTGCTTGTGTCCCATATTTTGAGAATTATCTTCACAGATCATGACTCCTGGCCCCGGTGATACGGCCAGTAGTGGACATCAGACTGGGTGAATTGGATTCTCTTTCCTGGGGAGTTGAGATTAGGACACTGATTTTTAAAAACTAGGCTCAGATGGGAACTCATGAGAAGCAAGCTGATTGGAAGAGGGGAGAGCAGAGAAAATAGTCTTTGAAAAATAAGAGGCCAGGTTGAAAGAGCAGGCTGTTCCAGAGAGCGAGCGAGCGAGCGCTGGAGAGAGGAGCTGCCTTCTGACAGCTTTCTAGTCCTTGGTTCTTGTTCCTCCGGGGGATCTGCCTCCCGCTTACATGCAATAATGGATTCATAGAATTTAACCTGTTTTTGGCTGCAAGTAATAGAAATAGCAATCCAGATGGTCTTAAACATTAAGAACACTTATTGGTTCCGTTAACAAGTACAGAGCCAAGGTGGACTTCAGGCATGGTAGGATCAGAGTTCCAGCTACATCGTTCTGCAATTCTCTCTGGACTCTTCCCTCCGTAGTGTGTAGGCTATGATCTCACACTGGCTTTCCTCTGACTACAAGACGGCTGCTAGCAACAACAGGGGCCACATCCTTTCTTGTTCCCACCCATAGAGCTAGAGACTGGCTTTCCTCTGACTACAAGACGGCTGCTAGCAACAACAGGGGCCACATCCTTTCTTGTTCCCACCCATAGAGCTAGAGACTGGCTTTCCTCTGACTACAAGACGGCTGCTAGCAACAACAGGGGCCACATCCTTTCTTGTTCCCACCCATAGAGCTAGAGACTGGCTTTCCTCTGACTACAAGACGGCTGCTAGCAACAACAGGGGCCACATCCTTTCTTGTTCCCACCCATAGAGCTAGAGACTGGCTTTCCTCTGACTACAAGACGGCTGCTAGCAACAACAGGGGCCACATCCTTTCTTGTTCCCACCCATAGAGCTAGAGACTGGCTTTCCTCTGACTACAAGACGGCTGCTAGCAACAACAGGGGCCACATCCTTTCTTGTTCCCACCCATAGAGCTAGAGAAAGCATCCTCCCTCTAACCCGGGACTGGAAGTCCTTCCTTTTGACCTGATTAAGCTGTCAGTTATGTGCCTGTTCCTGGACCAGCTGCAGTCTCCAGGAGAATGCTGTCACAGATGGGCTTAAACTTAGGTTCTAAATCCGATTATTGGCAAGGGATGGCTGTGGTTGGCTAAGACTGATCGAGATCTATTGTGCATGTGAAACTTCTCCTGGCCAGTCATGCTGAGCGGGAGAGGGATGGTTACCTGAATTAAACTGGGATCTTCTAGGAAGGAGGGGGGGGGGGGGGGGGGCGGCGGACAGATGCTGAGAGGCAAAAAACCCCACACACATCATTTTGAATATCAAGTGAGTTTCTGATTCTTGTAGCCACAGAGTCCCTTGGACAATCAACTTGCTGGTCTGTGGCCAAATGCCTTTGCCCAGCCCCTCTGCAGCTCGATTCTAATTTGCTCCTCCATTCTGTAGACTGTGCTATCGCCAACATTTCTCACCGCTGGCTCATCATTTTGGCAAGCTGGCATCTCACTCTGCTCCAAGCCCTGCTGATGGAGCTAAAGATCCCCTTAGCAGAATTGATTCTGGCATGTTCTAATTTTAAAAGCCTTGCGCTTCTCTGCATGGGGGATGCTGAAGTGGGTGCCCAGAAAGGTAGAGAGAGTAAATTCTTCTGAGGAAAGCCTATTTTTAACAAGCCCTGAACCTAATTGAACTTAATCATCTGTCAGTTGTTGACACTTGAAATGTGTGAGTCACTGGGCTATGTATGGAGCGGCACATCAGACAGATGGGAGATATCAGCTTCCAGAAGAACTAACTGTTCATGTTTGGAGCTGTGGCTTCACTCGGGGTTATGGTAAAGCATGGAGCTCTAGAGACAGCTAGATAGCTATGGGTTCAAATACTGGCTCCGCCACTTACTGCAAAAGTCAGTCTGTTTCTCCAAGCCTCAGCGTCCTCATCTGTAAAATTAGGATGGTTACACTTGTTCCAAAAACACTTGTGAACCTTGTGAAAGGAAAGGCTCCTTGAGAGTAACCGGGCACAAATTCACAACCTGAGTCTGCCAGCCCCTGCTCACATTTCAGGGGAAAGCCAGAGACTGTGTGTTCCTGCCAGCTCATAAGGGAACCCCTGGAATCCTCTTTCCACCAATGGGCTGAGACCTGCTCCCTCCATTCGGAACTGCTCTGACCAATCAAGACAGTGCTATTTGGACCAATCAGACTGTACAAATTTGGATTTCTCACGTGCATAAAATGGGCCAATCAGGAAACAGAGTGGGAACTTTTTTAGTTTAAAAAATATGTATTTTATTGATTTTTTACAGAGAAGAAGGGAGAAGTATAGAGAGCTAGAAACATCGATGAGAGAGAAACATTGATTGGCTGCCTCTTGCACACCCCCTACTGGGGATGTGCCTGCAGCCAAGGTACATACCCCTGACCAGAATCGAGCCTGGGACCCTTCAGTCCGCAGGCCGACGCTCCATCCATTGAGTCAAACCGGTTGGGGCAAGAGTGGGAACTTTTAAAATAATATATATTTTTATTTATTTCAGAGAGGAGAGAGAGAGAGATAGAAACATCAATGATGAGAGAGAATCATTGATTGGCTGCCTCCTGCAGGCCTCACACTGGGGACTGAGCCCACAACCCAAGCATGTGCCCTTGATTGGAATGGAACCCAGGACCCTTCAGTCAGCAGGTTGATGCTCTATCCACTGAGCAACCCGGCTAGGGCACAGAGTGGGAACTTTCACTATAAAAAATGGGTTCTTCCTTGTGTGGGGAGAACATGCTTTTGATTTCCTCTTGAGGCTGTATTTCCCTGGGTTTGCAAACCTTAATAAAGATTCTCCTTTTTCCCCTCTTTTGTTGACAACTCCATGAGAGTCATCAAGGCATGACATGGAGCAACTTCTAACCTTTATTTATTCTACTTGGCATTAATATGCATAAATTCCCTTGCAGAAATGTTAGCACATTTGATTTGGGCATGTTGCTCATAGGTAATATACTGTCCCACGAACATCCTTATGGTTACAATAGGACTGCCATCAACATCTAGGGCAACATGCTTTCTTGTGCACCATATTACATTCCTGAAACCAACAAAGATGGTGAGTCCTAAGACACATTCGTTCCAAGAGTTTAGGGATAAGAGAATGGTGATCTTAGTATGACTGAACTCAAGGGGCTAGGAGATAGGACAGAAATCACATGAAATCAAAATTGCCATAGAAAACTAGTACTTCCCCCTTCCCCTTCCCCTGCATCCCCCCCCCCCCCCCAATCATTTCCCTTCAAGTGTGGCTCCTTCTTGAGTTTAGCCCCAGAGGTCGTGGTCGGCTTGTATTTCAGGGGTATCTGTATATAAAAAAATGTTTATCTTTTAAACCAACCATCTGGGTTAGGCCAGTGAGAAGTGCTCAGGCCAGGAGTCACAGGCGCCTTGGGTCAGACTGGGGTTCCCCGTGTCATACTCACCGACCTGAAGAAAACGGATGGGCAGACCCCCCCTGCACTGGAGAAGTTCTCTGACATTCTCTCTCGAGTTGGTGCAGGTAAAGCAGGTGAGTGTGCCTGGGTGTGAGAGGCAGCGGGGACGGGTGAGGAGAGAGTGAGTGGAGAAGCCAGTGAATGAGCCTTGCAGTGGCCGATGCAGGAAGGAGAGCAGAGCACGGACTGAGTCCTGAGCACCCTGCCAGTCTGGTAAGGGGTCGCTGAGGCGTATGTCGTCCCCGCCTCCCCCGAAAGCTTCCCACCTGTGGGCCCTGCGACCTTCCAGTGCGTTCCAGAAGAATGCCCGTCTGTGCGGGTCACAATGGCGCCTGTTCCAGGAGCCTGAGACGCCGGGACCTGGGGCTGCGCGCGCAGGACCCGCAGCTACAGCGCCTCTGCAGGCTCCCAAGTAAGTTCCTGGCCCGCGTGGCTGCACCCGCTGCTCCGCAGCGCCCCCTACTGGGCAAAGGCAACGACGTGGCTGTCCCCAGCCCACCCAGACTTTGGGTTGCCCTACCCTTGGGAATATTAGGCCCCCTTCACTTACACATAAATGACAGTGTGTGAGAGAACTCCCAAGAAAGTCCAACAAGCTTCCCTTTCACCCCATAACCATCCCCCAACTTTGATTTTAATCTGTGGGTGTTCCTGCATCCCTGCTTGGCCGGCGTCCCAAGCTTATGGTTAACATTCCACCAGGTTCGGCAGCCCTGGCTCTGTTTCTCCAGCCTCCTCTCTCAGAACTGGCATTTATAATCCACGTAGCGGCTTCTCCCTCCCAGGGGCCTGCAGAGCCGTTCATGATCCAGACTTTTCTCTCACTAGTAAAGGCAGGTGGTTAAAATGTAGAGACAGAGGAGGAGCAGGCCTCCCCTGCCTCAGCTAATTAAATATTAGACAGTAAAGATGCTGCTACCTAGGAGCAGACTTCATTCATTCATTCATTCATTCATTCATTCATTCAGTATTTGCTGAGGGTTTATCATGTGCTCAACATCAGAGACTCTGTAGTTGGCAGACTGAGGCCCCCTTGCCTGATTCTCCCTGACCTGGACCTTTGGATTTCTCAGCACCTTCTATCACACACACTGCTCCCCAGAAGTGGGCAGCTTTGAGGTTTCTTCCCAGGAATTGCAAACTCAAATTCCTGCTGAAATGTGGAATTGGGGGCTGGGGTGGGGGTGGGAAGGAGGAGTTAGGCAGTAGGGAGGAATGGAGCCTGCAGCCGAGAGAGCGAGTGCATGACCCGCATTCTCATTTTAAAACACTGTCTACTAAGCAGAACTGAAGGCAGTTTGCATGTGCCCTGCAGGCCTTGAGTTTGAGACCACTGAATGAGAAGGGGGTGTGGCGGGGCCAGGCTAGGCACGGGACTCTCTGAAGGCCTCTCTGTGAGAATGCGGATAGATTTGTTTGCAGGAGTGGGCCCAGCCCAGAGGGCACAGGAAAGGCCTGTGTGGGCATCTGGGAACTGGAGAGAAGCCAGTGTCCTTGGGGAGCCTAGTTCTGTGTGTGTGTGTGTGTGTGTGTGTGTGTTATCTCCAGCTCCTGGGTAGAAACACAAAACATACCATTTCAAGGGCAAGAACTGATACTGGAAAGATGCTGATTCACAAACAAGCTACATTCATCAAACACTTGCTACGTGCTAGCCACTGAGCTAAGAGTGTTATATACATTATTTTCTGCTGAGGGTGGATGTGGGTATCCCCATTCTACAAACGAGGAGACTGAGGCTCAGCGGGGTAACATCTCATTTTCAGTGAATGCCAGGTTGACTTGAGTCATGCTTTTAGAAAAGTGCATTGCAGGTCCACTTAGGAACAGAAGCACCCACGAATCTATAAAAGCTTCTGGATGATATGAGATCGGAGCTGTGTGACATTGCAGAGTTGAAAGAGATCCCAAAGTGAGTGTCTTTTGCTCAGACCTTATCAGTCAGGTGAATCCTGCTGCAGCCTCCACCCCCACCTTGAAGGATCTCCCAGAAATAAAGCAGCTATGGAACCATTGTCTTTACCCTACCTCCCTGCCTGTGGCAATTTCCAAAATTAGATACTTTTCTCCACCTATTATTTACTAAAATTCAGTTAGTCCTCAAACCCTCTAGAAACCCTTTAGAACATCTCAGGGAAAAGCCAGAGACTCCAATATTATTAGCCTCTATTGTCCCATCACTCAGCTGCTTGAAAATCATTCCCAAGGCAGTGGGTTATGTAAGAAAGGAATGCTCTAGGCTGCAATGAACAAAATAAGAATGCCTTAAACACTAGTGATACTTACTAGTTAACAGGAAGCCTAGAGGTAGGCAGTTCTAAGAATGGGACAGTGGCAAATGGTCAATCGGACCTAAATTTTCTCCCGTCTTTCCATTTTGGTCTCCTTATTGTGACAGTGATATTTCTCCTCATGGTCACAGGATGGTTGTTGCTGCAGCACCAACCATCATGCCTTCACAATAATTTCCTAAAGCAAAGGAGAGAAGAACATGGACAAGCTCTTTCTGTTCCAAAGGAATAGAAATAGATTTCTCCTTTTGTCTAATTGGCCACATCTGGGTCACATGTCCATTCTTAGACCAATCCCTGACAAACAGGAGATGGTGCAGAGGGATCATCCCCACAGGGACAAAAAAATGACCAAGAGTGGAAGGTGGTGTGTATCTAGGAGACAGAGAAATTCTGGACACTCCCCAAACCTTTCTAGACCATGGGCTTTTACCATAAGAAACAATCCATCTCATACCAGCCACCATTTATTGAGCACTTACCATGTGCCAGGCTCAGTGCCCAACACCTTGAACAACCTGTGAGGAGGCTTCTAGAATTTCTATTTTCCGGATGAGGAAACAGTTCCATTGAACTGAAGTAACTTGTCTAAGGTTAATAAGTGCTGAGCTCTGATGATTGACACAACCACCACTTTACACTGCAGGGGACCCCTCAGTGGGTGGCAGAGCTAGTAGTTTCTATCCTAGGAATCTAGCCCCTGAGGTCTGGGAGTTGGGGGGATCTCACAGCCCTGGGGGACTAGTAGGGTTAACACTGCCACCCTCTCCTCTGAATACTTACAGACCAGGGGGTCTCCCACAGCTGAAGCTGGGCGCATCTTGCTCAAACCCCACCAGAGGACTCACTGCCCTGATGCCATTTGCCCCTCCTCTTTGGGAACACAGAGGGCAGGAGGGTAACCAACCTGCTGGAACCATCTGCCCAGCTCCTAATAATAAATCGTGAGAGGAACAGGTTTCAGGCAAACATTGCTTAAAAAAAAAAAAAGAAAAGAAAGAAGAAGCAGCCTCTTTTCACACCCGGGCAGCCATCTGCTGTGCCCTCCTCATGTGCCAAGCTGTGGGAGGAGGGGGGAAGGGGAGAAGGCGCCTCTGGGTCCTGCACCACCAACAGGGGTGGCTCACAGGTTCTCTCCCTCTTGCCTCTGTGGACAGGGAACTGCAGAGAGAGGAAGGAGCATTCGCTTGCTGAGCAGAGGGAAAGCACAATTGCTTCAAGATGCCGATGGTGGGTAATGATAGCTCTCGCGTAGACAGCTCGCTGTGGGTTAGGTGCTGTGCCGTCCAGGGTACACATCTCACCTCCTTGAATCCTGACAACAAATTTATGGGAGCCCCTTTGTGGATGAGAGACTAGATGTGCAGTGACTCACCCCAGGCCATCCAGCAAGGCTGCCTCTCCAGTATGCAATAATGGGCCTGGGCTAGGTGCTAGCCTCCTCTCTACTCTGACACCCTGCGGGTGGGGATGTTTCCTATGTAACAGATAAGCAGTTTACATCACTTAAGGATGACCTTTCACCTCCAGCCTTGCCTCAGGGGCCCCGGTCCTCTGCCCTTGAGCTGAAATGTGTGCATCTCTGGTTACCTGACTTGTTGCCCTCTGTTTCATCCAATCAAAGAAGAGGAGAAAAGACTCCGAAGCTCCCCAGGAACATTTGGAGAAGGGAAAAGAGCAGCTGGCTGAGGTCGAGCTTCGGAAGCTGAGGCAGCAGTTCCGGAAGATGGTGGCAAGTCGGAAGTCCTTTAACTTCAGCTCCCAGAAGAAGATCTTGAATCAGCAGTGAGTGATGGTTGGGGTTTTGTACTAAGCGAATGTGGAGAAAATTTTGGCTTTGGTTTTGGTTTCATGAGGCTTGCCCTCTCATGGGGCCTTGGCCAGGGCCCTACTTCTGAACCCAATCTGAGGACCACTTGGGATAGCCTCAGTGGGCAGGGGGATTTATTCTCACACTCCAGGGTGCCTCAGGGACTCCAAGGGGAGCAGGCCACCCATGTCTTAAGGAAGGACCCAAATGAGAAACCATTCCTGGGTCTTGTTTCTTTCCATACATGGGTGCTCTCTCTGAATCTCAGCCATGGCTGGTGGGATATGGCTGCCTCCAACTCTTTCTTTCTTTCTTTCTTTTTTTTTTTAATATATTTTTATTGATTTCAGAGAGGAAGGGAGAGGGAGAGACAGAAGCACTAAAGATGAGAGATAATCATTGATCACTGTACGCCCCCTACTGGGGATTGTGCCCACAACCTGGGCATGTGTACTGACTGGGAATTGAACCGTGACCCTCTGGTTCATAGGTTGATGCTCAACCACTGAGCCACACTAGCCAGGCTGCCTCTAACTCTTGAACTTCCAAAGGTCACACAGAGAGATTGTTGTGAATCCATTCCAATCCCAAATTCCCAGGAGAAAGAGAATCTGATTGGGACAGCTTGGGTCAGATGTCTATTCCTGGAACAATCAGGGTGGCTGGAGGTGGGGCTGAGGCCTAGGACACAAGATGGCTGTGGGTATCATTCCCATGGTCCTAGCCCTGGAGGTGGGGAATGCCCGGAGAAGAAGTCACCAGGCTGTCAACACCCAGAGCAGCGGTCGCCAACCTTTCCGACCTCTCGGACCTCCGGTTGGCAACCGCTGCCCCAGAGGATCTGCAAGGTAGAATGATTGGCCCAGTTGGCATGGCTCAGTGGTTGAGCATCGACCTATGAACCAGGAGGTGTTGATTTGGTTCCCAGTCAGGGCATGCAGGAGGTAGCCAATCAGTGGTTTTCTTTCATATTCTTTCTCTCCCTCCTCCTCCTCCTCCTCCTCCTCCTCCTCCTCCTCCTCCTCCTCCTTCTTCTCTCTCCTCTCTCTCTCTCTCTCTCTCTCTCTCTCTCTCTCTCTCTCTCTCCCTCTCCCCCCCCTCTCTCCCCTCTCTCCCCCCTCCCTCTCCGAAATCAATAAAAATATATTTAAAAAGAGAGAGAATGTTTGAAATCGGGTTGCCCTAGGGTTATGATATGTATAGTTTCTTTGGGCAGTAGGAAGGTGTTTCCCGAGTTACATAAGCAAACATTAAACAGGTACTTTTAGATTCCCTCCAAGAGAATGCTCCATCCCTAATGTTTGTACAGGCGGAGCTGCCCATTGTTATAAAGAAGAGCTTGTTGTTAGGTGATGCGTGGGGGTTGGGAGAGAGGGAAAAGGGGCTCTTTAGATTTCCCATGGATTTGACTCACAGCCACATGGGATCTGCATGTCAGTTAGAAAAAGGCACCCTTTCTTGAGACAAGGTACTGCCATCTGTTGGAAACGTCATCATGTAGAGGTTTGTTAGAACAAGATAAAGTGTCTCCCAGAAAAGTGTAATAAATCAACAAGTCAATATTTTTTTTTCAAGCAGATGGTGCTCCTCTGGGCCATGCAGTCCCCAGTGTGCACATCTGTGCCTGGGCTTAAATGGGGGAAGAAGTCCCACCTGCCAGGTTTGGAAGACTAGATGCCCTAGAACTGGGTGTGCATGCTAGTAGTCCCTAGCCACATGTGACTATTTACATTTGCAATAGCCTGGCTTATATGGCTCAGTGGTTGAGCATTGGCCCATAAACCAGGAGGTCATGGTTTAATTACCAGTCTGGCACATGCCCGGCTTGTAAGGGCTTGATCCCCAGTGGGGGCGTGCAGAGAATCAATGATTCTCTCTGAACACTATGTTTCTCTCTCTCTCCGCCTCTCCCTTCCTCTCTGAAGTCAATAAAAAAATTTAAAAAAACCCTGCAATTAATGAAATACAATGGAAAATTCAGTTCTTCCGTTGCACTAGGCACATTGCAAGTGCTCAAAGCCACACGTGCCTAGTGGATGCTATCTGACAGCGCAGCCAGAGACCATTGCCATCATTGCAAAATGTTCTCTTGCGTGGTGCTGTCTTAGGACAGTGTCGGCAAAGGACGGTCTGGCTGGCTGCCTGTTTTTGTAAATAAAACAGCCACAGCTACATTTATTTGTTCATGCATTGCCTATGGTTACTTTGTTGAGTAGTTGCAACAGAGACCGTCTGGCCGGAAAAACCTAAAATATTTATTCTTGTGCCCTTTATAGAAAAAGCTTTGCAGACGCTGTTCTAATGTGGCACTGCCAACACTTCAGTGGGCATACGAGTCACTTGAGGATCTTGTTACAGAGCAGATTCTGATTCAGTAGGTCCTGGGCTGGGACCTGAGCCTCTGCATTTCTCCAAGCTCCCTGAGGATGTTGAGGCAGCTGGCCTGCAAGCCGCACTGGGCAGCGGGTGTGGGGTGCCCAGTGTTCACCAGAAACTTTGCCTCGGTGCCGTTTTTCTGTTTTCAGTTGTGCAGTCACCTGAGCCTTTCTCTTTCTGAAGCCCCCGTTCGCCCATCTCCCCCACCCTCTCTCTTCTCCAGTAGACAGAGGGAGAGAAAGGAGGAGAAGCAGGTCAGCCAATTTAACAAATGGTTAGCACCCCAAGTAGAGAAACTAGTGGAAATTAGGGTTACTGTGTTGATTCAAAATTCAAAAATTGTCTGATGGGTTTGCCTCTCAATATTAGAAATAATTGGTTGTAAAGTCTGGAAAGAAAGTCTGCGGAATCAGACAGATGCCACTGAGCTGGGGGCAAAAGGGAACGTGGGGTCCCCGCCAAGTCTGGGTAATGGGTTTTGACAGGCACAGTTCCAAATTGTTCCCTGGGGGGGTGGGGGGGTGGGAGAGGGGGATGCCCCTAGGAGGAAGGCAGAGTAGTGGGCGGAGCAGTAGACTGGGTCGCAGGTGATCTGAGTTTCAGACCTGGACCGAAGACTTGGGCGGGTCCCTTCCGCTGCTTCAGTGGGCTGTACCTCACCGAGTCTCCTTTCACAGCGAAGGACTCTGGAGTGCCTGATCAAGGTGAACTTGGGGTTAATCATGCACTGCTTTCCAAACAGCAAGGAAATCAAGACCCTGCAAGAAGAGCAGGATGAGATCACCCTGCGCTTGAATCTCATCAAGTCCTCCAAGAACTTGAATCTGAATGAGAAAAACTATTTGGAGCTGCGCTTCCTGATGGAAACCAAAGAGGACTACGACTCCTTGATTAAATCGATGAAAATGCTCTTGGCTGAACTGGATGAGAAGGTATGGTCTTACTCTTAAAGGGCCAAACAGAACCCAGAGCAAGGGGAAAGGGTATGAGAAGTACCTATGATGCCTTAGGGCAGATATAACACCCCTCCGGTCTTCACTTTCCTAAATGTGACTGGCCACTGTCTCCACCACTATGGATCCCAGCTCTATGGATCCATTTCTCCACCATGATCTCCAGTGCCTCCCCACTGTGCTTCAAATCTCCAAATTTTTACTTTACCTCTAGGGATTGGCTAGAGGTAAAGCCCAAGGAAAATCCAAAATCTGACTAATATCAGTTGCAAACATCAATCACTGATAGACATGAAGCACGAATGAGGAAGAAACCTTTCTTGTTTTAAATCACTGAGTTGGAGGGTGTTTGTTATCGCATAACCAAACATCTCCTGACTGATGCAGTTAAGAATTTGAAAATGTACTCAAAATACAGTGAGGAGACACTGGAGAACACAGTGGAGAAATAGATTAATAGAGCGGGGAGTTCAGGGGTTATATAAAGTGGTGGGTAACATCCATGGTGGGACAACTAAGGATGCTTTTGGTTGCAGGTAACATATAATACTCAAGAGGAATGCGGACTAGAAGGATATTACTTATCAATTATTTTTAAAATAAATTGTGTTTATATGTAGGAGACAACTTGATTCTAGGTACAGAAAATAATAGAGTATTTTACAGCTGCATAACTTCCAGAGGGGCACTGGACAGTCACCAAGGATGGGGCACAATTCTTGGATGTCTGTGGTTGTCTCAGATGTTGCAGGACTAAGTGCCACTAGAGTCCCATCATTGCAAGAGCCCCCAAACACTCCACAAGGTTACAAAAGGCCCTTTGTGGGGGAAATACCTGCTGGAAACTTTCTGTTGGGAACCATGGGTTAGGGCAGTGGTCGGCAAACTGCGGCTCGCAAGCCATATGTGGCTCTTTGGCCCCTAGAGTGTGGCTCTTCCACAAAATGCCACATGTGGGCGTGCACGTACAGTGTGATTGAAACTTCGTGGCCCATGCGCAGAAGTCGGTTTTCGGCTCTCAAAAGAAATTTCAATCGTTGTACTGTTGATATTTGGCTCTGTTGACCAATGAATTTGCCATCCACTGGGTTAGAATAAGGTGGAATTTATGCCCACGGGTGAATGAAATTTACAGCAAAAACTCTAAATTGCCCTGGCTGCTTTGGCTCAGTGGATAGAGTGTTGGCCTGCATACTGAAGGGTCCCAGGTTTGATTCTGGTCAAGGGCACTTACCTTGATTGCAGGCTCCTCCCCATCCAGCACCCTGGTCGGGGCTCATGCAGGAGGCAACCAATCGATGTTTTTTGTTTCTCTCCCCCTCCCCCCCCCATTGATATTTCTCTCTGTTTTTCCCTCTCACTTCCACTCTCTCTAAAAGTCAATGGAAAACAATCCTCAGGCTAGGATTAAAAACAAAACAAAAAACAAACAAGCAAAAAAACCCCCTCTAAATTGCCTCATTTTACCCTAAGCTGGCTAGGATTAAGTTGAATTGAGCAAGTACCTGAGAAATTAAAATTCTATTTATAGGAAAAGAAAGAACATTGCAATTTTTGTTAGCACACTCAAGTTACTGAACTGTCGGATTTGTACCCATACAGCTGTTAACACAGCTGGGTTTTCTTTTTTTTTTTTTTTTATCTTTTCAGATTTCTCAGATTGAAAAAAAAATTGTAAACCAAAAACAGATCTTCACAAAAGTACAGGAGGCCCATAACCCCTGGAAACTTCGAAAACAGATCCACACATTAGAGACACGTTTGAATCTTGTACGTAAAGGGTTCTCTGCAGCTTTGCAAAGCACGGGACAGCCCCCACCACAGTGCATCTTCCAGCCCCAAATGTCAACAGTGCTGAGTGTGAGAAGCTCTGCATTAAAACGGCCCCATCCCAACTTCTTTCCTGTCATCAACTTACTGAAGAGACCAGGTCAATTGTCCTGTAGAAAGTTCTACTTTCTGGATTTGACTGATTGCTCCTCATGGTATCATTTAGCTTATTCCCCTCTCCCCTGTCATTACTGAAAACCAGAAGTTAGGTATAAAAAATAGGTGAGGAATTTGAAACCCAAGAGAAGTAACACGTCAGAGGCCACTGAGCCTGGTGGTGGCCAACTTCAGCCTCCCTCGCGGTGCTGCAAGCCACTGTCCTTTGGGCCTGGGTGGGAGGTTGGGGGAAGACCTTCTGACCCTCGGCTGCTTTTTGGAAGCTTATCTCACGCCCTAGGAATGAGCTGTTTTGAAGCACACCCCTCCCCACAGGTCACCACGAACTTTAACAAGATGCTGACCACCAATGCGAAGCTCCGGAAGGAGATTGAGAACCTACGGTTTGAGAAGGCAGCGTATGACAACGTCTACCAGCAGCTCCATCGGCGCCTGTTGCTGCAGAAGAAAACCATGAACGAGGCCATTGAGCAGTCCGCTCAGGCCTACGAGCAGAGGTGGGCTGAGGGACATACCCTCCGGGGGGGGGGGGGAATGTCTCTTAGACCCCCGCTGAGCATCTGATTTCCCACTCTGGGCCCCCCCCTGCCTCCGGTGCTTACGTGCTGAGGAACCTTAAATCATCATAATAACTCTAAGGGCTGACTCTGTGCCAAGCCTGATGCTAGGTGCTTTGCGTAATATGTCAACCCTCACAAAGGCCATAGAAGTTATACCCCCTTTTTATAGACCAGAAAGTGGATGCTTACAGATGCCAAAATACCTGAGATCCAGATAAATGGCAGGGCTGGGAGTCAAAGCTCTATGCTATATTATCTCCTTCAGGTGCCCCTGCCTCTAGTCCTAGGGTTCTCTCTTAGTCTCCTGGCGTTACTATCAGAGGGCCAAAAGACATATAGTTCGGCAGTGAAGAGCACATGTTTTGGAATCAGGGAGATCTGGTTCAATTCCTGGCTCCGACACTACTATATTGTTGTAGGACCTCTTTGGGTGGTAGTGAGGATTAAATAATATATATGTATTAAAGAGTGGCTGGGACATAGTAATTGACAAGTGGTGATGATGGTGGTGGTGATAATGCTGATGGTGGAGGTGATGACAGTGATGTGTGTTCTGGTGGTGATGAAAGAAGAATTGCCTGGGAGTGGTCTAGACCTGGTAGCTCCTGCCATTCAGGTAAAGAGAGCTGTTCCTCCACTCTCTGATTAAGGGAAGTGATGGTCATTGGCAGAAAGTCCCTCTGGGCTGGCAGGGAGAGGGGAGGGTCCTCTGGACACTCAGGCTCTGTGCCCCCTTCACCCAGACAGGAAGCCACGGCTCGAATGGCTGCCATGAAGGATCGACAGCAGAAGGACATCTCTCAGTACAACCTAGAGATCCGAGAGCTGGAGCGTGTCTATGCCCACGAGACCAAGCTCAAATCCTTCCTGCTTATCAAGCTGAATGACCGAACGGAGTTCGAAGAGCAGGCCAAGAAGGAAGAAGGTACACTCTCCTGAGGGCAGATGGTAAACCAGGCTGAGAAGCTGTAGCTTCAGCCCAACAACAGTGGAGAGCCACGACATGTAAATGAGGTCATGTGACCAGATGTGCCTAGAAAGATGCTTCTAATTGCCACATGGGGACCAAATCAGAGAGATAAGACTGAGTTCAGGAGAGTCGGAGCTATTGCAGGTATCCAGCTGGAGAGAGCAAGGTTTAGAGAACTTTCTTGGTTCTGATTTCATGAATCTGCCAAGTTCTGAGCCTGTCTCAGGCACCTGTCCCCAGGGCTTCCTTGAATTTCATTCTGCTCAGACATCTCATCCTCTGAGAGGAGTTCCCTACCATCCAGCCCCCCATCTCAGCACCTCCAATCACAGGCCACAATGGCAGTTATTGGATTTCTTTTTCTTTTTACTTGGATCCCTTCTTTTTGTCTGATTCCCCCACCACAGCTCCATGGGGCAAGGATTTTGTACTCACAGGGCCCCCCCTCAGTGTCTGGCACATAGTAGGTGTGCAGTTAAGATATTTGTGAAGCAAGTAAGGAGTGAAGTTCCTGCCCCATCTCCTGGGAAAGCCTAGCATCTTCCCCAAGGCACAATGATAATAAGCACAGAACACATCTCTGCTGGGCACCGCACTGAGCACTGTCCTTTCCACACTCGCATTGCTGGCTTTTCCTTTCTAGCGGCTCTCAAGCCAAAGAAGACCCGGAGGAAGAGCAAGGGTGAGAGTATTGAGAGCTATGAGGTGGCTCACCTCCGGCTGCTGAAGCTGACTGAGAATGGGAACATGAATCAGCTCATTGAGGAATTTCTGGCTAAGGAGGAAAGGAACTTTGCCCGGTTCACGTATGTCACAGAGCTCAACAATGACATGGAGACGATGCAGAAGAAGACTGAGAAAATCCAGGTCAGAGCCACTCTTTAAAAAAATTTTTTTTATTTTTATTGATTTCATAGATGAAGGGCGTCGGGGGGGGGGGGGAGAGAGAGAGAGAGAGAGAGAGAGAGAGAGAGAGAGAGAGAGAGAGAGGAACATCAATAATGAGAGGGAATCATTGATCAGGTGCCTCCTGCATGCCTCACACTGGGGATCAAGCCCACAACCTGGACATGTGCCCTGACCGGGAATTGAACCGTGACCTCCTGATTCGTAGGTTGACACTCAAACACTCAGTCACTGAGCCATGTCAGCTGGGCAGGGCCACTCTTCTTTCCTAGGCCTGAAACCGGCCTGCTCCCACAGCAGCCTTCCCCGTTGGGGGCTCCTGGGAACACTCTTTGAGATGCTCTGCAACAAAAAGGGCCTCAAGGTCAAATCAATGTGGAAAACACTGCCTTTCCCCCAATGTCCTGCCCGCCTTTCAACCTTCCTGGAATTGGTATTTGCCTTTCAATCAATACGCACACTTAATGTGGTCATGTCCCCTCACTCCAAGTGACACCTATTATCCATGGCATGTTTTATAATCCAGGGCTCAGTGAACTAGAGCCATGGCCAAATATGGGCGGTGGTCTATTTTTACATAGCTCATGAGCTAAGAATGGTTTTTATATTTTTAAAGGGGTATACAAAATAAGAGTAATATATAAGTCAGACCATACGTGGCCTATAAATTTTGAGAAATCTATCTGGCTCTTTGCTCCAAAAGCTTGCTGCCCTCTGTCAGTCAACAGCTTCAACAGAATTGAGAGGAGATGGTCAATCCATCTTGGAGACACTCGATGTCGATGAGCATACATAGTAAATGCTCTGACAAGTCCTGTGGTGAAGAACCTGTTTGCCTTCCTTGAATCTATCATTTCCCAAACTAAATAGGCTCCCTGGGCTACTGATTCCCCAGAGCATAGCTAGACAGCCTTTGGGATGGCTACAAAGAATAGAGTCTAAACTCAGGGTGACACTCCAGGCTTTTCAAAATGCAGCTTCAACCGGCCCCTGCAGACTCCACTCCCATCACGACCCCCAAGGCTCCCTCTGCAGCTGCCAGACGCAGCTGTGCCAAGCATCTCCTTCCCTGGAAGCTTTCCTTGTGCTGCTTCCTTCTGCCCATCCCCTTCTGATGAAATACTGCTCATTAGTCCCTGCCCTGCACAAATGTCATCTCGGGGAATTTATTCTTCCCTCTGAGGTCTCGGCGTTCTGTTTATATGACAAGAGGAGACACTTCCTTTTGTGATGTCACTGTTTCCTGAGTGTGGGGCTTGTTGTAAATAGATCATAGCTAGAAGATACAGGTGAAACTTTTAATTTACCAGCGATGAATTAATTGTAATGAGGATTAGGAAGAATATAGCTTGCAGAGCAATCTTGTGACTTGGATATAATAGTCTTTAATTCAACCAAACTTTAGTTTCATATGTTGATGATTGTTTGTTTACTATTATTATTATTGATCACAACTAATAATATCCAAGTCACAAGATTGCTCCCCACCCCATATTAAAAAATGTATTAGCTGCTAGCATTTAGAAATGAAACTCTGGTTTTCTGATTTCTCTTGGAAAACCATATTTGACAACTCCTGCCCACTTTCGCGTGGGAAGCTTAGTCCCCAGCCTCTATAATCCCCAAGCCTGCCCTCTTTCAGCCAGACCAGCTGGGTTTGAGTTTGCGTTCTCCCATGTAGGTGCTTCACCACTCCCCTCTGGTGGCCATGTGCAGTATTGCAAGGACCGTCTTTGAATACAAAGAGAACTGAAGAAACATGAAAGGATGGTCTGGGGGCTGGCAGGACCGGAATCCTTATTTTCCAGGAAAGAGCACCTTACTAGTCCCAGTAGGGTGACAGAGACAAGCCATAGAGAGGGATTTGAGGAAACTGACCTGGCCAGGAAATGGCTCCCCAACAGAATTGACGTAGATCTTCCCCATTCACCATGATGGTACTTACTCTTAGCGACACAGCTTGTCTCTGGCATTAGGACGGAATGTGTCTGATGAAGGTCCTTGCCTTCTCTCGGCTTCAGATTTTCCATCTGTAGAATGATGTTTGGACCAGAACATTAGTTTCTGAGCTCCTTTTTGAAGTTACAAAAGTTCCTTTGGGGGCTTAAATAGAGCTGCAAATGCTTGTTGAATAAATCCTGAAAACTCTGCTTTCCAATGGGAAGGCTTAATACATTAAAAATCTTAGAAGAGAAAGATATGCTCATTATAGAACATTTGTAAACTACCCAAGGATAGAAAGAATTTTAAAAACCACCCATTATTCCATTGCCTAAAGACAATCATTTTGAACTGTTTTCTTCTGATCTTTTTTGGTGACGCTTTAAAAACTTTAAAAGCTTTATAATGTGTAATAGTTATTATCACACATTATGCATAAAATTTGGGTTATTTGTTCATCCAACAAGTTATTTGTTGAACACCTACTATGTGCCAGACACTGTTCTGGGCACTGGTAATGTGGCTGTGAGCAAGGTAACGAAAAGCTTTTCCCTCCTGGAGCTTCTTTTCTACCAGGGAGAAACAGACAATAAACAACAAGCCCAACAAACACATACCTGATATATTAGAGAGTGAGAAATTTGGATAAAAAGATGCAGTGGAGCATGTTAAGAGAGGGATTCTGGAGTCAGGTGAGGGCATGGCCATTGAGAAGTTAAGCTTTTTTTTTTTTAACAACAATTTTTTAAAATATATTTTATTGATTTTTTTACAGAGAGAAAGAGAGAGGGATAGAGAGTTAGAAACATTGATGAGAGAGAATCATCGATCAGCTGCCTCTTGCAGACCCCCTACTGGGGATGTGCCCCCAACCAAGGTACATGCCCTTGACCGGAATCAAACCTGGGTCCTTTCAGTCCGCAGACTGACGCTCTATCCACTGAGCCAAACCGGTTTCGGCGCGAAGTTAAGCTTAATCAGACTTGGAGGTGAGGGAATAAGCTGTGCATATCTTTGGGGGGATGCCTGTTCCAGGGAGAGTAAATACCGTGCAAAGGTCCTGAGGCAGGAGAGTGCAAGCAGGCTATGGTGCCTGGAATGGAGAGAGAGATGGGGTGGGGGCTGAAGTTCAAGAGGGGAGAGATGCTATGGGTGCCGGGCAGAGTATATTTCCAGGAGAGTTTTTTGCAGTCACGTTGAGAAACAAGAGCCGTGGGAGAGTTCTCGGCAGAAGAGGAATGCCACCTCCTCAGGTTATGCACGACATTTGGAAAAGACTTAAAAGTATAAAGAGAAACCCCACATCAAGAAGCATCCCATCACCCGGGCATAGCATGGGTTCATCTTTTGGTAGATTTCTTTCTGGGTTTCTCCTTTTCCTTTAAAGATGGGTAATATAATCTACCTGCCTGTGGGAAGATGTAATTCAAGAGGACATAAAGTTTCCCGGTGATTCTGGTTCGTGCTGGAGCTTGAGAAGCCCTGCTATGGAGCCGCCTGTCCATTACAGGAGCCAATCGCTACACGTGGCAATTTAAGTTTAAATTAAATTAAGTTTAATGTAAAAATTAGTTCCTCAGTGGCACTAGCACATTTCACGTGCCCACGTGTGGCTAGTGGCTGCAGTACTGGCTGATGCTGACAGGGCATTTCAGCCACCACAGAAAATTCTATTGACTACTCTGTCCTAGACACTTATCCAGAAAAAAAAGAAAGAAAAAAGAGCTCTCCATCCTCCTATTCCCGCCATGTATTTTTGTTGTTGTTTCTGACTAGTGTAGTATTCTTTTTAAAATATATATCTTTTATATATTTTAGAGAGAAGGGGGGGATAGAGAGAAACATTGATGAGAAATATCAATCGGCTGCCTCCTGCATAACCTCTACTGGGGATGAGCCTGAAACCCTGGCATGTGCTCTGACCGGGAATTGAACTAGCAACCTCTTGGTTCATGGGTTGACTCAACCATTGAGCAACACTGGCCGGACCCTCACTTTTTTAAAATTAGGGAACCTCCAGGGGCATAAGAGGGCCTCAGGGGATCGGGCTCCTTGGAAATCCTCACAAACTCCTCGAGGCACAGGCTCATTTCCAGGTGTGGCGGGGAGGGGAGCACCCACTTTTTCTCACTGTCTGGTTTTTTTTCTCGAGCAGAATGACATCATCCAATTGCAATCCCAGCAGAAAACGTCTGATGATTCTGACCTCTCTGTCGTGACACAGCTGGAGGTAAGACCTGGATGGGAAGGAAGAGACACAGGAAATTCCATTGTCTGTCTGTCTGTCAGGCAGTCTGTCAGTTGGTTCTCAGGAGGACTAAGAAACCTGCCCTGTGGCTCTCTACTGGCCTGAGTCACATCTCAGCATATCTGACCCTTTGTCACAGGCAGCCTCTGCTACAGGTATTGCTGCAGAATTTTGTCCCTAGGGCCACTCTGTCCATTTAAAGACTCCCCCACCTCAGGGAGCCTAGCCCAGGCCCTTGCAACTATAAATTGATCCCAGGTTGGCAAATTGCAGGCAGATCTCTGCCTCAGTCTTTTCTCTCTCCCTTGTCCTGGCTGTAGCCTATTCTCAATCAATAATAGTTATTACGAACATATCTTGAGCAAGTACTACATACCAGATATTAGGCTGAGTGCTTTGCTTGCACTCTCATTTAATTCTCACAGCAGCCCTATGAGATAGGTGCTCCATTTTACAGATGAGGAAACTGAGGTTTAGAGAGGCAAAGTCAATTGACCAACATCACGGAGCTGGACTACTATATGAGCTTTGCATTGTATTTAGCTGCCAATAACAGAGACCCAAAATAACTGGGGCCGAATCAAGATGGAAGCTTATTTACTTTGCTAAGAAATAAGACTGGAAGTCATGATGTCACGAGGGACCCAGCTCCTCTTTTTTGTAGTGTGTGGCTTACACTCCCAAGGATGCCTTTTGTTGTGAGGTTGAATATATATATATATATATATATATATATATATATATATATATCCTTGCTGGTTGAGTCAGCCAGCTTGAAAGTTCTTTCCCGGAAGTCTCAGCCAATGACTTCTGTGTTTACACCTCACTGGCCATTCCTATTGCCGAGGAGAGTTGGAAATACAATTTTTAGCTGGGCGCATGGCCACCCTAAATACAACCAAGGTTTTGTTATCCAGGAATAAAGGGAGAATGGATACTAAACATCTGCCCGAGATGTGAATTCAGAGAGTTGGCTTTAAAGCCCCATTTTAATCCAATGGTTTCTGACCCAGGAACTGTGTTCCGAAGTCATTTCCCTTCTCTGTGGCTAATTTATGTTCTTGGCATAAGCACCTGGTAGACAGCTATGGCGATGCCATTCTCTAGTGGGCCACTGGGGGGAAGCAGAGCACATGATGCCCATTGCGCTGCTGCCTTTCAGAGAGGCCTTCCCCAGTGTGAGGAATTAGACTTCCAGGCAGGATCCAAGTCCAAGGACATCCTTCCCACGCTGGGCACAGACTTGCAGTCCCATGTCCTCGGCTTCGGGTCACCCAACGTCCAGGTGCTTTCTTGAGGTTGGGGTTGTTAGCGCTGCTCTGCATCTCTCTCTCTAAAAATCAATGGTAAAATGCTCTTGGGTGGGGATTATTAAAAAACAAACAAACTGACTAACTACCCAGTACACATGTAGATATGCATATGTTATGTATACAATACATACATTATGTACTAGCATACAATAAAACGTACATTAAATAATACTTATCCTATTACCTGCAATGCATACTAGTATTTTCCTCTTCCTTTCCTGTTCTATTTCATTTTTAAATGCTGACTGAGACTCATTAATTGATCTTGCACCCCCTTCGAGGTTTGAAAACCCGCAGTTTGGAGACCCTGGCCCCAGAGGGTCCTGAACCCTCATCCCCACTGAAAGTCTTTAGGGTGGGCTGACCCCATGGGGGCAGCCTGGCTGACCTGGGGTGGGACTCGGGGTCTGCCACCAGGAGAAACTGAAGAAGACCAGAAAGGAGGCGGATATGTATGAGGACAGCTACCACGAGATCCAAAAGACCTTGGAGAAACTCAAGAGCTCAGTGGAGAGTCTTTTTAAGAAAATAAATTGTGATTCCACCAAGATCCTGGTGCAGTTAGGGGAGACGGGGAAAGTCACCGACACCAACCTTCCACAGTACTTTGGTGAGTCAAGCTGGGGCCCGTTAACTTCTTCGGAACCATTTCCAGAGCTTTCTGTCACCAGGCATGAGGACTTGTTTTTTTTTTTTTTTTTTTTTTTTTGTGGTAGTGAGTCTGGTGGTAAAGCATGTGGGTACTAGTGCTCACCTGCCTGAGTTCAAATCCTGATTGTACTCTTACAAGCTGTGTGACTTTGGGCAACTTTCCGAACCTCTCTGTGCTTTAGCTTTTTCATCAAAAGAAAGAAAGAAGTGATCTTTCTCAGGGCAGGACTGCCAGTTTGTTGATACTTGATTTTTCCTTCTGTGCATCCACATCTACCACAGTGCCTGGCATAGGAGGCATCCAGTAATCATCTGTAGAATAAATGACTGACTCCGAGACTGCATGGGGCTTTGCAACACAGGGGAAAGGGCAGTCCCCCAAGCCAGGCAGGTCCTGGGAACATTCCTGCAGGTGGCAAGGCCTGGCCTGGGTCTTAAAACTCCATTAGGGGTTATTCAGGGAAGGTGTGGTGAGAGCATTGTAGGCAGAAGGAACAGCATGAGCAAGGCCTGAGGTCTGAGACAGAGAGAGCACTGAGGAAAAGTCAGCAGTTTAAAGCAGAGCAGCCCCAGCCTTCCAATTTTTACTGTAATCCAACGTTTCTCACCTTCTTTTTATTATCACCTTCTAAGGAGCCTTTTAATATTCCTTCCCTAATCGCCCCATCCTCATAAAAATTTAATACTGTTGATACACTGTATAGCTGTTTATGTCCTGTATGTATGTGTGTGCTTTATACGCTAGAGCAGGGATGGGAAACCTTTTTTTCTGCCAAAGGCCATTTGGATATTTATAACATCATTCTCGGGCCATACAAATTGTCACCTTATACATGAGCCTGCTATATGTGGTCCCACGTTTAATTATCTCACCCTGATGCTTTGGCCAGGCCAGACCAAATGATTTTGCCTAAGGGCCAGACATTCCCCACCCCTTCCTTATAGTCAGTTTACTTTTTGCCTCTCAAGAACCAAATTTTACCTTTTTGGGTGATACTGCCCCCTTAAGAATGCACGGTGTAACCCAAGAGAAAGGCATTGTCCATGTAAGAGCGCATGGCAGCCCCCACTTCCCGTTCCTTCCCTTCCTCTCTAGCAGGGGGAGGGGGAGGGCACCACCCGGAGGTTCCCCTCTTGGCGGTGATCTTGATCGCCTTGTTTGCCCCCAGCCATTATTGAAAAGAAGACCAACGACCTGCTGCTGTTAGAGTCCTACAGGCGGTACCTGGAAATGGTAGAGGCAGAGACCGAGATCTCCTTCAACAACCCTTTCTGGGGCAGCTCTGCCCTCCTCAAGAGTGCAGAGCCCACCAAGGTCATCCCCCCAGTGCTCAGGACTGACGCCTTCAGCGACAGGTTGGATGATGGTGAGTTCTCTTTCTACCCAGACCTGCCCAGGTCACTGGCTCAAGGCTCCTAGGAAGCCCGCGGTCATGAGGGTCTGGAGTGTTGAGCCTCAGTTTCCCCCTTTTTACGAGTCCATCACTTTCATCGGGTACCTTCTTGGCTGTGGCCACTTGACATGGTTCCCTTAGGGATGCTTCTCCCTGTGGCCCAATGGCCTGGCCGCAGATCCAGACGGTTAGTTATCCTGGGTATATTTTTAAATCACAACTGTTTTATGACTATTTAAAACGAATCTTAAGCCCTTGCTGGTTTGGCTCAGTGGATAGAGTGTTGCCCTGTGGACTGAATGGTCCCAGGTGCAATTCCAGTCAAGGGCACATGCCTGGGTTTCAGGCTCAACCCCCCAGTAGGGAATGTGTAGGAAGCAGCCAACCAATGATTCTCTCTCATCATTGATGTTTTTTTTTTTTCTCTCCCTCTCTGAAATCAATAAATATACATTTCATAAAATAAAGTAAAATGAATCTTAAAATATCCAAAATCTCCAAATTGGCAGGTTAGGGGCTCACAAGATCTCCTCTCACCCTCATGCTATGCTCTTGAGTCTCACTCCACCCATGACCTCCCTTGGTCCCGTCCCATCCAGAAGCCTTCCATTGATCTTCCTTCCTTTCAGAGTTCATGACACGCCCTCGTGGCGGAGGGAGGGCGAGGAACCAGCCCTTCTCCCTGAATCTGGGGATAAAATAGCCCCACTTGGTTTGGGGAGGGCAGTGTGGCAGCATGTATGGGAAGCCTGAGAAGTGGGTGCACCCCTGAAGCCTGTAATTTCACCTGTGGGAATTGGTCTTCCAGGGAAAACATATTCAGGGGTTCAAGAGGAAGGTGGTAGGATGTTCACTGCAACCCCAAACTGAAAGTGACTTGAAATGCCCACTCATCAGAGATTGGTTAAAGAAGTTACCACTCACACCACATACAATGGGATACCACGCAGCCACTAAAAAGAATGTGATGGTATATTATATATCTGTATACTCAGTGGTTCTCAACGGGGGGTGATTTGCTCCTCCAGGGACTTTTGGCAATGTCCAGAGATATTTTTGGTTATCACAACTTGGAGGAGGGAATACTATTGGCATTAGGGGCCAGGGATGATGCTAAAATCCAACAATTGTACAATGCACAAGACAGGCCTTCATAACCCTGATATATATGGAGAGAGAGAAGAAGAAGAAGAGAAAGGAGGAGGAGGAGGAGGAGGAGGAGAAAGAGGAGGAGAAAGAGGAGGAGAAGAAGCAAGGCTGGGAGGAGGAGGAAGGGAAGTTGAGAACAAAGAGGATGTAGAGGCGACTTATGGTGGATATTTCTAGGTGGTAGTTTGCAGAGAACTTTACATTTCTGAGTTAAACAATTCTGTATTTTTAAAGTTTTTTTTTTGTTGTTGTTGTTTTTTACAGTGACCTGTGTCACTTTAGTAATCAGGGAACAAAGTACGTTTTGAAGATGCTGCCCCGCCTCTCTGAGCAGCATTTCAAGCGTGCGGGGGTGCCAGGGACGGCTGGAAAGGCCTGCCAACACACATGGCACATGTGGGCACGCCTTCTGTTCGATTTAGCCGAGGCAACCGAAACTTAGCAGGAGTGAAAGCTGGGTCTGGTGTCAGCCGCCTTAGGCCGGCTTCCCTCGGCCCTTTGAATTCCTGAAAGAGGTGGTTTGTGGGCATAGATAGCAAGGTCAGATGTCTTCTTCTCTGTTCAAGGGAATGTTGATAGACATTGGCTTCTCTTAACTCACTCACCTCTGTGGCTCACATGTGTGGATTAAAAGTGACACCCCCCCCCCCTCTGGGCACATTAATTAGAAAAAGGTGCCCCTTTTGGCAATCTAGTAGGGGCTGGATTTCAGCCCATTCATTCATTCATTCATTCATCATTCATTCATTCATCTCCACCTGGCATCCTTGTGCAGTCTACCTCCTGAACAATGGCACATGGGGTGGCCCTGTCTCCTTGAGATTAAACCAAACTCACCCGGAAGAAAACAACAGTTATTGTCCGGGCATCCCTGAGCAGTACATCTCTCTCTGCCTATCCTCTTCCTCCCTGAACCCCGAGAATGGTCATACTCCAACGTCAGCATTGTGGAGGAACCCAAACCAGGCTTGGACATTCTTGCCTTGGGCACCCACGAATGGGGCAGAGAGGCACTGTCCCGGGGAGGGGGCTGTGCTGGGTTCGACTTTCAAACTCTTCACCCGAGTCTCCCTTCTGGCACAGTGGACCAGCCCCTGGACCACAGCAGCCTTCGGCAGATGGTGATCAGCAACAACACTGCGCGGGGGTCTCATACAGCATCCCTGAAAAGGGGGACAACCTGAGGCCCGAGGAGAAGGTAGTCAGCATCTGACACGAGTGGGGCCACGTGTGTACCATAACCCGAGGGAATAAATGTTTTGTTCTGTAACCCCACTGCCTCTTCACATTCACTGCTAGGAGACAAAGGTGCTGGGAGCCACCCCGGAACAGGGTAGAGGAGCAGGAGGGGTTGAGGTCTAAAGCCCGCACAGGATCCAAGAGCTGTGTGAGGCCACCATGGCCCCGGAGAACCTGAGATGGTGGCCAGCACAGGTCCCCTCTTGTCATGTTGACTCGGTGAAGCAGGGATGAGTAAAGCGTAGGGGCCAGGGGGAAGTCAAAATATTTAACTTCATGTCGCAGAATCACATGGGGGTGCAGCAGCCACTCACAGACAAGAACTGGGAGCCACAGAACCTCTGCGTGTGTGTGTGTGTGTGTGTGTGTGTGTGTGTGTGTGTGGTGGATGAACGTATCACTGCAGAGCTGTATCCAGGCCGTCTTGCCCTGAAACACACGCTGCACTTGAATGTTCTGAGCTGGGGCTCCTCCCAGGCCTTCCCCGGAGCTGGCTGTGTTTCTGCAGAGCCCCGGGAAGTAGGTTCTGGGCATGAGGCATGTGGGTCAGCGCAGTGAGTGGAACATGGTGGGCACCCTGGGTCTTTGCCTGCCCAGCTTGCTATTGACTTTGAAAGGGGCCCCATTTCCCCGCAGCCCAGGCTGAGGTCATCATTCGTGCTGATGGGGCTGCCCCTGGGCTCTTGCAGGGGCTCATGGTTATTCTTGAGCCTTGAAGACTCTCCAGTTCTGGCTCTTCTGACTGCCTGGACCCCGTCATTCCTTCTAGGTGGCTCCAGCTGCCACTCCCACCCCCACTTCAGCTCTTGGTTCCCATCCCATCATCGCTTGGGCTGTGTCCTGAGCTCTTAGGGTTCTCTTGAAAACGTACGAGGGTCTGATGTTCACTCTTCTTCCTAAAAGGCAGCTGGGTTTTCCTCTGGGGAAGAGCCATGTGTTTGGGAAAGGGGCTGGTTTTAGCCCCAGGATGAGATGAAGGTGAATCATGTGACCCAGCTCTGCCAGTCAGAGCACTCCACCTGTATCAGGGTTTGTTAGAGAGCCCAAAGGCCTCATCTGGGATGGGTGTGGAGCTGGGAGATGTGCCCTCTCTCCTCTAAGATTGCTGAGGGGATGGACAGGAGCCACGTTGCTACCTTGGAGAGCAGAGCAACAGGAAAGAAAGCAGCGCAGTGGAGAGGCCTCCTCCGGTACTGACGGCGCAGTGTGAGCTCCTCGATGCCTGAGGCCCTGGGACCGCTCAGTCACGTGAACCCATTTGTTTCCTAAGTTGGTATTCTCACAGCCAAAACAGACTTGAGTGCTTCAACCATGACTGATCACTCAAAATCCAGAGTCGATTCATGCCTAGGCCTCGTTCCTGGACCTCAGGCAGAGTTGGAAATCAGTACCAATTCTCCAACTTCCTAGAGACAAGTAGACAAGTTCTACTTTATCTCAAATTAGAAATTGATCTCTTACAATGAACAGATGTGATTTTTTTTTCTTTTTTCCCCCCCAAATGAACATATTCTTCGCGTGCACGTGCAGCCTCTTCCTCTTAAATCATCACGGGGCCTGCGTAAGCACATTTGTTGGAGAAGCACTCCTTTGGTGTCTTGGGGGAGAGGGTGTCAGGGAAGCTTGAGCTCTACAACTGCTTGAGCTCTAGTGAACATTCCAGTGAAATGTGGCCCCTGATAGAAATGGTGCTGAGTGGCCGCAAAGGTCTATTTTAAATAGAAAGCAACTAAGATTCAGTACTAATGACAGCAGGGCCATCACTAGCTTATGCACTGCCTTTGCGGGAACTCGCGAAGGGCCATCCCTTCTCCAGGCACTACTGTCAGAGAAACACCGTGAGCAGATACACGACCTCCTGTTTATTTGGGAGTGGCCTCTGCATGGATCTCCATCTGAGGATGTGTGGTCATGTGGTGTCGATAAGCCACCCAGGCTGCAAAGAAGGTGGAGGTGGATACATGGAGCAGCCACAGCTAACAGGCCAGGGGCAGGGATGGCAGCTTTCCTGGGGCAAGTGATAGGAGAGCGGGGACGCCCCCTCCCCACAAAGACAAGCCCAGGTGGGGCACTGAGCCCCTCCCTCAGTCCTTTTCTTCTCCATGGGTGATGATGTGCACCAGGTTCTTATAGTCCAGGTTGCCAGTCACATCAGGGGGGAAGGCAGCAAACATCTGGTCAATCTGCAATGAACCAGCAAGAGATGCAGAGGATGATGGGAGGGAAAGAAGGAAGGAGGGCTGTGTGCAGAGACGGGCCTGCGTGGAGAGGCAGTGAGGATCATGGGATGGGATGGGATGGTGAGGGTTCGTGTCAGGGGGGTAGTAGACGTGGAGATGCATCACTAGACCCCCTCCAGGAAGGCCTTGTCACCCAGCTGCTGCAGAGCTGCAGGACCCAAAGTCACGCCCTTCCTGAGGTGGCCCATAGCCTACTGGTCAGCGTGGGCCCAGCTCGGGACTTCTCGGAAGGGCTATTCTAGCCACAGGGAGTATCGACCACTTGGGCCTGAATCTTGGGTCAACATCTCCCTCCAACCCTTCTGCTTCCTTGCCCAATTCCTTCCCAGGTGCTGACCCCAAGGGCCACTCTGCAGGGATGTCCCCCAGAACCCAACCTGAGACAGTAAAACAAGTATCACACCCTCAAGTGTGCAAAGGAGCTGGACAGGTTATGTAAGAGAGGAACGTGGGCCTGGTGGGGACTATGGCTAAATGGGGACACACGGGCCACCTACAAAAGTAGCAACTGCTCAGGGCCAGCTGTTTATGGCCACGTGGTTAAAGAGATCAGACTCTGAGGGAATCTGAGTCTAGTAATCTAGATTAAAAAAAACAAACAAACATGCAGTTTCCACACTTAAAAAATATTGGCTAGTTATCTTAAAAAACCATACTGGCTACTAACAGCTAACATGTGATAACATTACCCTTATCACATGTCAGCACTTTACTCACACTAGCTTGTTTAATCCTCACAGTGCACTATAAGGTAGGTTCTATTATTGTCTTCACTTTTTAGATGAGAATATTGAGGCACAGGAGGTTAAAGAGCAGGTCCAAAGGTGAAGGCAGGCTCTTTTATCTGCTTAAGTTTTGGAGAGGAAAATCTAAATAGAATTTTTAGTAAAATGTGGAATTTGATGGAATCAGGACTGAGAAGGGACTATCTATAATAATAAAAGAACACTATGCTAATTAGACCATTCGGCTGATCAACCTTCCGGATGACATTCTGGGTGACCTTCTAGGCAAAGCCGGGGCTGCAAGGGTTGGGGCTGTGAGGGCCGAGGCAAGCCGCTGCGGCTGTGAAGGCCAAGCCCCTTGCACGAATTTCGTGCCTCAGGCCTCTAGTTTTAAATAGACTCCTTAGGGAACATTAATAATATTGATAGGACTGTTGCTGGGTCATATAGGACCTTTGGCAAAGTATTAAGTGTCCCTTCTTCCAGGCACCTTATTGCTATCTGCCAGAAAGTTATATATTCTGATTAAAATATGTATGTAAAGACATTTGACTGCCATCTGCTGGAAAACTGTTGCAACAAATACACACTCTGATATACACTGAGTGGCCAGATTATTATGATCTCTGAATGCATAATAATCTGGCCACTCAGTGTATATCCAAATAATAAAAGGCTAATATGCAAATTATCCCCTCGCACAGGAATCCAACCAGCAGGCAGGCCGGCCAACTGTCCATGTCCCCTCCCCCTGGCCAGGCTGGCCAGATCCCACCCTGGCACGAATTCATGCACTGGGCCTCTAATATATGTATATACACTGTAAGAACAGCTTCCAGGAGAATTGTGTCGTGTGGAGCCTGCATGACAGTCCGTGGTACCTGCACGCTGCTCTTCCTCCATCAGGAGATTTGTGCTCTACCCAGGGCTCCCTGCATTGTGAGGGAGGTACCACCTGCATTTGCCATCAGTGTCGTCCTGTTAGGCAAGTGACTTTACTTCCCTGGGCCTCAGTTTTTCCATCTATAAAATGACAATAATACTAGCTCTGACCTCGTGGGGCGATTGAGAGAACGGCATGGAATAAGGGCTCAGTAAGCAGTGGCAGGTTCTATCTCAGTGTGGGTCAGGGGTGTTTTAGAAAAGAGGAAGATGGAGTCCCCGGGAGGGTGATGCCAGGAGCTGGGCTGCAGAGAGCATCCAAAGGGCCCTGTTACCTCCTCGTTGGAAAATCTCTCCGCCTGTGTGGTCAGCATCTCCTTAATGCTGCGGAGAGAGAAAAGCAGGTGTTGGCTCACGGTGTGTGTGTGGGAAGCAGGGAGCCTCCACGTCCCCCCCCACAGACCCCACTCACTAATCAGCCTTCAGCACCCCTTTGCCTTCGGGGTCAAACACTTTGAATGCGTTGAGAATGGTCTCTTCCGGGTCTGCCCCTGAAACAGGAAACGGGGTTGAGAGGTGCTTGGAACCGGTTGGACCCCAGGAGGCAGGACCTGAGCACCCCTCTGCCCAGGATGGGGGGCCAGGGCAAAGGCTATCTTGCTTGCCTTCCTCTGAGCACTGAGCCTTGATATTTTTTAGAGAGTGGGTTAAGAATCCAGTTATTATTATTTTTTAGGACCTTTGGCAAAGTATTAAGTGTCCCTTCTTCGAGGCACCTTACTGCTACCTGCCAGAAAATTATATATTTTTTAGCAAAACTCAAGATCAAAGGTGGATCTAGATTTGGAAAGACTGGGATTCAAATCCTGACTCCAGCACTTGTTAATTGTGTTACTTTCTCTGAGCCTCAGTCCCCATCTACAGACAGGGGAGCGGAACAGAACCCACTCCGAGGTGCTGTTAAGTGAGGTGATGCGTACAAAGTGTTTAGCATGAACTCTGGCTCAGTGGGTGCCTTGGAGCAACATTAGCTGCTATCTTTGTTTTTTTTTTTTTTGTTTGTTTGTTTTTTTAGAGAGATAGAAACATGGATGAGAGAGAGGCATTAATTGGCTGCCTCCTGCATGCCCCCTACTGAAGATTGAGCCTGAAACCTAGACATGTGCCCTGACCAGGAATCAAACTGGTGAACTCTTGGCTCATGGCTCAATGCTCAACCACTGAACCATGCCCGCTGGGCTAGCTGCTGTTTTTATTCTTCACCCCCGCGCTGCCTCTCCCAGCCTCTCCCCACCTCCCCCGCCCCCATGTTACTCTGCTTCTGTCTTCTGACAATCCTTGTCTATTCTCCTAGTGCTTTAATTCATAGCCAAAGATGAACACACATACAGACAGGCAGACAGACACACACACACACACATACAGAGGCATACTAGCTTACCCTTAAGTTTCTCCCCAAACATCGTTAGGAAGACCGTAAAGTTAATGGGACCGGGGGCTTCCTTGATCATGTCATCGATTTCCTCATTTTGCACGTTCACACGCCCTAGGAAGGGAAACACAGACTCAGGGCCTCCCAACGCACAGCACACTGGCATTTGCCCTGTAATTCCACTTCAGGGAATCCAGTCTAAGAATAATCAGAGTGGGCCCGCCAGAGATTCACGTGAGAAGATGTTCCTGATAGTGTTATTTATAATAGCCAGGCAAAACTCTTATGTAGGAGTGGTTAGTTATATTTAAAACAGTGTTTTAGAACCTGGAACATTTTATACAGATATTTTAATATTTTACTCCAATGGGAAATGGTCATCTTATAAACTGGCCCTTCTCAGCCAGAGGTGGGAGAGACAGGTCAAAGTCCCTGGAGGGTACTTGTTCTGGGTACTGCTCTGACCCAGGCAGCCTTGGAGATTCTGACACCCCTCCCCATGCTAGTTCTTGCCACAGGCCCATATAGGACCTTTGCACAAATTAGAAAAAGATACCCCGTCTTAATTTATTTTTATTCTTTTTAATCCTCACCCAAGGATTTGCTTAGTGATTTTAGAGCGGGGAGGCGGGGGGAGAGAAACATTGATGTGAGAGAGAAACATGGATTGGTTGTTTTGGGGTATCAAACCTTTTAGTATATAAGATGACGCTCCAACCAATGGCCCCCACCTTCTGGCCCTCCTGGATGTGGGATGGACCCTCCTGCAGGCCTAGAGGGGCAACGTACCAAGAGCAGCAAAGGTGTCCCTCAGGTCATTCTTGTCGATGAAGCCATCCCTGTTCTGGTCCATGATGGTGAAGGCCTGTGGAAGGAGGTGGTTGGCTGGTCAGCCCAGGAAAATTCGGGGGGCAGGAGCCCAAGAGGCTGGGCCAGGGGGTAGGGGAAGTGGGACTCTGGAATTTTCAAGGAACATTGAAGGACACTAAGTCCAGAGTCAAAGATTTAAAGCAATCTGGCAGTTCCTCAAAATGTTAGGCACAGAGTTACCATATGATCCAGAAACTTATCCGGCAGGTGTCCAGTCAAGAGAATTAGAACATCTGCCCACACAGAAACCTGAACATGAATGTCCATAGCAGCATGTCCAGTATATAGCCCCACACTGAAAACAGCCCACATGTCCATCCATGGATGGATGGGTAAATAAATGTCGTCTATCTATGCCAGGGGTGAGGAACATCGGGCCTGCGGGACATATAAGGCCCTCAAAATCCTTTGGCCTGGCCCTGTCAAGGCATTACGGGTGAGTTAACTAAATTTTGGACCAAATATAGCAGGCTAATTTCTAATTTTAAGTTGATAATTTTATATGGCCAGTGAATGATGATATAAATATCCCAATGGCCCTTGGCAAAAAAAAAAAAAAAAAAAAAAAGGGTTCCCCATCCCTGATAGACAACGGAACACCATTCAGCCATAAAAAAGGAAGGCAATAATGGCAGGTGCTACAGTATAGGTGAGCCTTGAAGCATGATGCCAAGTGAAAGAAGCCAGGCACAAAAGGCCACATATTGTGTGATTCGATTTCTATGAAATGTCCTGAGTAGGCAAGTCCATAGAGACAGAAAATAGACCAGCGGCCACTAGGGGCTGGGGAAGAGGGACGTGTGGAGTGACTGCTAACAGGTATGAGCTTGCTTTCGAGAGTGCTGAAATGTCCTGAAATTAGATAGGGATAATGGTTGCAAAACTCCGTGACTGTACTAAATTGCCCCTGAACTGTACACTTACTTTTAAAATGCCAATGTGTGGTAGGTGAGTTATATTTCTGTAGAACTGTTATTGGAAAAGAAAAGTCAAACACTAGGTTCTCGTGTCTGCCCCCCGACTCGCCAGCCCACTTATCTGTAAAAGAGAGCGGGTAGTCCTTCTCAGCTAGCTAGCAGGGCGACTCCAAGAGCTGTGTAAATGGCCAAGGGTTTTATAAATGACATGTCATCACTCTGTTTTTTGTTTTTTTTTTAGTTCTTTGCAGCAGCTGGAACCATGCCCCCTGTCCCCACCTCCAGCAGCTGATCTCCTCTCAGAGGTTGGGATGGGGTGAAGGAGAGGGGTGATGGCTTTTTCTTCTTGGAAGGTGACTATTTTAAGTTCAGATGTGACATTTCATCCCAGGAATTCCTCGCTCCCTGGTGACCTGTAGGACACAGCATTCCTGTGATGGAATGTTAGTGGGGACAAAAGGTCCGGGTGTGCACATGCCATTTGGACATCCCGGTGGTCTCCCCTTTGGGATAAAACACACTGGCCTGCCGAAACCGGTTTGGCTCAGTGGATAGAGCATCAGTCTGCGGACTGAAAGGTCCTGGGTTCGATTCCGGTCAAGGGCATGTACCTTGGTTGCAGGCACATCCCCAGTAGGGGGTGTGCAGGAGGCAGCTGATCAATGTTTTTAACTCTCTATCCCTCTCCCTTTCTCTCTGTTAAAAATCAATAAAAAAATATTTTTAAAAAATCGTTACTAATAAAAAACAAAAAACAAAAACAAACAAAACACACACACACACACACACACACACACACACACACACGCCTCTTTAGCAAAGCTTAGCATGTTTTCCTCTGAAGGGCCAGGGTTGGGAGCGTGGGTGACTCAGTGTGAGCCAATCACAACTGCTGGAAAAACAATTAATTGTCTGTCCTTCAAAGCCTTCAGGCGGTGGCTTCATGTTGCCTGATGGGTACTTAGTTTGCTTCCTAAGGCACAGTCTGTGGAATGTGATAGGGTTTCAGATATCGCTGGTATTCAGCAATCGAGGACTGTAAAATTTGAAATCTAAGGGATACTGGTTTTCATCTCTCAGATTGGCAAAAAGATTTTAGACTATTGGCCAATGTTGACAGAGATGTGAGAGAAAAAAGCACTTTTTCCTCTTGGGGCCAACGGGAGTAGGAATTAGCATCTCGTTTCCGGGGGACAGTTTAGACCAATGAAACATCAATGCGAGAGAGAAACTTCTGGTTGGTTGCCTCCCACGTGTGCCCCGATGGGGGATTGAACAAGCAAACTTTTGGTGTACAGGACGCTCTAACCAATTGAACCACTAGGCCAGGGCTGGTATGTATGTATGTATGTATGTATGTATTTAATTCCTTTGACCTAGCAATCCTGCTTTTAGGATTTTACTCCAAGGAAATAACCAAAGATACAAGCAGAAATGTGTTACTTATGAAAAAATAAAACATTCTAAACACATGTAACATTCCATTGTAGGAAGTGGTTTAAATAAATGATAGAAAATGTTGATACTGAATTGCTCAAAGAAAATTAGCAGACACTCATTGGCAGATGCAGAAGACTGTATTTAACCAATATATATTGTTTAACCAATATATGTGTGTGTGTGTGTGTGTGTGTGTGTATATATGTTTTATATGTGTGTATATATATATATATGTTTTACAAAGATGTAAAACAAAGATGACTAGAAGGCTGTATACCCAAATGTTAACTGATAATCTACCTCTGGGTTGTAGAATTATAGGTCATTTATGTGTTATGAAAATTTTCCTACATTTTCAACAACAAAAGCTTTACTTTGATGATTAGCAAAAGTTATTAAAAATCTGGGGTTGTTTGGAAGCTAAAGACATCTGAGCAAGGTTCCCATGAGGAACACGGAATGAGGGGAAGGTGCTCCCACAGGGTGGGAATCTGCCTCCAGGCTAATGATTCCCCGGCTGCACCCACCTCCTTAAACTCCTGGATCTGGGTCTGTTCGAACATGGAGAACACGTTGGAATTGGCGCCCTCTGCTCTCTTCTTGGCTTTCTTGGGTGCCTAGAGTGAGGAAAAGGCATCGATTAAAAGAGTCAGAAATTAGAAAATTAGCTCAGGCCCTGTCTCTGGGTGAGCCTCAGCTGCTCATCTGTGAAATGGGGGTAGGGTGTCCACATTCCTCTCAAAACAATGATGTTGGAGGGATAAAAAGACACAACACGACATTTCTGAAAGGCCCCCTGGTTCTGGTGGATCGTAAGAGAGTGAGGATCTTGGGGGAGGTTCCTTTTAAAAACTTGCTCGGTGGGTTTTTGATGTGGTTCAATGGTTAGTGTCGACCTATGAACCAGGAGGTGGTGATTTGACTCCCAGTGAGAGCACATGCTTGGGCTGCAGGCGAGGTTCCCGAGTAAGGGGGGGCGGGGGGAGGAGGGGGGCGTGTAGGAGGCAGCTGATGGATGATTTCTCCCTTCCTCTCTCTGAGATCAATAAAAACATATTTAAAAATATTTTAAAACTAGGAGAGGTGTGTCTCTGGGGATAGAGCCATGCTTTCAGATCAGCCCCTGCAGGGTCCAGCGCTTTTGTTCCAAGGCATTTCACAGAAAGTTCAGTAACGCACAGCAGGAGCATTGATTGGGGGCGGGAGTCGGGCTCACTAAACCATGAGGAATGTCGAGATGAAATGACACTTTTTTTCAGGGTGTTAAAACCCAATCGCTCCCCCTCCACACACATTATTTCGCCCGATCCAAATGGCAGCGAAACCTCTCTAAATGTTCCAGCCTTGCACCACACAGACAGTGCAAAGACGACTTTAAATAGTTACAGCTTAAACACTGGTACATACATTATTTCATTTAATCCTCAGGACTGCTCTATCGAGTAGATGCTGTTATCACCGTCACCTTTTTACAGGGGAGGCAACCGAGGCTCAGAGAGGTTGGGTCACTTGCCCAAGGTCACATAGTCACAGAGCAAAATGCAGAGCTGGCATTGAACTTGGGCAGTGTGGCTCCAGGGTCTGTGCTCCTGACCTCTCTCCTATGCTGGCCCTAATGTGGGGGCTCCCAGCTTCGGGAGGGGGAACACTACCCGAACTGCGCCTGGAAAAAGGTTTTAATTTTGCAAGTTCAAAAGGTGAGAACAAAAAGATCTTTTCCCCAGCTGCCCGAACAAGAGAAAAGAATTACAATTTGATCCTTAGAAGCGTTCAATCCCATTTTGCAAGCCCTGGGAGTTATTGATTCCTCCGGAGGTCAGGAGACAAGCCGTAAAAAAGCCAACTCTCTTATTTTGTTTTTGCAAGTCCCCAGGAGCTGCTGTTATTTGTGGCTTATCAGGGCATTGATTGGGGTTCCTCTGTGCGCCCACAGCCAGCAGCTCTCTCCCCACCGGAGCCTGGGGTCCTCAAAAGCCACCGCCCCACCCCCTCCTGCCCCCTCAGTCCTTTGCGTATAGGTGGTGTCCCCTTCTCACCCACCCAGCTTTGCTCACCCCCGGGAGCCCTGGCTACTCACCATGGTGGAAAGGACTCCGCGCTGGTTCCCTAGAAGGATCCCACAGGCTTCCCACTCTCCCCGCCCGAACAATAAATACTTCCTCCCCTTGTTTAAAAATAACCGCATGACCACTTTTGGCAGTCAATAGGTGAGCACCCCCCTCACCCCCACCCCATGCCGTTCTTCTGAAGTAAGGGCAGCTCATTCGACACCTGGTGACACTTGAGACCCAAAAAGGCATTCAAGGTTAAAGAGGCAGGCGGCTGGGTCACGGGGAGAGATGCTTTCTGCAGCGCTTGGGCGGGCGGCACTTGTGCTTGTCAGTTTTGAGATGGAAAATGGCAGGGAGAGGGGATTCGAAGTCTCACGTGATCAGGCACGACGGGTCCCCTCGCAGGGCCTTTGCACCTGCAGGTCCCTCTACCTGGAATCCTTTTCCACCCGACATCTGCAAGGCTGCCTTCCTCTCCTCCCTCAGATCTTTGCTCCAATGCCACTTGCTCAGTGAGACCTCCCTACCGCCTGATTACAATGGCCATTCCCACCCTGCACTCTGTTCTCTGTTTTCTCCACAGCATTTCTCACCCCCTAATGCTCTAGGCACTACAGAGTGAGCCAAATTCACTTACTTTTTGTTGTTGTTGTTCAGTGTCAGTAGGCAGCTCCAGAGGGCAGGGTCCTCACCAATTTCTCCCTGGCTCCCCGCCCATGACCGGCACAAAGTAACTGCTCAACAAATACTTGTTGGCTGACTGAAGAAATAACTCACTTGCCAGCCGAGCTCACTATGGGCCAGGCGGGTTCTCGGTAAGCGGCAGTCATCACTCACACTCCTCGGTGGAAAAAAAAAATTCCATTTTGGAGGCACAAACTCAAGAACCATTTATTGCCTTGACAAAAAAAGATGTGCTCCCCCCCCCCCTCTAGTTATACATGGGTTAGAATTACCCTGAAGCATCTTCTAACAGAGTCTTTAATAACAATAAATACATGTTTTGTTGTGTCTTCATAGGTGGGTACACAGACACTCAAGTGGCACCTGCATTGCACACACATACGCACACGCACACATGAACAGGCAAAACACTCTCATGCATCCATGCACATACACATTGGCACGCACACTCACACACATGCTCAAGCACATGGACAGGTCAAGAGCTTTCAGCCCAAGATTCTCTGACAACACGCTAAGGGTCTGATGGCCTCTGAAGCTAAGGGTCTGATGATCTCTGACATTCATCACGTGCTCACAATGCATAAGGGACACACACATTATAAACTTCAACTGGACAAGAGTAGGGATTCATGTTCAGCTGTAACGTGGTACAATGATCTATTTTGATAGCATAGCAGTGTATGATCTCATTATTTTTAAAACCCAAGCGTTGATTTACTACATAAAACGAAAGCCAAAACAAGCAAAACTTGGGGAAGCAGGAGCGAAACCCAAAAATGACTTCCTGGACTTTGTGAACTAAAAGAAAACCAAGGAGGTGCATTTCCAAAAAGGGTGTCGCCGTCCACACACCGGCTGGGAGAATGATGTGCAGAGAGCACCTCAGGGTGAAACCACCGGGAGGTGCAAGTAACAGACAGTCCGGAGGAAAGGCCGAAAGCGAGCAGGCACAGGTGATCCTCCACCAACACGAGGGCTAAGGGTGCTTCCCCCCCAGGAAACCCAGCATAACTCCAGCCCCCGCAGGCGGCCCTTCGCACACGCAGCTCCGCAGATTCGCCAAACCGCACGCCCCCGGGGACGACGCCCACACGCAGCGGGCGGAATACACACGCGGTCGCGAATCTGCCGCTGCACGTGTGACGATGCTGTTTTGGACCTTCGGGTGGTGGAATCCCCGGATGCGAAACCTCGCGGAGACGAAGGGGCCACCCTGCATTTCTGTGGGGGGTGGGGGAACAAAACCGCACCCGCCTGGAAGTGGGCCCCCGCCATTCACACACGCGTGGTTCAGGGCCAGCTGCTGCGCTGGAACCTTTTCCTCAGCGAGGCCGGAGGAGCCTCAGCGGCGGACCGGACCTGGGCGGCGAGGACACGGCGCACACAGCCCTCCATGTGCCCTGGCACAAGGCACCGCGCTCCCGGGATTCGGAGAGAACCTGCCGGCTTCCGGGGAGGAAGAGCATCCATGGCCCCGGTGGAGACCCGCCGACCGGCACCGGCCTGCCCTGTGGTCACGCTGGAGGCGAGCAGACAGCGGGGGGCTGCGGCCCACCGACCCCCGTCCCCTGAGGGGCCTGCGGTCCGCCCCGTGGAGGGGCCTGCGGTCCGCCCCGCGGAGGGGCCTGCGGTCCGCCCCGCAGAGGGGCCTGCGGTCCGCCCCGCGGAGGAGGAGGCACACTTCCTTCTGCTGCTTCTCCTCCGAAGCACCCGGCGTGGCTGCTCAGAGTCTGGGCATCGGAGACGCCAGGGTGCGAGCCCAGGCCGGGTGCGTGGCCTCCCCGTGCAGGCCTGTTCTCTCCGCGTCTCAGGCTCCTCATCTGTAACCCGGGGACCGTCGTGGCCCTCACCTCATCGGGGTGTCAGGAGGATGGAGTAGGATGAACGCATCGTGAGCACGGGATCAATGCCAGCCACCGTGACTGTTTTGGGGTGCTTGGCTCTCAGGGTGCACTCACCCCTACACACACACACACACACACACACACACACACACACACACGGGACCAGGAAGTTGCTATCCTGTTCTCAGGCCTGGAAAACGTGGCCTAACCAGGCGGAGGGAATCCTTGGCCAGGAACTATATCCTCTTTCCACCGGCTGGTTGGAGCCTGGAGCCTGGAGCCTGGAGCCTGCCGGGAGCGTCGCAGGGTCGGAGCCTCCATTTGAAATGGGGCCCAGCGCCTTGGCCTGCGTCCCCTGTGCTTTCAGCGTCATGGAAGGAGAGGAGGCAGGTAAGGGACGTTTGCATTCCTGTAAGCCTTTGATTCCCCGCGTTGCAGATCGCTGCTAAAGTAAACACTAACCTTTCAGTCTCATAAAGGGATGTGGATGGACTGGCAAAAGGAATCTGCTGTTGGTACCTACGTCCTGCATACAGAATACCAGTTACGTCGGCATTTGAGAAAAACACGCAGTCATTGGGGGCCATCCGGGGCGCTGAGAAAGTAACTTGACCCAGGGGCTGTTTGCACAGATGGGTTACGTTTGGGGAGAGTCACCAGCCCAGTGGTCGGCAAACTGCGGCTCTCGAGCCACATGTGGCTCTTTGGCCCCTTGAGTGTTTAGCAAAGGCCAGCTTAGGAGTACCCTAATTAATTTAATAGCAAGATACCTACCTATATAGTTTAAGTTTAAAAAATTTGGCCCCCAAAAGAAATTTCAATCGTTGTACTGTTGATATTTGGCTCTGTTGACTCATGAGTTTGCCGACCACTGCACCAGCCATACGCTGAGGACCTGTGTCCTTCTCTTCAGTTCCCCGAATTCAAGTCTAAGTCGTTAATCCTCCCTGGTAGGGTGAGATGGAAACCCTTCTCTGTGAAGCTGTTTTAGCACCATTCTTCAGCAGACCAAGTGAACTCATACCAGGTTAATGTCAGTAAATTAAAAGTTATCTTAGTAACCTGTTAATATTTAGGAAAAATGCCTGGCCCAGGAAAGTGCCATAGAAGTGCTTATTTTGGTATCGTTGGAAGTAACTGGCTTAGCAGGTCAACTTGCCTTGGCGTGTAATGCCCCTTTAAGGACGGAGGTGAGGTCAGCCATCTCCTATAGAACAAAGGCATACCAGGCCCTGCCAGCCCGGAGCAGGGTGGCTGATAGGCTCTGTCACCAAGTGATAGCGCCTATCTCCCCGTGTCAGGGCTCCCAGGCGTGAGCGAGAGCTGCCAGTGAGAGCACGGGGCCTTGTACCAGGGGAAACGGGTCAGCCACACTGCTGGGCCACCCACTGTGTACCGAGTGCAACGTGGGCAAGCAACATGAGCGGACCACACCTCAGTTTCCTCGTCTGTGAAATGGGGTCAATAGTGAACCTTCAAGCATCCTCATGGTGTTCGAATGCGTTAACTGATACTTGGCAAGTACTAGGGCACTGCTGGGCTCTTAATCCAGAGTGCTGGCTGTCACCCGTGTTGAGAGGGGTGGGGTAAAAGAGACAGCAGGGTCAAATATGAATTCATTTCCTCTCCACTTCCTCTCCCAAACCCCTTTTCTATTAATATTATTGCTCTCTTCGGCACCCAGACCCAGATTTTTAGCCATCTTGATTCTATCCCTTGGTGACAAAGTCTATCCTGCCTCTAAAATGTCTTATGGATACATTCTCTCCTTCTCTCCTCCCCCTGTCCTGCCCAGATCTGGCTTATGGTAGTGGCTTTTGATTGGTCTGGTGCCTCTCCTCTCTTGCCTCTAATATACTCTAAATATTTCCCCCCAAGAACATATGATGATGACCCACATATGTTCCAGAACACTTAATGGCTCCCCCATAGCTGACAAAATCTCGCCTCTTAGGCTTGAGTGTTAAGATCTTTTGCCACTTGACCTTGACCTACCAGAATGGTGCAATGTTTGAAAGCCGGGTTCCAGGTCAGTGCCTCTTGGCTGTGGGGCCCTGGTCAGTGACTTAACCTGCGATTTCTTACTTGATAAATGGGACAAACAATAGTGCTGATCTTAGGAGATTGTCTTTATTATCATTTTTAAGTTTATCTTTATTGTTGAAATTATTACAGATGTCTCCATTTTCTCCCCCCTTGATCCCCTCTACCCTGCTCCGAGCCCTCCCCAGGCCTTCACCGCACTATGGTCTGTGTCATGGGTTATGCATATATGCACATAGTTCTTCAGTTAATCTCTTCCTACCACCACTCCCTTCCCTCTGAAATAAGTGTGCTTCAATGTCTCTGGATCTATTTTGTTCATCAGTTTATTTTGTTCATTAGAGTCTACATATGAGTGAGACCATGTGATACTTGAATAAGTCAGATACAGATACTGGCTTATTTCATTTAGCATAATACTCTCCGTGTCCTTCCGTGCTATCTCAATGGGTATGAGACACTTCTTTTTCACTGCTGCAGAGTATTCCATTGTGTAAATGTACAACGTTGTTTTTGTTTTTTTATCCATTCATCCATCTCCTGATGGGCACTTGGGCTGTTTCTAGATCTCAGCTATTGTAAATAATGCTGCTACGAACACATCTTTTATAGGGAACCTAGGTAATTGTGATACTAATGATAGCAGCTAACGTTTATTGTGTGCTTACTCTGCCAGGCACTGTTCCAAGTGCCCTCCATGTTACACTCATGCAATATGTGTAAATGGCTTTGTTCAGCACCAGGCACAGAGTACTTACACCATGAGTTCATGTGTGTGTGTGTGTGTGGTTATTATCAGTTACCTTTCCAGCCTCATTTCCTACTCCAGCCCCACCTCACCCTCCAAGTCCCCCGTGCAGAGCTCTTAGGAAGATGCTCCTAGCACTGTTGGCTATATTTCCTTTGTGGAGTTGTTCCTGGCTTCAGTGATAACTTCCTGGCAGAGGAAGGATTCATGCAAACTGACTGAGTCCTGGAAGGGATATTAAGGCTGTGCTGGATCCCTGAGGGTAGGCAGTAAGGACTGGGGAGAGCAGGCCTGCCCACCATGGCCTCCATCCAGCCACTGCTCTATGAGATTGCCAAACTGTGATCCGAAAAGAAATAAAATCATCACCATCCCACTTACCTAGAGCTTCCTGTGCAACAGGCCTTGTGCTAAGTGCATTACCTACCATCTATTTCATCCTCACAACACTGTGAGAAAGGCACTAATTAATAGTAGACCCATTTTTCAGATGAGGAAACCGAGGCTCAGAAGAGCAGTCACTTTGTAGGGCCCCACTGCACTTTTCCTCACCTTGGTGTTGGGGTTTCAGGGCTTGGGCATCTGGACCCCAGCTCTCACCACTCTAGGGAGCCTGGTGGGCGGATCCAGCACCAGGCAGCCAGACAAACCTTTGATAGTGGTTTTGTTCCTGGTATTTTTAGCTGTCGATCATCTGCTTTGCCCGTGTCGGGGACAGAGGCACCTAGACAGTTCCATTCTTACTGCTGCCCTTCAAATGTCCGTCTGTCCGCCCTCACCCCCACCCACCCTGGCCGGCTCAGCTGTCTTGGTGGCATGCCTGGCATTCTGGGGGCATTGTCCTCTTGGCGAGGCCCAGATTCCAGTGACAGCTGCTGCCCCGACTCTCCCCCCCCCCCCCCCCCAGCTTTTCCGCACTCTCCTCTGCTGCCTGCGGGAGTCCTCCGAGCCGGACCGAGTGGTGCCCTGACAGCTGGGCCTGTCACTAATGCCCGTCAGTAACGCCTGCCCTGGAGCTGCTTAAAGGACACGCTTCCAGCTCCGTTATCCGACCCGAGGTTCTCGGGTGAAGGACCTTTCAGCGTGTCTTTAGCTAGCACACCCCTGACCCCTTCCTGGCACCATCACTGGTGTTTATGGGGCTGAGATCCTGGGGCAGGAGTTGCAGCCTCAGATCTGTTGACATTTTGGGCCAGATCATTCTTTGTTAGGGGCAGGGGGTGTCCTGGGCCCTCTAGAACATTGAACACCATGTCTCTACCCAGTAGGTGCCAGTTGTAAACCTCTCCCCGCCACCCCCATCCCAGGATGTCTCCAGATACTGCCGACTGTCCCCTTGAAGGAGAAATCATCCCCAGTCTGACCTAGAGAATGGTTACCATGGTGGGAGGGAAGGTTCCCTGCCAGGACACTCTGAGATGGGTTAGGGATGCTGAGTCCACGGACCACCCTTTGCCTTTCCTGCTGGTGTCTCCTATCCTGGCCGTGGGCCTGGGGGGAGCTTGGAGTCGGGTCTGGGATAGAATGCCGTATCTGTCACTTGTTCGCTGCTGATACGGGGCAACTGCTTTTCCTTGTTGGGCCTGCCTTTTCTCATCTGCGGAATGGGTTGGGTAAGAATGCCAGCCTCGTGGGGATGCTATGAGGCTGGACTGAGAGAATGTTGAACTTGGCTCTTGCCTTCCTCTGTCTTCCCAGATCCTATCCTCGGGTAATCTGTGCTCGCTGTTGGAGAGAAAGACTTTTCTGCTCGTGGCTATTCTGCTTACTCTATGGTCGTTGAGTCCCAAATACAGTCTTCACTATTCAGAACATCCAGCCCCAAGTGGTGACCAAAATTCAAAACTCGACCTAGCCGAAACCGGTTTGGCTCAATGGATAGAGCGTCGGCTTGGGGACTGAAAGGTCCCAGGTTCGATTCCGGTCAAGGGCATGTACCTTGGTTGCGGGCACATCCCCAGTGGGGAGTGTGCAAGAGGCAGCTGATCGATGACTCTCTCTCATCGATGTTTCTAACTCTCTATCTCTCTCCCTTCCTCTCTGTACAAAATCAATAAAATATATTAAAAAAAAACAAAACAAAAAACTCGACCTAGCAGTGCCGGCCTGCAGTGAGCACACAGCTACATGGATCATATCCCTGTGACCTCACCTGTGATTCCAACAGGCTCCCTGTTTGTCTTCCTGCCTCCAGTCCGAGGCCTCTACAGTCCAGGGCACCTGGCAGCCAGAGAGGCCTTTTCAAAGCCACTTGTCACACCCCTACTTTTAAATGGCTGCCTACTCTTTTTTTTTTTTTTTTTTAAAGATCCGTTTCTCTTTCATTAAGCTTTTTTAAATTTTTTACAGAGAGGAAGGAAGAGTGATAGAGAGCTAAAAACATCGATGAGAGAGAAACATCGATCAGCTGCCTCCTGCTCACCCCCTACTGGGGATGTGCCGGAATCCAAGGTACATGCCCTTGACCGGAATCGAACCTGGGACCTTTTAATCTGCAGGCTGATGCTCTATCCACTGAGCCAAATTGGTTTTGGCCCTGCCCACTATCTTAAGATACAAACTCTTCCAGAGGACACCTTCAAAGGAGATGGAATATCAAATACATGGCATATGGCATGCATGCATCACTCTCTGACCCAGCGCCCGTGGCAGACATTGCTAATAAGTCACGGCTCAATTGGAGTTGGCAGGAGAGATGAGCTGACATCCTGATCTCTCTCACATGATGGGATGGGTGGGTCAAGACAGGTCATCAGCACCATTGACATTCAGGGCCAGATAATTCTTTGTGGGGTGGCTGACCTGTGCATCGAAGGATATTACATAGCACCACTGGCTCCTTAGATGCCACCCAGTCATGGCAATCAGAAATGTCTCCAGACATTACCACGTGTCCCCTCAGGGTATAAATCATCGCCATTGAAGAACCACTGGGCTAGCTAAGTTTTATTCATTGTTCCCCAACTCCTCGGATGGAGGTGTCCAGTACCTGGCTCCTGGCTCACTCACTCACCACAGCTGCATGGCTCATGTATCTGTCTGATAACTCGATGAGCATCCGATTCCTGCTTGGGCTGTAGTGCCGGAAGGCAGAGATCATGCCTATCTCACCCCCCGTCTTCCCCTAGCACCCGGCACAGTGCCTAACACGTAGTAGGCACTCAGTCAGTATTTGTTGAACAGCTGAGGGACGCTCTATTGCGGCATTCACTGCATTCTGTCAGGACAGAGGCTAGGATTCACAAGTAACCTTCACAAGTAGGTTACTTGTCGGGCTGTCAATCCTGGCACATGGTAGGCGATCACTATAGACTTGTTTCATGGAACTGAATTCCAAAAGGACTGAGGATGGTCCCAAAGTTAGTCCAGAACCCAGATGGGAAAGGCCTGGGCACACTTCCAACGCAGTGTCTTGGGGACTGAAGTCACTGCTCCTTGCACCCACCTCTACTGCCCAAGGCTTCAGGTTGGGGCCCCTCTGGCTGACTCAGAGGGCATCAAGGAGACAGCCCTCAGAGAAATCTTCCTGAGTTGAGTGTGGATGACATTCTCTATCCCCTGCCCCTAACCTTGTGAGAAAGGTCAAGAATGTCAGCTCATCTCTCCTGCCAACTCCAACTGAGCCGTGATTGATTAGAAATGTCTGCCATGGCGCTGGATCAGGGAATGGTGCACACATGCCATGTGCCATGTATTTTCCATTCCTCCTTTGTAGGTGTCCTCTGAGATGAGACAGAAAGCAAGTCCTAGGCAAGGACAATAGGAGAGAATTCAGAGGTTGCGACACACAATGGGGCAATTCCGTTTCCCCAGGAAAAGCCAGACAGAAACAGCTACTTTTGCCTTGTTCTCCTGGGTGACTTTAGACCACGACACAGGAGCCGGAGGGATTAAGGAGAGTGTGTACTAATACCTCTGTATCCTGGCCAGGGGCCAGGGCATTTTACAAAGAACAAAAATAGAAGGGTGAAATGGGAAAGACAAAGAGGGGTGGATTATGGAATCCGCTCTGGAATGAAGGTGTGAGGCCAACCAGGGCCTCTGAGGTGAGTCATGCTTTTACAAAGGGAACAGGCCCAGGGAAGAGAACCGTCTGCCTGGTACAATGCCCAGAGGCTGTGCTCAGGGCAACCGAGTGAATGTTAATATAAATGGAGAAAGCAAGGCTTACCTTAATTCTGAGCACAGAGCTGGGACCCCTGGATCAGTGTGAAATTCTTTGGGCTGCAATGACAGAAATCCATTAGTAGCTGCTTAAACCAATTGGAGTTTATTTTTCTCCCATAACCAGGAGTTTGGGAATAATAGGCAGTCCAGGGGTTGTTCAGCAGCTGGACATGATCAGGGATTCTGGTGTCGTTACTGTTTCTATTGACTTCCTTCATGCTCCCAAAATGGCATTCACAGATCCCAGTATCCTAGGGTTCTGGGGCAGGGCAGGGTTTCTTTACACACACATCTACTTATTTTTACATTTATTTTTCATTTATGGTTGATATAAAATATTGTATTAGTGTCAGGTGTACAACATAATGATTAAACATTTATGTAGTACCTTATGAAGTGCTCACCCCAATAAGCCTAGTACCCATCAGACCTCATATATTGTTATTGTTATACTAGAGGTCCAGTGCATGAAATCATGCATGAGTAGGGTCCTGAGGCCTGGCCAGTGATCAGGGATAATTGGGGCATTCCGGCTGCCAGCTGGGGCCTCCCTTCTCTGGCTGCCTGCTGCCGGCCGGGGGTTCCTTCATTTTGTGCCGCCCACTGGTGGTTAGCACACGTCATACTGAGAGATTGAACTCCTGGTCTCTTGGTCGAACTCCTGAGGGGACAATTTGCATATTGGGTTTTTATATATATAGATTATTGACTGTATTCCTTATGTGTACTTTACATCCTGTGAGTATTTTATAACTGGAAATTTGTACTTCTTAATCACTTTCACCTTTTTCATTCATCCCCCAAACACCCTCCCTCTGGCAGCCATCAATTTGTTCTCCAATCTGTAGGTTTGTTTCCGTTCTGTTTGTTCAGTTATTTTGTGTTTTGGATTCCACATTTAAGCAAAATCATAAGGTACTTGTCTCTCTGTCTTATAATTCACTTAAAATAATACCCTCCAGGTCTATTCATGTTGTTGCAAATAATAATATTTTATTCTTTTTATGGCTGAGAAATATTCCATTCTATATAAGTATCATATCTGCTTTAGCCATTCGTTATCGATGAACACTTAAGTTGGCTCCATATCTTTGCTAGGAGGAAAATCCAGATTTAAACACATCCTCATATGGACTTCCCAAAATTGAAGTCTACCCCCATTACTCTTCACAACACCCTGCTTTTCTCTTTCAGAGCACTTACCACAGTTTTAAATTAGATATTTGAATGTGTCAAGCATCTGTCTCCCCCGCCAGAATATCAACGCCATGAAGGCTGAGACTTTTGCCTGTCTTTTTCTCTGCTGCAGCCCAGCACCTCCGACCATGCCTGACCCACAGGAACCTGCTCAGTAAAAATGCTGAGTCAATGAACAACCTTGGCGTGGCCAATCCATTTCCACCCTCTGCAAGGGAGCCAGCACAAAAGGCTGGGTAAAAACTGAGTTTGAAATTCTCATTGTGTGGGGTGATAACAGATACACAACCTGAGAAATACCCTAGACCTGAACTGACCCCAGGGAAGCCAGAAGGTCCAACAAAGATTCCTGGAGAGTTGACTTTGAATTGCCACCATCTGATTTCCATCAGGGCCAGTCTTGGCCAGATTTCTCATCACTGTGAGAGATGAACTCAGGGCCCCACTTTGGAGAGAGTGTGCCCCATTTCCTTCTCAGCCCCTCTTTCAGCCTGAAAAGGCCCCACAGATTTATCTGATTGCCCCGAGGAAAACATGGAGGCTTCACTCCCACTCACCTCCCTACTTAGTTTCTTTCCAAATTCCTGGGTTTAATAGTATGAATTGTACCTGGGACAGCTGAACGCTGCAGTTCTTCAAACTTGCCAGGAGGGGGCGGTGCTACTTTAGGCCTCAACAAAGCTGTCTTCTCGCTTGCAAATGAAGGGAGAAGAAATCTGAACAGGGAGAGGGGCATTTTTCCTGCCACCTGCCCCTCACTAGACTTGCCAGATCCATCTCATCAACATCACTTCGGAAAAAGAGAAAGGCGAGGATGGAAATCTTTGTAAAGGAAAACCATTTGCTTGTTTATATTCCATCCATCCATCCATCCATCCATCCATCATGCATCCCTCAAATATTTATTGAACTTCTACTATATACTCCAAGCCCAGTTCTAGGTTCTGGGAATCAACAGGGAACAAAACAGACAAAAGTTTTTGCCTTTCTGGAGCTGAACTTCTGGCTGGGGGCCGCAATGGGGCCGAGGGATAGGGCAGGTGAGGCGGAGAGGAAATGATAGATGATAAATATAATAAATGAACAAGTTACACAGTAGGTTAGAAGTTGGTAAGTTCTGTGAGACAAAGGAGGGACGTACAGCATGAGAAGAGGGAAGAGAGAGAGGAGTGTGATGGCGATTTTAAGGAGAGTGTGAGGGAAGGAAGGCTGCTGGAGAAATGGCATTTGAGCAGAGACTTGGAGAAAGTGGAGGATTTGGGGGAGAATATTCCAGGCAGAGGGAGCTGCCGGTGCAAAGGCCCTGGTGAGGCTGAGCTGAAATGCTATTTTGTTTTAGTTTATAAAAGTACAAGGTAATATCCGCTCGTGGGAACATTAGATATTGGAAAAGAATAATATCACTTGTAATTCTCACCCAGAAAAAACTGATGCATATTTCTGTGGCCTATCTTAAGCATACACATGTACAAATACTCAAATATATGCAGTAAATATGTACACACAGATATATACAAGATATACGTATACATATGTGTAACAGAATGGGGTCCTTCCATATATTCTCTATAATCTCTATAATAGAACCAGAGGCCCAGTGCACAATTCGTGCAAGAGTAGGCCTCCTTTCTCCTGACTGCCAGCACCAGCTTCCCTCTGCACCAGGACCCAGGCTTCCCTTGTAGCCCCGGCTTCATCTAGAATAGGGGTGTCGAACTCAATCAGAGAAGGGGCCAAAATCTAAAATCCAGCCTAAATCGCGGGCCGAATGGTTTACTGAACAGTCATAAACTGACAATGTCATAAACTGACAGCGGAGTGCAGTGATGACAGCGCGATGCGGGCCACATTGCAAGGCCTGGCGGGCTGGATTTGGCCCGGGGGCCTTGTGTTTGACACATGTGATCTAGAAGGTCGTCCAGAAGGACGTCCAGTCTAATTAGCATATTACACTTCATTTTTATTATTATTATTGTTATTATTTACATTCCAGGACTTATTTATTTATTTTACAATAAGAAATTTGTACCTTTTGACCACCTGTAACTATTCTTATCAAACTTAAAGTTATTTTCTTTTTTTAAAATTTATATATATATATATATATATATATATATATATTGTTTGAAGCATTACAAATAGTAGTACATATGTCTCCTTTTCCCCCCCTTAACCTCCCCCCAGCCTCCCCTAAGCGCTCCCCACCCCGCATATACCTTCACCTGCCCCCTGCTCCTCGTGTCTTGTATCCATTGGTTATGTTTATATTATAGTTATAAAAGCCTAATATTCAAATTGTCCCTGTGGGAGTTCGACCAGGAGATCAGTTGCTAACTATGATGTGCTCTGACCATCAGGGGGTGACGCAGAATGAAGGAAGGCCCTGGCCAGCAACTGGAAGGCCCTGATGGGCCCTGATTGCTGGCCAGGCCTAGGGACCCAGATTTTGTGCACCGGGCCTCTAGTCTATATAATAAAAGCCCGAGTGACCTTTATGGCGGAAGCTGTCCCCTGGCGGGTCAGTGTGCTCCCACGGGGGAGTGCTGCTCAGCCAGAAGTGGGGCTCACGGCTGGAGAGTGCAGTGGTGGTGGCAGGAGCCTCTCCTGCCTCCGCGGCAGCACTAAGGAGCAGCAAGCCAAGTGGCAAGGAGCAGCGAGCAGCAGGGAGGAGTGGGCGGTAAGGAGCGAGGGGCCCTGGACTGCAAGAGGGCTGTCTGCCTGCCGGCTGAGGCTCGCTCCACCTTAGGGAGCAGGTGTAAGCCAGCAGGCAGGCATCCCCGGAGGGTTCCTGGGCTGCAAGAGGGCTCAGGCCAGGCTGAGGGACTTCCTCCCTTCCTCAATGCACTAATTTTGTGCACGGGGCCTCTAGTAGTTTTATAAGCATTTGTTTGCTTACTAACATAACCAGAAGATCATTCCTTGTTAATAACTGTTGATCCACATCGTTATAACAGCATTAAAATCCCATTGTATGGATGTCCCATATTTTATTCAACCATCTCCCCCTTTAATGGGCATTTCAGCTGTTTCCCTTTTCCCCCAATAGTAAATGGTGATGCAGGCACCGTTCTTGTAACATTTTTACATTGTCCAAGTACCCAGTTCTTTCCCTAGGGGACGCTTCTATAAGTGGAAATGCTGGGCCCAAGGTTGTGCACACTTCGGAAGCTATTTTATGTGAGAGCTGTGTGTTCCTTGAGAGTGCCTTTAGGAGGGCTTCAGGGGGACCCTAGGGGCCCAAGGTTATGCTTCTTGGTACAAAATTGTCTTTCCTGAAGAGAAACAAATAGCCCACTGCTGGCTTGGTTCTAGGGGCTGGCCATATGGATAATTTTCATTTTATTCTTTATGTGTTTCTATATTAAATATTTTATTTTGGGGCATGCATTGCTTTTTATATTACATTTTCTCACAAAATAAATGCATGCTTTTTATAAAAATCAGACACAAGAGAAGTATGTAAAGTAGAAAGGGAACATCTGCATCTCCCTAGAAGTTGCCACTGTCAGTTTGTGTGTCCAGCTTTTCCACATGGCCCAGCCCCTGTCCACGTGTCTGATTTTATTGACACATCTCTCCCCTGTTCTTACTCTGCTCCAGCTACACTGGCCTTCTCACTGCTCCTTAAACCCGCCAAGCTCATTTGGCCTCAGGGCCTTTGCACCAACTGTTCCCACTGCCTGGAGCTTTCTCCCAGGTCTTTACAAGGTTGGTTCTTTGTTATCTCTGTGTCAGCCCAGATGTCCCCTCCTAAGAGAGAGGTCTCCCCTGGCCGCTCCAGTAAAGAAGTCCTCTTCTCACTCTTTTACATCACTTTACACTCTTCTTAATATTTATTGTAATCAGAGTAGATTTTGTTAATTTGCTTCTTTATGTTCACTCTCCCCTATTAGATTAGAAGCTCTTTATAGGCAAGCATTTTTGTCTGTCTTGTCTACTACCACTGTACAATGGCTGTTACATTGTAAGTGCTCAGTAAACATTTATGGATATTGTTGAATGAATGACACACATAAACATGCATATACTTAAAAAACCAAATAGAGAACTCTTACAACTCAACAACAAAATGACAGATAACCCAGTTTAAAACTGGGCAAAAGACCTGAAGAGACATTTCTCCAAAGAAGATCTACAAATGGTCAACAAGCACATGAAAGGATACTCAGCCTCACTAGTTGTTAGGGAAATGCAAATCGAAGCTATTATATAATGAAATATCAGATCACACTTATTAGGATGGCTACAATAAAAAAAGAAGAAGCCAAATAAAAAGTATAGGTGAGGATGTGGAGAAACTGAAAACTTTGTATATTGCTGGTGGAAATAAAAAATGATACAATTACTGTGGAAAAAACAGTCTGGCAGTTTCTCAAGTTAAACAGAATTATTATAAGACCCAGCAATTCCAGTCCTAGATGTATACCCCAAAGAACTGAAAAGAGGTACTCTAACAAAGTCTCATACACAAGCATTCACAGCAGCACTACTCACAATAGCCAAAAGGTGAAAATAACCCACATGATAAGTGGGCAAACAAAATGTGCTATACACAGACAATGGGATATTATTCAGCCATAAGACAGAATGAAATTTTGATACCTGTTACAGCATGAATGAGCCCTGAAAATATTACGCTAAGTGAAAAAGGCCAGACATAAAAGGTCACATATTGTATGGTCCCATTTCTAGGAAATATCCAGGATAAGTTATTCCACAGACTCAGAAAGCAGGTTAGTGGTTGTCAGGGGGTGGAAGAAGGGGAATGGGGAGGGACTGTTTAATGGGAATGAGGTTTCCTTTTGGTTGAGGAGAATGTTTTGGAACTAGATAGAAGTGATGGTTGCACAACATCCTAAATGTACTAAATGCAACTGAGTAAAAGTAACCCCAAAATGGTTACTTTTATGTTTTGTGAATTTTACTTCACTAAGAAAAGAATACTGTCAAAACAATAATCAAGCCGAAACCAGTTTGGCTCAGTGGTAGAGCGTTGGTCTGCGGACTGAAAGGTCCCAGGTTCGATTCCGGTCAGGGACATGTACGTTGGTTGCAGGCACATCCCCGGCAGGGGGTGTGCAAGAGGCAGCTGATCGATGTTCCTCTAGCTCTCTATCTCTCTCCCTTCCTCTCTGTAAAAAATCAATAAAATATATTTTGCCGAGACCGGTTTGGCTCAGTGGATAGAGCGTCGGCTTGGGGACTGAAGGGTCCCGGGTTCGATTCCGGTCAAGGGCATGTACCTTGGTTGCGGGCACATCCCCAGTGGGGGGTGTGCAAGAGGCAGCTGATCGATGACTCTCTCTCATCGATGTTTCGAACTCTCTATCTCCCTTCCTCTCTGTACAAAATCAATAAAATATATTAAAAAAAAAAACAAAAAAACACCCCCAATAATCAATCAATCAGTCAATCAAATTAAGATCATGCCACACATTTTAAAACAACCAAATGGGCTTGTTTAAAACATGTCTTCTGTTCTTGCTTTCATCACTTAACAATATCTAAGAGATAACCAAAGCAGCAATTTTCAGCCGGTGTGTCACAGCACACTGGTGTGCAGCAAGAATTTTTAAAACGTGCAATCCCTGACTATTTAATCAGGAGCACTGACCTCTTTTCCCTTAGACTGACAAATAAAAAAATGACAATAGCCAACACAGCAATAGCCATTGATGTGAATGAATCAAAATTATACCTATTTGTTTGTCAGATCAGCATTTATGTACAAACTCCCTCTTAATGGACCACTAGGGTGATTCAAATTTTTTCCTGATGAAAAGCCATTTTCTATTGCTTTCCTGGTGTCTATCTGACTACTTCTTTAGAATTAATTCCTAGTAGTGCCGTTGTGGGATAATGGCACTTATTAAAGTGATCTGATACATAGAACCGAACTGCCTTCTCGAAAGATGCTCATTTACACACTTACCAGCTGTATATGATATTACTCCACACCCTCACTAAAACTGCTTACTTGAGAGATGGAATATATTTCCAAAGTGCTTTTTAGCCATTTTTATTTCTCCTCCTTCTCTTCATCCTCATTCTTATATCACATTGCATGTTTTTGCCATTTTCCCATGTTAAAAAATCAAAACTGCTGAAACCAGTTTGGCTCAGTGGATAGAGTGTCGGCCTGCAGACTGATAGGTCCCAGGTTCGATTCTGGCCAAGGGCATGTGCCTTGGTTGCAGGCACTTCCCCAGTAGGGCGTGTGCAGGAGGCAGCTGGTCGGTGTTTCTAGCTCTCTATCCCTCTCCCTTCCTCTCTGTAAAAGATCAATTATATATATATATATATATATATATATATATATATATATATATATATATATATATATATATTTTTTTTTTTTAAACCAACAACTGACAATATTATTTTTGCAACTATATTGCAAATATTTTTTCAGTTTTTCTATTTGTCTTTACCTTATTTCATTTTCATTGTGGTAAAATACATATATTATAAAATTTACTATTGTAACCATTTTTAAGCATACAGGTCAGTGACATTGTAAGTGCAATACATTCACATAGTTATGCAACCATAGCCACCATCCATCCCAGAACTTTTCCAACTTCCCAAACTGGAACTTTGTGCCCTTTAAACACTAACTCCCCCTTTCTCCCTTCCCTGGCCCCTGTAACCTCTATTCTTTCTGTCTCTATAGACTTAACTGCTCTAGGAACCTCAGATAATACAATACTTGTCCTTTTCTGACTGGGTTATTTCACTTAGCATAATGCCTTCAAGATTCATCCATGTTGTATCATGTGACAGAATTCCCTTCCTTTTTAAGACTGGATAATATTTCATTGTATAGAGATACCACATTCACCCATCAATGAACACTTGAGTCGTTTCCACCTTCTGGCCATTGTGAATAATGTTATGAACACGAGTGTGCAAATATGTCTGAGTCCCTACTTTCAATTCTTTTGTGTATATTCCCAAAAGTAAGTGTCCTTAACTTTTAACTTTTTTATGACAGTTTTTCACATGCAGAAGTTTTATAATTTAAAATATTTATCAATCTTTTCTTACTTTGCTCTTGGATCATTTTTTTAAAAAAATATATGTTTTTATTGATTTCAGAGAGTGGGAGGAAGAGGGAGAGATAGAAACATCAATGATGAGAGAGAATCAATGATTGTCTCTTGTATGCCTCCTATTGGGAGATCGAGCCTGCAGCCCAGGCATGTGCCGTGACCCGGAATCAACTATGACCTCCTGGTTCATAGGTCTGTCCTCAACCACGAGTCACACAGGCCAGGCTCTGGGGTCATTTCTATGTTATTTAAAAATATCTCTGGGTAAGGGCTCTATTCAAACCTCCCCATAACTTAATGGCTTGAAAAACAATTATCACTTATTTTGCTCATGAATCAGCCATGTGTACACAGTGGGGCCAGTTTGTCTCTGCTCCATGGGGCCTCTGGTGAGGCAGCTCAACTGGTGGGGGGAAGATCCACTAAGACTCACCTGGCTTGGTGCTAACCTGGCTTTATAGTTTTATTTTTTTACATTTAGGTCTATAAGCCATTTTCAGCTAATTTTTGTATATGGGGCAAGGTATAGGATGTCTGCCATCACCATTTCTGATTAACCCCTGTAGTAGAGGTTATGTCTACTTTGATAAGGCACAGTAAAGAAATAAAAGGCATTCATATTAGAAAAGAATAAGTAAAATTTGCAGATGACTTGATCATCTACTTAGAAAACTTACATAATCTACAAAAATGCTACTAGAATTAGTGAGTTTAGCAAAGTTTCAGGATACAAGATGTTTATACAAAAGCCAAGTGTATTTCTACATAGAGGCAGTGAACAATTGGAAGCTTTTTAAACAGGGCCATTTACAGTAGATCAAACATAGGAAATATTTAGCAGTAAGTCTGACAAAAGATGCATAAGGCTTGTAGACTAAAAACTACAAAGCTGAGAAAAATTAAAGAAGACCTAAAAAGAGAGGTCTGTTGTTCATGGGTCAGAAGACTCAATATTGTTGTCGATTCTTCTCAAGTTGAACTATAGATTTGATGCAATACTAATCAAAATCCCAGGAGGCTTCTTATAGCAATTGACAAGCCGATTCTAACATTCATATGGAAGTGCAAAGGGCTTGGAACAGTGAAGACAATGTTGAAAAATAAGCCGAGACCGGTTTGGCTCAATGGATAGAGCGTCGGCTTGGGGACTGAAGGGTCCCGGGTTCAATTCCGGTCAAGGGCATGTACCTTGGTTGCGGGCATATCCCCGGTAGGGGGTGTGCAAGAGGCAGCTGATCGATGACTCTCTCTCATCGATGTTTCTAACTCTCTATCTCTCTCCCTTCCTCTCTGTACAAAATCAATAAAATATATATATATAAAAAAATAATAAAGTTGGAGAACTAACACTACATGATTTCAAGATATTGTAAAACTACAGTATTCAAGACAGTGTGTTCTTGGTGCAAAGATCAATGAAATAGAACAGAGTCCAGAAATAGATCCAAGCATAAATGGACAACCGATTTTCAACAAAGGTGCAAAGGCAATTCAATGCAGGACAGATAGTGACTTGCCCATTCTAAATTGGGTTGTTTGTTTTTATAATAAAATTGGATTTCTTTTTCAAATTGTGTTTTGAGAGTTTTTATCTACTTATCCTGGATACAAATCCTTCATAAGATACATGTTTTGCAAATATCTTCTTCGGGATATAGCTTCTTGGTTTTTCATTTTCCTAACAATGTCTTTGAAAGAGCAGAAGTTTTCAATGTTTTTAAATATATATTTATTGATTTTAGAGAGGAACAGAGAGGGAGAGAGAGACAGAAACATCAATGATGAGGGAGAATCATTGATTGGCTGCCTCCTACATGCCCCCTACTGGGGATTGAGCCTGAAATCCAGGCATGTGCCTTGACCAGGAATGGAACCATGACCTCCTGGTTCATAGGTCGATGCTCAACCACTGAACCACACTGGCTGGGCAGAAGTCTTCAATTTTGATGAAGTCCCATGTCTCATTTTTTTTTTACTATTTGGTTTTGTGTCCTCTATAAGAAATCTTTGCTTAACTCCAGTCACAAAGATTTTCTCTGAAGTCATCTGGAAGTTGTATAGTTTTAGGTTTTACATTTAGATCTGTGACCCATTTCAAATTAATTTTTGTTTAGAGGGTTAGGTAAAGGTTGATGTTGTATTTGTTTCTGTCTTATATATGGATGTCCAGTTGTTCTAGCATGACTTTTTGAAAAAGACTATCCTTTGAATGTTGGTAGAAAATCAATTGACCATATATGAGTGGGTCTATTTCTGGGCTCTTTATTCTGTTCCATCGATCTATGAGCCTCTCAGGCTCCCCAAAAGACATATTCTTGGGCCCCCTCAACTCCTCACTCTAGGGAGGTCTGTGTCTCCAAGTTCCAGAGGGAAGGTGATTTGGCCCCCACCAGTCCCTGTGGCCTCCTGGGGCAGCTAAAAGCCCTCATCTTACAGGACTCTGCCCCGGGCTCTCTATTCCTTCCACGTGGTGAGTGTGATGACAGCTGTCAAGAGGGGTCAGGCATTTGAGGTGGGAAGCTTTCCAGACCAAAGAGGGGATTAGAGTTTGCTGCTGCAATTGCCAGGGCTTCCCCTGGGCTGACTTCTCTCAGAATCATTTTCTCTGAGATTCATGCTTCCCCTTAAGGACCATTTGAGTTACATAGTGTGTGTCTAGCCCTTTAAGAGGCATCAGAGCATCAGGTCGTATACCTCTGGCATCTTATCTCTCATCCAGTCACAGCCCAGCTGCCTGCAGCCAGGGACAAATGCCATCTCATCTCAATCTAAACACTTTCAGTGAGCACCTACTGTGCCAGGCATCGGGCATTATCTCAAACATCAGGCAATATCCCAGCAAACTGATCATTAGAGTTTCCTTTCACAGTTTTTGGAACTTCCATCTGTACTGTTTTTGTCCTATTTTTCTTTAAATCGGCTCCCTTTTTATTTGAAAAGGAACTTTAGGTCACTGCCATCAATAGAAAACAAGTATCACTTGCCAAAAGCAGATAGTAACCTTAAAAATAAAAACATAACCGTTAAAATAGAAAACCCTTAATCTTTGTCCAACTTAGAATCACCTTTAGTACCCCCCAGTGATGTATATAGCCAGGGTGATTTATTTCTTTATATTTCACCTTGTACCCATAAGGTGGGTTCCATCATCATCCCCATTCTACAGATGTGGGAACTGAGGCTCAGAGGGGTGAAGGGACTTGCCTAGGAAAGAGAATTGGAAGTGGTGGGCCGAGATGCAAATCCAGGTCTGTCTCAACCACAAGGCTTGAGGACCAGTCCTGGCTGTTGCTATCATAGCAACTGAGATTCCTCAGTGCCATGAGACCCTGCTTTTACACCCTTAGGGCATTTATCCGCATGAATAAAAGAGCTTCCTGGTGATGTAGGAGGGTTCAGTCTCACATCCTGGTTCTCTACATCCCTCCAAACACTGTCTTCAGGAGTCCCCTCAGGGAACCCTCTGTCCTCTGGTTATTCCCAAGTCTTCCCTGTCTCATTAGCTTCAAGGAGGGGGGCAGGTGTATAGGATGCTGCGTCACTCATGACTCTTTTGGTTGCAAGGCAGAGCCTACCACTCAATGGCTTACGTAAAACGGAGATTTTTGACTCATGTAACTGAGAAGTTCCTGGGGTAAAGGACTTCAGGCATGGCTGGACCCAGGCTTTAATACTATGCCATCTAGACTTAACCCATCTTTCTGTCCCACTGTCATCCACTCATCTCCCTACCTGCTTCCCATCTCTCCCCACTCCCTTCTTCTGTGTTGGTTTATTCTCCTCTTGCGATGGTAAAACTGCCCACCGGCAATTCCAGGCTAACAGGCTACCAGCTCAGCAACTCCTGCAGAGAAAGAATGCTTCTTTCCTACAGGTTTCAGCAAAAGTCCCAGATTAGATCAAAGGTCCCTTCAATAACGACAGAGAATCACTGATTAGCTGCCTCCTGCACAACCCCTGCTGGGGACTGAGCCTGCAACCAGGGCCTGTACCCTCACCAGGAATCCAACTATGACCTTCTGGTTCATAGGTTGATGCTCGACCACTGAGCCACACCAGCTGGGCAGGCCAGGAGAATGTAGACACAGGGGCAAGAGTGTAGCTCAGGAGGGAGAGAAACTAAGAACAGGAATTAGCAAAGAGAGGTGATTCATTCATATGTATTCATACTCTCTCCCACCTTGCCCGCCTCTCTCTCTCTCTCTCTCTCTCTCTCTCTCTCTCTCTCTCTCTCTCTCTTTCTCTCTCTCTCTCTCTCCTCAACTGTCCTACCCCCACCCCCCACCCCCACCAATTTCTTCTCTTTAGAGTCCCAGCACAGCCCGAGTAAGCACCCCTGAGTTCCATTCATAGACAGGAGAATCTGATTGGTCCAGCTGCAGCCATGTGCCCCATCCTGAACCAATCAGCTCCGGCCAGGGTGAGATAACGTGAATGTAGGCCCCAACCCTAGGGAGGAGCAGAGAAGGTGGGAACCGGGACCCCATCTCCAAAGATTCCATTAATTACCATCCACCAGCATTCAACTTACATCTGGTGACTTTCTAAATTTTATTATAAAATCAGGCCTCCCCTTAGGGCATTTGTGAAATGGAGGGTGTGAGATTTACCAGCCTGGTGACAGCAAAGAGATTTAACAACATTCTTACAATTTTTTGGGGGGAAAAATACAATACAGGCCACCGCCCTTCTGAGAAGAAGGGGCGGAGGGAGCCACCGCGCTCCCCCGCTCGGCACTCCTGGGCCTGCGATCGCATTGATTTGGGCGCTGGCATCATACGTGTGCCGCATGGCAGGTTGCTGGACGTTGACAGCATGGCTCCGGCACTAAAAACATATGACTCCATATGGAATGCAGTGCGAAGGGGCGGGAATCCTGGACGGCGCGGGCTGCAGATGGCCATGTATAATTCACGGGATTTGTAAGACTCTGCATCTGCTCCGTTGCTCATTCTTCAGTTGTCAGACAGACATAATCCCGAGCCTCTTATTTTATAACACAGATCTGCCAACGGCAGCGGGGAGGGGAGGCGGGGAGGCTGAGCCGCTGCCAGGAGAACTCAGAAATAATTTGGGGAGAACAGTCGGCGTGTCAGCGAGGACAGAAGCACGCGCCGCGGGAAGCCCGGGCGAGGTCGGAGCCGGCTGCTGGCTTCCTGGCCCCTCCTGGAAGGCCGGGTTCCCGGGGAGACTTCTGGAAAGGGTGTGTTTTGATTTTGCCTCCACCGGAGGATGTTTGGTTCAACCTGGATCAGCCTTGTGGATGAGCCAGCGGGTCAAATGTCGAGGTATGCAGGTATTTTATTACATGAAGTCAGCCTTTCTTATAGACGCTCATTGCAGCATTATGACGCTCATTTGCTTTGTGTCACTCCTTTTGGTGGCCTTTCCTGACCCTCTTCACTAGATTGGGTACCTGTCCCAGTCATGGCCGGGATCCTATTGTTACGCCCAGACTTGGTGATCCCCAAGGACCACCAGGGAGCCGAGTCCGATGCAATAAACAAAAGAGCCTGTTCCATGCTAGCATGGGCTCTTCCCACTCACGCCGGCAGCATGGCGGAATTTCACCCAGTCCAGGGGTTTTACTCAGGTCGGTGGTGATGTCACTGCTTCGGCTAACCCTGATTGGTTGGGTGAGGGTGAGGGATAGCTCATCCTCGCCCCGCCCTCCCCTCTCAATATCTCCTCAGCCCAGGCTGGGGTCATCTGCACAGTTTTGGCACAAGCCCGAGCCAGGAGAGCCCACAGGTGTCAGGTTACCCCACTGGACAGTATTACAACCTACTCTGCCCCATCTCAGTCCCTGACTTTAATATATATATACATACATATGTGTGTGAGTGTGTGAGTGTGTGTGTGTGTTTATTGACTTTAGAGTGAGAGGATGGGAGAGGGAGGGAGAGATAGAAACACGGATGAGAGAGAAACATCAACATCGATGGTTGTCTCCTGCATGCCCCCCTACCCCCTGGGGATAGAGCCCTCAACCCGGGCATGTGCCCTGATGGGAAATCGAATCAGCAACCTCTTGGTGCATGGGTGGATGCTTGACCACTGAGTCACACCGGCTGGGCAGACGTGGAGTCACCTCCCCTTCTTCCAGTCTTCCCAGCCCTGCTCAGCCCACGCCTCCCGCTCTGTCTCAGGACTGAACAAACTCTCTTCCTCGGGGACAATGGAAGCCTTTGTCATCTTCTCCTTCCTCGTGTGGGCCGCTATCTGTACGAGAATCCAGATTCCTTGCAGGCTGCGCCGGTGATTGCCTCTGAGAATGTCCTCCGCGCACGCTCTCCGGGCAGGCTGGGGGACGTTGGGGCTGCACAAAGGAAGAATGTTATCACAGCGAACCAGCACGGCCTGGCTTGGCTCCGTTGCAGAAAACACTCTTCACTCATGCAGAACACGCCAAATTGAAAAGATCGTGGGTTAATCAAATCCCTTTCTCCTCTGTTTTTATCAAACTCAAGAGGGGCTGGCCTATTAATTAGAAACGCTTTTTTCATGTAAAACATGGGCACTTTGGAGATAAGAAAGGAAGACCCTTGATTCTACAGTCACAATGATGTTCCAGTTATTGCATTACAAGGCGCCACATTCACCGCTGGCCCCACGGACACCGCGCAGACCTCCCATCGCTCCCGTGGAGAAACTCCCGAGGCTCCGGAAGTTTCCCCGCCAGCCGGCAAGGGCGGGAGTTCCTTTTTCTGAAGTCAGGATGCACTGGAGACCTCACATTTCTATACGATGCCAACGGAAGAATCCAACAGGCTTTGATTCTGCTAATTTCTGCTAAATTTGATACACTGGCCATTAGCCTCATGTGGCTACTTACGTGAAAAGTAATTAAAATTTAACATTTGGTTTCTCAGTCCCACTAGACACTTTTCACGTGCTCAATGGCAACACTGTGGCTAGTGGCTTCGGTACTGGGCAGCCGAGATGAGATTATTCCACGGTTACAGACAGTTCTGTTGGACAGCTCCACTTGTTTCAACAGGTTTGTGAAACCTCCTGTTTCTCATTTGGGAGAAATAGGAAAATAAAGTCAGGGCGGTTCAATATGACCTATCGCCTCTGCTGGAAAGAGCCCCAAACCCTACCATCTCTGCTCTTCTGGAGTTATTATCTAGTTAAAATTTGCTGAATGGTGATTGTGGCCTTGGAGGAAACATCAGGGATTCTGGTAACATTGAGGCAAGCTACTAAACTTGATGGGGAGGGCATACTCAGCAGGATGTTTTCTGGGGAGGGAGAGTTACGTTTACTGTGAAACCTGAAGAATAAAGAAAAAGTGCTCTGCACATGAACGGAATCCTTTTGCAATGGTCAGAACAGTGTTCCAGGCAGGGAACAGCAGGTGCAAAGGCTCAGAGGGAGAGTGGGCATGGCTTTTCAGAGGAATGTTCAGTCCTTTAGTGTTGGGATCATAGCATGGGAAGGGGGATCACCCAGGTAGGAAGCGGAACGGTTAAGCAGGGCCCAGTCAGGAAGGGCCTTCCTTGCAGGGCAGTTAAAGAATTTCAACTTGATCTTCAAGGCCATGGGAAGTCATAGAAAGAATTGAAGCTGGGAAATGACATGTTACAGTATTTTTTAAAAGACCTTCTTTCAGAGTTAATAAAATGAGATATTATTAGTCATAGTGGCTAGGGAAGTTGCTTGTAAAAAAAAAAAAAAAAAAAAAACACAAACCCACAGGCACAATTTTTAACTTGACAGTGTTTCATAGATATTCTGGAACATTTTTAAAAATTCATTATGCTGACACTAACTATCAAACCCCATTCCCTGGAGCTCAGCTGTGTTGTAGCTGAAAACTTGTTCAGTATGTTTATTCTACATAGCACCCAATTTTCCAAATCTCTGCAAATTTGCCCTTAACAGTAAAATACTGGGTACAGAGAATCTTCCCATTCCGCCCAAATTATCCCCCTTAGCATGTGCTAACAGTCTGATGCTATGATTGTTGTTATGATAGAACAGACTGGGGCCATGTCTTATTTGTAAGCCTTTTTGGAGGAGCTTGTGGGAATTTTCTTGTTTAATCTTATAGATATCACAGAGTAGAATCATTGGGTAACTCATTTGCCCTCTGAAACAGTCAGGAGAGACTGGATTATGCTGCAGTAACAAACATCTCCTACGTCTCCATGGTTTACACCGACACAGGCTTACTTCTCACTTATGTTACATGCCAATCATGCCTAGGTAGACCAGGCTAATGGAGTGGCCTCTATCTGGGACAGGGGTCCTCAAACTTTTTAAAGTGGGGGCCAGATCACGGTCCCTCAGAAAGCTGGAGGGCCGGACTATATGAACTACTAATTCCTACTGTAACACCTCGGCTGCGCTCACTGCCCAAAAAACCTGGCGGGCCGGATCAGACTCCTCTGCTGGCCGCATGTGGCCCGCGGGCCGTAGTTTGAAGACCCCTGATCTGGGACATCACTCGTCTGTGACCGAAGGAAAAGAGAATATGGCGAAGCTTGTGTTTGCTCCTAGCTTCTGCTGCAAAGGAAACTGAACGTATTACCATCCCACCTCTTCCTTCTCCCCCTATTGGCTGTCTTTTAGTTAGGCATGTTTAATATTATCCTGAATAACCATAATGAAAATAAAAATAATTATACTAAGTCTCATTTATTGTGGGCCTACTGAGTCCCAGACATTAGGATAGTGTCCCATGGGCCTCATCTCATTTAATCTTACATAACAGGCGTTCTTTTATCACCAATCCAAAGGCAAAGGTGTAAGTGTGATTGTGGCTCAGGGTCCTGGAATGGGGTACTTCCTTCACCTGAACCCTCAGCAGCTTGTGTGGGCACAGTGGAGGAAGGAAAGCCTGGCCTGCAACCAGGATCAGGGATGAGCTCCGGGCAAAGGTGCCCGACCCTGCCTCTCCTGAGGTCACTTACTGTGGCAGACCCATCAAAAGGCCATGCCACTGCGACTGCTCACCAACTCGTTCTTGTGTAAATGACAGTATTTCAGAGTTAAAATTACTGAGGAGAGACAAAGTTCAAAGACCAAATTAGTCTTCCAGCTAATGTTGTGTGATTGTGTCTGGAGGGTAATTATTAGCTTTGCAGAAACTCGTGTTTCTTTACTGTAAACCTATTTCTGCAGATCTGGAAGCTACAATGGGAGACAGATGACCCGGCACCCAGATGAGTGAATTGTGTAACACCCAGGGCCTGGGCTGGTGATGTGCACAGAGCAGGCACTCACTAAAAGCTTGTTGAGTGGAAGAGAGAGAAAGGAGTAGGAAGAAGGCAGCTGGGAAGGAAGAAGAAATGGAGGAACAGACGCGAGCTAGGAACGCAGCAGAGAAGAAGGCTGGTGGGCCTGGCAGAGGGGTAAGGGCCTCTGGGTGGGGAGCAATTCTGCAGGAAAAGTACTTGCCGGTAGTGAGTGGCTGCAGACCAAAAAGGCCAGTGGTGCTCCTTAGAAACATAGATCTCTCCTGCCTCCTGATAGGGCTGGCAATCCTGTCCATTTTCTTTGAGGAAGCTTCCAGAATGAAGAAGCTGCCCTAATCCAAATTACTGTGAGATCTGGTCCAGGTCACTCCTTTCCCTGAGCCTTTGTTTCTTCCTCTGTAAAGTGCATATCAATACATACGGTATCTTAGGGCACACGAGAGTAGTAAAGGCAATAAAAAGTGTGTGTGAATTGTCCTCAGTACCTCTCATTGTTCACTAATGTATGTGGGACCCCACACCTCCCTTAGGGAGGGAAGGCTGTTTGTCTGCATAGCAACTAGAGCAAATGTCAACCAGGTGTCCATCTATTACACTCTGTCTGACAGAGAAGGGATTCTTGCAGTAATGAATTTGGGAGAACATTAAAAACTACAATCCCCAGCATGCACTCTGTCTCTGTTCCTCACCTGTATCACTTCTATATCTAAGGATACAAAAAGCTTCTGAGATTCTTCCCTGGGTTCCCTGCCCTCTGACCCATTCCCTCCTGGAAACTAAATGGTAGGATAGGCCAGCAAGAAGGAAGAGTAGAATTGTCGTCCTGCAGAATTGTCGTGTCCCCCCCCCCCCCCCGCCACACACACACACACACACACACACACACACACACACACACACACACACGCAGTGGAGAATACTCCCTCCCCTCCTGCCACCCCAGTTTTCCGGTTGGCACAGATTCTGGGTCTCAATTCTGCCTGGGTTTGCAAGTGAGGTAGGAGTTGAGTATTTTCCTACCTCCTTTTCCCCCGGAGGAGAGCCCTGTTTCAGGAGATAAAACTTGAATAGACTCCCAATTGTTTATCTCAACCCGGCTCCATCTGCCTGTATTTATGGAAATTCCTCCCAGATTCTGGCATGAGGTGCCTGTCAGTCTTGGGTGTCAGCACTTCTCACTGCCTTTTTAGGCATTTCAGTGGAAAGCCGGGGAAATATGTCTCGGAGGCTGCTACTCCAGTGCCAACTTAAATCATCCCCATCCAACCTCTTCCCTTTACAGCTTCACCTACTTTTTCTCTCATTCACTCATTCAATCAGCAAACATTTACAGAGCACTAAAATGTTCTGGGTATTGTACCATGCGCTGGAAAGAAGGTGAATTGAAGTCCCATCTTGCTCTGTGTTCTCTCAGTCCTGTCCAGCACCCAGTTCCCTGTCTGGAACACCGGGTTTTCCTGTGGAATCACTCTTTTCTCTCTCTCTCTCTCTCTCTCTCTCTCTCTCTCTCTCTCTCTCTCTCTCTCTCTCTCTCACACACACACACACACACACACAAAACAGCTAGAACTTGAGTTCCCGGAGGGCAGGGACTGGGTATTGTTCACTTCTACATCCCCAGCAACCAGCCCTGAGCACAATGCGTATTGGTTGAAATAACACAATCTAGAAGCTCCAGCTCATTTTCCGTTGTTCTTTATCATTTATTGCATTTATTGAGGCCCTACTATGTGCGACTCTGCTATATAAATCATCAGAAAAACTCTATGAGGAGGCAGGAAAGATTTCCCATCATGTAGATGAGGAAACAGAGGCTCAGAAAGTTTAACCATCTTATTTCTTTCCTCTAGCCCCCCATTAAAAAAAAAAAGATTTTTATTGATTTCAGAGAGGAAGGGAGAGGGAGAGAGAGGTAGAAACATCAATGATGAGCAAGAATCATGATTGGCTGCCTCCTGCACATCCCACATTGGGGATTAAGCCCACATCCAGGGCCTGTGCCCTGACTGGGAACTGAACTGTCACCTTCTGGTTCATAGGTTGCTGCTCAAACACTGAGCCATGCCAGCCGGGCTCCTCCGGCCTTTGTACCTGTGGTTTTCCTTGGCCTTGAAAACCCCTCCACCACAGTTTTCTGCTCCTAATGCTCTTGCCTTCCCTCCCCTGTTGGCTTGGAGTCTGGGTTTGCTCCTGTGTTAATAAAGCAAAAGCCCAACGACAAAGGGAATCACCGACTAGCTTTCCAGAAGGCACCCAGGCTCCTGCCGACACCAGCTTCTCTGCTCTTGGCTGGGTTCTCTCGGCTCCGGGAGTCTCCTGCTACTCAGAAACCCTGGCCTGCAGTTTGTGTGTCTTTGATGAATAAAAAATGGGGAAATGAATTAATTATTACTTAATAAATACAGTTCGGTTGACAAAAATCTCTCAAAACATAAGGCCCTCATGTTGGAGTCAGCCCAGATGTTTATCACAGGTGGTTAGTCAAAGAGAAAGATACTGGGGGGCAAGCGGAGGTGGGGGGTTGGGGATAGGAGTGAGGGGGAGACCTACGGGCACCGGCAGAAAGATGGCCAGGGAATGGTTTTAGAGGGAAAATAAAATTGCAAGAGACTTTGGATAGCACAAACTCATTCTTGTGGAGAGAAAAGAAATACATATCTGTGTGCTTGTAAATATACACGTATTCATGGTGGAAATTCTAAAAGAACACCATTTTTTAAATTGTTGTAAAGTACATATCCTATATAATAAAAGGCTAATATGCAAATTGTCCCCTCAGAAGTTCCACCGATTGGGAGTTCAACCTCTCACTATGACGTGCGATGACCACCAGGGGGCAGCATGGAATGAAGGAAGGCCCCGATCGGCCCTGATCACTGACCAGGCCTAGGGACCCTACCTGTGCATGAATTCCGGGCACTGGGCCTCTAGTAATATAATATTTGCCATCATAAACATTTTAAGTCTACAGTTTAGTGGTATCAAACACATTCATACTATTGTGCTACATCACCACCATCCATTTCCAGAACTCTTCTATCTTTTAAACTGAAACCCTGTACTTATTAAACATTAACTCCCCAACCCCTCTTCCCAGCCACTGACAATTGCCAGTCTACTTCCTGTTTCTTTGAATTTAACTACTCTAATACCTCATATAGGAGTTCAACAGTATTTGTCTTTTTTGTGACTGACTTATTTGACTTTAATATAATGTCCTCAAGTTTTATTCATGTCGCAGCATGTGTCAGGATTGTCTTCCTTTTTTAGGCTGAGTAATATTCCATTGTATGTATATGCCACATTTTGTTTATCCATTCATTCATTGTAAGATACCCAAGTTGCTTCCACACTTTAGCTATTGTGAATAATGCTGCTAGAAATGGGAAGAACACCACATTTTTAACAAAACGAGTTTCTGGGTCAGAGGGTGGAATTAACGGGGAAATTTTACTTCTTTTCCCTAACTGCAGTCAATTTATTTTAATTATAGAATGTACTAAATCTAGAGAAAGCACTGACCCCCCATATACAACTTACAGAAGTGTAACCACTGGTTGGGGTATATTCTTTCACATGGGAACAGATAAAATGCATATAAATACTTTTGGAAAGGGAGAAGTGAATTATAGAATTACTCAGCTTGCTCTGGCTACGGCATGCCGTATCATCGGCCTTTTTTCAAGCCAGTTCGTGTGGATTGCCTCCATTCTTCGTAACGGTTCCCTAATATTCCATTGTCGAGTGCATTTAACCCATCGTCTATTGCGGGCACAAGTTGTTTCTAGCTTTTTTGCTGTGCAATGACTGCTGCAATGACTCTCACTGAACAGTTATCTTTGCACATGTGAGTATAACTAGTTGCAGGATAAATTCACAGAAGCAGAATCACTATTCCAAAGGGTGTGCACATTTAAAATGTTCGTGGGTCTTCCCAAATTGTCTTCCCAAAAGGAGTCTATTTTTATACTAAAATGTGCATGGGAATTTCTCTCCATACATCCTCAACCAACACCAGATAATCTCCCACTTTTTAATTTTATAAAGGCGAAGCTTATTACGGTGTCAATGTGTCACCTTCAATTACAAGTGCGTTTGAATTCTCTCTAAGTTTAGTGGCCAGATGTTTTTTCTTCTGCAAATACGTAAATACTTTTCTCACTTTTCCTTTAAGTGGGAGCCTTTATGTTTCTTTAAGGCTTTCGTTTTCTATGTTGTGCCATTTGATTTTTTATTTTATTTTATTACAGCTAGCAAGTTCAAGTCTACAACCCCTTATCGGAATCTCTTAGGGAAGATGTGTTTCAGAATTCACAATCTGTTTGGCTCTTGGGAAGGCACCAGGGTGCATACGCCTTATCTAACACTCCCAGCGAGGTCTTGGGCAGCCCCCTATAACCAAACACATTAATATTTCTACAGTGAAAAGTATAAACATCCCTACAAAGCAGGATGGGTACGGAATATAAATAGCCTCATATCTGCTTACATCAGATTTTGCCACCAAATATGTTAGCAGTGAAAACTCATGGTTTTTAGAGTTTTTGGACTTTAGAATTTAGCTTATGAATTGTGTACCTGTATCATATTTATTTGTATGTTTGTGTGTGTGTGTGCGGGGGGGGGGGGAGGATAGCCCAAAAAAGATAACCATTTAATAAATAAGGCACATGCAGGGAAATTGGCAAGTGGCAAGTTCAGGGTTCCTTCCCCCATCTCTGGGCTCTGAGAGGACTGGGGCAGGGGATGAGGTGCAGATGCTTTCAGTAACCCTGAGCACTTAGGGAAGCGGCACATACACCCCCATCACTGTCAGCCGTCTTCCTTGCACACATTTTCCTTTTCCGGCCCAGCAGCTCTAACCCCACCACCTACCCTGTATTCCTGAAGTCTGCCTCCTACACCCAGCCCAGCCAGGATCGCCTTCTCAGCAACCCCTTCTCGTCTGACTGCTGGTGTGCAGTTTCCTTCGCTCCACGCCTGAATGCAGATGAAATTAATTCAATCCCACGGAGTACCCCAGCATGAGGTCCTCTCACCTCCCTGCTGCCCAGGGATGTAAGTCAGTGATTTCCACAAGGAGGCCCTGATGCTAATTCTTCCCCCAATATATATATAAATATACAGGTGCTTCCAGGAACTGTAAATATGAATCTACTTTAGGCTTTTAGAGCTTACTGTGGAATTGAATAATCATAAAAGATACTACTTTCATGGAGATTTATGCCCTGCACCCCCCCCCTCCGCCTCCAGTTCTCAACCGATAAAAAAGCCATATTTTACCAAAATATATCTCCCATCAGTGGATCTGGAACACCTCAGTAACTGACTATATTTATTGTGAAATGATTCACATTAATTTCAGGCATCATCCTAATATATTTATGACAGACTGTTTGAGCATCGACAAGCGCCCTCACCTCATTCCTGGCATACCTTCTCTGTTTCTGCAAATACATATTGTAAACACTGCCTGGAGAGATAGAATCATAAAACTAAAACAGGTTATCTTTGGAAAATCTGTTAATTCTAATCAAATAAGACAAGCACTCACCTGGTTTTTGAGAAGCTGAGAGGCTTTGCCCAAGGAATTTGGGAGTATTTGTCTTAGAACCTTTATTCCAAACCCCCCCTCCCCGAGACACACACACACACACACACACACACACATATACACACACACACACACACAAACACACACACACTCTGAGATGCTGTGGAGACTCTCACATGATCCAGTCTTGAATGACAAATCCTGCCAAGTGAATAGTTGCTCAGTGTGTAGAAGGGGAAACTAAAGGGACAGGATAAGATGGGGGCAAGTTTGCTCACTGAATCCATTTACAATAATGTGACCTGATGCAGCAAGTGGCGGGGGAAAGACCTGGCGAGAGGAAATGCAGAACGCCCTGAGAATACTGTTCCTTTGGACAAGCCAGAAGAAGAGAGATGAGCAGGGGCCATTTCTGATACTGGGGGGGGGAAGGCTCAGGGGTTTATAAGAATGGAGATCTAATATTTCATCTTTAATTATGTGTGCAGTGGGATGTACCTCCCCACACTCACCCCATTGCAGCTGTCATGTGCAGTAAAGGCCACAACCCAAGACAACCTTCCTCCAGTGGGAGAAACGGGACAAATGGCTTTGTTTACTTACATTGCTATAGTCTAAGGCAGCTGCTTCCACCTGCCCTCCATTCATTCTGGCATCGGTGTCGATCTAAACACTCAAGTAAAGCCCACCTCAACCCTTGGCTCCAAGGATGAATGAGCATGTGACTTAGACCTGGTCTTGTAAGAGCATTGGATCCTTTTAGACTCAGTGATTGGTTCCTGGCAGCCATGTGACTGAGGCCTGGCCAATCAGAGCATTTTATTCTCCTACAATGATTGGCCTCAGGTCTGGCCAAACAGAGGTTGCTATCCTTCTGGTTATAGCAGTTGCTTCCAGGATTGACACATGACCTAGGACTGGCTAATAGGAACAACTCACCTCCCTGACCCCAGAGATTGGTACATGAAAGCCAGGCTGAAAAAAATGCTGCTCCCGAATTTGTGCTGGAACATTAGAGAAGGAAAAGTGAAGCCCTCTTTAGATGGGGACTTTTAAGGGCCAGGACGTAAGCTTGAATGCCTAGCAGCCATTTTGCCACCATGAGGAAGAACCTGCTTGAGAATAAAGATCATAAAGGAGGCTCTGGCCAGGTAGCTCAGCTGGTGAGAGCATAATTCTGATACATCAGAGCTGCAGGTTCGATCCCTGGTCAGGGCATATACAAGAGCCAACCAATGAATGAATAAATAAGTGGAACAAAAAAAAGTATATATATCAATGTTTCTCTCTCTAAAAGACCATAGAGGAAAACAGAGTGGAGAGATAAGGAAAGCTGCATTCCTAATAACAGTAATTCTAATACTAGTAATATCTAATTTTTATATTGTGCTTACCATTTCCAAACTCTACTCTAGAGTTACACCGGTAATGATTCATTCGGCCCTCCTAACATCCCTTGGATTCTGGTACTTTTATTCCTTTCATTTCACAGATGAGGACATGGAGGCAGAGAAGTCACTCAGTAGGTAGTAAAACCAGAATTCAAATCCAAGTAATTTGGCTCTAGAGTCCTTGTTTATAACAACTATGTATCACTCAACTAACAATTATTGAGCACCTACTGTGTGCCAGGTTCTGCGGAGACATGAAGATGATCATCTCTGATCCCGGGTCTCCAGGAGCTTAGGGTCTAGGAGAAGGGTCCAGAAAGCCGGCAGCCTAGCCTATGGAGTGTGACCAAGTGCGACTATGGAAGCCACCTTCAGCTTGTGACTGCTGAATACCACCTGCTTCGATTTGCAAAGAAACTCATTCTCTTCAGGAGAGCAACTCTAGCCCTAACAGGCCTTCAAAAATGTCAGGGGTATTTTTAGCCCAGAGAGTTGGTGCATCCAGTGGCAGATTGGAGAAATGAGGCTGTGTTCTGGGGAAATGAAATGTGAAGCCACAAGAAACTCTATTTCAGGAGAGGGGTTGGGCTCAGGGGAGACTTGGGGGCTTCAGGGACACATGGGGAAAGAAGCCAGGCTGCTAAGCATTTGGAGAGGGGAGGCACACTCAGAGGGATGGACAGTGACACTGTCCAGTCCAGGCCAGTGATGGTTGCTCTCACCTGAAGACTTCAGCACCAGCTCTCAGGTGTCTTGCTGTGATGCCCCCCCGCCTCGGCCCCGCCCCGAGTCCATTCTCCACTGGCAGCCACCAGTGCCATATAGACCCAAGAGAATGAAAAAAGAGGACTCAAGCATTTGTATATACATGTTCATATCAATACTATTCACAATAGCCAAAAAGTGGGGGGGAAAAACAAATGTCCATCAACAGATGAATGGGCAAATCAGTTGTAGTCTATCCAAACAATGAAATATTATTCAGCCATAAGAAGGAATGATAGATGCTACACCATGGATGAAACTTGAAAACATTATGTGAGTGATTGAAGCTAGTCACAAAAGGCCACATATTGTATGATCCCATGTCTATGAGATATCCAGAATAGATAAATCCATAGAGGCAGAAAGGCGATTGGTGTCTGCTAGGAGCTGCGGTGAGGGGGAAATGGGGAGTGGCTGCTAAGTATGGATTTCCATTTGAGGTGATGAAAATATTCTGGAACTAGAAAGAGGTAGTTGCACAACATTGTAAATGTACTAAATGATACTGATGTTTACTTTTTAAAAAAATATTTTTAAAATTGATTTTTAGAGAGGATGAAAGAGGGAAAGAGAAAGAAATATCTATCAGCCGTGATCCTGGATTAGATCCTGAACTGGAAAAATAATCATTGTGAAATGAATTTTAGGTCCATCAGTGAATTTTGAACATGGAATCGAAAATTCAGATTCTAGAACTGTATCAATGTTAAGTTTCCTGAATGTGGTAATTGCACAATAATTACATAAGGAAATGACCTTATTCTTAGGAGCTACACCCTGAACTTGGGAGTAAAGGACCGTGGTAGTGACTGCGTTAACTCACAAATGATTTGGGGGGTTATATATATTACACACTCACACATATATATATACATATAGACAGAGAGAGAAATTAAGCAAATGTGGCAAAATGTCAACATTTGGCAAGTCTGGAGAAGTTCAGGGAATTTGTTGCACTCTTCTTGCAACTCTTCTGTTACTTTTTTTTCCCAAATAAAAAGTTTTGAAAAATGTCCATCTGCAGAGAGTAAAAGCAGCTCACATTCCACCGAGGGAGGGGCCGACACTTTGGGAAACACCACTTGGTGCAATTTCTCCCTCTTTCTTTCCCTGTCTTAGTTCTCACCCTCACAGCTCAGTCTCCTGAGTAGGCCCTACCTATGCATTTGCCTCTTAGATTCAGGTCCCACATTTGCATATTAAAGGTTCTGAAAAGTCCTGCAGCCACAAAAATGTTGAATGCTTTTTGTTGGGGTGAAGAGCTATTTTTTTTTTTTTTTGAGCACCTACTATGTCCCCGGTAAGCTGAGAGCCCTAGGACCTTGGTTGGCAAATTGTGCTCGCAAGCCACATGCGGCTCTTTGGCCCCTTGGGTGTGGCTCTTCCACAAAATACCACGGCCTGGATGAATCTATTTTGAAGAAATGGCACTAGAAGAAGTTTAAGTTTAAAAAATTTGGCTCTCAAAAGAAGTTTCAATCATTGTACTGTTGATATTTGGCTCTGTTGACAAATGAGTTTGCCGACCACTGCCCTAGGAGATGGATGCTGCCATTACACCCATTTCACAGCTGAAGGAACTGAGGCTCAAAGAGGCAAAGTCACATATCCTAAGGTTACTGGGAAGCTGAAGAACAGGAATTCCATACCTCCCTTAGCTATCCTGATATACCTGCTTGGGGAGCCACAGCACAATTATTGGAGAGAGCTTAGTGTCTGAGAGCAGGGATTTTAGATTCACATTCCTGCTGCTTCGTGACCTGGAACATCACTTATCTGTACCATGGGGTGGTGACAATTAAATGAGTCAGTACAAGGAAAGCACTTAGAGCAGTGTCTGACACAGTGCCTGGGATAAGTGGAGACTCAGAGAGATGAAGTGACTTGGCCAAGGACACATAGGAAGTTGCAGGCTTAGGCATTGAACTCAGGCTGGTAGACCCAGAGACCCAGCTATGATGCTGTGTCCTGCTGACCCTGAGCTCTGGGTCGAATTCACCTTCTGGTTCTGGTCCCATCTGCCCCTGTATCACAGCTCTTTCCCTTCCTGTTTCCCTGCCCTAGTCAAGGCCTATACCCGTTTTCCTACTCTGAGGTGGCGCCAGTGAGCCCTCATGAGGACAGGAGACAGTGCTCTGAGCCCCTTGCTTGGATCTCCAGCGCACACCCCACACCCAGCCTCCCTGGGGAAGCTGAGCCATCTTCCCTGCCACCAAAGGAATCTAAGCTGCCGCTGCAGCCAGCCCGTCCACTCCAAACCCGTGGGTTACCAGATTGTCCCTCGGGCTCTCCCACCTGCCAAATGAACGACCACACTAAAGCCAGCACGGGAGATATTTATTCAGCAAAGAGAGTAAAACAACAACAACGACGAAAACAACAGGGTCGGAATCCATTTCAGCCTAACCGATATTTTACACAATTGGATACGTTTGACTAAACTAATACATATGTATGAGGACTGGTGCATTTCCATTCAAACCAATGTAAATTACCTTTGACCAATATATTTTCCTGGAAATCAATGCATTTTAACACGAGATAATATTTATGAAATTGAATTTTTTATTGAAGCTAATGCAATTCTATTCTATTTTATGCATTTTTATTAAACTAATGCATTTTAAATTAATCCATTGTATATTAAGTACAACAGACATTGGTACTTACAGTAAAATAATATATGCCTGCTGAAATCAATACAGTTTTAAAACCGGGTGTTTTCCATTTAACTGAAGGATGTCAAGAGTATGCAGCCATGAGTTCAGGGCATGTGAATGTGAAATTATGTCTTTTTTTCCCCCCAAAATCATTATCACGTAAAGGATATTGTGCCTCAGGATATGGCCAGGAGCTCTAGGATTTAGAATTAATTCACTATTATGACAGCCAGCTCAATCAAACATCCTACTTGACCGACTTTTTGACCAAGTGGACTGGTGATTCTTAATCATAGGGAGTGATACAAGTCACTTCACTGCTAATAAAATACTGAAATTTGCAAATAATTTACCTTGAAATGAAAGCTAATATTTTGAATCAAACAGGGTCTTGCAGGAAAAGATGGTACACTCAAACTGGTATTTTGAGAAGAGTTTAATAAAGAGAGTATTTATTAAGGCGAGGGCACGCTTAGAAAAAGCAATGGGGTAGCCCTCTGTGGCTAGTAACCAGGGGAGCTTTCCCCATCTGGGCATGCTGGGACCTGGAGGGAGCAGCTGGCAAAGGGAGAGAAGCTGTGACCGCCAGCGGAGAACCTCAGTCTCTCTTGGCAATCCCACAGAGAGGGGCCGGAGGAATAAATATCTGCCCTCTCTCCTCCCTCCTGATCACCTGTTGATACTTTCCAGTGGCCAAATCAACCAGAAGGCAGAGGACAGGGACAGTTTTGCTGCAGTCCTGGGGCAGCATAGAATAAACTGGATAAAGGTGAACGGGGAACTTGGGCAGACAAATAGAGGATACCAGCACACCTACTGAGTGCTTACTGCACACTAAGTGCTTTATCAGTTAAATCTCACAATACCCTATGAGGAAGGTGTGACTATTATTCCCATTTCCAGCATGGGGAAACTGAGGCTCAGAGAGGTTAGGTGGGAGTGCCAGGGCGTGGGCAGAGGTTCATCCAACTTTGAGGAGGAAGGGGACAGTTTCTGGGAAAGACTTTTCTCTTGAATAGAAGACAAGGCTTTCCTTAACCTCATCATACCCCCTTCCTTGCTGGTTGGGACTGTGACGTGGGGACCTGATGTCTGGACCTCTGGCAGCCATCTTGTGACTATGAGGGGGCGACATCAGCAACACGCTGAGCGAAGTAGGGCAGAAAGAGCAAAGGAGTCTGGGTTCTTGCTGCTGTTATCGGGTCCCTAAACCACGCCCAGAGCGTCCTACTGGTAAGCTTCCTGATAATTGACAGGAAACATTTTTTTAAAACTTTTATTTAGATTTATTTTATGCTGAATTTACTCCTGGGCCATAAGTTTTTGTTTGTTCAGTTTCTTCTGAGATACCTTTTCTTCTGTGCAACCGCCTCTTCTGGTTTGGGAACAATCTGTTCCTTCTCAGTGCGGATCCTCACTGTGGCAGGGAGAGCTGTCGTATGGGTTAATGAAGCATTAAAAGCATTCCTAACTGATACACTGTTACATATACATTGTTTTAATATTTAATATTTAGCCCTAACTGGTTTGGCTCAGTGGATAGAACGTCAGCCTGCGGTAGCAGGGGTTCCAGGTTTGATTCCAGTGAAGGGCATGTACCTTGGTTGCAGGCACATCCCCAGTAGGGGGTGTGCAAGAGGCAGCTGATCGATGTTTCTCTCTCATTGATGTTTCTAACTCTCTCTCTCTCTCTCTCTCTCTCTCTCTCTCTCTCCCTTTCTCTTTGTAAAAAAATCTATAAAATATATATTTTAAAATTTTAATATTTAATATTTAATCATGAACATACTCTATATTATCTTTGTGAAAAATAAAAAAATAACTTTTTAACCACTCCCTCATCCAACTTCACTAAATTGGTCAAGGGCATTTCCCCCCATTTCAGGACAAAACCCAGATGTGCATGACTTTGAAGGCTGAATTCACAGACCTATTTTATTACATTTTTTTATACAAGGTTTTTTCATTATGCACATTTAGCTGGCAGACAGCTTGAGTGTGTGCATTTCTGTATTCCCTCTAGCTGAGAACCCCATTTGCAGCTCTCACAGAGCACAACACTGCTATTTCCTACAAGAGAACCTTAAAAGCTGCTCTGTCCCACCTCCATCAGCTCCCAGTCTGTTCAGGGGAACTTCCAGGATTCCCAGTTCCAACCACAGAACTCCAGAAGCCCTGAGGGAGCTCATGGCATTTCCCAGAACTCTCAGTTGGCAACAAGCATCTTCCTTCCATGAGAGAATTTTGTTCCTAATTTTCATTTGCTCTTTCCTCTGAATACAAACTCAGAAGATTCTGGGGTCTCCCGGGCTTCAGAAATTCACTCCCTTTCTCAAAGATTTACAGTGATACAGTGATGGGGTTCCTTAATTTCACTCATTGCTTTGGGTCTGCTGGACCTCAGTTTTCTTAACTGGAAAATGGGAGTGATGCTAGGATTGTGGAGGGAGAGGAGTTAAAACATGTGGAGTGTGTGGACTGAGTGAAGCTCAATATCTCTAAGCTCTTATGAATAGCAAAAGTAATATCATTATTATATCTTTGAGAGTCTTAATGTAGCCATTCACATTACAGTCAGCTTCATCAGTGCTATCTGTCTTTATCATGGAGAAATCTAAGTCATTCGGATATCTAAACTTGAATGAGTATTTTATGAATTTATCCATAGCACTGAGTAATTGGGAATTAAGAACTTGGGTATTAAAATCAGAGAAACCCGGGTTCAAATCGGACCTCCAATTTCCAGCTGTGTGATCTTAGGCAAGTTACTTTGCCTCTCTGAGCCTCTCAGCTTCCCCATTTAGACAATGAGACTAATAATGGCTGTCTCATGGTCTGGCTAGAGGAATTAATGAGGTTATACATGGAAAGTTCTGAACAGAGGGCTCTTAAGAGCATCTGCCATATCTCTTTATAGCTGTCTTTTTTTCTCTCTCTCTTGGTGTGCACAGAAATAAATATGGAGAGATAGATGCAAAGCTCTCTGGTCTACATGCTATTCTGTCTCCAGAGACAGATGGAGAAAGGAGGAAAGTACAAAGAGGTTATTGGTTGAGTTGGAAATACCTTAAAAAAAAAAAATAGCCCAAACCGGTTTGGCTCAGTGGTAGAGCATCGGTCTGCGGACTGAAGGGTCCCGGGTTCGATTCCGGTCAGGGGCATGTATGTTGGTTGCGGGCACATCCCCAGTGGGGGGTGTGCAGGAGGCAGCTGGTCGATGTTTCTCTCTCATCGACGTTTCTAGCTCTCTATCTCTCTCCTTTCCTCTCTGTAAAAATCAATAAAATATATATTTAAAAATAAATAAATAAATAAATAAATAAATAAAAGTGATCTCAATGTTTATAGAAAAGATGGAAGGGTTTCATTATTAATATTTTAATATTGTTTCTAGATTCCAAACTCTTTGTGGGTTAAGACCAAGTTAATGAACCTTAGTGTTCTGCACAGGGCTTGGTACAGAGCAAATGCCCAATCAATGCTTATTACTCTGAGTTAATCTCTGCATTAGTCTGCTCAGGCTGCCATAACAAAAACAAACAAACAACAAACACACACAAAAACAACATCTATTTATTTATGGCTTAAAAAACATACATTTATTTTCCCACATATCTGGAGGCTAAGTCCAACATCAGGGTGCCATGATGTTCAGGATCTGGTGGGGCTCTTTTCCTAGCTTGGAGAGAGAGATTGACAGAGAGGTCTGGTGTCCCTTCTTATAAGAGCAGTAATCCTGTCATGGAGGTTCTACCCTCATGACCTCATCTAAACCTAATTATCTCCCAAACTCAACCATCCAAATACTAGCACCTTAGGAGTTAGAGCTTCAACATATGAATTGGGGGTGGGGGACACAATTCAGTCTAGAGCTTCAGCTGCAAAGCAGATCAAACCTTAAGGTGAGAAGAGAACATAATCCTTGGCGAAGGAGGATGGGGAGGGAAAAGGAGTTTAACGTGAGGATTATAGGAAACCACAGGCCACCCCCTCCTCTTGGCTCTCACTAGGGTGTAATGGTGGAGAGGTCATGATCTGGAGTTCATGGCTTGTCTGCATTGCTACAACACTTTGGGCAACTGTCTTACCCTCTGGGCAACTGTCTTACCTCTCTGGGTATAAATTTCTCTACTCGTAAAATTAGGACCATAGGAAATAGTGCTGCATTTGCCTGTATACCATCCCCCTTTCTTGTGAAAGCAGCCTCTTGGTTTTCTTTTGGCTAGCTTATGCCCTCGTGGCTTTGCCCCCATCACTACCCTGCCCTAGCTATAGAATTGGGCTGCAATCTTGGCCTGGTCTAGTAGATTCAGGGGGATTGGTTCTTGCATATGCATATCATCTGACCTGGGCCAATGAGAGTCTTGCCCAGGATTTCCGATGGGATCCTTTGGAAGAGGCTCTCTTTTCCTGGAGGATGTTAAGAAGGGAGGATGGAAGTATGGACTCTGGCAGCTATCTTTGTGATCCAGAGGAGAGAAGCCTGGCTGAGAATGAAACCAACCCAAGAAATCAGAGCTTAGAGAAGAGATCCATAATTAAACTTTCCATTTAAATAAGCAAATGAACTATTTTTTACTTCAGCCAGTTTGAGTTATGTTTCTGATCATTACAACCAGAAGCATGTGACTAATTCAAATGGATTGGATAGAACTGTTGACATTAAACAGATAACCAGATATTTCTCCGGCAAAATGGTTTTATTCGGGAACAAAAAAGCAGTGCATTAGATAAGCATTCTAATGCCAAACCAGGCGTGCAAATCCACAGAAACAAAGGAGAGGACCTCTCTTTTATGAACTTGGAAGGAGCTGCTGTAAATGAAGACTCTGTCGCAGGAAACGGAAGTTTCAAAGTATAGTGAATTCTCGTTGGCTGAGTTATGGCAGTCTCCCGTTGGCTGAGCTGTTACTGCGCAAAGGGGAATTTTCCTTCCTCCCATTTGGATAGTGAAGCAGCGTCAGATCCCGTGGGGGACACAAAGTATGGTCTCTTCCTGGTGGGGGTCAGCAGAGCGTCCTGAGGGGCCTATTGGTCAGAGTTCTCTTCTAGCCTCCCACCTCCATCTTAAAGGAGGTTTATATTTATGAATTTTCTCAGATCTACCTCAGTGTTTCTCACCTGGACAGATGCCATCAGATTCTCTTGGGTGGGAAGTTCTGCACCATATTTGCCTGCAGCCGTGAAGAGCATTAGGATGTGTCTACATCTGCACTGGTGACTAATGAGGGACTCATACCGCTCTGGACCCTCACGACACTTCTGTGTGGTGGCCGAGCAGCTGTTCTTATCTTATGGAGGAGAACCATGGTGCTGGCCAGCATCCTTTTCCATCTTCCTGCTTCCATTTTGCTCTGGTGTCAGTGCCACCTCAACCCCACACAGAGCCGCCAGTCTGGGGGGAGGAGCTTAGCCCACTCCCTCCAATCAGAATCACCCTCCACCAGGCCAGTGACTCCATTCTGGCCAATGAGATGTAAGATCAGAGCTTCTGGGCGGGGCTTCCGGGAGCAGTCTCTGGGGCCTCAGTAGGAAGCTTCCTGCGAGCTTCGTGCTGCCGGAAACGCCGCGTGCGCCATCTTGCTTTGCTCTGAGGTGGAAACCGTGCGGACGAAGCTTCGAGCAGGAACATGGAAGGTGCCGGCATCTGGAATGAACCCCTGAGTCACCCATCTGGAGCTCTACTCCACCTCAGCACTCCCCGGTATGTGAGGCGATATTGTCTCTTTCTTTCCACCAGTTTTGAATAACACATTCCCATTTTATAGATGAAAGAATTTCAGAGCAGAAGCGGCTTTCTCTGATATATGTATTGTCAGGACTATTTTGGTTGCAGTGACGGAAACCTAACGCAAACAGCTTAAGGCATTTATACAGTCCAGTACACTCTGGGAACAGACAAAATGTCCTTCAGCCCGTGAATGGATAAACTGAGGGACAGCCCTACGGTGTATTATTATTACACAATACAAAGGAAAAAATTACAGCTATGCCAGCAACATGGATGAACTTCAACTGCATGATTCTAAGTGAAAAGTCAGACTCAGAAGGGCTACATGCTGTGTGATTTCATTTCTGTGACATTCTGGAAAAGGTAAAAATTTGCAAACAGAAAACAGATGAGTGGTTGCCAAGGGGTTGAGGGTCCGCAGGGGGAGGCAAGGGAGCAGACGGCAGAGGAGAATGGCGGGTTTGGAGCTCGGATAGAACTGTGCTGAATCTTAGATTCTTCTGGATCTTGTTGTGTTGCTAAACAACTGTATGTGTGTGTGAGTGCTCACAGAACCACACAGTGAAAAGGGTGGATTTTACTGGATGTATATTATGCTTTAAAAATAAAACTAAGCCCTCACCGGTTTGGGTCAGTGGATAGAGCGTTGGCCTGGGGACTGAAGGGTCCCAGGTTCGATTCCAGTCAAGGGCATATACCTTGGTTATGGGTACGTCCTCAGTAGCGGGTGTGCAGGAGGCAACTGATCAATGTTTCTAACTATCCCTTTCCCTTCCTCTCTGTTAAAAAAAAAGATCAATAAAATATATATTTTTAAAAAATAAGCTCTAGCCGGTTTGGCTCAGTGGATAGAGCATCAGACTGCAGATTGAAGGGTCCTGGGTTCGAATCTGGTCAGGTTGTGGGCTCCATCCTCAATGTGGATTGTGCAAGAGGCAGCCAATCAATGACTCTCTCATCATTGATGTTTCTATCTCTCTCTTTCTCTCTCTCTTCCTCTCTGAATCAATAGAAATATATTTTAAAACAAATAAAAAATAAAAATAAGTGAAAGTTCTGAGGTAGGATGGGGAGTTACTCCTTAGTGAGTACAAAGTTTCCATTTGTGGTGATGAAAATTTTTGGAAATAGTGATGATGGTATATATGGTTGCACAATGTTGTGACTGTAATGCCACTGAATTGCACATTTAGAAATGATTAAAGTGGCATTTTATGTTAAGTATATTTTACCACAATTTTAAAGTAGAAGAAAAAAAGAGTCCTGGGATAGATTTCTGGCATGGCTGAATCCAGGACTCTCTCCATCTCTCAGGCTCTCTTTTCCCCTCCATGGTTTTATTCCCAGCAGGCTCTCCCCGCTTCTCCCCAAGTGGTGATATAGATGGCCTTGGCCAGTTCCGGGGATATCTCCTCCCAGCTTAGCAACATGAGCAGGAGGGAAGTGCTTCTTTCCCAATAATTCCTTAAGGTTCCAGAGTTGGCTTGCCTTGGGACATGAGCTTGCCCCTCAACCAGTCACTGGGGTCCAGGAGTTGGAATGATCTGATATGTCCACTCCTGGTTCTGGGAAAAATAGATCTATCCGCCCCCCCTTGGAGGGAGGGTGGAGAGGGAAGGATCTCAAAGAAAACCAAGGAGCTTTGTCAGCAGCCCCTACACCCAAGTTAAATGTTGAATGGCCCAGCCCCAATTCTCTGCCCGACATTTATGCAGACTGTGCCATTCTGTCCTTACATTTTCTCCAGCAAAGCCCACGTAGGTACAACACACACTCATCATCTCATCCCTGGGTTTGCATAAAAACCCACGTCCACGAAGTAGCAACTGCAATGTTTTTCAATCACACAGCAAAGATATTTAAAAATATCACCCATATGTGTTTTAAATACAGGCAAATAGCTGGCAAGGCAGGCTTCACACCCGCGTGCCATTACAGGCTTCACACCCGCGTGCCATTCTGAGTTATAATCTTCTCGCTTCCAATTCTTGAAATCACACGTTGAAGGCCAGACAAGCACAGAACGTGGCTGAGGCTGTGCTTCTATTCAGAATCTTCCCAACCCTGAGCTGCCCCGCTTTCTTTCCTGGTGGAGGAAACAGATTTGATCCTGGGAAGGAATTTAAAGGCCCCTTGGGCTTGAACTGAATTATTTGTGCTCTGCTGAGAATATAGAATTTAAACTAGGAAGTTTTTATTGAAGTTTGAGGAATTTCCAACCTCTTTCATCATACTATCCTTATTAGTCTAGCTCTCTCTTTCCCCCCTCTGCTTGCTCTTGCTTATGATCTTATAACTTGAGATTGCCCATGTTTTTTTTCACCTTCTAGATTTATACATAATTTTAATAGCAAAATAATTCCCTCTGCTATGAATAATTCCAACTCAGAGTGGCTAAAGTTATAACAGATCCTATATAATAAAAGGCTAATATGCAAATAGATTGAAGGGCGCAATGACCAGTCACTATGGCATGCACTGACCATGAGGGGGCAGACACTCAATACAGGGGCTGCTTCCTGGTGGTCAGGGTGCTCCCACAGGGGGAGTGCTGCTCAAGCAGAAGCCAGGCTTGTGGGGAGCGGGCCTAAGCCAGCAGTCAGACATCCCTCGAGAGGTCCTAGACTGCAAGAGGGCACAGGCCGGGCTGAGGGGAACCCCCTCCAGTGCACGAATGTCATGCAACGGGCCTCTAGTTATCTTATAAAAGAAGGGCAGAAGTATTCCCCAGTACCGTCTGGTGTAATCAGTGGCTATGTGACATCAGGTCTCTACCTTGTCATCCTCTGTGTGGCCTTTACCCTTAGCCTGCTTCCCCTCATGGCCCCGTAATAGCTGCCCCTGCACTATCTCATCTAGGCACTTCAGCAGATCTTCCCTCACATCTCATTGGCTAGAACTTAGTCACATGTTCACTCCAAAGCAATAACTAGCAAGGACAATAGGAGGAGCACCAAGAAGAGTAGGAAGAAAAAGGAGGAGGAAGAAAAAGAAAATGAGATAGAAGGGGAAGGGGAAGAGTCACAGAGGAGGAAATTTCTGAGAAATCCCAGGGAGCTTTTGTAAGACTTTCTTTATAATTTCTCTTGGGATTGATTCACATTTCATTCTTGCCCTCTTTATAGCCTTCCTCCTGGCTCTCGCCCCTTCCTGTTCCCTTTGCCTTGGTGCTTCATGGACTTGTCTAAGGTGCTTTGAGTGTCACTAGTCTTGTTTCAAAAGTTCTGGAATATGAAAGTTTTTATTTTCAAGTTCGTGGCAAACGTATTTGGCTACAAAATCTGCCCAGTACCGTGCAATATTTAGACTTAAAAAGCAAAACAGAAAAATACAGCCCGGCGGCCACGGATTCAGGATTCAAACCCAATACTGTTATACCTCCAAGTCCAGACTTCTGTACCACATACCATGCCACATCAAAACCTGACTTCCCTGTCGCTGACATTATTGTGCAGCCATTTCCCAGTAACTAATTTTTAAATAAGATGTGGTTGCCCCAGCCAGTTTGGCTCAGTGGCGAGAATCAGCCTGCAGACTGAAGGGTTCCGGGTTCGATTCCAGTCAAGGGCACATCCCTATGTTACATGCTTGATCTCGAGTGGGGGGCATGTGGAAGGCAGCCAATCAATTATTCTCTTTTATCATTGATGTTTCTATCTCTCTCTTTTTCTTTGAAGTCAATAAAAATATATTAATAAAATAAAATAAAATGTGGCACACACAATTTTCTGTACCTAATCTCTCACATTTGCCTCTTGTCTGGACCACCATCTGTCCCTCTGAGCTGTGGTGATGCTTCAGCAGTGGGGCAAGGCCTTGCCAGCCAAGTTTCCTCCACCTTCATGCCACTTAGCAGCCTCTAGCAGATGCAAGTTTTCTGACACAAGCTCCCATAATTAGCAGATGCTCTTTAATTAGGGTTGTTTTCATTGCAGTTGTTGCCTTCCTGAGATTATCTTAATTCTTAATTCCATAGCCCTCGGGATACACATGTTGCTTATGTGCCATTTGCCTCTCTGGGGATTAGGAGGGCGTGAGTTTGTTGGGGATACTTGTGGTGGAGGGCTTACCTTTTAAAACCAGACTAGCTTCTAGGGAAGTTTTTATTTTTATTTTTTTATTTTATTTATTTTTTACAGAGAGGAAGGGAGAGAGAGTTAGAAACATCGATGAGAGTCATTGATCAGCTGCCTCTTGCACGCCCCCTACTGGGGATGTGCCCGCAACCAAGGTACATGTCCTTGACCTGAATCGAACCCGGACCTTTCAGTCCGCAGACTGACGCTCTATCCACTGAGCCAAACCGGTTTCTGCTCTAGGGAAGTTTTTAGACTTAGCAGAGGCTAGGAGATTAGAGCTGATAGAACAGCTCAGTAGAGTAGGGAATAGGAGAAATCCAGCCTGCCTGGATTTTAATCTACTGTGCCTATTTTGTGGGGTTGTTGTGATGTTAAATGAGATAATTCTTAGTGTTTAGAACAATGATTAAGTTACAGTTATCTGTCGCCTGAGAGTCATCTGTCACCCACACCTCCAAGAATCACTTGGATCCCTGGGCCAACAACGCTAATAAAAGTTAGCATTTGTAGAGTGCTTATTGATGTTGGGCTCTTTGCATGCATCATCTCATTTAATTCTCACCCCAACACTGAGGTCCCATTGTACAGATGGGGTTCAGAGAGGCAGAGTGACTTGCTTAAGGTCTCATTTTAAAAGTGGCAGAGCAAGGAGTTGAATCTGAATTTAAGTTGGCTTTCTTTCATTCCAGCCCTGCTTCTTGTTGCTTTATAAACGGAGAGTAATTGACTTGGCTTTCATAATGTTGTTTGCTTCTTCCAACTACCGAGTTTGGGGCTTTATCCCATTTTATAATTGATGAAACAAGTTCAGGGGTGTGGGTGACTTGCCCAAGGACACATGAAGGGGAGAGCCAGGATCTGCATCCTCATTTGAACCCGCCTCTGATTTCAGACTCATTCTAAGCTCTCAATCCCTGAGATACATAGCAATTGATTTTGTGCTTCTCCCAACACCTGTTGGAGCTTTTAACCCCATTTTACAGTTGAGTATTCTGAGGCTTGGGAGAGAAGCCAGCAAGTGGCAGAGTCAGTGATTCAAACTCCTCCTCTGGACCCAATGCTCTTTTTCCTGCCTTTGGCCAGGAAATGCTGCCCAGGTAGGGGATAGAAAGAGAAGGGAGTTCTAAAGGGGTAAAGGTGCTCCAAAGTTTAGCTTTGGGTTCACTTATTGCCAGCCAATCTGGGGGCTGCCCGGAGCTCTCTACTATTATAGCAGGGGTTCTCAGGCTTGGACATGCATTGGCATATACACCAAGTGTCCACCAGGTGGTGCTTTTGTCAAAGGCCGGGCTCCTGGAGATCCCAGGATAGGCCTCACTACCCCACCTTGGGAAGGTAAAACCAGGCACACACTGTATGTACTGTCTGCATAGTATGCTCACCCGTGTGCACACACAAGCTGTACAGACCTGTATTACTAGTAAGAGCACACAGGTGTGTCCCAGAGAATCTGTTTATAGCCTGTATGCAGATGTTCATGAATACCAGTTAGCTTCATGTACTGGCATGTAGGAATATGTGTGCATGTGCTAATGTGTATACATATGAGAGTGTGCAGAGGAATATAGACAAAGTTTATGAGTGTGGGTGTGTATGCATATGTGTGCACATATGTGCAGATAAGTTTGTGAGTGTGTGCAAAGGGGGGTGTATCACATAGGTGGTATATCTGCCTAGCCTGAGGTCCTGAGGATCATTACAGAGTTTCTTTCCTCGGCTGGGCCAGATGGCATCTCAGGGTCCCCAATGCCTGGCACATTTGCCAAAGACCCTGCTGGATGGCAAGGTTTGGGAGCAAGAAGTGTCATGGCAGAAGGGCTAGATTTGCCTCCTGGGTCAGGGAGTGCTTGAATTGTGGTGGGGCGCTTTGCTTCCCAGACACTGAGTTCTTTAGTCCACAGAGATTTCTGTGGTTGGAGGAATGGGGACCCAGCCTTCAAAGACCAGCATCTAGAACCTTCATCTTGGACTCTTAGAGCTCTGGAGAGTATGGTTGGAAACTGTGGGTATAAGGAGTGTTGGCTCAGAGTTCTACTCTGACTCATCCCCTTACCAGTTGGGAAGTGAATTCAAAGCCCCATGGAGGAGTTAAAAGCAGGTGAGGAAGAGAAGAGGATAGCATTCAGGGTTAAGAACTTGAGCCCCGGCATCAAACCGAATAGGACTTGACCTTCAGTTCTGTTACTTACAGGCTAGGTGACCTTGGGCAAGTCACTCACCCTCTCCCCGACCTCATTTCCTCAGCTATTAAAAGGAGGAAATGGCAGTGCTTACCTCCATGGGCTCTTACAAGGAAGAAATTAGGTAATGGACAGAGAGTGCCCAGCTTGTGGAGAGCAAGCCATAAACTATAGCATTACCATTATTTTTTTATTATTTTTTTTTGTCCTATGGGGCCAACTGGATCATCTTTTGGTTTTTGGAAACCAAGAGCTGAGGAATCGGAAGCTCCACAAAGGCAGAGAGTGGTAACTCGGGGACGGGTTGGCAGGTGGCAGACACCGCTCCTATGGGTCTAATTTGTCTGAATGGCATATTCTAGAAGCACCTTCATTCCCTTCTCTCCTGCCCTGAGCACATGTAGCAGGAAAAAATAAAGCTGGGATCAAGGCTTTTGCAGCAGGACTACCAAACGGTACACATTTTCCCACGTAGCTTCCAAAACATGTTCAGCCATTATTCCATTGCGTGAAGTTGGATAAGCTAGTCTGTCTCACTGAGCCTCAGTTTGCTTCTCTGTAAAATGAAGGTAGCCGTGATAGATGTGAGATTTGAGGAGAATGTTGGTGAAGCCCCTAGTGCGTAGTAGGGATCATTATGACAATGGCGGTGGCAAAATTATTGGACAGGGGCAAAAAGAAGAGTGTAAGTATTGACATTTCTTCATCTTACCAAAGGAGGGAAAGAATTATTTTTTGTTCTTGTTTGATTATCAAGTGGTATTTTGCTGACTAGATGAAATGTGAGAATCTTAGATTTGAAGCAGAAATCATGGGAGAGAGGGTGCAGAAATGGAGGAAGAGGGAGAAAACTGGGGAAAAGACAGAGAGAAACGTACAGTAAGCATTGAATGAGAGAAGATGGATGAGCAGTTTGAGAGGAGAGAAATTAAAAATAGAAACTGGAGTGATCGCTTTAATGAAGGGAACTTTGGGGAAAGAAAGAAGCAAAAAGGATTTTAAGGTATTAGGCCTTCCTTGCCCCTAAAGAAAACCTGCAGTAACAGTCTGCACTTTTTATTGAGGCTTAAAGGAGTCCAGTTATTGGAGATTTATTTGGGTGGGGTGGGTGGGCAGTGCCAGAGGATTCAGTCCTGAGAGCACAGGGAAGACCTATGGCTCTCCTTGGGGCTCACAGTGCTGGGAGCCAATGGAGGAATGGGTGCCCTCATGGGCATAAAGCCACATGCAGCCACTCAGGCCAGATGAGTCATCTGGGAGAGATGGAGAGCTAAATGGATGCTCTGAATTCCATGGTGGTTGTTTCTGAGGACTTAGGTCACTGTTGCATTTGCACACTCAGATGCAAAAATGAGGATGCAGAATCGAAAGGCAGGTTCTTGTCCTGGGGCCAATTTCACAGGGGCTCAGCAGAACTGTGTGCCTGTAGGAGAGCTTTTGCCAGTGTGGATCCAAGTCCTAGAAACTCTAATTAGCTAATGTTTCTAAATCTCCTGGAAGTTGTCAAGTGCCAAGTAGTGTTTCATTCCAGGGATACTTTAGAAAATTCAGTCCTGGTTTTGGCTATCGATCTGGCTCTGAACGGGACCCTGGGCCATTACATAATCAGAACTATTAGGATGATTTTTCAATAGACAGACATGTAAAAGCAGCTTAATAAGGATATAATTTTAAGTTCAGATGTTCTGTGCTGTTGGATTAGAAAGGAAGATGTTGAGTTTCTTTTCTTTAAATCCATCTCTACCTGGAGTTGATAGTTATATATGGTGTGAGGGTAGGGATCTAATTGTATTTTCCCCCCATATGGATAGCTAGTTGGCCCAGCTAGGAAGCTTGTGAGATACAGTCTATCCTTTCCCTACTAGTTTATCATGCCAGCTGTGCCATCTCCTTGTGCAAGTCTGTTCTATATTTGCATGAATCTTCTTCTAGGCTTTTAATTTTGTCTCGTCCTCCAGCTGCACTATCTTTATTATTATTACTTTATATAATTTTATAATTCTTCAAACTTTCCCTGGTTATTCTTAGCCCTTGCTTTGCCATAAGAATGATAAGATGGGTTTGTCATGTTATGTGAAAAATCATATTGGGATTTTGATTGGAATAGTCTTAAATTTATGGGTTAATTTTGAGAGAAAGGATATCTTCACCATGCTGTATCTTCTAGCCCATAAACATATAATATCTCTCTATTTCGTAGATCTTTTATAGACATCTCAGATGAATGTGCCATTCTGTATTATGTTTATCAGTCAAGGGCCCAGGAGGAAGTAGGTCTACCACCCCAGCCAAATGAAAATTCCTGATGATAAAAGTAGTTTGTGCTCATAAAATAAATTAAGTCCTAGCTGGTTTGTCTCAGTGGATAGAGCTCAAGCCTGCAGACTGAAAGGTTACAGGTTTGATTCTGATCAAGGGTGTATGCCTGGTTGTGGGCTTGATTCCCCAGTAGGGGGCGAGCAGGAGGCAGCCAATCAATGATTCTCTCTCATCATTGATGTTTCTATCACTCCCTCTCCCTTTCTCTTTGAAATCAATTAATACACACACACACACACACACACACATGAATAAATTAAGATGATGATATGGAAATTACAAGAGGCTTCTAATCCTATTTTTCAGAACTATAGTTTGTTAACCATTTGATATATAGTTTTCCTTAACTTTTTCCTAAACACAACATTTTAAGCAAAGTGGGATTATTTCATAATTTCTATAACTTGCTTATGTTCATTTTACCATACATCCTAGACATCTCTCACCTCAACACATAGAAATAGCCCTCATCTTTCTTAGCAATTGAATAATATTCTATGGTAGGTGTATTGGTCATGGTCCCAATAGGTACACTCAGCTGGGATTTTTAAATGGCACTATTTACAGAGGTGTATGTAGGAGAATATTAAGGCACCCAGATGCTAGCACAAAGACGCAATTTTCACCCCAGATAGAAAGATGTTGGGGGGCGGGGGACAGGGAGAATAGGAGGACAGCTGGACCAGTGACATATAGTGAAGTAGAGAGAGATGGGGAAGAAATACTTCCACCTCTCCCTCCTTCCATCTTATTTCCTAGCACAGTAGTCGGCAAACTGCAGCTTGAGAGCCACATGCGGCTCTTTGACCCCTTGAGTGTGGCTCTTCCACAAAATACCACGGTCTGGGAGAGTCTATTTTGAAGAAGTGGCATTAGAAGAAGTTTAAGTTTAAAAACTTTGGCTCTCAAAAGAAATTTCAATCATTGTACTGCTGATATTTGGCTCTGTTGACTAATGAGTTTGCCGACCACTGTCTTAGCAGGACGAAACCCCACTGGAAACAAGGGAGCTTGGGAGATACAGTCTACAGAGGTCAGCTTCTGGGGGGTGGGGGCACTAACAAACGGGGAGGGAATGAGGAGAGGGAGCCCAGGGAGAACAATCAGCATGGTATGAGAACACTACTGTTTGTGTAACTAGTCTCTGACACAGGGAGGGAGTCAGGCCAAGGGAGCCTGCCCTCTTGTGTTGTTCCCCTTCAGTGAGCTTGGTCATTGAGTGTTGGCACATGGTTAAGGCTGTAGCCCTTGCTTTCTAGGCATCTGCTTTTCCACCCATTCTTCCTCCCCATTTAGAGACAGGGCAGGCTCAAGTGCAAAGAGCCCAATTCTTGATGTGAGTGAACCTAGGAATTAGTCAAGTCCTGCTCCTTCACAACCATGTGACCATGAGTCAGCAATTTCCTCTCGTAAGGCCTCAGTCTTTCCATTGGTATTTTGGGACTGCATATCCCTGTCCTGTCCAGGCCAATAATAATGATAGCTACTAGATACAGCACATTTACATAGAACTTTACACAGGTTAACTCATTTAAATCTCATCACCTTATGCAATTATTATCACCATTGTACATATGAGGAAAATAAGGTATAGAGGTAAAACACACACACACACCACCACCACCACCACCACCTCCACCACCTCTTCCACCACCAGAAACTTGCAAGGTCATAGGCCTTGTAAGTAGCAGAGCTAGAATTCATCTCTAAACAGTCTGATTCCATAATCATGCTCCTAACTACTATGTTAAGCTAATAATTTATTTATAAAGCATCTAACAGCCAGTAGGTATTTAATAATTATAGTGGTTGGTAGCATTGTGTCAGGAGCTTTGCACATAAGAAATTGCTGGCTTGCCGAAACCGGTTTGGCTCAGTGGTAGAGCGTCGGTCTGCAGACTGAAAGGTCCCAGGTTCGATTCCGGTCAGGGGCATGTACGCTGGTTGAGGGCACATCCCCGGTAGGGGGTGTGCAGGAGGCAGCTGGTCGATGTTTCTCTCTCATCGACGTTTCTGGCTCTCTATCTCTCTCCCTTCCTCTCTGTAAAAAATCAATAATATATATATATATATATATATATATATATATGTATATATATATATATATATATATATATATATATATATATATATATTTTTTTTTTTTTTAAAGAAGAAACTGCTGGTTTGATCCTTGTAACCAGTTACTCCAGCCTATGGATCTGAGGCCTAACCATGGGCCAGCCACTGGGAGCACACTCCTGCAGGTGTTAGCCAGTCACTCCATATTCCTTACCCTTCTCCCAGGGCTATTTAATACTTACTGGTAAATTTGGAGTCTAGTCTTTCTCCCTGTCTGGCAGCTGTGGTGGGCATTGCAGAGCTATGGAAGGACATTTTCTTTTGTTTCAGCTTTGATGCTGGGGATTTTACATATCATTATGTTTGTGTCTAAGGACCTGCCATTATCTTCCTTGGGATTCTTGCACAGTTTATGAATTTCCTAAAGAATCTGGCTCTCTGTCTGCTTCTGCTTTCAGGATAGGCTGCACAAGCTATCCTCTGCTTCCTCTTGGTGTGGTGGGGAGGGTTAATTTTTTTTTATTGTATTTTTTTAATACTTATCTTGACACATGAGTTTCTGTGAATCCAGAATCAACCAGAAACCCACTTAAGTTTTTGCATATCTATGTATGTATGTGCATTTGTGGCAAGGAGTGTTAAGAACATGAAAAACAGCTTTTCACAAAATGTTTAATATTTTAGTGCTTTAGTTCCCAAATCCAAGGTTGGTTGATTGCTGAAAAAGCATGAAATGCCTGGCTTACCATCTTTCATTAAGGACTACCTATAATAATATCATTTCCCCAGTTAACTCTGTTTAGGAGGTAAACACTTAACGGCTGAATTCATTATTGCTGAGCCTGAGATGGTAACAGATGCCTTTGGAATATAAGCCCCCACATCTAATAAGGCACAGGCTCACGATGCTCTTGGAATATGGTGGGGAGAGATGGCTTAAATTTATTTTGTGAATAAAGCAATAAGCCACTAAGCAAAGCTAATATGTTTCAGCCCAGACAGAAAGACACAATCATTCAGTATTTATGTAGCAACTCATTCCTCAGTGGGACTGCAAGTTCTACCATTAAAATTGTCGGAATTCTTCAGAGACCCACTGCATTAAGTCATTTAAAAATATCACAGACTTAAAACAATCTGAATTATTGGATTTTCTCACTGCTTCTCGGTAAGCATGTTTGCTGTGGCAATTTCCTGCTCGGTCAAAGGTATAGCCTATGTCAGTCAAGAAGTAGAAAAGTTCCATGCAGAATTTTTATTCAGGAGTCCAGTATCCCTAACAAACAAAGTCAGACATATTGTATTTTTCTATTATCTTTTTTTTTTTTTTTTACATAACTTGATATTCCAAGAAGTGTTGCAAGAACAGAGAATTTTTTGTACAATATACACTTCATCTAGAGTCCTCAAATGTTAATATTTGCTATATAATTCTATGTAGATACAATAGAAAAATGCATATTATTTCTTGTTTGAATTGTTTGAGAGTTGGTTGTGACATGACACATGTCCCTTTGCCCCTAAGTGCTTCATTGGATTATCTAAAAACTAGGATATTTTGTTATATAACCACAATACAATGATCAAAACCAGGAAATTGATATAATACTATTATCTAACCTATTGACTTTATTCTAAGTGTGCCATTGGCTCCAATTAATGCACTTTATAATAAAAGAAAATCCCGGATTATACGTTTTAATCACTTGTCAAGTCTGTTTTCCTTCCTTTAATCTGGAATAGTTGTCTTTCTCAGTTTCGTGTGACAGTGACATTTTTAAAGAGAACAGGCTGTTTATTTTATAGAATTTCCCCTCCGTTTGGGTTTGTCTTGTATTTCTTCACAATTAGATTCAGATTATGGACTTTTGGTAGGAAATACTATAGAAGTGATATGTGTCCTACTCATTACATCATATCTGGAGATACATGATGTCAATTTGTTCCATGACTTCAAAGTCAGACAAAACTAAAAATCAGAACCGAGGTTTGTTAAAAATTGCTTTGAAGGGTTTTACATTCACTCCAAATTTCCTATTACAGGTCTTTAAAGAAAAAACAGACTCAAAGACAAGGAAGCTGCAAGCTTTACAGATGCTCAGAAGAAAATGTAGCCATTAAAAAAATTGCCATGTGAGAGTTATGAAATTTCCCTAAATTCATTTTGCAGAATGGGAGCTGTAATTTAAACGTGAAGTTATCAAGAGCCGAGATAAAGCACACATCACATGCAATTTAATCTGGCAAGGAAACAGGCCACTCAGAATTGCTAACTAGGCCTAATTCATTACATCTTATAGAACTCTGTACTTTTAGTCTTACCAGTCTTTCAACTTGTGCATTAATATATTGTATTTACCCACTCCTCATGGAAAATGTATGGGGATGGTATCAGAAATACTGTATCCTTGTTTAAATCACATTACATTTCTTAAACAGCTCCAGTGATTGCTCAGAAATATCACACTTTCTTCTGAAGTATTTATGAAACAATTATTTACATTACATTAAAAACTTTAATTGCCTTGAAGCACGTGCTCCAAGATACAATATTGGAAAATCATCAAAAATATCCATCAGGACTCTCTCTCCTTTACAGCTCTTCTAAACTTTATCTTTTTTATAACCCTCAGTATTGATCTATTGTCCCAGACCAAGAGTGATATCAGAAGTCCAAGCTGCCTCATAAAAAGGGAATATAATTTCCATTTGCTCTGTCTTTAAAGCAAATCTTTTGACCAGAGAAAAGAAGGGAAAATGCCCCCTTTTTTGGGGTGGAGAGGTGAGTGGGGTGGGATTTGGCAGGGTGACATGCCAGAAAGGCAGGGAGTGTCCCCAGGTTGTGTGTAGGGAGGGTAAGTTGTGTGTGATGGAGGAGGTTGGGAGTGTGAGTTCTTGAATGGGGAATGACGATCTCTGGCTTGTACAGGGGGGAAAGGAAAATAAAAAAAATAATAATAATAAAAAACAACCTGGTCAACCCTATTGTCTGAGAAACTGCAAAAAAAAAAAAAAAAACGGGAACCTCCCTCCAGCTGGGTTCAAGACCCTATCCCGAAAAGACAATCATAATAAGGATCCCTATACTGCCCAGGACCTGGGGGCCAGCCTGAGTAGTAATAACAATAGCAGAAATCTGTAGTTATTTAAGGAAACAGCCCTCACAGCAGGGCTAGGGCCCCTTCCTAACAATAAGACCATAACAGTTAAAGCCAACTCACTTGGAGAAAAAGCGCTCCAGAGGTTTGTGGAAGAACCCCTTCATTAATTATCATAACAGTAAAAGGGCCTGCCATTTTAAAGTTGTGAGGAGCCTTATAATTGGACTCCTCCAAATAACCAGAGTCCCTGTTAAAAATCACCCGAGTGCCTCCTCTCCCCCCCCCCCCCCCAAGAACCTTGAGCTTTGGCAAAGGAGCTGTCCCCCAATAATCATAATTATGCACATAATGGCGTGGACACCGCGTGTGGCAGTGGTGACATTTCCCATGACTCAGTGGCGCCCCCGGGGCAGTTTCCACCCGCCTGCTGCTCCGCTCCTGCCAGCCCGCCCGCCCGAGTCTCCGCGGTCCGATCTTCGGGCTGCTGCCTTCGGATCCGTAGCTTAGCTAGCCGAGGAGCGACGGCAGCCCGAGGCACGTGTTGTGTGTGCTCCGACTGCAAAAGAAGAAAAAGAGCATTGCAAACTATTAACTTTTTATTTTTGAGTATGCAGTGCAGGGGGTGGGGGGTAGACAGGTGCTGGAAGGAGAGTAGGCGCCCCGCGCGCTGGCCTCCCGCAGCCCCCCTCCCAAACTTCCCTTTGCATTGATCAGCACGTTACGTCAGTATTGATAAGTTTGCAAAAAGCCAAAGTCAAGTGCAATCGCGCGGCACACCGACCCCGGACTTGGGGGGAGATGCAGCGAGCGCTTCGCGGGCCCGGGAGCCGGCTGCAGGCAGGGCAGCGGCGGCGCCGGCGCCTCTCGAAGAGGCTGCCTCCCCCCACCTCTTCCCTCCCACCCCATCCTCGGCCGCCTCCCCCCGGCGGGCGCCGAGCTCCCCGCCAGGCGCGCTCCTCCCGCGCCCTCCGGGGGTCGGGGGGGTGGGGGGGCGCACGGCTCCCGGGCCCGGCGGCGGCGACGGCGCGGCGGCGCCGAGGGGCAGCGGGCGGCAAGAGGCCGGGGGCGTCGCGGGGTCCCGGGCGGCGGCGCGCAGAGCCCGAGCGGCCAGTGGCGGCCCCGGGGCTGGGGGGAGTCCAGCCCGGATATTGAGTGCAGCCATTGAGAAAAGCCAAACTCTTGTGTGTGTACGTCTCGAATAGCCCCCAAGATGGCCGCCAATGTGGGATCGATGTTTCAATATTGGAAGCGATTTGATCTACGGCGACTCCAGGTTAGTGTGGGCAGCGCCGGCCGCGCGGCCGCGGGGAGCCCTCGGGCGCGCCCTGGGCGCATTGGGGAGGTCCCTGGGAGGGCGGAAGGGCGCCCCGGGGCGGCGGGCGGCGGCTGCTGGGGCTCGCCCGGGCTCGCCTGCCCGCTGCCCATCGATAGGTATTAGGAATTGATCTCGCCGCTGCTCTTTGTTCGGTTCAATCATCGATTAGCCGCTGCGACCATGGAGAAGCGCTAGTGAGCCCTCTGCCCGGGGACCTAGCCGGCTGGCGAACGGCCGAGAGAGGCACGGGGAAGGCAGAGGCTTCGGTCCCGGGCTGGGGGCTACGGGAGAGGCCCCCGATAGCCCCCATTGCCCCGCACTTTGCGCGCCTCCCAACTTCGCGGCGCCGGGGGAGGCCGCGGAGTGCGCCGCGTGCCTGTCGGCGCCCGGCTGGGGCTGGAGCTGGGGTGGGGGTGAAGGAGGGAGGGAGCTGGTGGGCAGGGAGGAGTCGGAGAGAGGAGGAGGCAGCCGGGGTTGGTGAGGAGGAAGCTCCGCGCCCCGCCGCCGGTCGCCACCTCCGCCACCGCCGCCGCCGCCAGGCTGCGCAGTCTGGACGCGCCGCCACCCGGGGGCCGCTGCTGCTGCCCCAGCCACAATCGCAGGACTGGCCGCCTGTTTCGGCAGATCTCTCTCCTCGGGCCGGGTTCTCGGGGTTCGTCTTTGCTTTTCTTGCCTTTATCCCCCCTTGCCAGGTCTACATGGGGACGGGCGGTGGAGATGGGCCTGGGGCGCGCTCAAGTTTGCGCTCCTGCCTCGGGGGCCGGAGAGCCTGGAGCGCCGCAGAGCAGGTGACTCCCGCCTCGCGGGCCCTTGGGAACTTTTAAATGGGAGATGCCCTCGCTGTCTTCTGCCTCCAGTTTTTCCTCCTCACTTTCCTCCTCTTTCTCCTCCCCCCACCTTCCCTAGTGACTTCCTCCCAAACCCCAGCACTTTATCCCTCTCCACCTCTCCTTGGGAGTCTCCCCCAGATTTCGGAGTGTTCTCTGCTGACCCTCTTAGGAGGTGGGGCTGGCGGTGGGATCTCAGAGAATACCAGCTCCAGCCATTATTCTTTCCTCGGTGCCCCAGGACGCTCCGGATAAGTCCCCAAATCCTGGCGTCTCAAAAAGCCTAGGCAGACACAGTGGGAGCAAGGAGCAGGGAAATGGTGCTGATAACAGGCGATTACAGCATCCTGCCTTGGCCTTGACATTCTTGGAAAAAGCGAAAAAGCGACAGCTTCAGTCTGGAGATAAAAAGGGACCCACTTAAAAAAAAAATCTGCAGACAAATCTCTAAGTTTCTTCTTCTGATAAGTGGTTCCAGTACTCCCTTCCCCCTGGCCTAAGTCTTCCTCCCTGACTCCCCCCCCCTCCCCCCGCCCCAACTCCCTGCTTATCCCCCTCCCCCAAAGCCATTGAGCTGGAGAGAAAATCGGGGCACTCAGGCATGCAGTTAATAACTGCAAGTGCCTTGCAATTCCAAGTCCTCACTTGAGTTGGGGCTCAGTTTGGTGACCAGCTGCGGGCAGGGATGTGAGCTATGCTTGTTGGTTTAAATGATGCTAAAGTGGCCTCTCTGGAAGAGTGGTGTGTGTGTGTGTGTGTGTGTGTGTGTGTGTGTGTGAGAGAGAGAGAGAGAGAGAGAGAGAGAGAGAGAGTGAGAGTGTGTTGGGCAGCCACATTGAGCTTGGCACGAAGGCCAGTGGTAATCGTATTCCCTGCTAATGTTTGTAAATGAGACCCGGGCATGGCTGGGGGACAGCGTCTTTATTTATGATTGATGTTCTGTAACATAAGGAATGACAAGAACGTGGCAGACAAGAGGAGAAGAACCAGAAGGGCTGGCGAAAGCCCTTTGCAGGGTCCTATTGTTATTCTGAGCTGGGGAAAATTTCTGCAGCGAGATTTACAGCGCTGGTATTTGCTCCCGGTTGGCTGGAATGTCAGTTAACACAATTTTCATTAGATAACTCGTTTTCAATCTGGGGAGCTCAACCTGCAGCGGGGAGGGCTGGGTGCTGAGGGGCTGATTTCTGAGCTGCGGCGGGGGAGGGTTTAAACCTTACTCTCTTCCTTCTCCGGCTCAGGGGCCTTTTGTGGAGCTGTTGAGGTCACCCAGATCTTGATTTCAGTTGGACTCTCATTGATTTGGGAACCGTTGTGAGGATTTTAGAGGATGCTGGGGTGGAAAAGCAGATTTGAACTGGGAAGTATGAAGGTGGCAGGGTCTTGTTCAGGGGATGGGGAACCGGGGCTGTAAGACTGGCCTTCTGACAAGGTGTATGGGCGGGGGTGTTCCTGAAGACAATGGCCGGTGTGTTTGGCACAAAAGGGAAAGGCTCTAGGAACAGAGGATAAGCTCATTTACATGGATATTAAGTGGGGAGGGGGCCCCTGTGGGAGTTTGAATGGCCGTACACTTCTAGAGAGCAGAGAAATAGATGTGGCAGTGTGGCTGTGTGCAAACATACAGGCCCTCACATCTGCCATCGTCCCTGTTCTAATCCTGAAATGCTCAGTTGGTCCCCTACACAACAGGCCTGCAGCTTCCCCCCCAGTCTCACTGATGGCATTTTTGTTGGAACGGATTATGAACCTAAGCACTTTTGCTCAGGATCATCTCTTGTGCATAATGCTAATGACTCCTACGCCACACTTTTATTTTCATTTTTTCCCTTCTGCTTTCCTCTTATAGAGGAGATAACTAGGAAAGAAAAGGTCTGCTGGCTCATTCTGAGACCCAGGAAGGAGAGACAGGCCCCCACGCCAGGCCCTGCACAGGCTGAAAGCTTTGGGCGTGCTCATCACCAGGCCCAACTGCTTGTGCGTGTGAGGGGTTGCTTGGTTTCAATTCTTGGTTCAGGTTGAGTGGTTTCAGGCAGCCTGGCTGCTGAGTGTTAAAGTGGCGGAGGCAGCAAAGGCAGCCAGTGTCCCCAGGCCAGACCATGCTGCTGACGCCATCCCAGTCCTCGCAAGAAAGGTGACCTTGTACTAGCCCAGTGTACAGCCCTTCGGAAGTATATATTTTTCAAATATGGAAGCAGTCCAGTTATTATTCCTTCCAGTGCTGTCTCTGAACACAACAGGGATATTTTCCTAGGGAGGAAGTCAGTCAGAAGTCTTAATGACTTGTGGGCTGGTGATGGTAAAGATCCTCTGACATGTGGCACCCTGTACCAGGACCCCTGACCCTGCTTCCCCTCTTCCTTCTTTTTTGCTGTTGTTAGCAGTGCAGGAAATGAGGAGAAATAAAATTCCATCCCAAAGATAATGCTGGACATATTTCATTTGGTTATAAGATTGCTTTATGGTGAACATTACTAACGCAGTATTTTTTATAGCTTTTCTGTGTATAATCGTCATAACTGGATTCACACCTTTATGACTTTCTTTTCTGCTCTACTTTGCCACTTCTTTTTAAAGGTGTGCTGGGTCCAGTCTCTTTTTTTCTCCTCCAAGAAGGTTAAGCTAACAAGAGTTGAGGCTATCTGGTCCAAGTGAGGGTGCCCAATCTAAATGCATATTCGTTTCTTGGGAGGGAATGGTGAGAAGGATCACAATGGTGTGAGTTTTGGAGGAAAAGGCACATTCTGCTTGAGGTGTGAGCATTTAGGGAGAAAGATCGACAGGGCTGGACCTGTCGATAGTTGTAGTAACCTTGCTTGTAGTAACCTTGCTTTCAGCACCTGGGATTTCAAATGTGAACACCTTGGCTGGTGCTAAACTTCTGTAAGGAGTTTGGAGAAACTTCTGGGAAAGCTCAATTTCTTGGCACACAGGAATTGGGGCTTGATGGAATGTTTTTCCCTGCTCAAAGTTTAGAAAAGAGCGTGGATGTGATTAAAATATTATAACCTTATGATATTCTGAAGTGCATAAATTTTACATATCAGCCACAGAGAGTTTAGACATCCATTAGAGCCTCTGACAGCTTGACTTATCTAAATGTGCTATCATTTAACAATGTGTCAAAATTCCTCTTTCTGTAGATGACAGCAGTAAATAAGCTATCAGCCCTGGCGGAATCCTAACTTTGGAAACTTCACCGTAATAGAATCACTGCCAGGGCAGGGAGCATGAGCAGACTGGGCTTGGGCTTGGCATGGTCCCGGCCCATGAGACCGGTTGGCATTAGGTGAGGGCTGCGGGAGCGGGGAGACAAGGAGAGGTGGGGAGAAGGAGTGAGGGGAGATTTTTAGCAGTACCTCTGTGAATAAAAAAAAATTAAAAAATAAAAAAATCAAAGAATTGGCCAGTCCCCTGGACCCTTACAGGTCTAATCAGTGGGTGATCCCATTCCATCTGCCTCTCCGATTCATCAGAACCTTATGGGCCTTTTCTGCAGAAGGAGCTAGAAACATGTTGAATTTTTATTTAAAGAACCCAACAGTCTTTTCTGGGCATCCCAAAATTCTGGTTTCTCAACTCTGCAGAATTTACTTCCAAAGATGGGCTCTCTCTTTGAGGGCCAAGAGAAAACAAACATCTCATCCCTGACTGCCTTTGCTGTTGGAGGTCTGGAAGTTTCTTTTATTAATACCGGAGTTCACTGTAGAAAATTAAGAAACCACGGATAGCATCTCGGTGGTTTATTTTATTTTATTTATTTTTAAATATATTTTTATTGATTTTAGAGAGGAAGGGAAAGGGAGAGAGAGATAGAAACATCAGTGATGAAAGAGAATTATTGATGGGCAGCCCAGGCCTGTGCCCTTGACTGGAATTGAATCTGGGATTGTTTAGTCCGCAGGCCGACGCTCTATCCACTGAGCTAAACCCGGTAGGGCTCGATGGGTTATTTTAGGTGGTGTGCTATTTTGACTAGGAACAGCTTTTCTGATGGTGGTGGTGATTTTCTCTCTTTTTCTTTCTCCTTCCTTTCTTCCCTCCCTCTCTCTTTTTCTTTCTCTCCTTTTTTATTTATCTTCCTCATTCTCCTCCTCCTCCTTCTTTGCTTCTTCTTCCTCCTTCTTTTCTCCTATTAAAAAAAGGATTTTGTCTTCAAACTTGACATTGTTGTAGTAACCTTGCTTTCAGCACCTGGGATTTCAAATGTGAACACCTTGGCTGGTGCTAAATTTGGTCCTGGATGATGGTAGATGTGGCCATCCAGAAAATGTGGTTTTCTCTGCTGCTGTCTAAAAGTGCTGAATTTCTGGCAGCTTTCCGGTTATCTAATTCAGTGGTCGAGCCTGGCAGAGGAGAGCGTGGGAAGAGGACCTGGGTGATGCCCTGGCTTTGTCCCTGGTTTTGGAATGCAGGGTCCAGCCTTCTGTTTTATTGTTCTTCCTGGGGCATGCTCTTTATTTATGACAGATGTCAGGGAAGGTGGAGGTCATTGGCAGAGGGCAAGGGTCCCAAGACCTCTAGGTCTGTGTGCCTCTAGCACTTCTGCGCGAATCACCCAACATCCCAAGTCTCCCATTTCATAATCCATCACACTGACCAGCTGTGCCCATTTGGTCTGCCAAATTGGGTTATGATAAAGGTGGTGACATAATTTGTGTGCCAGTTACATGCATTGTCTTCTAATGGTCTTGGGGCCTATTGTGGTAGTGGTGGGGTGCGACTGAATTTTAAGCACATTTTTGAGCCAAGAAATCATGTCTAGGTTGGAGTTATTTGGTTTCTAGTATTGATGAATCCTTCATAAAATGGTTTGTAATGTTTTATAGCAGGAGTCCTCAAACTTTTTAAAGTGGGGGCCAGATCACGGTCCCTCAGAGAGCTGGAGGGCCGGACTATATGAACTACTAATTCCTACTGTAACACCTCGGCTGCGCTCACTGCCCAAAAAACCTGGCGGGCAGGATCAGACTCCTCTGCGGGCCACATGTGGCCCGAGGGCCGTAGTTTGAAGACCCCTGTTTTATAGGATATGAGCAATATATTCCTATCATGCTTAGATTAAAATCTAAAGTCTTTTCCCCTGATTTTCAGGCTCCCCATGACCTGTTCCCTTGGTATCTCTCTGGCTTCATCTCCAGCCTTTCGTTCCTTACAGATTCTGCTCCATCACAATGACCTTCTTTTTGTCCCTCAAACATAACAAGTACTTTCCTACCTCAGGACCTTTGCACTTGCAGCTCCCTTCTCTCCAGACCTTCCTATGTTGACTCCTTCATTTTATTCAATTTCAGTCCAAATATCGATACCACTTAGCCTAAGAAATGCTAAAGAAGCTTCCTTTGCTCCTTTAATGTGCAAGTGTGCTCCCACATCACTAAGGACACTGTTTCCCCTGAGGGTTTTAACCTCGGAGCCTTCTCCAGGTGCTGCATTTCTCTAGACACTCTAGGATACCGTCTAGGTAGGCCAACCCTAAGGGGTAGCAAACTTTTTCTAGAAAGAGTCATAATAATAATATACTTTAGGCTTCGCAGGCTATGTGGTCTCGTTTGCAAGTACACCATTCTGCCACTGTGGCATGAAATAGCCATAGACTATAAGAATGAATAGATGTGGCTGTATTCCAATAAAAGTTTATTTTAAAAAAAGGCATAGGGCCAGATTTGGTTTGAGGGCCATCTTTTGCTGACCCTAGTCTACTATGTGATAGTTGCTACATAGGTTGTGTTATGGCTGAAGTTTTTTTATTTTTTTTTTTAGTATATATTTATTGGTTTCAGAGAGAAAGGGAGAGGGAGAGAGAGAAACATCTATGAGGAGAGAGTATCATTGATCACCTCCTGCACGTCCCCCATTGGAGATCAAGCCTCCTGCATGCCACCCACGGTGAACTGAGCCTGAAACCTGGGCATGTGCCTTGGCCTGGAATTGAACTCTGACCTAGTTCATAGGTGGATGCTCAACCACTGAGCCACACCAGCTGGGCAATTTCTCTCTTTTTAGTTGAGTATTAAGATGGATTGAACTTAGTTCTTGGAATTCGTTTTTCACTCTTTACCTCAAGAGGGAAATACCAGGAACCTTCCTGACTTCCAACCCTGGCTTCCAGTCCTGGATCTATCCGAAGTCATGTTAGCTGTGTGACTTTAGATAGGTCGCTTAACCTCTCCGAGCCTTGCTTTCCTTGTCTTTAAATGGGACTAATAGTAGTCACCATCTTTTAGTTGTTCTTGAAGATTAAAGCACCTTAAACATAAAAGTGCTTAGCAAAGTGTTGGGCACACAGTTACTGTTCTATAAGCTCTTCTTATTGTGGTTGGCATTTTTAGAGAGGGGGGGTGAGTAAACCAAGCAAACAGCAGCTCCCGGAACTAGCTGGCCTTGCAGGCTGTTTCAGAGCTTTCTGGGCATGTTTTCTCTTACTCCATTGGGGCTTACTATATTAGTATGTTACTAATATTCTATGTAATGTCTTATGTTTTTGGAGTTCTGACCACAGAGGTTACAGACTGGGAGCTATGTCTGACCCTTGGATGTGTCTGCTTAGATTCGTGCAATATTTTAAAACACTATGTAAAAGTTATCAGCATTTAAAACATGGGGGATATTACCTATGATATCCGAATGGCCAGTGTCTTCAACAAATCAAGAGCTCTGATCACGCTGGGCAGGGCATGGAGACCTGGGAAGGGCATGCCAAGCAGAGGAAACAGCAATAGTAAAGGGCCCAAGTTCAAGGTGCACAGTGGGTTAGGCCAGCTGTGGGGGATCACAAGGCAAGTCATGAGGAGGGTGGCTGTTGAGGCCACTGAGCTGCCTTTTTCCAAGTGCCTAGTGTCAGAAGAACCTGCATTTTTGGGGGAAAAAAGAAAGGTCCTTGATCAACTCCACGGCAAGATATATAATTAGGGGGACACAGAGCCTGCGGTCTCTGCAGTGTCTCAGTCACCCCCGCTTCGTTTCTTGCCAGTCTCTTCACTATTCCCTCCACCCCCAGCCTCTGCCATCCTTTAGTTCAGCCAAATGAAACAGCAGTTCTAGGATACACATTTGTCATTACAAAGAAAGAAAGAAAAAATCAATCCTCGGCCTCTTTGGCCCGAGCTGGTCGTCTGCCCAAGACGCCTGGAGCCGAGCAGTGCTTAAGACTCTCTGAGCCGCCGTCCCTCAAACTGGACGGGGTAAATGGCTCCCCGGGAACCATTACGGTCGATTGACTTGTCCAGCTGTCTGTGTGGGGTGTGGGTGCTGAAGACAGGGAGACCACAGGGGTTACCAGGATGGCCTATTGAGGGCAGCTTTCCCTGAACAGGGTGGTCAATCGAGGCCACTCTGCTGGGGACACCTATTTGAGGTGCCTGTCGCCTTTTATGTGTGCTGGTGAAAGCAGGTATCTGTAGAATCAAGCCCTGTCCCCTCCCACTCCCAAAAAACACTTAGTGAGGACTCTGGAGCAAGGTGGCCTGGGTTCAAGTCCCAGCTTTGCCACTAAACAGCTGTGTGATTTTGGGTAAGTCACTGAACCTTTCTGAGCCTCAGTTTTCTCATATATAAAATGGGGGTAATAGTAGTATCACCTCCTTAAGCTTTCTTTGTGAGGGTTAAGCGAGTTGATGCATGTGAAATGCTGAGGTTTGTGTTCAGCATGTAGAAATGCTATATAATGTTAATAATTATAATTGCTATTGTCCTTCACTTTGGAAATGTATATTCACTACTCAAGGTATAATTGCTTTTTATATTGTTTTAAAAATAATATTTATGACTAATGGTTATATAAATGACAACAATCAATAATAAATAACAAGTATAACTGATAATTATATACTGGAGATATGGTGAATGAGGAAGGCAAAGTGCCGGTCCTTACTGAGTCCACAGACAGTGAGGGAAGTGGATGCACAGGACAGACAGGTGTGTAGTCATATGTTGGGATTAGATTCTGAGATACTTCCTGGAAAAAGTGACCCTTCAGCCAAGACCTCAAGGACAAGGCCAGGGAAAAGCACCCCAGCAGAGGGAACAGCGTGTGCTAAGACCCTGAGGAGGGTGGGAGAGCAGTGCATGCAAGGAATTGAGGGAAGGCAGATTCTGAGTGGGCTGTTGGACCCATCTACATCTTTACTCTTACTATCTGTCAATTTGGAGTAAGGATGGAGCATAAAATAACGTTTGGCACATGCATCGCTTGGAGTGAACGCTCTGTCAGTGGGCACTTTGTAAACTGTCAAACCCTATAAAAGCCTTAGATGCCTATCACTTTTATTTTCAACAAGATATTGAGCCCAATTCTTGACCAAAGTGCCTTTTGCCCATTTCCTCTTTCTATCGCATGATTATGCACAGGCCAGCCAGGGTTCAAATCCCAGTTCTGCTCCTTCCTGACTGTACTAGTATGTCCTTAGGCAAGTTATTTCTCCTCTCTAAGACTTGGTTTTCTTGTCTTTAAGATGGGTATAGTAATGTGGTGGTATTCCTGTGGTGGCCATGAGAATGTGCCTTGCAGATCTCTGATTGCAGGAAGTATGATTGACCAGTGGCCCTAGATGTTGCTCTCAGATTCAGTCTCCGCAAGGGACTGAGTGTAGGTCTAAAGAGGACCTGTTCCTGGACACACGGGCCTGCTCTGTTGACTCTGGACTCCTCAGAAATCTAGGATGCTTCCACAAACCAACCTTCCAACCAAGAACCAACTAACCTATTTCCCTCCCCCACTCCTTCCCTCCCCCTCTTCCCTCCTTCTCTCCTTCCCTCCCTTCCTTCTTTCTCCTTCACGCTGGCTTCCTTCCACATGTGAAAGCATGGACTCCAATGTCTCTGTGCCTTTTAATCCTGCTTTTGTATCTGCTTCTCAGAGGACCACACTCTTATAGAAAAGGTGAACTGAGACTTGGACATCTACCTAAGGCACCCAGTGCATAGGTACCTGCTATGTCTTATTGGGAACCTGGGGAACCGTCACTCTCAGCATTGCCTCCTGGTTGCCTATCTTTACTTGGTCCTTAGGCCCATCCTGACGAGATTCCTCCTTCCCTTCATTGTCTCTTATTCTCATCTCCTGCCACTCTCCCCCTCTTTATTTAAGCCACTCTGGCCTCCTCACTGTTCCTTGAAAACTCTAGGACCTTAGAATCAAAGGCTTTTGCACTTGCTATTCCCTCTACCTGGAAAACTCTTTCCCAGACATCTCTGTAGTTCGTTCTTGTCTCTTCTCTCTCTCTCTCTCTCTCTCTCTCTCTCTCTCTCTCTCTCTCTCTCTCTTCTCCCCCCCCCCCCCCCATCAGTCATCTCTTTAAATCTCACCTCTTCAGAGAGGTCCTTCCTAACCTCTTTCCAAAATAGCCTGCCCCCATCTCCTTACCCTGCTTTATCTGATGTGATAATGCATATTTATTTATTCATTTGTTTACTCTCTTCCTCCCTCCCTCAGGAGGGCAAGAACATAGTAAGTTCCCAATAAACATTTGCATAATGGAGCAGATGAATTCCACAGAAAGGCTGAGGTGAGCAGCTGCCTTTACTTCACCTTGGGGGAGTGGCCCTGGGGGACCCATCTCCTCTCAGACCTCACTGCTGCTTCACTCATCTCTGGCTCTTGAAAGGCCTCACTCCACACCTGGGAATTGGGCACCAGCCTCAAGCTTGTGGAGGATGGATGAGGGTTTATCTTTAGCTCTGTCAGTCTCTCTTTAGAAACTGGTGACCCCAATTTCAGCCTGGGAGGTGGCTCCCATCCTAATTAATAAATTCATTAATTAATTGCCGTCAGGTTGTGGGCCATTAAGTGATGGTTTGGTGGCTTCAGTTACAGCTCAAAGCAGGTCCCCTGCAGCCTGTGGGACAGCTGTTATGGGGGACAACAGCTTGTTCATGGGCCAACTTGATCAGCCCAACAGGCATTTCAAAAAGGAAAGGCAGGCCATGGTCAGTTTGGCTCAGTGGATAGAGCGTTGGCCTGTGGACTGAAGGGTTCCAGGTTCGATTCCGGTCAAACATATCTCAGTTGCAGGCTCCTTCCCAACCTGGGCCCTGGAAACAACCAATCGATGTGTTTCTCTCACATTGATATTTCTCTGTCTTGCCCTCTCTCTTCCACTCTCTCTAAAAATCAACGGGAAAATATCCTCCATTAAAAAAACAACCCTAGTTTATGGTACTAGGGCAAAATACAGCATTGAAGTATCTGCTTTCCTCTGTGGCTGAGGGATCCTTTCTAAGCCTCAATTTTTCTATCTCAAATGGGGTTTCCCTGTGTAGTTGAACAGGTCATTTATTGGTTCATTTAATGAACATTATTCAGCACCTGCTATATATCAGGTGTTATGTGAGTGTTGGGGTGCAGCAGTGACAAAACTGACCATGTCCCTGCCCTTGGAAAGCTTCTATTTTATAATAATTTGGAGAAAGAAGGACTTTTCTTTAAGAGTGTGAGAAGTAAAGAGTGACAAGCCAATGTATACACTAGCCTAGGACTGGGCATGTTCTAAGCCTTCCCTAAATAATGATTATTGTTAATAATAATATCTTTATATCCTAATGAAAATAATAATCATTAGAATCTGAGAGTATTTCCTATTGAATTTCAGTTGCCCTGGGAAGAATATTTGAAATGACTTTGAGCATGGAATTGGAGCAGACCTTACTTTGCACCCTGTTCTTGCTGCTTCTTCATTGGGAGGCCTTAGTCAACTCACTAGACTTTTCTAAGCCTTAGTTTTTTTCATATGTAAAACGGGAATTAAATATATCCTCTACTATGTAGAAAGATTATGAGGATTTGATGAGGTGAAACATGGAAAGCCCTTAGCGCAGGGCTGGAACATGGACATTTTCAGGAAACAAGAGGGCTATTATTACTTTTATTATTATTGCCATCATCAACATTGTTGGTTGTCATTCACCTCCTGGGCCTTACTGTCATTTCAGAGGTGCCCAAATCTGAGTGGAGGCTGGAAATTTGTTTGCAGAAGCTGGCATGAACTCCAGCCGGGCCCAGGCTCCTCCACTGCACCCCACAAGCACAGGAGTCTAAATCACCCTTCCTCAGCAAGTGCCAGGGTCCCACCGCCCAGCCCGCCCAGAGCCAGTGGCCAGGTAGACTGGCTCCTTATAGAGAAGCATTGAATAGGAAGTCAGGCCTCACCAGATGCCACTTGACTGGCCTTAGCAAGGCCACACCTGGCTTCTGCAAGTTTTGAAAGGTGAGAAGAAAGCTCTCTGCACAAGGAGGCCTGGCAGTTCTTTAACAAATTGCTTTATTGCATGCCAGACAGTGTTCAGGTCCCTTCACAAATGCCATGTTTAATTTTTACAACCGTAGGCACAGAAAACCACTGCTATGCCTTTTAGTTTTGAGTAGACTGAGGCACAGGAGATTGAGTCCAAGGTCATATTGCCAGCAAGCAGTAGAGCTTGGACTCAGTCTGTTGGCTACCTGCCAGGGGGTTCTCCCATAGGTGGTCACTATGCTTGTATTTTTCCCTTTAAATTTCTTTAAAAAAAAAAAAAAACAACTCTTAAAACACTTTGCCACTGCCAACTCATGGAAATGAATCCATATCCACAAGCCTAAGAGGCATGGGATGGGGTTGTTAATGAATAACACAAGAAAGAGTCCGTCTCATGGTCTGGAAAATGAGTGCCATCTAGCCAGCCATCCATCCCAGCCTACCCGCTGGAGTCTGCAGCCACGTGGTGTACCCTGTCGTGGGCCTTCATTCTGCAAGATGGAATTCTCAGCCCGGGCTGATAATAAGCAGGTATTGATTGCTGCCTTGGTCATTATCAAGATTTATTTAGTCAATATGGCCTCTCCGGTCAATAAATCGTGTCGTTGATAAAGAAGGAAGGGGATAGACTTGTAGAGTTTATTAAAAAAGTTTTTCAGATTTTTTTTTTAAACAGCTGAGTCCAGCCCCCCTTTCCTTGTCCTTATCAGCCCCACTCTACTAGTACATTTCATATTTAGCTCCATAAACTCTTTCCTTTCAAGGAGGAACTTTCCCTTATTGCTCTTATTTCTGGAAACAAAGACTTAGAGCCAGGGCTAGGTCTGGAATGGCTCCTGGGACTCCTGTCTCCTCACTTTTTTGTTCTTATTCCCTGGCTTGTCCAACCCAAGTCTGGCCAGGGTCTTTGCTCTGAACCTGATATGTATTCAGCAAATCACAAATATTTTTCCCCAAAAAAATATATTTTTATTGATTTCAGAGAGGAAGGGAAAGTGATAGAGAGCCAGAAACATTGATGAGAGAGAAACATCCATCAGCCGCCTCCTACACACCTCCCACTGGGCATGTGCCCATAACCAAGGCACATGGAATCGAACCTGGGACCCTTCAATACGCAGGCCGATGCTCCATCCACTGAGCCAAATCGGTACCCTGTGTGGTCTCATCTATGTTCATAGCACCACTGCTTCCCACTTCATTACTTTCTAACTCAGGGCTCCAGACCTATTGACTCAATAACCTTTTTGACATTTCTTGAATGTCTGTTTCAAAGATGTATCCTACTCATGATGTTAAAAACCTAACTTCCTCACACCTGGTCTTGACCCAGGTCTACAGGACAGAAACCTGACAGCTGCCCTGACCACCTCTCTCTCCCCTGTGCTGATGGGGATTTTACCACCTAGATACTTCACACAGCCACCCTCTAATACTTCCATCTCCACCATTGGCTCTTGGGCCCATACCCCCATTAGTTCTCCCTTGGGCTTTGGTTTTCCCGTGTGCGTCCCTATACTGACTCTGGCCTCCTCCACTCTTTTTGACAAATGGCAACTAGTGAGAATTAAAAACCTGTTAAGAACTATTTCCAATGTCTCTCTATTGCCTTTGGGGCAAAGGCCCCAATGTGACCTTCCAGGCTCAGCATGGGCTGGCCCCTGCCCTCCATTCTTGGTTTATATAGTGTTGCAAGTCTTCTGTTTTCTGTTTAGCTGTTCTATTCACTATGGAAAGTAGGATACTGAAGTCTCTAACTGTTAATTGAATTAACGCCGATCCCCTCAGCCTGACCTCTGAGTGTTGGGCCGAAAGTCGCTCTCTGACATCTCTCGAGGATTGCGAGAGGGAGGTTCTCATGTGATGCACCCTGGAATCAGGCTCCCTCCTCTCTGGTTCATCACCCAAGAACCGCAGCTTGGCAGCTCCCGCATTGAGCATCTACTCTTCTGGTGGTAATTGTGTGTCTTAGCTGCCGGTCAGACAGTTGAACAGTCAGATGGTCCCTTAGGCTTTTATATATATAGACTAGAGGCCTGGTGTAGGGAATTGTATAAGGGTGTGGTCACTAGGCCTGGCCGGCTATCGAAGTGTGAGCATATGGCGTGGAAGGGCAGGTCCCTGCTGACCCCCATGTGCCCCCCTCCACCTGAATCATGGTGCCTGAATCCCCACACTGAGATGTGGTGAGTGTGGCCAGATGCTGTGGCCAGGGTGCAGTGTGTGCCTCTGGGCGGCCCAGCGGTGCCACACGGAACCATGCAGGCAGCTCGTTCTCTCTTGGCCTACCTTGCAGACCTGCTTCTGTGCGAACCCATGGGGAGTTATGGTGTCCCAGGGGAAGGTAACAGGGGGAATGAGGGCTCAGGCGGACACCCCACATTCTCACTGTACCTCCATCCCTGTCACCCCCACTCCCAGGTAGCTGGCAAGAGGTTGCAGCGTGTTGCCAGTGCCCACCATGATCTGTGCCGCCCCTAGTGGTCAGTGCATGTCAAAGCAAGTGGTCAAACTCCTGGTCAAGGGAACAATTTTCATATTAAGCTTTTATTATTGATATATAGGATGTCCCTCTTTATTTTAGTAACATTTTTTTGGCATAAAGTCTACTTTGTCTTATATCTGTACAGTCACTCCCATTTTCTTATGGTTAGCATGTCTTTTTCATCCTTTTGTTTTCAGTCTATTTATGTCCTTGAATTTAAAATGTGTTTCCTATGGAAAGTGTACAATTGGATCTTTTTAAATCTAGTCTAGAAATCTCTGCCTTTGATTGGATTGTTTAACCCATTTACATTTAATATTATTATTGATATAGTTGGATATACTTTTGCCATTTTGCTTTCTGTATATCTCATGTCTTTTGTTCCTGTATTTCTCCTTTAATCCTTTCTTTTAGCCCTTTAATTTTATTAATTATTATTTTTTAAAATATATTTTTATTGATTTCAGAGAGGATGAGAGAGGAAGAGAGAAATAGAAACATCAATGATGAGAGAGAATCACTGATTGGCTGTCTCCTGCACACCACACTGGGGATCGAGCCTACAACCCAGGCATGTGCCCTGATCAGGAATCGAACCATGACCTCCTGGTTCATAGGTTGTTGCTCAACCACTGAGCTACACTGGCCGGGCTTATTAATTATCTTAAACTATATTTTTTAATGTATTTTTTTTTTTTTAGTAGTTGCATTAGGGTTTACCGTATACATCTTAACTAGCAGAGTCAGCTTTGGATTTATTAGTATATTACCTTAATTCTAGTATGACCTCTGTTCTTTGTTGTTGTTTGTTTTTTAATCCTCACCTGAGGATATTTTTCCATTGATTTTCTTAGAGAGAGTGGAAGTGATAGGGAAAGACAAAGAGATGCATTGATGTGAGAGAAACACATTGATTTATTGCCTCCTGCACATGTCCTGACCAGGTCCTGGGCCGGGGAGAAGCCCATAACCGAATTGAACCTAGGTCCCTTCAGTCTGCAGACTGACAGTCTGTCTACTGAACCGGACTGGCTAGAGCTGTCCTTTGTTCTTGACCTTGATCTTGAACCATGTTCCCTGTGCCCCGTGTTTCAGACACATGTTTTTCTTCAATTTCCTCTGCAGGACTTACCCCCTCCTGCTTGGGACACTCTTTCCACATGTCCTCCTAGACCCTGGGAGTTTGCTCAATGTCATTTCCTTAGGGCACCCACATGAGAATGTAGACACACAGGCATTCATTCAAAGACTCTCAGAAGGAGAGTCTTCTCCCTGAGAGAGCAGACCCCATCTCTGTTACACTCACCACAGTGAGTATCAAACATAGGTCAGTGGATTATTGGTTAATGCCTGCCTCCTTCTGTGAACTGTGAGCTCCAGGAGGACATGCAGCAACTTGTACCCCTAGCAGTAGAGGACTGAGCAAAAGTAGGCTACAAAAGTCCTAGTCAAATGAACAAACAGGGATGGGTGTGAATGTCACATAGCTGTATTTATGTATTTATGTTAACTGTATCTTTGTGTGTGCATATCTTTGAGTATGTTTATGGGTTTTTGCACATTTATGTGCGTGTCCTTGTTTTATATCTTAGTGTGTTTCTCTAAGTGTATGTCTGTGTTTCTTTGTGTCCCTTTGAGTCTTTGAATATATGTCTGTGTGTCTGCATTCTCATGTGTGTGTCTGAGTGTGTTAGCGTGTGTCTTTTTGTGTACGTTGTGTGCTCACACTCCCAGGCATCAGTAGCTTCTAACGTCTCCTTGCTGTGCAATTATTTTTTTGACTAGTTTGGTGTAGCATTTAATGATTTCCCTAAAGCTAAACATGGCCACTCCACGCATTAATCTCACTGCAGTGAAGGTGACATGGGACCAGCTGGCAGGTGCTGCCTCCTCAGAATTGGCCACCACCCCTGCCCATCTCTCCCAACCTTGATTTGACCCCCAGAGTAAAACCCCAGATTGGTAGCTTGGTGCAAGTTCAGAGTGGGACTCCTAGCTCTCCTGTCATCTCTGTGTGATGTAGGCAGGAGACTGCCCCTTTGGGTACTTCAGTTTCCTTATTAGTGAACTGGGGGTATCAATTATAGTTAGCTTTTAGGGTCATAGTGCTGAAGAAATGAGATAATTCATGAGATGGGCCTAGCATGGAGCCTGGCACGCACCATGTACTCCATAAATGTTACTCTGTCACCCACCCTCGTGCCTGCTCCCTCGTTACATCTCACCTCAGCAGTGGGAGAGGTGATTTTAGGCAATGGGATGGAGGCAAATGACTAAGGAACATTTATTCTTCAACGGGGCCTTCTCCAAATGGCTACTCTGGAGCCATCCAAGGGATTCACACCTCCAGTGAGAGCAACTTGCTAACCCACAGGTGCCCACAGCTTCCCATAGACACACTCAGCATTTTCCCAATAGAATTGGGATTTTGCCCCAGGAGTTTCTGGCAGGAATCTACCAGTGGCTTTCATAGTCTCTAGCCTTAGCTCTTTCATAGTCTCTAGTCTTACATTCCTCAACCCCCTACATCCTCCATTAATCCCAAACTACCATATTCCTCATACTTTCCAGCCTTTGCACTTGCTGTTCTCTCTGTCTGGAACACTGTTCTCCTTGCTGTTTCCTGGCCCCAGCCCTCCTTTCCTGACTGTGCTGGTTTGGGCTCCATCCTTTATCTTCTGCTTGTACAACCCTGGCCTGGATTGCTTTCAGGCCACCAGTGAATCCTTGGTTCTTGTTTTATCTCCCCCAGATGGTGAGCTCATTGCTCTACATCAGCGGTTGCCTACCGGTGGTCTATGAGGTCCGAAAGGTTGGTGACTGCTGGTTTAAGGAAACTTTTGGAGCAGCCATTGCCAACGAGTGGTCTGCAGACCACTGGTGGTCTGTGAGGTCTGAAAGGTTGGTGACCGCTGCTCTACATCACAGTTGCAGTAACTGGTGTGGCACGTGGTGAATACTGCAAGCCTGGTGCTCTGATCAGGGCACATTTTAAAAGCTCAGATTCCTGGCTTCTCTTCAGCAGAAGAGCTGGCATCTTTGGGCCTGCATTCTATGCAAGGCAGCAGTCGGTTGAGCTGAGTAATGGGGGTGGGAGTGGAGGAGGGGTTTCCCATTTTGGACAACCCTCACTAAGCCCGGTTGTCCCATTGCTTCTTGTGTGGTGCCCATAGGCCTGTGTTAGCTGGTGTAGGGACCAGCTTTGCCGACTTGGACTAGTGTGCAGATGTTTGTCTTCTCTAGCCTCAGTGTAGCTATTCCAAAACATGGGCAGAATGTACAGAACCATTCAGGAATGAGAGGAGCTCTGAAGTTTTTGTTTTATTTATTTTTCACTTAATAAGCACTTATCAAGGGTGGCTGTGTACCAGGCACAATTCTAAGTGCTTCCTAAATACCATCATTTAAGTGATTTAATTATAACAACTCTATAATGCAGACACTGTTAATATCCCACTTTGTGGAGGAGGAAGCTGAAGCACAGATAGGTTAAGTGTCTTGCCCAAGATCACTCAGCAGAGCCAGGCAATCTGACTTCAGAGTGTCATAGACTCTCTTGCCTCTTATTTCTGTGAATACCCAAAGCACAGACTGCGTATAGTTGGGAAGGGGCTACTGTATGTGCAGGTTTACTTTATAAAGGTTTACAAAGTAAACCACGTTTTGCTCACTGTGGTCAGTGCTGGCTGGCATGAGTGAGAACCTGGGCCAGGGTTCCCAGAGTGGGCACTGACAAGCAGCTGGGATGTCAGGATCCCAGGGGCAGAGGTTAGAGCTGATGATGAGTCAGAGACGGGGAGGAACCAGGCCTGTTTCCTGCCCTTCATGTTCTGGTGTAGCTGGGCTGTCGGCCCCTTGGGCCAGCACCTAGAAGCCTCTCTGAGCCAGCACCATCCCTTGGAGGGCATCCTCCTCAGCCTCTGCAAGCAAGAGGATTGGTCCCATGGCCCATGACCTACTTTGTGAAATTCATCTCTGGAAAAAAATATTATTCTCCAAGCAGAGCCGATCATCTTGGTATTTTGTGGTAGATGAGGCCTTCAGAGGCCTTCTGCCTCCCTGGAGCCAGAAGGAGAGAAACCCAGGCCCAGTTCCTGTGCCTACTGGCTGCCAAGGTTGAAGCATGCCAGGGAAGGTGGCTTCCCCCACCTACCCCTCTGACCCCTGCCTCAGCTGCCCCATCAGTGCCTGTTCTGTGCATCCTGCCGCATGCCCCTCTAATGGCTTGGAGCTGGCTGGACACCAGCAGGTGATTGGGCTTGGATCAGAGCATAATTTGTTTCTCTGGGATGTATTGATGTGCTGCCCTAATTAAGCACCTTGCTAATGAGAGTCAAAGCACTTCACTGGGAGTCAGGTGAATCTGTGCCTACCTTTGGCAAGACCTAGCCATGGAGGTCTCATGCTGCACAGGGGTCTCAGCCATACTAAGGGGCTTCCTGTGTTCCCTCCACGCTAGGCCCCAGGATAGTGCTTTGCTGTGCACTTCCTGCCCCCACGCACAGCAGGTGCTTGGAGCTTTAGAGGGCTGGATAAAGAGGCATAAGACAGAAGCTGGTTATGGCTTTCTTTGGGAGAAGTTCTTGTCACTGGTGATCAGATCCATCAACCTGTTTCCTATGCTGGGCTTCTTTGATGGGTCATGAGGAATGGAAGGTGTTGGAGATAAGACATGTCCTAAAATGTGTGAGTGTGTGTATCTATTAATATATAATAGCAGTCATTTATTGCTGTGTAATAAATCACCCCAAAACTTAGTGGGAGTAAACCAATTGTTTATACTCATAAACTTCTATACTTATATAGAATCTATAAGAAAGGAAATAAAATGGAACCAAGATGAATAAGCTTGCCTTCACTCCAGGATATTTGTGACATCAGCTGGGAAGATTCAAAGTTTGGGTTAACTCAACAACTCACACATTTAGTGGTTGATGCTGGCTGTGGCCCGGGTCCTCTGTTACCAGCCAGAACACCACCAGCATGTGGCCTCTTCGTGTAGTCTTTCTGTGTGGGCTATTTTGGGCTTTCTCACAGCATGGTGGCTGGGTTCCAGGGGTGAGCGTCCCCAAAGAACAAGGTGGAAGGGAAGATGTTTTCATGATTTAGCCTTGGAAGTTGAAAAGAGTCCCTTACGTCTACTCGGCTGGTTAAGGCAGTTACCAAAGCCCACCAAGAGTCAAAGGGAAGGGCCAACAGGATGGACCACTCCATGGGAGGAGTGTCAAGGTCACATCACAAGAAGAGCATGTTTGATGAGAAGTACTGTGGTGATCATCTTTCGGGAGAAAAATTTGCTATAGTAAGGGTGGTGGAGGTAGTGATTCAGTGCTGAGTGTGACAAACTGTGAAGGGAGTGAATGTGACAGGCAGTAGCCGAGCAGGGGAATAGGTGTGATGGGAGATTGTGTGAGGGGAGTGGGTGTGACAGGAAGTGGTCAGCCAACCAGGGAGATCTGGGTTTGCCAGTGTCTGTCATGATGGAAGTGGGCTTGGTGGTGATAGTGCCCAAGATGCTGGCAGCACCATCTCTTCTCCCCCCGCAAAGGCCTCTGGGTAACCAGGCTGACTCAAACAAGGAGACCCATTCCTGACCAACTTCCTTAACCAGCTTTGCCTTGCCCCTGTCCCAGCCTCCACCACCTTTCTCTCTTCTTGGGGGCTCTGAGGCTCCCCACTCCCACCAGCAGCTTTCCCTCTTTCCAGAAAGTGATTCCCACCACCACAGTCTGGAAGCGCTCCAACTACCATACTTTTCTTCGAGTAAAAGCAGCTAATTAACATTATTCTTTAATTATTGCCTTTATCAACAAGGGGTCTGATTTGTACCAGCAGGATAGTTGCTTTCCCTTAAACTACCCAAGTGAATGCTTCAGTTCCTGGTGCTTTTGAAATGAATTTGATGTCATCTGCCCAAAGTCACTTAATGGGAACGCCTGGGTAATGACTGAACGCGCTAACTCCGTTAGCAGCCCTGGAAGCATGTAATTTGGCCCCTCAGGCAACAGCACTTTTGAAATCTCTGGGTAGTTTTGAACTCTCTGTTCTTAATTAAATATGCAATTTTTCACGGTAACCAGGTTAATTCTTTTGTGTTGTGTTGTAATACTGTTAGGAATTTTCATAGTTCTTATTAAACATTATTCAGGCATTGTGAATTCCATAATTAAAAAAAATGAAAAGAACAAAGCTTGATTCACTTCTTTCTTTTCCCTGGCTAATTTATCAAATGAATTTTGCAAATTTTTCTTTCTGTCCCCAGACAGTGTGGCAAGTGTTTTAAAGGGGAAAGATTTAATTGCCCTGTAGGGATTGGCTGGTTATGAAGGATTTGGCTGTTTGATTAGTAAACCCAGTTGGGAATGGTCTAATGCTCCATGATCTTAAAAATTGTCTGATTGTACCCTCTCCAAGGAGGTCTCTCTTTTCGTTATGTAGAGCATCAACTTCACACAAGTGTAGTTATTAGGTAGTGAGGAAGGGGAGAGAAAAAGATCTGACTTTAAATTGGGGACCTTGGGAGATTTCCCCCTCCCCATTTCCCTTGCTGGGGAGGAGGGGAGAACACTGGTGAGAAACAGAGTGAGAGTGAGACAGAGACAGAGGCAAAGCAATTCTCAAATCTCAGGTACAAGGGAAGGTGAGCAGTCACTGTGAGAATGGGATCCAAGGGGATGGCACCGCATCCCTGGCCAGTTGAAGAGGCAGTTTGTAAACTGAGGAGCCCCCTCTTGGCAGGGCTTCTGGGGCAGGAGGAGTACTTTTCCATTTCCAGAACTGGGCCTCTCTGAAATAATGTGCAGACCCGAACTGAGTGTGGTGTGTGGTGGGTGGTGGGTGGAGAGGACCTGTCTCCCGAAAGACCTGGTAAGGCCAGAGGCCCTCTGTCAAGGGATGCTAAGCAGAGATAGCCAGGCACTCAGTACGGGGAGTAGGATCACTGGCTACTTCCTGGACCTTTTTGTTTCTAGTGAGAGCCACATTTATGCTTCCGTTTTCACCATCTGCAAAATGGGGCATGTTACTACCAACCTCTTACTTTCCTGGGTCCCCCAACCTTATCTTTCAGTCAGTTATCTGTTCAAGGAGTATTTATCCAGCATCTACTATATAACAGGTCCTAGATCATGTGTTTGGGATGTCCCAGTGACCAACACAGACATGTTTTCTGCCCTTGTGGCACTGTTGGTCTCCACAGTATTTAGAAGTAAAATCCCTTAAGAGGTAACATTAATCAAATAATCGTATGTATTTGAAATTGCAGACCTCGCTAAGGGTTATGGAGGAAATGAGCTAGGAATAATAACCTTGTGAAATAGATTTAAACTAGAAGTCGGGGAAGGACTCTTAAGTTAGCCAAGTGAAGAGGGGCCATGGTAGTCCAGAGAGTGAGGAAGAGAGCAGCATGGCAAAGGGATATGAGGACACACCTGTGGTTCCAGGAAGTGAAAGACAGCTCGTGCTGCCAGCGCACTGGGTGAGGAGCATAGAGACGGGTGTGGCTATGGAGGGTAGACAGGGCTGTCTCCAAGAGGTTTATAGGTTCTACTGAGGTCTTTGTCCTGAACCTAGGGTGGGGGGAAGAGAGCGTTGGAGGGATGAAAGAGGAGGGGTTTGAGGGCCTACAACCTAGGGTGGGAGAAGGGACTAGACAAGGAGGCTCAACTGCGCCTACCATTGTGCCCTGAGCAGAGACTGCATGCCTGGCCTCACCCGGAAAATTCGCCAGTCTATAGGCCAAGGTAGGGACAGGAATAAAGCAGTTTTCCTGGGCAGAGGGAGGGGGACGAGAGAGAACCTCATCCCATTCAAATTATATGCTTCCTTTCTGCCATTTATTATTTACCTCGGGGCTTGTGAAAACAGAAAGATTGGGGGGGGGGGGGAATGGAGGAAAACTCCCCACAAAGTCTAACATTGCTCCAGGCGTGCAGCCTGAGGGAACAAGGATTTTTTCAACAATATTTGTGCATATTAGAGTGCGTGAAATGGCATGCTAAAACTCTAGGCCCTGCTAGCAAAGGGGGCTCTGGCACCTTTGGAGCTGTTGGGAGGGGGGCACCATTGCCCTCCACATCCCAATAAGAGCTGGCATCTGGGGGCTTGCCCTCTCCTCTACAGAATGGCTAGCTTCTGTATCTCATCTGCTTTGTGTTCCAATAACTCAAGCGTGGCCTACCTTGGGAGCTGGCAGTTCTCAGGCAGGCCGGTTTCTGGAATGGTGGCATTCCCAAATGAGAAGTTGGGAGGTGCAGGGAGACCAGGGAATTTGGCGGCTGCCCCTGCATAGTGATATTCTATGCCTCACACATTCTTATTAGCATCGTAATCGCTCCAAAATACTGATTCATTATCACACTCTGAACTGCAGACTGAAGCAATGGGGTTTAATAGTTCTCTATAAGCCATTCTGGGCTGTTGAATAAATATTGCTCATTCTGAAAAATTGGGTAAATATGTGTTTAAGCTGGCAGTGAGCAAGGCACAAGCCAAGTAGGTAGCTGGTGTCTGAGCTGGCACTAGGTGAGGTAGTTGGGGAGAGGGGAATGCTCACACTCTGAGAAATGTCAGTTCATGTCTGGCAGGCGTTGGAAATATTCTTCTGGACATGAGGTTTGGATTAGGAAAGGGGCTTTGCCCTGAAATGAGAGCAGAAGGACTCGTACTTTTTATGCATGTAGAAAGGGCTTTGGAGTGGACAGGAGAGACCCAGGTCCTCCAAGTTTGTATAGACAAGTGATTGGATTTAGAATCGGAGGGCTGGTTACTACGGGCTGCAGGAGTTAAGGGTACAGGTGCGTGGGTTCCATTCTGGGATCCCTCTCCTGCCATTTGATCCTTGTGGGACCCCAGGCAAATTACTTGACTCCTTTGCAGGCAGACCCATGGTTACCAACGATCAGGGAAGGGTACTTGTTGGTTTTCTAATCTAGAGCAAGGATGAGATAGATTAAATACCTCCTGTTCTTCCTGTGGGTTAGTGGGTGGAAGCGTTCTGACCCTTACTCCTCTCACTGAGGGTGAGGGCCTCTGAACTACCAAGATGGACATAGTCTCAACCCTTCATTGCCAAGTATCAGCTCACATATTAAGCAGTCTGATTTTGCGTTTCCTCTTCAGTTTTGGCCCGTGGAAATTTCTCTTAAATTCTTATCGAACTGACCTGTATATTTAAAGAGATGTTGGTATATCTTATCCAGCACGTTTGGGTGTTCTGTAGTGGGTGCATTTTCAGGCTATCTTATCTCCCACGTTACTGGACACAGAAGTCCTTTCAGTGTAATGAAAGGTTGTTTTTCCTTTAGAATTCTTCCTTAGAATGTCTGGCAGTCCACTGCTTCTCAGGTAACCTGACACTTGTCACTTGCCCCGGGGTCCAGGCACACTTTGTCACTTTCAGGAACCAGAGGCCAAACATCTCCCTGGGGTGAGGGTGGGGTTTCTCCACCTTATCTCTGCCCAGGGCTTGAATCCAATTTGTATTTGTTGAGCACTGACTGTGCCAAGGACTGGGGCCAGGCCCCCGGTGAGGGAAGAAGGGGTTCAACTCTGCACAATTGACAAGTATCTGTGCTCAAGACGCTACTCCATGGGCACCTTCCTCTATCCCAGCATGTAAGTCTCCTGTGCTTCTCTAGGGAGCTTGATTACTTTAAACATTTTTCTCTAGATGTCAGAATGGGGTCAGGATTTAGAGCACTGTCTTTGAGGTCCACTAGGATCAGGGTCAACTCCCGCTCTGCCTCTGACAAGCTGTGTGATCTTGGGCGAGTCCCTGCACTTCTCTGAGCACCAGCTTCTCTGACTGTAAGATGCAAGGTCAGAGAGTTGCTCTGAGGATCCAACGAGATCACGAATGGGAGGCACTTGGCAGAGCCCCTGGGAGCTGGTGGGTACTCAATGGATGTTCCTGTTTGTGGCACAAATGGCCACTGTGAGACTGCCTCTCAGGTTAATAGACTTGGAGAAGTCAGTCTGGGAAGATGACAGACCTCCCCCATCCCCTCAGATGCTCATAGAATGGCAAAATCATGTAGCAGGGAAGATGCCATTGCTCACAGTGTAGCAGATACACTTAGGGGTATCTATCCACCCTGCTCCTCACCATTCTTGTGGTGGCCTTCTTCCTCCCTATGCCTTCCCCTGAATCTTGTGACTAACAAGGGAGGAGGGAGAGCTGCCAGTCATGTACTCCATCCCCCTGGCTACAGTGATTGGTCCAAGGGGAAGTCACATGTCTTGAGCTGGATCCATCAGAGAACTGCCCTGGGATTTTTCAATTGGAGCAGAGAGGAATCCAGTTGAGATGCTGGGAGGAAGGAAACCTGGAGCGATGCTGGACAGTGACTCAGCCATAGCAATGTCAGTAACCCACCCAGAGAAACTACCCATGGAGCATGAGCAGATGTGGGATGTTTCCATCCTCTGGGTCTCAGATTATCTTCAGAGAAGCCTGTTGGAGACCCCTCCTCCCCCAACAAGGGTGGTCACCTACCCTCCTCTCCTGTCACACTGAAGCCAAGTCACACTCTGCTCCTTGGGAATGAATTTTGCCTACTTTTCAACATGGCCCACAGATACCCATAAAATCCCACACATCTCCCTGAGCCTGTCACACCTGCTGACATTCAGCACAATTCTTTCCCCTCATTTTTAAATGATTTCCTTGAAAAAGACCATCTTGACAGATTGTTTTGTGTGCAGTTTACCCAAACACCAATTTTCCTCATTTTGCCAGAGTTGCTCTTTTTCCCCCTTTTATTTCTTTCTTGGATTCACTCTGGGGTTGGCTTCCACGAACCAAAATAACTCACAGAGCACGGAAAAGTGTTTCCTGTAGGTGAATGACATCTGTATGAAAAGATGGCAAAGCTGCCGATTTCTGTCCTTTGAAGACGCTTGTCAGCCAGTACTGTGGCGGAGTGTCAGACGTCACCCGGAATGACTGTTGAGATTCAGGCAACAGTGAGCTTTTTTCCAGAATGCCTTCAGCCCAAACTTTGGGATCTCCGGGGACACAGGAGCAGCATCCATTTTCTGAGGAGATTAAAGGCGGTGCTGGTTAAAGGAACAGCTGGTATTTTCTACCCTGCTCCCGCAGGGCCCTGCAGCAGTGCTTTGTAGCTCACCTGCTCTGCCTTCCCCGGCTCCCTCTGTTCCCTTTGCTGACTTGTGTGCCTCCGGGCGGGGTCTGGTAGCCCCAGGCAGACCACAGAGAGTAGAGGCAAGGAGAAGTGGGGCTGGCAGTGCCGTCCTGGCTCTCCTATGGAGAGGAGGAATAAATCTCATGGTTGAGAGTGTGGGTCTGTAGTCAGGCTCAGTCTGGGTTCAAATCCCAGCTTGACCATTCTCACTGAGCCAATTTTGTCACTTCTTTGAGCCTCAGTTTTCCCACCTAAGGAATGGGGTCACTGTTTCAGTAAAGGCAAAGTATTTCAGGTAAAGCATTTCCTTAGCATGTACCTGGCACATAGTAAGTGCTCAGTAAATTTTAAACATAGTAAGCTTACCTCTTCAGGCGCACTCTGGCTGATTCTCTCTCACAGCCCGTGCACAGCCATACTGAAGTCAGTGCAGCTTCCAGAAGGCAGCATTATGTCCCCCTTTGTGCGGACCCCTGTCCACAGTTCTCCACACCTGGGCCTTCCAGTGGATTTCTAGTCACCTGTCAACACCAGCGCGGGCATCACCTCTTTTTAAGTATTCATGGTCAGCAACTCCTGCAGCTTCAAGTTGACCTCCAATAAAACCCTTCTTTATTTATATAGTGGTATATTGTCCATATGTGTTTGTATTTCTATCAAGAGCAATTCTCTCAGCCTATGGGTCTCCTCACACCCAAACAGTTTTCCTTCCTCTGTTTTTATAATCCTTTTTCCATCTCTCTGTCAGAGTATAGTGCTGATTGCAGTGTCTCTTTCAGGGAATGGCAAACTCCCATGAGCACAGGGGCAGACAATGAACATTGCTCTGTCCACAAGAGCAGCTACTCGCCCCAACTTTGGAGGACAGCTCTAATTTCTTTCTTGTTCCAGCCACTGCCAAGTACCCCTGCCAGGCCACAACCTGCTGGGCAGACCGACCCCATCTGTTCAACTTAAAGCCACAAAATCACAACTTAGACGGGATCAATATGATCAGGTCCAGGGTCCTTCAGAGGATGATTTTGCTTTGATGAGAGGTCAGAGGGGCCTCAGACTTATAAATAAATTATTATTTAAGAGAGGATCCTGGTTGTCTGTAAGAGTTTGTTGTCAGCCTCTCTCTGGCTATGGAGCCAAAGTGGCCTAGGGTGGGGTGGGCTGGGTGTTTCCTTCCGCAATGAGAGGGTCCTCAGGGTTTGGAACTGGGGAGGGAGATGTTTTCTTCCTTCTGTATCTATTTGCTGCTGATATATTTTACAGGGAACAGACATTTTCTGGGAAAGAACTCATCAAAGATGTTTAATTTTAGTGCTTTTTCTCTTTATTCTTTTTTAAAATTTAAGTTCTTATTGTAGGTTGGGCATTGGTCTAGACCAGTGCTTCCCAAAGTGTGGTACGCGTACCCCTAGGGGTACGGGAAGAGTTTGGTGGGGGTATACGTTGCACCGGAGTTTGGTGGGGATATGCACTGCACCGTGCTTAGCTGCGCCTAATTCTACGTTCTCATGAGTACGAGGGGTACTCAGCATTATGAAAATTATAGAAGAGGTACACATATGTCAAAAGTTTGGGAAACACTGGTCTAGACCAATGGTCGGCAAACTCATTGGTCAACAGAGCCAAATATCAACAGTACAACAATTGAAATTTCTTTGGAGAGCCAAAAAAATTTTTTTAAATATATTTTATTGATATTTCACAGAGAAGAAGGGAGAGGGAGAGAGAGCCAGAAACATCAATGAGAGAGAATCATCAATCAGCTGCCTCACGTACACCCCCACTGGGGATGTGCCCACAATCAAGGTACATGCTCCTGACCGGAATTGAACCCAGGACCCTTGAGTCCGCAGACTGATGCTCTATCACTGAGCCAAACCAGTCAGCCAAATTTTTTAAAGTTAAACTTCTAATGCCATTTCTTCAAAATAGACTCGCCCAGGCTGTGGTATTTTGTGGAAGAGCCACACTCAAGGCGTCAAAGAGCCACATGTGGCTCTCAAACCGCAGTTTGCCGACCATGGGTCTAAACTGAAAGAATAGTGTCATGACTAAGTCAGATGGGGGCCTTGCCCTTTGGGTTTTATAGTTCTTATTATCCACCCTTATTGGAGAGGAACCCAGGGCTCAAAGAGGAGGAGTGACTTGTCCAGAGTCACTCAGCAAGAGGCCCCTGCCAGGTCCAACTCTCAACTATTAAATAAACAAAATAATTTGCACTTGATCAAGTGGGAAACTTAGTCTGAATAATAATGATAATGCAATTACCAGCATTAATTGAGGGCTTGCTGTGTGCCAGGAATTATTCTAAGTTCCATGAGGTCTGTATTATCATCTAATTTTTTAAAGTTATGAAAGCTAAGGCTCAGAGAGGTGAATTCATTTTTCCAAAGGCACATAGTTAGCCCCTGGGCGAGCTGAGATTTGAAACCAGGACTTGGCTTTGAAGCTCAAACACATATGGTGTAGGTACTTTCTGGGGTTCCCACTAAACCTTGAACACTAGAGAGGAAGGTTGGAATCACCATTTTTATAAAGGTCAGCATTTGGTTTGGAAGTGTGCTAACCTTATCAAACACTCCTCTGAGGAGTGCAGAACACCTGGTGTAATACTAGTAATAGCAATAATATTAACAGTAATAACAGCAGATGCCAGTTGTTCAGCATTCAAGTAATTCACATATAGAGATTACCTTAAAACACATAACCGAACTTAAATACATACATGGCAGCTTTATTGTCCCCATTTGACGGACAAGAAAATCGAGGCTGAGAGAGGTTGAGTCCCTTGCCCAATTGCACACGCCAGGAAGTGGTGGAATTGGCATTGGAACTCTGTTCGCCTGCCCAGCACCCAGAACCTTTCCCCAGCAGCTGTTCCAACGAGCCCGTGGTAGCATCTCCACTCCTCTGGGGTCTCCCAGACGCTCAGGACAAAAAAGTGGCTCTCTTCCGTCCCTTAGTCACTCAGCTTCCTTCTTCCAGTTTCCCATCACCTTTCAGCTCTGCCTGAAACTTAGATTTTCCCCTCTTACATTCTTTCTAATCAGGTCAGCTGTGGAATACAGGCTCTGAAATAATAATGCGGAGTGCAGCCCTTGCTGCTGCTCCATTTTCTGCTTGCTTAGCAGCGTGGAAACTTTGGTGTGGGTATATGTGGCCTTTAAAAAAAAACCTTTATTTACTCTGCTCTTGTTTTTATAAGATGTTACTCTTAATGAAGCTTTAATTCAAGGTCAAAGAGCCTAGAGGTTGTTGAGAGAGCCCATCGCCCCTCTGGACCCTGCCAGACACATAAATAGCCAATGGCTGGCTTTTTTCATCTCCTCTTTTAAACGACCCCTTGCAACAGAGCTCTTCCTTGCACCAGGAGGTAAAATGCTTGAACTGACTGGATTGCCTGTCGCTGTTAGCAAAATGCAGCCAGGCCCCCCTCACATCTTTGTTTATTTTTTCCTTTTCTGAAGTTCAAGGAAAATAATTTATTAACCCTTTGCACTCCGCTGTCCCCTCTCAGGGGACATCGGAATTCTAGCATATCATTCAGATGTCCCCTCTCAGGGGAGATTGCAGTTTATTAGTGATTACGGGGAATTGAGTTTCTGCCGCAAAGTAGCGTCGAGTAGCTGGTAGCCAATGTCCAGAATGGTTTGGAGTGCAAAGGGTTAACTTGGAAATTAGGGATAATATGAAGCCAGCCCTGAGTCTCCCCAATTCTTTACCCCCCCAATCCCTAACCCCAACTTGGGCCCTGGCCAGCCTGCCTGCCCTCCCAGGGCATTGGAGAGGCTTTTCTGTCAAAGGCATAGCCCAGGCGGATGTGTCTAATGGATTTGCAGTCCTGATACGAAGATCCCGAGTGTCTGGAACCCCAGCTTTGGGGGACCGGCGGGGCCTTGCCTTTGATCTGAACCCCCTGGACTGTGCCCTCATCTAAATCCATCAGGTCCATAGCCCTGGTCTTGGACCACTGAATAATTTACAGTCCCTCAGAGCAGCGAACACCGGGTCACCGGAGTTCATGGGTTAATAACAGGTTTGGTTTTCGATGTCAGCAGCTCTCTTGATAACGTATGAAAGAATCCTATTCTGTTGATTAGATTTTGAAATGGATCAATTTTTAATCAGCCAAACACCTGACTCACTCAATAAGAGTTGCATTGTGGAGACAGGATGGAGGCCGGCTTTATTTACAAGAGTGTTTGTTTTTTGGGGACCATACGCAAATTTCCACCCAGATCCCTCCTCCTGGAAGGAATTGATCGAATTATCTCCCATCTCAAATGGCAGAATTTGATTCAGTTTCTGATTAGTTGGGAAATCCATGGGTCTGTTTAAGAGATAAGAACAGCAGCTCAAGGTTTGATTTAGTCATCTGTGGTTATTGATGGAAAAAGCATTTATTTGCCAATGGAGAAATTTTGCTTAATGTAACAGCAAGGAAGAAGGAAGGAGACCAAGGGAGTCTGGGCGGTAGTGGAGCGGGGGCGGGGAGAGTAGGTTGCAAAAGCATTCAGCTCTGTGGGGGTGTTGGGGGAGGAGCTGGGGTGCCAGCCCCGTTCTCTGAGGTTTTCAAAACAATGGTATGGAAGTGGGCCAGTGAGCAAATTGAACACATAGGAGCTTTATTGTGGAAGGATGTTACTTGTGGCCATTTTATATATTCATTCAACAAACAGGTGAGCCCACACTGTATGCCAGACACTGCACTAGGCATCAGGGATGAAGCCATTACTGAGAGAGAGAGAAGGTTCCTGCCCTCCAAGAGCATACATTCTGGTGTTGGGGAGGGAGGGCAGGCAGTAAAGAAAAAACAAGGTGCACGGTTATAAAACATGTCAAGTGTTGTTGAGGAAAATACCAGGAACTTTTGTGGCCAGGGAAGCTCTCTGAGTGAAGAAAAATTGAAAGAGAGCAACAGGGCAGGAAGGACAGCAAAGTAAAGGCCTGGAAGCCGGCATGCTGGAGGAGCCAGGTAAGGCCAGGTGGCAGGTGAGTGAGTGACCAGGGTGCATGGAAGGGGAGGCTGGAAGGTTTTTCTTCTGCAGTACCATGGGGAGCCCTGGAAAGGTTTTGAGCGGATGTTGTTTTGTTCAAATTTTACATTAGAAAAGGTTAAAAATTTTACATTAGAAAAGCCCACTCTGAGGAGAGTGGGCTGTGGAGCTGGGAGACTGGTGTCTACTATAATCATCTGGTAATGATGGGGGCATGGATCAGAGTCAGCATGGAATAGGGAGAAGGGGGTGGATTAAGCAATTCTAGTTGGTGGCCAGGTGCTTGGGCCACCTGATGAGGCCTGTGGCCAAACCTGCATAGCGAGTCCCATGGCAGAGGAGAGCTTCTTTGAGGCAGAACTGGGCACCTAGACTTCCTCAGACTGGAAAAGTTGGGGTCACAGTGGCACACAGGCTGTAAACTTGGACTGTGAAGTCAGATAGATGTGGGGGCTTCTCAACACTGCCTTTTATAAGCTGGTGACCTCGGACAAATTGCTCTTTGCATGTACAGACAAGTGAGAATGATTTTTGGTATAGAACTTTCCAGAAGGGTTCATAAGAAACTGCCAACAGTGATTGCCCCTGCAAGGGAGACATGGGGTGGGTGGGAGACTGACAGCCTTATAACCTCGTAATTTATGCCACAGGCATGTGTTATTAGTCAAAACTGGCCACCCCATTTGTGACTTTCGGTGGCATTCACCGGGAGGGACCTTCCATGGTGTTTGGAGCAAGGACTGGTTACCAGCCCTGTTTTACACAAGAGGCTTAGAGAGGGGCAGTTGTTTTATCCGGTGGGGTCCAGCCCCTTCTTGGGCCCAGACTCCTCCTCTTCCTGGCTCCACTTTCCTTGAGTCTGGGGCAAGGCCCAAGTGCTGGGACTTAACCCTTGGGACCAGTCCCCAATCTCAGGAGTTGTGTATCAGTCCTCCAGCTCCCCCAGCTGTGAGTGGAATGATTCTGGGGTTTCTTCTGCATTTTATCAGGTGGTAGAAACTATAGGCAATTTTTGTGTTTGGTTTTCTTAAAGAGGTTTTTATTTTCAGCATTGAAAATGTGTTATTTTGTCATTTGAAGTCAGCCTACTGGCCATCTCTGAATTTTTCTTATGTGCTCAAGCCCTCCACCACTACCCCACCCTCCAACTTCTACCCTCCTGCCACTCCTTAGCAGTTGGCAACCTGTGGATATTTTGAGAGTGATTTTTAGTTCCTCCAGTGCACCGCTAGAGAAAGCAAACTTAACTTTTTCCCTTTTTTTCCTTAAGGCCAGTTTAAAAAAATAATTTCCCGCCCCCCCTGGAGCAGGGCACCAGCTATTACGGAAACAGTAAACAGGAGTCAGCGCCAGGGCATAAGTGGTCGGTTTTAATTAGAACATTAAAGTATTTTAATGCTTACACTTTTTATTTTTGCGAACTTGATTATATAGCATTTTAAGTACCTGTGAACATTTTAAGGACTCTCAGCAATGAATTATTTGCAGTTTCACAGGAAACTTCTATTTTAAAAGCAAAACGGTATGAAAGTGGCTGCGAAGGCTTGGCAGCAGTGACTACACTGTATAATGAGGAACCACATGGTGGGTGGGTTGGCAGACAGCCCACTCGGCCCAACGTCACTCAGGCTGCCTGGTGGACCCCCTTCTGAGAGGCTCCTACTGAGTGCAAGGGATTTGGGGAGGCTTCGGGATCCAGCTGGGGTCCCCACATACCACCCGCCCCCAACACCTGAGGATTCTTTCCCTAGAATTTATCTCAGGGGCGTGTCTTGGTCTCTTCCTCTTTTTGCTACTTGGGGTGACCATAGAAGCGTATCCAAGGAGCTCCTGGCTTTAACTTTTGTGCCTTCCAGGCTTCTCTCCACTCAGCATTCAGAGAGGGCTTCTTAAAACATACCAGTGTTGTTGCTTAGTTGCTCAGCTTTCCAGCAGAAAGTCAAGGCCCCACAGTAGAGTCTCCAGGCCATTGGTGACCGGCCCTGCTGCCATCCCTGGGGGTGTGGACCTTCACACATGTTGTATCCCTTTAGCCCATCTTTTCCTGCTGCCTCTCATGTCACTGCAGCCCAGCTACATGGCCTCCTCATCGATCTTTTATGCTCTTAAACATCTGCTTAGGTGCCAGCATTGTTCTGGACACTGGTGATTTAGCAGTGAACAGGCCAGCAAAATCTCCTTCCTTCATGGAGCTGCCCTGAGTCAGGGGAAGACCTCTGGTAAAGAAACAAATGACCGGGTGTGAGAGGATGGGATGGGGGTGCTGTTTTTAATGGGGGGATTAGAACAGGTTTCTCCAGTGAGGTAACATGTAAAGGCCTGAATGAAATGAGAGAGCAAGCCAGTGGTGTGCTGGTGTTGGCTTGTACAAGCTCACATGAGCCAATTGTGCTCATGTCTCCCCAGCTCCTTGTTGAGTGGCATCTAGTTAGTGGCTTGAAATCAGCCACGGTGGGAGGATTTGCATCATGGAAATTGGTAAATGCCACAAATTAGAGCTTTTTACCCAAAGAGCAGTTGTTAAGCATTTACCAGGACGCATCTGGAGTAGGTCATGGAGAAAGCCTGGGAGAATTTTCTAGACATTCCTTGAAGAGGGAATGTGTTTGGAAGGTTTGAGGAACCTTGTGGAAGACAGTGTGACTTGAATTCCTCAAATGCTTGTTTGTGCCCCAGGACCTTCACACATACTGTTCCCTTTGCCCAGGATGCTCTTTCCTTAGCTGGTTCCTTTAGTTCAGAAAGGCCTTCTCTGACCATTTTTACTAGAGCACCTCTTCCCTTTATTCTTACATCAAGCACTTCTTGGTTTTCTTTCCAGCATTTGCCTCAATATGTAATTGAGTATTGAGTTATTTATTGTGTTGGGGTCTGTCTCTCCCATTGAAATGTAAGCTCTGAGAAGTCTTCCTGCTCCCTGCTGTCTCCCCACCTTCCAGGAAGGGCCTCCACAGAACAGATGCTCAGTGCATTATTGTCAACTGAGTGAATGTTGGCGGAAAGCCTTCTTATGCTCAGCACTGCTTTGGGAGTGGTCTTTATGACATGAGATCAAAAATCAGGAATAGAAGCAGCCAACAGAGAATCCAGAGGTTCCTCCCTGGTGCCCAGCCTCATTCCAGTAACATAATTCCTGGGTCTCCTTCTACTTAATCTGTATGCAACACAGCAGCAAGTTGATACCTTTCTGATAATGAGCACAGTGATCATCCCCTGACTGCCAACCCACATCGGTGAGAAAGAACAAGCTCTCTGCTCCTGCTGAAGACATTGGTGTCATTGGAGGTTAAATATTCCTATTATATGATGCCTGGCATTTTTATTGTCATGAGAGCAATGATGTCAGGAGTTTAGGGCTTAAGATAAAGTTTATTTTATGGTGGAGAAAGTGCTTAACTCACTCGCGTCTTGGATGGTGTGGACAAAGGTGTGCTGAGGCGGGAAACATTTTGATCTCAGGAATGGTTTTGGTTGACCTAATATATATATATAAGCTTAGAACATATTGACTGAGGTGACCAGTGTTTAGATCTTCCATAGTTAATGAGGAGCTATCCAGTTTATATTGGAAACGGTCACTGCCCTGAGCCTCTAATGAGGTGCGTGGTGCTTTGGAGAGGAAGACAGTTAACATTAAAGAAGTTTAGACTTTCAAATAACCTCCCTCTGACCTTGAGAGTTCAAATCCTGGCTCTGCCCTTCCCAGTCATATATTCTTTGGCAGGTTGCTTAGCTTCTTGTAGCTTCAGTCTTCTGTAAAATGGGCTACTCCAGGAGTAGTTTATGGTTTACGAGGATTAAAAGTGATGATGTGATGCCGAAGATGGTAAATGCTCAAGAAATGTTACTATCATCCATGCTGCTAATTTATATACTTCCTAAAGCCTATGAAATGGGAACATGTAGGCTCATTTCAGTGTAACAAGGAGCTTCCTAAAGCAAATGCCCTGAATGAAAAGTCGCCACAGAGTGTTCTGGCCCTTTGAGCTGTTGCTTTGTCCTGAAGCGATTCAGGTGTAACCAGAAGGTAATGCTTTTTCCGTGAGAAAACGCACTCAAGTGTTTTGTACTTGACTCAGCTTGTGGGAGCAGCTACTAATTTTTTCATTAATCGGAGAACTCTATCCATTTCTGTGTATATTGCTGTAGAATGGCCTTGCTATAATCATCTGCTCAGTTACTTAATTTTGTATTGCCTTAGAGGGCATGGGCCTTGTACGAACCTCTTTTTGTCTGCCTCATTTGCTGCTTTGTCTTTGGTTCCTAGAACAGAGTCTGCATATAGTAGGTGCTCAATAAATATTTGTTGAATGAATGAAATCAAATGCCTATAGGGGTTTAAAAATGAAAGACTGTAACCCAGAGAAATGTACTAAATTTAAGTTCACACAGAAACCTAAACATGAATGTATACAGCAGCATTAAAACAACTGAAATGTATTCTCTCACACTTCTGGAGGCCAGAAGTCTGAAATCAAGGTGTCTAGAGGCGGATCTTTCTTCACCCCTTCCAGCTTCTGGTGGTTATCGCCAATCCTTGGTGTTCCTTGTCTTTTAGATGTATCACTCCAAACCCAGCCTCCATTGTCACCCAGCTATCCTCTCTCTCTGCGTCCTCTTCTCTTCTTACATGGACAGTAGTCATTGGATTCAGGGCTCACCCTAACCCAGTGTGACTTCATCTTTACTATTTACTTTCTAAAAGACCCTGTTTCCAGGTTATACCGTAATATGAGGTTCCAGGTGGACATGCATTTAGAGGGAGGGGCACTAGTCAAGCCAGTACAAACCTCTTGAGAAAATGCTGAGAGCAAAAGTGTCCTTTCGGTCTGAGCTTTGTTTGGAGTTCTGTGGGGAAGTGTGGCTTGTTGGGATGACTCCCACAACTACAGGGATGAAGAGAGACTCCCAATGTTAGTCCTGTATATGACACTGATGGGAAAACTGGGAATTGGGGTCTTGACTGCCATCAGGAGGAAGAGCAGAAGCTTCTGAGTGACTGAGCTGAGGTTTGGGCTGTTTGTGTTTCCTTAGTCTTTGACAACTTGCCTTTCCCTGAGTCTCAGTTTCCCTCTCTGTAAATTGGGGATAATAACAACATTTTCCCTGAGGTGGTTGGGGACTTTAATGCTAGAGACTGATGAGTTCAAGTCCTCATTGTCTGGACAGAGTGGGAGGATGGCCTTGACTTGATGAGACAGGCGTAGACTCAAGACAGCATGTGCTGCTCCCAAGAATAGTGCTCCCTCCTCTCACATCCTGAGCCCTCTGATTATATAATCTGATTATATAATCTGAGCCCTCTGATTATAAAAATGCTCTCACTGGTTTGGCTCAATGGATAGAGTATCGGCCTATCCTGGGTTCGATTCCAGTCAGGAGCACATGCCCGGGTTGCGGGCTTGATCCCCAGTGGGGCCGGCCAGGAGGCAGCCAACCTCTCTCATCGTTGATGTTTCTATCTCTTTCTTCCTCTCCCTAACTCTCGGAAATCAATAAAAATATATTTAAAAAATAATAAGACTAATGAATGCGATTTTAGAAGCTAATCTTCCCAGCGACACTATGAGGCAGAGACTATTTCAGTTGCTATTTTATAGATAGGAACTGAGGTTCCAGCAGATTTAAGCTACCAGTCCAAGGCCACACAGCTGGAAGGTGGTGGAGCTGAGATTTGAATGCAGGTACATTCAAGTTCAGTTCTCTGATTCCCTCTTCCTTCCTTAGGCACCCAATGCCTCAGTTTCCCCATCTGCAAAATGGTGCCTATTCCAGGTTGGCGGCTCTGGTGGAATTGTGCGAGATACGAGACCCAGAGTGTTATATAAACCCCAGTTTGCCCAGGAGGGTGTATCATCTTCCTCATCTCCTGTCTCTCACACCACAGTGACTTGAGATTTTTACACAGACGGGAACTGTGTGTGGGGTGGGGGGGGGTGAGTGAGTGTGTGTGTGTGTTTGCAACAAATATTTTATAATAGGCAAACTCGTCTGCCACTTCTAAAAGTAGTGGGAGAAAAAACCCCACTTTGAGAAAGTAAAAATAGCCCAAAGCCTGAGTCACTTAAGTCATTGAACTTAGCCAGAGCTAGCTTCTCTAAGCTGTGATTGCTTCGGCTTGACCAGGGGCAGTGGGTCAGGGCCAGGATTGGGGGGGGGAGGGGGCGGTTGGACACCTGGAATTGTAGGGGGAAAATCCTAGTGGTTAGTTTGCAAATGAAGTGACTGTCCAACCATCACTTCCCCCCCCCCCCTTTTTTTTTTTGGTGCAGGATGAAATGTCTCCCAGAAATGCTCTGTCCTTTCTCTTTAAAAGTGACTTGACAATTGATAATTTGCCTAGTGGCGGGCACCTTAGAGCTTTTATTTCTTGGAGGCCAAACATTGATGTTGTGTGAAATGGGAGCTTGGCGGAGCCTTTGTGCGGATCTCAAGCTTCCTGAAAAATTTATTTACTGTGACTGTGATCCGCAGGAGCGAATTGATGTTTATCTATAGTCGTTTGCGCCAGCAAGGAGGGGAAAAATGCATAACTGCACTTTCCTCAGAAGCCTTGCGAGGCTGTTTAAATAAGTATCTAATAGTGAACTTTCAATAGCAGACAGGCAGTTTGATGGACAGGGTACAGTGTATTATTAACCATAAGCAGGCTTAATCTTTCCCCCATGTTTTAGAAGAAGCTTTATAACCTTCTGGCCGAAGAATTCATGAGAACCAGGTATATGAAGCTAAGCAAAATTATCCTGGCTGTTCCAGTGGCAGAATCAATAATTCTGAGAGCTGCATGAAGGAGGGGAGACGGGCTGCAGCTGGGCCCCATGTGAGCAACCCCAGCCACCGCCTGTGGCTGGAAGGTCAGGAGAAGTTGTGCAGGGGCCTGGAGATGGCAGTGGGGAGGTGAGGATCATGCTAGGAGTCTGGCTTGGTTACCAGGTATGTAATATCTGTTGCCTCCAGCATGGAGCATATGTGCGGGTAGTTAACAGGGAGGAGTGTCTTTCTGCTGGGTCTTGGTTACAAAAGTGCCTGGTCCTGTGGTGACACCCACCATTCTAAGCAATAAAAAGGATTTATGCAATTGTTCAGTGAATATCTGTCTTGCCCCTTTGGACCAGAATTTTTGTGCAGCCTGAGAAGCATCTTGTTTAATCTGGAGGGCTCTCTTGATCTCTGGGAGAAGGTAGACTCTCTTTGTTATAAAGTCCTTTCCTAGTCTCTTACCTGGTTCCCATCACCCTTTGTAGTGATGGAACCTTCAATATCTGTCTTTCACTCATTAGCTGGTCAGCTGTTAGAGCACATAGATGTCACATTTACCACAACCTCCCCAGCCCCGAATATCCCCTGGAGTTTCTTATGGGGTTGGCCACTGTTGAATGGGGTTTTGCTGAGGAGGAAACAGCTGTTTTTAACAGTATGAAGGTCAGGCAAACTTGGGATCAGATCTGGTCTGTTACCCATTTGTGTGTCCTTGGGCAGTGGTGTGCCCTCTCTGGGTCTTTGTTTCCTGGTCTATAAAATGGGATAATGGGGGAGACCAAGATGGCGGCATAAACAACTGAACTTGCCGTCTCACACAACAACTTCAAAACTACAATTAAAAACAAAACAGACATCATTCAGAACCACAGGAAGGCTGGCTAAGTTACAAGTAGAAGGGAAGAGAAAAGCACACTGAGACTCAGAGGAGCTGCGGAAGGCAGAGGTACAGAGGCGCGAGCACTGAGAGGGCTGGCAACTGAGTACACAGCTGGCTTTTTCAAGCCAGAGGGAGACAAATCTCACGACTGCTCTGAACTCCAGTTCGGGGGAAGACTCTGGGGACCCAGACTCATACAGGGAGAAACTGGACTGTCTGGCAGGGGGCGAAACTAGAGGGTGGCTTTCTCTCAGAGGTGCTTGCAGTGATTACTACAGGACATTGAGACCCAAGGGCCTATTAGGGTAGGGCTGACAGGAAGCCATTACTCTTTGCTCCACCCTGAGACTTCGTCCCATCCAAGCTGCGTACAGAGGCTTTTGCATATGAATGGCCTCGTCCTTTGAAATCTGTACTTACCTATCAAACTGCAGCTGAGTCAGAGAGACCCAGAACATCAAAAGAAGGCCCAAGACCCCACAACAGTTTGCATTGCTTCACAGCTGGGCCTCATCTGGGCACCTCCAAAAGCTAAACAAACAAAAGGAATCTGCAGATCTCTCCGTAGCTCCTGCTGGGTGGCCTCAGGCAGAGGCTAAATTAGCACCTCCTTTTCCAAGAGCCAGTGTACCCAGGGGTCAGAGTAGGACCATCCAGATTACAACTCTTCAGATCCATAAGGGACACACTCAGGGGACAGACTCAGTGAGCACCAAAGCTCCATTGAAGCAAATTTTGCCTCATAAGGGTGTCTCCAGCACAGAAGTTATCCCATTGAAGACACAGCTGATCCTCAAAGCCAATTAGCCTGGAGGTCACCTCCTCCCAGTGATACTCACAACAATCAAGGCTTAAATACAGCAAGACTGTGCACACAGCTCACAAAGGGGTGCACCAAGAATGTCCACCTCAGGTAACTGGGGAGGCTGAGCCACTGGGTCCTATAGGATACTTAGGCCATTCTATCAACTCAGGGAAGCAGCCAAAATGCAGAGACAAAGACACAGGTCACAAATGAAAGGAATGGAGGAAAGCAAAGGACTGGATATAGAGTTCAAAACCACAGTTATAAGGTTTTTTAAGAATTTTCTAGAAAAGGTTGATAAATTTAGTGAGACCCTCAAAGATATGAAAAAGGACCAAGTAGAAATTAAGCATACACTGACTGAAATAAAAAAATAATATACAGAGATCCAGCAGCAGACTAGAGGATCGCAAGAATCAAGTCAAAGATCTGAAATACAAAGAAGCAAAAAAAACTCCCAACAGGGAAAGAAAAAAGAAAAAAGAATAAAAAAAAAAATATGAAGATGTGTAAGGAGCCTCTGGGGCAACTTCAAGTGAACCAACATCTGAATTATTGGGATGCCAGGAGAAGAGAGAGAGCAAGATACCAAAAACCTATTTGAAGAAATAATGACAGAAAACTTCCCCCACCTAGTGAAAGAAATAGACTTACAAGTCCAGGAAGTGCAAACAAAAGGAATCCAAAGAGGACCACACCAAAACACATCATAATTAAAATGCCAAGAGTAAAAGACAAAGAGAGAATATTAAAAACAGCAAGAGAAAAACAGTTAGTTACCTACAAGGGAGCACCCATACGACTGTCACCTGATTTCTCAACTGGAACTATGTAGTGGCAAGAAATATTCAAAGTGATGAATAGCAAGAACCTACAGCCAAGATTACTCTACCCAGCAAAGCTATCATTCAAAATTGAAGGTCAGTTAAAGAGCTTCACAGATAAGAAAAAGCTAAAGGAGTTCATCGCCGCCAAACCAGTATTATATGAAATGCTGAAAGGTATTCTTTAAGAAGAGGAAGAAGAAGAAAAAAGTAAAGTTAAAAATTATGAACAACAAATACATATCTATCAACAAGTGAATCTAAAAATCAAGTGAATAAAAAATCTGATGAACAAAGTAATCTGGTGAATATAATAGAATCGGGCATAGAAAGGGAGTGGACTGACAATTCTCAGGGGGAAAGATGTGGGGGGTTCGGGAAGAGACTGGACAAAAATCATACAGCTATGGATGAGGACAGTGGAGGAGGGTAAGGGCATGGGGTGGGAACCGGCTGGGGGGGAGCTATGGGGGGAAAGAGGAACAACTCTAATAATCTGAACAATAAAAGGTTTTTTTTAAAGGGATATGGGGAAAGTGACCACCATTTTAAATCTCAGTTTCCTCGGTTGTAAAATAAGTATAACAGTGCTACCTGCCTTCCTGAGGGGCTGTGCTGAGGAGTCAATGAGAGAATGCTGATGGATGACTCAGCCTAAGGTCTGGTGTAAAGCTGGTGTTCAGTGAATTATAGCTGTTACTATTATTAATGTTTATAGATATTCCTATTATTATCTCACTGCTTTTGCTCTTCATAACCTAAGAGAAAACATAGCCTCTGTCCGTTTTGTCTGCTTTGGATACTCGTGCCTTCTTTCAGGGTCTTGAGGGCATGATGGAGACACTGAGACCTGTGCAGAGTCAGGAAATGCTGACAGCTCTCACAGACCAGCTCATTGCTGGTGCTATGAGCTGCCCTTAGAGCTCAAGCCCTGAGCCCCCACTCCCACCCTTTCCTCCAGCAAAGGCTCAGGCACCAGGAAGTTTCATGTCCTGCAGGTCTAAATAGAACTGGCAGTGAATCCAGGGGCAAGAGGCAATGGGAGGGGCATGGCCAGGCCTGACAAGATTGGCTCTTGGATGAGTGATAGTCCCTGTATAACCCACTGAGGTCTCTATCAAGTTTCCTAACTACCCTGGAAAGCTCTTTGTTCATCCTGGGCCACTATATTCCCCTCTGTCCTTTCTTCCTCCTCGTCAGAAGCCAGTTGGGTTTGCCCAAATCATCGTAATAAAGTCCCCGTGTGTGGATCAGAGTGGGAGGCCACACCCCAAGCTGGGTGCACCTTGTGTGAGATCTCAGGAAACTTTATTACTTATACCCATTTTCCAGATGAGGAAACTGAGGCTCAGAGAGGTGAAGTCACTTGTTTGGAGCTACTTGGCATTTGTTTTGCCTATTCTTCTTCCCTGATGCTTAAGTCCCCACCTCCCAGTCCAGCTGGTCTCCAGCCTCCTCTTTCCCTCTGGAAAGCAGGGCTAGCTTAGCTGCTGAGCAGGTTGTGAGTGGAGCTGAATTGTCCAGGAGACCCAGCCAGAGGAAGTTGGGCAACAAAGCTCTTGGCCTCAGAGGGTGAGTCTCTTTCATCAAGACAAAGTCCTAACAGTAGGGCTTTGCCACCCCATCGCGCAGAGCTCAGCAACTCTATGCTGATGGTCTTTCCAATCCTTTCTCAGGGTTCACCTGTATGTATTGATATATGGGTATGTATTTATAAAATATGTTTTATTAATTTTTTTACAGAGAGGAAGAGAGAGGGATAGAAAGAAACATTGATGAGAGGGAAACATAGATCAGCTGCCTCCTGCACATCTCCTACCGGGGATGTGCCCGCAACACAGGTACATGCCCTGGACTGGAATCGAACCGGGGAACTTTCAGTCCTCAGGCCAATGCTCTATCCACTTAGCCAAACCGGTTAGGGCTCACCTGTCTTTAAAAGCATGCGCAGCCTGCCTCTTGTTAACCCTGTCCTGACTGCTGACAGGAGCTCCAGGAAGGGGATGTGAGGGCCTCGGATCAGAGTGCACCCCCTGAGGCCCACTGGGTGGCCTTGGAATGAAGACCCTTATTGTTCTGGGCCGAGCCTGAGGGTATCAGATATTCAGGTGCCTGTCTTGGGGTGATAATCCTCATCATCTCCCCTCTCCTTCCTGTGTTATTTCTGGAGAAGCCATTTCCCTCATTGCCCATACACTGATCCCCAAATCCTCTACCCGTGGACTGGAGCATGGGGAGTCGGGGAGAAAGCAGAAGCATCTGGATCTTTCCTTTTGTCTTGATTTATTAGAAACAAACTAATATGAGAATTCAGAGCAAGGCACCAGGCTTAGAAGGAATTTAAAAAGTATATACATCCCAGCAGTGATCACTAATGCACATCAGTGTGTCTGCTCTGGACCATATCTGGAGAGACCTTTGATAAATGAGATGTAACTCCTGCTTTCCAGGGGTTCCTGGGGCGGGAAGACCACCCAGGACAACACAAGATTGAGATTTTCTCCCACACTGGGACACTGTGCGGGTGCTTAGAGCCAGGAGCTAGGAAGGGCCGCAGAGGGACTGTTTGCAGCAGGTCTGGAAGGATAAGTTTGCCAGGCAGGAAATTAAGGAAGGCCATCTTCACACCAAGGAACAGCATCAGACACAGGGACCAGTTTGGGTGCAGCACAGAGGATGACAACCAGGGGCGTTGGGAACTAATGAAGCATTTAATTGGGGATTGAGGTAAGGTTGGAGCAGGTGGTGGATTTCAAATCAGGCAAGGCCTCCTAGTCCACTGTGTAGTTTGGACTTTTCCTGAAGGCTCCGGGGGAGGATTTGGGGGTTTAATTCTAAGAGCTACAGGAAGGCATGTAGGAGCTTGAGCCTGCAAAAGCAGGGACAGGATCTACTTCTTTTATAAGGAGCCTCAGGCAGCCATGGAGAGGAGGGGGTGTGAAGGTAAGATCAGAGCTGGGAGGTGGGGATGAGGTACAGCAGTCATCCAGGCTGCTATCAAGGATGCCTGGGCCTGCGGTGGCACTGGGGCTGCCCAGACGAGGGCTGAGGTAGGGATGCTCCAAAAGGAGATTCAAGAGTTCCCAGAGGAAGGCTGCTGAGACTGCTGTGAGCCATCTGCTGACATTTATTTTTCATCCATCATTTTTATGCTTGTGGCCTGAGGAGCTTCAATTGGTTATAGTGACGTGTAAACATTTGGGAATGGCTGGAGGGGCTGCACCCTCAGCTCCAGGGCAGAGCAGATAAGAGCCAGGAGCCTGTATCACATGTTCACTCTAACAAGGACTTACCGGTTTCTCTGAAAATTCAGAGGAGGAAGACCAGTGCAAGCTGTTTGTTCATTCATTTACTCAGTAGCTATATATTGGACTTAGACGTGGGGGAAATGGCAGACTGCTCCCTGCCCTAGGAGAACCCCTTCTGATAGCAGCTATCAGATAGCTTCTGGAGATCGACCAGGATAAGGTAGGTGGAACCAGCCTGGGAAGAGCTGTCCCCTAAATGGTGTGTCCAGGAGGCTATGGGAACAGAGCAGAGGCACTCCACAGCCTGGAAGCTTCCAGAAGGAGGTCACCTACGTTATGGCTCAGTAAAGGCAGGAAGGGGGCTGTTCCACTCAAGGGAGAATTCCCAAAACCCCAAAAATATAAGGTGAAGTTACTTGGAAGCTGAGACCTGAAGGATGACAGCTGGCAGAGAGACAGGAAAGTGTGTTTTAGGAAGAGGGAACAGGTTGGACAAAGGCTGGGAGGTGGCCTTTGCAGAAATCACCTGATCAGAGTGCCTGGGACCTCAAGGATGAGCAGGGTGCATAGAGCTAGGGTGAAGGGCTTACATTTTGGGGTTTAGGCATCTGAGCTCATAAAATAGCTCGCTTTGATTTTCTAGACTGGTGAGGTGAGACTCAAATTTGCAGACGGTGATTTGTGGGGCGGGGTTAGAGAATGGTGCCCCGTTCACACAGAGCTCCCCATTTTGCAGGGGGCAGACCAATCATTTGAAAACTGCCTTCCTTGTGTATGGATTGAGGATCGGATTGGGTCTCGGGGATCCTGGCTGGGGTGAGACAGAATTCTCGGGGAGAAGTCTGGGAGTATCTCTTTGCTTTATGCAGACCTGCAAGGATGATGTAAAATTAGATTTAGTTGGCCAACAGGTCCCTAGATCAGTGTGTATAGTGTTAGGTGACCTGTGGTCTTAAGGTGTGAGGCCTGGGACCCATCCACTCCTTGCTGCCCAGTGTGGCCAGTGGGCAGTCTTGCAGGCAAGGAACCGTCTGACTGGATTGAGAGCCAAAGAGGTAATGCTAATGTCTTTTAAAATTAGAATGAAAATGTTTATTGCAGAGAGCAGAACCTGCGTCAGCGCAGAGTCCTGTGGGAAGAGGGTACTGCTTTATCGCAGCCTTTCAGTTTTATTTTTGCACATTCGCTTTTTATTTGCTGGCGGTGCTGCTGGCGGGCCCCAGAGTGGGCTCAGGCTGCTGGGCCAGGGCTGGAAGGACGGCGCTGCCTGTGTCTTGACAGCCCCCAGGGTGAGTGCCAGGACCTGCTGTCTTTTGGGAGGACTTGGGGGTGTGAGAGCAGGAGGCTGTGACTTTGTGTCTGTGTGTGCATCTAGCCCAGTCTGTGTGGCTCTCTGTGTGTCTTTGTGTGCTTTGTGGCTTTGGGGGTTGTCTATTTTTGAGACTGGGTGTGGATCTTTGCATATGGATTCCTGAATTGTGTGTTTCTGTGTCTGTCCATGTGTCTTTGGGAGGTGGCCATAGGTGTAGCCGGCTCTGTGGATCCAGGTTTGTTTTTCTGGGGCCTTTTTCTACCTGAATGGATGTATATGAGCAGCTTGGGGAGGCACATGGGTGTCTGACTGTGAGTCTGTACCAGCTGCGTGTGCATGCATGTGAGAGTGTGTATACATGTGAGTATGTGCATTGGAACATATGAGTTCCATATGGGGGAGAGTGTCGTGTTGTATGTTACATGTGAGAGCATGTTGTGTGTAAGCATATACTGCATTTGATAGTTGTGTGCATCTATGTGAGAGAATGTATGAGAGCATGTGTTGAATATGAGCGTGCTGTGTGAGCATGTTGCATGTGAGAGTGTATGTCCTATTCTCTTGTCCTCTTGCATTTTGGCAGTGCCAGCTACGCTGTATTCTCGAACCCAGAGAGTCATCCTTGAGTGGCTCTGGGTTTGAGAATACAGCGTAGCTGGCATTGTCAAAAGGCATCCATCTGGGCACCCCGGCCCCAGCTCCAGTCAGAGACTCTGGAAACCTTCAGACGCTTCTAAGGGTTACACCATAGTTAACCCATCCTGCTCCAGCTGAGGAGATTCTGTTGAGCTTTACCTCTGTAGCTTGGGCCATATAAGCAATGGGTGTTTTGTTTCTAGAGGGGTGCTGCTTTCCAAATGTAAAATTCTTTAGTAATATACAGAATGTGCTTTTTCCAGGCATGCTTGCCCCTGGAGATGGGAGCCCTGCTTGGCAGTTGCTAATCTGGCCCAGGAAGACCAGTGTCCAGGCTTGGTTCCTCCCCAACGGGGTGGGGAGGCTTTGGCCATAGCCCTTGATGTCGTCAGGGCTCCCCCAGATTATCACACCACGATGGCTCTGAGCCCACCGCCCCTACAGGATGACCTGCCGCAGTTGCTTCCTAGGGCAGGAAACCCATGCCCTGGGGAACCTGGCGGCTGCTGGGCTTCTCTGCCACGCCAGAGGCACCTCTTTCTAATTCTCATCTCCATCTGCTCACCTCCCTATTACTGGGGGATGTCTTTTTTAAATATATATTTTATTGATTTTTTACAGAGAGGAAGGAAGAGGGATAGAGAGTTAAAAACATCGATGAGAGAGAAATATCGATCAGCTGCCTCCTGCACACTCCCCACTGGGGATGTGCCCTCAACCTAGGTACATGCCCTTGACCGGAATCGAACCTGGGACCCTTCAGTCCACAGGCTGACACTATCCACTGAGCCAAACCGGTTAGGGCTGGGAGATGTCTTTTTTTAACCACGTCCTGCAAGCTGGGATGTCTGGGGTTGTGGAGTCACAGTTTACAGAGTAGAATCAGGTACTGTGCAGAATTCAGTATGATCAGGAACCAGTACTGAAGACAAATTTCAGGTTCTCTGAGCCTCAGTCTTCTCAGCTATAAAATGGGAGTGTGACAGTGCCAGCCTCAGGTTTGTCTCTCACTTGTCACCTCATGGCCTTTCTTAACATGATAGATTTGTAGGAAGTAGACAGCCTGGTTTGTCCTACCAGTTTGTAATATTGGGGAAATCATTTCTTCTGTGTTTCAATTTTTTAATCTGTGAAATTGGGCTAATAATAGTACCTACTGCATGGGATGTTGTGAGGGTTAAATTCCATACTTTACATAAAAAGTTACGTAGAGGAAGTACTATAGAACATGAGCTATTATTGTTATTTCTGGAATGTCTGAACCCAGATTAAAACATCCTTTCAGCACACAGTATCATTTTTAAAAACAATACAATTTGAAATCCACTCTTCCTGCAGCCTTGCCTACTCTCTGTTGGGTATTCTGCATGGATGGCTGGGCCAAATGCTGTGGTCGTCTCTTCTCCAACAAACTGGCAAGGCAGCTATAACTCGGGTTAAGTCACTCTGGGCAGCAGCCAGGGGCAGGAGCCAGCCTGCGAGAGAGCCACCTGGCAGTTCTCCCTGCCAGGGTGGATCCAGGCAGCTTGGGCTTGTGGTGGCTGTGGGCACCCAAAACTGTTTCATGCACTTGTCAGTAGGTGACTGACATCTGAGCATTGGCGACAGACAGCAGAGGGGAGAGCTGGGCCAGAGAAGGGTATTTCCCCTGAGCCTGACACACATGGTAACCTGAGCCCACCCACCTTACTTTGCCCAGGGACACACTGATGATGAAATACTCCAGCTGAGCAAAGCCTTCCCCCTGGGCAAGGCTGCATGCGGAAAAAACTTTGCATGCATATTATCTCGTCTGGTCTTCATAGAAACACCTTGAAGTAGGTCCTACTTATTTCTATTTTATGAAGGAGAAAGCTGGAGCTTGAAGGAGTTTTGGAATCTTCCAGGATAGAAGTCCTGATTCCTCCAGTTGCTGGTGATTTGGGGCCAGTTACTTAACCTCTCTGAGCCTCCAGTGCTCCACTTCTAGAGTTGTAGCAAGGATTCAGTGGGACAGTGTAGCTAAAACATTTAGCCTGGCATCTGGCATGGAAGTGATTCTTAAAAAAAACCTTGTTGCTATTACTATTATTTTGTCTTTTTGAAAGGGAACATTCCTTGTCAGTTTTATAGATATTGATGAGATTCAAATCTGATGCCTTGATGTCTAGAGAGAGAATTCATTATTGGCAACAGGTTAAGTTTGCAAGTTTTTGGCTAGCAGGGACACTACTCTTATTTTGAGGGTCTTATCAGCTTATAGGAGCAGAGCCTCTTCTGTTTCATGGGGGGTGGGGACCTCTCGTGGGTTTTTACTCCTGCGCCCTGTCCTATGAGCACATTCATTTGGACACTTTGAGCAAAAGATCCGGTGTGTAGTAGTTGACCAACAAATGCTTGTTTAATGGATTGTGCTCCTGAGTTTACCTGATTGGATTCAGGCACAGCCTGGGAAGGTCCCACAGAAGAAGGAGCTGATCTCTAGCACTGCACACTTTGCAGAGCCGTGGGTGCCTGAAACATCTCCTGAACTTCATCACTTAATAACTGTGATTGTGATGGTCAGAGGTAGAGGAACTGGCAGAAAATTATGACACTATCACACAACTCGAAGACCAGGAAATGGGTTTGAGGCAGTGAGTATGGCCTCAGGTGTGTACTGACTGTGAAGGGAACTTCATTCATTCTTCATTCATTCATTTGACTATTTCTTTGTTCAGTGCCAGGATCAGGGATGTGGGCAAGTGGCTTCATCTCTTTGTCTTTGGTTCCTTGTCTATAAAATGAGATAATTCATGCAGTGTATTTAAGGAAAGGGCTTGGCACACTGCAAATTGTCATTAGTAGTTCACTGCTATTATTGTTGCCATGCTGTTTCCAAAGTCTCGGGTGGTGAGGTGGATTATCTATTCCATTCCTACTTAACAGAGAAGGATTAGCAGCCCAGTGGACATCAGAGACACTCCCAAGATCACAGAGCACTAAATATTAGAGTGGCCTCTACCCGACTCACTTTGACTCCTACTTCAGCCCTTGCTCTTCACCGTGGCTGTCCTTTTTTGGGACAACCTGGGCTTGTAGCCCACTGTGGCCCTCAGAGAATGTTAAGGCTCCTTTAGAAGGAAGGAGTGGAAAGGTATGGTGCTATAATATGTGACTCACACGGATAAATAGGACCTCAGCTTTGGTGGCTTTGCCCAAAATGACATATTTCTCCGGCCAGATTTTCAGTGTCTTGAGATCTACTCTCCTCTAAGTAGCTGCTATTGGCTGATCCATGTGGTTAGTGAGACCTATTACTGCCCCCCAATAGACCTGGGAGCCACACTGAGATCCCCATGGGGCTCAGAGCCCTCTGCCACGCGGTGCCATACCCCTTCTGTGTAAAGATGCATCATCTGGTCTTCACCCTGAGTACTTTTATTTCTTCCCACCTCTTCAGAAATATTTAGGGGTAATTAAAAGGAAATGTTCTTTTAACTATTATGAAATGGGGCTTGGGATTTAGAATGATCAGCCATGGCCTGAGGGGCCAATGCTACTTGATTTGATAACCTAGTTGATAGGCAACGAGTATTGATTTCTCTCCCCCTTCTCCCAGGAAGATGACTCAGTGAAGAGGAGATGTTTGGAAATTCAGGAGTGGCCTACTGTGGGAGGCCAGAAAGCTCTGTGTGTGTGTGTGTGTGTGTGTGTGTGTACATGCACACATACTGTGCTGCTTCTCCCTCCAGGGCCTATAACTCACAGCCCCAGGAGATGGGGATGCAGGTTCCACCTCTTGGCTGCCTTTTTCCGCATTTGTCAAAAAGCAAGGCCTGAGCACAAAGACTGCCTCTGTCACATCCTGGCTAGGTGGCCTTGTGCAAGTGACTTCACATCTCTGTGACTCAGTTTCCTTGTCTGTAAAATGGGGAAAACAGTAATACCTGCTGCATGGGGTTGTTCAGAGGATTTTAAAAATATATATATTTTATTGGTTTTTTACAGAGAGGAAGGGAGAGAGACAGAGAGCCAGAAACATCGATGAGAGAGAAACATAGATCAGCTGCCTCCTGCACACCCCCTACTGGGGACATGCCCGCAACCAAGGTACATGCCCTTGACCGGAATTGAACCTGGGACCTTTCATTCTGCAGGCCGACGCTCTATCCACTGAGCCAAGCCGGTTTTGGCTGTTCAGAGAATTTTAATTGAGAAATTCTCTTGGTGGTCATTAGTGGCAACTCTGATTGCAGTGATGATATTAATAACCAACAATTCATATTATTTGCCGATAGATGTAGGAGCAAAGTGCCGTGGGAATGCCAGGGAGGGGGTGATAGGTTTTGGCAGAGGCAATCTGGAAACCTTCCAAGAGAAGGGCCAACTCTTATGACATTTGAAAGGAAGAGGATGGGTGGAAAACGCTTTTTTTGTTTTAGGGATTCAGAGTCTCAAAGGTAGGGAGGTATGGAAGCTTCTGGTGAGGTGAGGAGCAGCTGCTGTATGTCCAGGAAAGGATGGGATGTGATGGAAGAGTTGTTCTGGGATCTCAGGTGAAGTGGGTGATGAAGAGCTCTGTGCAGCAGGGCCCATTTGTTCTGTCTGAAACTCAGAAGCAATGATAGACTACATAGCACTACATCCCCTGGTTTAGCATTAGTTACATGTCAGCCATTGAGCTAGTGTATACTTACACCATCTCATTGAATCTGCACCTTATCTCCATTTTACAGGCGAGGAAACTAAGGTTTTTTTGTAACATATACTGGTGCACCTTCATGCATAGTTTCCTGTGACTGTGACCGTTCCTTGAAACAAGTCCTGGGGAGACCAGGCTGTCTCCTCTCTGTGGCCAAGCCCACAGACCCCTCCCATAGCCCCCGGACCCGGAATGGGTTGTAAAGTCCTTGGAACATAAGTTGCTCCTTTGTGGGAACTCTTTTTACACTGGGACACATACATCCTTCCTCAAGATTTTCTGCCTAATTCAATCAGATGAAGGTGTCATGTAGACTTCACTGACAATTCTTTTCTCCACGTTCCCTGCTCAGTTCTTTTGTTGCCTCAGGGAATCCCTGGGCGCTGCAGGCTTCACCTGTAGAGGGCCTGATGTTACAATTGGCACCAGATTTACTACATCCTTCCTGGCTCAGGAGAATTGGAGGGTGGGGGCGGCTGCCCTGGCCGGCAGAGAGGCTAGAATGCTCATTTTCTAGGGGGGACCGGAGGGTGTAGGGAAAGCTGTGGAATGGGACCTGTAAGCCACAGCAAGAAAAATACACTAAGGTGAAAATCAGGTAAGTTATATCATACACAAGAACCCTTTGGGCCAGGTCCCTGCCCACCGCTGGGCAGACACCCTATACAGAGGCCACTCACCTCAAGGCTAACGTCAACTCCAGAATCTTTGTCAAGCACTCTTTCCCCCAGAGTGCATACTGTAATATAGAAGCCAATGATTCTAGAAGGTCCCAGAAGGTGAGAAATGAGGGGGAAATTTAGATGGGAAATACTTCAAGACAATGTAAATATTGTCTCTTATTACTCATAATTCTTTCCGCCCACAAATTTCACCATCTATTGAGGCTTCTTGCCCCAAACAATTACTGATGCAGTGTTTCCTAAATGGTGATTTTATTTTTCCAGCTTACTTCTTTATTTATTAATTAAAGACTTTTTGCTTCTCCCCATTTATTTATCTATTCAATTATTTGTTTAGCATTAATTACATGTCACGACATGCCAGTATTGACTCGAGGGTCATATTTTATTGTCTCCTCTCTCTTTTTCCCTGTCTCCTCCCTTTGTTCCCTCTATCTTTCTGCCCCACCCTGTTTCTCTCCCTCTCTTTTTTCTTGCAATCCTTCTTGCTGAAGAAGCCAGGCTATTTGTCCCATGAAGGTTTTCTCCACTGTCTCTGGCTGAGCATGTCCTCTCGGTGTCAGTCCTCGCGTCTCCTGTACACTGGTGGTAGCCCCAGAGGCTTAATCGGATGCTGGTTGGATATTTTTTTGCAAGACCACGTCATAGGCATGCCCTTCTGTCAGGAGGTACACGAGATCTGGCTGTCTTCCTTTATGTGACATTGAGATTGATCCGTGGGTTTAGGAACTGTCAGCCTGATTCATCCATTGTCAAGTTCCCCATCAGTTCTTCATCTGCTAGGTTTTGTACCTACTGATAATCATTGCCTGGGCCCATTAATTCATTAGGGGTTGCAAAATGTTGATGCGTTGATTTTTGTCCCTCCTTGCTTTTTTAGCTGGAAGATTTCTCTACAGAGAAACCACTCCTCATCAATTATTTGCTTACCCTGAAGGAAAGTGTGTCCGGGAGAGAAGATAAATGCTTAATTCTTTCTGTGTATTTGCCAGTTTTCAAAATAAAGGGTTGGTTCCCTATCATCCTCCAAAAGTGGTCAATTAGAGTTTTCTAAAATATTATAAAACCATGGATGCACGCATAATTGAAGTGTCTTCATCTATTCAGTCTTTATCCTTATTCAAGCTCAGATTGTCCCATTTCCGGGGTGTGTGTATGTGGCAGGTGGGGGTGGGGTGGGTGGCAGTGGAACTCTGCCAGTCGACTTTGGATTAATCATTTGGATTCCTCCAGTGGTCATGGGCATTCTCCTTGCTTTCCAGGAAAACAAGATATTCCAGCCTTACTTACTGCATACAATTGCCAATCTGCTTTTGGAGCCCTGGACCCTTTAATTGGGAAATGATATTTAGAGACAGTCTGGTGCTGAATGAATGTATGCACAAAATATCTTAAACAATGCAGTTGGGGTTATTTTCAGTGTCCACAGTGGAGGGGATGGCAGAAAAGGGGCCAAGGCGGTTAATGATCCCCTAGGAGCTATTTATTCACTTTTACCCCCCCCCCCACCCCCCAACAACTTCTTCATTTAGAAAACAAGGATGAAACTCCCCCCATCTTCACCACTGCCTCCCCTCACTTGGGTTTGGCATTTTCTTGGGGAAGGTCCGAGAACCCCTGGAAAAATGAGGCCACTTGTGGTCCATCAATCCCACTTGGGTCCTGCCATGCTTTGTTTAACCATTCAATGTGCAAAGGGGGTTGTCCCTGCTGTTTGTCTCTTAGTATCTTTGGGGTTGGGGGGGAGTGATGGGAAAGTTCGCTGAGGAACCATCAAATCCAGACCAGACAAATAACAGGTAATATCCCTTCGCCAGAGCAACTTAAAATTAATACAAGCCTCTGAGTATTACCCCCGCCTTTATTTGAGCAGCCTGCATGTCTGTTTGAGATTAAAACTCACATTTCATTTTTATATGCTGTGCTTAATCCAATAATGATTTCATGTTACAAACAGCAATAATATCTTTCAGCATAGTTAATCAGAATAGACTTAATGCTGTCACTATTTATTAACCTTTGTTGAAAAGCAAGAAGTTTCTCTCTAATCTGTGATTGTTGGTCTTGTCAGGCTCTATCAAGTAAAAAACCAGTTTTGGCATTCATTAAAACGGCGTGAATCCTGAAATGACAATTGGAGCCGGATGGTATTTGGTGCATGAAATCTTCGTTGTGTTCACCAGGATAACTGAGAAGGCATGTGGGGGGGGGGAGGGGGGGTGCTGAAAGGGGAACCAAATGTTTCATCCCTGAGTTCCTCTTGGATAAAGAAACTGTTCAGGTAAATTGGGAGGATGGCGCAGATATGGTATAGGTGAGGGAAGTGGGTCAAGCCAAAGAAACTCATCATTCTCTCAAGGCTGTGGATTTGAACTTGTGATTTCAGATGCCTCATTACTTTCCCATCCTTGTCACAGGTTACTGATCCAGTGGGAGCCACTGAGTCACTTTTACTCCTTTCCCCCAACTTCTTCATTTAGAGAACAAGGGTGGGTCTCCCCATCAACAGCATGACCCCTGTCCGATGTCAGCATGAGTTTCAGATTTCCACTCACTGGAATCCTTTTGACAAGAGGTCATAATCTGCAGTCCTCAAATTTTAGTGTGCATCAGACTCTCCTGGAGAGCTTCCCCAGTCCGTGGGGACTCAGTAGGCCTGGGGTGTCATTGCATTTCCTACAAGTTCCCAAGTGAAGCTGATGCTCTTGGACCAGGGACCACCCTTTGAGTAGCACCGAAGGCTTCGCGGGCTTGGGTTTTCTGAATCATGCCAGGACATCATCACTGGGTCAGTGACCTGATGATCCTGGCTGGCAGCCTTGTTGGGAGGTTTCTTCTGAGAGCGATAGTGGGTCTTGGGAAGGCAGGTCTGGACATCTTAGCTTGGGCCAGGCAAGCAGAAGGCACTCTCCCAACAGAGGTGTCAACCGTCCCTCCTCATTGTCACTTCCCTGAAATAGACCGCCTGAGCCAGTGCTTCTCAAACTTTAATAGAACATGGATCATCTCCGGGTCTTGTTTAAATGCAGATTCTGATTTATTAGCACTTGAGTGGAGGCCAAGATTCCACATTTCTAACTGACTCCCGGTGAAACCCAGCCACCTTAGCAAAACACACTTTGAATAGTAATGCTCTGTCAAATTGCAAGAAAACTCCAAGTACAGTTGGCCAATTCCTGCGCCTTGCTGGACTTGAATAAGAGTTTGAGCCTTGCTAAATCCAACAACTCCCCTAAAGGGAAATTTACCTTTAAAAAAAGAAAAGAAAAAAGGAAGATTTCAACTTGCACAAGCCTCCCGCAAAGGGAAGCACTCTCCCTAGGGGACTCCCTTTCTCTTTTTCACGTAGAAGAACCCCAACATCTTTCTCAGGAAGTCCCTGTTGGGTCTTTACCCTCCAAAGGTGATTCAGAGAAATACTAATCCAGCAAAGCGGTCCTGATGCTGGGAAGAATACTCCACTTAGCAAATACTGGTGGTTCGGGGTTCGATGGGGATGGCCAGTGTCAGTGTCCAATTTGTTCACTCCTCTCGTAAGGCGAGCCACTTGAGCATGAGAGGTGTGGTGGGTTTTGCCCATGTAAACAGGGAGGTGAGCAGGTGCTGTTAATTATTTAGGAAGAATTAAGCAGTCTGGGGGTAGGGGGAGGTTTCTATGCTCTGTTTGTTAATAAAGGTTGCTGCAGAAAGGAATTTTAAAATTCAGTATTCTCATTTGCCTCATCTTGCAAAGAAGCTGAACCTCGGTTTGACTGGTGAGCGCATCTGGAATTAATGAACCAGCCTCTTAACAGTGCAGAAATCAATGCTGCATTAATTGCATGATGCTGAAACCCCACTTTTTATTTCTGACTCACAGACCCACAACCTAAGAAATCTCTCTTCAGCGGTATCTGGGGCTTTGCTGTTGCCTTCACCTGTCTGAGTGTGGGGAAGGAACCCTTCTTCACCAAGGACTTGTGACACAGAAACATCAAGACATGTAGACACGGGGGAAACTTAGGACAAGCCATGTATGTACTTTGGAGGTCCCAAAGGGCCAGGTCCTAGAAAGCCTGCAGTGGAACTCAGTGGTCCACTCCCTGTTAGCGTAGCTGGACACAGTCTAGACTTCTGTCTCCTGAGTTTCCAGCTCATTGTGTTTCTTTAGGTTAAAATAAGCCTTATCAAGAAAGTCTGTTTTCAGTTGGACAAATGTCCTTTGCCCCCTGTGCTCCCCCCGCCCCACTACTAGCATGCTGACACCTTAACCCAGACGTAGCTTGGCCACAAGCTGCTTAAATACTGGGGCGCCAGACAACATCAGTGTGCCTGCCCTGCCTGGGTTTAGCTTTTCTATAGACCAAGCCTCTGCGCCAGGTACTTTGGATGGACTGTGAAGGAGGTAACACTGAGCCGTGTTTAGAGGGATGAATAGGAGCTTGCCCGAGGGAAGAGAAGTAAGGACATTCCAGGCAGAGGGAACAGCATTAATAAAGGCTCCGCGGCAAAGAAGCCCTGGCATGGGGCCCCGAAGTGTCTGCTAGCTGGAGTGACGGAGGGAACCGGGGAGCGTGGATGGATAGAGTGCTGCCTGGAAAAGTCCTGGGTAGGTGTTTGAGGCCTGAACATCTGGTTGAAATCTCGTAAGTGGTGGGGAGTGTGGCAAAAGGCTTAAGCAGAACCTGAAGTAACTGGTGAAATTTATTTTTAATTGAGATATAGTAATTTGTGTTTTGGTTTAGTATGAGCTTTGACCACAGTCAGAATATGGAACAGTTCCACCAACCCCCTCCCCCCTAAAATTTTCTTGTGCTGCTCCTTTACATTCAGAACCTTCCCCACCCCCTCTCTCTGGCAGCCACTGTAATGCTCTCTGTCCCTACAGCTTTGCCTTTTTCAGGATGTCATATAAATGGAATTATATAAATATACATAAATATATACATATATTTAGCACAGTGCATTTAAGATTTCCCCTGTGTAGTTGCATGTATCACTACTTTGTTCTTTTTCATTTCTGTGTAATATCCCATTGTATGGTTCTATCACAATTTGCTTTTCTGAAGTAGCTGTACTATATCATGTTTCCACCAGTAATATATAAGCATTTCAGCTGTTCCATATGTTTGCCAACACTTTATGTTACCAATTTTTTTATTTTTCATTTACACCCCATTCTAATAAGCATGTAGTGGTTTTATTTGCATTTCCCTAATCCTACATAATAAAGATGTAATGTGCAAATGGTCATTATGCCATGAAGCATAACGACTGACCATGGAACGACCAGATCACGAATCAGCAGGAGGGTGGGGCAGCGAGCTACAGGAGGGGGCAGGGCAGCAAGCTATGAGGGAGGGGCGGGGGGTAGAGGGAGCTACAGGAGGGCAGGGCAGCAGGCCCAGAGCTACTGGAGGGCAGCGAGCTACTGGCGAGCAGATGTGCGCAGGGCTACTAGTGGCTAATAATGGTGAGAACTTTTCATATGCTTATTTGCTAATTATATATCTGTTTTGGTCATGTGTCAGTTCAAATATTTTGCCCATTTTTTTAATTGGGCTGTTCGATTTTTTACTGTTGACTTTTGAGAATTCTCTATATTTTCTGGAGATAAGTTGTTTGTCAGATATGTAACTTGAAATATTTTCTCCCAGACTGCAGCTTGTCTCTTCAATCTCTAAGTGTAATTTTTTTTTTTAAAAGATCACTGCAGCAGTTGGTGTTTCTAATTCTGCCACTCTCTTCCTCACTTGACACACTCCAGCCATGCTCGAGTTCCTAAAAAAACAAACACACACACACAAAAATTAAACTCTGTTCTCCTCCAGGGTCTTTGCCCATGATGTTTTCTCTGTCTGGAATATTCTTCCCCAGTGTCCTATGTAAGAAATCTTTGTTTACCGCCAAAGCACGAATCTATTCTCATACGTTTTCTTTTAGAAGCTTTGTTGTTTTAGCATTTTGTTTAATTTAGGTCCCTCTGATTCTTCTCAAATTAAAATTTTTTGTATAGTGTGAGATAGGGATTTGAGGGTCATTTTTTTTCCATTGGATATCTAGTTTTTCCTGTGGCATTTGTTAAAAAGATTTTCCTTTTCCCTTTAGATTGTTTTTGGTGTCTTTTAAAAAATATCAAATGTGCAGGCTTATTTTGGGGTTCTTTATAGATCATTGATTAATATGTCTATCCTTAAGCAATGCTACATTTTTCTTATTACTGTATTTTCACAGTAAGTTTTGAAATTGGATAATCTTTTAACCTTGTTTTTGTTTTAAAATTTCTTTAGATATTCTGTATCTTTTGAATTTTCTTATAAATTTAAAAATCAGCTTGTTAGCTTAATAAAAACAAAACAGTAATCACCTGGGATTTTTATTGGGACCGCATTGATTCTATGGATATTTTGTAGAGAATAGAATTTCTTAGCACTGTTGAGTCTTCCAGTCTATGAACATGGTATATCTTCATTTTCTTCCCCTTACTACCTTGTTTCCCCGAAAATAAGACAGTGTCTTATATGAATTTTTGCTCCCAAAGATGTGCTAGGTCTTATTTTCAGGGGATGTCTTATTTTTCCATGTGCTAGGTCTTATTTTTGGAGGATGTCTTATTTTCGGGGAAACACGGTATTACTCTGACTGACTCTTATTCCTCTTTCAGGTACCAATTTAAGTGCCATCTGCACTTAGAGGTCTTTGTTGCCTCATGACTAGATGATGTAGCTCCCATTATATCCTCTGGTTCCCCTTCTCTTCCTTCTTGGCTCTTAGCACAAGGGTAATAATTACTTGTATGATTATCTGTGTTATATCTTCTCCCCCCTAAACTATAAGTTTCACAAGGGAAGGATCAAGTCTACACTGGCACACAGTAAATTTTCTGTCAAGATTTATGAATGAAAGAAGGAATGAATGATAGATCTGCAAGTCACTGGCTATTGCGATTTACCATTTGACACGAAACTTGGTCTCTGTTTTCTAAGGGAGAAACCAAGGCCTAACCCTCGCCCCCTTTCTTGGCCTTCTGCCTAACTTTTGGTACCTGCTGACATGTAGTATATGTTGAGAACTCCTGTTCACTTACATATGTGTAGGTATGATTTTTTAAAAATGAAATACATCTAGAAAGTATTTTAAAGTAATGACTGTAATACATAGGTTTAATTTATTTTGGGGTAATAAAAGGTGTTGCTTTCACAGCATCACTTAGAGTACTTGAAAACCAGTGGTGAAATTTTGATTGAATTAGGCTGTGCTCATAATTAGGAAATGCCAAAGCCTGCAAAGCATTGAAAGTGGCGAGGACAACGTGATGAAATTAATAGTCTCTCTCTCTCTCTCTTTTTTTTTAAGGTTTAAGAAGTAGGTTGTTAAGGGGCATTGTGTTGTTAACTAATTGGTTTGTGGGTGTTATTGGATATATAGATTTCATTCTGCATTTTGATTGTAAGTCGATATTTAGGTCCTGGCATTAATTAAATCCTAGGGTAAACATTTCTAAGGAAGACTTTAGAAAAGAACTTGGTGAAATTGTTGGGATGAGCTGCCAAGGCACATTATGGAATGTTGGTGATTCCGTTTAATGAGAGAGAAAGAGAGAGAGAGAGAGAGAGAGAGAGAGAGAGAGAGAGAGAGAGAGAGAGAGACAGACACACTCAGGAATGTAGAGCCCTGTGCAGGAACCCTGAAGGAGGAGACCAGAGAGAGATACTGTTTACTCTCAGATCTAGAGGTGGTTAATACAAAACAAAGCAAAAACTTGACTGAAATTTCTTGGGAACTTGATGAAGATCAATGAAAAATAATCTAACTTTATCACAATAAGAAATTGTAATTTCCTCCAATGATAGTAGCTATGTTTTATGTAATGTATCATCTTATTATAGTTGTACAACATCCTGATAAAGCAAATATGATCATTATTATTACTCCATATCACAGATCAGCAAACAGGCTCAGAGAACTGATGTGATTGGCCTGATTTTGCAGAGTTAGCAAGTGGCAGGTTGAAATATAGGTCTTCGGTCAGTTAATAATCACACTTTGTTCCCACTCCTTGCCAGTGAGTTAACACTAGTTAAAGTTTTCCTGTTAGAGATATATGGGTTAGGTTGAGGATAGGGTGAAGATATGACACTTGTGGTTTTAATGACTCTTCTTAATAGTAGAAATAAATGCCATTTACTTAGCAATGTATCAATCAGTATAAACTTTATTATACTGCAGTAACGAAAAGATCCCCAAATTTCAGTGGCTTAACCCAACAAGGCTTCTTTCTTGCTCACCTAACTGCCCATTGGCTACATGTCCATTGTGGGTGGACATTGGGCTGTGCTCATCATAGTTATTCAGGAACCCAGCTAATGGAACAGCTGCCAGCTCTAGTGTTGCTATTCCCTCTGCTGGAAGGATGGACTGCTATAGATGGTCTCATGGCAACAGTGAGATGCTCTATACTGGAAGTGACATGTCACTTCTGCTTTCAGTTCATTGGCCAAATCTAGTCATATGCCCTCACTTAATTACAAGTAGCACAGTCCTACCTTGTGTATGGTAGAGAGGCAGAAATATTTGTCAAACAGAATTAATGGTTGTCATTTGCACCCAATAAGCAACAAGTAGTGCATATGATGCTACAAGCCTATAAAATAATAATGAGAGCTAATGTTTATTGATTATTTATTACACTAGAGGCCCGGTGCTCGAAATTTGTGCACTAGGTGGGGGGTTCCCCTCAGCACAGCCTGTGCCCTCTCACAGTCTGGGACCCCTTGGGGGATGTCCATCTGCAGGCCTACAATCCAGGGCCTCCGCTTGGGTCGCTGGGGTGTGTGGCCTCCACTTGTAAATTAAACATTTACATTTTACCTGCTTTTCCCATTGGGCAGCACCATCAGTGTCCATCCAGAATAAACTAGCCCTTTCAGTGGACCCAGCTGGTTCTAGGGGTGAGCTAGCTTTCATGAGGCTACTGCACTGGACCAACAGTCTACATTCATCCTTAAAAACACCAGACTGTTGTCTTTCCCTTTAAGCCAGCAGTCCTTGACCTTCACTGCCCATGGGAATTATCTGCGAGCGCTTTAAAAAATACAGATTTTTTTTTTTTATGGGACCCACCACCAGAGGGTCTGATTTCATTGGTCTGGTGTATAGCCTGGGAATGAATGTTTTTAAAAAGCTTTCCAGCTGTAGCCAAATAGAGATACAGTTGTAAGCAAACTCAGTGTGTTAAAAAAACAAACAAAAAACAAACAAAAAAAAAACAGGCCACTAAAGAAGGTAGACTGGAGATTGGTGACTTAATTCAAAGAAACTTTCTCACTCTTTTTTTTTTTTTTTTAATATATATTTTATTGACTTTTTACAGAGAGGAAGGGAGAGAGAGATAGTTAGATACATCGATCAGCTGCCTCCTGCACACCCCCTACTGAGGATGTGCCTGCAACCAAGGTACATGCCCTTGACCAGAATCGAACCTGGGACCTTTCATTCTGCAGGTTGACGCTCAACCCACTGAGCCAAACCGGTTTTGGCCAAACTTTCTCACTCTTCCCAATAATATCAGAACACTAGAGCAGGGAGTGATAAACTTTTTTTTTACTTTGTAGGCCATACTGTCTGTGCCCTACATACTCTCTGTGCCAAACTCTGCCATGATTGTGTGAAAGCTGTAGATAAAACATTAATGAATAAGCATGCCTGTGTTCCAACAAAATTTTATTTGCACATTTTGATAAGCCAGATTTGGCCCATGGGCCATAGTTTGCCAACTATAATATATGGTGTTCCTTTATTATTATTTTATTTGTTAATTCCCTCCTGAGAATATTTTTCCATTGCTTTTAGATAAAGAGGAAGGGAGAGAGGAGGGGGAGAGGAGAGAAACATCGATGTGAGACACATCGGTTGGTTGCTTCCTGCATGTACCCCTACCAGGGCCAGGGATTGAACCTGCATCCCAGGGATGTGCTCTTGACTCGGAATTGAACCCATGACCCTTTGGTTTTGTGAGCCAATACCCTGAGCATACCAGCCAGGGCTGTGGTGTTCCTTTAAATGGTGGCCATAGCTGTCCAGAGAGTGTTCTTAAAATCTGTGTGCACAATCACTTTACGTGTTCCTGTTGAACTGACAGATTGGGTTGGTCTGTTGAGTGCTCCCTCCCCCCAGATTCTTTAAACAGTTTTTTAACTGTTCTCCCTCATCTGACAGGTGAAAATCGACCATTGCCAGACGAATTCTTTGAAGGCAAGGGCTCGAGCCCCCTAGCATACTGCTTGACTCTTGGGTCTCATTTAATAAATATTTGTTGGGTGAGCAAACTGATAAAATAAACAGCATTTACTTTTTAAAAACAAACAAACCCTGTACTATGGAGAATTTCAAATGTCCTCAAAAATAATAGTGTGTAAAGTCTCTACATACCCATCTCCTACCTCCAGCACTGTATTGAAGTTGCTCACTTGGTTATACTTCTCTCAATTCTTTAGGGACTGGATCCTCTTCATTATCCTATATATTACTATATGCCCTGGTACTGTGAACAGGTCAAGCACATAGTACGTACTCAGTAAACATGTATTGGGTAAATGAAAGTTCGTGCATTTAGATGTGCTTTATGACTTTGACCGGGATGAACACTAGCTATAATGACATTGACTTGGAAATATTATGAGTTAAAATATGACTCTTGCACTTAAACCCACAAATAAACATGGTTTGGCATCTGCAGGGGACATCAGAATCCTTGGAGACATTCTTACTCCTGTTGGTTGCCAGGCCCCAACTTCTAGGAGTTAGGCTGTTGAAAGGAATTTCATTTGAGGAATCCTGGTAGAATCTTGTAAAAGAAAACTAGCTCCCACTCATCCCTGTACTGCCCAGGGTTATCTGGACACCCCCTGTCCGGCAAGCCTTTGACACCTTCTCTCCAGTGCCCTGGGAAGGAAAGGAGGTGATCACACACAAAAAAATCTGATCTCATTTAAACCCCTTGAAAATTACCAGGCTGCTGATGATTAGCTTAGAGAAAATATGTCAGGGTCTTCTTTGATTTGCAATTTGAGATAAATGTGGGAAACGTGTTCTTGCTTCCTAGGAGAGGATTATGTTGCTTTGCAAGTTGGGTCTTTGTCACTTTTGATTTTAGAGCACTTACTGAGCTTCCAGTAATGAACAAAAACCCAGCCACATGGAAACCAGCCCAGGAGGTCCTGCTGTCTCAGAAGCCCGAAGTATTCTTGTCCTACCGAACTCCTGTGTCTGGATTTCTGCCTGTCACCCGTCAGACTTTAAAGGTTCCGCTCTTGGGCTGCATCAACACTGATGTCTTTTTTTTTTTTTTTTTAAGTCTTGTTAAATTAGTTTTTAAAAAATAACTTGGTATCTTATATTTTGGGGTGAATTATTCTTTACCATATTGATTTAACATGTAATGTAGCACGCACTTTATAAATCACCCAGGAGTCCTCATCCAGAGTAGCGGTAAACTCAGTCAAATCCAGTCAGTAAACATGATCCTGGAGCTTAAACTAGGAGGCAGACAATGAAATAAATGTATTTCCTATAAATAATTCCTTCTTGCTTTACTTGATCTATTAATTGATCGGTTAAGAGAGTCTGGGCTTTAAGATAATTTTTCCAATTGAAAAACATCTGTAGAAGCTCTAACCCAAAGATGCTTACATCAGAGGTGTCATGACAGGTGAGACTCTGAAACCCCTTGAATGGAGGGACGTTTGGGTTGAGGTCTTGCTTTCCAAAATGTTTAGGTTTACTCTTTGCATGACTCTGGCTTTGAACCTCTTCCACTGGTATTTAAAATACATGTGCTATTTCCAGGTATTACATGTTCCTCAAAAATAAATCACTCCTAGGTAGTTAAATCCCTTTTGCGCAGCTAATATCAAAACGCCATCCTCCAGCCTGCATGCAGTCCCCTGCTGGAAGTTCTGGTTTGGCTGCCTGAGTGCTCTGTGGTCTAAATATAGCCATTTGAAAGAAGATTACGGCCCATCCACTTGGGACTGCTAAAAAGCCTTTCACGCTAACTCGTGAAAGCCTTATGCCTTTAATCCTTAACTTTAATTTAAAGTAAAGAAATCTTCTCAACTCATATTCTATTTCCACATTTTCTCCCCCCACCCTTGTCTGCCCCTACAAATCTTTTAATTTCCACTCCCTTCCATTATTGAGGAATAAGACTCTTTACAAGTAGCTTCTGGAGCAAGTATGGACTAAGCTGTTTTAATTTCTTGCAAGGATGTTTTTATAGAAGAAAATCAAGTCAACACTCAAGAGTATACACAGCCCTTTACGGAGATGGGGAGAATTAATCAGGCCAGAAAGTTCAGAATATAAAAAGGGAGAGGAGAGGAGGGGGAGGGGTATGGGAAGGATGTTTCATCAAACTGAACTGCTCTGGGAGATGCAAAGATAAAAGGATTTCCCCCTCTGAGTGCCTTAAATATTGGCAGGCAGTGGGGTCAAGATTTTTTCTTTTGTTGTTATGGAAAGCCATACAGATAATTAATGCTGTTGAAAGAAGATTGTTCTGTTGGCGTCTGGGAGGCTACCTCCTCCCTATTCACCCTCCCCCCCCCCCCATACCCCCACCCAGTCTAAGATCTTCTGGAAAAAAACAAGTCAGGGAAAAAGTTATGCATGGGGGAGATCCTGCCAATTTACACTAGCAATAAATAACGTAGAAAGCAAACAGCCACTGGCTAGTTTCTCGTGGCTGCAGATATTTGATAGGGGACACAAGTCTGTGCATGCAGTGAACTTTAAATGGAGCAGGAGACCTATTCATCTCCTTGCCCCTCTCCCCCACCCAACCCACCCCATCCCAGACTTTAAACAATAATTATTAAAGAAGGGAAGTTACAACAGAAGCCCAGGAAGGCTTTAATATTTACAGTTTTTATTTCTTCCTAGATAAATGGATATTGCTATACCTTAATGGGCAGGAAATGTTTGATCTCTTCCTTGGATGTCAGATGTAGCCTGTGGTTTGAAAATCCTGACTAGCCCTGCTGGTCCCACAGGAGCCTTCTGGGCTTCGGGCCTCTGATTGACACAGTCCCAAAGGAGCTGAAGAAATTCAACAACCCAGAGTGATAACAGGAATAGAATGCCACTTAAGAATATGTTCTATATTTTAGCTCACTAAAATCTCATAAAACTCATGGAGGGTGGTGCTATTTTTGGTTCCATTGTACAGATAAGGAAACTGAGGTTCAGAGGGGTGAAGCTTACACAGCTAGCAAATGTTAGAACTCGAATTTGAACCTGGGCAGTCTGACCTTCGTTGACAATTTTTGAAAATGAAAGTGAAATTCATATAACATAAATTAACCATTTTAAATTAAACAATCTAGAGGCCTTTAGTACATGCACAGTGTTGTACAACTACCATCTCTATCTGGTTCCAGAACATTTTTGTCACCCCAAAAGTAAACCTCAGACCCATTAGCAGTCACTCGCCATCCCACCCCCATTACTCCCACCCCTGGCAACCACCAGTCTACTTTCTGTCTCTATGGATTTGCTTATTCTGGACTTTTCCTAAACAAGGAATCATATGTGTGGCCTTTTGAGTCTGGCTTCTTTCTTTTGGCATAATGTCTTCAAGGTTCATCCATGATGTCACATGTGTTAGTGCTTTATTCCTTTTTATGACTGAATTATACTCCCTTGTATTCCTACAGGTGTCCAGTGGGTAGGGTTAATGAGGGAGGTAGAGCAGATATAAGACTATAGTGAGCCGTAGAAACCACAGCTAACTAAAGAGTGGATGCCCGGGCCAACAGTTCTAAATGATGATTGCCAGGCAGAAGTGCAAGCTCTAACCACTGAGCCATGCGGACCAGGGCTATCCTTCACTTTAGAAGGGACATCTCTACATGGCCCACACCAGTGGAGATAAAAGGCCCCTAAATTGTTATCGGATTTATTTCCTACTCTGTATCACACAAGACTTACCAGTGGGTCTGGAGTTGTTAACTATTTTTTGCTCATGAGGTCCCGTCAGCATAATGTCATCACTGTAAGGTACCAGTGTTGCTGTTTGTATTATTATTTTTAAGGTGAAGAGTCTGCTTTTAAACTCTTGCCCAGTATTTGAGCTGCTCTGCTCAGACCTGCCATCACCCTGCCTCCCAATCCCCCCCCTTCCCTCAACTCCCCCTACCCAGTCTCTGGACTGACCCCATGCTACCTATGGCAGGTACATACACATTTCACAATGAGAGCCCAGGCTGTATGCTGTGGGCTGGGAGACCCTAGGCTGTCACCTGGCTTCTCAGTGTTCCCATGTCTATGTCAAGATTGTCATGCCACCCACCTAGGGCTATTTTGCACAAATAGAATGAAGTACTGTTACATTAATAAAGGTTAGTACAGTGCTTGGCATACAACACCCCATAATTTTGGTTGGCACCCTCTCTCCAGAATTTGCTTAGTGATGAGCATGGGACCAGGGCCACTACCCCTCTGCTCCTGACGGTGGCCACTGCCCAGTGGAACAAACTCTGGCCACAATACAGTCTGGTCATCTGCCCTGCTATGGGGCTTTGGGCAAGTGTCTTAACCTCTCTGTGCACCTGTTGGAAAGGCTCTAGTCTGTGCTACAGAAAGCTGTAGAGGTTGGGGCTCCAACTGTCTGGACTTCTGCACCCCTTTTCTCTCTTCCCCCAGAACAGCAGCCATGGCCAGGCCAGCCGGCAGTGGGAGGGGCTTGGCATGAGGACCAGCAGATGCCAGTCTCGCTCTGTGCACAGATGTATCTGCCAGTTTCTGATGGGGAGAAGCGATCTGGGAATCGCTCACTTCATTGATAATTAAATTCAAATTAAGAGAGATTTGCATTTATCAAAAGCCTATTTGACAAGGTGTCACTGTTTCCATCTAGCACCCAAGCTCTAGAGAGCCAGCGAAGGGAGATGTAGCTACGTGGTGGTGGGCAGAGGGTATGGGTGGAGGCAGGGAGAGTGGGGGAGACAGCAGAGAGGCAGCCTGTCAGCCCTCATTACTGCAGAGGGCCATGGCTCGGTGGTAAATGGGGTGGAACACTGTGTGGCCTCATTCAGACTGCTCAACCTTTCTGAACCTCAGCTTCCCCACAGTAGCCCCCAGCGTCTCCTCCAAGAAGATGGCCTGCTTCTGTTTGGCTTTGGGATAGGCAGGAATCCCCAGCCCCGGCTCCCTTCTTAGTTGAATTCTAGGAAGAGGGAGGACCACAGACCTATGGAGGATGAAGCAGGAAGGTGTGAGAGTTCATCACACTATTCAGAACAGCCTACAATTAAAAAACGTATGAATTGTTATTTCTGGAATTTTCCATTTAATATTTTCAAGCTGCGGTTGACCACACGTAACTGAAACCACAGGGAAAGCACAACTGTGGATTAGGGGAGCTACTGTGTTTAGATTTTAGACACCTTCTTGGGAGAGGCATCCCGCTTCCCACTCTTCAAAGGAGACGTGATTAAGTGAGAGCAGACTGGACGCGAACACCTGTGCCTGTCACTGACTGGCTAGGTAACCCAGGGAAAGTACTGTATTTCCCTTCCCCGAGCCTCAACATCAATGGGCATGATGCCATTTTCTGGGTCCAATGATATTATAATAGAAACTAACATGTGTTGAGATGCTGCATAGAGAAGAGTTTAGAGGGACCTAGCATAGAGGCAGCGCTCAAGGAGAAGCTGGGCATGTCCTAACCGGTTTGGCTCAGTCAGTAGAGCGTTGGGCCTAGGACTGAAGGGTCCTGGGTTCGATTTCAGTCAAGGGCATGTGCATGTACCTTGGTTGCAGGTTCAATCCCCAGTAGGGGGCATGCAGGAGGCAGCTGATCAGTTTCTCTCTCATCAGTGTTTCTAACTCTCTATCCCTGTCCTTTCCTCTCTGTAAAAAATCAATAAAAAATATTTTTAAAATTAAAAAAAAAAAAAAAAAAGCTGGGCTCATGATCCAGATGAGAGGTTGTGACGGGCCCAGTGAGCACAGCTATGAGGATAGTGGAGGCGAAAGGGCACGATTTAGGAGACACCTAGGAAGGAGAATGTTGGGGATTTATGACCCACAGGTTGAGAACCACTGCTTTAGAGCCTAAGACCACAGAAAACACAGATATTTGCATTACGATTCATAACTGTAGCAAAATTACAGTTATGAGGTAGCAACAAAAATAATTTTATGGTTTGGGGGTCACCACAACATGAGGAACTGTATTAAAGGGTCGCGGCATTAGAAAGGTTGAGAACCACTGGATCATATGGAGGAGAGAGGGATGGTAAAGGATGACTCCTAGGGTGGGGGACTTGGTGTAAGAATCCCCTGAGATGTAAAAATTTCCTCCCACCCCTTGGAGCCCTCCAGGTGAAGAGAGGCGTGCCATGCTGGGGAAGGTGTAACTCTTACTTGCTGTGTGACTCTAGGCAATTACCTTCCCATGTATAGTCCTCAGTCCGCTCATCTAACACATCCCAGAGTCCCTCCCTCCTGCCTTGGCAAAGGATAGGTAGATAAAGTAGTATCGTCATCACCACAGAAATTTCTCTAAGGAGGTGAGGTCTGGCTACAGCAAGAAACATCAAGTCCAGACCGCAGAAGGAACAGTCTGCGTAGTGGGCCTCTGGGCAGTTGTGAGATTTCCCTCTCTGGGAGGCCTAGTGATCCAGGAAAGGACCCTGCACAGTTGTTTCAAGAATGGGCTCTTGTTCAGAAATACTGGCGGGTGAGGTCGTAGTTACTGAGATTGTGGTTATTCTACTTCTGCGTTGGGGTGAAGCCTCCTGGACCTTGGAGGGTGCTCTCCTAGGACAGTGGGAGCTCCCGCCTTTATCTGATCCATCTCTCCGCCACTTCTCACACCCAGCCAATTGCTTTCTCTTTCCTTGGGAGGCTTTTGTGTCGTGGCAAAGAAAACCTAATATAAGAAAGTCTATTATACAAAGGAATGAACAAAGGCATGGTTTATGCATTGCACAGGCTCTTCCATTCCTTCCACAGAGCTGAGCTTCTCAAGGTCATTTCAAATAGGATAAGGTTTCAAAAGAACATTTTCCCCCACGAAACTGCCTTTGTATCGTAAGTATGAACACCCTCCCAACTCCCCTACACTTCACTGTGCTGTAGGGTTGTTCATATTTATAGGCCTAGATGTTAAAATCAGACAGACCTGTGTTCAAATTTCAGCTCTGCCCTGAGCTAGCTGTGTGACTTCAGGTAAGTCACCTAACCTCTCTGAGGCTACATTTTCTTATCTGTAAAATGGGGATATGAACGGAGTGGTTGGGAAAAGCAGTGAGGTCATGAGGCCGGACCCAGAGTAAATGTTAGGATTTGGCATTTCTAGTAACTTCTCTATTCTTTTTCATCCCTGTTTGGGTTCAGCTCCCCAACCCCTGCCTTGCTTCTTACAGAAATGTTTCCAGTGTTGAGACCATCCATGTGGAGTGTACTTGAAAAGACAGCAGAATCATTGAGGTGAGCTGGAAAACCATTTAACAACTTTCCAAGCATCCGAGTAGGGCTGTCTGTACAATGGCCTGATTTCCTGGGCGGAGGAGAACAGCAGTCCCCAGAGCCTGTTGATGGGAGACAGTTGGCATGGAGACGTGCCTCACTTTCCCATTACTGAAGAGTGAGCTGCAGCAAAAGATTTGGGGAGTTTTATTGAGAGTGTTTTTGTTTGTTTGTGTGTTTTGTGTGTGTGTGTGTGTGTGTGTGTGTGTGTGTTTAAAAATATTTTTTATTGATTATTTTACAGAGAGGAAGGGAGAGGGAGAGGGAGTTAGAAATATCGATGAGAGAAAAACACCAATCAGCTGCCTCTTGCACACTCCCCACTAGGGATGTGCCCGCAACCAAAGTACATGCCCTTGACCGGAATCGAACCTGGGACCCTTGAGTCTGCAGGCTGACACTCTATCCACTGAGCCAAACTGGTTAGGGTTGAGGGTTGTGTTTTTTCATGAATTATAGTACTGATATTAAATTGAGAATCCGCTCTTAGTATAGAAAAATGTATACACAGTGTAATTTTATTTTCCTGACCATGGAGAAGGCAGGTCTTCAAAAGTGGTCCGCTTCCAGCTTCATGGTAGGGTTCATCCAGCTAAGTTCTTCATTTATATACAAAACAGAGGGTTAAGGGGGATGCCACTCCTAAATACAGCTCCTGCAAAGGTGGGCTGAGGTAGGCTGAAGTTGGGGGAACAAGGGTTGGGTTCTATTTGTATAATCAAAATAGGAGGATCTTGTAGCCCTTTTCACAGCCAGGGTGATGCTCCAGGGCTGCAGAAGTCCTGAAATGACCTAAAAAAAGGTGTGATTTTGAGCAGGTTATATCCCCTTCTCTGAACTCAGTCTTCTCTGCTATAAAGTGGCATCGTATCTCTTAATGATGTTTCAGGTTTGACTTTTCCGTGTTCGTTTTCCCGCCTGGGGACAGTGCCTGAGAAGGGAATGGGGAAATCTCGGGTGACATCCATGGGACTCATTTCTCTGGTTTCATTTGTGATAGTGATGAGAGGAGATAGTACATGAAAGACATTTTTGTTGACCACTGAGCCTTTATTTCTTAGTTCCTTAGAATTAAGATTCTAATATAAGTCCATATCTTAGGTACAAAGTAAGGGCTCAGAGGATTAGCTCAACATCCCCCTCACACACAAGGACACACACATTCTTGTGGTTGTTAAGTGAGCAATCTCTGGACACAGATACCTACCTATGTCTGCCACTTTCTTGTGCGGTAGTTTGGGTAAAGTGTTTCCCTTCTCTAAGCCTCAGTTTCCCCATTTGGAAATGGCATAATGCCATCTCCTTGAGCTAAATAAAATAATAAAATGGCTGACATTTATTGAGCACTTAATTTTTGTCCAGTTCCACCCACCCTAAGCATCATCTAAGTATCTAAGCATCTAAGAACAGTTCCATAAGGTGAATACCAAAATTATCATCGTGCTATACAGGTGGAGGAAATGATGTCCTCAGGTCACACACCAAGAAGTAGCAGAGCTGTGACTTAAACCCAATTCTGGGCAGTTTCAAGGCCTGTGCTCTTGAACCCCCAAGTCATAGGAACTCCTGATGAATGTCAAGGTCTCAGCTCCATGCCTGGTCCTAGTAAGCACCCAGCAGATGTCAGCTGCAGTGACCATGACAACAATGATGATGCTTGGGCAACCTTTGTTTGGGGGCAGGGGAACAGAACATAGGATGCATTTTTTAGCGAGTTCTATCGTGGATTCATAAATTACCATCAGATTTACAAAAGGGAAGGCTCATACTGAGATGAGCCACATGCAAAGCACAGCCTTCCCATCCAAAATAAAAGAGATACATTTATATATGCACATGCTCACACTTCGGTATCTCAGAAGCCAGGCAGAATATTGTAAAGCAATGTACAATGGCATAAAATATCATCCCAATTTAATCCATCTATCTAGTGTTCCATCTAATTACTATATTAGAAAAGTCTTCAGACCATGTATTGAACATTATAAATGGGAATAAAATGATTCTGGTAATGGCTTAATAAAACAGGTGAGGTAGCTCCGTCTGCCTGCCTGTATCCTTGGACCATGGCCAGATTGATTTGTCAGGGAAGAAAAAAAGAGAAAGAAATGGGCTTGTGTTGTTGCACTTTGGAGATTGTCTCCATTAGGGGCCTTTGATTTTATTCTTGTTTTTCCTTATGAAAGTGGTTATCGGTTCCTTTTTTAACAGCAAAATATGTAGAACGGATGAAAAAACCGACAGCAGTCGTTTCATATTTTATAAAGCCATTCCCGACTTGTAATTTGCCGGTTGGGATGAATCAAGGAACCCTGAAGCTCCCAGTGAATGTGCAGCCGATGGCTGCAGCCTTGTCTGAGGGCATGTTTAACCATGGGATTTAGCTGCTCTGAGAAGCTGCCACTGGGGGAGGGTCAAGAAATTATATTTCTGTCTTTTGGGGCTGGAATTAATTAGTCAGAAGGGATCTGAACCCTTTGTGCATCAAATAATCTTTCCTTCGTGTGCCTAGATAGGTGTTTGCTTTTTTGACATCTCTGAGGCTTTCCGTCTAGATCAAAAAATGACTTACCCCTTCCATTTCTCCAAACGCTCAATGTCTTTGTACCTTGTGCCCAGGATCCCTACCCCCTTCCCACAGAAGTTCCCATTGCTACTGAGACTTGATACGTCCCGACCTTAATCTGCTCCTGTCTGGAACTGGTATGCAGCATCCCGAGGCAAGCCAGCTACATGACCCATAGGTGTCTATCCCCCTCTTCTGCGGCTCTGCGCATGATGGAGGAGAAAAAGCACCCCTTTCCAAATGCCATGCATTTCTCCAGCCCCAAAATCTAATTTCTTGCTCCGAGTTAGACTAATAAGTGGGTGTCGGAGGTTAAATTCCAGCACACTAAGGAGGTGCCCATCCTTCATGAAGCCCTAGCATTCTCACCAGGCGTCGTCCGCGTTGTCATGGCTACATGGGCCCTGGACCCCAGAGAGGAGAGAGCAGAATTAATGGCAGTCCTGAGTAAAGGATTCCTGTCTCGGCGAAGTTGATGGATTACATTGATGTACCATTTGTCATACTGTAATTGTTCTGGCAAATGTAATACCCACTAGTATAAACATTGTACTGCTTTGCTAATAAAACCCAAAATAGGAAGAGAAAGGATGATACAGTGCTATGCTCACTTAAAGAGACAATGCCTCCTTTCCAAGTTGGAGCCCAGTTCTTTCTGAGGCCTCGGCGCCGACTCCTTCTGCATTCGTGTGCATGCAAGTGCTAAGCAGCTGCCCAGCACTCGCTTTCCCTGCACGGGTGGCATGGGCTGTGTGTGTGGATATATTCTCTGGTGCTCTTGGGACTCAATTTCCCTGTTTGTCAACATCTCCTGTGATTTCTCTTCCTGAGGGTTTCATCCAGGTGGGCCTGGGGTGTCTAGTCCAAACGTCTTTGCATTTCCTGGCTGCCTGCTTGGTGTGTCCCAAATGGAGCTATTTATTCAAATTGACTTGGCAACTAAGGCTTTGCTCTAGTATGGCTACTGCCTCCAAGAAGGCTTCTGTGACCAGCCCTGCATTCCCTGAACTCTCACATCTCTCAGGCTTGTGACTCAGAGCGAATTCACCTCTGCCTGGTGCCTGCACTGCTTTATAATCCCTCCCCTGGCTGGGACTGGGTACTGAATGTCTCCCCCTGCCACCTCTGGCTATGCCAAAAATGGTATTTGGCACACAGAAGGTGCTTAATGAATACTCAATTAATTACTGACTGACTAGTTCCCCACTGGGCGTGAGGGGCTTAAATAAACAGCCTCATTTGCCTTCCAGAACCCCCTGATGTCCACCCTTTTTGAGCCCTCCTTGAGCTGCACTCCATAGGAGCACAGCACACATAATGGGGAGGCCGTGTGCACTTCCTTCTCCAGCACTTCTCTGAGAATACCGTTAGGTCTCATCCTGTTCACCTCTGGGGTCCCAGCATCCCTTTGGAAATCTCTAAATGCTTAAAGATGAATGAGTAAATGAACAAATGAATGAATGAATGCCCTCGCCACCACCTTCATGGGTTGAGCTGTGCTTGAATCCCCTTTTGCAGTGTGGAGCTGTTGAAGGCAGCTGTTGGGGGTGAAATTCCTGGGTCTGTCCAAAGATATTTACCCAAGTGTCTGAATGTCGGGGAAACGTTTTGTCACTGAGTCAGGCTGTGAATAAGCTGGGTACTGGACTCTCTGGTTACACCGTTTCCTTATGAAAGATTTCTGTGCCCCTAGAATAAGCAAGGCAATCTTCTGTTGGGATCTTGGGAAAGAATGATATCGGGGAAGGCCTAGGGGTAGGTTGGCCTCCATCTTTAATTGCACCTCTTGACCTTGAGTTTGAGTTCCAGTTCTCCCAAAAGTTCTTCTGAGCCATAAATATTTATCTCTTTGACCACCCCACCTCCTTCCTCCAGATTATCAGGGCATGAGGGCCCACACAAGATCTGTGATCTCATGTAATGTCTGGCTAGGCTTTGCTGGTTTCCATGTCTTAACATGTGTTCCTCTCTACCCTTATGGGGTCCAGCCAGTGGCCCCAGGGTCCTCTGAGGTTCTGCTCCTGTGAGGAATGCAAAGTAACTGAAAGGGTGCTTTAAATTCATAGGTTTACTTTTTATTTTTAAATGGACTGTATTTTTAGAGTTGTTTTATATTCACAGCAAAATTGAACAGAACATACAGCAAGTGTACATATGCCCTCTGATCCTCACATATGCACAGTCTCCTACATCAACATCCCACACCACAGTGGGACTTTTGTTACAATCAATGAACCAGCATTGACACATCATTATCCAAAGTTCATAGTTTATATTAGAGTTCACTTTTGGTTTTGTACATTCTATAGATTTGGACAAATATATAATGTCATGTATTCATCATTATGGTACCATACAGAGTGTTTTCATTGCCTAAAAATCCTCTGTGTCCTGCAGATTCATTCAGCCCACCTCCAACCCCTGACAACCACTGATCTTTTTATTCTCTCCAGAGTTTTGCCTTTTCCAAAATGTCAGATAGCTGGAATCATTCAGTATGTAGCCTTTTCAAATGGACTTCTTTCACATAGTAATATGCATTCAAGTTTTCGCCATGTTTTTTTCATAGCTTAATAGCTCATTTCTTTTTAGCACTGAATAATATTCCATTGATTGGATGTACCAGAGTTTATTTATATTCACCTACTGAAGGACATCTGGAGGGTTTGTTTTTCTCACATGACATAGTTCACAGGTAGGTGATCTTCTGTCTTCCCATTTCATCATCTTGGCTTTCATCCTCACAGCTGAAAGATGGCCATTCTTCTTCCAACTGGGCCAGGAAGGAATAAGAAGGGAATACCAAAGGGACAGAGGGGAAAGGTTTACTTCTAGTGAGAATTCTAACTTTTAATTTGTGAAGCTAAGTCCTCCTTAGGGATATCTAATCTTCATCTCATTGTCTAGAACTCTCACTGGCCACTTGAAGCTGCAAGAGACGCTGGGAAATCAGACACTGTAGCTTTCCAGCCTCTGATTATAGGTTGAATTATGTCTCTTCAAAATCCATGTATTGGAGTCCTAATCCCCCAGTAACTTCAGAATGTGGCTATATTTAGATACAGGTAATTATTTTTACCTTTAAGGGAATTAAATTAAAATAGGGTCATTGTATTAAGCCCTAATCCAATAGGACTGGTGTCCTTAAAAGAAGAAGAAATTAGGACACATATATGTACAGAGGGAAAACCACATGAAAACACGGGAAATCGCATGGAGAATAGCCTCAAAGAAACAGACTCTGCTTATACCTTCATTGCAACTTGTAGCCTCCAGAATTGTGAGCAAAAATAATTTCTGTTATTTAAGCTACCCAATCTGTGGTACTTTGTTGTGGCAACCAGAGGGAGTTGGGTTAGTTTTGGGTGGGCAATTTGTACTGTTTGCCTCAGGTGAATACTCTTATCCCATTTTAAAGAAGAACCATCAGAGTCAGAGAGGGTTAGTAACAAGTCTGATGCTGCATGGCTGTCTACATGATGGCCAGAGTTTTACTCCAGAATCAGACCTCCAAGTGCCCTTTAACAAATGAGTGGATAAATAAAGTGTGATGTATTTATACAATGGAATACAATTCTGCCTTCATCTGAAGGAAATCTCTTCACATGTTGTAACATGAATTAACCTGGAGAACCTGAACAAACACTGTATGATTCTATTGTATCATACTATATGGTTGGCATGTAGAGGAGTCAAATTCATAGAGACGGAAGTAGAATGGTGGTTACAGGGGCTGGAGAGTTAGTGTTCAGTGCTTACTGAGTTTCAGTTTTTCAGGATGAATGGTGGTAATGCCACTGAACACTACTGTTAATAATAATAATTAACACAGATTATTTTATGTAATCTCTGAAAGATGCTCTTAATACATAGGTAAGGACATTAACAATACCAAGGTTCAGAGAGGTTAAGTATCTGTTCAAGGTTGCCCAGTTAGCCAGTGGCTGAACTAGGCCTTGAATATAGGTCTGTCCAAAACCCAGTCTGTCAACCATGCCAACCTAAACTGTTATAGACTTTGATTAGAGTAAGGTTGAACTTGATACTATTGACATTTTGGGCTGGATAATCCTTTGGGGGGAGTGGTCCTGTGCATTGTAGTGTTTTACAGCATCCCTGGTCTCAATTAGATTCCAATAGTACACACCCTGTCACCGAGGTGGATTTGCCAGCCTGCATATAGCAGATGTTCGTGCTGCTGCTGCTCATAAGTTGTGAGTGCTCACATTTTAATGCTACATCAGTCCATGGAAATCAGCTTGTGTGCAAAAGATCATTTGAGGGGGTGAGTGGGCACAAGTGCTTTTTCTGCTCGGTGAAAGAATTTTTTTCACACAAGTGTCCTCATTCTTCACACACACACACACACACACACACACACACACACCAATCCTTAACTTGAACATCGATTTAAACGTAAGTCTGGGCACATCCTTACTTGTAGCTTGAATAATGTTTATTTGTAAAATGGCTCCTAATAGCATAAAAATGTCCGTGCAGGTTTAGGTAGATGCATAGTCCTCACACACAGGTTTGAATAGCCTTTCAGTTAAAGGTGTCCACAACCCTTTGTTGGGTGAATAAAGCTAATAGTAGAATGGGATCCCACTTTTGAAAAACACTCCAACAAATGAACATAGAGAAAAGCCCAGAAGGGTGGACTCCAGAGTATGCCAATGGTTTTGTTTACAGCTATACCTCCTGGTCCCTGGCACACAGTAGATGCTTAATCATTATTTGTTGATAGCTGTATGCAAAGTAGAAAGATAGAGCTGTCCAACTTTTTTCTTTGCGTACTTCTCTATCCATTGAAATTTTTTATAATACCGTAGCATATATTAACTTTGTGGTTAAAGGGGGACGGGGCACATTTGCCCTCAAAGAAAGGAAATTTAAAAACAAACAGAATCACGTCTTGAACTTGCCTTCCTCTTCCTTCTACAGAGCTCAAAACCCATGTTGCTATCTTGCCAGAGCTACACAAAGAAATGAGGCTGGTGTTTTATGGTCCTTGTTCAGTCAAGCATTGATAACATCGGATCCTGAAGAAAACGGCTTCTTTCTCTCACTTTGGTTTTTCCCTTGGGCTTTGGAGGGAAAACACACCGACAGACAGCGGGGGTGGACAGGAAGGGAGTAGGGGCTTGGAAGGTTCAGTCTTGCTGCTGCCCCTGGCGGAAGGCAGAGGGCTGTGGGCCCATTGACTTCTTGGTAGGGAGGGAGCTCCCACTCCTGTGACTTTCTCCTCCCCTGGCTTTGAGATCCTTCCAGAGGTGCCCGAGCTCTGGGAAAAGCTTGGGGGCGTGTGAAGGTCAGAGAGGAAAAATACGGACTAGATTTTTTTTTTTTTTGGGGGGGGGGGGGGCGCAGGAAAAGCGGGGGGGGGGGGGAGTTTCAAGACCACAAGGATACAGTGATGGAGGAGAGAGAAGAAACTCCCCCACACCAGCCTTCTGATTTCTAAATTTCCAAAGGCCTTTGAGTTTGTACAATTGCATCTCAAATGTGTTTTAAAGTTTACAACTGACCCGATTCGTAGGAAAAGATAAACACCCTTCTTATGTTTGGAGTCATATGTAATTTTTATCTCTTGACCTTTAAATGTAAGCAGCAGTAAAATGAAGAACTATTGCAGTCATTTAACACTCTGGCTGTACTAACTGGTTCCTGCCTGAGAACCGTGGTTTTAAATTGGCTAATGCAGAATACTTGCAGAGCTAATAATAATTCAGATTACTCCTGTCAGCTATTCCAGTTTCATGGGTAATTTAGTAGTTGAATAAATTTTTAAAAAAATTCATTCGTTACCATGCACTGTTATGAATCAGTAGATGGTTTACCATTGGCAGCAGTAACTGTAAGAAGATTTAAATTGCTACTGAAAAGGATTTGAGTGAAGGTAATGTTTTATAATGTTCTAAGCCATATGCACTACTTTCAGGCCTCATCAGTTTTACATTGATTCCTAGTGAAGTGTTTAATTGCATCATGAATGCAATATAATTCAGTTCTTTCTGCTAATATGGTATATATCTCAAAGTGATATACAGCACTGACAGGGAGAATTCACAGTTTCGTCTGGATTTGGGAGGGCAGTGAGAATTGGGCGCCTACTGGATGCATGGAGGGCAGGTGCAGGGGAAGGCTGGATATTACTGTCACCTTGCTGAAACTGGGGGCTGTGGGGTGTCATGAGTGTGTGTGGGGAGAAGTAGACTGTGTCATGAATTCTCAGTGCTGACAGACAGCCAGAGAAGGGAATGGTGCTATTGGAAGGGCAGGGAGATCTCTTAGCTGGCTGAGAAGTTGTAGAAGGCTGGTCAGGCCCACTCCCACTGTCAAATGCTCATGGATTGGGTCTGGCTATCTCACTGGCCATTTCCAAGTGATTATTGAGAATTGGGCTTTCTGTTGTCATTTGTTTAGTGACGCAATGGATATTTGTTGAGCACCTAAGGAAATGGTGGTCAAGTGGGCAAACGTTTCTCTTGCCTTTTCTTCTCTGCATCTCGCAAAGCAACTCAAGGTGCAGGGGTTCTTGCTGAGATAAGCCCCTTGATTTTGTTTTAAGAGGTATCTCTGCTTACCATCCTTCCAGGTAAATGGAGGCATCTTTCCAAATTGCAGCATGTAAAAGCAAATCTCATTCTTTCTGGCATTCATTCATTTATTCAATTATTTATTCATTCAACAAAATAGAATTACCGTATTTTCCGGCGTATAAGACGACCCCCTAATTTTACAGTTAAGACATAGGTTTAGGCCTATATTCGCTGTATAAGACTACCCCCCACTTCTGAGGCAACACCAGTTTTTCGGGATATACTCGGCATATAAGACGACCCCCCCGATTTTTTTTTTGTTTTTGTTTTTTTGGTTGACTTTTTTTTCCTTTCAAAAGTTGTCTTATACGCCGGAAAATATGGTACCAGTCGTGCACTATTCTTGTATCTGGGGATATAGTGGGGACAGATAGACCACAAGCAGATACATAATTAAGAACACAGATTAGCTTCAGGTACTGGTAATAGCCACATCCCAGTAGGATCCACTTTATAGCTTGTTTTCTGCTTTTAAAAAGGTGTGTCTTAGTGTGTTCATTTGCTCAGGTTGCCATTTGTACCACCGACTGGGGCTTATCCAACAGAAGTTTATTTTCTCACAGTTGTGGAGGCTTCAAGTTAAAAGCAAGGTGTCAGCAAGGTTGGTTTCTTGAGGGCTCTCTCCTTGGCGAGGAGAAGGCCGTCTTTATGTTCACAAGGCATTTTCCTTCTGTGCGTAATATTATATCCTATTTCTCCTTTTTATAAAGACACTGGTCTTATTGAATTGGGGCCCAACACAATGATGTCATTTTAACTTCATTGCCTCAATATATCTCCAAAAAGAGATAAGTCCATTCTAAAGTCCTGGGGGGTTGGACTCCAACATATAAACTTGGGGGGGGGGCACAATACAGCCCATAACAACCTGTGTAGAGAGAGTGTGTGTTTGCATGTGTATGCACGTGTGTGTGTATGTGTGTGTGTGTGTGTGTGTGTGTGATTATAGTAGGGTAGATCAGTGCTCCCAGTGAAAGGAACAAGAAAACAGTGTTAAATGCACTCTAATCAGAGTGCTCTTTCTCTCAACTGTCACGTCTGATGTGCACGTCAGACTTGCTTGTCACGTCAATCCCTTCTCCAGCAGGACCTTAAAATCAGAGTTCATGCATTTTCAGATATCTGATTGTCGTGCAGCCACAAAGCAGAAGCCCTGGACCCAGGACTCCCCCCCTCAGCCTGGCGCCTTGATGTAATCAGAGCCTCCTTTTTATCCCCACTCTCGAGGAAGGCCAGCCAGGCCACCTTTTTGATCATTGTAACCTTGATGCAGAAGAATAATTTATCCGTGCCCCCGGATGAGGAAATTGCAAAATATTATTTATGAAGGTGAACTGATGCATTGTAATTCTAGCCCTGCATTTCTGGATGTGGCTGGCCAGAATAGGGAGATGCAGGTGGTGTTTGATGATAAAATGGGACATGGTCCCCATGAGATGGAAGTATTGGGAGAGCAGGGAATCAGTGATCCCTCAAGAGAGTTTCCAGGGAATGAATTATTCCAGAAGCTGACCCACACTGCCCTGCCATGACTCCTGGTCAGAAGTCGAAAGAGGAAAGGCTCTAGGAAAAAAAGAGAGACTCTGGTGAATACTGGTGTAGGAAAAGGAAAGATACGGAGACCTTCCTTTGAGGATTGTGGTCTTGGGAGGTTGTATAGTACAGCATTTATCAGCCCTGACTTTGGAGCCTGCCATCTTAAGTTTGAGTCCTGGTTCTATTGCTTCCTATGTAGTGTGTGACATTAAGCAAATTAGGTCACTTTTTTAACCTCACTTTGTTCATCTGTAGTGGAAATAATAACAAATCTATCCAAGAACTGCCTCGAGACTAACATGAAATAAAACGGGTAAAGTGTACTTGTCTGGTCAACAGCCCTGACTCCTTACCTAGGTGGCAGGTAAGTTGAGTGATAGGAATGTAGCTCTGTATCCAGAACTCCTGTCCCTCAACTGGCTGTGTGACTTTGAATGAATCACTTCACTTCTCTGAGTCTCCATTTTCCTCATCTGTCAAACAGGCATAAAAATGGTTCCTCTTGAGAGTTAATGAATGAATGAAGGAAAGTGTTTACCAGTTACCTGTCTCACAGTAAATGTCAGTAACTGTTGGACATTAATATTAACTTCCTGGTATAGTTCTTAGCAGTCTTCCTATCAAGAAGCTGTTCCCAATCTTGACTCAGATCTGCCAACACTGTCCTATTGAACAACACACTTAATTTTAAATCCAAAAGGATTTGCAGTTCTTGTGTTTTAAAATTTCTTCTGAGCATTGAGAAGTCCCTCAAAGGGGGCAGGATGTATATTTCCTGGGAGGACCCACCCTAGCATCTGTCTGCCACAGGAAATGGCAAGACCTCAGCATTTCTGATCACCCAATTCACCAAACAGATACACCAACTCCTGAAAACATCACCACACTCTCCGGCACCAGCTGGAAAGTTTAGCAGTAAATGTTTTGTAGCCTCTCAGCAATTTGGGGTTCTACAGAATTAGTGTTTGGTATTGAATTAGTATTCATTTTCTCTAATATGATATAAAAGTATAATCACATTAGCCACTTTTATAGGACATTAGATTATACATTTGGAACACGTGTCTGCCTCAAGCAGCTTTAAAAATTAAAAATAAAAACAGCCAACAACAATAACAAGTCTTCCCCTCCCCTGGCTTATGAGCCCTGGCTTTTTCAACTGGGCTGCAGCAACCTGGGTAGAAAATTCTCTGCTCTCTGCCTCCTGGTCCCTACAGGGAAAGAATTTTCATTCCACCGACCTGATTTGTGAAGCATTGAATTTAAGACCTTAATAGTCGTTCCAAATGAATGTTTCTTTAATCCCGGGGCAGAAACGTAGGCTGTGGTTGAGATGTAATTAATAGTACTAATTACTCTTCTCTCCCTCCATCTCCTTTTTCTCCTGCCATCAACCCCATTTCCCAAGAAACCTTGCGAAGGCAGCAGAAATATTCACCTTTTGCTTCAAGATGTCCCTGCACAGAGAAACCAGTCATTGAACCCAGAGCCCACCCCGACTTATCCGGTCCCCCGGTCTCCCTACTGGGAAATATTTTCCCTCTGCCTCCCAGTGGTTCCTCCAGTTCTGGGTCTCCCGGGCTTTCCAGAAATTTAGATTTTCTAAGACCTGTTTCTAGCCATCTTGGTGACTCAGCGAGTTGTGAATGGTGATGCACTAAGGAAGCAGCAATATATGGCCTGACTTTCCTGAGCATCTTTTTCTACCATGCAGCCTCACTGATGTATTGGTTCAAACATGTGTGAAGTTCCTCACGGACTCCCTAAAGTACCTGCCAGCAGATGCCCAATGAGGGGACCCACCAATGGCCCTGTTGGGTTCAAAGCTCAACCCCACCAAATCATTTTCCACTACAAAATGCAAAGGACTGAAAGGTTTTCTACACATAATGAAAGTCAACTGGTTGAGAGAGCTAAAATTATTTATTTATACACTGTCTCCTTCCCGAATAATTAGAGGTGTATAGACCCGCCCAAACGAACTTTGAAAGTAGGTTGCATCTGGCAGGCCAACTCCGACAATTCAGTGGTAGCGTACTGCAGTGCCACATTGAGAAGGATCCTCAGACCACATTTTAGATCAGCAAATGAGTCTCAGTCAGTCAACAAACATTTGGTGTGCCAGGTACTGGGGCCACTGCCTTGAACTGGACCACAAAATCCCTTCCCTAAAGGAATTTGCATCCTAGTCAAGAGAGGCTGGCAGTAGATACCAGCAAGGCCAGCTCATGCAGGGCTTGGGCACAGGATTAGTGCTTCTTTACCACTGTGGGTGTCTGTCTGTGTCTGGGTTTGCACACGTGTGTCACCTGTCTTGGGAGGGTTGCTCTGATAGCTCATGTGACTGTACTTGGAGGGGTTGGGAGATGCGGGTGGAGAACAGGGTGTCAGGCCACTTTGGCCACATGAGGGGGCCCAGGTTTTTTACTCAGTGCCCAGGGAGCTGATGGAGGAGAATACATAGAGCAAAGCTCTCCTATAGCATTGTCCGGGTCCCTGTGAAACCATGTTATAGGGACAAGTGGGTGGCCCAGAGGAGGCTGGGTTGTGGCAGAGGATAGCTTGGGCTTCCTGGACAAGGAGCCGATGGGCCTCGCTTAACGTGGTAGACCAGAATGAATGCAAATGCCTCCCAGACTCCTGGCCTGAGCATCTGGGTAGATACGGTGCTGCTTCTTGAGAGGGGGCATAAGCTGGGAGGAAGTGGGGAGCAGGCCGTAGCGCAGGGTTCCTGTTGGCCACAGGAAATTGGAAGTGGCTTTGACCTCCCAGAGGGAATGTCAGGTCTGCAGTGGGTGTACAAGTGGAGCTCAGAGTCCTGTGGGCTGAAGGTAAGACCGAGGCAGGACCCCCAGAGGACTCAGCCATATCCTTTTCTTGGCTCTGAGGCCCTGAGCCAGAGCACTGAGGGCCCCCCATCAGTTATCCCAGCACAGACCCTGAGTACTAATGTTAGAAACCTATTAGAAGGATGTCTCCTCTGGGGACCCAGCCCAGAACCACAGCAGCAGGAGCTGCATGGAGCTTGGGTGTTTGCAGGGCTGGCTCACCCAACATCGGCCCCTGGAACATTGGATCAGGCTTCCCAAAGGCCAGTTCGTGTCCCCTTTAGCTCAGAAAATAAGGGTACATTGCATTGCTGAGACAATGATCTCTTGCATGTTTTGGTTGGTAGTAATATTAAAAGCTAAAATTGAGCATTTTACTATATTGGCCCTTAACTACCCAGAGGCTCAGTTAATTCTCAAAGCAACCCAAGAGGCAAGTTTTACAATGATTCCCATTGTGTAGACAAGAAAACTGAGGCTCAGTGGAATAGCTGTTGCACAACAGTATAGTGAAGACAGGATTTGAAGCCAAGCCAGTCTAACCACAAAGCCCCATTCTCTTAGTGTTCACATTCTATGCCAAATGCTTGCTATATCTTGTCTCTTAAAGTCACAACTACCCTTCATAGGGTATTATCATTACAACCATTTTTACAGATAAGGAAACTAAGGCTCAGAGGGAGGAAATGCCTTGGGGTCACACAACTGGTAAGTTGCAGAACCAGACTTTGAACCCAGGCCCATGGGGAAGCCCTGAACTCTCCTTGGACATGAGCGTGCTCCTGGCCACTAGTCCCTGCCTCCCTGGACTGGCAGTGTAAGTCTGTGACCCCTCAGTGACCCACCAGGGGCAGAAGATGGGACTCTATCTTCAGGGCTGTCCTAGCAGCTTCTTAGGCAAGGCTTTGCAAATTAACGAGAAACATCAGAGGCGTATAGTCTTCCTGGAGCTCTGTGGCCAAACCCGGTGAGCGCCTGTCCTGAGAGAGATGGGCTTATCAGTAGAACCTGTGCCTGGAGCTGGTGCTCATATTGGACTTGTGTGGCATTAAAGCCCCCATTTCTAGGATGTGCAGCCTTGGTTAGCTCATGGGGTTCGGACCACCCTGTCCACTAGGTAATCCTGATAGCTCACGGGGACAGCTCTGTCCATCAAACCACTGACAGCCCTAAACAGCTCAATAGCAGGGGGAGCTGTATAGGATTCACTACTTTGCTTCAGCAAATGTGTGTGTGTGTGTGTGTGTGTGTTTCTTGAATCAGTAGTTGGAAAATCACACCCTGATTTAGACACCTACTTCCTGAAGCTTCCTGAAGACCCTTGTTTAATTACTAGAGCTGTTATAAGTATGGGATTTGGGGTCAGGCTGCTGAATTTTAGCTTCCTCTGTGCTGCTGGCTGCCTGACCTTGAGTTGAGTGTGCTTAACCTCTTCACACTTCAGTTTCCCCACCTCATAGCATTGTTGTAAGAAGCAAACAAGTGCCTAGAACTGTATTTGACATACAGTGTGTATGTTAGTTTAGCTAAGTGTTATTACTGTTATTATTGCTGTCTAAAATCGTTCTTTCTGAAAATGGCCAGATAGTAAACATTTTATGCTTGAAGAGCCACATGGTTTCTGTTGTAACCATTCAACTCCTGCTGTTACAACAGGAAAGCAGCCATGGAAAATATGTACTTGAATGAATGTGGTTGTATTCCAATAAAACTTGCCTATGTTCTTACATGAACATGATGGGTGGGGGAAAAAGAGTCCTTTTCTTCTGGAAGAGTGTGACCCTGGGACTGCCAGTAACCAGTTTCCCCAGATTACTGGAGGAGCTAGCCATGGTGAGAGAGAATGAGGAAAATCAGGGAAGCAGAACCAAAAGTGAGAGATCAAACTCTGTCCATAGTGTTTGAGCTGCTGGATCAAGCCATGCCTGAAGCTACCCCTGCACTGTTAAGATAAAAGCAATGGCTTCCCTTTTATGCTTAAGCTACCTTGAGTTGGGAGTCTACTGCTTACAGTCAAGAGTGCTGAACAATGTTAGCCTCCTCCCTGTCATTGCCTCTCTGTTCCTCATTGCTTTGGGGAATTATAGAACCTTGAAACACAGGGGAATAAATGTAGGGGTCCCGCAAGCAATTGAGGGATTTGAATGTTTGGGATTTAGACCTTCTCTACTTAAAGTGTAGTTCACCATGGACTATTAGTATTAGTATCTCCCAAATGCCTGATGAAATGCTGGAACACAGCCCCTTGCTGGACACCCAGAATCAGAATCTGTGCTTAGACAAGACATCAGGCAATTCTTGTGAACATTAGAGTTTAAGAAGCCGAGAGGATGTGTAGATGCAGCCAACCATGCCCCTGTGTCATGAGGGGCTATTTGTGGAGGTGAGGACATGGGGGATGTGGGCCTTTCGGCTGTTTTATTAGAGAAGCATGTGGTTTCAGCTGTCTGGAGTGGGGAAGAGGCGCGTCTCTCACTGCCTGGGAGAAGAGAGGTGGGAAGGTCACCGAGGTCAAAGCAGATAGGACGACAGGAGGGCCTGCAGAGCCAAATGAGACTGCCTTGCTGGGAAAGTGGCCTCCAGTCAATAATCGAACAGAGATGGGCTCAGAAAATGCAAGGGTTTGCAGAGGAGGAAAGAAAGTCAGTATTTGTGAACAGGGAGAATTTGAGCCAAGTGCAGAGTGTGAGCTTTGAAATCCACACAGACCTGGATTCAAATTATGGTGCTGCTGCAGCTTCTTGCTGTCTAACCTTGGACAAGGAAATAGATGTCTCTGAGCTTCACCATCCTTGTCTAGAAAATGGGGCTAAAATAGCACTGATGTCATAGGGATGAGGGAAGATTAATGCAGTAGGGATCAGAGGTGACAGCCTCGGTTCTTAACTCTGGATGTAGAGACATCACAATGGGAGCTTGACATTGCCTATGGTGGGAGGATTTACACCACGGAAATAGTACACATCAGAACTCTCCTTTTCTCCAGAGACCTGGTTGTTAAGCACTCACCAGCACACATCTGGTTAATTGACAAGATGTATTTGAATGGTCATAGCCAGGGCTCGGGGGAGGGAGGTTTCTAATGACTATATTACTACTAGAGGCCCTGTGCAGGAAATTCGTGCGTGGGTACAGTCCCTAGGCCTGGCCTGCAAAAGTGCCATCTTCCCCAACTGCCTGCAGCTGGCATTGCCCCACCACCACCACTCCTAGTTCCCAGTTCCCCACTGTCGGGTGATCAATGCCTGCCAGCCTGGGGAGGGAAGTAGGAGGGAAGAGACCAAGAGGTTGTCAGTGCACCTCATAGTGACTGGTCCAATGGTCATTCTGCCATTAGTGAGCCTCACAGTGACTGGTCCAACAGTCGTTCTGCCGTTAGGGCCAATTTGCATATTACCCTTTTATTATATAGGATTATGTTAATTATAGGACAATAATATTACTAATATTATAGTAAATGTTTATCATGATTGAATTTTCTGTGTGTTGACTTTGACATTTACTTTAACTCCTTGGAGGCCTTTTCTGGTTCTCAGCCCTAATTCTGGATAGCTGATATTGTCAATTAGCTGAGTTCTAGATGGATGAAGCATCTTATAGACTAGAGGCCCGGTGCACGAGATTCGTGCACTGAGGAGTGTCCCTCAGCCCAGCCTGTGCCCCCTCGCAGTCTGGGACCCCTTGCTGGACGTCCAGAATCAGAATCAAGGGGTCCCGGTGGCGGGAGGGGCTGCTGCCGCCACCATGTTCACCAGCCATGAGTTCAGCTTCTGACTGAGCAGTGCTCCCCTGTGGGAGCGCACTGACCACCAGGGGGCAGCTTTTGCGTTGAGCATCTGCCCCTTGGTGGTCAGTGCACATCATAGCAACCTGTCCCGCCATTTGGTCGATTTGCATATTACGCTTTTATTATCCTGGATACCAGAAACAAGCATTTATTGAACACAGAATAACAGGTGCTGAAAAGCATTTCTTATTATAACCTTATTTAATCCCCCTAACAACTCTATGTGGTATGAGCCCCATGGTGTGGATTCAGGTGGGTGTCAGAAAGGTTAAGTGACTTGCCCCAGGTTGCACAGCTGCTCGGTGAAGGGGCTGGGCATAGAGCCCATGTGTTTTGACTGTAGAAGCTATGCTCTCAGCTGGTATATCTAAGGAGGTTAAACATGGGGGGGAGGGAAATGGTTGTGGTCCTTATGGGACGGCTTTCCCCTTGCTGGGAGGCTGGTGTCATCTGCTTCCCTGATGGCAAACAGTCCAGTTTTCTGGGTTGTGCGCTGGCCGTATTTTGATTGGCAAGGGGATATCTCTTTTGGAAAGAAATCTTGGCCTCTTGCCTCTTGGCAGCAAGCTCTTGGCTGCCACGTGGAGCACTGTTTGGAGGGGGCGTTTACTCTGCAACCTTGTAGCTTCAGATGGGCTGGGGGCTCTGCTGGTCTCAGACAGACTGGCAGAGAGACCAAGAGAGCTAACCCCGTCACTGAGAAGCCCATACTCAGCTTCTTCACTGTTCTCCCTGCCTCTGTTTCTTGCTGTCCCTCAGGCCTCTCTTTTGCTAGGACTTAAGGAACCAGTAAGATGACAATTAATTTGCAGCAAGAGAAGCAGTGTATCCTGTCCTCGCAGGCCTCCATTCCCTCAACGCTATTAAAACTTGGGGAGTTTTGCTTCCACAGCTCCCAATTTTTCTCAAGATAAAGTTCAGACTCCTTGCTTTGGCTTGAAGATCTCTTGTGATATGGCCCCTGCCTCCTGCCTTTGCAGAAGGGACTGTATCATATTCAACTTTTGTTTTTCCACAATGCCTAGCATAGATTTCACTCAGAACATATGGATGAACTTGACTCACTTTGGAATTTACAGTCATTGCCATTACTCTGTCTTAAGGCTGATTTAACACATGTCAAGTGCTATGTAAGCTTCTAAGTTTCTTCTGTTCCTATTTCATTTATTCCTCGTAATAACTCCATAAGTAGGTAGGTCCTGTTTTCCCCATTCTACAGAGGAGGAAACAGTGGTACAGAGAGATTAAGTTGCATGTCCAGGATTACCCAGCTAAGACAGTACAGTGATAGATTTGAACCCTGGTCAGTCTGGAGCCCAAGCTGGCTTGCGATGGATTTTCCTTAAACTACTTTGTGGGAGCATGTCATCAGCTGTGTCATCTCCCGCACTCCCACCCCTACGGCCTTGTCAATAGTTTGCTGGCTCCTCACAATGCCCTAACTCTGCTGTGTCCACACATCGTTGATGAATTAACCTTGGCAACACTGGCCTTGCCTTGTCACACCAATGAAGTTAGCACTGCCGAGAACTGGGTTGCGGAAGGTGTAATGAATGGACCCCTCTCTCTACTTTGTCTCCTTTTCCCTGCAGATTCCTGGTTTGCTTTGATGTTTAGAAAGAGTTGGAATGTTTCTTTATGGGGGCGGGGAGTATTTGGAAACAGCAGAGCCCCGAAGTTGGTTCCTTCCAAGGGGAATCGCCCTCCACACCCAAACCTCATCCAGTCTGTCCAGGGAGGCCCATGTGGCTCTGCTCACAAGGGTGACTGTCTCCCTGTGTCTCCGCTTTGCTCAACAACAGAACAACGTTCCTGTGCTGAGGTAGAAAAGAGTCGGATTATGTTAGCAATTCTCCATCAGACTGTCATGTTTGGACTGTATTGTATTAACAGTTGTTTTCACTAATGTGATGAGAAAGTTGCTAATCTGAGAAGACTCTCACATTGTATTAGGGAAACAAATATTAACTTGACTGGATGGGAAGTAGCTAATAGGAAACTAAGTTGCTAATATGACGTGATGGATTGGTGGGAGGAATTTAGGTCGGGTGCTTGAACTTTTCCGTCATGTTCAGTGGTGGGTGGATGAGTGGGGGGAAAACAGGTGGCAGGAGCTCCGTGTTACAGTCCCTCACAGTTAAGACTTCACATCTGTGTTGAATCGTGTCCCCCAAAAGTTCAGAATATGACTTTTTTTAGAAACAGGGACTTTGCCGTTGTGATTAGTTAAGATGAGGTCACACAGGATTAGAGTGAGCCCTAAATCTAATGACCAGTGTCCTTATAAGAGGGCCTTGTGAATGTCTTATGACAGTGGAGGCAGAGATTGGAGTGATGCAGCTGCAATTCACGCAATGCCAACGATTGCCAGCCCCCACCAGTGCTGGGCTGGCCAGGATGGATTCTCCCCTGGAGCCTTCAGAGGGAAGATGGCCCTGCTGACACCTTGATTTTGAATCTCCAGCCTCCAGAACTGTGAGAGAATGTTGTTGTAAGCCACCGGTTGGTGGTACTTTGTTACAGCAGCCCTGGGACCCTAATCCACCCTCTTTCCCATCACTCCCTAAAAAGGAGAGGCAGGTTCAGCAACATCCATCTAACTCAAAGAGAGTAAATCTGCTTTAGGGGCGATCCGCCTGCCTCAAGGTTGGCCTGGCTGCTTGACCAGACCCAAGGATGCAGACCTGTTCTCCCCCCGAGACACACACACACACACACACACACACACACACACACACACACTTCTTTGTTTAAAAGGAAGAAGCCTCCTCAGTCTTGGGGTTGTTGGCATATGGGCTCTACTGCCTGCTTTGCAGCATGTTAATATGTGATTAAGGGGATCTTAAAACACCCATTAGTCCCCCTGTGGTATCTAATAGTGCTTTTGGATTTAGAACAGAACATTATTTACTCATTAGCTGGTAATAGGCCCTGAGTACTTATTGTATGTATTGGGACAGTTATTAGAGTGTGGGTTTCACACAGAATCACAGTTCTACTGGCATGGCCAGTGGCAGGACAGCATGGTCCAGAAGGCATAGGAGCACAAAATGACCCATGCACCCTATAAGGAAGGCAGGGGGTCTGCTAGAGACTGCCTGCCACTGGAATGCCCTGATGAAGGTATTGAGGGGATAGAATTTGAAGGGACCGGCTCTACTAGTAGCAATACTAGCAGCGATGCCAATAATAATGGCCCCACAGTGGTGAGGGTGGCACCTGAGCATCACCCATGCTTCGCAGAATGAGATGATTAGTAATGTGACAGCCACCACAAAGATCAAAGAGAGGGGGCAACTTGCCCAGGACGCAGCTAGCAAGTGGCCAAAGCCAGGTGCACACTGAGCTTTTTATAAGACCAGGGTTCTTTTCAACATTCCTCTTGTATCCCCTGCAGAAACTGCTTGATGGTTCCAGTCTTCCCTTTCTCCATGGCCAGAGGAATCTGAGCATCATTTCCTCTTGTGTTTGTTTAGTGTGTTAGATGACAATAGCAGCACAGTGTCCTTACTCAGTGTCTGGGTTCTAGACCTGTGGCCCATGTGCTGGGAAGGTCAGGGTGGAGGGGACAGAGTGGAAAGGAGCATAAATGCCACAGGAGTCGTTTGGGCGTCTCCCCGGAAGCAGGAGGGGGGTCCCTCGGAAGGACTGGGGAGTGATTAGCAGGCCTGTTTCAGTGACTCCAGTGGAGGTCTGGGATCAGAGGGTTGGGGGGAGAGGCAGTGAGAAGTCAGTAAAAGTCTGAACCAGCCAATGACTTTGGCATTAGTTGGTGGGAACGAATGCTGGTGATTTCCCAGGTGGACCTCACAGGTATTGATGGGTGATTTAACCTGAGTTTTTAAGATGATGCAAAGGTGGGGCGGACACCAGGCAGGGTGTGTGAAGAAAGTCTCCAGTTCAACCTCACACATTACCTTGACCTTGGCAAGCTCGATTTTCAGGTCATTGGTTTGTGGTGGTTTGGGGAACAAACTCACAAATGTCTTAGTATAATGAGTGGCACATCATAGGAGTACAAATACTGGTGAGCTTAAAAAAGGCCCAGCACCCAAAACCTTACCTTTATACTAAGAGTCTCCTCTGCTCCTCTGAGATGAGACAGAAGGAAAGGCAAGAGGAACTTCTGGTATGAGGATGGGGTGGGTCTCTCTCCAGCCCAGTGCATGCAGCTTGCATCCGCTTCCCATGGTGTGCAGGGAAACCTCGCGTGTTGCTGTTGTACGCAGGTGGCCAGCCAGTTTTGTGGGTCTCCAGGTACGGGCACCTGTTTATTGTGAACACATAGTGAAAAGGCACGGGTGCCCTCTCTGGTGCGTCATTCCAGCACCTGGCCACATTGACACTGAAGAAGCCAGGGCTGTTGGCTGAACGCAGGCCACAATTAGAAGCCCCAGATGCCACCTTGGTCTGTTGCCTGAGTGAAGATCAGAGCTCCCTGGTGAAAGATTAGCAGGGTCCCTCTCCACGTGCCTGGGAAGGAGCCAGTGGAGAAAGCACAGCTTGGCAAATTTTCCCTTCTGTCCATCTCTCACTCTAGATATATGGGTCCGCGTCCCAGCCAGGCCAAATAAATAAGCCACTTTCCAATGGGCATGTGGCAAGTGTGTGTGTGTGTGTGTGTGTGTGTGTGTGTGTGTGTGTGTGTGTTTTAATAAAGCTCACCATGAGCCAGATATCAATTTCTGTCAGACGCAGAGCATCTGAACCAGAACTAAATAAAAATAAACATTAAACAATTATTGAATTTAGGTTTATTTTAAAAATCAGCAGGGTTGAGGGAACAAGCCACCCATTAGCAAGGCAGAACTATCGGGCCTTTTAACAACCCGCTGGTTCTTGGCTGCCAGGGAGATTTTGGGCCGTACAAACTGTGGAGACTCCGGATCCTATTGATTAAAGATGATGCAGTAACAGACCAATTATATCGTTGTGGCTGCTAGTGGCGCTGGCTGACGCCAGCTGCCCATTTGTCTTTATGGAAACGGCTTTGTTTGGGGTCTCCAGGAGGGCAGCTCAGTGTCCCTATCCTGGGCAGTGCATTCTACCCCCTCTGCTCCCTGCAGTAGTGGAGGCCTGAGCTGTCCCTGGGTCTTGCATTTTTTTTTCTCCCTGTCCCCTCCACAGACATCCGTGGTTCATAAGAAACCTGTGTCTTGTCAACCAAATCAATGCAAATAACCAGTGAGCATTTCTTGACTTTTCAGTAATAATTGATCTTCCCAGAACTGATACCGTTTGGAAAACGTAAGTAAGGAGAGCAGCAGCCAGCCAGATGTCCGTGTTAAGAGAACATAATTGCTCTGAGTTATAGGAAAGGAAATGATTTCCTTCCAGCTTTAGCTCTAAGAGCAGAGCAAACTGCCCTGGAGCATCAGGAAGCTTCCAATAAACTCGGGCTTAGTACAGACTCAGTCTCTCAGCTGGAAAATATGGACGACTGTGGGGCCGGGATCTTCCGAGCCGACTGGCAGATCTGCTTGCAATTTTGTCCGTCTGCAGATTCCTATTCTGCACAGCTGGTCGCTGTTGGGGAAGGAGAGAAGGGTTTGGGGGATGTTCAGGCATAGGGCACTCACTGGATGGAATCTCCTCTCTGCTGGTTTGTGCTTTTCTTTCCTTATAATTTGATAGTCATTTCCTTGCACCACTGTGATTGGCTCCTGACTTGACTGGGGTGATAGTTAGAAAATTAGACAGGGATGGGGTCAGGGATGCTGTATGGAGTGGTGGATAGATAATAGGATTCCTGAGGGCACTTTCTTTATAAACATCTGCCATTCTTCTAAGACCCATTTATTTGTTCCTTCCTGTATTCAGTCATTTGCTCACCCAACACATGGTTAATGGGTACCTATTCTTTGCCAGGCATAGTTAATTAGATGCTGAGGGCACATTGGTACCTGCCCTCGTGGGGCTTCAGTTTAGCCGACAAGAGACACGATGTGAAAAGAGTATTACAGTTGCAATAGTGCTTCGTAGAAACGAGAAGGGGGTGGTGGGGGCCCACAATGTAAGGACCTGACCTTGTCTTGGGGAGCTGGTCTTATGGAAGCATTTTATAAGCTGGAACCTGACAGGGGTGGGAATGAGCTAGGCCAGTGGTTCTCAGACCCAAATATACATTAAAATTACTTAAAGGACACGTTAAAAAATATTGCTGGGCACCACCCCCTGAGTTTCTGATTCAGTATATCTGGAATGTTTCTAAGAATTTATGTTTCTAAAAACTTTTCAGGTGACATTGATGCTGCTGGTCCAAGGACCACACTTTGGGAACCACCAAACTGGGCAAAGGACTAGAAGGCGAGGGCATCCTGGTGCACATGCAAAGTCCCTGGGGCTAGTATGAACCTGGCAGTTTCCCATCACAGAACAAAGGGATGGAATGACAGGGTAAAGTGAAGGACATGGGGCGAAGATTCACTGGATGGGGGGGCCGGGTCCTGGCCACACAGGCCTTGCAGGATGAGCTGGAAAGTTCAGATTTTATCTGAAAATGAAGAGGAGCCTGGGAAGGTTTTAAGCAAAGTGTCAGCATCCAGTTTGTATCTTGAAATGCTCTCTCTGGCTGCACAGGGGGGATGGGATGATGAAAGCATGGCAGGTGTAGAGCTGGGGAAGCATCCAGGCAGGAGTAAGTGGTGGGGGGGCTGGACTGGTGGCAGTGGGCGTGGAGAGGCATGGACATGTCTGAGAGAGTGAGTTTAGGCGTACACTTTCTGGAAAGCCTGCCTAATTAATTTGGGTTCACCCTTCAATGAAACCAAATTTCTTACCTGAAGACATCGTATGTTAACAGTGACATTACCAGTTCCTTGAGGCAGGGCTGTGTGTCCTGTCCATCTCGTAGCCCACCTGCAGCCCTCTGGTTGGATGCACAACAAATGCCTTATAATATTACCTGGCCCTGAACATGTGGCAGTTTACTAGCTAGGGTCTCATCTGTTGCCTCATTTTATTTTCCAAATGCCCTGAGCAAAAGGTGGAGTTGTACCCATTTTGCAAGTGAGGAAAACTGAGGTTCAGAAAGGACAGGTGGGCATCCCAAACTCAACCAGCTGGGCTGAAGGAAAGGCAAAATTCTCACCCAGGCCCGGAGTGCTCTCTGGTGAGCAGACAAAAGGACCTGTGATGCCTCCACCAGGGAACTTAGACAACAAATACATTTTCCGTTAAGTGGTCTCAGTGGTCTTCCCCAAGATGACAAAGCCAGTCCACCAGAAATATTAAGTAGATATAGATGAAATTGTAATTTTTTGCAAGTCAAAAGTGGTCAAATATTAGCATTTCCCTATGGTTCAACCTAAAACAAAGTATGAGCAGAAAGAGTTGCATTTATAGAAAATTCTGCCACAGCAAGAGGAAGAGGAGTTGCAACGAAGTCTAAATTGTCTCTGAAAGCAGCTTCCCACACACGGAAGCTGATGAGGGGGCCGTGGAGGGATGCAGCATCTTAGAATCAGTCTATAATGCAATCAATTTTGTATATCCCTGGTGAAACAGCAACATTTATTTAACGTCTTTTATAGAGCAGCTGAGTTTTATCACAAATCACATTCCATTTCTTTTCCGCTGGGACTCCTTGAAGGCTAAAATGCACTTACTTTTCTCGGAGGAAATTTACCAATTCCTCAATAAAGACCCATTTGTCTCTGTATGTAAAATTGACACATTTATTGAATATTAAACATTTAAAGGGTTTTTTTCCTCAGTATCCCCCCCATCCCATCCCATCCTGCCGACACCTTTTTGCACTTTTCCACAAAGCTTCTCAGTCATTAGGGAGACTCTCAAAGTGGCAAGAAATATGTGTTTTTGTGCAGAAAAAGCCAACATTTAAATTCTGATCTTTCTTATCACAGAAATGGTCAGGTTATGTCATACATTCATAAAGTGCGGCCTCTTTAAGCCTCAAGCTTTTCCTGTCTCTTTGTGGTGTGCTTGGCTGTCTTGGTCACGCAGTGATACCGTCTTGAGTTCACAACAAAAGTTTTTTTGTCCACACTTGTAACATTTGCAGAAGACGGGCAGCCTCTGCGACAATAAATTGTACTAATTAGCATGAGGGCCTATTAATAAAGCGAGTTTTCTTTCATCCATGTTCCTGAATGGTTAGAGACATCAATTAAAGTGTGTGCTGGGGACAATGTCTTTTCACTGCTGGCAGCAGTGTTTTTGTTTTAAAAAAATAAGTGGGGGACTGGGCAACTTATGGAACATGTTTTTGTGTCCTTAACATGAAAGAGGGCTGAACTATTGAACTTAGGTCTCGAATGTTGTTTGGGTCCAGATTCCTAACCAATTCTAATCAAAGCAGAGACAGACGGATGAGGTTTGCTTTATCTTAAGGAGAATTATTGTGTTTGAGGAGTACCTTCCTAATGAGCTTTGCGATCAGACAGATTCCTGTTCCAGTCCTCACTTCTTCCCTTCCACTTTGTGACCTTAGACAAGTGAGTTTACAAACTCTTTGAGCCTCAGGCAGTTAAATGGGAACCTCCAGGCAGAGGGAATCTCAAACTGTGTGACTGTTCTCCAGTGTCAGGTTTGGATGGGAGAGGAAAGGTCGTTGTGTTCCAGGCTCTATTCCCCTTTCACAGCGCCCACCAGTTGACACCTTAATGCTTGGACACCTTTGGGGACTGGACCCGCAAGGCTGTCTTCCTTATGTCGACCTGAAAACCTGTTTATGGGTAACTTCCTTTGCCCACACAGATCTGAGCTCCTCTCCAGTTCTTCAAATATATAAAGTTTCTCTCGTCATGAGTCTTCTATAGTCCAGGGTGAATGTCCCCAGCTCTTTGCAGATCTGGGTTTCTCAAACATGTACACCTTATTGACCTTATGGTCTGGATAATTTCTTTCTCATGGGGGCTGTTCTATACATTGTAAGATGTTTAGCAACATCTCTGGCTTCAACCCACTAGATGCCAGTAGCACCCCCTCCCCCGTTGTGACAATTCAAAAGTATCTCTAGACATTGCCAAAATGTTCCCAAGGGGACAAAGCCACTCCCAGTTGAGAACCATGGTTCTAGAGCTTGGGGTCCTCTGCATCCTGAGCTCCTTTGGTCACTTGTCGCTTCACCTGAGAGACTTCACATACTTTCATTTCTGTCCCTCTGGCCTGCCAGCATCCTGCCAGGATCCTGAGAACCCAAAAGCAATCGTGATGAGAAACCAAAATGAAATTGCCCATTTTTTTTCTCTGAAGCTGTCTCCACAAAAAGCAGACTCCACCAGGCCTGGGGGGAGGCTGGGGCTTCCCGGTTGGAATCTCCATTTTGAAAACGAATAATGAGTCTGAGCTGATCCCATAGCTTTTGTCCGAACAGGTAGAGCTAACTTTCCAACACAGGAGGTCAATGAAGGCTTCTGACTGCGGCTGCTCCAGGTTAGCATTCTGACTTTACCACAGATTGTCCAAGTGACTGTACTTCTTTGAGCCTCAGTTTCCTCATTTGGGGATAAAAATAGCAACTGTCTCAAAAGGTTGTCACAATTCAAAGACTGGATTCATGCATAGAGTCATCAACCTATAAATTATAGCTACCGTTTTGTGCTACTATTACTATTGTTGTTTGCAAATGAGAAATAGGGAGCCAAGGAATGAGAGTAATTCACACAAGGTCAGCCAGCAGATCATTGTGAAAACACTGGGTAGAGATCTTTTGTTCTGGAAACCGTGGAGTTTTTGCAAAGGTCTTTCAGTACATAGAGAGGAAAAGATTTGAAGATGATCCATTTTATGTGATTCTCACCCCATTAACAGCCCGTGGTTTTGCCAGAATATCCTCTTTTCACTTTCATTTTAAAAACCAGCCAGTGTAATAAATCTTGCCCTGAAATCTCGGCAGCACATCTTGGCTGGAGTGTATGATAAATCTAATAATACCGTGGCCTCTCTGTATGAGAGACCCCTGCACAGATCTGTATTTTTGGTGGACCGCCCCATGATCTGGCAGGTTTATAATTTGCTTCCAGTTTGATAAGTCCAGCCCTCTCACTGGCTCGTCTTTGTTCCACCACTTCCTTGGCTTGAGGGTAGACAAGGGTTCTGTCCCTTCTCTTCAATCTGTACGGGGTTTTCCCCTCACAGAGCCACAGAGTTAACCATCCTGTCCCCACATCTACAACAGGAGCATGAACAGGGCCTTTTGTGTGCCCAGCATCACTTCTTCTGGGCACAGCAAACCCAGAGATGGGTATCATCAGCCCCACTTGGCAGATGGAGAAACTGAGGCACAGAGGGGGATCAACAGTGTTCACAATCTTTCTAGTATTTGCACTCCCTTCCCCTGCTTTCATGGAGGTCTAAATGCCATCTTCCACTACACCCGCCACTCTTCCAGCTCACCACGTGAACAAGCTGCACTAACCTTTAATTGTGAACATCTCTCCCTGCTGGAGAATCAGACTCCAGTTTTAAAGGGAGGGAAACAAATCTTGCAGACCTTGGAGAATTGCTTCTCTCAGCCCCAGAGTCTTCAGACCTCCACCGAAGAAAGCTTGACACATGACATTCAAATCCTGGGCTCTGAAATGATCTTCTGGCTACCGCTATCTCTGCAAAAGAGAATCTGGGCCCTCACAACAGGCCGCCGAGTAATTTCTTTGGATCAGTGTCAACATAGAAATGCAAAAGGAAAAGTCCAAGGGACCCCCAGTTTGGAAAATGCTGCCTTTGACTGGCGTGTTCCCATCTGGCAAATTCCAGAACTTTCTTCATTCCTGCCTTAACAGGACTCAGAACAAAGGACTTGTGAGGGTCTGATGGGATTGAGGCCTCCTGCTCCTTTCTTCCCCTGGATCTCTCAGCTCCGCAACTGAAGTGGCCCCTGCAAGGTTCCCCAGGGGAACTGAGTTCCCCGCTGGGCCCTGGGGCTGCCAATCTCCTTGAAGTGAGAAGCCCAGTGGGCGAGGCTCCTGCATGTTATTGAGGGAAGAAATACAGCCTAGAACCCTTTCTGTAAAAATAACCTCCCTGGCTCCTCCTTTATGGGTGAGGGAAAGTGCTTAAAATGCTTAGAGGGAATAAACAGCTTTTAATGAAGTTACATTGCCACATAATGGGTATCATAAAATTGCCTTCATACTACAGGGTCCCAGGATGGCATTTATTATCGACTGCGCCGGAATAGTTTTTGCAGAGCTCCGGCAGCTGCAGAGAGAAGAATGCAAAAGTCTCCTTAAATTACCTGATTGAAATAACCGGCAGAATATTCCGCCGGGCCGCCGCATGCCAGGGAAGCCGCCTTTGGGGTGGTCTGTCAGAGGCGGTTTGCGCATTCTGAAGAACACAGGAGTTTCATTGCAGCAAAACAGATGTTCATCTTGTTTCTCCATCGGCTGTTTGATGAGAAATTTATTGCTCTTCCGCTGGGCAGGAGCCCCTCTCGGCTATGGAGTCTATTAGGCAAGCCATCAGCTGGCAGGAAGCCAAGGTGAGGCTGTTTTGATGAAACCCATGAAAAGCCTTGGCTTGGAGGCGCCGGTAATAATGCACTGGCTAGACTCTCCTGATTGGGCGATTGATTGGCCTGATTTGATTTATTGATCAATACCCTCAAATTTGGCGTCTGAGAAGCTGCACTAATCTTTAACTGTTGTGAACATCTCTACCTGCTGGAGAATTAGACCCTGATAAGGAATGTATGAAAGGAATCGGGGCTTATCTTAATCACACACCAGGCCCCAGCACTGCCCGCACCGGCAAGGGCCCCAGTGCACCGCGCCCCATCGCCAGGCAGGCCGGCGCAGATCTATAAATTGATGGAATTCAAAGCCTCCAGCATCGATTACCGTTATAACAAACAGTGGTGCACAGAATGTCTGATTATTTTTAGACAAAGATTCTGTTCTCTCAGCAGCAATTTTGCTGAGGCTGTCACTGTGTCAGATGTCTACTGTTGATTGCAATTAGATGCAATACAAAAAAAAATTAAACTATCTGTATCCTTAGTCTTATTTCCAGTTATTAAATCTCCCTCTTTGTTTGCCATTTCCTCATGATCTCTACAGCTGGATGAAATATTTGGTTGGCAGGAGAAATCCTTGTAATTCAGCAGGGGTGCCAGGCCCACTGGCTCATTGGATTATATCTGATGGTGTGCATAGAACCTTGGAGGAGAAGCATTGAATGGGGGTTTTTGTCTATTTAAAAGTGTGCAGGGTGACAGCTTTATGCAAAAATGTTTCAGGGCAGGATCAGGGGATAAAAACCAGCCTCCAAAGCCCTCCAGAATGCCTGCCCTCAGTCTCCTTGTTTCCTTCCACATCGGGCAGGACCTAACCAGGGCTGTGCCCCCATCATAGGGTGAGGGAGGTTATCCAAGGAACTGAGCTCCTAGGTTGGCGCCACCTGAAGTAAGTAATTCCTCCAAATAGAGACCGCACTTGGGACCCCTTCTACACTCAATCATACCTGAAGAGCAGGCTCCGGGTAATTGTGGGTCTGAACAAATTAAGCATTCCCTTTTACCTAGTGTATACGGCCCGGCAGCCTGGTGTTGGCCACATACATCCATCACCTTGGCACTCTCCAGTTGATCTCTCGTCCCAGAGCCATTAGCCCCAGTGTCCTTGATGGTGGAACAGCTGTAAACTGGAGATCGTTAATACTCGATGGGACAGAGACCAACGCTCAGGTGACAGAGCCAAGGCCTCTTAGTTCCCAGAAGCCAGTTCCTCTTGGAATAGGCAACTCCGGCTAATTTTAGAACATTCATAAATGGATGGAGAGGGAGGAGGTGGCAGTTTTGACTTTGGGGTCAGCCAAGGGGGTCCTGTGGGAATTGGAAGGCAGGCATTGATCCTCAGAGCAAGAGCAGTCAAAGAACATGGCTTATGTTCTCACCGGGGCAGATGTTCAAAATGCCCCTTCAAGGTCACTCCAGGGGAACTGGGGAGGGTTGGTTGAATTCCCTGAAGGCAGGGAAGAGGTCATTCTTGTTCTGTAATAACCAGAATAATACCTGCCACTTCTTCATCACCAATTGCCCCAGATCCTGTGTGGAACACTTCCAAATGCATCTTCCTCAACTGCCCTATACTCAGTGTATATTCTATATAATAAAAGGCTAATATGCAAATTGTCCCTTCGACCAACAAGCAGGCCGGCCGGCCAACCACCCATGTCCCTCCCCCACCCATGCATGAATTCATGCACCGGGCCTCTAATACACACACACACACACACACACACACACACACACACACACACACACTGAGTGGCCAGATTATTATGCGTTCAGAGATCATAATAATCTGGCCACTCAGTGTATATTACATTTATATATCACATCTTTTAGATGCATCCTCACAGGATCACCAAGATGAATATCTCAGTGCATTGGTGAAGGACCAGTAGTAGTAACAGCAAAGTCTGAAAATAACCTGGGTGTCCATTAGTTAGGGACTGGAAACAACCTAATAATCCAGGAACAAGTGATCAGATACATAAAATAAGGTACCTCCATGCAGAATACTCTGTGGCTGTAAAAAGAAGACAGATACTCTTTCTATGTTGATAAAAAGAGCAGGCGAGATAAATTGATGAATTCAGTGAAATGGCAAGTTGCAGAACATGGTATGTAGCAGGCTATATCTGAGTAAAACAAGAGAAAGATTATGCTTATGTATTTGCCTGAATATGAATGAAATGTTGAAATATCTTTGAAAGGACACAGAATAATGTGAGGACCTCTGGAGGAAAAAAAAAAAAGATGTTTTAATGTTAAATCTTTCTATTAATATGTTGTTGCAGTATTTATCATATGTACTCATATCTATTACTTTAGCAGTGTAAAATTTTTGCTATTTTAAAAAAACTGGTATCTGCCGGGACCGGTTTGGCTCAGTGGATAGAGCATCGGCCTGCGGACTAAAAGGTCCCGGGTTCGATTCAGGTCAAGGGCATGTACCTTGGTTGCGGGCACATCCCCAGTGGGGGGTGTGCAGGAGGCAGCTGATCGATGATTCTCTCTCATCGATGTTTATAACTCTCTATCCCTCTCTCTTACTCTCTGTGAAAAATCAATAAAACATATTTTTTAAAAATAATAATAAAAAAATTAAATTAAATTAAAAAATAAAAAAAACTGGTATCTGTAACCAACTGGATTCTTAGAATCAGACTTGGGAGCAAATATTAGCTGTTACTTACTGGCTGCTGACTTTAGCTAAGGAATAGGAACACTACACCTCAGTTTTCTTATCTGTAAAATGGTGGCTTTATGGTATGGTGACAAGTGTCAGTGAGATTGTGCATATAAACCAACAGAAGTTATTGTTAGCTGAAAGGAAGTGATGTTTTTGGCAATGCTGGGCTCAGAGCCCTAGGTGGAGCTTGATTCTTTTTCTTTTTAAATCAAGTTTTAAAGCAATGAGTTGGTCCCCAGCCTCTTTCAAGGTGACAAATGAAGGGTTTTGGGATGGGGTTGGTTTTGTTACTTTGAGTGTTTTTTAAAATATTACTAGAGGCCCGTTGCATGAAGATTCGTGCAAGAATAGGCCTTCCTTCCCCTGGCTTCACTCCCAGACACCTGGGAGCCTTCAGGTCCTTGCTCCCGGCTGGAGTGCTGCTCCTGTAGCTCCCTCCGCCCCTTCCACTGCCCCCCCCCCCCCCCCCCCGCTTTCCCCTCATAGCAGGTGTCCTGCCCCGCCTGGCTGCTCTGCACCTGCATATGCAAATTAACCTATCATCTTTGTTGTGTTAATTTGCATAGTCACTCTTGATTGGCTGGTGGGTGTTGTGGATGTATGGTCAATTTGCATATTTCTCTTTTATTAGTGTAGATTATGGGACTTAAATCTCTTTGATGAATTTCAGTCCATAAAAATTACTTAACTTTTTTAATGCTCAGATCATCCTACTTCTCACCCATGGGAGTCCCTTCAAATTGGCCCTTGGGGTCTTGACAGTTTCCTCAACTGCCATCAGGGATTCATAGTCCGTTTTTACAGTTCTCTTGAGGCAGGTGGACAGGATAGGTGTTGGCAATGTGGAGCAGGGTATACGCAGGCTCAGCTTCAGTGTCCAATTCTGCCCATTTCTTAGCAGTATACTGAGCCTCTCTTAAGCCTCAGTTTATGCATCTGTAAAATGGGGTTAATAACAGTGACAACCTGCAGTTAATGATAAATGACGTAATATATGTATAGCCTTTAGCACAGGGCTTTGCACACAGTAATTGGTTAATAAATAAGGTGACCTGTGGAAACACCTTGCACAGTGCCTATTTTGTAGGGTGAGCTCAACAAATACATATTCCTGTCTTCCCTTTCCAATGGAAAGTTTCAAAGGGTCCTTTGGTCCTCCCAACCCTCAAAGCTGAGGAGGGCTTCTCAAAGTACATATTCAAAGATCTCACCATGTCACTCTTTCTAACGAACCTTTTTATTCTGAAAATTCTAGCCAGAGGAAGAGATCAAGTTATTTTTAGAAGTAGTTGTCCCACTGCCTAAGACAACATACTATTTCTAGGGCTGAGCCCCAGGGGAGGCCTCTGAGAGCCATTTCCAGTCCTTCTCAGGATGCCTTCGTGACCCCCCAGGCCTTACCTGAAATCCTGCTGGTGACACCACCTACACCTCCCATGACAAAGCTGCCCACTGGCTTAGGTCAACTGAGGGGCTTGGTGGCAATGGAGATAGCAAGATGCAGGCAGATTCCAGAGTATGTTGGATAGAAGAAGAGCTGGCTCTCCCTCCCCCAACTCTCCCCTATTCTACTCCCCCAGAACAGTCATTCGGAGAAGTGTACACATCCCAAAGGTAGAGCTTGTCAAATTGCCACAACTGAACACACCCATGAATTAGCATTGAGATCAAGAAATGGCCCTGGCCCTGGCCCTGGCCAGATGGCTCAGTTGGTTGGAGCATGTTACAGGTTTGATTCCCAATCAGGACACATATGGGTTGGGGGGCAGGGGAGGAGGGGGGGGGAGATAAACCAATCAATGTTTCTCTTTCACATCGATTTCTCTCTCTCTCCCTCCCTTCCTACCTCTCCCTCTCAAATCAATTAAAACACACACACACACACTATATATATATATATATATATATATATATATATATATATATATATATATATTTCTTTCTTTCTTTCTTTCTTTCTTTCTTTCTTTCTTTCTTTCTTTCTTTCTTTCTTTCTTTCTTTCTTTCCTTTCTTCAGGTGAGGTTTTAAAAAAAGCCATTCCCAGCCACCTGGAAGCATCTCTTGCATACCTTCCAATGCCCCCCTCCCAAAGATACAACCACTCCCCTGACTTTTGACTATATTGATTCATTTCCTGTTTTCGTGCCTTATGTAAATGAAATCATCAAATGTAAAGTCTTTTGCATCTGGCTCCTTTTGCTCGATGTTATATTTGTAAGATTTATCAATATTGTTGTTTGTTGTTGTAGTTCATTCATGCTCGTGTCTGTACTATAGTATTCCACTGGGTGAATATGTCACAAATTTATTTATCCATTCTACTGTTAATGGGCATTTGGGTTGTTTCCAGTGTGGGGCTATTATGAATAGTGCTTCTAAGAACATTCCAGACCATTGCTTCTCAAACTTTAATGTACTCATGAATCACCTGGAGATCTTATTACGGTACAGACCCCAATGGAGTAGGTCTAGGGTGAGTCCTCAGTTCTGGCATTTCTCACAAGTTCTCAGATGAAGCTGATGCTGCTAGCCCACGACCATGCTCTATTTTGGTGAACATATTTCTTGGGGTAGGTACCTAGAGGTGGAATTGCTCGGTCATACATAGGTCGGCATATATTTCGTTTTAATAGAAACAGCCAAGTGATTTCCCCAAAACCATTTGACACCCCCGCCAGTGGTATATGAGAGTTCCAGTTGTCCCACATCCTCACCAACACCTGATATTATCTCTTTCATTGTAGCCATTCTGATGGGTATATAGAAATATCCAGTTGTGGTTTAAACTTGCATTTCCCTGATGACAGTGAGATTGAGCACCTTCTCGTGTGCTCATTGCTATTAGGATTTCCTCTTTAAGGAGGTGCGGGGTTCATTTTTCTATCAAGCACATTTTTCTATTAGGTAGTCTCTTTTTAAAAAGTTTTAGACATTCTTGATTCTGGACACAATTCTTTCTTGATTCTGGGCACATACCCTCTCCCATTCTGTGGCCTTGCCTTTGCACTCTTAATTTCACCCGTTCTTTTTAATTCAACAGTTAACGCTTAAGACTTGTGAGGGGTGAGGGCAGAGTCCCATTTTGCCCATCTTAACTCAGAGACTGTCACCAGAAGGACTATTCCATCAGCTTCTTGCTCACTTACATACTTAACACTCGTCACTGACTCTCCCCAATTCCTTCACCTACAAGCTGCTCAAGCCATAGCTTCCCCTTCACCCTGATATTCCTTTGACATCTTTCCACCTCTGATAGTTTGGGGCCAGTCTACTAGCTCATCTTTCCTGGACATCAGGTAAACACCTGGCATTATTATCAGCCACAGATCCCTTGTATATTCCCAAAGGCACACCTCTGAGCATGGCTGATCCCAGGACTGCAGGCTGGAGGAGCGAAGGCCAAAGAGGGGCAGGCAGGCTGCCTATGTTCATGTGTGCCTGATTTAATTCTCCACATTTTTTAAGTGTACAAAAAGGTTCTGGAACAATAAAAGTTTGTGCTGTGTTACATGAAAATACCAAATGAATGAGTGAAATAAGAATGAGTAAATGAGTCAATGAGTGAGTGAGTGAATGAATGAAGTGTGTGCTAAGGAGTTTCAACCTGGCTTATCTTTAAGGGATGGCAACTGGAAGACAGCATTATTTTGTCCATGTGGAGAGTAGATTGGAAGAAGGCAGGAGGGACGAAGGAGGTGAGGGGTGGTAAGGATAACCCAGGCCTTGAGTTGGAGACAATAGGCTTTTTTTTAAAAAAAAAAATTTTTTATTGATTTCAGAGAGGAAGAGAAAGAATCATTAGTTGGCTGCTTCCTGTAACATCCCACATACTAGAGATCAGACCCACACCTGGGCATGTGCCCTGACTGAGAATCAAACCATGATCTCCTGGTTCATAGTTCGATGCTCAATCACTGACCCATGCTGGCTGGGCTCCAAATAGACGTTGGCCAGCACAAGAGTCCCTGACATAGCCACCGATTGACTATCCCAAGGTGTTTTCTACAGTGGAACAATTTGAAATAATTAAAACTTCACAAAATGTCTCTAAACATGCTTGTAATGGACATAAGAAAACACTTGTAAAATGTAATCAGTTATTAGCAGCTGATCAATTATCTTCATGGATAGCTGTTGAGGAGGGGGGACAAAGAGAAGCAATAATAAGCCCCTTGATTAACTAATTTGAATATCTTTGGAGAACAAATTCTGAAATTTCTTTCTATTTTCTTTCCTGCTATTATAACACCAAGCTGCACATCTGCTGGGAAAAGGAGGGATAGAAATGGTAATGAGCATTATGTTGTGAGCTGGCTCCTTGTCTGGGATCCTGGGAAAAAGGAACTGGAGGTGTGGGGGTGGTCGATCAGCTGGCCTGGGGACCTTATGCTGGCTGGAAGGCAGTCGGCTCTGCCCCCCATCATAGGCCGGCACAAGTTGGGGTGCCCATCTGGGAAACAGCACAGATCCTTGTGAAGACCTAGGGTTAGCTGGGTCTGCGGCAGTGCCAGGATGGAGTGGACAGTGAGAGAAACCTACATTCTGGTTCCCAGCCATGGGCTCCTCCCCAACCTCTGGGAGTTAGATTTATAAAAGGTGGGGGTGATAAATCTGGAAAGTTAAGGACCCTCACATCTCCAGGGGTCTGTCATTCCACGGACAGCATGGACGTTGTATCAGTGGTCATCTAGCTTGTATTCATCTCGTGGTTAAAGCAAGGCTCTGGGTCAAATCCAGCTATGCCACCTCAGCTGTGCCATCTAAGCTGCCCTAACCTCTCTGTGCCTCAATGTGCTCCTCTGTGTAAGGGAAATTACAACAGCGCCCACCTCAGAGGATTGTTTTAGCACAAGTTCATATACATCATAAGCACACTGTAAATAGAAGCCATCATTTGGACTTTTCTGTAGAATGAGATCCTCCAACCCCACTAGGCCTACAATCCTCTGTGGCACCAGTTGGCCAGAACTGCGTATTGCTGTCTACTTTCAGTGGTGCACTTGTCTCCTATTCTTCATGCCCCATCCTTGATATCACCTGCCAGGCCCAAGCCCTCACCTGTAAGCCCCGTGAGGTCTGCTGGGAATAGGTCAACCTAGATCCTTGATGTAAGTGCTTAAAACACATTTGACTTGATGGGGCAGGTCACCCTCTGCACCTAAGTTGGTCTTGCCTGAGAGAGCTGCAAACTCCAGCTTTGAGTCTCCCTCCCCTATATTTCCCACAACTCCTGAAGAAAATTCTGTTTCTGCCTGCTCCCTCACTGTCCTCTCCCCTGTTTTCCCCGCTTCCCCTACATGAGATGTTCTGCAGGCTCACACACAGGGGTGTTGAAATGCTTCGCTGAGCAGCTAGTCTGAGGCCCAGTGTGCCAGCCACATCCCATCCCATGCCCAGTACCACCTGCCTGATTCATCCCATTCAGACAAGACTTTCTGTATATTTAATTTGAAGATATTATTTTTTTAAAAATTGTCTGAAACCACCTTTAAAATTTCTCCCTCCTTCTCCCACCCAACAACTTTTCCCCCTCCCCTGACTGTTCCATTGCTTAAAAATGGCTTAACCAATTTAGGTTATTTTTAGAAAAATGCCTGGCATGTTGGCTGACAACCTGTATTCTAAATTTCAGCCTGATACAGAAAAGACAGAGTTTATAAACCTCTAGGGGAAAAAAGAAAAAAATACTGCTTTAGGATAGAATTCATCTGAAACTGACCCCATGCGTTCTGGCCAGCAGGACGTCAGGTGACACAAGGGATGGGTACCAGCCACCAGCTTGTGATTTCAAGGGCACAGAATGAAATTTGTTCTGAGCTTTCACCAGCACCTTTGGGAAACCTGGATGCAGTATCCTTGGACTGTGAGAGGAAGGACAGATAGACACTGGTTTAAACCCTGGTTCTGCCACACTCTTTGTCCTCAAGCCAGGGAAGTACCCTCTCTGAGCCCTTAGTTTTGCCATCTGTGACATGGGGATACTAGTTACCACTTAAGGAAAAATGCTGACCGTGGAGTCTGATGGGCAGTGGTGCAGCCAGTGACATATCCATAAAAGTATGATAGTATCATGACGGTCCAATGGAAAGAGGGCCCTGAAAAGAAAGCTAACGGGTTATAAATGGCAGCTGAGCATAGTTTTCTCTACCTCCTGATTTCTTTTGAGATTTTAAAACAGCTCTATTGAGGTATAGTTACATATGGTAAAATTCACCTGTAGTACATGTACAACTCACTGTTTTTTAGTATTTATGGAACTGTATAATCATCACCACAATTCAATTATAAAACGTTTTCATCACCCCAAAAAAAGACCTTTTGCACCCATTTACAGTTGCTTCCTGATTCCACTCATAGCCCTAGGACACCACAAATCTACTTTGTATGTCTCTCAGTTTTCTGATCATCTATACTAATAAAAGGGTCCTATGCTAATTAGACTGGACATCTTCCGGATTTACTTCCGGACAAAGCCACAGTGGCAGGGGCTGAGGCAGAGGCAGTTAGGGGCAATCAGGCCAGACGGGGAGAGCAGTTAGGGGCAGTCAGGTCGGCAGGGGAGGGCAATTAGGGGCGACTGGCAGTCGTACATCACCCGAGGGATCCCAGATTGGAGAGGGTGCAAGCCGGGCTGAAGGGACATCCCCCTCCCCAACCCCCGTACATGAATTTCGTGCACCAGGCCAATAGTTTTATATAAATGGGATCATGCAATATGTGGTCTTTTATGTCAGCTTCTTTCATGTGGTATTATGCTTCCAAGATTCATCCATGTTGTAACAGTTCTGAGCATTTTTGTTCTTCTTAAATATATTTTTATTGATTTCAGAGAGGAAGGGAGAGGGAGAGAGAGAGAGAGAGAAACATCAGTGATGAGAGAGAATCATTGATCAGCTGCCTCCTGCATGCCCCACACTGAGGATGGAGCCCACAAACCAGGTGTATGCCCTGACCAAGAATTGAACCGTGACCACACTGACTGGGCTATTGCTAAATAATATTACATTATATAGATAGGCCACATTTTGTTTATTCATCAGTTGATGGAAATTTTGACTGTTTCTACTTTTGGCTATTGTGAATAGTGCTGCTATGAACATGCACGTACAGGTCTTTGTATGAACACTTATTTTCAGTTATCTTGGGTAGAGAGTGAAATTGCTGAGTCATAAGGCAAATTTATATTTAACTTTTTAAGTAACTGCCAAACTGTCTTCCAAAGTGGCTATACCATTTTGCATTCCCACCAGCAATATATGGATACTCCACTTGCTGTGCATCCTCACCAGTATTTAGTCATATCTTCTTGAGATTTGAGCATGCATTTTTGGCACCTGGCTTCAATCAGGGTTTGGTCTGGGAATTCTGGGAGCCACTGAGCTTGAAGAGAAGAATGACAGGCAAGAGATATGTGGCACATGGTTCACATCTTAGATGTTGTAGAGCAATGCTGTCCAATAGAACTTTTTGTGATAATGTCAATGATGTATATATGAACTATCCGATGTGATAGCCACTAGCTTCTGAGGTTATTACGCACATTGACATACGGCCTGTGAGACTTGGGAACTGGATTTATAATTGTATTTCATTTAAATTAATTTACATGTACTAAATTTAAATAACCACACAATGTGTTTCCCATATTGGACGTGCAGCCCTGGAAGTTCAAGATCACTGCTCAGTACGTTCAAGGTTCTTGATGAATCTTTCTGAGGATTGATCCGAGTTCAGCTCTTTTCTTCACAGATTGCTGGGGTAAACATGAGACTTAGGAGTTACAGGTCTGCATCTGTCCTAGAATATCTCATCCAGAGTACGGTGCATCAGGGTGGAGAGGGAAGTGCCAGAAGTTGCAAATCTGGGGACTTCGGTGGAGATATGCTTGTAGGGTCAGGAGAAGAGTGTGGATGGGCTCTGGAGCCAGGAGACCCAGCTTGAAATCTCAGCTCTGTTGTTTATCAAATATGTGACCTGGGACAGGTGACCTGTCCTCTCTGAGCCTGTCTCCTCATCTATAGAATGGATTGGTAATATTGCTTTCAAATGACGTAAGGCTCAGAGAAGAATGACTATAAGTTTCTTAACACGGTGTCTGTCACTTAGTACACGCAGAAAACTATCTATCAGCTTCTGTTATTATCTTTATTGTTGTTATTCTGCCCAGTCCACAGAACTATATAAATGCCATGTAACTCCAATAACACGAGAAGTGACCTTGTCTACTGTGCCACTGCTGGATTCCCAGCTCCTGGAACAGCTCCTAGCACAAAATAAGCACTCAAATAAATGCTTGCTTGATGAATGAATGAATGAATGAATGAATACTTGACATGCCTACCCTCCCTCCCTTTTAACATAAGAAGATGAAGAGCACAGAGAGACCAGAGGTGTTAACCCTAAGAAGGTGCACAAGGGGTCCCAGCACCTCACCTGACACCCACCAGAGTGGGGGCTACTTTGTTTTCTTGGTGCCACCAGGTTTTACATTCTAAGAACTCCAGGATATAAAAGAGCAGTCAAAAGCAGGAGGAAGTGATTGGATGTGGCTCCCGGTTTGTGGCAAGATAATTAGGTGCTTGATTGGCATCCTCAGCTGCACCAAGGACAGCCTCCTGGAGCTGGACAGGGGAGGTTTTCCTGCCTGGTGCTTGAGGGGGCAGGGGGAACCTGGAGGTGGGACAAGGCACTGAGTTGGGGGCAACTTCAGGGGGTGGAGGTTTGGAGCACAAGTTGGCCAGCCCATCTCTTATTTGTTCATTTATTCATCATTCATTCATTCAACAAGTATTAAGCACCCACCATGTGGCAAGCATTGGAGTTAGACACATCAGTGACCCAAAAAAACAAAGTCTGTGTCCTTACGGAGCTGACCTTGGAGGAGGGCAAGCAGTGGATCTTGCAATAAACAAATAGAAATGTAACTACATAAATATGTCGGTGACAGTGCCATGGAGAGAAATAAGCAGAGAATGACAGTTGTGGTAAGGAAGAGGTACTTGGTGTTTTAAATAGGACAGGCCTCTGTGAGAAGATAATATAAGAGCCAAGATCCATAGGAGGCCAGGGGCAAACTCATATGGAATTCAGGGAGGCAAGGAAGCATTCCAGGCAGAGGGAGTTGCCAGTGCAAAGGCACCGTGGAGGAATGTGCTTGATGTATTCAGGAGCCAGCAAGGACCCCATGTGGCTGGAGGAGTGTGAGGGGGGAGGAGTATGTGGGGGGGAGGGGAGAATAGAAGGAAATAAGGCCGGAGATAAATCACATGGAGCTTTGATGTCATGGTAAGCACTTTGGCCTTAATGCTGAGTCAGGTGGGAATCATTGGAGGGTTTGAACAGAGGAGAGACAGGGTGTGACTTGGGTTTAACAAGATCCCTCTGGTTGCTTGGTGAGGAAGAGACTGTAGGAAGGTGAGGAGTGGCTGTGGAGAACCCAAGAAGGAGGCTTCTTTGGTCACCCAGGCAGGTGATGACAGTGGTCTGGCCAGGGTGGCAGCAGTAGAGAAGATGTCAAACACTGCAGCCTAGGGTCTGAGGGTTGGCAGTGGCCCCAGCCCACGCTCCAGACTTGGACTTGTTGTCCGTCTAGACACCTCCTGATGAAGCCTGGACACTCTCCTGGCCACAAGTTTTTCATCCTGTCCTCACTGCTGAGAGGGAGGGATTGCCATGACTCCATTTAACAGTGGTGACGGTTAGATACAGAGAGGCCACGGGTCTGCCCGAGCTCAAGGAACCAGTAAGCAAAAGTATCAGGACTTTAACCTGCTCTTTCTGCCAAATGCCGGCTCTTGGCCTGCCTCCAACTAAAAGCAAATTGCTGCCTGGATTTTCTGGAAGCCAGAGCTGTGGGAGCTTCTAAGAGGGTTTGATGAAGCACAACTTTAATTGTCTGTGTGCTCTATGTGATCAACACTTTATGTGGGCAGGACCTGAGTCTGGCTTGTCTTGGCAACGTTGTAGGCACTTAAATAATAGTTGAATGAATGAATGAGTGGGTGGGTAAGGGTGTGGATGGATGGATGGATGATGGATTGATGGATAGACAGATGGACAGACTGATTAGGCCCAGCCATGCTCCTGTTCTTCAGGCCACATGGGTTCTTGGTGAGGACAGACAGGTTGGGAAATGTTGCCCTAGCACCGTGGTCAGCCAACTGCAGCTCTCGAGTCACATGCGGCTCTTTGGCCCCTTAAGTGTGGCTCTTCCACAAAATATCACAGCCTGGGTGAGTCTATTTTGAAAAAGTGGCATTAGAAGAAGTTTAAGTTTAAAAATTTTAGCTCTCAAAAGAAATTTCAATTGTACTGTTGATATTTGGCTCTGCTGACTAATGAGTTTGCCAACCACTGCCCTAGCAGTATCTGGAGGAAAGAACCCAGAAAGACATAGGTTCAATCCTCATATCACTTTCCAGCTCTGTGACCTTGGCGAGTGTAAATGGTATCTGCATCAAAGGATCATTCATTTGCTCCCTCAACAGATGTTGTAGAGAACTGTTAGGAGAATTAAATGAACTTTTGTGTACCGATTAGCATGGACAGAGTATACATAATAAGCCCTCTTTGGGACAGTTATTATGTAACTAGAAGCCCGATGCATGAATATTCGTACCAGAATGGGCCTCCTTTCCCTGGCTGCAGGCACCGCTTTCGCTGTGGTCTGGAGCCACCTTTCTACCTTCCTATGCTGCTCAGAGGCCCAGAGTGGCCGAGTATGCAAATTAACTGCCATCTTTGTTGGTTACTCACTCCTGATTGGCTGTGGACATCGATAAGGTACGGCCAATTAGCATGTTTGTCTATTATTACGTAAGAAGTTTGCCAAGAAGTTGTTAGCTATCTCACCTACACACCCAAGGCCTCAAGGTTGGGCTCTTTGACCTGAGTGTGAACTGGGCCCAGCTGATGGAATGAAATAAAGCCAGCTCGGCTGGGAACTATTTCTCATAGGCACCTCCCCTTGCCCTGGCCTCAGATAATTGGCCCAATACATCTTGGCATCTGAAATTTACATACGGTGCAGGGAGTGATGGATGACTCTGGCAACCCAGACTGTCTCTCAGTGTTGCTCAGTTATCCATCTCAGTGGGCTGCGGAACCATCCATCTTGTCTTGTCTCCTTGCTCGTGGCAGGCTAGCATGTGCCCTCCATCCCAGGTCATCTCCCCAACTCCCTTCCAAAGCCAGCCCCTGAGGCCCCTCTGAAGGCAACACTTACATCATGCCCCACAGCATCCCCCGAAACTCTCCTCCTCAGTGTTTGCCTGGTATTCTAATAGCAAAACCCTGAATGGCTCCACGGACCTGAGATGCAGGGACCCCACCTTGCTGCTGCCACAAAGGATTTCTTGCGCTTATATCTACTAACAGTCATTCATTAAAAAATGTGCATTGAGTGCCTACAATGCACCTGGCATTCCATTGGAGAGTGTGAACACTGAAGACACTAAGCACCTTACCTATTTACAATCTGGTTGTCAAGGGGTGCTCTTAATAACATTATGGGCATAAATTTTTATCCCCATTTTACAGACACAGAAATTGAGGTTGAGTCATGTGTCAAAGCCAGAATTTGGACCCAGATCTATGGTCTCTGAACCATGCCATTGTTCACCAGACAGACCAGATTCTTTCAGAGCTTCTGACACATAGCATTTATTTATTCATTCATTTGACCAACAAACATTTCTAGAGTGCCTATTATGTATGTATCATGAACTGTTCTAGGCACTGAGTACATAATAATAATGGAAGGACCAAAATAAGTAAATAAAATGTATAGTGAGTTTGATAGCGTTACATGTTAAGGAGAAGAAAACTACAGACAGGAATCAGAAGACCAGTTAGGAGGCTGTTGCAATTATCCCATTCCCTCTGCCTGGATGTCTGGCTTCTTTGTCTGACACAATATCCTTCTGGTCCCAGGTCAAATGTTCCCACCTTAGTGGCCCTTTTCCCCCAATCACAGGAAATCACCTTGCTCTCTGTGTTTCTTTCATACTTTATTTATACTTTTTTGTACAATACTTAGGCACACAGTATTAAGGTTGATTCATCTGTCTTCTCCACTGCACTGTGAACTACTCAAGTACAAGGACTGAGTTTGTTGATTTTCATATACCAGTGCCTAGCACTGTCCTGGCACAGAATTTGGGCTCATTAATTAGTTGGATGGATGGATGGATGGATGGATGACTGATTGTTAACTAGTAGATTGATTGGATAGATGGATGTTGGGTGATCAGTTGAATGAGTAGATGAATGCATGATTAGTTTGAAAATTAATGCTCTGTTAAATAAATGGTTGACTGGTTGGATGGATAAATGGGTGGTTGGATAAATAAATAAATGAATAGTTGGTTAGGTATTGGATGGAGGTCAAAGAACTTCCAGCCTGGGCAGCTCCTTGGTGAGTACTGGCAGCCCCTGCTCAAGGTGGGAACTACACAGTGATTTAATTAGAAAAGGTGGGTAAAACTCTATCTCTCTCCCTTGTCCCATCAGTTTCCATACTCATCTCAAATATAAGAGACATATTAGGGTTTCGTACTCCTCCAAGCCTGCTTTGGAGGAAATGTCTCAACATGATGCTTCCCCCCCCCCTTTTACTAGAATTATTTATGCCCTAAATTTGTCTACTTTGATTTGTGAACTCTAGGAACATATAGTAGTATCTGATTCATCATTGCCATCTCCTTTATCTAATGTCTGCCACACCAAAGATGTGCCAGATGGATGGATGATGAATGGATGGGTGGGTGGGTGGCTAAGGGCCTAACATCTCTGGTTGCATCTCCCAAGTTGTTTTCTATAAACAATTTCTGTGTAAGATTTCACTTGAAGAAAAGGTTCTAGGGATTTAAAAATAAATAAAATCTGAGGTCAAATATCGGAAAGGGTTGTGAAGAAGATGCCCGGGCTTGGAGGGGAGGTTCTGGGAAGTCTTCCTGGAAGAGAGGCCATTTAACCAAGACAAAAGGATGACTAAGATCAGCTGCAAATACAGAATGAGATCATCTGGATTGAGGGATGAAGTCTGTGGAGCCATGGAGAAGGGAGACCTCGCTGCATTTTGATTTCTCTACAAGGAATTCAGTCTGGTTGGGAGGGGCTAGCATGGATCCAGTGATGCCTAACTCAAAAGTGTGAAAATTGTCCTAAGGTAGTGAAGAGCCATAATTGGTTTTTGAACAGAGGAGGGACATAATGAGGAAGACTTTATTTTCCTTCATGAATCTCTTAAAAGCATGGAAACACCTGAATTCCTCACTTCCATAACAATTTCTGCATTTTTCTTTTTGAAATACCTTTTGTCAGAGTTGCTATTAGGGGGAAGTGTCTGAATGTGAGCCTTCAGAGCTGAGCAGAGTAGGGGAACTGACATGAACATGCACAACTCAGATTGTGTCTTATGTGTGTCTCCCCTATAAGAACACAGCATCTAACTCAAAACTTTGTATATAGTTGACATTTTTGGATCGGCTGTTAAATTTCTTCCAAAACTAAGTATTCTTGTGAGATTCCCAATCCTTCCTGGTTGAACTAAGATTGTTTAACTTGCCTCCCCATAGGTAAACCAACAGTTTTCCTTTCCCACCCAAAACCCACCCTCCCCTCTTAAGAAATCCAACCTCTTAATCAGCTCTGTGGCTTGGGCAGTCGCCTAAGTTGTCCTTGTTTTCTCATCTTTGAAGTGGGAGAATTGGATTGTACTAGTGTTTGCTAAATTGTGGAGCATGCACCCGCTGAAGGGACATGAGATAATTATTAGCAGTAACTAGGCCTGGCTTTAGAAAGGATTGACTCATGTCTGGAGGAGCAGTTGGTTATCCATTCTCAGTGCCCTTCCATCATTTCTCATTCTGACAATAGAATAAGAATTACCTTTAAGCTGTACTCACTAGAAGGGGGCATGAGGGAGCCTTCTGAGGTGCTAGGAATGTGAGCATTCTATACCTTGATCTGGGCAGTGGTTACAAGGATGTAAAAATTCTATCTTAAAATTGAACTTAAAGTTATGCATGTCTCATTCAAAAAGAAATAGAAGTCCATTAAAGATGTAAGTATTAAGAAAATAGAAATTCATGTTGAATATGAATATGGCAAAATTCACGCAGAGGGAGAGTTATGTGTGGTTGAAGTTTGGACAGTGATAGACTGGACAACTCAGAGGTTTCTTCTTGCTCAGACGTTCTGAGACTCTTAAGTCCCAAAGTTGCCCAGCACCCTAATGATGGCAGACCCTTGAGAGTGAGGGGTATTGTTTGGGCAGTGGGCACTTATAGGCTAGCAGCACAGCTGTCTAGCTGCTCCTGGTCCTGGGTGCAGTGCAATCCCGGCTTCCTTTCTCTCTGCAGATTGGCCCAAGCCTCAGCTGCATCTATCATCTGCTTCAAGCTCATTAAAATTATTTCTTTTTAGTTGCAAATGGGCTGTTTATGATGATCATTATTTGAATGGTCTGCGCCGGGCTCCGGGCTGTCTGTCTGCTGCTGATGGCCTGTTAATCAGATGAGTCTCCACCCTGCCTGGGCCAGGCCCAGAAGTCTGGGGCTGTGTTAATCATGGCTCCCCGAAGGTGGGGGTAAGGAGGGGGCAGGGGTGGGAGAAGATCCGGAATTCTGCTGGATCATCAAAGGGGAGGTTGTTGTGTGTGCGCGCCGCAGTTCAGACACTCATTTCTAAAACTCCGCTTCAAACCATTTCTGGTTTATGTGGAAGAGAGGTTTTTCTGTTTCTTCGAAATACATACAGTACTGTGAGCTTTTTTATTTTAAATGTGTTTATTTTTAAAGACTTGTCAATTCTGTCACTGGCCCGCTTGCCTTTGTTGATGTTCAAATATACTATCTTTTCAGGTGGGAGAGAGAGGGTGCTTTTTAATGCCGTTCCTTAGTCCAGTGAAACTTGGCAATATTCTGTTGGTCTCAGTGATTTTATTTTTATTTTTTGGTGACATTTTTACGGACCTGTGAAATCTAAAACTATTAGAATCACTGATCTAGTGGAATGTTTTCTGAGCTCTGTTTATCTAAATATAAGATTAATATCAGCCAACGTTTATTGAACACTTGGTACTGTGCTTGATGCTTTTCACATCTGTAGCATTTAAAACAAGTTCCCTGAACATTCTCCCAGCCAGTGGGGAAGTGGAGTAGAAGCCCTGTAAAGACCAGGCCGTTACAGACTTGCCTTTATAATCCACCAAGGAGATAATTCACACCTGAATTATTAGAATAGACTGATTTATTTTTTATTCCCTGCCTGTATCAACTAGCAGACACATTAATGTGTGTGTTACATGAGATAATGTATACAAGGAGCTTACCATGGTGCCTGGTATATGTAAGCACTCAATAAATGGTAGTTATGCCGAAACCGGTTTGGCTCAGTGGTAGAGCGTCGGTCTGTGGACTGAAAGGTCCCAGGTTCAATTCCGGTCAGGGGCATTTACGTTGGTTGCGGGCATATCCCCGTACGGAGTGTGCAAGAGGCAGCTGGTCAATGTTTCTCTCTCATCGGTGTTTCTAGCTCTCTATCTCTCTCCCTTCCTCTATGTAAAAAATCAATAAAATATATATTTTTAAAAAATAAATGGTAGTTATAATCATTATTGTTGTTGGTAGTGAACTTATCATAGAAACAAGAATTTAGGGTTGGAGGACGGTGCACATTTAGGCAAAGTTGAGAAGAAAAGGACATCAGTCATACTGTCTGCTCCTCTAGGGCTGAGCAGGAAAGACACCAAGATCTGGGCTTGCGTGGGGCCAGGGCTGGGAACCTGCTGATATTTCCTGGCCTGATCTCGCTTCTGCTCTGTCTGAATTGTGGACACAGCACCCACCAACAGCCAGAAAGGTTAGGGTGGTGGGAGCCAGTGTAGTCACATCAGGCAGTTGGACTTACCCTGCTCTGAGATTTTCTTTTAAGAGAAAGGTTGGATGTTTTAATGAGGAATTCAAGGTCAGCACCCCATGAGGAATATTGGTTGCTGAGGTGCAGTGTCCCAGATATAAGAACATAGTGTCAGATACATAATAATCCAAAACTGGATGATGTCAACTCAAGCCCCAATTCTGACAGTCCAATAACAGTGTGAAAATCCCATCTTTGTCTTCAAGATAGATGAGAAAAACTAAGAACAACTCTGAGCACTCTGCCACACCAGTTCCTTCTTTCCTGCCAAGTGAGGTTCTGTCCACCTGGCTGCATCACCTGGTTGATGTTTGTCTACTTTTATCAGCCCTATTGCTGCCAGTACAGATATTGTCCCAATCGTTTGGTTTGAGAGTTGTGATTGATTACAATTTCTTTATTGATAACTGATTATATTTTTAAATAATGATAAACCAAAAATCTTCATGTTTTTTTCTTCTTTCACCTTGACAGACTGTTAGAAACTGCTTCTGTTTCTCCCATGACACCTTATTCCTCATCTGGCTCAAAATTCCATGGGGCTTTTGCACCCTAACTGGGGGTTGGGTGGGGGGCACCTTTAAGCTTGTGTACCCACTACTCTGGCACAGGATTGATTTCAGCACCTTGGAGAGCACCACAAATCCTATTCCCATGTCACTATTTTTTAATTCTTAACTTTATACTTAGACCTCTTCCCTTCTAGTCTCATGATTTTCCAAAGGGAAAAAAAAATAGAAATTCCCTCCCAGATTTCTCCCAAAGGCTCCAGAGGCAGAGTCCCTTACCCTGGCTTTGGGGTGGGCTTTCCAGCCTCTGATGGGTATGAGGTTTATGGTGCGGTGGTGAACTGCTATTGAGCAGATTTACTGACTCTCAGACATGATATAAGACAATTACCATGCATTTCGTCTCTTAGAGGGAAAAGGATTTGCAGCGGGTTAATAGTACTTTTATTTCATTATCTAATGGTAAAAGTGTTTCATTGTGTGTGCAAGATGAATGCGTATTAGGTTTGACAAATGGGGTCTTTCAACACGGTGCTGGGCCTCATCATAAGAGTTCACCCTAGAAATACATTCGCATCTGCGTGTGTGTTTTTAATAAATCTGATTGCAGAAATTTATTGCATCACCGGATTTAGGAAATTATAGGGCTTGATTGCTGCAGAAATAATCGGGTGATACAGAAATGCTCCTCGAGTTATGGTCCAGGGGGGGAAAAAAAACATCTTGGATGGTACAAGAAAGCAGCAGACCACATAAACAGAGTGTTTCTTGAATTATGCAAATGAAATCCATGACAGCTCGTGGTGAATTGTACATCCCTTGTGAAACTGCCACTATTAAAGTGAAGAAAGCTACAGAGGGGTGATCAAATATACATGTACAACCAGCAGACATTATCAGTTACGTGTGTTAGCTGGAGAATCTACCACTCCATCTTCCACTCTCTTTTCCCCCCTCGATGGTATGTCTTGTAAAAACCTGGTCTGCTGCCTTCATTGCACATAAGCAAGGCTCCTTCTCATCCATTTCTCCTGAATCCAGGAGTCTTCGGTGAAATATTTCTTACACTTGAAGTGAACCTTAAATGACTTACTGCAGGATACACAAAAGGTCAGCTTGCTTCTTATTGGCACCTTCATTTTTCCAAAATCTACTGAAATTAAAAAGCCATCTATATCTTAAAAGGAGTATTTATGAACCCTTAAGTGTAAGTAAGTCATAGTTGGAACAGTTCCCACTTCTGATATATGAAAGCTGTCGACAGCACTTTCTTACACTGTAATATGCCCATACAATATGCCGCACTTTACTATTTTGACACGGTTTGGAGATGTTTTCTACAGTTACTGACAAGCTTATGCCATCACTCGTTTGGAAATTTAAGAGGTGGGGCAGAGGGGTGAAGGAGAAATGGGAAAAAAAAAAACTTTATAGGAAATTATTGATCTGGCCCAACTTCCAACCAGCAAAGAAAAGCTGTCCTGGATTTTTTTATTGCATCCCCAGTTTTGTAAAGTATTCATTTGTGCCAGGAGTCAATATCCTGTCTTTTCTCAACTTTATAAGTTAAGAAAACTTGTTTATAATGCTGTTTTGTATGATAATTAAAAAGGAAAGGTAAGAGAAAAATCTTTTTCTTTTCTCTCTCTCTTTTTTTTTTATTGTTCCAGAAGGAGCTTAATTCCGTCGCTTCTGAGCTGTCTGCACGGCAGGAGGAGAGTGAACATTCTCATAAACATTTAATTGAACTCCGCCGGGAATTTAAGAAAAATGTACCTGAGGTACAGTATATTTGCTGTTATAGAATTAACTCAGTAGGAATGCATATTTTTCTTTGTTCAAACTATATTTTGAAAACTGTAGACATAAGTGACTAACAAGAAAAGAAGCTAATTAGCCCCGAAGAAAAATTACAGCCTTTCGGGGTTTCTCGATATAGCGGTGCTCAGCGCTGCTGTCTAAAGTGAGGGCAGGACGCTTCACTGAAGTCATTGTTTTTGAGGGCTATATAAAACATCCATTTTCTCTCCGCTTTCATATCGAAGTCAAATGCTTGGCCTTGATGGCAAAAGCACTTTGTCTAGAGTTCTTGATTTTATTTTACTTTTCCATTGGCGTTTAAGAGATGACAGCTACAGCCACCCCTTCTGTCCTTCCCTCCATCTCCGAAACTGCCTCCCACGCCCATATCCCCCCTCCAGCCACCAGCTTTGTCTTTCCCAGCTGCCATGAGGGTGGTCCGGATAATGACCTGTCCCAAGCAATGCAAGGGCTCCCTAGGAGAAGAGACTAGAAAGGACTTGCTTCCATTCTTTACAGGGACAAATGTGTGAATTCCTTTCCCTCTTCTACTAGGCCCCCTGTTGCTTCTCAATTTTTTTTTAATGATAAAGTAAACACAAGTAGGAAAAACAAAGCCTTCTGACTCTATATAATGTTGGTAGTTATGTGGCAACTCAGAGCCATTATGGGAAAGAGACCCCGGCCACCCCCAAACCCAATTGTGCTTCTCTGGTCAATGGAGGCTAGTTGAGCTGTCTCTCCAAGCCTGCTCAGGTGGCCTGGATCGTGGAGGAGGATGGAACAGGATCCAGCATTCTGGAGGTAGTAGACCTGGAGATGTTCATTATGCTCTTCCTGTTGGAATCTTCCAAGGGTCCTGTTGCCACCTGGGGAGAGGGCGCAGTCTCTTAGCTGTGAGATCCTCCTCACACAAGTCATGAATACCTTTGGTTCTTTAAGGCAAGAAAGGGAAGTAGGATCTAGCTAGAACTTGACCATGGAGCAAGTTGGGAAGGAATCTTAGGTGTGAGAGCTGAAGGAAGGTGCGCTTAGAGACAGCCAGGAACTTCAGATCTGTATCCCATTTCGTGGCTTCAGAAAGGCCAAATCAGATCCTTGGCATAGGTATTCTTCTGCCCATCTCTTTCTTTCTTGGTTTGACTCCAGGAGCTAAGAATGGTAATACTGAGTTACTCTCCCTTCCTTCTTAGAACAAAGAATGTCTTGGTTTTTACGCTGATTTTTTTTCTGCCTTAGAATGAGTCCCAGAGACTCATTAGAATGGGAAGCAGAGACCAAAGGGCCCCAGATCTTCACAGCCTTCCATCTCATCCCCCTTCCTCAGGCCCAGGTGGGAAGGGAAATCCAGGCCAGGTTTTAAGCCTCAAGTTTGGCTTACATAATTTTAAGACTGCAGAGTTATGCAATTATGTAATTAGGAGGAATAAGTTTCCATTTCTATTATAGTCATGCCTCTGAAAATTTTCATTTTTGGAACTAGTCTCTCCTGATGGGGAGAGTCATGCCAAGGCTTTATTTAAGAACATCATCTGGCTGGTGCCCAGCTCAAGTCCCGCTGGTGCCTCTGCTCATTTCCCCTAAGGGTGAAGCAGGCAGGACATTGGCCCCAAGTCCGCCAGCCGCCTTCCCATGGAGCCTCAGGATGGAATCCCCTAAACTCACTTGAGTGTGGGGTTGTGAAAAGAGCCTCTTTGGGGAATCTGTTGACCTGATCAGATTCCAGCTGCACCACTCAATCCTGCAGGCCGTTGAGGGAGCTAGCCCACTTGGGGCCTCAGTCTCCCTTTTTATAAATTCAGGGGGCTGGAAAGTTGGTTCCTCCAGTCCCCTTCGGGCACTGGCATTTCCTGAACCTGAACCAGAATTTTCCTGCCCAACTGTTTTATTTGTTTTATAAGGTCTTTTACATTTTACAGTAAGGTTCCAATGTTTAGCATATAAGGAAATTTTAACCAAAAACCTGGATTTCCAGCATCTTTGAGATTAGATCTGACCACACGGAGGCTCCATGCCCACGTGACAGTCACCACACAAAGCTGAGCAGCTGCCACCCCATTGGACTTGCGTTCCCTTCAGAGGTTTGCCATGGGACCACCCAGCCTGTCTTCCTCGTGTACACTTTCCCCCAGCCTCTCAGGATGCCTCAGTTCACAGCCTTTGACCTACATTTCCTTCTCCATTGCACATCCCATGTGCCTGTGGTTTCCTGTGATCCATCGGTTCAGTGCACTCCCTATGTTCCTTCTGCAGATCACCGACATACAGCTGTGTGTCCACAGCTCTGGGAAGCCCTAGGGGACACGTCTGTCAGTGATGAAGGGCACCCAGGACCCAGAAGTGGGATTTTTTTCCAGGGCAGAAGCAATATAACCTTATCCTTTACCTGAATATAGGAATTCTTCTGCCCAGCTCTTTCTTTCCTTCCTTCTCTCTGCTGCCCCTTCCCTCCCTATGCTCTCAAGCAACCCCAATTCCTCTTTCCATCTGGGTTTCTTGTGGGCCATGGCTGACAGTGGTCAGGTGAGTCATTAGTGGGTCTCAGAGGAAACTGGAGCATTTAGGGTTGGGATTTTGGGACACTTGGTTTTAAAATCCTCTCTCTTGCATGCTGGGGAGAACTCATGAGAGTCCACCAGGGAAGCCTGTGGGGCTGGATCCTCAAGGTTACTTGTGAAAAGCAGGAAATTAGGGTCCAGAAAGAAGGCTCCCTTCTGAAGACAGCCTAGTGCCATAGAGGTCATCAGACCTTTATAGAGCTCTTCCTGTGAGCTAGACACTGTAAATGGTGACCCAGCCAAACCGCCAGAAACTGTACATTCTGGTGAGGAAGGAGAGATAAATACAGAACGATGTTGCTAAAGTGCTGGGTGGGAAAGCAGAGATGGTGACCCGAAGGAGACAGCCCCTGATAACAGCTGAAGGACGGAAGATTTTCATAAAGGGACTTTGGTGACATGACCCTGGGTGTGTGGAGAATTGGGGTCACCTGTCCAGTCCCACTCCAAAGAATATCCCATGATGGTCAACCCAGTCACACAGGTACTTTGCATTAAAGAGTGTTCCATGATCAAATCCATTTGGGAAATGCCATTTCCTCTGTCCCTCTTCCAGAAATTCCCAATGTGCATTATATTAAAGGCTCCAAAGAGTCCTGCAGGGAAGAAACTTTATCTTGGACTTTATGTGTCCGTGTGTGTGTGTGTGTGTAGGTGTGTCTAGGCATATATATGAAGAACCCTTACAAAATTCCATTGAGTGCAGGTGCTGAGATAGGGGACAACAGTGAGCTGCATTCAAGGGCCATGGGATCCCACCTGGCACTGTGGTGAACTCTTCACTGATCTCTTTTTCAGGAAATCAGAGAGATGGTGGCTCCTGTATTAAAAAGCTTCCAAGCTGAGGTAAGACCCATGGCCCATGGCATATCCCAAACCCAGTTCCCCCTGTCCCACCTGGAGTTGCCAGAGGAGGCCAGAACCTCTGGAAGTTTTGGAATAACATCTCTACCCCATTCCCTCTAGATCATTCAGTGGTGTTGTGATAAGAGTGGGATCTCTGTTGAGTTTGATGGGATGCCAGTGTCAATCCCAAAAAATATCCCTCTTCCTAGGGAAGTGTACACGAGGAAGGCAGGCTGTGTGGTCCCATGACAAACCTCTGGAGGGAACGCAAGTCAAATGGGGTGGCAATCTCCCTGACATTGCCCAGCCTTACACAGCTCTGCTACATGTAATATCCATGACCTTGAACAAACCACCTCACCTTCCAGGCTAGTTCTTCATTTTTGGAGGTTTGTACTCAGTCACCTTTGCCCTCCCCTGGCATTCTGCTCTGCTTTGATTCTCTAAGGCAGTCTTGCAGATAAGTCCAAATATTTACCAGCCTGTCCTGAAATCCTCTCTACCATCCCACCCTCTGAGTATTAAGTCAGCGTTGTTCACATTCTTTCCTGCCTACCCATCAGTACCTAGTTCCTTTGGCAGCAGCTGAGCATCCTCAGCCAGTTCTTCTTGCCTTCCTGGAGCCCTGGAATAAGGCTGGGCCTCCCACATTTCTTCTCTTAACTTGACTTTGTGACCAGGATTCTGAAAATGTCCACTTGTCTGGCTGGCCCAGGAAATAGGCTAAGAAAATAATGGCATTACACCGAGGCAGAGGAGTGGAAGGGGAGGCCATTTCTCACATGTTCCATCCTCTCGGGCTCTTCTCGGTCTTCCCTGGATTCAAACAGGACCCTGGAGGGATTGCCCTTCTCCAACCCGCCCTCAGAGATGCGTGCGTGTGTGTGTGTGTGTGTGTGTGTGTGTGTGTGTGTGTGTGTGTGTGGTTATTTTTTAATATATTTTTTTATTGATTTCAGAAAGGAAGAGAGCAGGAGAAAGAGATAGAAACATAAATGATGAGAGAGAATCATGGATTGGCTGCCTCCTGCATGCCCCACACTGGGGATCAAGCCCACAGCCCAGGCATATGCCTTTGACTTGGATCAAACTTGGGACCCTTCAATCCCCAGACTAATGCTTTATCCACTGAGCCAAGCCAGCTAGGGCCAGAGATGCGTGTTAAGTCTGTCATCGCCAAGTACCACATTACTTTAAATCTGTCTCTTTGGACCTGCATAAGCTCATAAGGCAATATTAAAGTAAACAATAACTGCATTTACACAAATGTCTCTGATTTCCATATTTTTCATCCCTTCATTTTATTACTGAGTAGATTGATGTGCTTATTTATTTATAGGGCTATTCAGTATTGATTCATTTGGTTGTGAGGTGCCTGAGCTGGAAGGGGGGAAAAACAACAACAAAAATAGACAGACTGATAATGTTGGGGATGTGTTGTCATGGCTTTGTGTTTTTAAGAAAGAGGTCCCCATCTGCCAGCTCCTGGTTCCATGAGGGGCACTCAGCACACAGCCTCTCAGGCAGCTGATCCCTCTGCTCAGCCCGAAGACAGGCATTGGGCTTTGTGTATAGAGCACCACTTTTTTGGCTGTTCCATTGCTTGGGTTGGAGCTTCTCGGAGCCACTTAGAGCCCCAGTTTCCCTGTTTTGGGTATAAAGATATAATAGATTTTTCCATGTTGTTTTGAGAATGACTGAGATATAATGCAGGAAAAGGTTTTAATGTAATGGCTGCCACATAGAGAGCTGCTAGGGAGTGAAGAGCACAGACTCGAGAGTTAACCTGGGTTTGAATCCTGCCTCTGATCGTTACTAGCTGTTTGATATATGCAACTTACTTGATCCCTCTGTGCTTCTGTTTCAAAATCTGTAAAATTAGGCAATAATTATACCTACTTCATAAGGTTGTGATTGAGGAAAAACGAAGTTTTTGAACATTTGAACATTTCCTTGAATAGTAGAAGTCTTGGTTGTTTTATTATTCCTATTATCAGTGACCTCTATTATAGGTTTATTTAACCTTTACTATACCAGGGCTGAAATCTGCCTCTTTCTTAGGTGCTCAAGGCTTTTTATCCAAGAGAGGGAACTTTTCTGTCTCGGTAGGAAATAGGCATGACTTATGTCATCTTTTCAATAGGAGAAAGAGTTAAACAGGTTTAGTTTGTGATCCAGAGAAGATTCAAGTGCAGGGGGATGGGAAGCACATGCCAATAGGACTTAGATAGGACTGGCTTGGTTCTCAGCCCTGCTGTTTACACAAACCGTGTGGCCTGGGGGAAGTTTCTTAACCTCTCTGGGCTATAGCTTTCCTTCTTTGGCAAATGTGGCTAACAGTAAGGATTTAAAGAACTAAGTAAAAGCGGTTGACAGGTGTCTAGCACACAGTTGGTATCAGTGTTGGGGAAGACAAAGTCTTCGTGGGGCTAAAAGGAGAAGCAAAACTGAATAGACACTGTTGTAATAGCTAGAGGGTTTCAAAGAAATTCATTAATTTTCTTAAGATGGCTTTGCATTGTCCTTTAATGTGCCCAAAAGACTACGTTTGTCTGGAGTTTTATTCCCGAAACCCCTACTTTCCTCATGATTTATTGACTAATCCATTGGGGCAGCCATGTCCCTCCCCAGGCCTCGAGAGAGGCTGCCAAAGAAAGGTGTTAATAAAAAGCATCTTCTTCATCCAGAACAAGCTATACACACACATAAGCCGTCTATAATCCAAATTTGATTTTCCTTTTAATTTTTTAATGAGGGTTCATCCTTTATGCCTTTTCCCTCTCACCAGGCTCTGGGCTCAGAGCAGAGGATTCCCAAGTGGGCATTAATCACCTCCCAGGAATATTTCCCAAGGCAAACACCTTCCCTACTCTCATAAACCAGCCCATAAAACCGGGCTGAAAATCATACCGTCATTCCCTCTTCCCCAGCGCCGGCCTCTTGTTGAAATACAACATGTTCAAGTTCATCCCTTAATTTCACTCTACCGGCCATGGTGTGTAGAGAATCTGGGTATTCTCTTTATCTTTTCATTCTATATATGAGTGCAGGTCTTTTTCTTTTTCTTTTTTTCTTTCTTTTTTTTTTTCCTTCTAATCTGTGTGTGTGCTGGTGGGAGGGAGGCGGAGAGGAAGTGAATTTGCCCTGCTGTGAATCAAGGAAGCTTTTCCCTTCCGCCTTGATTGCTTAAAGGCCAGCCTTGATTCCCCCTGCTCAGGAAACAAAGACAGCCAGAGAAGGTGGCTTAATGGAGACAGCTTGAAATGGCCAAAGTTTGAATATCCTTGCTTGCAGAGAAAAGAGCAAGACGAAAGCCCCGCTAATTACAAAAGTTGCTTTATGAAAGATAATTCAAAGCAATAATTTAGCAAACATAATCAAGTCGCACAGATGGGGTTGTTGATGGATGGATTGCAACACGCAATTAGCAGTTCTCGCAGTTACATATCATTAACCCTCCGAGCACAAAAATTATTTTCTCATTATTAGTTGAAAAGGTAAAATTAAGCTGACTAGACAGTAAAGGAACAAACTACAATTAATTACCTTCATTTATTACAGTCATTATTTTAAACTTATTTTTACTTGGAGAGAGAGATGAAAACATCTAAATTAAAAGTTTTGTTATGCTAAACCAGAGGTGAAACTTTGCTGAGCAGTGCGTGCGATGGCCCAGCCAGGAACATGGCAGGGCCACTGCTAGGGGATTTTTTTCTGCTTCCTTCTTTTTGTACCATGAAGGCGGTGCCGTTTTCATAATAGCAGACCCTTTGGCTTGAATTGGAACAGACACATTCACCTGCGCCTGATTGAAATAGCAGTTTGGGAGCCAAGGGGGCTGACAGGGCCTCTGACCCCAGGGGAGGCAGGAGAGCATAGTGGTCAGACACCAGTGTCTGAGTCCCATCCTAACAATGCTTGAGGACCTGAGAGGAATTAATCTGGCAAAGAGACAGTGAGTACAAGGAGAGATTCCAGGCAGGGAGGGGGGAAGCTCTCCCTGACCACCCCCAAAGTTCTGGTCACCACCCGCCACCACCCCCCTGGAATCTGACTTTCGAAGATGACTGAGAGGAGACTATACCCCTCACACCTCCCACTTAACCCTCCACTCCCCCACCCAAGCCTCTCTCTGTTCACTGCCCACATCCAGTATCCAGAGCCTGAAGTCATCAACTCCCCCGACCGTCTCTCCTAGCCCCAGACACTGAGGACTCCCTGCTTTCCCTCCCAGGCAGCTGTGGTTGAGAAAGGGAGTCCTTGCCAGGACCGGTTTGGCTCAATGGATAGAGCGTCGGCTTGGGGACTGAAGGGTCCCGGGTTCGATTCCGGTCAAGGGCATGTACCTTGGTTGCGGGCATATCCCCAGTAGGGGGTGTGCAAGAGGCAGCTGATCGATGACTCTCTCTCATCGATGTTTCTAACTCTCTATCTCTCTCCCTTCCTCTCTGTATAAAATCAATAAAATATATTAAAAAAAAAAAAAAAAAAAGAAAGGGAGTCCTAACCTACAACAAGATCCCCAAAGGATCAGTTTGTGTCCGTGCAGTCGAGCTGCCAGAGAAGGGCATGGAGGGCATCCTCACAGCCCAGATTACCGGTGACGGCATGTCCCTCCCTACCCAGCCCCTGAGTGCCCCACCTAGCCATGCATGCTCCTAATTTGGTCCCTGTGTCTCCTCCTGTTCTGCATCTGCCTGCAGGATTCCGGCCTGCCCTTCCTTTTGAGCTGCAATTTAATTACAGGGCCTTTTTTTTTTTTTTTTTTTTTTTTTGCCTTTTTAACATTATTTGCTTTTTGATGTCATAATTCTCTCGCTCCCCAAACTACCTTTTCTCTGGTGCTCCCAGCACTGGCATGACCATTCCTTTGCAGTGGCCACAAGGCCACAGTAGACGTTAGACATGTGCAGTGTTGGCAGCCTGCAAGGAGGGAGCAGTGGCCTCACTGACCAACAGGACCACCTGGGGAGGTGAGCGGTGGGTAAATATGGCGTCTGAAGCCAGTTTGGCACAGGCTTGCATCCTAGCTCATCCACTTCCCAGGCGTGTGAACCTGGGGAAGACCCTCTGGGTCTCAGTTTCCTCGGCTTCCCCCCACTCTTTTTTTCTTTTTTTTAAAGTTTAATTGGCATGCAGTGTTATATTAGTTTCAGGTATACAACAGAATGACTCAATATTTATATATATTTCAAGATGATCACCACAATAAGCCTAGTTAGCATATTTGTCAACTAAAAAAAACCAAACAAATAAAAACCATCCTTGTCAACTTTAAATGGAGATGTTAATATTATAGTATCCACCTCGTAGGGTCGGTGTGAGACTTAAAGGAGTCCATACGGAAAAACCCCAAGAACAGAGCCCAGCGTCTAGTGAGCACTCCTTTAACTTTAGGCGGCATTCCTAGCAGGCCAGCTGCAATTTGCCTCGTCACATTGATTTCCTCCCAAAAGCCCCATGAGGAGCTTCTGCTCTCATCCATTCCTCGGGTGAGGAACTGAGGCTCACTACGCTGCACATGGTACAGCTCTTCCGCAGAGGAGATGGTGGGGGAACCTCCACCTGGAGGGCAGAGCCCCTTGAGGGATCTGGGGGTGCAGGAAGAGCTAAGATGTAGATTCTAGATTGAGAGGCCTAAATTGGACACTTGGAGGTGGTTAGGACTGGGGAGGACCTCATTGCTCAGCCAGGCCCCTGCCTTTCAGAAGTGTCTTTGCTGAGCTTTATCAGGCAGAATCTTCCAGGGAAGCCCAATGCATCCAGAGAGCTTGGATTCGAACCCCAGGTCTGCGCACCCAGCCCAGGCCTTGGCGTTCATAGTAAATGCTCAGTGAATAGGGTTTTGTTTGCAGCTTAAGTCATGTGCAGTGAGAAGGACTTCTGCTCCTCCTTACTGCCTCTGGCTAACCCATGTAGCACACACTCCTTACACATCTTTTTTGATAACTTAATGTTGATAGTACAGGTCTCCTTGGCTCCCATAACTGAGGCTTGCCCCTCAGGCTTTACCTTGCCCAGCTTGGGGTAAAACTTATAATGAGCTGAACATCCTTCTGAATTTAATATTAAGAACCCACCAAAGCATCATTGAACCTGTCATGCCATATTACAACCAAATTAAGAAGCAGCGGCAGTCCTCTTTCATTCAGTATCAGATGCCTTATAAAGTAAATTATTAATGCTTTTCCCTCAGTTAAGCAGTTATTTGCAGTTGTTCCGGGTATTTCTCATTAGAAATAACATCATCTAAAGAACGATATTGATTGATTTTTTTAATCTTGGAATCATGGACGTGAAGCACATATTTATATGACATTCCCTTTAACTAGAATTCTCATGCTTTATTTTTATATTATTGATCTTTTTGACACGAATTGCTTTTTGGCCTTGTGCGAACGTTGTAAGCTTTCTGCCTGCAGAGGAATGGGCCGAGCTGGGAAGAGTGATCGTTCCGGCAGCGTGGTGGTAACATTCCTGCACATTTAACAACAATTAGTCTGTGCTGATGCCATGGTCGGCTTTCGTGTATGAAAATTTACAAGCCTTTTAATGGACTGCATTATGGAAGGCCATGTGGGGCCAGTCGGTGGGGAGATGAGGCTGCAGGGAGCAGCACATCCATCTCGTGCTACTGTTGGCCAAGCGTCTTTTATCACTTATGTCTGTCTGGGTGGGAGAGGGGGGGACAAAAGCTAGTGCAGCAGCCATGCCTGTATCGTGGGACGTGTGGCCATTCACACAGTCACTCATGCATTCATTCATTTATAGATGTCTATCGAGCACCCACTCTGTGCCAGGCATGGTGCCAGGTGGCAGGGCTAAGGTGATAAGCATTATTAATGTGTTTGAGACATAGGTGAGCACCTGCTGTGTGCCAGGAACTATGCTAGGCATTAAATGTAAGAGGGTGAACACAACCACTCACTCACTCATCGGGCACCTGTGGTAGAGTGGAAGTGACATAATAAGCCTGGAGTCACACAGACCTTGCGTCATATCCCAGCTCTGTCCTTTGCCAGGGTTTTCAGAAAGCCCGGTTTCCCTGGATGAGGAATGGGGATGGTACCAACCCCTATTCCCTGCAAGGATTCACACAGGTAAAGAGCTTGATGTTGTGCAGATGGGGCTGTAGGATCATGATTATTTAGTGTTGTCATCCCTTCCCTTTCAACCAGCTCCCCTAGAACACACATGCACACCCCTGCCTCCCTTCTCAGTTCCACTGAGACCTTCACTCTACAGCAGACATTTATTTGGCAACTGTTGTATACCAGGACGAGTGTCAGTCTCCAGGAATGTGGCAGTGAGCAGTCCCAGATACTGTTCCTGTAATCCTGGCGCTCACAGCCTCGTGGACACACACACCCCTCAGTGACAGTCACAGTCACAGTTCTGATTTAGTTTCAGTGGCAAGGTTGTGGGATGAGAGAGATTAAGCCAGCCCACATATCTCGGGAACTATTTCTTGAGCCCCTACTATGTGCAGACCCTGTGCATGGCCCTGAGGATGCAACAGGGAGCAGGACAGACATGGCCCTGTCCCTGAGAAGCCCACAGTACAACGAGGGACCGGCACATAAATTTGAAAGGCAGTATAGTGCAGTTGTTAGGAGCACAGTTCTGAAGCCAGACTGTCTGGGTCCAAAATCCCAGCTTTGCTACTGAGGCAAATTATTTTTCTCTGTGTGCCTTGATTTGTTTATACTATGTAAAATGGGACTCATAATACCCCTTACCTTATAAGGTAAATGTGAGGATTAAATGAAATAATGGAGCTAAGAGATAAAACCATGCCTGATGCAAAGAAAGTTAGGTAAGTGTCAAGGCTATGTATGATTATGCTGATCATTATGATAATGAAGTTATCCCATGGTATTTTTAAGTATGGATGTGCTGAATGCTGTCAAGGAAAATCCAGTTGCACCCAGAAAGACCTGCTCTTGCCTCCCTTTGAGCTAGATCAGAGGCAGAAGGCTAGACTTTGTGACCCCCTTTGTCATTGTCAGGGTGGGGAGCCTGAAATACCATCCCCAAATTTAGGTACTGGAGAAGGAGCCTTCTTGGATGTGTGTATCCTCTGTGAGGTATGTCCTAAAAGAAGCCTCCGTCATTCAGTGTCACAGTCAAACCCTCCCATGTCCTGAGAGGCAGGGGTGAGGCCCAGAGAGGGTGAGAATCCACCGAGGGTCACATGGCAGAAGGAAGGGCCCAGATGCTGTTCAGGCTCATGTAATCCCCAGACCCAGATCAGGCAGCTGGTGAAGGAGCTGCATTTGGAGCCTTGGAAAGCCAGGTCCAAGGCCCACCACACTCCCTAGCCGTGTGACCTTAGGCAAGTCACTTCACCTCCATCCTCAGTCTCCTGCCCTGAAAAATGGGTTCTTATAACACCTACCTTGTTTATCCCAGAGTCATGGGTGTGGGGAGCCCATTCTGAAAGGAATTGCAAACTAAAGTGGGGCTCAAAGGTAAGTTCAAAAATGTGGTTCATGGGCCAGCAATATCTGCATCTCAGTTTAGTAGAAATGCAACTTTGTCCCCCCTCCCCTCACTCCCCAGAACTCCTGAATTAGATCTGCAGTTTAACAAGGTCCCCAGCCATTGGGTGATTTGTGTTCACCTTAAGGTTTGAGCCACTCTACCTTCTACAAGCCTGCTGGCTTTCAGCCCTGATTGCCCAGTGGAACTTCTGAGGGCTTTTAAAAAATAATGAGGCTTGGTCCTACCCCAGTGTCTGACATTCATATATACACTGAGTGGCCAGATTATTATGATCTCTGAATGCATAATAATCTGGCCACTCTGTGTGTGTGTGTGTGTGTTTCAGAGAGGAAGGGGGAAAAAAAGAGAGATAGAAACATCAATGAGGAGAGAGAATCATTGATTGGCTGCCTCCTGCATGCCCCCTACTGGGGATCAAGCCCACAACCCAGGCATGTGCCCTTGACCAGAACCATACCTGAGACCCTTCAGTCTGCAGACCGATTCTCTGTCCACTGAACCACACCAGCTAGGGCAAGTGTCTGACATTCTTAGTCTGGTGTGAGGCTTGGGCATTAGGATTTTAAAAGCTTCTCCTGGTGTTTCTAATAGTTGAGACCCTCTGCCCTGGAAGCTCACCATCTAGTGGAGGAGATAGACATATGGACATGTTGAACAACTGGCTGGAGGAGCCAGAGGAAAATATGGTGGATCTCATGGGAGGTTCTCAAAGGCCAGACCTGGAAATGGCCACATTCTGCTCACATTCCTTTGGCCAGAACTCAATTACAAGGCCATGTCCAGTTTCAGGGGAGACTGGGTATATAGCCTAACATTGTGTGCCCAAGAGGGGAATTAACTAGAGTTATTCAAGTTCATAACCCTGTCTGCTGCACTGTGGACTCCCTGATGGATGCAGCACCTACCTCATTACCTATTAGGGACAGAGCTGAAAAACAGACCCTTTTACACAGTAGGATGAGTACAATAGGGCAAGTGAACAGGAGATGGAATTCAAGGGGCCTGCCAAGTCCAGGATGCAGCAAAACATGAGCAAGGGAGGATTTTAACAATTTAGCAGATGCTCTTAGCTCCTACTGTGTGCTGGACTGGCTAAGAGAAAATACTGGTTCTGTCCAAAAAAGAGGCTAAGCCACTCATTGGAAACCCACACCCACTGTGAAATAGGAGCAAAATGTCCTGGGTATGCCAAGATCAGGGAAGACTCCCTGGTGGAGTTAATCCCAGCTCAGATTAGGAAGACTTGGGCAGGATGAAACATGGAGAGTGGGGTGTGGTGATAAGAGTACAGGCCTTGGTGTCAGGCACACCTGGGTTTGAGCTCCTGTTTGATTAATAGCTGATGGGGACCTTGGGCATGTCACTTCCCTCTTTCTGAGCCTCAGTTTCCTCGTCAATAAAATGGTACCTAGTGTACAGGTTTTTCATGAGGATTAAATGACATGGTCATGTATGTGGAGTGCTCAGCCCAATGCATAGCACATAGAAAGCTTAAAATGAAGAATCATTACTCTTCAATAGCTGTTTTGTGAGTGATGCCAGTAAATCTATCTGGAGCTACCATATGTGGGAGTTTGGAGAGAGAACAAGGCCAGGAAACACAGTTGGGCAGGACAGAGGGCCCTTGAATGCCAAGATAAGTCTGCACTTTGTCTGTGGATGGAGGAGGTGCCACAAGTCTTTTTTTTTTTTTTTTTTTTTTTTTTATAAATGAGGACAGTATGACAAAAGTTTGTTCTAGAAAGAGCACTCTGGAGCTATGTGGGTGGAACGGGGGTTGACTCAGGAGTTGGGATTTGGAGCAATTGAGATATGCAGCAGTAGTGCTGTCCTGGCCTGAGGAGTGCCAGAGAAGGAGCGCTTTGTAGACCATTATGTTCCCAGGTTGCTCAGGGTGCCTGAGACGCAATAGGTGCTGAATAAATATTTATTAAATGAATGTTGACATAGTAATCTTGGCAAACATTGCTGTGGCTCTTGCTGTGCTCCAGGAAGCATTCTAAGTACTTTATAGGTATCAGCTCATTAATCCCCATGACCACCCTAGAAGGTAAATATTGTTATTATCAACATTACAAATGAGAAGAATGAAGCACAGAGAGGTTAGGTAATTTGCCCTAGGTCACACAGCTACTAAGTGGCAGAGACAAGATTTACATAAACCCAGGCAGTCTGGCTCCAGATTCCTTGCCCTTAACCATTACTTACTAAGTGCCCTATGTTGCATATGAATTTGACAGGAATTCCACCACTTCCAGAAAAGTGGCTTTATTTAAGTGCAGATGCTCAAGCACAGAAATGCTCAGACACTGAACAAGGTCACAGCCAGTTAGTGGTAGAACACCTCTTCATTCCAGGCTTTCATGCTTACTACTACACCTGTGTCCACGGGGAAAGGACACTTAGACAGTTTAACCAGTCAGTTACAATATTTTTCTCTTGCAATGTTTAAAAGAAAAAAAGTTGGCTTGCTAAGGTATAATCATGGCTCAGAGGCCAACCTGACATTAGTTATTAATTAGGCCATTATGCATTCCACAGTGATAATTGCTTTGCTGCAAAGTCACCAAGCATGAAACGGACCCAGCACAGAAATGCAATCTATCAATCTGAGAAGTCGCAGCCCAGTTGTGTTCTTTCACCTTGAATCAGGTGTATGCTGTAGTGGGAAACAAAAAGAAATTAATGAAACATCGATAGTCAATAGCAAGGAGAACCCTTCCCAATCCCACCCCAGAACTATCACGTGCCTGGGTGCAGGGATGGTGGTTAAGCAAAGTTTATCAGCAGAAATGGCCATTTCTCTTTGATCCAGCCAGTGGAAATTTGTTCATCTTTCCCTTTTTCTCCCCTCATCTTGTTATTTAGGGGGAGAGGGAAAAAGCCATCCCTCTGCCATCTGTTTGCCTTGCCTGTTGCTTTTTGCAATGAGTGGGTGGGGGAATAGCAACTGCCTGTGCTGCCCAGGCTGTTAGGAGCAATGCAGCACCCCTGTGTGTTTTCTCTCCTGCGAGGTTCTGTCTCTGACTTTGGTGGCGGAAGGAAGGAGACCCCAACCCCACCATTCGCCACCAAGTGGGAGGTATCAGTTCCAAAGGCAGCTGGAGGTTCATCATTATAAAAATCCTTGGGTGCAAGAAACAAAAATCCACCCAAGCTAGCAAACACAAGAATTTATTATAATACTAGAGGCCCGGTGCATGAATTTGTGCACATTGAAAGAAAATTAATTAGAAGAAATATTTTTATATCACTATTCACCCTTTCTCTATAATTGAAGTGTAAACCAAATTCACTATCAACAATGACAGGTTGAAGCACACACATGCAATTGGCGCCAGCCCTCCTGGGTTCTGGGCTGTTCTGGCTCCTTGCCCCACCCTCTGGGAAGCCCAGCTGCACTTTTTCAGCATCTCATGCAGTTTCAGGACTGAGCTGTGCTCCTGAGCTTGGGGTCAGATCTCAGCCTCACTGCTAGCTCTGTGACCTGGGGCAAGTCACCTCACCTCCAGCTGAGACTTTGCTGATTGCATCCCGTGGCATGGTTTACCTTGCTGCTTTGCCCCTTGTACTTCCTAGACATTGGCAGTTGGGCCTAGAGGCTTGATCATGTGCAGGTTCAATGTTTTTGAAAGTCACTCCAAGGTGGGCTGGGCATGTCCATGACAAGGTATATAATGTACCTCTCAGTCAATTCCAAGGTGGGGTGGAGGTCAGCTGGGAGCAGGGACCAGCCTGATCATTGAGAAACCAGGTATGGCAGCCTGGGGACACCTAAACCCCCAGCCACAGCCTGTCAGGAAACCTCAGCCAGTGTGCTCTGATAGTTAACATTCCTCATTAATAATGGAAGCAGAAACCAAGAGATTTTATAGCTGTGCAAGGTAATTAAAATACTTACATGAATCTACTCACACTTGACTATTTCCACGTTTCTTACCAAACATATGCTTCTCCCTCATGTGCTGCCATCCCAGGCCCTCACCTGGGAGAATGTGGGTGGAGACTTCACAAGGACTGCCTGTCTCTGTGAAACAGCAAAGAAAATGGGTTCCCCACCAAGCCCCCTTCCTTTTTTTTTTTTTTTTGTTGATGCTATTGTTATGCAGGGATGTGAGCCCACTGTGTCCACATTTTCCAGTACTTTTGGACAGGCTGGAAAGCTCAATTTTTATGTAAAATCTGATTTAAAATGTTGGCTCAAAAATGGACATTTTTTAACCTAGAAAACAATGACGTGCATGTAAGGACGTGGACCATAGGCCCAACATTTGCAACATTGGATGTAGAGGGAGGGACAGTGAGTGTTGTCGGATACACCAGGCCTTTGCTCACCCCCACCTTGGCACACACCACCCTCTCTTCCTTTTGTCAGTCAACCGCCTTCTCATCCTTTGAGAGCGAGTGCCACCTCCTCCTTGAATCCATCCTCTAGCCTGTGCCCTGGGGGATAAACCACTCTTTCATTATCCCTCCTCAAATGCTGCTCGCCTTCTGCCCTTTTCCTTGGTCTCTCTTGCTCTGTTTCTTTCTTCCTTCCCTTTCCCTTTCTTTCTTTCTTTTTTTCTTTCTTTTTTGTTTTTTATTTTATTTATTTTTATTTTTATTGATTTTAGAGAGAGAGGAGGTGAGAAACACAATTTGTTGTTCCACTTATTTATGCATTCATTGGTTGCTTCTTGCACCAGTATGTGCCCTGACCAGGGGTTGAACCAGCAAACCTTAGCTTGGTTTAGTCACCTCAGCATAGTGCTTTGTACATTGAAGGTGATAACAATTAGTAATAGTAAAATCAACATCTATTAAATGTCTGTTTGCCAGGCTGTGTGCTAAGCAATTTTTATGCATATCACTTTTAATCTTTATCATTTCACTTTTCATCTTCATCATAATCCGCAGAGGTGAAAACAAAGGCTCAGAGAAGGCCAGTGGCTGCCCAGGACCACAAAGGAGTGGGGGTGCTGGGAATGGAAACCAGGTCTCTCGACCCTGGAGCCCAACTCAGGTAGCTGAGCCCATAACCGATAGCCACGGCTGGGAAATTAGAGGTAGAGTGATGCCCGAGTGTCTGGCTGAGGCCCTCATGGGGCTGTCTCGAGCCTCACTCCACAGAGACATCCAGAAAGAACACTGCTATTTTTAAAAACCTGGGCATGGTGGTGCTTGCATGACATTTGGGTGGCCGCCTCTCCATAAAGGGCACGCATGCTCTTTTAACTTTACTCTTCCGGGCTGGCATTTTGGAGAACTTAGGGGGTGCCTCAAGATGGGAGCCTGCAGCCACCTGGGACCCCTGCAGCCCTCCCTCCGGGGGAAAGACACCACAGCACGTGGTCAATGAACATAGAGCAGCAAGAGCTCAGACGCCAGCTCAGAGCTGCCTGACCAGCTCGGGGAGCAGCAGGTGTCATGTGGGCCCAGCACACAGACCCCTGGCCTGCCCTGTGTTTCAAGGGTGCTTGTTTCCGGGGCAGAATGAGATTTGTGGCATCGCTCATTTTCTGCCCACATTCCACACTCGTAGTCCAGTGGCTTCTACCTCTCACATCCCCCTTGAATAACACTGACACTCATAGAATCCTTTGCACAAAAATTTCAAGAATCTTTTATGACTTGTCCAACCTCCTGTCATACTTAACAGTGAACAAAGCATATCTTTTAACTGTTAGTGTCTGACACCCAAGCTAGACCAGTGGTTCTCAACCTTTCTAATGCCACGGCCCTTTAACATAGTTTCTTCATAACTTCATAACTGTAATTTTGCTACTGTTATGAATCATAATGTAAAATATCTGTGTTTTCCAATGATCTTAGGCGACCCTGCTAGCGGTTCTCAACCTGTTGTCATGACTCACAGGTTGAGAACCCCTGCTCTAGATGGAGAAACTGATGCACAGAATGGTCAAGGAAGGGATATTCATTCATTCTCCCCATGCACATCCATGAAGTGCTGGCCAGGTAGACACTGTGCCAGCTGCTTCACCCTCTAATTTGATTCTTCAGGAGCTCTTCATTGAGCCCATTTTACAGTTGAGAAAGCTGAGGGTTTGAAGGCTCGGCAAGTTACCCAAAGTCACACAGCCAGGGATGCAGATTTCAGAACTATCACTCGGACCTGACTCCAAAGCCCTGGTGCTTTCCAGCCCTTCCTTGAATCCCCAGCGGCATGTGTTCCTGAGTCTCCTCATGCCCTCACTGACTCACCCCTTTCCCCCAGGAACCACCTTCCTTGCTCCCCAACTCCCATCAGAACACCAAGCCCTGCTGGGTCTTTCTCAGCTTTGCCTACAAGTTTCTCATCACCCAGGTTGGTACAGAATTATTCAGATGCTCTAAATCGCACCTTTTTTCCAAGCCCAGATGGATTGAGTTTGTAGGGTCTAACCAATCTGTATTTTGGATGGAGATCGTGTTGCAGTTTGGAAATGCAGTTTGCCAGCCACGTGGGGCCTGGAAACAGGAAGTAAAACCAGTTCAAGACACCCTCTCATCACTCCTGGTTTTCATTCAGCCCATGAAATCACTGCTTGAAGGAAGGAACATGTAGGGGGCTGATAGGACTCAAGAAGAGTGTGGGGAAAACAAAGCCAGGGGGAAAGGGTATCGGTGTAGGCCATACCCACACATGAACTTCAGGTGCGTGGGGAGCCTGGGGTGAACTGCCGACCCCCACCTGTCTCAACAGGAGGCTGCCACTGGGCTCCTGGTGGGTGTCAGTGGATGTGGGCTCAGAATGGCCAGATCTGATTTTCTAAGAGAAGCCAGTAACTTGGATCTCTTCTGGTTTTTAAATGTTGGCTCAATATATATGCACATATTTTCATGCTCACTGTTTTATGGAGGTATAAATTTACATACGGCAAAATGTGCAAATCTTAAGCATGTAACTTGATGAATTTTAATGGCTCAAATATTTTTAAAACACTAGGAGGTCCAAGAAAATATGTCCATGGGGTGCATCTGGCCCTGGACCCATCATTATGACCCCAGACTAACTCACTATGTGACACATGAGCAAGATGGGATGCACATACAGGACAGTGTCCCATGGGAAGCGGACAGCTTTTGGTCACAACCCAGCGATAATCTCAATTTCGCTAAGGGCACAGGTTCTGGAGCCCAGGGGGTGAATACTAGCTCTGTCACTTGCTGTGTAACTTTGGGCAAATTACTTCACCTCTCTGATGTCTTGTTTTTCTCAACTGGTAAAATGGGGAAGCTAATGATACCGATCTCACAGGCTATTGTATGGATTCAGTGAGTTAATGTGATAAGTGCTTAGAGCAGTGCCTGACACAGTAACTGCTTTGTACATGCTCACTACTGTCTTTATTTTTTTAAATTAATAGACTATTATTAGGGCTATCAAATTTAGAGACAATTTGATCAGAAAGTATAGAGCCCCCCCATACACTCCCTCTTTCTTCCCCCCACCACTCTATTAACATCTTGCATTATGGTACATTTGTTAGAGTTTCTAAGCCAATATTGATACACTGTTATTAACAAAAGCCTGTCATTTACATGAGGGGTCACTCCTTGTATTATATATTCTGTGAGTTTTGACAAATGCATACATGTACCCACCATCACGCGGTATCATTCATAATTGGTTTCACTGTTGTTTTAAACCAGGAATCTTTGAGTTCTTCTGCAGAGAAAAAACTGGCAGCGGCGTATGAGGAACTTCAGGAGGGCTAGCGGGAGCCCCCTTCCTCACTCTCCCAGTCAGGACAGCACAGCATATGCAGACACAAGAAGGGGACACTTTAGGGGTGAACCTGAGTCTGTTCTAATTTTCCCAAAATAGAAGCTACTCTCCCACTTCAGATGGGGAGCCACAGATTCCCTGCTTCACGGCTGGCTGAGACCAGAAACCCCGTTCACAACCTACTACCTCGGCCTCTCCCGGTGACTGTAGCTGCCGTGTCAGACTCCGGGGCCTCTCAAACAAGGATCCTTCCTCCCTCAGGGCCACCCTCTCGGAGTGTGTGGAGGCTCGGATGCACTGATTCCTGTGAAAGGCCTTTGCAAATTATGAAAGGCTTTAGATTAAAATTGGAAGCTGTATGAATATGATCCATTTTTTCAGAAAAACCAAGCTGTTGTCAAAGTGGGCCTGGCCTTCAGAGGCTGAGCCACAGGAAGTTGGTTGCATGCAGGGCTCCATGGCAGTCGCCTGTGGCTTGTCCCTCTGGAGTAAGGTAGCCAGAAAGTCAGACACACAGCAAGAGCCCCCGGTGGCTGGAACAGCAAGTTCCAAGCTGCGGCCCCCATTCCTGGGTTGTCCCTGCTCTCAGAGCCTGCCGGCCAGTGCCAGGCAGCTTGGAGCCGTGGTCGTGGCATCAGCAGCCTCCAAGAAGGGGGACGTGGACACGGATGCCTCCACCGCCCATGAGAATTCATCTTAATCATTCGGTTTCATACACTGGCCACACCCTGGGCAGGACAGGAAACGTAATTTCTGCCCTGCCCTCATGTATACAGCCTTGATAGCTTTTTAGCTCATTATATGAGCATATGGTTGATTTTTTTTTTTTAAGGCAAAATTTATTTGTAAAGCACTAGAGAAAGCCTCCCTTCCCTTTCATGCCGGGAGCCCTCAGAAGAAAAGTGAAATTGTGTTTTTGCTGCTAAAAAAAGCCCTGGCTTATACAATTTTAACAATAGAAAAATGATCTTTGTGCTTCAGTGCATGGATGCTTAAAGGAAAACAGGCAGTCTGTTCAGGTGGCTGGTGAATTACAAATGAGTGGCTCGCCTTTGTTTTGAGTGACAAGCAATTTAAATGCAGTCTTACATGGAGGCCTGGAAATTCTTTTTCCCAGAAGAGAGCGAGCGAGCAAGAGGAAAAGAAAAAATAGAGGGGGGGGAAGTGGGGGGGTGGGGAGCTTCCTTTTGGAACGGAGAGATATTATTTGCCACTGAGCGGAGGTGAGAAGTTAGAACTTCATTTGATAATTATAAAATCAGTGGTTTGTGATTGGACGTAATTGATGATTATACTGCTGCTAATAGCAGGCCTGCCAGCCTGCGCTTGTGGGACATTTCATTTTTGCTCTGCTTCCAAGCCGTGAAAGCCAGCCCAGTGTGGGGTGCTGCTCACAAGATCTCAGGGAACCTGACATCAATGCATTTGGGGGCCTGTATTATGTTGGATAAAACGTGTTCATTAATGCCACATTTGAAAACACTTTGTGCTGTGCCTTAGTTTCAGCCTGGGAATAATTACAAATATTAGAATAAAATTGCACGGTGTTCTTCTCCCCGGCCTCCTGGGCTCCCAGCAGATCCACCCTCGGTCTGAGCCTGGGTGGGTCTGCTGGGAGGAGAGCATGAGGCACAGGGGAAAAAGGCCTTGCACTGTCTTTGATTAAACCTCAGTGGGGTGGGGATTGGTGTGTGGGGAGCTGTGTGTCTGTCTGCCTGTCTGCTTGGGGAAATTAGAATCATTGCACAACTGGGCTGGAAGGGAACTCAAGCCCAGCACTTCACTTTACAGATGGGGAAACTAAGGCTCAGAAAGGGGTGTGACTTGCCTAATGGTGAATAGGGATGCGAAACCCCAGCTGAATCCAGACCCGGGTCTGCTCACTCCAGGTCCAGCTTTTCCTGTTTCCTAGCCTGCTATTAGCTTTCTGGATGGAGACAAGTGCCCCGGACCTGTGGGCAGATCCTGGGCTTTATCCCCTCCCCACTAACCAGGGATCCTTCAGCTATCCCATCAGAGAGCTTGCAAGAGGACTCCACAGAGCCTCCAAGATTGCAGCTTAGCTTGGGCTACTTGGAGGGATCCCTGGTTAGTGACTTGGTTTCCCTGAACCTCAGTTTCTTCCTCTGTAGAATGGGGCAGTAATGGTGCTCATGTCTTACAGTTGTTGGGGAGATTCCAAAGATACAGCGCTGAGCACAGAATGAGGGCTCTGTTTCCGGAAGCTCTTTGTAAAGATCTCGCCATGGAGCAGTTCTCAGTAGCCAGTAGATGTCACCGCTATCTCAGACAGTCGTCATGGAAGCCCACATTTACCTGGCTTAACCACCTGATAGACAAAAGCCAGGCAGCTAGAACAGGCTTTTGCCTCTTCTCTGGCTTACCCACTTCTGCACCTGTTATTTTCATACTTGGGGGGAACCAAACACATTTTCACCCTTCTATCACAGCAGGTGGTGTAAATGCCACTTGCTCCATCAGACACTAAGCTATTTCTGATGGCGACCTTCTTGGTGTCTGTAGCTGGCCGCCACCTCCTCCTCCCCCACTTCTTCCTCCTCCTTCCCCAGATGGCCTTCAGAGATCTGCCTGTCACAAACCAAATCTGTCATTCTGAATACTTTTCTCCCACCCTTCTGCATGGTAGGACCCAGCCATGAGGCAGAAACACGTGGCCTTTTATTTATGCCGTGCTCACCTGTTCTGGGCACATGAGTGAAATGAATTCGAGCTACAGACCTTGGAAAAGACATACTATATGGTTGGGGGGGAAATTATCTGATTTATTATAAAAATTTTTGCTAACTTTCTCGGGACTCTTTGCCACATGTTAGCACATTCCTTTCCAATAGCTTCTTAGGCAGAGGGAAATTTTTCTTCCCACCTGATGAATGAACAAGCTGAGGCCAGGTGATGCTTGATGACATTTAGGCCAAGCACTACCGGTAGATTGGGCTGTGAACCATCAGAACTGGCTTTCTGGAAACAGAAAAGGTCATTGCTCTAAAACAAGGCTGAACAAGTTAGAACATCCAAATGGCTACTGTCTCCAGGACTCATATTCACCATGGGAAGCTCTAAACTTGAACCAATTCAAAGTCAGGATGTTTTCTGATCTTTGCTTTTGAAAATATTGTCCAGCTTTTTAGAGAACCTCTAAATGAGGGATCAGCAAACATTTTCTGCAAAGGGCCAGACAATAAATATTTTTAGCTTTGCAGTCAGAGTGTCTGTCACAACTATTGAACTCAGCCATTGTGCCATGAAAGCAACCAAAACATAAAAGAATGGCTGTCGCTGTGTTCCAGTAAAACTTTATTTATACAAACAGAGGAAAGGCCATAGAGTGCCAACTCTTGATCTACACAAGTACTGTCCAATTTAAATATAAAGTAAGCCACATGTAATTTAAAATTCACTAATAGCTACACTTTTAAAAGTATAGAGAAATAGATGAATTTAATTTTAACAATATATTTTAACCCATTATGTCCAAAATATTGTTTTCAACATAAAATCATTATAAAATTTATTGAGATACTATGTAATCCTTTTTACATTCCAAGACTTTGAAATTCCATATGTTACAGCTCATCTGAATTTGAAATAGTCACATTCAGGTGCTCAGTGGCCATTGTGCTAGTGGCTGCTGTATGGACAACACAGCTCTAGTAGGGAGACCCACAAGAAGGCAGTCACATATAAACAATACACTATTACAAAGAGGTAAGAGCCATGAACGAAAAATAGAGGGTGCTGTAGGCAGAGACAGGGAAACATTAAAGAAACCTTCTAGCATTCCCCACACACACACACTTTCACCCAGGGTTCCTTTTTAGAAGTCCATGCAACATTTCAGTGCCTTTCCCCAAACCCCAGCCACCACACGTGCTCAGAGTGACAACTGTAAAATGAAGCATTCAGACTTTCCGCTGACTACTCTGATAGCTCCTCGCGCAGGGATCAGGAGATGAATTGCTTCCATTTCTCGTGGCTTTTCTTGGGCTCCGGGTGGGCAGCACAGAAGCCCTTGACCAGATACAGCCATAGATAACAGCATCCATGGGGCGAGGGGGATTGGGGGAAAGGGAGTGTCCGAGTGACTGTCCCTGATGGCTGGGAGGGTTTTTCTATCCAGGAGAAAGGGCCAGTGTCTGGATTCAGAACGGTAATTTGAACCTCCAGACCTGTGTGACTCTTGCCCTACCATTTACTAACTGGGTAATCTTAACCTCCTTGAGCCTTGGTTTTCTCTTCTGTACAATGGAGATAATGACAGTGATTGGTATGTCTATGGAGAGAGATGATCATGAATAGTAAGAGCATATGGCATATATGAATATTACATTTATTGTTATTATTATTGGCCCATCAGAAATGCTTCCAAAAAAAAAATCTGAATTACTTGCCCCCTCACATTACGCTGGGGTTCCCAGTGTTTGCATCACCTCCTCCCATGTTGTGGTTCCTTTTGGGTGTAGCTGTGTCTCCCACTTAGTTGTGATTCTCCAAAGCAGGAACTGTGTCTTGTTCATCTCAGCAAGAATAAAAATCTGCCCACACTTGGTGACTTCCCCTTAGCCTAGATTCTAGAACATTCTTTCTGTCCACCATCTTCCCCTTCTTAAAGAGACAGGTCCGATGTTCCACCCACCAAACTGGGTCAGCCTCCCCCACTTGCACATACTCAAGGCCTATTTGAAGCATTTAGCTCTTGTAATTAATTATCTGGGGAATCTGCTATAATGTCAGTCTCCCCAGTGGGAGTCCCATATGGGTGGAGCTTGAGTCAACCTCATTCATCACTGAGTTCTCAGGCCATAGTGCTCGGCACAGAGCAGGTGCTCAAGAAATGTTCTCATTCACTCTGGAATGCAAAAGATCAGAGACTCTTCTTGTAATAACAAGAGAGCTTAAGTAGTTTTTGTAACTGACTTTTTAAAAATCACTTGCTCAACGTCCACCATACATTTCTCTCTACCCTCGTAAATAACGAATTCAATGTGGATCTTATAAATCCTTCAAGCTGTGCTGCCCAATAAAAATGCAGTGAGATCCACGGATATATTTTTATATTTTGCATTACCTATATTTTTAGGAAGTTAAAGAAAACAGGTAACATGAATAATAATAAGTAGGTTTTATTTAACCTATGATATCCAGAATGTTATCATTTCAACATGTAATCAGTATAAAAAATACCAATAAACTATCGATAGTAAATTCTGTTTTTTCATAGTAAGTCTTTAAAATCCAGTGTATTGCATATAAGTACAACCAATGGACATAAAACTCTGGGGAGGGAGGGTGGGGCAAAAAAAATCAATAAAATATATTAATAAAATAAAATACACCCTTCAATAAATAAATAAATAAATAAATAAATAAATAATAAAATCCAGTGTATATTTTGTACTCACAGCACATCTCGGTTTGGACTCATCACATATCAAGTGCTCAGTAGCCGCATGAGGCTTATGGCTGCCATTTTGGAAGCCTTAGAGGAGCCACTATGGCTTTCTAATTCTTCCCAAAGAGCACCTCTGCATGTGGAGGTGCTCTCGGTAGGAGACCAGAGTTGAACACAACTGAGGTTCACCTAGCACTGGGCAGAGCCTGTCCCCATAATAGGCAAGAAGGAAGGGGTTGGTCATACCATGAGGTAACATATCTATGGGGCTTAATGTATGCCAGGGGTCTTGTACAGGTCTTTACATGTGTTAAATCATCTGATCCTCTTGCAACCATTTGAGGAAGGTTGCCATATTATTATCCCCAATTTATACTTGGGAATTTAAGTGTCCTACCTGTCAAAGATACACAGATAGTAAGTGATAGAACTGGGATTTGAACCCAGGTGGCCTGTCTCCAGGGCTTGTGCCTCAGTTGGCCACTGTGTGAATGGACTGTCTCAGAATTGGCCCAGTCATTTCTCTAGGATGGTGTCAGACAGGACCCAAGTGGGTGCAACCCACTTGAATTTGTTCTTTCAACAAATTGTATTGAGCACCCTCTGTGCACCAGACAGTGTGCTCCCAGAGAGAAGGAAATGAATAACAAACACCCTCTTAGTTGGCATCATTAGGATTCATAAGAAAAGCCCAACTTTGAAAGAGGGTGATTGACAAGTAGATGCTTTAATAGATTCGTTGTTTAGGACGGCGGTTGCCAACTGTTGGTCCATGGACCACTGATGGTCGGTGAGGTCCGAAAGATTGGCAACCGCTGGTTTAGGAAGTTGGCACCAGTCGGAGAGGTATATCAGTGCCAGGGGGAGTAAATCTGTTCCAGTCCAAAGGAAGATACCCACCCCAGAATGTCCTTGAGGAGGGCAGGGATGGTAGCACCTGGGTACCAGGAGCTCATATGCAGGGGAGGCCAAGACTAAGCCGAAGGGACTGGCCATCAAGAGCTAGCATCGAAATAGCTTGAGGCCAGAGCTCAGAATTCAGAGCCTGGAGCAGATGGGTGTGGAGCTGAGCCCCAGCTATGTTTCTCTTGAATGCATCTCATGGAGTCACACTGACAGAACAAGAAAAGCCCCTGAGCAAAAAAATGAGCTCGTGAATGTGGGTCTTTCACTGAGTTAGTCACCCATGTATTCATCAGTCAAGAAGCGTTTATTGAGTGCCTTTGGTATACCAGGAACTATTTCATGTAACTCTGTCACCCTTGATATTTATTGAAGCTATTTGCTATCTTACTAGAGATTTAATGATTTCTCTGTATTTTCAGTGGCAAATATTCCCCAAGTGTACCTCCCTTTTCCTCTCAACATGGGTCATGTTTTAATATCCAGTGTAGCCTTTTAATACTAAGGATGGCTGAAACTGGTTTGGCTCAGTGGATAGTGTCGGTCTGCGGACTAAAAGGTCCCAGGTTTGGCCGAAGCCAGTTTGGCTCAGTGGTAGAGCATTGGTCTGCGGACTGAAAGGTCCCAGGTTCGATTCCGGTCAAGGGCATATACATTGGTTGCGGGCACATCCCCGGTAGGGGTGGGGAGGTGTGTGCAGGAGGTAGCTTGTCGATGATTCTCTCTCATCGACGTTTCTAGCTATCTATTCCTCTCCCTTTTTCTCTGTAAAAAAATCAATAAAATATATATTTTTTAAAAATTAAAAAATAAAAGGTCCCAGGTTCGATTCCGGTCAAGGGCATGTCATTGGTTGTGGGCACATCCCCAGTAAGGGTGGGGAGGTGTGTGCAGGAGGTAGCTTGTCGATGATTCTCTCTCATCGATGTTTCTAGCTATCTATCCCTCTCCCTTCCTCTCTGTGAAAAATCAATAAAATATTTTTTTAAAGAGAATAATAATAGTAACAGTAAATAAGCTACTCTGTGCCTAATAGCAGCTTAAATGCAGCTTCATTTAATCCTCACCACAGGCCTAGGAAGTAGGTTCTATTACTTACTCCCATTTTACAGATGAGGAAACTGAGGGTCAGAGAGGGACAGTGACTTGCCCAAGGTTACACAGCCAGAATGCAGTAGAGCTGGGGTGTGAACCTGAATTTTCTAACTCCATACTTTTAACCTTCATTTCCCCTCTCCGACCTCCCATCCCATGCTTGCACAGGTAGAAAACTATCAAATTTGCTTGTAGACTCATATACCATGGTTACACATGACACTTTTTCTTTTGTTTCCAAAGGTGGTGGCCCTTAGTAAGAGAAGTCAGGAAGCTGAGGCTGCTTTCTTGAGTGTTTACAAGCAATTAATTGAAACACCAGGTAAGAAATGCTTGGGCTCCATAATTACAGAATTAATTTGAAGACACGGCCATTGCACAGGGGCCTCCTCATGGTTGACCCCTGGGCACGTTGACGTCTTCCCTGGGTGGGAATTACAGGATAAGTGGGTTCTGTGCCCAGTCTGGTGTGACAGCCCCACGTGGCTCCTCCATCTTCCCCCACTACCTTCTAGTGTCATCCAGAGAATTTGGGGGCTCCTGGCAAGGTCTCTCCCCTGTACTTCCTTGGAAGCCGAGAAGCCTGTCTTGCCCCCCAGAGGACAAATGGCACCAGTGCTTTCCGCCAGCAGAGTGAACTGAAAGCAACCTCAAAGTTTCCTCCGACATGGTACAGCGAATCTCAAAAATTTGATGTAGAGCAAAAGCCAAACCCAAACGAGCATGTACTATATTGCTCTATTTACATAAAACCTGAAGACAGAAATTAGCCTGTCAGCACTATTCACAGTGGCCAAAAGGGGGAAGCAACCCAAATGTCATCGACGGATAAATGGATAAACAAATATGCTCTATCCATTCAATGGACTGTGACTCAGTAATAAAAAGAAGAACACACTGACACATGCTACCGTGTGGATGAGCCTCAAAAACATGATCCTGGGTGAGAAAGCCAATCATAAAAGGCCACATCATATAGGATTCCATTTATATGAAGTGTCCAAAAGAGGCAAATCTATAGAGGCAGATGTGATCAGGTGGACGATTACCAGGGCCTTGAGGCTGAAATAGCCATGTGTCTGCACCCCTGAGGACCACCCCAGACATATCCAAGAAGCCCTTTGCAGCTTTTTGTTTATAAGGTCTTCACCCTCATCAGAGTTATTTGGAAACATTTTGGAAAAATATACCCTCTTATTTCTCTCTTTTCAATCTTTCAAGACTCACAGTCTCAACAACATGTGTCATTGGAGGGTGTCTCAGTACAGAGTCCAAAGTTGCCTCCTAGGAGTCCTCACGCCAGGCTCCTTCACTGCGCCCCATAGAACCTCATCTATAGCGCCAGGAGCAGCAGTGATACAGGCCTGTGTTTCCAGGCTTCGGGCCAGACCCGGGTTGGAATCCTGCTGGTACCACTTACTGGGTGACTGCGGATGAATTAATTCACCTCCCTGTGCTTCAGTCTCCTCTTCTATAGAACCTGCTCATTCAGTGTGGGAGGCTCCAGCAAGCATGGCTGGCACATAGTGGTACTTTGCTAAGAGACACCTGCTATCATATATATATACATATATATCAGGCTTCCCTTGGAGAAGTAAAATGTCCCAAGCCTGCAACTGAATCATACTAAATTTATAACCCAGAACCCCGTACACAGTAGGCACCTAGTAACTGTTTGGTGAATGAATTAGAAATATGACTCAGATGCAGAAAGGTTATTTGAACAAAAAGCCCTCTGCTTGTCATGTGTTCATTTACTCAGATAGCATTTATTGAGTGCCTGCTGTGTGCCTGGCACTTGCAAGACACTGGGAACATGACCATGAGCTCACTGATGCAGACGGGAGCCCAGCCCTCAGGGAGCTTGCATTCTGGTGGCAGAGGTGACCAGATCATCGCTCAAATTACCAGCCTGCTGTCACAGACCAGGGGAATGCCAACAACTCTAGTGCTTGGGGGTGAGAAGGAACTTACAGCCCCCACTTGAAAAGGAGGTCTCATTTCTGAGGTTCATTATGGGACCTCATCTTTCTGGAGATACTGCTGTTAACACAATTACAGGGCCAGGATTTCAGTGCCAACTGGGGGGCCTTGAGAGACCCCAAGACAGGCAGGAACTTTCCAGAAGGCCCTTGTGCCCTCCCCAAAGGGTTGTTCCCAGCCTGGTGCTGACTCCACGCGTCTGATTTCCCAGCTCCCTCCCGGAAATGGAGGGGCAGGGGAAACGTGTGTCCCCAGCTGTCACCAAGTGAGAGAATGAGGAGCTTTAACTGATGGAGACGTACCATACGAACAGCCCCTTTAGGGGCTCTAATTCATTCCGAGACATTTAAGAATAACAAAATGTTTTAATGATTTCTTGGGGGAATTAGGAAGACATATTTTTGCTCTCATTAAATTTTATCCGCAGACACAAGAACCAAATGTCAGATGTGTTTTTGGTGCTCAGAGCTACCCTGCTCGCTGTCTTCCCCACATACACGGCCCCATCCCCCTCCATAAAAATAACACTCCTGGAAAATTTGCCAGGACGTGCACTCTCCTGTTTTTATATTTCTTGACAGGCAAATTATTTGTGGAAATACTCCCCCCCTCCCCGCAAAACCACACAAGTCCTGATTCAACATTTTTGTTTTGAATGACTGCTGCCAACGCAAATCTTTGGCAGAGAATGCGATACAGCATGATTGCTCAGCAAGTATTTTGATAAGTGTGCAGCCTGTATGTCTGTAATTACGAAAGAAGACCGTAAATCTTTTGGATATTGTTCACACAGATGTGGCGTGAAGTGAGAAAAAAAAGCAGTAAAACGTGTTAAAAGCATAATTAATGTCATTGTTGTGGAGGATGATTTGATTTAAACCTTTCTGACTTCTGGATCCATGACGGCTGATTTCTTTATCACGCTCATAGAGTTACTAGGAACCGACCCAGCTTCAGGAAGCTAACTTGTTAACTAAGTGATTAGTTAAAAGCAAAAAAAGAAAAGAATCAAAATAAACAAAGAGCCAGTAAAAGGGAGGCTGAAGAGATGACAGGGGTGAGCGCCCTAAAATGTGTTTTCTGCTGCTTTAGTTTGGTTTTTAAAAATCTGACGCGGGCCCTAACTGGTTTGGCTCAGTGGATAGAGCGTCGGCCTGTGGACTGAAGAGTCCCAGGTTCAATTCCGGCCAAGGGGGGTGTGCAGGAGGCAGCTGATCAATATGTTTCTCTCTCATCGTTGTTTCTAGCTTTCTGTCCCTCTTCCTTCATCTCTGTAAAAAACTCCAATATATATATATAAACACCCTATTTAAAAAAAGAAAATCTGATTCGGGAAATGGCATCATTTCTCTCCCTGCTCCTCAGGAGGCAAAAAGCTGGTCAGCTTAGGAGCTTGAGCTGCAGCAGCAGGCACAAGTAGTGGACTGTCAGGTTGGTGTTTTCGAGCTGTGTGACCTTGGACAGGGCCTGAACCTCTCTGAGCTCTAGTTTCTGTGTCTTTAGCACAGGACATGAGGATTTGATATGCTGTGCATGAAAGCATTTGGAGGGTTTAGTAATCAGTAGCCCATTGCAACACTGACATCAGGGGATACATTACAGAGTCACAAGTGTTTGCTGTTGATTTCACAGAGTTCTGTCAGTTGTTACAGATGTGAAGTGATCTGTTTAGCCAACAGGGTTACTAAGTCTATGGAATAGGGAAATTCTTTATGATATTTAGGGATTTAAATTCTTTTTCTCCCATATGCACACTGCCAAATCAGAAAATACAGAAAAGTAGAAAGGAGAGAAAACTACCTACTAGGAAATCAGAGGAACTATTTTGTTGCTTTTCTTTCTGACCTTTTTTCCCCCTCATACTTTTTCAAAATGGGCCTTCATTCTACATGAACCATTTGCATCCTATTTCTTTTCAGCCACCACGAGCATCGGTTTCTCTGTGTGATTGGAAGTCCCGGGTAACTTTGGTTCGTTGTGTATCACACTCTCTTGTGTGGCTGTGTTGTAATTTGCTGACCCCCCCTCTCCAACACGGGGCATTTAGGGAGCTCAGAAACACACAACTTATTGGCATTGTGCTGTAGCTCAAAGGACAAGGAAGAAGACTTTGGAAGGAAAATGTATTGTAGCCAGGTATTGACCACAACCTCAGGATCAGTGGTCAGAGATAATACGAATTTTTTTCTCTTTGATTTATTTTGCACTCCGCTTATTAGTTACATTAGATATTTTTTGTATGTTTATGAACCACTCACATTTATTCCTTTGTGAATCACTGGTTCATGTACCCTTCGCCCATTTTTCTATCAGAGAGATCTTGTATTGATTTGTAAATGCTCTTCATATATTAGGGATATTAACCTTTGTCCTGGTAAATGTATTTTCTATTTCCTCTCCTCGTTTGCCTTTTGTTTATAATGTCTCTTGCATGTGGTGCATAGTAGGCATTCAAAACATGTTTGTGGACAGTAGAGCATTTTGCTTTATGGCTTCTGGATTTCATGTCATACTTTAAAAGCCTCTTTTTAGCTCAAGGTTATAGGTATATTTAGTACTTTTATGATCTTAACTTTTAAAATTTGAATCTCTGAACCACCTGAAATACATGTTAGTGGAAGTGGAGAGGAAGAACTTAGCTTTGCGTTTGTCCCAAATGACTAGTTCTACTGCCACCTAGTGGATAAGCCACCTTGTAGGTATAGGAAATGTGGATTTTAGTGTAATGAGAAACTCTCTGCCTGTCCTTACCTCCTTCCCTTTCTCCCCACATATGCCTCTGCTTGGTTAGTAGTGTAGGGTCAGGGGAACCCCAAAGGGTAACATAAAAGACTACTTACCCCATAAAAAGGAAAAGCTTAATGTTACTGTCTACCTCCCTGAGCCTCTGATTCTCCATCTGGAAAAGCATACTTACCTCCTGGCACCTCTGGAAGGATTAAACCAGGTGAAAAGTGTGAATTCCTTAGCTGAGTGTCTGGCACATAGTAAAGGCTCAGTAAGCAGTGGTTGTCATTGTTATTGTTGGTGTTACTATTACCATCAGCACCCAGTGCCAAGAAAGAAGGCCCCTCTGTGCATGCTTAAGCCAGGAGACCTCCTGAAACAACCAGTCCTGGCAATGGAGGGAGGAAAAGGTGGGTGGACATACGTATAGCTCACAGCTGTGCATAAGGGACCACACCTTTCTGCTATTGAAAAAGTAAGATGAAAGGATCAAAGTTATTCTCACTGCCACTGTCACCATCGATCGCCACCCACACAGGAGCCTGGAGCTGGGGCCCAGATGGAAGAAGACTTCTGTCTCGAAGTATTTTGGAGGGGTGCGTGCATACTTCTGCATATATGTGTTTCTAAACAGCCTTTCGGACAGCCTTTACGGTTCCAGCTTTCCTAAAAAAGCTCCAAATGCCACTTTCTATCAGATGGACAGAGTGGGAGGAATGGGACGGCTCCTAGATTCCTGACTCTCCCCCCCCCTCCAAACCCATAGGCCCTTTTTAAAAAACACCAACAGCATCAACTAGTGGTGGAAAGTGGAATAGGTGATGTTTTACCCATCTCGTCCGACAATGCCTGTGGAAAATCTGCTGTGGTATTAAAATATTATAAATTCGTTGGCAGTATTCTCTAGGGGGTAAGATCCAATGTAACCAAAATGAATTAGTCGTTTTATTAAGCAGTTTATGCACAGAGAGCAGGTTGATGTCTGTAAGACAAGGCACTCTGCCTCCTGACGGTATTCCCCCTGCCCGCACGCCCGCCAAGACCCACCACCTCACCGGTTCCTGCTTGATCTTTCATGTCTGCCAACGTGCTCAGTTAACCCGTGTCTGATTTGGGGTTCTCTGTTGTGGCAGTTTTACTAAGGCTGGATCTCAGGCCGTTGGATCCCCTCTGCACTGCCTTGTCTATGTGTGGACTGTCTGTGTGTTGCAGGAGTGAAGTAGGGGGTTTTAAGTCCCCCTCATGGCTCTGGGCAGCTGCAGGCGTTAGTCGAAAGGTTTCCAGTGGAAATGCTGAGCCTGGCAGAAACCTGGGCATCCCTGGCTCCAGGGGTGTTCTGTCACTTCTGACACGAGGGTATGAGGTTTGCCACACATCAGAGGGGCACAGGGGTCACTTTGGAGACGGGGGACTTGACAGGACCCAGCACTTCCCCAAGCACTGGGGTCACTTGACATAGGGAGCAGCCTCAGCGTACCTGGCGCAGCACTGAACCTTGGAACACATGTGTCTCATGTCACCTTTCTGCTCCCTTCCTGCACCTTCAGAGCCAGCATACGGCCTTCAGTCTCTCTCTGACTCTAACCGCCTCCTCTGCAACCTTGATTCCCTCCTCCACGTCACATGCCACAGGTTCTGAGAGTTAGTGTGGGACATCTCGAGGGTGAGGGCATTGTTCTGCCCCCAACAGAGGCACCTCAAAGGAGGACTGAGGATTGAAAACAAGACTGCCCAGACCCTATAGCATCAGGTTCTCTGAGAAACCTCTTCCAAACATGTTAGAGATCTTTTGTCATTTCTCTTTGTGTTCGTAAGAGCAGCCAGTGACATTCCGCTGATGTGTCGAACAATACCATTAGACAGAGAAAGTGGGAAGCCCTTGGATTTGCCAGCCACCACGGCCAAGCATTTTGCATACATATAATTTGGTAGAACGTACCAGTCTTCTGGATGCTAGTAATTTTTTCCCTCCCTAACCCAACCCCCAACAATGTAGCTCTGGACTCTGTGAACCTCTCCCAGATGGGGGAAGTGGAAGAAGTGAGTTGAACCATACCCTGTCACATGTGGGCATTCCACACTGCTGGGGAGGAAATAACGAGGAGAAAATGCCCCAGGAAATGAGTATCATCGCTGCTGTGTACTTTTCAGAGCAGGGACCCTGCTTAACCCACAGCCTAAGTCCTCAGAAGCTAGAGGGAATACAAATGCAGGTGGGTCAGAGCCCAGAACCTGCTGCTTTCTCAGAGAACAGGCTTGTCTCCCTGCAGAGCAGGTGAAATGGATGCAGCAGGAGGGCAGTGCGCCTGCCTCACAATTTGCACCTAGTCAGTTACCACGTGTTATGGGTTGAATTGTGTCTCCCCTGGTACCTGTGAACGTGACCTTATTTGAAAATAGGGTCTTTGCAAATGTAACCAAGTTAAAAGGAGGTCATTAGGGTGAACCCTAATCCAGTATAGTGTCCTTATAAGAAGGAGAGAGAGACACAGACACCGAGGAGAAAGCCATGTGACAATGGAGGCAGAAATTGAAGGGATGCTGCTACAAGCCAAGGATGCCAGCAATGCCAGAAGCTGGGAGGGAGCGTGGCTCTGCCCATGCCTTGACTTTGTACAGCTAGCTCCCAGAGCACAGTGTAGGGGTTTTCTGGGGTGCCATACCAAATTACCACAAACTGGGTTGTTTAAAACAACAGAAGTTCAGCTTGAAGGTGTTTAATAATCACCCTCCCTGAGCATCCTGGCTCTGAAGCATAGGCCCAGGACTCAGCCCCTATCTGATGACATCTAATGTTGATTGTGTGCCCAGGACATACTTATAATAGGAATTTGAGTCCAGAGCCCAGAAAGGTCTGGTGCTTTGTCCAAGGTAACACAGCAAGCCAGCAGCAAGCCAAGAACTGAGCCTTAGTCTTGTGCTCATAGCCCAATAGTTAAGAAATCCCCATGTCCTACCCCAAGGCAGCTTGGCCCACAGCAGAGTCACCTGGGTTCAAACCCCACCTCTGCCACTTCTGAGCAAGGTGACCTTGGGCACATGGCACCTCTTCTCTGGGACTTCATTTCCTTGTCTGGAAAATGGAGATGGCATATCTACCATACTAGGCTTTGCCGTCACACACTCCCTGTGCCTCAGTTTCCCTATCTGTAAAATAGGAATGCAGCAATACCTACCTCACAGTGTTGTGGTGAAGATTGAATGAATTCTAAAATGTTCAAAGTACTTTGGCTGTTAGGATTCGTCATAATCTGACATTGGCTGAGTCATCTGAACCCCTCCCCGACTCTCCCTCAAACTGGGGAGCCAGGAGGCAGTATAGTGGGAAGAAGAGGCCCAAGGCCATTCCGGCCCTGCTACCAATGCAGACTTCTCTGAAGTCACTGGACCCCATTTCCCCCATCTGTGTCCTAGAGTGAGGGATATTGCACAAATGAACCTGGTAGGTCCCTCCACAGTGTGACTTTCTCAGCTCGAGTCTTTGGGTCCCAAAGTGACATTCAAAGCAGAACTGTTGGATCTGGATCTCCCAAGGACTGCTGAGATATATGAGGCTATTCCTGTCCCAAGGTTTCACAGAGGTCACAATGCAGCCAGCCAGCCCCCAGAACACCACGAGACCGGGAGCACTGCTCCTCTAAGCAATCAACACTTAGCAAACCCTGCTCTGCACCTAGCACTGTGCAATCTCTAATATGTTCTCTCGCCCAGTCTTCGCAACCACGCTTTACATGTGCTGCCCCATTTTACAAGTGAGAAAGAGAAGGTTCTAACTGTCCAAAGGTCCTTAATCTTCCAGTCATAGTTTCGGGAAAGTAGGCACTGTTTTGTTTTTCTCACTTTATAAGTGGGGAAAACTGAGGCTCAAGGCCCCGACGGATTTGGACCCAAAACTAGAATTCAGATTCTGTGAGCTTAACCACCATGTTCTGCCCTGTTGACAATGAATGAAGTTGGAAGACAGCGCCCTGGAACCTGCTGAACCTGTAGGAGATGGCCTCTCCAGGGGCCGTCTGAGCTCAGCTCCCCCTGCACAGAGCCCACAAGGCAGCACCTGGACCTGCAGGGACTGCAAGCGAAACCAAATGTCAATCCCTGACTCTCGGAAGGGGGCCGATGACATTTATCACCCGAGTGTAAGCTTTTGGCTTGGACGGGCTTGTGGCAGCGGTGCTCAAGCCATCAGCTGGGTCTTTGCACCTCCCTGGAACCAGAGGAAGCCCTCCTCCATGGCAGCTCGGAGCAGCACCCTCCAGTGTTTATCTGACTTCCCCGACCCCGGCAAGTGCCTGTTGCCTCTTCCCCCCTTTCTCAAAAACCAGGACACAATAGGAAGTGTTTTCTTGAACTTATTAAAAAATCCAGACTTGTAAATTAATTTGTCCGTGTTGTACAAAGGGAGTGCAGATGAACTCATTAGCATGCGCACAACAAATAATTATAGATGAATTTTTAGCTGGCCTGCCTAATGCGCTCGCTGGGTTAATTATGTCAATGTATAATTACATCAGCCCGGGGAGACATAATGGCATACCCCGCTGAGCAGGCCCTGCCTAATGACGGGGTGTGGAGGGAGTGCTGACAGAGGAAAGACGCAGCCTTCCCGCACACCTGCCTGCCTCGGCACCAACACCCATTGTCCAAGCCTCCCACCACCTACCAGGGGTCTTCAAACTACGGCCGGCCCGCGGGCCACATGCGGCCCGCAGAGGAGTCTGATCCTACCCGCCAGGTTTTTTGGGCAGTGAGCGCAGCCAAGGTGTTACAGTAGGAATTAGTAGTTCATATAGTCCGGCCCTCCAGCTCTCTGAGGGACCGTGATCTGGCCCCCACTTTAAAAAGTTTGAGGACCCCTGACCTAAACAAACACACGGGAGGAAAGGAACCTTGTTCCAGCCAGACCTGAAGGCCCCGGGTGTAGGCACTACCCCTTTTCTTCCATCAGCAAATATTTATTGGGTCGAGCTGTTCGTCCATCCACAATGGTCCAGCAAAGGAGCAAAAATAGATGTGGTCTGGTGCCTGGCTTATTGTGGCGTTTCAGTCTAGTGTGCATTAATTAGGTGGACTTGCAAATCACTGAAAATTGTAAGTACAATGAATGCTGTGAAGGAAAGGTGCAGGCAACTGGAAGAGCTGAGGACTGGCTGGTCAAGGAAGGCTTCCTGAAAAAAGTGACATTTGAGGGCAAAGGCGAGTCAGCATTAACTAGCAGAAAGGGGTAAGGGTGGGCAGGGTGCTCCTGGCAGAGGCTCCTGCCTACAAAAGGCTCGGGTGGGGGAGGTGCATTTGAGGGGCTGAGGGAAGAAGGGCAGTGTGACTGGAGCTCAGAAAGGCAGAAAACGCCAGGGCTTCCATTTGTTCTGAGCTGAGCAAGTGCCAGGCGCCATGCTGAGCACTTTGCAGGGATCTTCCTCACAGCCCCATGAAGTGGGTACTTCTGTGGTGAGGCACAGAGCGTTATAATCTTTTGCCAAAGTCACACAGCAATCCTGAGAAGCAAGTATGGATTAGACCAGAACCCGAGGATCTGTCTCCCGGGTTCATACTCCAATCCTTCTGCCCCTTAGCAGGGAACAGTGGCCAAGCAGATGCTGGCAGGAGACCCTGGTGGAAGGATGAGAAAGACTGAGGGCTCCGGTGCTTTTAAAAGGACTGTGGATCAGACCCAGGACCCTGATCTGGGGTGAGGAGGCCCTGGCTTTCCTGGGCCCCCACGAACACTCGCCTATGGCTGCTGGAATTGAAATGTCCACACCATGGGACAGGAAGCATCAGAGAAAGAGACCCAGCTCAAATCTCACCTCCACTCCTTAGCAGCTTACCTGGCTTCTCTGAGTCTCAGTTTTCTCATCTGTGGAAATGAGATGGATCCTAGCCAGCCTCCAGGGGATGCTGGGAGCATCATGGGCCTGTTCGCATGGACAAGCTTGGTGACCTGGAAGATGCCACACCAACCGCTGGCATGATCCAGGTGGTCTTAGTACCTACCTGGGGGGGCAGTTGAGCAAAGCCGCCTGAAGAAAAGGTGCTGGGTTCTAGATCTGAAGAAAGGAAGTGTTCGCCAGGTGCCAGTGGGAGAGGGAACAGAATTCCAGGCAGACGCACCTGCACATTCCTCACTTCTTAGCTATTGGGAATTAAGGAGGCCTCTAACATCCAGGTGTGCATTTCCAGGAAAGCCATTATTTAACCGCCCTATGTGTCAAAAATGATGGTATATTAGTCCACTGAGAAGTACCCCACAGATTGTATGTACAAAGCTGCTATTAGGGAAATGTAGGCGAAGGAAAATAGGGAGGGAGCTGGGAGAACAGGGTGGAAGCATCCAGACCACATACGGCCTAAGGAAGTGCTGGGCAAGGCCTTGGAGTGTCCTGGGCCCTTGGAGTAGTCCCATGTCCCCGAGGCAGGTCCACCTCTATCTCCACTACCTTCAAGCCTTGTCTGGAGAGGCTGGCCTCAGACTGATGGATTTCAGAGCAAGGTCTTCCTCAGTGACATTTCCTGTGGTTGGAAGCATGTAAGACACAGTCTCATGGCCACCACAGATGGCATCATAGAATTTGGAAAACGCAGTTATGGTGATAGTTATTGTTATTACCTTTCCCAGCTGTTCAGGACACCCACACCTATGGGGACAACACGCGTTTCCCTGCGCCAGTGCCTGGAAAAGGCTGCTTCCTCATGAAAGTCTACACTGCTCCCCGAGGCCATCAGAGCAACTCCAGGCAGCTCTTGTGGATTGTCCTCCCCCACCGCAGCTCCCCATGGAAGAACCCACCAGGTCTTGGTAACTCTCAGCCCTCAGAGCCCCCAACAACCCCTGTCCTCCTCTCTCTGCAGACCCTGTACCTGTGTTTGAGGCAACACGCAGCCTAGACGACAGACTGCAGCCCCCCAGCTTCAACCCCAGTGGGCATCCGCTGCGAGACCTCCACGCTTCATGGAAGAGAAGCCCCGAGCTCCTCAGCCCTAAAGGTACTGATGAGGCCTTCACAGGATGTCATAGCAGTCAACTTGTCTGTGGATCTTTGGCAGCCAAACTGTCCCTCCTTAACAAATTCCGTTCCAAAGGCATGCACTGACCCCTGCAATGAGCCAGGTGATGACTGAGCATCTGAGTGCGTGCCATCAACTGTGGGGAGGGGAAAACAGCATGGAGGTTCCTCAGTAAGTCAAACCGGAGTTACCCTGTGACATAGCAATTCCACTCGTACCCCAAAGAATTAAAAATGTGTACACCAATATTTATCAGCAGCACCACTCACAATGGCCAAGTGGAAACAACCCAAATGTCCCTCACCTGATGAGTGGAAAAACAAAATGTGGCATATCCAAAAACTGGAATGTTACTCAGCCATAAAAAGACGTGAAGGTCTGCTACAAGCTACAAACTTGAAAACATTATGATAGTGAAAGAAGCCAGTCACAAAAGGATATATATTATGATTCTGTTTATATGAAATATCCACAATACCTAAACCCATAGGTACAGAAAGCAGGGCTGGTGGTTGCCAGGGGCTGGAGGAGATGGGAATGGGAGTGACTGTTTAATGGGGACAGGCGTCCTTTGCTGGTGGTGGCATTGTTATGGAATTGGTGGTAATAGTTGTACAATATTGTGAATATACTAAATATCACTGAATTGTACACTTTAAAATGGTGAATTTTATGTTATGTATACACTGAATGGCCAGATTATTATGATCTCAGAAAGCATAATAATCTGACCATTCAAGAGTATGTGTGTGTATTAGAGGCCCGATGCATGATTTCATGCATGGGTGGGGTCCAGCAGCCTGGCCAGGGGGAGGAGGCATGGGTGGTTGGCCGGCCTGCCTGATGGTCAAACTCCTAGTCGAGGGGACAATTTGCATATTAGCATTTTATTATATAGGTTATATACTAAGTGGCCAGATTATTATGCATTCAAAGATTATAATAATTGGGCCACTCAGTGCATTTTACCATGACTTTAAAGAAAAATAGGAAAGCTGAGGAGACAGAGACAAGTCTGAGAGAGCAAAGGAAGCCTCGGGTGTGCTGTATGAGGTTGGCACGATGAGAGCTTGACTTAACATACGTATACACTCGCTGGCTGCAACCCAGCTGACCTCGGTGACAGCAGATTCCAACAGCTGTGCTCTCTCTAACACTGTTTGGGAAATTTATTCTCACAACTTTTGATCAATCTGATTTGCAGGAAATGGCTCTGGTTGTCATACTGCTCTCAGCAATGGGCATCTTTTCGTCTTTTTCTTCCTTTAGAGCAAAGAGAGGGGACGTCTCCAGCCGGGCCCACGCTGACCGAGGGGAGCCGCCTCCCAGGCATTCCCAGCAAAGCCCTCCTGACAGAAACTTTGCTGCAGAGAAATGAGGTGGAGAAACAAAAGTGAGTGGGGGAGGGATAGGCAGGCTCCTGCTGCCCCACCTAGCTGTGAGGTGGCACCAGGAAAGGCACCCCTGCCCAGGACAGCTGGGGAATCCAGATGCAAGTTGGAGGTGAAGACATAGGCCTGGGTTTGAGCTCCATCTCGATAGTTCAGTGGCCACCCTGGTCAGGTCACTTCGCCTCTCTGAGCTTCAGTTTCACCAACTGGAAAATGGGGAATTTATTAGCCTGGGTTCTCCAAAGAAACAGAACCAGTAGGATTTTTTTTAATTAATTGAGATGTATTTTCAAGGACTTAAATCACACAATTGGGGCTGGCAAATCTGAGCAGGTAGACCTGGCCAGCAGGCTAGAAACTGTCAGGCAGGAGTCAGTGTCACAGTCTTGAGGCAGAACTTCTTCCTTGGTTTTGTTTTAAGACCTTCAACTAGTTAGATCAGGCCTACCTACATTAGTGAGAATATTCTCCTTTACTAATTAATGTCAACTAATTGTAGATGTTAACCACATCTACAGAATACTTCACAGAAGCACCTAAATTAATGTCTGATGGGATAAATGAGTACTATAGCTTAACCATGTGGACACTTAATATAACCATCACACGTGATGTCAACTCCTAGTCTGCCGTGGGAATGAAACGAGATGACTCCTGCACATTCCGATTAGCCTGGCACTCACACAGAGGAGTGTATGTCACAGTGGTGCAGCAGGAATAGTTAGAGAGCCACCGACTGTGTGCTGTCACTGTTTTAGAGACACCGCAGTGAATAAAAGGTGCAAAACTCTCTGTCCTCCTAGAGTTTACTTCCTAGTGAGGAAGACACAAATGAGTAAGATAAATAAAACAAGCGATGTGTTAGATGATGATGAGGGTTTGAGGAAAAACAAAGCAGGTGAGGAAGAGGATGAGATGGAGGGCTGAAGTTTTAAATAGAATGTTGGGGGAGGCCTCACTGAGAAGGTGAGCAAAGTCCTAAGGAGGAAGGAAGAGAGCCCTGCAGGTATATAGGGGAAGGGTGTCAGAGCAGAGGGAACAGCCGGTGCAGAGTCTAAGGCTGGTGTCCTGGAACAGCAAGGAGGTGAATGTGGCTGAGCAGAGTGAAGGAGGGGAGGAGGCAGGATGAGAGATCCTTCCCTAGAATCTCTGACTCTGATGCCGTAAGGCCAGGTTTTGCCTAAACCCTTCACTAGTCCAGGAAGGACCTCTCTCTGCTGCAGTACTTGCATTACATCCGGACTGGGCCCCATAGGCTGGATGGACATCCCAAATCCTGCCAAAGGGAGGGGACAACGCCTCCGGGGCAGTAGTAGTGCTCAGGGTACTGAGGAGCACACTAAGCAGGCTCACCATGCCCACTGAAGCAGACCCCGTCAGAAACCCCACTTTATAGACAGGAAATTGAGGTCCAGAGAGAAGTTGCTGGCTGCCATAAGCCCCTCCCCCAAAAAATGCTGCCAGAAACTTAACTGGCCCAACCATTATGGAGGCCACATATCAGCAAAACAGTGGGGCAGCTAAATGCCTAAATGTCAAGTTTAAGGACTTGTATTTAAGACAGAGGTGGAGAGTACAGGGAATGGGCAAGGGGATAGGAAAGTGGGGTGGGGCTCAGGCAAGGCCATTCATTGAGCAGAGCTGGTATGAGCAGCCCCGGTCTCTCCACAGGGGCCTTCAAGAAGTACAAATCACTTTGGCAGCCAGACTGGGGGAGGCAGAGGAAAAGATCAAGGTCCTACATTCAGGTATGTATGTGGCACATGGCCCTGGCCCTCACACAGCACCCTGGCCCTATCAGACCACAAGGAGGAAGGGAGGCGCTGACACTATGAACAAAGGCCCAGGTGTTTTAGAATCAAGAGGGTAAGAAGGGAGTTTGGGAAGGGGAAGGAGAGAAATTTATATTACCCAGTGGGGGACTGAGCCCCCCATCCCTGGAGACCATACTATTGTGGAGAGAAGGTTTGAGCTAGAATTAAAAGAGGGGTGGCAAATGTAAGGTCTTCCATGTTCTAGCACACACTAAGCCAGTCGGTCAGGTTAGAGAAGACAGTAGGGTGGGGTGCGATCTGGGGCAAACTGGAGAGCCCAGCCTTATCTAAAGAGCACCAGCCAGGCACTGCCTTGTGGCCTAGAGTGGCCCATCCCTTCAATTTTCCTGGAAAAATCAGAAATCTGGAATTTGATGAGAAATCCCTCATTTATTATCAGATACTTATATCTGTTGACTTTGTTACTCCTCCCTGTCCCTCTTACTTGCCAGGTCTGGATCTCAGAGTGGATGAGCAATGGGTAGATCATCCTACCCTGATGACCTATGGGTACTAGAAGGCTCATACCCTAACCAGGGGTCGGCAACCTTTAAGACATAAAAAGCCACTTGGACCTGTTTTCGAAGGAAAAAAAAAAACCTGGGAGCCGCAAAACCATTGCGACATTTAAAACAAATATAACACTGCATATATTGTTTCTTACCTTAATGCTATATACCGGATCGTGCAGAAAAAGGATTTTTTCACTTAACAAAAAGAGCCGCATGCGGCTCCGGAGCCACAGGTTGCCGACACCTGCCCTAGGCCATGGGACAGACAGCCTCCCTCCCAGCCAGCCACTCCACATGCCTCTCACCAGCTTGAAGCCCCTCCAGAACCTGTCACCAGTTCTAACCACAAGAAAGGTCTTTCCTCACTGCCCTAGACCTCATTCTGCCTTCCAGGCCCTGCAGGAGTGGGTTCCACCTCCCTGGGGGCGGGCAGCCTCACCTGGCTCTTTACTTTTTCCCAGCGTTGAAGGCCACGCAGACAGAGCTGCTGGAGCTGAGGCGGAAATACGATGAGGAGGCGGCGTCCAAGTAAGTGAACACCTTGTGAGGTATGCCTCCCCCCTCTGACCCTCCCAGACATGCCTTCTCTTTCTGATTCTGTAGGAGGCACCCATTTTATTAAACACCCCTGCTCCCCACCGAGGCACACAGCTATATTCCCTGGTCGTTGCTGTGCTGTTTGTGTACAGCAGACCATACATTGCATTCTGGGTCTACTGGGCAGGGACTGCGCCTTTCCCCAGCCTCCTGGGGCTGTCCCACTCCCCAACCACAGTCCAACCCTCAGGGCCAAGTGTCAGTCACTTAAATTACTCTGTACTCAATGTTTCTTCAGGATTGAAGACATTGTTTACTCCACAAACACTTATTTAGTGCTTACTATTTCCCCGGTACTATGCTGAGTCCCTGGAGGAAACATTGGAACATAGCCCTGGCTGACACGGACTGATGTACAGTGATAAATTCATCATTCACATACACCCCTGAGCATTTCCTGTATGCCCAATACTGTTCTGGGCACATGGTAAATGCTGTGAAGGGAAGAACAGGAACAGCAAGAGGGAACAGCAGGGAGAGGTGGGTTCCCTGAGGAGGTGACTTTCAGTGTGAGACCTGAAGTATGAGCAGGAGGTGGTCACGTGAAGAACGCTGGAGAGTGTGCTCTGAGCAATCGGAAGAGCTTGTGCAGAAGAGGGAACCGAACATGGATGGAGCACATGTGTGGCTTATAGTCACCAAGTGCTCCCCACAATCCTCCCTTGGCCCCCACCCCACACCAGGCAGAGGGGCAGCCAAGGGGAAAGAGGCCTGTTCAGACCCCCTAGGTGCTGAAGGGAGGAGGGCAGCAAAGTAAATAAATGGCACTATGGGGGAGCAGAGAGGGCACCTAGGATGACACTTTGGACCTGGATCTCTTGAGGAAGGCATTCCCGGCAGAAGGCACAGTAGGAGCAAAGCTGGGAGGTGTAGCTCTGCAACAGCTTCAGAGAGTGGGCCCTGGGGGAGATGAGAGGCCAGGCTGGAGTCCTGAGGCCCATTTTCATTTCCCCGAAGCCTGGGCTCTTTTCCACCCAGCCTGGTTTCTCCAGTAAGAAGAGTGGAAGGCAGCCCCCTTGGCCCTCAGTGTTGAGACCCTTGGGTTCAGGCAGGGGACGGGGGGGTATCAGTATGGGTAGGGGGCCTGGTAGTGGCCAGAGTCCCTTCCTCAGGGCCTCATCTTTCTGTCTCAGGGCAGATGAAGTCAGCCTGATCATGACCAACCTGGAGAAAGCTAATCAGGTGAGGAAACCTGTGCTGGGTGGGGCGGCTCGTTTTGCACGTGGTGGGGGTCTCGGGCCAGGCTGGGAGGAAGGGCTGTGCTCAATTTGTATTTGTTGATCTATGTGCCATACAGAGTGCTGAGGCTGGGAGATGTCTGAGCTGCTGGAGGAGGGAGAGCGAGGGTGCAGACAGAATACTCAGAAGTAGGACGGTCCAGGCAGCAGCAGTCAGAGAAGGGCATTTGACCCAGATTTCAGGAGTCAGGGAAGATCTCCTGGAGGAAGGACCATGGAGCTGAGTCCCGATAAATCAGTCCAGACTGCAAAAGGATGGCATTCCAGGACAGGGAACGGCCTGGGCACAAGCTGGGAGGCAGCCTGCACAGCCGGCAGGAGGCCTCTCTAGGTGTCTGCATAGCAGAAGGAGGGAGGCAAAGCATTGGCCAGTGATCCCAGTCCGCCAGTGCCCATCTCCAGGCCGAGTTGGGACATGGGTCTCTCCCAGCCAAGCCTGAGTGAGGAGCCTTTTGGTGATGGAGCACAAGCCTGGGTCTGCTTCTCTTCCTCTCTCCCCACCTGGGGTCTCCTCCAGCACTCTGTCGGTAAATTCCCAGAAGTGGGGTTGCTGGGGGAAGGATCGGTGCACTTATAACTTGGCAGATGTGGCCAAACTGCCCTCCACGGGGTTGGACCAATTACGCTCCATCCCGCAAGGTAGGAGTGGGCCTGTGTCCCCGCCTCACCAGTACTGCCTGTCATCAGACTCAAAGATCTTCGCCAGTCAACTAGGCTAAAGAAAAGGGATCTTAGTTTAAATAGAAAGGATTTTTCATGTTTATTTTTTCTGAGTATAAACTAAAACCTGCTCATTATAGAAAGTATGGAGAAGGAAATAAATGTCATCGTATTAGGTTTTTAATATCCTGAATGTGAACAAGCAGATTCCAGAGCAGAGCAGATCAGTGCTGTTACTGACATAGCAATAACCATGCCAGTTTGCCCCCATTCTTATGTGAGGTGATGGGGCAAAAACCAGCCGGCACCCTAAATGCACCAGAGTTTACAGTACAAACTGTACGTTAGTCCCTCTAGGTCCCCCCCACCAAATTGGAATCTGGGTAGTTCTGAGGGAGGAAGATAAATTATGTCCTGAGTGTCACGGTGAACAGAAGGGCAGGGGTCCGGGGTTTAGCATGTGGAATGCAAATGCTTCTCTCCGGAGGCAGATGAGACTGGTTAGTGTTAAACCCAAGCTTTCTAGCCCAGGGGATGTCTCCACAGTCTGGGGCTCATCCCCCTCGAAATGTAAACACAGGCCCTCAGGGAGGTAAATATCTGGCATTCTCACCAGCTCATCTGTCATAAATTCTCTTCCAAGGCCTGTCGTTTAGCCCAGATCCCAAGCTTTAGTCAGAGTTGCTCAGAAAGCCCTAACTATAGAAATAAGAATATTTTCTCTACAACCCCACACACCCAAACCTAACTGACTTGAAGCTTTTCTGGAATAAGGCAGGATATAATAAATAAACAAATCCATTAAAAAATAAACAGAATTGTGCCCTAGCTGATTGGGTTCAGTGGATAGAGCATTGGCCTGCAGACTGAAGGGTCCTGGGTTCGATTCTGATCAAGGGCACATGGAAGGGTTGCTGGCTCGATCCCCAATAGGGGGCATGCAGGAGGCAGCTGATCCATGAATTTCTCTCTCATCATTGATGTTTCAATCTTTCCCACTCCTTCCTCTCTGAAATCAATAAATATATATTTAAATAAATAATCAAACAGAATATGCCAATGGAGGTGTGTGGGTCTCTGTATGTACATAATGGGCATAGCATCCTGATTGTCAAGGTCAGTGTGTAAGTTAAACATAATCACTATGCCCTGTGTCACCAGCTGAGGGTAAAAATAAAGTTGCAGCTGTTGTGATTTTTCAAGTAATAGCTCAAGATCCCACATACCCTGTTGATGTTAATAAAGTTAACCAGTTATTGACACACATGTGTCAGGCGCCAAGCTAAAATGCCTAATGAGTTGTGTTTTACCAAATTATTAATAAAAAACAACTCTAGAAGGAGTTGCTTTTATAATCCCCAAACTGAAACTGGGGAGGTGAAATCTTTTACCCAAGGTCACACACACCCAGGAAGTGACAATGTACAGCTTTCTCTCCAAAGCCACAAGGCTATGTTGTTAACATTTAGATGCTTCCTCCCAGGCTTTTATTCTCAGAAATGTTTGAAGAGTTAAGATACCCCATAGCCCTAGCCAGTTTGGCTCAGTGGATAGAGCATCAGCCTGCGGACTGAAAGGCCCCAGGTTCAATTCCGGTCAAGGGCATGTACCTTGGTTGCGGGCACATCCCCAGTAGGGAGCGTGCAAGAGGCAGCTGATGGATGTTTCTCTCTCACCGATGTTTCTAACTCTCTATCCCTCTCCCTTCCTCACTGTAAAAAAAATCAATAAAATATATTTTTTTTTTTAAAAAGATGCCCCATAGACCCAATTCAGTAAACCGCCTCTTTCTGATTTAGAACTATTTCAGTATGTCTCTGCAGTAGATGTGTTTCGTTTTCCCCATTTCACAAAAGGAAAGCTGAGACCCAGGGAGGGGAAGTGCCTTACCCAGGGGCCTTCAATAGCTTGTGGGCTGGGAAGCCGCCTCAGCAGATGCCCCATCCAGGATTCCTCACCAGGTGGCAGGGGAGCTGGAAACAAACTCACCTTCTGACCAGACAGGCCTGAAGTTTACTTGGGATACAGCGTGGCCTGGAAGTGTGTAAAAAGCTGCCCATCCCAGCAAGACGGCATCTCCTGCCTGCCCTTGTGGATTGGGATTGTTCTGACCCCTCTTGGAATCTCAAGAACCCTGGGGGAACCAAAAGCCAAGTCAAGGGTTCAAGACCCAAAAAGTCGGGCCCCTAGGCCCTCAGCCCTCAGCCCTGCCTGTGGTGGTGGAGGGAGAAGGTGGAGGGCCAGGGTGACATCCATTGTGGCCACATTCACTTCTTAACCACATCTGTCCCATTCTCCTCCCCAGAGAGCTGAGGCAGCCCAGCGGGAGGTGGAAAGTCTCCGGGAACAACTCGCCTCCGTCAACAGCTCCATCCGCCTGGCCTGCTGCTCCCCCCAGAACCCCGGTGGGGTAAGGATGGGGGAGAGCCAGAGGGAACGCTGGGAAAGGCTATGTTTGTGGTTATGAATATATGGGTTGTTAGTGTGCATCTGTGCGAAATTGTGCACACGGATGTGTGGGTTTCTGATGCTTAGAGCGGGAGTAGCATCTTAATTGCCAAGGTCACTGTGTAGTTAAACAATAACTACGACTTGCTTCAACAGTTAAGGGTAAAAATACAACCCCAGCTCTTCTAACTTTTCAAGCTCAAGCTTCCATATATCCTGATTAACTGGAAATTCAGTATCTTCTTTTAAAGGTCACCTCACACCCAATTGTCCAAAAATGCCAGAAACTTACTCAGACCAGAGAGGATCATTCCTATTGCCAAATATCTGCCCCACAAGAGGGCAAGGGGGTGGGAAGGTATGGTCAGTGGAGCAGCAGTGCAGTCTTGGTGGATGTCACCAGGTGTCACTGTTGACCGCTGGTCTCACACTGCTTGGTGAATGCTTGGGACTACATCCTGCTGGTTCTTCATATCCTTCCAGACCCAAACAAAAATATATACCAAAATCTGAGGTTAATGCTCATATTTAACCATTCTCGCCCAAAACATGCCAGCGGTGATTCCAATGCCACACGCTACAAAGAGCTAATTTTCTGTCATTAACCCTGAGATCTCTGTATTCTTTTTAAATATATTTTTATTTATTTCAGAGAGGAAAGGAGAGGAGAGATAGAAACATCAATGATGAGAATCATTGATTGGCTGCCTCTCACACACCCCTCACTGAGGGCTGAGACCACAACCCGGGCGTATGCCCTTGACCCAAATCGAACCCGGGACCCTTCAGTCTGCAGACCGATGCTGTATCCACTGAGCCAAACCGGCTAGGGCATGAGGTCTCTGAATTAAGCCTGGTTGGCTAGTGCATCTTTCTCTTTTCCCCTGGTTGGCGTCCCTTTGGATCCCAGGATCATTTCCTGCCAAAGGATTTTAGTCAGAACCACCCCACCCTATCCTGTGTCATATATTAGGAGTCTCCATCTCTCTTCTCTCAGAAAGCCTTGAGTTCCTTATGTAAATTGGCCCACCTACTTTCAGATCTCTGCAGACAAGGCATTAGATTCACGATTCCTTACATAATAGGCCTACCCCAGGGTGATTTATTGTCTCCACCCTTGAACCTGAAGTGACCGGCATAATTTTAACTTCACCTGCCACCCTGATGCACAGGCCTGTGTCTTTGTCTGTTTCTGTTTGAATATTGGGATGTGCGTCTGTTTGTGACCTTTGAAAAATGACTGCATCTTTACTCTAACTGTGCCTCAGTTTCCTCATCTGTATAAGTAAGATGATAAGACTGTTAAAAGGATTACATGTAAAATACCTAAAATGGGGCTTGGCTCAATCTATGCTCAGTAAATATTTAATGCTACTATGGCTATTATTATTAATATGGTTTTGGTGTGTGTGGGTTTTCTTTACCACAACAGCAATGGTATTTTTGAGCACATATATGTCTGTGTGTGTCTGGTGATGTCCACGAGTGTGTCTCCTTGACACCTGTGTATTTCTCTGTGTGTGTCAGCATGAGTATTCGGGCAGGTGTGTATGTCAGTGTGTGTTGTGACTATCGATATGTCCACCTATGTCTATGTCCCAGGAGGTGGTGTGTGTGTCACTGTGCCTGGATGTCTGCACGAAACAGAGTGAACACGGCAGAGACTAAGAGAGCAAGAGCTCAGGAGGATGCCTAAGAGAGAATCTGCTGATGGATCTTAATTAACCCCCGTGGAACCCAGCAAATGCCTGTGCTAATCAGCCACCAGGATCTTGGCTAGTTTGGGGGCGAGCTTTTCTGAGCACAACAGTGGCACTCGATGCTAATTAATTTAATGTGTTAATGGCATCCGCTTCCTGTTTTAATTGTCACTTATCTCCATGGAAGAATACCCAGGGTTGGCAGTGATGGGTTTTTGTTTTGATTTGATTTGTTTTTGTAAAGCCTCTTAGATTCATTTGTAACTGAACTCAGAATCAGCCTGACTTCAGTTTCCCTCAAACAGCCACCTCTTTGTCTTCATCTAGGACAAAGGGACCGTTTCCTAAGACCTAGAGAAGCAGTGGGGTTTGAGGCTGGTGGTAAATTAGGAAAAGGAAGGAACCACCCCTAATGTGACCTGTGGATACAAGGTCTCAGGTCTAACCAATGGGTCTCTCACTACCTGGAATGGAGACATCCTGCACCTATTTTAGAAACCCAAATCTTTGTTTATGCTGTTCCTCTGCTGGGAACACCCTAACATCACACTTCCTCACCCTGACCCTGGTCCTGATCCTGACCCTGGCATTCTAACCCTGATATTCTAACCCTGATACGCTAACACTGACCCTCATCCCAACCCTAATCCTTAACTCTAATCCCAGTTCCTAACCCTAGCTCTCACCCCTGATCCTGACCCTATTGACTTTTTGCTGAGTCATAATAGCTATTTTGGCTGAGTTATGCTATTTTTACATGTTCTTTTTTTTTTTTTTTTTTTGATGTCATGCTAGCGGATTGTTGACAAGTCATGCTGGCAGTATTTGTGGAGTTGTACTAGAGATTTTTGCTGAGTCATACTGTCAAATGTTTGCTAAACCATGCTAGTGATTTTTTTTTTTTTGCTGAGTCATGGTACTAGATTTTTTACTGAGTCATGCTAGCAGGTATTTGCTGGGTCATGATTTTAATTTTTGCTGATCCATGCTTATTATTTTTGCTGAATCATGGTATTGACTCTACTGAGTCATGATTTTTATTTTTGCTATGTCATGGTTTTAACATGTTTTAGTGAAGTATCCTAATAATAAAACCCTAATATGCAAATCAACCAAACAGTGGAACACCCGGTTGCTATGATGCACATTGACCACCAGGAGGCAGACACTCAACACAGGAACTGCCCCCTGGTGGTCAGTGCACTCCCACAGGGGGAGCACCACTCATCCAGAAGCTGGGCTCATGGCTGGCAAGGGTAGCAGCAGTAGCAGGAGTTTCTCCTGCCACCTCCGCTGCAGGCAGGCGGTAAGGAGCAAGGGGTCCTGGACTGCAAGAGCCCTGGACTGCAAGGGGGATGTCTGCCTGCTGGCTTAGGCCTGATCCCCCAGAGGCATCAGGCCTAAGCCAGCAGGCAGACATCCCCCAACGAGTCCCAGACTGCAAGAGGGGACAGGCCAGGCTGAGGGAACTATTCTCCCCAACCCCCCAGTGCCTGAATTTCGTGCATCGGGCCTCTAGTAATATACATAAGGGAAAACGTGCATATCATAAGTGTACAGCACATTGAATTTTTCAGAATGAACACACCTCATAACCAGCATCTAGATCAAGTAGAACATTCCCAACCCCCCAGGATCTGTGTTTATATCCGATCTTAATTGAATAGCACATACATATTTGTGTCTGGTTTCTTCACTCCATATTATATTTGGAAGAGTCATCCTTGTTGTGTTGGAGTAGTTGTAGATTATTATTTTTCATTCCTGTCTATTATCCCATTGTGGAAGTATACCATCGTCTATCCACACTCTCTTGTTGGTAGACAGTTGGAGGGTTTCTAGGTTGGGGCTATTACAAAGAGGCTGCTGTGAAGATTTGTCCTGATGTCCAGGTCTTGGTGCAGAAGGGCCTCCTGCATATATAACCAATGAGTGGAAGCACATATGTTCCCTTTCAGTGGATGCTGCCAAGCAATCTTCTAAATCTCTAACATGTTCTTGAACTTCATCACGGTTTAGACACATCTTCCTCCAGAAAATCCTTCCTGCTCGCTTCCCCTCCCACCTGTTTAGTTTCAAGAATCTAGGGAAAGGCACCCAGGCTGGTAAGTCCAGCCTGGACAGGGCTCAGAGGCGGAAAGAGAAAAGCCATGGGCCTGTCAAACAAGCTGACTGCTCTGCGGGGCTCAGCACTAAGACAGGTGGATCTCCTGTTTTGTTTGGGACTCAGGTGGGGAGGCCAGCCCTTTAGCCCTCAAAACCCCCCCTTTGTCCTCAGGATAAGGTGAGCTTCACGCTGTGCTCAGGCCCGCGGCTCGAAGCTGCCCTGGCCTCCAAGGATCGGGAGATCCTGCGGCTGCTAAAGGATGTGCAGCATCTCCAGAACTCTCTGCAGGAGCTGGAGGAAGCCTCCGCCAACCAGATTGCCGACCTGGAACGGCAGCTCACGGCCAAGTCCGAGGCCATCGAGGTAGGTCTTTGGGGAACGGGTGGGCCGATGGGAGATGGGTGGGACAGAAGGACAGCCCAGCCTCATCGTCTCTGTTTGCTCCTCTAGAAGCTGGAAGAGAAGCTCCAGGCGCAGTCTGACTATGAAGAAATTAAAACAGAGCTGAGGTACTGTGCAGTGGGGCTCAACAGACCCCAGCCCCCTTCCCTGGCTGGGGCCACCCGAGCAGATGGCCAGGGCCCTTGGCAGAATCCATCACCTTTCTCCCTCCTGCCACACTCCGCTTTGTGATGACCTTGTCTCCTCTCCACGGGTACTTTGGGTGTCCTTTACCATTAAGAGCTGCCTGTCGGAGAACGTGCAGGCAGCCGAGTTGTCGGTGGTGTGCCTGGAGGAGACGGGGATGATTCATTGATCAGATAAGCTCGAGTGGGCCAGTGTGGAGTCGGTTAGCACTGCACCCCCCTGGTAACATGGGAACCAGTTCACAAGCCCCCTACTCAAAGCCTTGTTACCGTGAGTCCAGCCTTGTGCGGGTCTGGGGGTGAGGGCAGTGGTTCTCAGTCACGAAGAGAAAGCCCGTGGGAGTGCCTCTCCCAGGCCTCTCCCCAACCAGGGAGCATGGCTGCTTCACACTCTCCACTTTCTCTGGCAGCATCCTGAAAGCCATGAAGCTGGCCTCCAGCTCCTGCAGCCTCCCCCAGGTGAGTGTCCCTGCCACTCTTGCCAAGGGACAGGCTGCCCCTGAGAGCCTTCCACCAACCACAGCCTTCCAGCCTGGCCTCTTCTCTCCTCAGAGCCTGGCCAAGCCCGAGGACCCGCTGCTCATGGCCAAGGAGGCCTTCTTCCCTGCACAGAAGTTCCTGCTGGAAAAGCCGGCTCTCTTGGCCAGCCCTGGTAAGGGAGGGGTGTTCTCCGGTTGGGGCTGTGATGGGTCCCTGGCCTCCTCCATGCCCACTGCCTTCCGCTGAGGCAGGAGAGTGATGGAGAAAAGGAGTGCACAGTGATTGACATCTACTGTGTGCCTGGCACTGAGCTGGGCACCATCCATGTCGTAGCCAGTTGGCAGCTGTCCCACAGGGTGTCCACACACATTCACACACACACACACACACTCAAGGACAAACAGCTCACTCAGGCCTCCTAAGGTCACCAAAGGCTCCTCGCAGACCCAAGCCTTCATGAGCAATAGGATGAGGTCACCGGACAAGGAGGGCATTCACATCGCAGACATTGCTCTCTCCCAAATCACCTGCTCAGCCCTTGCCCCTTCTCCCTACACAGCGACTCCGGGACCTTTTAGCTGTGCGGCGCCAGCCAAAACTCTGTGACTCCGTTTCCTAACCTAAAAAATGGGAGCAGTGATGGGGCCTACTTCATGAATGAGGCGGGTACAGGTCGGGCGGGTGCCGGGGAAGTGGGTACTCCTGCGGGATGGGATTAATCCAAACTCCCCACCCCAGGGGGCGGTGCTGGGCCTATGACATTGCTCAGTTAATGTTCTTCATGGCAGGCCGGAGGGGTCTCCAGAGCAGGCAATCGGACCAGGCCTTGAAGGATGGGGATTTAAGAATAGGGAGGGGCTGCTGGCAGAAACAGCAGCGTCAGCACTGGAAGCCTATAGCACTTCTCTCCTTCCCTCTTCTTTCCCCTCCCCACTTCTCCCGCTTCCTCTCCCCCCTGCCTCTGGATTTCTGTCTCTCTGTGTGTTTCTCTCTGTCTTTGTCTCCTTCTTTCTCCCTCTCCATCTGTCTTTCACTCTGTCTCTCTGCCTGTCTCCCTCTGTGTCTGTCTGTCTCTCATATGCATGATTTCTCTTCATGTAATTTCTCTCTGCCTCTTTTTTCTCTCTCTCTTGTGTCTCTTTCTCTGTGTATGTCTCTCATTATTTCTCTCCCTGTCTTACTCTCTGTCTGTCTCTCCTCTCTCCTCTGTCTGTCTCTCTCTAGAGGAGGACCCTTCGGAGGACGATTCCATCAAGGACTCTCTGGGCCTGGAGCAGCCCTACCCGTCTCCTTCACAGCTCCCGCCACCGCCGCCACCAGGGCCCGAAGACCCCCTGTCCCCAGGCCCCGGGCAGCCCCTGCTGGGCCCTAACCTGGGCCCTGATGGCCCTCGAACTTTCTCACTGTCTCCTTTCCCCAGCCTGGCTGCAGGGGAGAGACTGGCAGGGGACGCACTGCTGTCTAAGCACATGATGCCCCCGGCTGCCTTCAAGGGAGAGGCGGGCAGCCTGCTGGTGTTTCCCCCGGCCTTCTACAGCGCCAAGCCCCCCACGGCCCCTGCCACCCCCGCCCCGGGCCCTGAGCCCCCTGGGGGCCTGGAGCCGGCTGACGGTGGCGGGGGCAGCACGCCTGGGGCAGGTGCCGGAGCAGAGGAGGAGCAGCTGGACACGGCGGAGATTGCGTTCCAAGTGAAGGAGCAGCTGCTCAAGCACAACATCGGGCAGCGGGTGTTCGGCCACTACGTGCTGGGACTGTCCCAGGGCTCGGTCAGTGAGATCCTGGCCCGGCCCAAGCCCTGGCGCAAGCTCACCGTGAAGGGCAAGGAGCCTTTCATTAAGATGAAGCAGTTCCTGTCGGACGAGCAGAACGTGCTGGCTCTGAGGACCATCCAGGTGCGGCAGCGAGGTGAGTGCTGGCCCCGCGGGGTCTGAGAACGCGGGCTCTGGATTCAGAGCCAGGCTTAGCCGCCTCCAGCTGTGTGACCTGTAGCAAGTGACTTTGCCTTTCTGTGCCTTACTTCCTCCTCTGTAAAATAAGGAAATGCATCTCTCTCCCTCCTTCCTGAGGCCTGTGGCTGCCCCTCTCTCCCCATCTGGCCCTCATGGGACAGTTCCATAATGGTGGGAAAAGGCTGGGACTCAGGGCTGTTCTGGCAGCTACCCCCAAGCACTTTGAAGCCTCAGTTTACCCATCCATTAAATGGCCTGGGTGACCATAACTTTGCCAGACTTAATTTTTAGGCTAATCCATCTGAAGGGCCCAAACTCTGACCTCACAAACACCTGAGTTTGAGTCTCAGCTCTGCCCTTCACCCATGGGGTGGCCTCAGGCAGCTCACTTGCTTCCTGTGCCTCAGCTTCCCCATCTATCACCTCCAAGGGGGTTAAATGAGTATAAAGCACATAGTAATTGCTTGAGAACTGTTAGCTGTGGTGGTGGTTGATCATTGTTGTTTTGCTGCTATTATTTCAAGCCACAGTCTCTTGTATGTCCACAGTGTGTCACATAGACTAGCTCAGCAATGGTCCTGCTGCACACACGCATGGTCTGGCCTGTGCTCTCCTGGCCCTTGCCCTGGCCCTGGGAGGAGGGGCCCAGCCATTCACCTTGCCCAGCTCCAGGGCCTGACCCCTAACATGCAGGTCCCCATGACAAATGCCTCCTTGCCTCTCCCAGGCAGTATCACCCCAAGAATCCGCACGCCAGAGACAGGTTCTGACGACGCCATCAAGAGCATCCTGGAGCAGGCCAAGAAGGAGATCGAGTCACAGAAGGGGGGTGAGTGTGGCAGGCAAAGGCCTGAGGCCGCTGAGATCTGCTCTGAGCAGCAGGCAGGGTCTTGGCCCCCTCATCCCCTGCCGTCCATCCGGAGGGGATTCCAAACAGGTCAGAACCTCTTTGCCTCTTTCAGTCTGCAGCCAGACAAAGTCTAGGCCTGGAACGTGCCAGATCCATGCTATCCAATATGGAGCCACTAGGCACACACATCTATATTCATTCAAATTAAAATTAAATAAAATTACAACTTTTTTTTAAAATATATTTTATTGATTTTTTTACAGAGAGGAAGAGAGAGGGATAGAGAGTTAGAAACATCGATGATGAAAGAGAATCATCGATCAGCTGCCTCTTGCACACCCCCTCCTGGGGATGTGCCCGCAACCAAGGTACATGCCCTTGACTGGAATCGAACCCGGGACCCTTCAGTCCGCAGGCTGACGCTCTATCCACTGAGCTAAACCGGTTTCGGCTAAAATTACAACTTCTTGAGTCACACTGGCCCCATTGCATAGATGACTAGTGGCGGCCATATGAGACAGCACACAGTTCTGAGCAGTCAAACACACTGAGGCCTAAGCCTCATCCCAACTGTCGGTCTCACCCTTGCACCTAAACCTTCTATACTCCATGGAGACACTTGTCTGGCTTCCTCCTGCTTCTGTGGCTACGCCATCCACACCTTCCCATGGGGCACCAGATTCGTCTCCTAGTGCTTCTGTTAGCCACACTCAGTGGCCGAAAACAATACAAATTTATTATCTCATGGGTGGGGCAGGTGGGACAGAAGGCAAAAATTAGCCTCCCTGAGCTAGTCAGTGAGTTGGCAGGGCTGTGTTCCTTCCAAAGGCTCCAAGGAAGAATCAGTTTCCTTGCCTTTCAAGCTTCTTGAGGCCGCCCACTCCCTTGCCTCATGGCCCCATCCTCCATTGTCAAGTCCAGCATCATTGGCATCCTTGGGACCATGTAGGGCCCACCCAGATAACTCAGGATAATTTCCCCCTATCGTGATCCCTAACTTTCATCACATCTGTAAAGTCCCCTTTACATATTCACCAGTCCCGGGAAGGGGCCATGGATATGTTGGGGGGCCACCTCTCAAGAGTCTCAGAGCTACAAGCCAACTACTGGACACGTCCATCAGGATCCCCACTGGCATCTCCAACTCAGCATGTCTGAAACGGAACTCATTGTCTTCCCCTTCCCCTCACCCCCTCTTCAAAGTCACCCACTCAGGGCTGGGAACCTGTCACAGTGGTAGAAACCCAGGGGGAGGTGAGGGACTATCCTCACCTACCAGTCAGCTACCCCATCCACGGTGTAGCTCACCCTCTTAAGTGTTTTCTCCAAGCTTGTCCATCCCCCACCCCAGTTGCCCCCAGCCTAGTGAGCCACCATCATCACTTTCTGGGACCGCTGTCATCGTCTCTTCACTGGTCTTGCCAATGACATTCTAGGTCCCACTCCACCCAGATACCAGAGGGATCTTTCTAGAGCACATGTGGTCATGATGTTACTACTCAAAATCCTGCCATGGCTCCCCATTGCCCTCAGGATAAAATCCCAACTCCTCAACAAGGCCTGAAGTCATCAGACTCCTCCCAATCCCTGCACACCTCTCACATGAATTGCTTATAATCATGCTCATTCTCATCCCCCTAATTCTCATCCCAGACACCTCTCACCTGGCCAACTCCTCATACTTTTGACTTCACTCAGAAGTCAGCTCCTCCAGGAGGCCTCCCACCACTGCCAAATGGATTGGATACTGCTCCTCCTTGGATCCCCCAAATTATATATGTGCTTGGTGCAATGGACCCAGATTGGTCTTGCTACAAATTCTGACCCTACTGTTTATTAGCTGTGTGACCCTGGGCAGGTTTATTTAGCCTCTCTGTGCCTGCATTTTCTCATTTTTAAAATGAGGGTAGTGTTGCCAAGACCGGTTTGGCTCAATGGATAGAGCGTCGGCTTGGGGACTGAAGGGTCCCGGGTTCGATTCCAGTCAAGGGCATGTACCTTGGTTGCGGGCATATCCCCAGTAGGGGGTGTGCAAGAGGAAGCTGATCGATGACTCTCTCTCATCGATGTTTCTAACTCTCTATCTCTCTCCCTTCCGCTCTGTACAAAATCAATAAAAATATATTTTAAAAAAAAAATGAGGGTAGTGTTAATACTCCTTAAGGTTATGTGAGGATCAAATTAGATTAATCCTGGCAAACACTCAACCTGGGACCTGGCATGTAGAAGGTGCCTCTGAAAGGTTAGCCATTGTTACCATTAATACTGTCATTATATCTCTATTATTGTATTTGCTTATGTTACAAATGACTCAGCTGATGTGGCTGTCCCGCTCACTGGTTTGGGGCTTCTTGCAGCTAGGGACCCAGTTGCATCCCTGAAGTCCTAAGACAGTTGCTTACTTAGAACAGGTTTGAGCACTCCCACTTTTGCAGTGTCTTCTGCCCCCTGGTGGTGACTCAGAGTAAGTGACCTGATTTCCAAGCTTCAACTTGCTGCTGGGAGCCATGAGTTTCCCAAGTGTCCTCCCCTTGGCCTGGTTTACCCTACTAGGAACCTGCAATGCCCACCCAGATTGGGCACAGAGATTTATATACAAGCTTTTCTTTTATCTTTGTCACAACAATGACAAAGGAGAAACAACCGAAGTTTCCAGTAGTTGGGGAACGAGGAAGTCTCTATGGCTCTACCTATGTATGAATGGAAAGCATACAATGTGTGGCTTTTTGTGTCTGGCAGCTTTTACTCAGCATGTTTTTGAGGTTCATCCATGTTGTAGCAAGTAGCTCTAATTCATTCCTTTTTATGGCTGAATAATATTCCATTGCTATTACCTTTTAATCAGAAAAGCAACATAAATTATTTTTAATGGGACTGTAGGATCCACATGGGTGGAGACTAGAGAACAAGAGAATAGAGAAAGGGATGTGTTGATCTGGTTTGGCCCAGGGTGGGGAGACCCAGAGTGGGAAAAGCCACTCAGAGGCCTGAGAGAAGCACTGTTCTATTGTTCTTTTTCATTTACTTCTTACTAAAAAGATTTTTTATCAAATAATATATTATTTATTTTTATTTTTTTTGGAGCTTTATAGAAAGCGATTATACTGTGTATCACCTTCTGGGACTTGCTGTTCTCTTCAAAATTATATTAAGATTTATGTGTGGTTTTGCATGAAACTTCCTTTTTCATTGCTGTATAGTATTCTGTTGTGTGGTCATGCCACTATTATCCATTCTCTCCTCCACCGGCAGTTGGGTTCATGCCATTATTTTGCAGTTAGAACAAATGAAGCAGCCTCTATTTTATGTGCTATATTATTTTCCTTGTCTTTGAATATTTGTGTAGATGGTTCATAGCATATGTAAGAGACAAGTCCTTTTTTATATCACATTATCCACATGAATACTTTCTTCATATATGCTAAAATCTGACTGTTTACATGATTTTTAATGGCAGCCCAATAGTCTGCCAAACAGTTGGACCATAATTTACTTAATCAATCCCCAATTGGTGGACACAAATTACCTCCAACATTTTGCAGCATAAATACCAACTCTGTGACCATCTTTGCCCTTTGTGCCATGTCCTAATGACTGGCCTCTGACCACCCTGTCATCCACCCCACAGGTGAGCCCAAGAACTTGACAGCCCCATTGAACATCACCAATGGCACAGCCTCTGCCAGTACCTCAGAAGATGCCATCAAGAACATTCTGGAACAGGCACGCCGGGAGATGCAAGCACAGCAGCAGGCCCTACTGGAGATGGAGGCAGGACCCCGGGGTCGCTCAGTACCTTCTTCACCCCCAGAGCGGCCCTCACTGGCAGCTATGAGCCAGAATGGGGCTCCGACCTACGTCAAGCAAGAGGACAGCAGTGGTAGCAGTGGCGGTGGGGGGACCAGCAGCAGTGCCACACAGACTTCCCTCACTGTCCTGTCTCCGGCCGCCTTCGTGCAGAGCATTATCCGGAAGGTCAAGTCAGAGATCGGTGATGCTGGCTACTTTGATCAGCACTGGGCCTCGGACCGTGGCCTGCTCAGCCACCCCTACACCTCCGTCTCACCCTCACTCTCCTCCTCCTCCAGCTACTCTGGCCAACCCAATGGACGGGCCTGGCCCCGTGGGGATGAGGCTCCCACAATCCCTGAAGATGAAGTGGCTGGGGGTGAGGATGAGCCCCCAAAGTTGGGTGAGCTCAAAGCCGAGGGGGGCGTCTCTGAGTCAGGCTGCAGCGGGCGGCTGGCCTACTACCCAACATATGTGCCCCGCACACTGAAGCCCACCGTGCCACCCCTGACCCCGGAGCAGTATGAGCTCTACATGTACCGTGAGGTGGACACACTGGAGCTGACGCGTCAGGTCAAGGAGAAGCTAGCCAAGAATGGAATCTGCCAGAGGATCTTTGGGGAGAAGGTGAAGACAGGGCAGGGGAGCAGGTAGGGCAGGAGGCTCAGGGCCATGGGACCCAGGGAAAGAGAATGACCCGACGATCCAGCCCCAAGTGCCCATGGTCTGGAAAGAAGCAAGATTCAAACCCAGGTTCTTGTGACCCCTCAAAAGCTAATCCTATATAATAAAAGCCTAATATGCAAATAGACCGAACAGCAGAAAGTCTGGTCACTATGATGCACACTGACCACCAGGGGGCAGACACTCAATACAGGAGCTGCCTCCTGGTGGTCAGTGCGCTCCCACTGGGAGCACTGCTCAGCCAGAATCCAGGCTCACAGCTGGCGAGCACAATGGCCGTGGTGGGAACCTCTCTCACCTCTGCACAGCACTAAGGTTGTCCAACTGCAAGAGCACACAGGCTGGGCTAAGGGACTACCCCCACCACCACCACCAGAGTGCACAAATTTCGTGCACCAGGCCTCCTGTTCTATATCTAGCTGTCCCTGGGCTCTGTGGGAAAGGGTCATGGGAAAGGCTGGCATTCAGTTCTGTGGTTGTTAAGGTAGTAAAACACTTCCACCCTGCTAGGAATAGCCACTTAGCCCCCCTCCTCCAGGACCCTCCATCCCTCCACTGGTCCAGCCACTACAGGGGCCTCCTGATTGGTTGGTGCCCCCACAGTGCCAGTGATAAAGTAGTTTTTTAACATTACCTTTACCCATAGCAGAGGAGCAGGCAAACAAGCCGAGGAGGGAGAAGTGAGAAACCTAAGTGGAGCACAGGAAGGCCTCCTGGAGGAGGGGGCACTTGAGGGGTCTTAACAGCTAGGTAGGATTTTTACATGTAGGGAAATCGGGGAGGGCACTGAAGGTGAGGGTACTACACAGAAGCACACCTGGGAAATGAAGAACACATGAGGACAGCTCTGGGCTCTCAGGCAGCAGAGTGACCAGTGATCCCTAAGTGTCTCAGGGGAGGGGGAGGGGGTGGGCTATGTCCCAGGGGCCCGCTGACCCCCCCCCCTTCCTGTGCCACCATCCCCAGGTGCTGGGTCTGTCCCAGGGCAGTGTGAGCGACATGCTGTCCCGGCCAAAGCCATGGAGCAAGCTGACACAGAAGGGGCGGGAGCCCTTCATCCGCATGCAGCTGTGGCTCTCGGACCAGCTTGGGCAGGCCATTGGCCAGCAGCCCAGCGCCTCACAGGGTGAGTGCCCATGGGGCTCTTTTGAGGGGTGCTACCAGCCCCCAGAACTACGGAGACTCCTCACTCTTACATTCTGCAATGGCACGTGCATCTGCTTTACTGCCTCTCTCTGGCCCCGCTGCCCTGGCCACCATTATGGTTATTCTATAGACTGTCTCCGTTCGGCTGTCTGATGCTTCCTTGTGATCAGATTCAGGGCGCACACTTTCAGCAGGAATATCACAGAAGCAATGCTGTGTCCTCATTTCGCATCATATCAGGAGGCGCCCGTTGTTGATTTGACCCAGGATGGGTGGTGGTGTTTCCTTTGATCACTTGGTTGAGGTAGTATCTGCCAGGTATCTCTTTGTAACTAGTAAGTATTTTGTGGGGAGATACCTTGCGACTCTGTAAATTTTCATCTGCTAGTTTTCCCATCCAGGACGGTCCCTGCCTGAGATATTACTACGGTGGTTGCAAAATGGATCATTGCCAACTCTTGGCTCTAACAAGCAAGACTGTTGTCTAAACTGTGTGTGGCTATGCAGTAACCACCTTCTCCGTCTCTGGCCCGCAGCCAGTCCCACCGAGCCCAGATCCTCACCGTCTCCACCCCTTAGCCCCACGGAGCCTGAGAAGAGCTTCCAGGAGCCCTTGAGCCTGGTGTTGGAGAGCAGCAAGGAGAACCAGCAGCCAGAGGGGCGATCCAGCTCCTCACTGAGCGGGAAGATGTGCTCAGGCAGCCAGGCCACAGGGGGCATCCAGGAGATGGTGGCCATGTCCCCCGAGCTGGACACCTACTCCATCACCAAGAGGGTCAAGGAGGTTCTCACAGACAACAACCTAGGTAAGGGGGGGTGGAACTGGGGATGCTGCCTCCCACCCCGGTTAGGTCCTGCTCTTCCTGAGAAAAGTCCCCACAGTGAGATCGCAGGGCACTGGGGTCCGGCCAACAGTTGCCCAGCAGTCCTAGAGCACCCAAGACTCTCTAGGAGGCATCTAACTCTGACTCGGGTTCCTAGAGAACTTATTAAGATAAGTTGAAAAATAAATAAATAACAACCCCCCAAGCCTCCCAATCAGAATCCAGTTTTTATATATCTTTGCTACTTTTCTGAACACATATAAGAATATATGTACACTAGTTTCTTTTTGTCTATATAGATGTAATTACACAACATACACATACTGCCCTACAGCTTACTTTTTAAAGAATGTTTTTAATCCTCACCTGAGGACATTTTTTCCCCATTGATTTTTTTTTAGAGAGAATTGAAGGGCAGGGGGGACAAACTTCGTGAGAGAGACATATTGAGTGGTTGCTTCCTTCTCGAATTCCAACTGGGGCCAGGGATTGAACCTGCAACAATGGTCTTAGCCAGGAATCAAACCCAAGACCCCTTGGTCCACAGGCTGACACTCTAACCACTGAGAAAACCAGCTTGCTTTTTAAAAAATAAATTTTATTGATTTTTTTTTTTTACAGAGAAGAAGGGAGAGGGATAGAGAGTTAGAAACATCGATAGGAGAGAAACATCCATCAGTTGCCTCCTGCACACTCCCGCCTACTGGGGATGTGCCCACAACCAAGGTATCGGAATTGAACCTGGGACCTTTCGGTCCACAGGCCGACGCTCTATCCACTGAGCCAAACCGGTGAGGGCCAGGTTGCTTTTTAAAAATTCACATCGTGGACATCCTTCTTGTAGAAGAATTAGGCTGCCTGCATTTTTTTGCACTGTTGTAAAGTGTTTTAGGCCATGGATGGCCTACATTTTTTACCCAACCGATGGGCATTTTTTTTGTTGTTTCTAATTTCCTCTTGCCTCTGAAACTATGTCCAGATGCATCTTTGTGCCCTTGGGCAAGTACGGCGGGAGGGTAGATCCAGTGGTAGTTTTCGGTCAGAGGGTTTGCACATTGAAGTTTTGCTAGAATCTGTCAGATTATTCTAACAAGGTGATATTAATTATACACATGAAGTGTGCAGACAACTTCAGGGATCTCCTAGGAGTAAAGAAAATCTAAAGTATGAAAGCAGTTTTGTTGGTAGCTGTCTGGTCCGTGCCGTGCCTCCCCTCCCCCCAACCCCATCTTCTATTTTGCCGAAAGGTCCCCTCTAGATCCACACTGGGTCTGAGTTAGTGGAGACATCCTGGGTTCTCCCCTCTGCCTCTCCCATTTCTTGTCTCCTGAGAGCACCTCTGCCAGGCCTGGGGTGACAGTTGCCCCTGTCCCCATCCCCAGGGCAGCGGCTATTCGGGGAGAGCATCCTGGGCCTGACGCAGGGCTCTGTGTCCGACCTGCTGTCCCGGCCCAAACCCTGGCACAAGCTCAGCCTGAAGGGGCGGGAGCCCTTTGTGCGCATGCAGCTGTGGCTCAGTGACCCCCACAACGTGGACAAGCTGAGGGACATGAAGAAGCTGGAGAAGAAAGGTGAGCACTGGGTGCTCTGGGTCTGGCCTCGGGTTTTGCCCCTGGAGCCCTCTCTGGTTGTAACCCACCTAGCCCAGGGCCGCAGTGGCCGAGCCTCAGCCTGGTGTGGGACAGCAAGCAACAGGAATCCCACAGTGTCATTGAAGCAGTGAAAATACCTAATCCTTCTCCCATGAGAATTCCAGTCCCCACCTCTCTCAGTTTCCTTCCACACACCCGTAGCTACTTCAAAATTTTTCCCAACCTCTTTGCATGTTCCTAAAAACACCCCCTCTCTGATCCTCTCTCTGTCCTCTACATCAGCTCCTAATATATAATATATAGATAGATTTCCCTTGTGCCGATTACCGCAAAAACAACACAAGAATTGACCCAGCCAACAAGACTTCTGGGGTGGCCGGAAGGTCAGGGTTCGATTCCCAGTCAGGGCACATGCCCAGGTTTCAGGCTCAATCCCCATTGTGGGGTGCGCAGGAAGCAGCCGATCCATGATTCTCTGTCGTCGTTGATGTTTCTATTTCCTGGCTGTGAGACCTTTTTAGCAAGTTGCTTCCCCTCTCTGTGCCTCATTCTACTTCTTCTGAAATTAATTCAGGGAGCATCTACTGCAGGGCATTGCTGTGAGGATTTAATGAGACCCTTCTGGCATCCTCCATTCTCCAGTGGGCTTCCTCCCCGCCCCCCACATTTTGATGATTTGAGGTTGAGATGCATTTACTGCGTTCCTAGCCCCTGCTGCCCCTGGAGGATGGGAGGGGCGGTATTGATGAGCCTCGGGTCAGGCCCCTCTCAGCCCTCCCTTCCTCCCTTCCCACCCCAGCTTACCTGAAGCGCAGGTACGGCCTCATCAGCACCGGTTCAGACAGTGAGTCTCCAGCCACCCACTCCGAGTGCCCCAGCCCCTGCCTGCAGCCCCAGGACCTGAGCCTCCTGCAAATCAAGAAGCCCCGAGTGGTGCTGGCACCCGAGGAGAAGGAGGCCTTGAGGAAGGCCTACCAGCTGGAGCCCTACCCCTCCCAGCAGACCATCGAGCTCCTCTCCTTTCAGCTCAACCTCAAGACCAACACCGTCATCAACTGGTTCCACAACTACAGGTGGGACGACTAGGGAGAACGGGCTTGGGTAATGGGCAGGATCTCTCAGGACCCCCTTCCCCATCCCAGGGCCTGGGGGGATCCCAGCATGGATGGCCTCTGCGAGATGGGGAGACGGTATTGCATGGGTGTTTAGATTTGTAGATAAACCTGGATGTAAATCCTAGCTTCACCATTTCTAGCAGTGAGACCCTGGGCAAGTCATTTCACCTCCCTGAACCTCAGTCTTCTAACTTGTAAAATGGGGACCATGATGGGATCTACTTCACAGAGTTGTCCTGAGGATTCAGTGGGCTAACATATTTACATAAAATACCTGGCACATAGGATGTAGTGGATGTCAATGTTACTATTATCACTATCTTCATTACAGCTTACTCAGTGCCTGCCAGGGAATAGTGCTGGGGGCACAGGTCTGAGGAACCTAACTTCCCACTGAGCCTCATGTTGGATCCCTGACTAAGGGTCTTGGCCCCTCCCACTCCCGAGACCAGAGGGAAGCTTCTGGCATCCTCTGGGTCTCCAGGGGCTGCCTCCTCCCAATCACAAGCCCCAGTGTTGGAGTCACTGACCTGCAGTGGGCTGGGCTTCCTGCAAGTCTGTCGGGGTGTTGACCAGATCTGACAGGTTCAAGGAGAGTGCAGAGGGGCATCATCAAGCTGGCTGAGAGCCCTGTGGAGAAGGCTTAATGGGATTTAAGGGGCCATGTCTGAGGTGCCCCTGCCAGGCTTCCTGAGAGGGAACTGTCTCCGGTGTCCATGTGGTGCCAGAGAGGAGAGTCTGCCTGCGTGTTCTCGGGGCAGAAAGAAGGTCTCTTGTTCCCCAAGGGAGGAGAGGAAGGAGGAGGCTGGAAGGGGGAAACACTTGAAATCTCTCTCCACGGCCCAGGCATGGGCATCACACACTGAATTCAAGGCCCGCCTTGGCTGTGTGTTCTTGAGTCTCATCCCTGTTTTACAGATAAGGAACCAAATGCCAACAATGCTGAAACAGGGATCATATGAGCCGCTTGAAGTGTAAACATGGTGAAATATTGCTTATTGTCTGTCTCAGACCCACACCTTGCCAGACATCAAATGAAATAGGTTCTTAAAGCTGCACATGCTCCTTCTCTCTCTGGAAGGATATCCAAGCCCCTTTTGTTCCCCACAGGAACTGAGCACTCCATTATTACCCAGGATGTTCATTCAACAAATACTTGCCACGTGTGTACAGTAAGCCAGGGTCTGGAGAAACGTGTTCAAAGCCAACATTCCTCCCCGTAGGGAGCTTAAAGTCATGAATGAGGTCATTTCTACAACCTCACAAGTGCTGTGAAACAGGAAGGAATAGGGGCTGAGGGGAAAGGCCTTCTGCCTCCTGGTGAAGACTTGGCCGAAGAGGACTGGGTTTGAAAGGATGAATAGGAGTTTGCCCCCAAAAGCAAAGAGAATTGCACTTCCCAAAACAACCACTCTCAAAAAGTTGTAGGTATAGAAGAATACATTATTTCATTTGACAAATGTTTACCAAGCACCTACTCTGTACCACGCACTGAAGAGAACAAGACAAAGTCCTCACCCTTAGCATCTCCTGCAGACCACCAGAAAAGATCACTGTTAAGCAAGCACTAATATTAATGGATCATTGCAAACTGCAATGAGCTCTGAGAAAGGCAAACAACAGGATGTTTTGAGGAAAAATTCCCAGGATGGCCCCAGTTATACATTTGGGAGTTGGGGCTTGCAAAGACTAGCTTACAGTATCGTGTGAATGATTCTTAGCTTCATATTTATATTTGATCTGCAGTTTAGAAGTGCTCATGATGGAGCTGCAGCCATCGAGCCATCCTAAACCTCCCTCAAATCCTACTTCACTGGGAACTACTATGGCTGCTCCCGGTCCCTTCGGCTTTTCCTGCCAGCAGGGCTGAGAGATGGCAGAGTCACTGTAAAGTGGACAAGGCCGCCTTTGTGCAGGGACGGGGGAGTGAACAGGAAGTGAACCAGATGACCCCTCACAGTCCCTCTTACGCCCAGGATCCGGGAATGGGGCCCCGCCCACCGGGGCAGGGAGCCAAGGAGCAGGAGAGCGTAGCAAGACTTTCAGGTTCAAAGCCCAACTGTTTTACTTTCTGACTGGTCATGGCTAGCCTTGTGCCTCTCTGAGCCCTGTCTCGTTTATTGATGGGAATGACAATGTCCCCTCACAAGGTTATTATGAAAAATAAATGAGATAATCTGCAAAAAAGTAGTTGGCCTGGTGCCCGGTACATATAAGCAGCCATTATTATATTTATAATAATTACAACTGTTATATTACATATCAATAATGTACTTTATTATTAATACAAATGGGCAGAAGGCTGCAGCATTGATGAAGCTGAGGAAGTTCTATTGTTTGATTACCTTAGATGAGTCATTTGACCTCCCTGGACCTCATTTGCTATTAGGAAAATAATTAATGGGCTTAGACCCGTGCCTCGCCCTTCCAATGCTCTGAAACATGATGCATGAGACTGTTTTTCTCACTAAACAGGGAGGCTATTGAAGAGAAAATGGGTTCTGGACTAAAATTCTGGGTACCCAGACTCCAGAGCCAGCTCTGCCTCTGTATTCCATGGTGATCTGGACAAGTGACTCTCTGTGCCTCAGTTTCCCCTTCTGGGCTGACGTCAAAGAGTCCCTTCAGGAATGAGGCAGGGAGTTGTTGCCACAAACTAGATCTGGGTCTGACTTTGAGAAATGCTGTAGAACGGCACTGTCCAATAGAAATATAATGCAAGCCACATATGTCATTTAAAATGTTCAAGTAGCCACATTTACAAATAATAAAAGAAACATAAAATTAATTATAGTAGTATATTTTACTTAGTCCAATATATATCAATATAACCATTTTAACCAATATAAAAACTTAATTAATGAGCTCTTTTACTTTTCATTTTTTTGTATTAAGCTTACAAAATCTTCCCAATTCTCACTAGCTACATTTCAAGGGCTCAAGAGCCACAGTGGCTGCTATTCTGGATAGTGCAGGTCTAGATCACAGTCTTTGGAATCCAACAGTCCTGAGGTTAAGAATTGGCCCTGCCACTTACTGGGCAGGTCACTCAGCTCTGGGCCTTGTTTTGTCCTCCGTGAAGCAGGGATAATAACAGCACCCACCTTGCACGGTTGTGGAGGGGACTTACTAAGATGCTGCATGTGAAGGGTCTTAGTGCCTGCTGAGCCCCAGGGAAGTGGGCGGAGTGAGTTCAGGGTTAGCCGGTTCCCCCTCCATCTCCTCGCTCACCGTCATCTCTGCCCCAGGTCCCGGATGCGCCGGGAGATGTTGGTGGAGGGGACCCAAGATGAACCAGATCTCGACCCCAGTGGGGGTACTGGCATCCTACCACCAGGCCACTCCCACTCAGACCCCACCCCACAGAGCCCCGACTCTGAGGCTGAGGACCAGAAGCCTACGGTGAAGGAACTTGAGCTCCAGGAGGGCCCTGAGGAGAACATCACTCCCCTGACTGCCCAGGACCCGGCCCCGGTGACGATCAAGCAAGAACAGACTGAGGACGATGCTGAGGAAGAGGCTGGCAGCCAGCTCCAGGACTCGGGGGAACAGGACAAAGGCCATGGCTCTCCCAAAGAGATGCATCCAGACCCTTTGGGTAATGACAGACTCCCAAAAGTGGCCCCAGGACCTCTTCCTCCAAGCGGGCCTGCCCCAGACTGCCCCTTGCTGCAGGCCCCCCAGGAGAGCAGGGCTGGAGAGCAGCTCCACCTGGACCCCCTCAGTTTTAAGTCAGCCTCAGAGTCCTCGCGCTGCAGCCTGGAGGTGTCCCTGAACTCGCCCTCGGCTGCCTCCTCACCAGGCCTCATGATGTCCGTGTCACCTGTTCCCTCCTCCTCCGCTCCCATCTCCCCATCCCCACCCGGCGCCCCTCCTGCCAAAGTGCCGAGCGCCAGCCCCACTGCTGACACGGCTGGGGCCTTGCACCCCAGTGCCAAGGTGAACCCCAACTTGCAGCGGCGGCACGAGAAGATGGCCAACCTGAACAGCATCATCTACCGGCTGGAGAGGGCTGCCAACCGGGAGGAGGCTCTGGAGTGGGAGTTCTGAAGGCGAGGGCGAGGGGCCATGCTCACTCCCACTCTCTCTCCCGGACAGGGCAGGGCACAGGAGGAGGGGGGACTCGGTCACCAAAACGTGGACAGCACTGTTAGCCACCTAGGTTCTCGGTTGTAATCCCAGTTCTGTAAGTTGTGAGTGAGCAGGTGGGCAGATGCCACCGCCTCCTCCTCTTGGCACTCCCGCCCCGGGGAGCGCCCTCTTCTCCACTCCGGCCTCTGCGGGAGGCAGAAGCAAAGTGGCGCCACCTTTTCACCTGGAAACTCCAAACTCTTTTAGAAAAATAAATATTTATAGACCTCTTTTAGATATTTTAATAAAGGATCCTTTGGAATTTATTCCCAGCCGATGCTGTTTTGATATTATAGAGAGTTATAAAATCAGGATGCTGTCACAACTGTTGCGAAGTATACACTGAAGTTGTGTCACTTTTGCCACTAGATGAGATTAAAAGAAGACAATTGTTCAAAGCCATCACAAAACACTATTAAGACTGACCAAAATTTAGATAACCTTTGAACCGCGGTTTTCCCCCACGTCTGTCTATGAGACACAGCGCACTGCTCCTGCCCGCCCAGAAACCGTGCTGGAAAGAGAAAGTCCAAAAGACTCTAAATGAAAACCTCGATGCTGTTGAGGACGTGTTTCATTCTGGTAGTCCGTGTTGCAACCTTGCTAGCACACAATGCCGTGCCATTGTAAACGTCGAGATGTGGGCTGTGGCCGGCTGTCCTATCTCCGATGTAACGTGGTACACAGTGAACTGCCTGCACTCCTAGTAGTCAGAAACCTCTGGGCCCGCAGAGGTCGAACGACCAGCTCGTCCGTCGTAGACAGAATGTGTTTCCGGATCCTATGGAGGCAGGCGATTGGAGGGTGGCGCTTGAGCCAGGGTGACCCCATTCCTCAACCTGAGTCACGGCCACAGTCAGGAAGTCTCCCCCGCTCTTTTCCAGAGTAAGACAGTGGCTGCCATCTTCCCCTTTTTGTGTTTTAAGGAAACAACAGCATTGGTCACCCCACAAGCACTCAGCTCAGCTCTCAGCACCAAAAAGTAGATTCATCACACCAGAGACCCCAGTTCCCCTTCTCGCCATCTCTCAGTGGACCCCAGTGCTACTTCTGGGAGGTGTCTGCAACTCCGAGTTGATGCAGAACAAGCGAGAAGGTTGAGTTTGCTGCAGCATGACCACCGTAGCCCAGTCTCCACATCCACCCTCCTGCCTTCCTCCACACCACCTTTTGGGGAGCAAAGACTCAACTCTCCAATTCAGAAGCCATTCCTCCAGCATCTTGATGGTTCCTAGAGGGAGAGTCCCCAGTCTGGATGGAACAGCCACAATATTAGTTGTTGAATCTCTCTCCTGATTTTATTTCTTACCCTTTTTCAACTCCATGGGAAGGCTGAGTTGGGTACCTCCCTACCTGAATCCAGAATGCTGAAGAAAAGGGAGCCATAATCGGTGCCAATCCATTGCCAGGGAGAGAGATGGCTGACGGGGGTTTCAAGGATGCTGAAAGCATTTTGAAACCAGGCCAGTGAAACCTGATGACCAGAAGGGGACGATTGAGGGCCGTTCCAGAAATCTCAACTCTCATGCACCCAGCCCAGGCTGCAGCCTCCACGCCAGTCAATGAAGAACAGCGCAAACCCTTCAGGAAAGTCTTTTCCGTACACCCAGGCTATGCATTGAAGAGTTTTCCACTGTATACATTTTTATCCAGATGAAGGTATTTTTATATTTTGACAATAGAAAAACAGTGACCAATTTTCAGAGTCATCAAATCTGGAACAAATAAAACAGCTCCTTTTAGTCACCACTGCCCTGTCACAATTAAGACGCCATGGGGGGACACACCACTTTTTACTGCTGAAACCCACACACCATTGAAATTCAGGCTTATACGCAGACTACGATCCTTAGAAAATGAAATCTGGCTTTTGTGTGACGGGATTTGATTAAGCACTTAGTATAGTCTTTTGAACATGGAAATCCTGTTGTACTTAAAGCTAGAGGACCCGTGAACAGCTTTGTCCTATCACGGTGAAAACAAAACAAAACAAAAACACAAAACCGTTTCTATGAGAAATTGATGAACTTTGTTTAAAGTTTTAAAAAAGGAACACGTTCTGTAAATGCGTCGCTCAATACAGAATTGTATAATGAGGTCTGGGTGTCCTGCTTGCTTTGTTCTGGAGTTGGGGGTCAGATCTGGCCCGCCTCGGCATTTTACAAAATGGTGTTTTTAAAAACTGTTTTTAATTAGTTTACCACCATTAAAATATGGGGGAGTGTTATATAAAATATTGAGATTACCAGCTTCCATGGAAAACAATATTAAGATCAGGCCAACCTTCCGATGTGACAACAGCCAGCTGAGTGGCTACTCCCTTTCAGCAGGACATATGTCCATGATTTACCTCAGTCCTCACCTCTGCTACCTGTCTGGGTCCGGTGGGTATCTCGTTGGGCAGTTGTGCTATGGGCTCATGCAAAGGAAGATGGAAGAATTGGAATTTTTTCCATCCAGCAGGGTGGAAGCCTAGGGCTCAGGAGCCAAGATCATGCCCTGCCCCCAAATCAGTGGCCACGGCCATGGCCCTAAAACCAACCATTTTCTAGGCGTGTGAGTGGCAGGTGCCCCCGGCCTCCTGAGGCCAGCATCGCCCCTTCCCCGCTGTATAATTAGGACCTCAGTTTCCCCAGCTGTAAAATGGGAGTGCTGCAACGGCCAGCTCAGGAAGTCATGAGGAATAATCACGCATGTAAGACACACAGAACCGTGTGTGGAATGTCAGGGCTCCGTGTCACCAGGAGTGGGGATTGGGTTCTTTCAACCCATGAGGATGAGTCTCTGTGCATCAAGCTGCAGAAGGTTTGTTTTTTCCAAACCAGTAATGTCAGGAGAGTCCCCAAAGTAGCACTGAACATTGCTCACCCGTGAGCCCAGACCTCATGGCATCCCGAGACAGATCTTTCCTCTTTGACTGGAAACCTTCCAAGTGGCCCACTTTTTCCACACATCCTTGCAGAGGGAATTAGATGATTAATTACCTCCCCTTTGGTTAGGATGACTAATTGTTCCAAACCCAGCAGGACACCCCCTGGGAGGCCTGAGTATCCCATCAAGCTGGGGAGGGTAGCTACAGTTAGAGGCAAAGCCCCATTGGCCCTGGAAGTCCCAAGCTAGCCATTGAGGATGACAGTACAGGCGGGCCCAGCCCCAGTCAGAGCTGGAGGGGAGAAGTATGACCGTCCAGAGTTCAGGGCGTAAAGTCAGGCCACCTGGTTTCAACCCCAGCTCTGTCTTTTGGAGTTGTGTGACCTTGGCAAAGGCCAGAACTGCTCTGTGCCTGTTTTCCCAGCTGGGAAGTGGGGAAATGATAGAGGCACCTTTCTATCGTGGTTGAAACAATTCAAATGAAGTAAAGCCAGCGGGCCCCTTGGACCCTTGGTTCATAGCTCTAGAGAAGGTCAGAAGTTAGAAATGCCCAGGATGTGGCCCTAGGGCGTAGGTGGGGCAGGGGGGAGGTGTATATCTGAACACACATGCCAACTAAGAACCTATGGAAGTAGGTGCTCCTAGGTCCGTGGTCGGCAAACTGCGGCTCAAGAGCCAGATGCAGCTCTTTGGCCCTTTGACAAAAATACCACGGCCTGGGTGAGTCTATTTTGAAGAAGTGGCATTAGAAGAAGTTTAAGTTTAAAAAATTTGGCTCTCAAAAGAAATTTCAATCGTCATCCTGTTGATATTTGGCTCTGTTGACTAATGAGTTTGCCGACCACTGTCCTAGGCCATTGGCTTTGGTATTAACGTTGTGTCTGCAGCTGCGGCCCATCTGATGTGGAAAATATAGCAGAAACACCGAAATGTGGAATTCTGACCTAGGGGCCATGGGAGAGCAGGGAGTGGAGAGACCGGAGAGGAATGAGAATATAGGAAAGGCCTTGCAGGCGGAGGCAGGTTTACACCGGGACAGGGAAGAGCAGAGAGCTGATTTAGGGACAATTTGGCAATTATCTATCAGGTGATAGGTATTTCAGGAGCACCTACAATGTGCTCAGAAACACTGGGGACAATGAGAAAATGAGTAGTGGGGTCCAGGAAGGCTTCCTGGAGGAGGGGACATCTCTCCTGACATCTGAAAGACAGTAGGAGTTAGAGGAGAAGAGAAAGGAGGGCACAAGGAGTAGCGGGCAACGTGCGGGGCGGACACAGAGCTTGGGGAAAGAGTGTAAAGGAGGGTGCAGTTTGAGATGGGAAAGGGAAGGAGGACAGGGCCAGATCCCTGGGGGCATGGTGGGAAGTGTGCCTTTTTCCTGAGGGCACTGGGGAGCCGTGAAGATTTGAGGCAGGAAGTTGCTGTGGTCAGACTTGCACTTTTAAGAGGGGAAGAGGTTTCATGTGCCTAGGGAGACAGTGGGCCAGAGGGGAGTGGCAGGGCCCATTCCCCCTACAGGCCTTGACCTCCAGGCTTCTGTGGTCCTGGCTGCTTATTTGTCAATGTAAGAAACAACCAAATTTGTAGAGAATTTTTCTTATAATTTTTATTGATTTCCGAAAGAAAGAGAAAGGGGGGCAGAGAGAGAGAGAGATTTGTGTTCCACCCTCCCATGCTCTCACCGGCTGCTTTCTGTGTGTGCCTGGACCAGAGACTGAACCCCCAGCTTTGGCGCATTGGGATGACACTCCAACCCACTGAGCCACCCGCCAGGGCAGCCTGTAGAGAGTGCTCATGAGTTGGAGCCACACTGACGACATATGCCAGGGAACAAGATTTCCAGTGCTTCAGAGAATAAAAGTTTTGCAGCTTCTTTTCTGCATTTGAAATGAAGGAAGAAATGTGCAGGGAGGTGGGAGAAAGGAAGGGAATGGATTACAGGATACTTTAGATTCTATGCTCTCTTGAGAGTTAATATGTCAGCTATTTCAAAGACGTGTTAACCTAGGTGTACAGAAACAATGGACAGGGCTTGCTTGAGGCAAAGATAAGCTTTTACTAAAGGAGTTACATGCCATGCCTGGGGCATGACTACCCACCATGACTTGCCAGTTAGGAATTTGTGATCAGATCACCCTGTGAGGTTACTTTCCTTAGAAGCCTCCACACATCCCTGCCCTCCTTTCACTCCTAAGCAACTTGCATTGTGTCAGCAGCTCTGCTCCCATCCCTCCTAGTGAATGAAAAAGCAGAACTCTCACTGGCTCAACCACTGGGGTAGCTAGCTAGAGGTCGTTCTAAAGCACATGTGTCAAACACAAGGCCGCGGGCCAAATCCAGCCCGCCAGGCCTTGCAATGTGGCCCACACCGCGCTGTCATCACTGCACTCCGCTGTCAGTTTATGACATTGTCAGTTTATGACTGTTCAGTAAACCATTCGGCCCGCGATTTAGGCTGGATTTTAGATTTTGGCCCCTTCTCTGATTGAGTTCGACACCCCTACTCTAAAGGCTCCCTATCCAAGGAACAGGATGTGTGTGGCTCCAGAAGCTGGGCTGCCTGTGCAGGCACCCAGGAGGCCAGAGCTCCCCCCCCCCGCCTAAACCCAAGAGCAGTGGGTACCAAGGGTCTTTGGCCAAGGTGACTCCTCACCCTGGTGGTCTTCCCATCTGCCGTAATGAGTGGGATTAAACCATTGATCTCTTTAATGCTTTGTGCGACCTCCTTCAGCCTCCAAGGGTGTAGTTGTTAAAAGCACTGGCTTTGAACTCAGCCCGCCCTGGGTTTGACGCCACGATCTTGTAATCTGCAGTCCTTCAATGAGACTCAGTTTCCTTATCTGTAAAATGGATCTGATCATAATAGTTATCTCCCTGTACTTGGCATCTATTGCTGCATAACAAATAACTGCCGGAACTCAGTGCCCTAAAACAGTGAGCGACTTTTAAGATCTCGCCGGGGGTTAGGAAATTGGGAGTGGCTTCACTGGATCTTTCTGTCATCTAGGGCTGAGGCCAGGCCTAGGGCTGGAGGATGTGCCTCCAAGATGGAACCCTCTCTGGCTGGCTGCAAGCGGGCCCCTCCACAGGGCTGCCTGTGGCAGTTCAGAGGGAGCCAGGCGGAGGCTGCAGCGTGCTCTGTGACCTGGAGTCGGAAGCCCACTGCGGCCTCCACAGAACCCTCGTGGCCACACAGGCCTGCCGTGCAGGGTGGGAGGGGACTACATTAGTACGTGAACACCAGGAGTCAGGGATCATCCAAGGGCATTTCAGATGCCTGGTAAGTTTCTTTGAGGATTTCATGAGCATTTCTTAATTTGTGGTCTATCCTAAAAACTTGTTTCCTACACAAAAAAGCAGCTTCCTGGGCCCCAAACCAACCTACTGACCCAGAATTCCTAGAGCCAGGCAAGCCGGGGATCTGCAATTTTAAGAAGAATCTCAAGTGACTAGACATCATGGGTCTCAGTAAATGGGAGGCAGGTGTAACTCATTTTATCTGGCCCCACTGGGTGGGTGTTCGAGGCTCTGGGAAGGATGCAACAAACATTCACTGATGTTGTGGCGTAGTCAAGAACTATTGGGTTGAAGGAAATTGTGATCCACTTAAAGCTATCCGAACCGGTGATTGGGAATCCCGGAGAAATCCAAAGGCAAGTGTTCCACCAGGCCCCGGGGACCGCACAGTCCACCTCGATCTGTTCGTTCTCTCTCTAGGGTCGTCTCAGGCCTACCTTAATCCATTCCCCCCAGTTCAAAATCCCCAGGACCCTGGTTGCTCAGCTTGAGTCTTGGGACCGATTCCTGCCCAAGTAGCTGTAGACAGGGAGGAAAGGATCACATGAGCTGAGGGACAGAGGACACAGTGATTGATGTCTCTGTGCTGGGCACTGTGCCGGGCCCTGGGGGCACCCGGGAGGTGGGCATAGTCCCTGCTCACCAGTGCAGTCTGGAGGCCTGGGATATCTCAGCCCACAGGGAGAAGAGCAGTGACAACAGTGCCCCTGGACAATGAATAGAGGGCAGTGGCCATGGCCCCAATGCCCAAGTGCTTTCCGAGCTGCGCCCGGCAGGGGCAGCCACAGCCACATCCCCAAGGATGGGCACAGGGAGCTAAGAAATCCTAAGACAAAACCAGCCGATGGCCCCACCTTTTAAAAACTCTTCCTCGGAAAATGCAAAATCTGCAGCTGGGCTTAAGCAGCTGATTGTTTTACTGCACTGGAAGTTTCGTTTTGGATGCAGCCGTTTTAGAACTTGGGACAAGTAACAGGGCCGTTTGTAGAAGGTAAAGTAAGGTGATCTGGGGAGGGACCGGGAAGAGGGGACAGTTGGCACCAGATCAGCCCCAGCGTAGGAACAAAGCAGCCTCGTGTGGGAACGCGCGCGTGGAGGGCCGGAAGTGAGCGCGGGGAGCGCTGCTGTTCAGTGTGTGTTCACGCGGTTGAAACGGGAGATGGAAGGCCTCCAGGGAGGTGAGGAGCAGCAGTGACCCCTTTGCTGTTCCGGGGAGTCCCACCCCAGCCCCCCTCTCCACCCCACTGAGCCAAGAGCAGCTCTGAAGTTGGTCAACCATAGCCATGCCTCCTTAGAGGGAGCTGCACAGTCACTCAACCTTATCTGATAGGAAGCCTCTGGCTGCAGATAACAACAACAGAAAAACACCGTCTCCCTTAAAGCTTCAAAACGGCTATTTTATTACCTCGAATTACCAGACCGTCCAGAGGTGAGGTTGATTCAGAAGTTCAAGGATATTTTCCTTAGAGTGTCCTATTTCATGATCACAAGATAGCTGCCATGGCTCCGGGCACCAGACAGAGCTTCACTCCCAGAAAACAAGGACCAGCTCTTCATTGTGTCTCTTTTAGAAGCCCTTTCCGCCATCATCACAATGGTCAGAACTGGGTCACACAGCCATTCCTTGGCCGCTGGAGGTTAGCTGATTCCTCCGCGTCAGATGGGAGCAGCACACCTGATTGGAATGGACTAATCCAAGTGGCTTCTCAGACTGTTGCTTCTGATCATGCAGGATCCCCCCAAAGGCTGATGAGGTGGACAGTTTTCTAGACTCTGTCGTGCTCCTTAGACACGTCCCCTGGGTCAAGACGAAACACTGACCGATCAGCAGGTGGATACACACCACCTAGGTATTGACCAACCTGTCCTGCCTCCCTCCTCCCCTCCATTTCTCCAGTCCTAAGAAGTCGAGCAGGCGACCCTCTCTCGGAGCTAGCTGTCTCGGGCTCCCCCGCCTGTGCCCTGTGGTGGCTGTGGTCACAAGTGCCACAGCCCGGGCTCTGACTCAGCCCGTGTGGGGAGCCACTTCCCCAGGCCCGGCTGTCAGCTGTGGTCCCAGGGGAGGGGGAGGAATTACTCAGCAGCCCTCGGTGCTCACGAGGGACGTGAGTCCCCGACCTTAACGTGTTTCGTGTCAGTTGCTCATCCTAAAGCCACATCTTCCTGAACGCGCGCGGGATTTTTCCAGGATGGCAAGGCATGTGACCCAAGCTCTGAATCCACATCAGGAGGACCTAGGGCCCAGTCCACCGTGCTGGTGACCTTGGCCAGCCCCTCCCATCTGTGAATCTCCCAGTTAGCCCAGCAGACACTCGGCGAGTCTGAGGTAGAGAGCAGACAGCATGAGAGCCCCCACCGCCCACCCTGGAGCATGGCAGACACTACCGGTGTTTGTGCCAGATCCTGACCATAGGCCCCCAGGCAGCCCAGGAGCGGACCAATAAGAGCCAGGCTTTGACTCTTCCTTTTGCTATCCTGACTTGCCCTCCCCACAGTCTGGCCTTCAGCCCGCAGTTGACTCTCAGACCCTCGCCTTTCCCTCTTCTTTCTCTCCCCTGAGAAGGAACTTTGCGACTCCATTTCCCGGGAGTGCTCTGGAAGGCCCTGCCGTTCCTCCACAGGATTCCAGAGGTTAGTTACATCCCTGCTCTACACTTTCCAGCTGTGGGAACTGGTCGTTTTCTTAGCCTCTGTGAGCCTCAGTTTCCTCATCTGTAAAATGGGGCCAGAACCCGCCATAAAAGGTTGTGAGAATGTGCCTGGCAGAGCGCCTGCCATAGGGGGGGAGGGGGGTGCACGCCACACTGGTCCAATGTCCTGTAGTGCCTATTCCTGGCTCTGCCAGGCAAACCAATCCAGGATTTTGATGGGGAAAATGATGCAACCAGCCATTACTTGACAAAGTTTTATTTCATTTTACTCTTTGTGATATCTCCCTCCCCCCACCCCAACTCTGACCGGATCTTGTGCTTTCAGGATGGGGAGCAGAGTGGGGGGGATAACCACTGGCCCCCAGGGAGACCGGGGGCTCTGTACCTTTAGAGCTTGTAAACCTGCGTCAGGACTGGGGCCAGCATCTCATCCTGCCAGCCGGTGTGGCCAGGACACGGGCTCGAAGGACAAGAGCCGCCATCCCCACCCCTACTGCTCAGGACTTGGGAGAGAGCGGAACAGGAAACGTACCAAGGCCCAGAGGCACCTGCCACAGCTCAGAGCTGGCCCTGGGTGAGATTCTTGAGATGCCTCTGTCTCCAGCCAAGACTCCTGGCTCTCTCCCTGGGCTGCCAACTGCCCTCTGGCACCCCCACCCCAGCCACGCTGAGAGCCAGGCGCCCTGTTCCCACCAGCCAACAAGAAACAGAAGTAATGGAAATGCTAAGTGTTGTTGCTAAAAAAAAAACAACACCTGGGTATTAAAAATTAAATTAAAACGGAAGCCCCAGTCCACTGAGCCAGCAGTGAGCTGGTGATTGTAGACACACATTCTCCCCCGAGCCCCAGGGCCTCTGAAGGCAGCAGGAAAGGGCCTCCTGGCCCCCCTGGAGAATAGAGTTGGGGGGAGGGTGTCCTCAGGGGGTCCCCAGTGTGGGGCACTGAGGACTGCAAACATGACCAGCTTGAGGGCCCAGGGGTGACCCAGCCCCTGAGAGTCTCCCCGGATGAAGAACAGCCACTGTGCTGATGACAACAGTGAAACAGCAGTCAGCCTCCCCGTCGGAATATGGAGGTGGAGGGGGCCTGGACTGTGACAGGGGAGGGGATTCAGCTTCCCAGCGGCTTCTCTGCCCCTCTCGGTCTGCGCCGGGGCCCTTTCCGGGCAGTGAGTCCGCCCCTCCCTAGTGAAACCTGCTGCCAAGTCAGCTCCAGCCAGGGCTGCCCAGCCAGACGGCCCAGGTCAGGCGAGCTCTCGAGAGGCCTTGTCCCAGGACGGGGGAGGGAGAGCTGGCTCTGGGAGAGGAGGCGGGGGATGTGGCTAAGGACTGTCTGGAGGGCCAGTGAGAGCCACCACACCAACACAGGCACGGCCCCAGGCCAGAGGGTCGCTACTGCACCAGGAGCACCACCTCAAGGTCTGGCTGAGGCCCAGGACAAAGCCCTGCCTCCGCCCCGCTCCTGGGGACCGGGTGATCTCACCCATCCGGTTACGCATCAAAACCTGCTGCACCTTCTGCACCTGCTGCCTCTGGAGGCGGGCGGGCGGGCGGCCTGGAGCCAGGCCAGCTTCTCAGGAGCTAAAGGAGGACAGACCCAGGCGAGGCGTGGCACCGAGCCTTCTCTGTCCGTGCTGAGGCCCCGTCAGGGACGAGGGCTGACTGGGCATTTGCCTTCGGGCCACAGGACCTGATGCCAGCAGCAGGCCTTCACTGGTGATTCGGGCTGGGCCTGGGGCTAGAGTTCCTTCAGAACCAGCCCTCAGGCGTCCTGAGGTGTAGCCAGGCCCAGGATTCTCCTCAGCATGAGGCACAGTGACCCCCTCTGAGTCCTAAACGCCCTTCGGATTCCAGCACCTTCTCTGCGCTTACATCCCTCGCAGGGGCCTCAGTTTCCCTTGGGACTTAACTGTGATCTCCCTCAGGACTGGGCTCCCCAGTCTCAGGGCTGGGCCCGTCGGAGCCTGCTTACAGCTCCAGAAGTCTGTCCGTCGGGTCCCGGCTCCTGAGCCACTGGCTCCTCAGCGCCCGGACCTCCCGCCCGTACCACTCGTGCAGCTGGTGGAAGGAGGCCGAGTCCAGAGGCCCGTTGGGCGCCGAGGCCCGCCGGCGGGGTGGCAGCGGGGGGCGCTCAGGGCCAGACCGGGCGCCCGCGGAGGTGCCCGCAGAGGTGCCCGGCGAGGCAGCGGGGGGCTCGGCGCTCCAGACCGCACAGCCGTTCTCCTTGGGCGGGAGGGCGCGGGGCCGGCGCGGCGGCGGCGGGCAGCCCCCCGCCCGCATGGCCGCCAGCTGCTGCTCCAGCTCCCGCACCACCAGCCGCAGGTAGTCGAAGCTGGCCCGCGACAGGGCCTTCACCCAGCCCTCCATGGCGGCCTGGCTCTCGGCGGCCAGCACGTAGGTGCGGGCCCGGGCCTCGGCGAAGCGCACGGCGAAGGTGAACTCCTCGGTGGCCTCCACCAGCTCCACCGTGCAGCCCTCCAGGATGATGACGCCCACGGGCTCCCGGCTGGCCGCGTCCTCGAAGTAGAAGAGCATGTTCCCGCGCAGCACGAACCAGCGCCGGTGGTAGGCGGCGTGCCGGCCGCCCTTCTTGAACAGGAAGCCCGCGTTGTCCACCGGGGCGTCGCAGGTCGCGTAGAAGGCCAGGCTGCGCTCGTTCAGCTTCATGGCGGCCTGCGGGGAGCCCGGGGCCTGCCCCACGCCGGGTCCGCTGTCACCCACGCGGCCGCCGCCGCCGGGCCACCCCGCGCCCCGTCCTGACCTCCCAGCCACCCTCCGGCGGCATCACAGCCCTCAACACCCCTCTCTCACCAAAAAGGAAACTGAGGCTCAGACAGTGGAAGCGTCCTGCCCAGGCTCACACAGCTCGCAGGACTTGGATCTGCTCAAACCCCGGCCCCGGAGCCAGGCTCAGCCCTCCTGCGTTCTCCTCCCCAAAATAATGTTGGGGGTCCCTACTGCATTCCAAGCATCTTATGCATCTTAACTCATCTTGCAACAGACCTCGGCCGGCAGGGACTGGCCTGAGTCCCATTCGACAGATGGGAAAACGAGGCCGAGAGGTGAGTCATGCACCCAAGGTCACCAAGCAAGGCGGGCGGGTGGAGTGAAATTCAAACCCAGGCCGCCTCCCCGGGGACCAGATGGGCTGGCCTTTTTTGTGGTCCCTCTCAGGTCCCAGTTTTGATGTCCTAGCTCAGCTCTGATCTGCCTGTCCAGGCCATAAGGACACAAACAGGGCCTATTCCAGAGGCGTGTAGGGACTTCGTTTGGCAAACATGTATTAAGCTCCCACTGTGTGCCGGGCGCTGTTCTCAACACCTGGATGACTCCATCAGTAAACAAGACGAAGAGGGTCCCTGCCCTCGTGGTGCTGACATGCTAGTGGCAAGTGAAGGGGGAAGAAAACTAACAGAGTCTGCCCGGGGGTCTGGTTCTGGGCGCTGAGAAAACCCAATGTGGAGACGGGGTCAGGAGTGTGAGGACCAGAGGAGTGTTTGATTCTCCTGGGGGGGAAGGCCGTCCTGAGAAGGGACATTGGAGCAGACACCTGAAGGAGGGGAGGGCGGGAGCCCCGGGGCAGCCAGGCAGAGGGAACAGCAAGGGCAAAGATCCCGAAGTGCTTGAGGAGCAGCCAGGAGGCCGATGGAGCTAGAGCAGGAGGAGGGAGGGGAGAGGCGGCGGGAGCAGGCAGAAGGACAGAAAAGATTGTGGTGAAAAAAATCCAGGAAAAGGTCCCTGAGCTTGGCCCACAGTTACGGGAAGCGGGTGGGAGGAGAGCATTGTGGACTCAAAGGCTCAGTGATTTAACCCCCCTCCCTGAGGAGCGCCTGAGGGGCAGCGCTGGCCGGGCAGGATTCACCGGGAGGTGACCCCTGGGCCCCTAATGCGACCACAACCTTCCTTTGGGATTTTCCGCAGCCACTGTGAGGACCTGCCTGCTGCTCCTGCTCTCACAGCCTCACTCTGCATAGGACAATAGCTGCATTTTTTCAAGAGACGACGTATGTGAAGTCCCTGGAATGCAGTAGGTGCTCAATTAATGTTTATTCCGCAGCCTGGGCAGTGCTCTCCTCGGGGCCTGGAGGAAGGAGGTGTGGGTGGCGGTTCTCCTGAGAGCAGTTCAACCCAACCTGCTCCCAACCGAATCACCCAGGCCCGTGGTCGGCAGACTCATCAGTCCCCAGGGCCAAAGAGCAACAGTGCGACGATCGAGATTTCTTTTGAGAGCCAAATTTTTTAAACTTCTTCTAACGCCACTTCTTCAACATAGACTCGCCCAGGCCGTGGTATTTTGTGGAAGAGCCACACTCAAGGGGCCAAAGAGCCACATGTGGCTCGCGAGCCGCAGTTTGCCGACCACGGGCCTAGGAGCACCTACTTCCCTAGGCGGTCAAGGCTGGCTTCCTGGAAGAGGTGCCACAGGCTGTGATTTCAAGGCTAAGGTGAGACTGTCCTGACCTAGCAGCCTGGCCAAGGCCAGAGGCCCAGAAAGCTCTAGCTCCCTTTCCTGTGTGACTTCAGACGCGGGCTGCCCTTCTCTGAGCCTCAGTTTCCTTCTCTTCAAAATAAGACTCATGCATTTTCCTCAACAGCCCAACTCCTCGTGCACCCCCCCACCCTATTTGTCCCGTGTCCCTCCTACCTCTCAGGCCACGGCTCCCTCCCTGCCTCTGCCCAGTCTGCTCTCAGCGTGCTCTTCTCCGGGTTCAAATGTCAGCTCCGTAGTGTCCAGGCTGTGTGACCTCAGGCAAGCGTTAAGCCTCTCTGGACCTCTATTTCCACATCTGTAAAATAGGGCCATAAAAGCACCAAAGTCAGGATTTTTGTGACATTAACACAGCGATTACCCAGACGCTGCTGAGCCTGGTGCTGAGCATGCAGTACGTGCTCAGCAGTGGTAGCTCTTGTTCTTCTCACCTCCCCAGAGGCTCCCCTCGGCACTCTGTCTCGGCAAATGGCCTTTGGCTTCTCCCCTTCCACCCTCTCCCCCCATTCTGACCACTCATCAAGTCCAACTGATCTCCCTCCAACCTCTTCCAAATCAGCGGCCTAATCTCTACCCACTGCACCTCCCCATTCTAGGCCCCCATCGTCACTCCCTCGACAGCCCCTGTAGCCTTTTCATTGGTCTCCCTGCCTCTACCCTCGCCTCTCCCCTGTCCATGTTCTTCAGGGTAAGAGCCAAACTCCTTCCCAAGCCCCATTGAAACGATCCCATTGAAATCCTTTCCCCACAGAGAGATCCTGTTTAAAGCTAAATACAGCCATATCCCTCCACCACTCCACACCCTCCCAGGACTCCCTGCTTCTCTCCGTATAAAATCCAGTCCTTCCCATGGCCTCCACGTTCCCTTCCCTACCTCTGTCCCTCTTGCTCACTCAGCTTCAGCCACCGTGGACTCCGTGCTGCTCCTCAAACACATCAAGCACAGTCCCACCCCATGCCTCTGCCCTGGCTGTTCCCTCTGCCTGGTGCCCTTCCCCTTCCCCGACCATCTCATGGCTGACCCGCCCTCCAGTTTCATCTCATCACCTCCTCCCTGACCGCCCTGCATAAGAGACTTTCCTGTCACTCTCTTGTGCCCCAACCTGAAATTACCTGGGTCATTTTTGCCTGTTCTAGGTGGGCAGGGCTTGTTGTGTTTGTTTTGTTTTTGTCTGAATTCCAGTGCCTAGCACATAGTTGGTGCTCAAGTACCTAGAGAATGAGGCAAACAGTCATCTTAAATCTCTCCACAGCCCCGTTGAGAAAGTGTCTGTTCCCATCCCACATTAATAGGTGTGGAAACTGAGACACAGAGAGGTTAAGTGACTTGCCCAAAGGTACAACACTGTGCCCAGAATCCCATGCTCTAGCCCAGCGGTAGGCAAACTGCGGCTCACCAGCCGCCACGGTATGCCTGCCACTCTATTGACTGAGTTTGCCCACCACTGGGTTAGGGGCTTAATCACAAGGAACAACAACAGCCTGTAATTATTGGAATCGAGAGTCTAGGTCAGTGGTCGGCAAACTCATCGGTCAACAGAGTGAGCGACGAGCTGACTGTGGCTCGAGAGCCGCAGTTTGCCGACCACTGCTCTAGCCTAAGGCTCACAGAGGCTGTTCCTGGGTCTCCCCACTCCATGAAAGCCAACGATAAAACAACTTCCCTCACCCTCAGCAGCTCTCCTCCTCTCACTGCCCAAAATGGGGCCCGGCCCGGCCCAAGGTCACCGTGACACGGGCCCCACTCTGCCCACGGCCCCTGCTTCCAGCCCCAGCGAGAACCAGGGCGGCGGTGGGGCAGAAACTGCAGGAATGCAGTTCCGGTTTATCTCCCACACTCCTGTCTTTTCTAAAAAGTTCAGAGTCCATATAGACATTGCTGCTGACTCAACCCCCTGGCCTGGCAGACAGCTGCAGGGCAAAAGCCTCACCTATAAAACGAGAACGGAACACCCATCCCCCCTGGGGAGGGTTGAATAAATGGTCCTGAAGTTGAATAAACTGTCCTGAAGTGCCATTTTGCAAAATGCTTAGCAGGCAGTGAGCACTCAGGGGAGCTATCCAAAAGACAAGTTAGCTCAAGGTCTCCAGGGACACCGCTGGCCCGGAAGCCTGGCCGCTGGAGAAACTGAGGCATGGCATTTGGGCACTCCATTCGAGGAAAGAAGCCGCCCCACAGGTCCTGGGGTTGAGTCCAGCTGCCACAGGTGTCCCCCAGCAGTGTGTACGGGGGAGAGGGTGTGGCGGGTACAGGCAAAAAGGGTGCTGGGAGCCCCGAAGCGGGGACCGCGGGGACGCCAGGAGCCTGCCCCAGGCTAGAGGCAGCCCCGCTGCCCATCCTGGAGGCTGGATCTCCGGGTCTGGCTGCCCCCCGCAGCCCTCCGTCCCTTGGTGTGCCCTGTGGGGAGCGCTCTTGAGTTTCCTAAAAGACAGCCAGAGCCCCAGATTGGCGGTCAACAGAGAGATGTGGGTGCCAAGTGGAGGGCTCGTCCCGAGTCCCCCCAGCAGCAGAGGGCCCTTATGGGGGGTCTGGGGGACGGAGAGCGGACTGCAGGATCCCGGTTCGATTCCAGTCAAGGGCACGTACCTCACCTGCCGAGCTCGCCCTGATGTGGAATGACTCCTGATGTGGAATCGCAAACAGGCAGATCCCCAGCACAGGTCTCCCCGGGGCCCACGGCGGCCCGAGCCGGTCCCCCCCGCCCCGCTGGCCCTACCTGGCGGCGCGGCCTAGGGCGGCGGCGGCGGGACGGGAGGCGCGGGGCCGGGCAGTGGATCGGCCATGGCCCGGGACCGCGCTCCGGGCGGCGGCGGCGGCGGGGCTTTGTCTGCGGGCGGCGCGGCCTCGGGAGCACGGGGCTCGGATGGAAGGAGGCGGGGACAGCCCGGCGGCCCGAGACCCGGGGGCGCACCCCTTTAGCCCCCGCGCCGGTCCCGCCCCCGGATTGGCCGGCCCGGCCCGGCACGCCCCCGGATTGGCCGGCCCGGTGCGCCCCCGCATTCTCCCCGCCCCTGGGCTCCTCCCGAAACCACTCTTAAAGGGGCTGCGGCTGGTTCACAATCCTCAGTGCGGGATCCCAGGAAAGAGAGGCAACCGGTTTCCGGGGGGGTTTCCAGGGGTGAGGACGGGGAGGGTTCGCCCGGAGAAAGAAAGCCTGGGGTCCTGGGCAGGACCACTCACTAAAGTCTCGGCTTGGAGCCCCAGACCCTCCCAGTGCTGAAAATAGTGACTTATGGGGGGGGGGGGGGGGGCGGGGGAAATAACCTGAATACAGGACATTTCGGGCATTCTGACGGAGTCACTAGAGGACTGCTGTGTGCACAGGGTGCCTGCCAAGCCTTCCCCTTGCCAAAGGGGGGGAGAGGAAGTTGGTGGGGGGGGGGGGGGGTGTTAGAGAAATCGGTCCACTTCTCTAGGCCTCAGTTTCCTCTGCAAAATAAAGGCAGTCGTGGTATATGAAGTTCATGGCACATAGTAAATGCTCTCAGCAAATAGCAGTTGCTGTTCTTTTTCTTTTACACAAAATAAAAAAGTCCACCTCCCTAGATCTGTATTGACTTCCTGCTCTTGCTGCCTCCTCCTCACCACCCTCCAGGACTCAATAGCTGTCCAGTCCTGGCCTGAGGGCAGGAGAGAGATGGGGACCTATCAGGATCATCTGTTCATTCTGCAGCCTCCCACTAAGTGCCTGCTGTGTTCCAGGCATTGTTCCCCGATCCTTCAACAAATCAAAGAAGATGAGTTCTAGAAGTGGCTTGTGCTAGGAAGACTATTGGCCATGGCAGAGGGGTAGAAAGACTGGGAGTGCAGCCCTAGCCGGTTTGGCTCAGTGGATAGAGCGTTGGCCCTCGAACTAAGGATCCTGGGTTTGAGTCCAGTAAAGGGCATGTACCTGGGTTGCAGGCTTGATCCCCAGCCTGCCAGCAGAAGTTGAGAGACATATCTTTCTCACTCACATAAGTGTATCTTTCTCTCTCTCTCTCTTTCTCTCTCTCTCTCTTCTTCCCTCCCTCCCTCCCTCCTTTCCACTCACTCTAAATCAATGGGAAAATATCCTGAGGTGAGGACTGACACACACACACAAAAAGAAAGCCTGGGAGTGCAATATTATTAAACAAGGTGGTCAGTCGGAGAAAGCTTCTCTGAGGAGCAGGGCCCTGAAGGAAGTGAAGGAGAGAGCCATGTAGCTATCTGAGGGAAGGGTGTCCTGCGTGTTTGAATGAAGAGGCCAGGAGGCTGGAGTCTATTGAGCAAGCAGGAGAATGGTAGGAAACGAGGTCATAGAATATTGGCAAAGCCTGGTTGCTTAGGGCCTAGACCAGGGGTCGGCAACCTTTAAGACATAAAGAGCCACTTGGACCCATTTCCGAAGGAAAAAAAAACCTGGGAGCCGCAAAACCATTGCGACATTTAAAACAAATATAACACTGCATATATTGTTTCTTACCTTAATGTTATATACCGGGTTGTGCAGTTAGCTGTCAATCTGAAGAAAAAAAGGACTTTTTCACTTAACAATGTAAAATATATTTTTGCAAATTAATAGCTAATTAAAATATTTAATTTACCTGGTTAATGGGATTTTTGCTCCTGAACCTCAGTGCACAGTGTCAGCACATCAGGGCTGTAAGACGTTACCTTCATTTTCACACAGGCTTGCAAGTTGTCGGAGCCGCGGTGAAGCTTCAAAAGAGCCGCATGCGGCTCTGGAGCCGTAGGTTGCCGACACCTGGTCTAGTGGATCATGGGAAAGATTTTGCTTTCAAGATATCTGATGATATCTGATATCAGCTAAGCCCCTGGATCCAGCTACACCTGATGCTGCATGAATTCCTCCCTCAGGAAAGGCAAGCTGGAATTTCTCCAGATCTACATGCTCTCCACACAGAGAAAATGGCGGGCAGGGGGGCATTTGGACTGTGGGGTTGGGGACGGTTCCCGGAGCCCCTCTTGCTGGAGTCAAGGGTGGATATAGGTGAAAGGGCAGATGTTGGAGAGCAAGAACCTAGTATGTTGGGTTTTTTATTTATCTTTATTGTTGAAAGTATCACAGATGTCCCCCCTTTTCTTGTCATTGTTTTTGCAATTGGGTGACATTCACATTTAAAAAAATAACCAGTCTAAAGTGAACAAAAGTGGCTATCGTTGGTAACACTATATTGAATAATTGAAATTTGCTGAGTGAAATTTAAATGTTCTCTCTCTCTCTCTCTCTTACACACACACACACACACACACAAATATTATACAAATAAATATATGAGGTGATGGATGTGTTAATTAGACGGAGCAATCTTTTATTTTTTTAAATATATTTTATTGATTTTTTACAGAGAGGAAGGGAGAGAGATAAAGAGCTAGAAACATCGATGAGAGAGAAACATCGACCAGCTGCCTCTTGCACACCCCCTACCGGGGATGTGCCCGCAACCAATGTACATGCCCTTGACCAGAATCAAACCTGGGACCTTTCAGTCTGCAGATCGACGCTCTACCACTGAGCCAAACCAGCTTCGGCAAGATGGGGCAATCTTTTCATAATGTATACGTATTTCAAATTGTCATGATATAGACTTTAAAAATCTTACAGTTTTATATGTCAATTTTACCTCAAAAAGCTGAAAATAAAAAATAAAAAAAAAGATACAGCTTCCAATTTTAGAAATCACCAGCAAAAATAAAAAAATAAAAGTGGGGCCAAAACCGGTTTGGCTCAGTGGATAGAGCGTCGGTCTGCGGACTGAAGGGTCCTGGGTTCGATTCCGGTCAAGGGCATGTACCTTGGTTGCGGGCACATCCCCAGTAGGGGGTGTGCAAGAGGCGACTGACCAATGTTTCTCTCTCATCAATGTTTCTAACTCTCTATCCCTCTCTCTTCCTCTCTGTAAACAATCAATAAAGTATATTTTTAAATTAAAAAAACAAATAAATAAAGGTGGGCAATAATTCGGTGACATTTAGTACATTCGCAATGTGTGAAACCCACTTCTGTCTAGTTCCAAAACATTCTGCCACTGCACAGTAAAACCCACATCCATTAGTAGTCATGCCCTTCTTCCTGTGTGGATTTACCTATCCTGGACATTTCATACAAACTAACTCACAGGACACGTGCCCTCCTGTGTCTGGCTTCTCTCCCTCAGCATCATGTGACCATGCTCCCCCCTCCCACCGCGTCCAGCGCCTCCTCCCTGCACGGATGAGGGCCATTCCATGGCCCGGAGGGACCATGTTTTGTCTGCTTCTTCACCCGTTGATGGACATTGGGTGGTTTTCACCTTCTGACTATGAACAGCAAGGCATCTTTGTGGCTGGCGCTGCAGAGGCTGGAAAAGAGGCAGTGATTCAGGGCAGGGCAGGGGAACTTGGGAACCAGAACTGGGTCCTGGGTCGCGGCTCCCGTTACCAAGTTCTGACTATTTTACCTCCAAATCCTGTCTTGAGTTTGTCACTTCTGCATTTCCACTGCCACTTCCCCAGCCCAGGCCGCCCGTCTGCCCCACCAGGGCCGCTGCGGAAACCTGCTCTCGGCTCTCCCTTCTGCCTCTCCGGTCCCTGAACCCCCTGAATCCGTTCCCCTGGAGGGATCCCAGTGAACTTAAATCCAGTGATGGCGCTTTCTTGCCCAGATCCTTTCCATGGCTCCCCACTGTGGCAGGAGCCAGTCCAGGCTCCTTCCTGGGAGGGATCTGTCCTGGCCTCTGCTCACCCCTCCGGCCACTCCACACAGTCTCCGACCCCCTGCCTTCCTCAGCCTCGGCCACCTGGCTTCCCTCTGTTCTGGGAACGCACAGCGCCCTGCACCTTTGCACCTGCTCGTGTCCCTCCCACACTTCCCTTAGCCGTCCCCGCCTCCGGGAAGGAGAGGACCCCAACCCCACCCCGCCACGGCGAGCGCCTTTGTTTCCTCCCATCAGTCATTCTCTGAACCAATGTCCGGTGAGCACTACGGTGTCCCAGACACCAGGACACACGTTCAAAAGACAGACAAACCACATGCAGGTGCGTCGCAGCTCTGCTTACAATAGCCAAACGGTGGGAACAACCCGAATCTCCATCCGTGGGTGAACGGATGAATGAAACGTGGTCCATCCGTGCCCCGGAATGCTACTCAGCCACGGAAAGGAGCGAAGCACCGGCACATGCTGCCGTGTAGATGGACCTGGAAAACATGATCCTGAGGGAAAGAAGCCAGACACACAGGCCACGGGCTGTGTGCTTCCGCTGGTCTGAAGTGTCCGCGGGGACAGGAAGCAGACCAGCAGACCCGTCCTTGCCAGGCAGTGGGTGCTGAGTGGGGCGGGGGTGCTTTGGGGGGATGCAGATGTTTGGGTGCTGGATAGAGGTGGTGGTTGCACAGCGTCGTGAATTCACTTCAAAGCGGTCAGTTTTATGTCATGTGAATTCCTCCTCAATAAATAGTTACTTTTTGAATGACCGACAAGGGATCCTGCCCTCCCTTGCCAGAGGGGGGAAAAATAAAAGAGCAACATTCATCCAGCACATGGATGACTGACGTTAGGGGTCGGTCAGGGAGAAAAGGAAAGCAGGGAGGAGCCTCTAGGTTGTGGATGAGCACGGTGGTGCGGCCGTGTTCACGAGGAGGGGCCGGGGGAAGGTGGCTTTGGGGAAAAGACCTGAATCGAACCAGGGCACAAGCCATGCCGATATCCAGAGGGAAGGGCGGAGGGAGCAGCACGTGTAAAGGCTCAGAAGCAAGAGACCTGCCCCGCAGTCAGTGTGGCCGGAGCAGAGGGAGGCTGAGGAGGCGGGAGGGGATCGGGGAGGCCTAAGGCGGGGGAGGAGGAGTGAGAAGGCACAGGCAGTGAAGCAGGGGAAACACCAGCGCAGGCCCGCTGTAGGTCGCGTCCCCGGGTTTGAAAACTGTGCCTACCCTGGGCACGTGCCCACCGCCCCCGGGCAGAAGGGAGGGCCGCCAGCACAGGGAGTTCTGTCTGCTTTGCTCACAGCTGAGTCTCCAGTGCTGGCCCGGCACCTGCCAGGGTCTAGGCGCCGGATGACGGGGCCATGACTCAGGGCTGAGCCAGTTCCTCCCAGGAAGGTGCCCACACACAGGACCCGCCATCTCACACCCAGACCTCAGCCTCCCGACCCTTTCTCTCCACCCCCACCCTGGGCGGCCCCCGGCAGGGAGACACAGGGAGACACGGCGGGGTGGTCCGAGCTTGGGCCTGAGGGCGGGTTTCCTTCCACAGCGGCTGCCCCACCCCAGAAGTGGTTAGGACCAGCCAGCCCCAAGAAGGAACTGAAATTGTCCTCCACCACAGACACCTGGCCCAGCCCACAGGCTGGGGGGGGGGCCGTGGGGGAGGGAAAGTGATAGGAAGGCCCCCCTCCGCTGGTACATGTTGGGGGAAGCAGGGGCCTGTGCGCCACCAGCCGGAGACCCAGGTCCTGTGTGTGAGCAAGTTTTGCTGAAAGCATGGAGACCTGGAAGGTCTTGCTAGCTCATTCCATAGAGTCAAACGGAGGATTTAAGAGGCCCGCCTTCAAAGATGGCGTTGTCAACTCTTCTCCTCGTCCCTTCCATAATTTATGGATCCTCTCATTCCCCCTCCCCAAACCCCTTCTTCTGTCTTCTGCCGCAGACCCCAAATTCCCAAGTACTTCCTCCCAAGGAGCTCAATTTAAACTTCCCCGGAGTTTCACCTGCTCCTTGATAATGACCACTAAGTCCCAGCCGGCGTGGCTCCGTGGTTGAGTGTCGACCTTTGAACTGGGAGGTCACGGTTTGATTCCCAGTCAGGGCATATGCCCGGCTTACAGGCTCTATCCCTGAGGTAGGGCTTACGGGAGGCAACCGATCAATGATTCTCTGTCATTATTGATATTTCTATCTCTCCCTCTCCCTTTTCTTCTCTGAAATCAATAAAAATATATATATTTAAAATGCCCTCTGTATCTATGAGTCTGTTTCTGTTCTGCTTGTTTATTTTGTGTGTTTTTTAAATTTAATTCTTGATAAGTGCATATTTATTGCCATTTTATTGTTCATATGTCTTATCTTTCTCTTCCTCTTAAAGAAGACCCTTTAACGTTTTATATAATACTGGTTTGGTGGTGATGACACCTTTAGCTCCAACTCAGAGCAACTTGTAACCATGCTTTGAGCTGGAAATTAATGTATTTAAGGCACATATTTGGGTTCCAATCCCCACTCTGCCATTTTCAAAAGCTGTGTGACCTCCTGCAAGTCACTTCACCTCTCTGTGCCTTGGTTTCCTCATCTGTAAAACTGAAGAAGTAACCGTCTCCATCTCATAAGATTTTGTGAAGGATTTCAAGAACAACAGGTAACATTTACTGAACACTTTTACTATGTATTTTGCTTCTCATGACAACACTGAGAAGTAGGACCAATGACCACCCCCGTTTTACAGGTAAAGAAACCAAGTCGAAATGGCTTGCCTGAACTTAGGCAACGAACAAGTGGGTTTGAATACAGGCAGTCTGGAGCGTGAGTCTACACCTGCTGCCCCTTCAGGTAATAACACAGCATTGGCACATCGTAAGTACTCCTGCTTACAAGTTTGTTGTTCTGTTTCTGCTTACAAATTTTGGTTGGCAATTCAAACATCTTTGAGTAATAGACAGGTTTAAAAACAACTAAGTCAGTATCTGCAGGTCAAGAATATCAAAATATAGGGGCTCTTGGGGGAAATTTACAATTTAACCATTTTAGTTTAAAATATGAATTAAAAACCAAAAACTTTTGAGGGGTTTAACACCAACAAAGGAATGAGTAATTTCACCGTAAGGGACAAGCCCTCTCCCAGCCCTTAGAGTAGGGGTGTCGAACTCAATCAGAGAAGGGGCCAAAATCTAAAATCCAGCCTAAATCGCGGGCCGAATGGTTTACTGAACAGTCATAAACTGACAATGTCATAAACTGACAGCGGAGTGCAGTGATGACAGCGCGGTGCGGGCCACATTGCAAGGCCTGGCGGGCTGGATTTGGCCCGCGGGCCTTGTGTTTGACACATGTGCCTTAGAGGCTTGGTACAGGGGAGGCAACCAGGGTCGACTTCAGGCAGAGGTCACATTTCAGGTAGTGTTAAAGGATGTAGAGGAATCTTCCAAGCAGAAGAAAGAGAAAGAGAATATCAGGCAGTGAGAATATAATAGTATGGGCAAAGGTCTGGAAACACAAAATGGGACAAAAAGAAGTCCCGTGCAGGGTGTTTGGTGGATATTGTCATGAGATGAGACCTTTTGGGTTAAAGGGGTTGGAATGTCAGGCTGAGGTGTCTGACGTTTATAAGGTAATGGGAACCATGGAGAGCTGGGAAGAGACATGGCACATTCATTAACAAGAGATTTGTGTCTCGGAAATTAATAATAATAATAATAATAATAGCATTTATTGAGCACTTAGATGGATTATTTTACTTAATTTCCACTACCATTCTATAAGGTAAGTTCATCCCTTATTCCCATTTTATGGATGAAGAAACTGAGGCTCAGAGAACCCAAGTCACTTGCCCTGGGTGACAGAGCCAGCGCTAAAGAAAGAAAGGCAAGCTTTACACCATGCCCCAAACTCGTGCTCTTGGCCTTGATAGCTGTTTGATGGTGGATTATAAGGCATCTTTCCTGGAACCTGGGAGGCTTCCAGGAAGCCTGGGGGTGGGGGAGAGGAAGGGGAATCTAGGAGCCAGAGGTTCCAGGGGAGCTTGAAGCTAAGGCCCGTCCAGGAAGCCACTCCCCAGGCCTCCGCCATCCCGCGGCCACCAGGGGGCGCTAGAGCCCCGCGCGAGCCGCCCGCCGCCCGCCGCCCGCTGGGCCCGCAGCCCGGGATTCTGGCCAAGCGTGAGCCCTGGAAGTTCGTGCGGCCCGTGCAGAACCCGGGCAGAGGCGGAGGCCGCCGGAGTAACTAGGTTGTCCGTCCTCTGCGGAGCCATTAGGACCTTTAATTACCGGGATTGGAAGTGAATAATTATCTGTGGGGCCTCACGCCACTGAGTCACTTCCCCGCAGAAACCAGATTCCCCGGGCGGAAGAGGGGGTGGCTGGCAGCTCTGGGGCCGGGCTGGGGGCCCGCGGGGTGGGGGTGGTGAGCGCGGCCACTGGGCCGAGGGCATAATTCCAGAGACTGAGTGTCAACCTCTGCCGGGCCGCTTTCCAGCCTGGGGACTTGGCAGGTCATGTCACCTCTCTGTGCCTCAGTTTCCTCCTCTGTCAAATGGAGAGAAATAATAATCTATCCTTCATACAGTTGTTGGGAAGATTAAATAGTTGATCCTTGTAAAGCCCTCAAAATAGTGCTCTAATTAGAGCATAGTGGCACATAATGCTCTAAGGATGATTAATTCTGTTACCACCATCACCATCCTTGTTATTTGGGCACAGTAGGTAAGTTAAGAGCTGGAGTTCTGCAACCCTCGAACTTGGTATTAGCTATGTGCAGTGTAGCAAATTACTCCCTAACTTAGTAGCAAAAAAAAAAAAAAGCAAAGTCTCTCCCTGGCCTGGTAGAGCATCGTCCCACTAAGCCAAGGTTGCGGGAACCCCTGTCAGGGCACATACAAGAAGCAACCCAGGACTGCATGAATAATTGGGACAGCAAACCGATGTTTCACGCTCCTTTCCTCTTTATCTAAAAATCAATTTAAAAACTTTTAAATACAGCCCTGACCCTGTTTGGCTCAGTGGATAGAGCCTGTGGACTGAAGGGTATATACGTTGGTTGCAAGCACATCCCTAGTAGGGGGTGTGCATGAGGCAGCTGATCGATGCTTCTCTCTCATTGATGTTTCTAACTCTCTATCCCTCTCCCTTCCTCTCTGTAAAAAAAATCAATAAAATATATATTTTTAAAATTTAAATACAAAATTGAATCTAAGTCAGTTATGAGACTCATTCTGAGGTAAATTCCTCTCCTCCTGTGAAATCAAACGTGTTATGTGCTTCCCAACACAAAGGAAGGCCATTATAGGATAGACACTCCCGTTCCAAAAGGGAGACACAGAAAGGAAGAGAGGAGCGGCAGGTCCTGAGAAGTCCCGATCCTTAAGGCTCTTTGGCTCGATGCTCTGCCCTCCAGGCCTGCTGGGACCGTGGTCCCACCTTCTGGACCACTGGGCTGGGGGAATCCTGCCTCTGGCCACACCAGGATGGCATTTCTGCCTCCCAAGGCTCCGTACCCATCCATGGCTTTCTTAGGGGAAGCCCTGGCAGCAGGGTTCCAGGGCTGGGCTGGTAAGCAGGTGGCTCTACCCAGACTGGAGGTGCAGGGGCAGCCCCGGCCCATGACTCTGCCGGAGGGTGTCAGACGAGGGCGCTCAGGGACAGCCCCGCCCTGAGGTGGCCCTCTGCCTGGGGTGTGCTGTTGGCAGCCCTTCAGGAATCTAGGTGGAGACAGCCACACCCCCCACAGCTTTTCTGGGCACAGCACAGACCTGAGCGGAGCCGCAGGGGCAGCTTCTCCGTAAAAATCCTTCTGCCACAAAGGCCCTTCTGCCATAGGGCCTCCAAAAGGCCCCTGGGTCATTCCTCCATCACCTTGGACGTCTTTTCCTGCAGCCCTCCTCTTTTCTCCCTGGGCCCTCACCAGAAGGGCCCTCGTGGTCAGCTCATAGCCATGTAGGCTTCTCCCAGCCCCTACCCATTACCGCTCAGTCCCAAAGCTGCCTCCACCTTTTTGAGTATTCGTAACAGCAGCACCTCCACTTCCCGATACCAATCTTTCTGACTTAAGTCTGTTTGTACCATGATAATGAAATACCAGGGACGGGGTGGCTTAGAAACAGCAGAGGTTTAGTTCTCACAGTTCTGGAGCCTGGAAGTCCGAAAGCAAGAGGTCAGCAGATCCAGCATCGGGTGAGAACCGGCTGTCCGGTCACAGACAGTGCCTTTCGGTGGCAGCCTCCCACGGCTACTGACGTTTTAATCCATCAACATCAAATGAAGTTATAAAAGCCCATCCCTCGGTGACAGGAGCCACATGTGCAGCGTGTGTAGCCTCTGACCGTATCAGACAGCCCGGGTGAAACATCCCCATCATCACAGAAAGCTCCCTTTGCCAGCACTGGTGCATCAGGCAAGCCTCCAGGACTGTTACTTGTAGGATTAACCATGTATCTGTTAACCAGTGTACTTACAGTGTTATATCTGTTCCTGTTAATCCTGTGCTAGCTTATTGTTATTCTCATATTTACTATTAATCCTATAGCTATTAATTGCTGTATTGTTAGCCCTAGAACTGTTAACTATGATTATGTTATTACATTGCATTTATTATTAATCTTATGACTGACCTATTGTTATGTTATGTTTATTATTATGAATCCTGTAACCATTAGTTCCTATTATTACTATTAACCCCTGACCTGCTATTATCCTATTTATCATTGCTACTAATATCCTACTGTTATTTTATTTTTTAAATATTTTATTGATTTTTTTTTTACAGAGAGGAAGGGAGAGGGATAGAGAGCTAGAAACATCGATGACCAGCTGCCTCCTATACACCTCGTACTGGGGACGTGCTTGCAACCACTGTACCTGTCCTTGACCGGAATCGAACCTGGGACCCTTCAGTCTGAAGGCTGACACTCCATCCACTGAGCCAAACTGGTTTTGGCCCTACTGTTATTTTATGTTTGCTATTAACTTTGTAATAGTTAATAGTATTATTATTAACTAGACCTACTAACTATTGTTACATTATTTTATTTATTGTTATCAACCCGTTTATTATTAATCCTGTACATATTAACCTCCATTTTGCTAATGTTAGTTATTAATGGTATTAATAAGTACTTATTAACATTGCCATCGACCATTGTTTTGTTATGAATCCTCAGCGTCTCTGGCCCCTGGGAGTTGGCAGGCAGCAGGTGGAAGGAAGGGCTGTGGGACCGGCTCCCATCAGACCTCCGTGCGTGTTTGGGGAATTCAAATAAACCTCTTTCTCTTTGGGCCCTAGCAACCTGTGGCGTGGGAGGAGGCACAGCCAGCCAGCCTCGGGAGTAGAAGAATCGCTGCTCTGAGCTGGAGGCTTTCAAATCTAGGGCAAGGTAAGGCGACGGGAGGGCAATTCGCTGTAAACCGTTTGCCTTTCTAAGGAAAATCACGAAATGAGAAGTCTCCGCTGCAGAGCGCACTGAAACAAGAAGCCGGTTCTGAAGGGGACGCCTGTGGAAAGTTAGCGAGAAGGAAAACCACTTTGGGCCTCAGAGAAATCTGGTGCGAGAGAGAAGGCTGCGCGGTGATTAAACAGGGGAAGAACCGCAAGTCTCCATTTAAGTCAGCAGAACTGCCGTCTGGGCAGTGAGAGGGAAAGTGCTTGTGGCTGGCAGATCTCAGCAACCATTTGACAACTGCTGTGTACCTGGCAGCTAGGTTGGCCTCACCCGCAGCTGTGTGACTGCAGGCAAGTAACTGCTCTCTCTGGCCCTCGGTCTCCCCAAATGGAATAGAGAGATAATACCGGGTGGATAATTTAGGCTTCCCTCGTACCTGTCTCCCCACACCCTTGTCCCACATCCTCACAGGGGCGTGAAAATCACTGGGGTTCCCTCCTAACGGGTTCCCAACTGTGGTCTATGAAGCTCAAATCCAAAGTTAAACAGACCCTTCGGCTCAAAACCCTTCATGGCTCCCTATTGCCCAAACTTGCCGCCACTATCTCCCGGTCTCTAGGTAACAGGCCCGCCTTTCCAGCTCCATCTTTTCCCACCAGTCTAGGTATCGCCACTGCCTTCCTGACTTTCCTCCAACACACCAGGCTTATTTCCACCTCAGGACCTTTGCACTTGCTGTACCTTTGGTCTGGAATGTCCTTCCCTCAGACCTTATCCTGCCTGGATCCTACCTGCTTTTTTGGGGGGGGAGGGGGGGCAGAGATATGCTCTCAGCTCCAATGTTAGCCCCTCAGAGAGGTCCTTCCTGAACCTCCGGTCTAAGACAGTGTATTTCCACTCTCCATCCTGTCATTGTACTGACATCTTCATAATACACGATCCCAGTTATTTATCTCTGCTCTTCATCCCCCGCCCCCACCCACCGGAATGAGAGCAGGGATGTGTTTTGTTCACTTTAATGAGTTTAATGTGTTAAAGCAGTGAGCATGGAGTTTTGCCCCCAGGGAGATGTTTTGTTTACTGCTGTGTCCCCAGCACCTAGAACAGGGCCTGCCAGTCAGTAGATATTTGACACATACTTGTGGAAAGCACATGTTTGTGGCCAGTCCCTTCAAAGTTATAAGGATTTTTCAGCCCACCCGTCTCCCCCCCCATCTGGGTGGAGTCTGGAAATCCCCACTTTCCGGGGAACCCCTTGCTGCTGCAGCAGCAGGAGTAGTCTCGATTATTCAGAAACACTAATGCAGTAGCGTTTTCCCCGGGGGCAGAACTCCGTGCTAACTGCTTTAATGCATTAAACTCATTCAATCCTCACAGGAACCCAATGGGCGTGGGTACTCTCGTATGGTTTCCATTTCATAGATGAGGAAATCGAGGTATGGAGAAGTCTAGTCATTTGCCCAAGACCAGTAAGAGGGGGAGGCGGTGGAATAGAGCACTAAGCGGTCTGGGAAGGGGTGATGTGGCCCCGGTGGCTGGGGGCGTGAGCGCTTGTTTCCGGTTGGGAGGGAGAGAAGAATAGGCATTCTTCTCCCTCCTCCCGAGTGCTGGAGGGAGGCTGGCTGAGCCTCCGCGCCACCTCAGACTAGGGGGAACCCCACCGTCAATCTCACCCCACAGAAAATGAAAGTCGTCCGGGGGAGGGCAGAGAGGGAAGCCCCGAGGGCATGGGAGGCCGGCGGCCCCGGAGAGCTTCCTGGAAAAAGATGCACTCCCGGCGCGGGGTGACGGGTGGTCGGATAGAGGCGCGGGCTGAGGCAAGAGCAGAGCCGGGGGTACGGGGGGGCCGGGATCCTTCCCCAGGCGATGATGAAAGCTGCCGCAGCTATTGCACCGGCTGGACCCGCGCGTGCTGATAAGGCCCTGTTGGGGGCGGGGGGGAGGGGGAGGGGTCGGTGGGAGAGTCGGCGGGGCCGCGCCCCCTCCAGGCTGAGCAGCTCGGCCCCGCCCCGCCTCAGGCCCCTCCCCTACTTGGCCACGCCCCCGCCAGCGGAGGCACTCGGTGATAGGCGGGCGCTACGTGGGCAGGGCCAGAGTTTCCCCGCCCCTCGGGCCGTTCGTTCCCTTTAGGCCGCGCGAGGCAAACCCGGGTGGGCAAAAGGGGCGTGGCTTATCGAGGCCCCGCCTCCCGCCCGGCTCACGTTCGAGACTAGGGACCTGCTCGGCGTCGGGAAGCAGGGCCGGTGGGCGGGGCCACGCGAAGCCCCGCCTCCCCGGCGGGGCCTGGCTCGCGGTGGCCGGACAGGGGCGGGCTCCGCGTGGCCCCGCCCAGGGCCGGCCCCGCCCCGCCCCGCCCCGCCCCTGCCGTGGCCGCCCTCCCTCCCCCGCCGGGCTCCGCTAGCACCGCCGGTTCCTCTTTACATAACGGCGCGGGGCGGCATGGGCTCGGGCCACCGCCTCCGCCTCCGCCTCCGCCTCCGCCCGGCCGCCCGCCTGGACTCTCGCGGCCCGCGGTGGCAACGGTGGCGGCGGCGGCAGCCAAGTTTCCCCGGCGGCGTCGGCCCGGGGGCGCATCCTCCTCCCGCAACTGTCAAGCGCTGGCGGCGGAAATGATGAGACGCTGGCCATTTTCCGAGCCCGGGTTTCCTGCCTGAGCCCCGCTCGAGCGAGCCGCGAGCCAGGAGCCGGCGCGCGGCGGGAGCGAACGTGCCCGGGGCGGGGGCCCGCCCGCCCCCCTCGCGGTTCCGAGGGGCCGGGGGCGCGCGACGCCATGGGCCGGCCGGGCCCGGACCCCCTCTCTCTCAGGTGAGCCCGCCCGCCGGCGCCCTCGTCCTGGGGAAGGGAGGGCTTTCGTGGGGAGCCGGAGGCCCACGGCCAGCCTGTCCGGTGCCTGCGCACTCACAGCGGCTACAGTGCTGTCCGGCAGCTGCCTCGCGTGGTGTTCCGGGGTGACCCTCCGGGCGACACCCCCACCCACTCACCCACGTGCTGGGATGTAATGGGGCAGCCAGGCGCCCAGGGAGGTGCTGAGCCAGGGTAGGGCCAACACCCCCTCCGCCTCCTGAGGGAGCCCGGCCTTCGAGGGCGGCATTCCCGCTCAGCTTGTGCCCGGGAGGGAGGGTCGGGGGTCACCGTTTGCGACCTTGAAAGTGAAAGTAGTCCAACTGAGGCTGTGAGAACGGGAGAGCCCTCCGGCCGCAGCCAGCCTCTCCTCTCCCCCAGGCCAGGCCATGTGGCTGCCAGGGTAGCACCCCGATTTTAGGAGCCCCTCTTCCCCACTCCTCGCATGGTGGGGGTGAGCGGGGTCAGGTACCCCCGTGCCACTGAATTTAGAGGCTCACAAGGGTTAGAAAGCTCCAGGCCTGGGTCTCTCTGGTCTAGGACCCTAAGAACCGGGAGCTGGGGCTCCCGAGGCTCCTGGGGAACCCTCCCACCAAAAAAATAAAGGGGGGGTGTGGGGGCTGCGTTGGACTGACAGACCCGCAGGGCTGGGAGGTATCTCAGAGGCCTTAACGCCCCGGGAAGAAATCCCCCTCCTCCCTTTGGCCACGGGGGCTTTTGGGATGATGGGACTACATTTGAGGAACTGTATCTGCCTGTCCGGCTTCTTTATTTCTTTAGTTTCCTCATTCTCCTGTTTCTCTTCCCCATTCCCGGGGCCACTGTGATGTAGGTGAGGAGGTCACTGCCTGCAGCTGGGGACCTCCCGGGAGGGACACGGCCAGGCGGGCCCTGGTGGGAGGAAGTGAAATTGGGGTGCGGGCAGGGGCTTCAGGGGAGAGGGCCTGGCAGTGCAGTGTCTGCAGGGCCAAGGCCCAGCGTTGGGGGCAGGAGGGGCCGAGATCTGATCCGCACCCCCCTTGCTTGGGAGGTGAGCATCCCCTGACACCTCCCAGCTGCCAGGCTCAGCTGGACCGCCAGCCCCTTCTGCATTCCCACTTGTAGCCCAGCCTCAGGGCCCTGCCAGGGTTGTGGGTTCGAGTTGTGTCTGGATTTGCCATCACTGACCTGGCTGCCAGAGCGGAAACAGCTCTGAGGGCTCCTGGGACCTGTGGGGGCGGGGGCCCAGCCCTAATTGGGGGAGAGCAGGCAGAGGCCGCCTGGGCGGCCTGGGGGTCAGCGGATGAGAGGCCAGGGCCTGTTGGGGAAATTGGAAGGGTTTTTAATACACGTTTTCTGAGCCTTTTCCCACAGCCCCCCTCTGGGAGGGAAAATCCTTCCTAGCCAAAGGGTGAACATTCCTAGAACTTGTCGGAGTCCCTGTGGACTCCAGAGGCCGAGGCTAGGCTGGGAAGGGGCCGGTCTGAGGTATTAACTGCTGGGGTCCGAGGACCTTCCAGGGCTTAGCCGTGGCCGAGGAGCATTCTAGAGGCTTAGATTCAAATCTCTCGCTGCCTCTTTCCAGCTGAGGGTGGGGGCGGGTGACAGCCTCAGCTTCCTATTATGTTCAATGGGGTAATAACAGGTTTGTGGTAAGACTTAATGAGCCATAGGAGAAGCACCTGCTGCCTGGCAGAGAAAGGGTTCAATTATAGGCAGAGGTGGTGATTTTATCACGGCCATCATTGGTGTGGAAGCTCAGAGGTTTCCTGAATCTTGGGGAAAAGAACTCTGAAGGAGGAGCAGATGGTGCTTCCTGGCTATGAGACCTTGCTTAACCCCCCCCCCCCCCCAGCCTCAGTTTTCTCACCTGTCAAATGGGAATGGGCCTATATCTTCGGGTCTCTGGAGCCATAAACGAGCGAACACACCAAGTGTTTACAGTGATGTGATCAGGAGGAGGAATACTAACAGGCGAGGTTGTCCTTACAGTTTGTCATGATGTAGCTCTGCTTGTTCTCCTGCCAGGTTCTCCCATCCCCACTCTTCTGAACCCTGGGCACGAGCCTCCTCTGACAGGGACTTTCTAATACAAACCAGATTCTGAAGAGCCACTCCGATGTGGCAGCCGCCTGGGCCCAGCGGGTGCTGGGCAGGAGCTCGGTCTGTGGGCCCTTTGGCTGGCTGGGTCCAGCTGGGCCAGCCGGAACACCCTCCCCTCCTGCATGGAACTTCTCCCTGAGCAGAGGGGGGTGGGGCTGGAGGCGCTCCCGCTGCCAGGCCTAAACCCCCACCCACTCTGAGTGGCAGACACAGGGCACATAAAGCACTGAGTGCTGCGCCTGGCACTGAGTAGATATTATTATTATTATTGTTATCGTTATTATTAACTTTCCTGTTCAGTTCCTACTTCTCCCTGGTAGCAGCGTGGGCTTTGAAGCCAAGTATGGGCTCTGCTGGCTTGTAGCTGTGGGGCCTTGGGCAAGTGACCTAACTTCTCTGGGCTTCCCTCGCCCTTCTGGGAGCCAAGAAGCGCTGCCTCTCCAAGGGGTATGAGCTCGCGTTCCCAGGGTGTGAGCTTGGCACAGAGTGCTGGGAATAATTTCGCTGGCTGTGTGACCTTGGGCATGTCCCTTAACCTCTCTGAGCCACCGGTTTCCTCATCGAGGACAGCACAAGACGAGGCGTGCACATGCCTGGCATGGTCAGTGATCGATAAGTGGGAGCTGCTGCTATCGATGCCCAAGAGGGGGTTGGCACTTAATTGCCTGGTTTCCAGGGAAAAGAGTCCCCAGGGGGCCCTGCCTGCTCAGCATTTGGGACTGGGTGGGGCAGGAAGCTGCTCCATCTGGCAGACGGGAGAGCCCGCCTCGCAGAGTCCAAAGGTGTAAGGCAAGTTGCTCGTTCCCAGCCAGACCGCGTTCCCAGCCGCCTGTCCTCCCCGAGGAAACTGAGGCGGGCAGGCTGTCCGGGGGAAGTGACTCAGCTGGGGTCACTAGCTGAGTCAGGCCTAATTGGACCCAGGAGCCCTGTGCCCCAGCTCCTGGCTTCTGGGGGCCTGGGGTCCCTGGGGGACTAGGCGGGTCCAGAGGCCACAGCTGGAGACTGCTTGTTTAGGCCCCGGAGCCCGGGTGACCGGCTCTCCTTGGTCAGGGCTCCAGGGTCCCGCTGGCCAGCGTTCTTCCTCCCCGCAGGGCAAGGGGCACTTCCCCAGGAGAGAGCGCAGTCCTCCTGGCGTCCCTTGGCCTGCCCCGGCCGGAAACCCGGCAGCTGAGCAGATGGCTGGAAGATTTTTCCTCCCACGCCACCCTGTCAGGGGTCGGCGGTGGGGGCGGGGCTGCAGGCTTCCTTGTGAGCCGGCCGGAGCCTCTGGGGGCCTGCCCGGATGTGGGCCCCCACCCTGGCTGGCCAGGGGGAGCCTGCCACTGCCCCGTCTGTCCCCGGGGAGGCCTGGGAGGGAGGAAGTCAGTGCCCTGCTCACCGGGAGCTGACTCACAGGGCGCCTGACGAGGGAGGGGCGCGGGGGGGGGGGGAGGGGGAGAGACTGGCCTTGGGGGACCAGGGGACTGGAAATGCGATTGGGGGAGGTGGACATGGAGAACTGGCAAGGAATCTGGTCTTTGAATTCCAGTTCACAGGAAGGCCCCGGAGCGGGCGATGCCTGTGGGGAGAGGCAGAGCGGGGTGGGTTTGGAGGGCACCACTGATTGGGGTGGGAGCTTGTTGAGATGCTTCCCCTTGTTAGGGTCCCACCCTTCTCCCCTCCAGCTGGGGCAGTCAACTGGCAGGAGTCACGTGCTGCGACTGGGAGGGGGTGGGGTTTGGAAAGGACTGCCCATTCTTCGGGGGGGGGGGGGGAGGGGGGATGGTCCCTGTCTTTCCCCACCTCCCCACGCCTGGCCGGGGTCCGGAGTGTCAGACTGGGGGCGGAGGCAGAGGAAGCAGAGGACATTTCCTGTCTGGCAGACTGCGCTGGGCTGATAAATGTCCCCGAGCACTAGGTGACCTAAGAGAGTGCATCAGGGCCCCGCTGGCGGCCAAGGGCCTGGCAGTCCCCACCTCAGCCTCCCTGGGGCCCCAGAACCTTTGTTCCCTACTTCCAAGATACTTCTCCATAGCCTTGCCGGCTTTACTGCTGTGAAAGGGCAGCAGGACGCCTGCCAGGAAGTGTGTGGGAATCCCCCAACTAGAGAGTTGGGCACCCCCACCAGGGCTCCTTGGGCAGAGGGTCTGGGCTCCTATAGAAAGTGCTGTGGGTGGGAAAGACAGAAGTGCTCCCTCTGGCCTGGAATCAACCTGGAGGCCTCCCTGGAGGAGGTGTCACAGATGGTTTGAGACTTCCTGCCCAAGCATCTGTGAGCAGGGGCCAGGGGCGCTGTGTACCTAGGGGACAGTAGAGGCTAAGACTGGCTCATTTTAATTTCATTTACCACAATTTAAAATATCCTCCTCAAGCCTTGGCAGGTGGAATTCCCACAGTGGGGAAGGGCCTCCTCTGCACCTGGGCCTGATAATTAAAAGGGAAGTGCTGGCTTGCCGAGATTGCATTACCCAGGCTGATTGGATGGAGGCGCGTCTGAGAGCCCCGATCGCTGGGGTCATGGGCCCCACCGCTCAGAGCCAGGACTCCCAGCTGCGTAAGGGCCTCTATCTCCCTGACTCGGTGAGGCTCCAGGGTTCTTCAGCATGGGGCCGCCTGAGCAGGGGACAGCGGACGGCAGGCTGAGGCTCAGCAGTGGGCACGGAGGCAGACCGTCCCTGTCCTGACCGCGGATGGCCATGAAGGAAGCTGTCATCATCTCCGTGTGTTGGCTGCGGGGATTTGGGGGAATCCTGGAGCCCTCCCCCATAACTGGGAACTCCCTGTCTCAGAAGAGTAAGCGGAGCAGGTGTGTGGGGGACCCTGTGTGGAAACTGTTCATCCCTCTGGCTGCCCGGCTCCCAGATGCTCATGGGAACCTCTGGGTGATTAATAATGCTTTTTGCCAAGAGCTTTTTAGCCCCTGATCCCCGGGTTGGCATATCTAATCAGTTGCTCATCCTCCATGCCTGGCACACAGTAAGTGCCTGGCACGTAGTAAGTGTGCAATAAACGGCTACCACCTGGGCTGAGGCCCCAGAAGGAGACCACCTTCCTGCGGCCTGGCTCCCCACAGGGCCAGGAAGCCTCCCCAGCACCACCCCCGCCCTGGTTCGGGCCACAGCTGAGCGCTCCAGCTGGCCATTTCCTGACTGGAGCAGCCTCTTCTCCCCTGAGAAGGCCTTTTGTTCAGTTCCTGTGATGCCCCCGCCCAGCCCAGCCGGCCAGACTCTCCCTGGGGCTTCTCGTGGCAGGCAGGCCTGACCTCTCTGGAGCTGTCACGTTTATTTTCTAACAATAGTAGTAATAAAATGGTAACAGCCACTTGTTTCTTGAGCCCTGTGCCAAGCACCCCGCAGACTTCAGTCCCTAGAATACTCCTAGCGAATGCCAAGAGAACAGCCCATTTTACAGATGGGCACACTGAGGCTCAGAGTGGAAAGCCCCTTCTGCATCTCCCAGCGCGGAGGTGACCTGAGGTTTGAACGGTAGCTCCACCATGGAGAGGTCATCTGGGGGTGGGGGGCGGTCTCCAGTGAAGACCCACTGCCTTTTCTATCCATCCTTCTGGCAGGGGATGACTAGAGTGTGGTTTGGCAGCCCATCTCAACCGCAGCGGTTCATTAATGCATACAGCTGGTATTTCTAGAGTACCTGCTCTAGCCAGGCCTCCCAGCTCTGCCCCTCACTCCCTGTGACCCTGGCAAGCCACACCTCTAACACCTCGTTTTCTCAACTATAAAATGGGCATAATGTTGGGACTCCCCCTCCAAAGGGGAATAAACAAGTGATAAATGCAAAATGTTTGGAATAGAACAGGACACAGACAGCATGAACTAGTACCCTTTTTAAAATAAAAATTATTGCCGAAATATATTATCAGTGGATAAGAGTGCTGGCCTGCGGACTGAAGGGTCCCGGTTTGATTCCGGTCAAGGGCATGTATTTTGGTTACTGGCACATCCCCTGTGGGGGGTGTGCAAGAGGCAGCTGATGGATGATTCTCTCTCATCGATGTTTCTAACTCTCTATCCCTCTCTCTTCCTCTCTGTAAAAAATCAATAACATATATATTTTTTTAAATTATACTAATAAAAGGGTAATATGCTAATTAGACTGGGAAACCTTCTGGACAAAGCCATGGTGACAGGGCTGAGGCAGAGGCAGTTAGAGGTGATTAGGCCAGGAGGGGAGGGCAGTTGGGGGTTTTCAGGCTGGGCGGGGGAGGGGGACAGTTGAGGGAAAGCAGGCTGGCAGATGGGGACAGTTGAGGCGATCAGGCCAGCAGGGAGGGCAGTTGGGGGTAGGCCAACAAGGGGGGGAAGTTGGGGGTTATCAGGCCAACAAGGGGCAGAAGTTGGGGGTGAGCAGGCTGACAGGCAGAGTAGTTAGGGGCCATCTGGCAGGCAGGCAGGCAGGTGACTGGTTAGGAGCCAGCAGTCCCAGATTGCAAGAGGGATGTCTAACTGCCGATTTAGGCCCAATCCTACAGGTATCGGATCTAAACCAGCAGTCAGACATCCCCCGAGGGGTCCCAGATGGGAGAGGGTGCAGGCTGAGGGACAACCCCCTCCATGAATTTTGTGCACCTGTATGTGTACATGTATACACTGAGTGGCCTGATTATTATCTCTGAACGCATAATCTCAGTGTATAACCTATATAATAAAAGGCTAATATGCAAATTGTCCCCTTGACTAGGAGTTCGTCTAGCAGGCAGGCCAGCCAACTGCCCCAGGCTAAACTGGCTGGACCCACCCATGCACGAATTCATGCACTGGGCCTCTAACACACACACACATGCACACACACACGCAGATGAACACGCACTCTTGAATGGCCAGCTTATGCGTTCAGAGATCATAATAATCTGGCCACTCTGTGTATATTTCAGAGAGGAAGGGAGAGGGAGAGAAAGAAACATCTGATTGGCTGTCTCCTGCATGCTCCCTACTGGGGATTGAGCCCTTAGCCCTGGCATGTGCCTTGACTGGGAATGGAACCTGTGACCTCCTGGTTCATAGGTTGACGCTTAACCACTGAGCCATTCGGCCAGGCTAGTACCTTTTCTTATTTTTGGTTTTTTATTTTCACCTGTGGCTTTTTTTTATGTCCCTGAGCACTAGGTGACCTAAGAGAGTGCATCAGGGACTTCAGTCCCTAGAATACTTCTAGCGAATGCCAAGAGAACAGCCCATTTTACAGATGGGCACACTTTTTCTTTTTCTTCCTTTTTTTTTTTTTTTTTTTTTAATATATTTTATTGATTTTTTACAGAGAGGAGGAGAGAGGGATAGAGAGCTAGAAATGTCGATGAGAGAGAAACATCTATTCAGCTGCCTCTTGCACACTCCCTCCTGGGGATGTGCCCGAAAACCAAGGTACATGCCCTTGACTGGAATCGAACCTGGGAGCCTTCAGTCCACAGGCCAATGCTCTACCCACTGAGCTAAACCGATCAGGGCAGAAGCAAGTCTTCATGGGGTGCATTTGGCACCCACAGGGCATTTTGGTGCAGGGGTTTCATCCTTAGCTGTGGGACCTCTGTGTGTTAAGTTTCTCCATCTATACAATGGGTGCAGTTATTGGCAATACCTCCAAGTATTGTCATGAAGCGTGGGAGAGTTAATGCTTTGCAAGGGTAGTTAGAAAAATGTGTGAGGGGTGGCAAGGGTAGTTAGAAAAATGTGTGAGGGGACTGCTGGCTCCTAACCAGTCACCCTTAGTACACGCCACTCTCCTGGAGAAATCGGAATGGGGCCGTGGCCTGCCATCGCCTGGGCAGGGACACAGCGTGGAGTGGACACAACTGCAGGATTTGGCCCGGGAGAACAGGTGACCAAGGGCACGTGGCTCTCCCCCCTCCCTCTGCCCAGCAGCTTTTACTGATTACCTACTATGTGCAAAGGTGCCCAGGACACTGTGATGTGCAGAAATGTCAGCTGTGTGCACAGCACCCTCCCGGCTGGGGTGTTCTGCTTGATCAGCTCCAGGGTCACCACCGGGGCCTGGAGATGGTGGGGTGAAAGAATCCATTTTTGGGGTTCCAATCTCCATTTGACATTTGAGACCCGTTTTCAAGGACTCTTTACAACCACCGTATGTGGTCGATACCATACTGCCCCCAGTGTGACAGACTTGAGTCAGGTGTCAGAGGACACACAACCAGTACATACCATGGGTGTATCAAGTAACCCCAGGAAAACAGGCATTTCTGTCTGGTTTACTGTTGTGTCGCCAAGGCCTACCACAGTGCCTGGCACATAGTAGGACCTCAATAATACATTTTGGGGAGGTGAACGAGCAGCCATGATTATGTGTCCCCAGTGGGGGCCTGAGCCCATCCTAGTTTAGTTGGAAAGCCAGTCCTGATGGTAACGAGAGCTCCAGGGTTCAGCACCTCGGACAGCAGAGGGTTGGGGGGCTTCTGCCCTGTGATGGCCAGGTGCCCGTCTGCCCTGTGATGGCCAGGTGCCCGGGGAAGGACATAGAGGTGGGCTGGAAGGAGAGACCCAGCTGGGATGGGTGGGCGAGGGTTGGCTGTCCTGACATTCCTCCACCAGAGAGGAAATATTTTTGCACCTCTTGTGAGCCTAGTCAATTTATTCCTTTTTTAATATTTGTTTTTATTGACAATAATACACTCTAACATTTAAATAACAATAAAAGCAGCCAACCCTTTTTAAGCTTTTCTTTGTTTCTGAGGCCTTTACATTAATTAACTCAATCCTCATACACTCCTATGAGATAGGTATAATCATGGTCCCCATTTCACAGGTGAAGAAACTAAGGTAGAGAGAAAGCAAAGGACTCACCCAAGATCACACAACTAGTACGTGGTGGTGCTGGGATTTGAACCCAGGCTTTGTGTTCTCTCTCTCTCTCTCTCTCTCTCTCTCTCTCTCTCTCTCTCTCTCTCTCTCTCTCTCTCTTTTAAACAGGAGAAAATCAAAGTTTGAATTCATGCTCCTGGGGAGTTCACATAAGCATGAGATTCCTAAGACAGTGAGGCAGTACTGGCTCTATAAGACATTTTTTGACAAAGGAGAAGGGAGGTGGGTCCTGTATGTCCTAAGTGAGAAGGGGCGGTTTACAGATGTTAGGAGGAGCCAGAGTACGTGGAGGAAAATTCTTGCTAGGCAACTCGGAAACAAGGGCATACAGGGTATCTATCGAACGTCTCTGTGCTCTTAACCACATTCCTGGAGACAAGTAGTAATTCTTCCTTCAGTACGTGCCCCCTGCTCCCCAGAGGTCACCGCTGTTTCTGGACGGGTTTGCTCCAGCCGCACCTTTCTTGCCCAATGCTCACTCACACTCCGGAAACGGGCAGCCCGGTTTTGTGTGTGTGTAAACAGGATCCCAGTTTGTATTGTTCTGTGGTTCGCTTTGTTTGCTTCCCGGTGTACCTTGGAGACGCCTCCTGTGTGGCGGTGTGGGTCTTCCACAACCTTCCCCACGGCTGCAGGACACTCCAGCTGCCGGGTCACCCACTCTGCCTGACGGGCGTGTAGGTTGTGACAGTAAAAAAAATCTAAGTTAAAATGACACAATCCTTGAGTGAGGCAGAGCAGTGTCAGCTGTGGGCCAGCTCTGAGGACAGACTGCTCAGTTCATTCCCGTGTGACTGTTGAAATTTAGGATTAATTTTCAAGTGGCCATTTCCGCGATTACCGCTTCTCATTTACACATGAAGTTTCTGATCTGCTACCCGCAGGAGCCAACCCGGTGGGGGTGGGTGTGGGTGGGGGTGTGCTTGCATCACTTCCCCATCCCCTCTGGCTGTAGCTAATGTAAATCCTTTCAGATGGGCTTAACCCCTCACCCCACCCACACCCACACGTGATGTATAAAAACTTGCAAAACTCGGGGCTCAGGACGGTTGTCTTTCCTCCTTAGCCGTCTGGCCTAACTAGCCCTCTCTTTAAAGAGCCGGGGCGTTAACACCGTGTGTGACCGGCCGGCGTGCTCCGTGGCCGGGGGTGGATTGCCAACCAGGAAGTCAGTTCGGTCCCGCGTGGGCCGCGAACGCGCCGTGGTGCCCGGCGAAGGACAAGCCGTGGCGCGGGGTTAGCGGTCCACCCTCACCTGTGTGCTCACTGCTTGTTGCCTGTCCCCTGTGTCTTTCAGCCTGGCCACTCCACCCCCGTCACCGCCATGAACGGGCCCACCCTGCAGCCCTCCTCCGCGCCCTCCGCCCCGTCCGCAGCCGCGGCCCCGCGGGGCTGGAGCGAGTTCTGCGAGCTGCACGCGGCGGCCACGGCGCGGGAGCTGGCGCGGCAGTACTGGCTCTTCGTCCGGGAGCACCCGCAGCACGCGCCGCTGCGCGCCGAGCTCGTGTCGCTGCAGTTCACCGACCTCTTCCAGCGCTACTTCTGCCGCGAGGTGCGCCAGGGCCGGGCGCCGGGGCCGCCGGCCCGGGACTACCGGGAGGCGGGCCGCGGGCCCCCGGCCAAGGCCGAGGCGCCTCCCGCCGAGCCCGACCCCGGCCCCGCCGCCCCCGCGCTGCCCAAGGCCCGCAGCTCCGAGGAGCTGGCGCCGCCGCGGCCGGTGCCCTGCGCCCTCCAGCACCTGCGCCACAGCCTCCGCCACATCATCCGCCGCCGCTCGGCGGGGGAGCTGCCGGCGGCCGGGGCCGCGGGGGAGGCCCGGGCCAAGCCCAGCCTGGCCCGGAAGCTCCTGCCCTGGAGCCTGGCCCGGGAGCCGCCGCTCGAGGTCCTCAAGGAGGCCGTGCTGCGCTACAGCCTGGCCGACGAGGCCGCCATGGACAGCGGGGCGCGCTGGCAGCGCGGGCGCCTGGCCCTGCGCGCCCGGGGCCCCGGCGGCGCGGACCGCGGCCTGGAGCTCTTCGACCCGCCCAAGGTAAGCGCTGCGCACGCCCCTCCGGCGCCACACGAGGGCGACACGGCGACCCGAGGGCGGGCCTCCCGCCGCCGCCAGGTGCGAGGGAAGCGCGTACAGCCTTCACCAGGGAGCCTTTCCTCTGAGGGTCATTTGGTGCCTTCGCCATAGCGACTGTTTAGAAATAGGGCAGCCCAGACCCGGGGCCCGGGGGACACGGGCGGACGGAGCCAGGCGGCAGGCCGGCGCCTCGGCTTCTGAGGAAGGGGCCGCCTCAGAGCCCGGCGGCGAGCACCCTGAGCGGCCGGGGGAGCCGGGCTGAAGCTGAAGGCTTGTGCTTGGGGCTCCTTCACAGGAAGGGGTTGACATCTGCAGTTTCAAAATGGCGGCCCCGTGTGAGCTGCACGTCACACGGCCAAAATGGCGGCCGCCAGACTCCCTTGTTTGACAGGAAAAATGGTTTCCTCTCCCATGAGGAGCCCGCTGTTACTGTTAACGAGGCTTTGAGGTGTCTGGATTTTGCTGTTTCCCCCCTAATGTGCCGTTTCCGCTCCATCGCGCTGGATGACTGTGTTCGGTTCCGCCGGCAGCCTCGGGCCCTCCTGGCTGGGCCGGTTTCTCAGGTTCTCTTGTTTTTGGTGACTCCCAGGGCTTTGAGGGCTCCGGGAGGGCTTGGTAGAAGGTCCAGGGACACCCTAGGTGGCAGGCCAGTACGGGCCTTGAAGGCCTGTCAGGGCGGCGGGCTCCCGGTGAGCATGGACCTGTGGGCCTGGAGGGCACAGCTCAGTTCCATCAGGGCGGCCTGGGGGTGGACTCCGTCCCCGGTGCGATTCTCTTTCATCACTGATGTTACTCTCCCTCTTCCTTCTTCTCGGAAATCAATAAAAAAATATATATATATATTTTTTAAAAGGCCCTGACAGCCGAAGCCGGTTTGGCTCAGTGGTAGAGCGTCGGTCTGCGGACTGAAGGGTCCCAGGTTCGATTCCGGTCAAGGGCATGCACCTTGGTTGCGGGCACATCCCCGGTGGGGGGTGTGCAAGAGGCAGCTGATCGATGTTTCCCTCTCATCGATGTTTCTGACTATCCCTTCCCCTTTCTCTCTGTTAAAAATCAATAAAATATATTAAAAAAAAAAAAAAAAAGGCCCTGTCACAAACTGACTATGAAAAAACTTGAGGTTTTCTAGGGGTTCAAAACTATGATGGAATTCCTTTGCACCCCCATACTTTGTGGATGTCTTGTTTTCTTTCAGGTTTTAACAGCTGTGCCTTTTCCCTTTGTAACCATCTGAATTCCACCTGTGCAGTATGGCGTAGGGTCCGTGTTCCCACTCCTGTGCTCTCTCCTCAGGTGTGTCGAGTTGCTGTGTCCTAGAGGCAGAGCAGTGTGGCCGCAGTGAGGATAACAGAGGGGCCCTAATTTGGTGGTTGGGATGGGGTGTGGTCAAAGACCCAAGTGTGGGATGTGCACCTTAGTGTGTGAGTGTGTCTCCCTCAGTCAGCCAGCCACACGGGCTCCTGCCCCGGACTACAGTTCTCTGTTCTTGAACTTCCTGTGAGTGGAATCCTCGGCATGCTGCCTTTGATGTCTGGCTTCTTTACTCAGCATAATGTTTTAGAGATGGTCCATGTTCTCCGTGGGTGGTTTCTTTTCACCCTGAGTGGTATTTCCTTGTGTTGCACCCCAGTTAGTTACTCTCTCACCCATTGATGGATATTTGGGTCATTTCCACTTTGGAACTTTAACATCTAATGCTGTTGTAAAAGCTCAGGTAGCTCTTTGTGTGGACGGAGATTTGCATTTCTCCGGTAGAGTCCTAGCAGGTCAGGTGGGGGGTTTAACTTGGTAAGAAAATTCTAAACCGTGTGTTTCATTTCAGCCTTTCCAGTGGCTATGCACTGGCGTCTCACTGCGGCTTTCCTTTGCCTTTGCCTGATGTCTCAGAGGTTAAGCACCTTCTCATGGTCAGTGGGCATTGGATTGGATTCATGAGGCACGTTTTGATTGAGTTGTCTATCTTATTGATTTGTAAGAGTTTTTATATATATTCTGGATACACTTCCTTTGTATTGTAAATATCTTCTCCCCTATGTGGGTTGGTTGCTTTTTTTTTCCTTCTTTCTCTCTCTATTGTTTAAGGAATTACATATGTGTCCTTATTCTCTCATTGCCCACCCGCCCCGCGCATGCCCTCACCCCCCTGGTGTCTGTATCCATTGGTCAGGCTCATATGCATGCACACAAGTCCTTTGGTTGACCTCCCCCCCCCTTATTCCTCCCCTACCCTACCTTCCCTCTGAGGTTTGACCATCTGATTGATGCTTCTCTGTCTCTGGATCTGTTTTTGTTCATCAGTTTTTATTGTTCATTAGAGTCCACAAATGAGTGAGATCATGTGATATTTGTCTTTCTCTGACTGACTTATTTCGCTTAGCATAATGCTCTCCAGGTCCCTCCATGCTATTGCAAATGGTAGGAGTTCCTTCCTTTTTACAGCACGTAGTATTCCATGGTATAAAGTACCACAGTTTTTTAAGCCACTCATCTGCTGATGGGCATTTAGGTTGTTTCCAAATCTTAGCTATGATAAATTGTGCTGCTATGATCATAGTGGTGCATATATCCTTTCTGATTGGTGTTTCTGTTTTCTTGGGATATATCCTAGAAGCGGATAGAATGGGAGTTCCATTTTTAGTTTTTTAAGGTAACTCCATGCTGTTCTCCACAGTGGCTGCACCAGTCTGCATTCCCACCAGCAGTGCAGAGGGTTCCTTTTTCTCCGCCTCTTGTTGTTTGTTGATTTGTTGATGATAGCCATTCTGACAGGTGTGAGATGGTACTGCATTGTCGTTCTGATTTGAATCTCTCGTATAATTAGTGACTTTGGGTATGTTTTCATATGTCTCTAGGCCTTCCTTATGTCCTCTTTCGAAAAGTTTCTATTTAGGTCCGTTGCCCATTGTTTGATTGGGTTGTTAATCTTCCCTTTGTTAAGTTGTATGAGTGATTGCCTTTTTACCCCTTTAATGAGACTGTCTCATTAATATAAGTTCTTAATTTTAATGTAGTGAAGTTTATCAATTTCCTTTATGGTTAATGATTTTTATGTCCCATTTATATTTTATTTTTAAAAAGTATTTTTTATTGATTTCAGAGAGGATGGAGGGGGGAGGAGAGAAAGGAAGAAACATCAATAACGAGAGAGAATCATCGATCGGCTGCCTCCTGCACACCCCTCATGGGGATGAGCCCGCAACCTGGGCATGTGCCCTTGATCAGAATCGAACCTGGGACCCTTCAGTCCGCAGGCAGATGCTCTATCCATGGAGCCAAACCAGCTAGGACTTTGTGTCCTCTTTAAGAAACCTTTGCCTGCTCAGGTCATGAAGTTCTTTCTTGTCTTGTCTTCTGAAGCTTATGGTGTGGGCCTCCCCATTTTGTACCACCATCCACCCCAAATCAGCTGTGTTAGGTGTGAGGGCGGGTCCCAACTCTGCCCGGTCCAGTGCTGTTTGCTGAAGTGCTGCTCCAGCCAAGCCCATGTCCCTCTGTGGACTTCCGTCCCATCCGCCAGGTGTCTGCCCACGCCAGCACCTCAGGCTAAACAGCAAAGTCTCACCTGAGTCTTGAGCAGGTGACTCTGGACTGAGGCGTTAATCCTGAGCTAAGAATCTCTGGGTGTTCCAGCAGTGAGAACAGCATGGGCAAAGCCTGGCATGGGAAAGTGATTCATATGTTTTGAAGAAAGAATAACAGACAAGGCCAGTTTGGGGGAGCAGAAAGGGGAGACGGGCCATGGTGGAGTGTGTGAGGGCAGAGACAACAAGGAGGAGTAAGCATTTTATTCCAAACATAGCCTGAAGCTGCCGGAAAGCACAAGTGCAGATAAAAAAATAACTGTTTCTCATCACTTTTAAAGTCTCGAGGCTGGGACACCACCAAGGGCAAATAATGGCCAAACACATCTTATCTGCACGATAGCGTGGCTTCGCTAGAAAACTTCACTTTAAAAACTGCCCTTAAAATAACCCTTTGTGGGAACCAGGTGTCAGGAGTGCAGAGGGCCCGGTGGGAAAATGAATTAGCTCTTTCCCCTCTCGGAGGCCTTAGGCAAGTGACGTCACCTTCCTGAGCCTCAGTTTCCTCCTCTGTACAAGGGGCCTATTCATCGTCCCGCATCGTGGGGCTCATGTGTTTAACTGGGAAGCGCGTCTGCTGAGCGCCTGGCACAGGGCAACTCAGTGTTCCCGCCCTTCGTGTTGTTGTTATGGTTGTCATGGTATTGACTCTGGGGCTGAGAACACAGATTTATCTCCAGTGCTGGTTTGGGTCCCTGTCAAGGCTCCTGTTTTGGGAGCTCTGAGGTGGGGCCCAGTCTGAGTCCACAGGGCTCAACATGGTGGTGGAGAAGCTGGACCCGGGGGAGAGTAGCTAGGTCCCAGGCTGCCCCAGGCCCAAAGGGAGCAGTCCTGTGCGGCCTTCCTGTCTTCCCTCCCCCTCCGAACCCCCCTTCCCCCTCCCCCCCGCAGATAAGGCCCAGAAGGCTTCTGACAGCTCATGGGAGTTGGGTCCCAGCTCCACCTCTGACCAGCTGTGTGACCCTGGGCCTGTCACTTCCCCACTCAGAGTAAAGGAGGCCATTCTGAGGCGGGGGCGGGGGCTCCTTGTCACTGGGTGTGTGCGGGAGGCCACACCTGCAGGAGGTGGAGGAGCCGTCTGTGGCTATCTCCCTCGGTGAAGGAGGGCAGAGGAGTCCTGTGTTCTCTGGCTGCAGGGGCGGGCGGCCTTGCAGTGGGCGGGAGTGGGCAGCCTCCCTCCACTGGGCACGGCCCTCGGGAGCCCAGGGACTGCTTCCGCTGGAAGGTGGTCATGGAAGGCCCTTGGCAGGAGGTGACCTTTGAGATAAACCAAGTGCCAGTCTTGACAGATCTGGGTGAGAGTCCCAGGCTGAGGAAAGGGCAAGTGCAAAGGCCCTGGGGTCGGTCATGGGCCAGGAAACCAGGCAGCCAAGGGCTGGGTGGAGGGAGCAGGAGGGATGCGGTTGGAAGGTGATGGGGCTGGATTCTGTAGGGCGTGGTGAGGATTTTGGGTTTTACACTCGGAGCAGGAACCCGTGGAGGATGTTGGCCCAGAGGAGCTGAGACACTCGCTGGGGCTGCCTGGGGCTTCAGGCATCAGGCTGGCATGATTCTGCCCCTAGATCCTCCGGTCACCATGTCCACTCCTCCTGTGGCACTTCCTCCCTCTGGTCCCCTGATCCCAGGGGCTCCCCACCAAGCCTCCCCCCCGCCCCCCCCGCCCCCCCCACTGTTGAACCAGCTCCCTTAAGTCAGAGGGTGCAGAGCACCAGCTCCTGGCCAGGCCTGAGACGTGCTCCCCTACTCAGCAGTTGAAGAAAAATAAGAAGTTGGATTGGTTGCCAATATTTAGAAACACAAAATAGATCACGTCAGAACCCAGACTCTTGGTTTCTCTTATAGAATATAGGCCAGTATCACTGAGAGTGGGTTCAAGCCCAGCCTCTGCCCATGCTCAGCAGAGGCAGGCCTTGGGGTGCCAGGGGAGAGGAGATAGAAGCAGCCACTGGCCGGGCGGGGGGCGGGGGCGCTGACCTTGGGCAGAGACTCCCTGGGACCTGGGGGTCCATTTTCAAATGGAGCATAACCAGCTGGCCATGGCCTTTGGGGCAGCTCTTTTGGGCCTCGGTTTCCCCATATGCCCAGGCCTCTAGGTCGGCTCAGTTGATCTCAACGCCTTGCCAGCCCTGCTGGGTCTGGGGCTGAGCCTGTTTCTCTCACTGGTACAGGGCCTGATGCTGGAGTTCTAGCTCCTGTTGGAAAACACCCTCAGCCAGCAATGACTTGGCCCTTGTTACATACCAGGCGCCTCACTGACCCTGCTCCATTTAGCCTCCCGCAGCCGGGAGGGCGCCTCTGATGACCCCGCTGCACCGAGGCGGCAGCTGGTGCCCGAGAGGGTAGGTGACTTGTCCGCGGTCACTCGGCTCCGGATGGGATTGGAACCCAGGCAGCTGAGCTGGACCTGACGCCCAGCGTCTCAGAGGAGCCACTGTTGGTGGTGGTGCTACCCAGAGGCCCCATCAGGAAAGGGCGTCTGTTTTGTGTTCTGACAAGAAAGGCTCCCGGTGCCATCTTGTCCAGAGCCACGTTTTACCTTTGAGGACCCTGAGGCCCAGAGGGGTGGGCGGGTCCCTCCTCACCCAGTGCATGCTGCCCTCGGGCTTCCTCCAGGGCCTCAGCTCACAGCCCTGAGTCCTCCCCAGGGAGGTGGCTGGTGGGAGTGCCTGGCGCTGGGAGTGGGCAGGAGTGGGCAGCCATGAGGTCAGAGCCCTTCCCGCTCTGCCCCCCCTGAGCCGGGGCCGTGGACCAGTGCCGGCTTCCGGTGCCTCTGTAGGACGGGAATGGCCACGGTGCCTGCCTCCGGGTGGTGGTCGTGTGGGGAGGCTGCGGACACACTCAGTGCTGACTGGGAGCGCGAAGAACAGCCTGGGCCTGTACTGGCCCTGCCTTCACAGGGCACATGGCTCAGCCAGGGGTCCAGCCTGCGGGGCTGGGTGTGTGGCAGGAGGGAGCCTGGGCCCCTCAGCTCTGCCCGGGCTGTGGTCTGCCGGAGCAGGCAGGCGGTGGGCCCTGTGGGCAGTAGGTGCCCAGGAAAGAAAGCCTGGGTGGTGCCCGGGCTGCCACCTGCCCAGCTCCCAGCACCCCAGGGTGAGGCACTGAGCCTTCCGCTCGTGCTCCCGTGAACCTTCAGGCTGCACGGCCGCTGCACCTACTTCCCAGGGGAGGCAACTGAGGCAGAGGGCGCCGAGGGGTGGCCCGTGTCCCCCCGGAGCCCAGGCCCCGAGTGTGGGAAAGAGGAAGCAGAAAGAAAGGGACGTCCGTCCGGAGGCCTGGCGGTTTCCTCGAGGCAGGAGTGCGCAGAGGAAGGGGGCGGGCAGGAAGCCGCCGCGGGGGGGGCAGCGCCTGGGCTCCCACAGGCCGGCCCGGCTCTGCCCGGAGGGACGGCTGTGCCCGCACCCTCCGTGCCCGTCGCCGAGGATGCCGGCCGGGTCCTCACGTGGGGCCGGGCCCAGCACAGCCGCGCAGCCAAGCTCAGCTGCGGTTCTTGTCGCTGTTTTTGAGGCGACAGGCACCACCTTGACACAGCCCGGAGCCGCCATCGCCCGGTGGGACGGGAATCGCGGGCATGGGAAGCCGAGGCGCAGGGCAGCAGAGACTGGCCAGGGCCACGGCAGGGGCGGCAGAGCCGGCCAGGCCAGGGTATGTTTGGGCCCCGCAGCAGGCGGAGAGACCCCACGTGCCAGCTGCAGTCCCCTGGCTCCTGGTGCCAGAGCGGCGGAGGGGAGACATCCCCAGCCCCCCCGGGGAGCCCCAGGGTGACTGAGGGCCGTCCTCGCTCTGCCCTGCTGCCCTGGCCCGCGTGGGCCTCTGCCCCCTGAGCTGTGACATGGGCGACCCAGGGGCTTCGTCTGGGCCTCCTTGGGGGGAGGAGGAAGGGATGCTGGTGGGCAGGACTCCGTGAGCCCCCCAACCGCACACACAGCCACCCCACCTGCCCCTTATTGGGGTTCCGTGTAAGAAGACTGCTTTGCTGCTTAGAAGAAACCCTGACCACGCTGAAACCGCGGCAGATGGTATCGGCATGCTTCCTCTCAGCTCGAATTCTGTGAATCCCCAGAGACCGAAAGGGCCCGATCCCACAGGGAGGGCAGGGGCAACGCGCACCGTCATCCCTCTGCTCATGGGCCGGCCGCCGCCGCCTCTCAGGGCGATCCTCTGCTTTGTCTGTCTGGGGCCTGGGTGTTGGGACTTCACTGTGGAGTCGGGGCTGTGACCTGGCCGCCAGGGAGAGATTTGGTTGACACCTCGGCCTCTCTGAGTTTGTTTCCCAATCTGGAAAGTGGGGTGTCATTGCTTGTGTTGCTGGGTGATTGAGTCCAGAACAGGCTCAGGCGGCCTGGCACCACGTGCCCCATGTTACTTAGGAAGCCTCGGACCAGAGCCGCCTGGCCTGGGCACCCTGGCGGGGCCGCTGGAAATCCCCCACCCACTTCTTTGTGAATGGAAAGGAAACCAAAACGCAAAAAAGAGATCTCTGCGTGGCGGCCAGCCCTCACTGGTGGGGGCGGGGGAGCTTCCTCCCCGGCAGGAGGGGCCGCCTCGGCTTCCTTTCTGGGCCCACATCCCCTTTTCCTCGTCCGGAGAGCCGCGGACCTCAGCCCGGACCAGCGGCTGTGTGCGAACTCTGGATTCTCCATCACAGGCCGAACCCGAATCTGCCTGCAGGGGGGGGAGGGGGGGCGGCTGTCCCAGCAGCGGCAAAGGGGGGAACTTTCTGGAACGAGGGGCCCTGCTTTGTCTCATCTCCGATTTCCATGTAATCTTGGAGTCTAACTTGCCCAGGCCTCCAAGTCTGAGTTCCTCATATTTTTGGTTTTGTTTTTTCAATTAATAAAGCTCATGGGAGAAATTACAGAAAAGTAACCGAAACACCACCCACAGCCCTGCGACCCAGAGAAGCAGCGTTTCCATTCGGGCAGACTCATCATCATCTTCTTTCCTTCTGTTTCCTTCACTTGCCCCCACACTGTTCCTTCGGCCTGTGTGCCAGGCCCTGTGTGGGGGCCGGGATGCTGGCGGGAACTTCTGGGCAAACCCCAGCCCTGGGGCGCTGACATTTATCTACCTGCTTTTTCTCACGTTTTGATAATTTTTCTGATTTTGCAAATATTTTTAAAGACTGTCTTTTTTTAAAAATGCTGGCTGCAGAGTATTTCATTTTATACAGTTAGGCCATGATATTCTTATCTGTCATTATCTGGACTCCTATTTCAATCATTTCTAACTTTTTTGATAAAATAGATCACCCGTGATGAACATCTTGTACTTAAATCTGGGGCCCATCGCCGACTGTTTCCTTGGGCTGAGCTCCCAGAAGGGGAAGTGCTGGTCGGAGGCCTCAGGAGGCCTCTGGGGCTCGCACACTCGCTCGCTAAGCTTCGCTGAGATACTATTTCCATGCCGTAGACTTAGCTGGTTTAGAGTGTGCAGCGGTTTTCAGTCTCTGCAGAGTTGTGCAACTATCACTGTGGTCTAATTTTAGAACATTTTCATCATCAGAAAGAACCATGTACCCTACCCGTTAGCCGGCACCCCCAGGCCCAGGCACCACTAACCTTTCTGTCTCTGGATTTGCCTAGTCTGTTCTTTCCACGTAAAGGGAATCAGACAATAAGTGGTCTTTGTGACTGCTTTCTCTGAAACGTTTCCAAGGCTCACATTTCATTCCTCCGTTTGTCCTGATAGATGTGAGCGCTGTTATGAGAGCGCTATGGACATGGTGCACAGGCAGAGCTTGGGGTACCACAGGCTTTTTTTTAACCTTGATTTTTTTTTTTCTCTCTTTATTGGTTAAGGTATTACATATGTGTCCTCATCCCTCCATTGCTCTTCTCTCCCCCCCATCCCCCCTTCATGCCCTCACCCCCCTGGTGTCATTGTCCATTGGTCAGGCTCATATGAATGCACAAAAGTCCCTCGGTTGATCTCCCTCCTTACCCCCACCCGCCCCTACCTTCCCTCTGAGGTTTGACCGTCTGCTCAATGCTTCTCTGTCTCTGGATCTGTTTTTGTTCATCAGTTTATGTTGTTCACTGCATCCCACAAATGAGTGAGGTCATGTGATATCTGTCTTTCTCTGACTGACTTATTTCGCTTAGCAGAATGCTCTCCAGGCCCATCCATGCTGTTGCAAGTGGTAGGAGTTCCTTCCTCTTTACAGCAGCATAGTATTCCAGAGTGTGGGCGTGCCACAGTTTTCTAATCCTCACCTGCAGCCACAGGCTTTGTCTGGAGGAGTCTCCTTGCTTTCGGGGTGAGTTTTGTGTCGGCAAGTGCTTTGTTTCTCTGGGGCATCTGTCTCAGAGGGGAGGTGCTGGGTTGTATGTGAATTCTGCAGAATGAACCAAACTGATTCAAAGCGCTGACACTGAGCCGTTTAGTCCTCCTGCCAGCACTGAGTGAGGGCTCCCGTCTCCCCCTGCTCACCAACATGCTCGTCGTCCGTCTTCCATTCCGCCGTCCCAGCTGCTGTCGCTCTGGTGGCTCCGATGTGGAGCGGATCTCCTGTGCTTGCTGTCATCTCAGTGCTCGCCACAGTCTCCACACAGCTTTCCAGGAAGCTCGAACCCACCATCTTCCCCTCGCCAGCAGGCCAGCCTGGGCGTCCTGGTGAAAACCTCTGCCAACCTCCAGGTGAAAAGTGGCTGTCCTGTCCTTTCTGATTACGAGTGGAATGAGATATGAGGTGTAACTCACATAACATAAAACCTACCATGGCAAAGTGCAGCTCATGGGTTTTAAAAAATATATATTTTATTGATTTTTTACAGAGAGGAAGGGAGAGGGATAGAGAGTTAGAAACATCAGCTGCCTCCTGCACACCCCCCACCGGGGATGCGCCTGCAACTAAGGCACATGCCCTTGACCAGAATTGAACCCGGGACCCTTCAGTCCGCATGCCGACGCTCTATCCACTGAGCCAAACCGGTTTCGGCAGCTCATGGGTTTTTAATACGTTCGCTGAGGGCAACATTTTCATCCCCCCAGAAACCTGTACCTGTTAGCGACATTCCCACTTCCTGTCCCACCCCAGCCCCTGGCAACCACTAATCTACTTGCTGTCCCTATGGATTTTTTTTTGTCCCTACAGATTTTAACTTTCCTTTTTTTTTTTTTTTTTCAAACTGTTTTTCTTATGTTTCTTAATTGTATGCATTTTGTGGTTTGTAGGCCATTTACTCTGCTGCCTTTTTCTTGTTGATTGGCAAGAGTTCTTACCTGACTTAGCTGTCATGAAGCAGATCTCCCAGTTTGCCCCCCAACTTTCAGTTTTGATCCTGAGTTTCTTGGCTTACGGAGGCCCTGAGGCCTGGACAGTTAAATACAATGACCTTTTCCTAGATGGTTGCCTTCTTTGCTTTTTCTGCTTAGAAAGGCCTGGGATCTGATAATTACTTTTTTGCACTCTCCATTATTTAATCCAGCTGGTTTTTATTCTTTGGGGCCAGTGTGATTTCCTGTTTTTTTTTTTTGTTTTTTTTTTTATGTCAATGAGAGGCTGTGTGAAGACCTGCCACATAGTAAGTGCTCACTAAATGCCGGCATCAGGCTGTGCCAGGCTGACCTTGGCAAGGTGCCATGTCAGTGTGGTGGCCGGCCTGCTGACCTGGTCAGCTTCTGGGCTCCTGGCTCTCGCCCTCCTCGTTTGTCAGCTCAGCCTGAGGCTGCCAGCTCAGCCTTCCTGGCTTCCGTCCCGCAGCCCCTCAGGCGCGAGGCCTCACTGTCACCTCTTCTTCTGAATCATCATTCTTCGAAGGCAGGCGTTGGCCACCCTCCAGGGCTCTAGGGGATCTTGGTGGTGACGAGCCCCTCTCCCCTCCAGCACCCACCACCACCGAGGCCAGTGACAGGGGTCATTTGTTGTTTTTTAACCACAACGTTTCCACCCTCCACAGGCGAGGAGCAGACGGGCCCCGCCAGGCTGCGGTCTGTCTGGCCCTGTAGCAGGGCTAGGAGGCGGGTACCCATTCAGGCCCCACCTCCCAGCTCCGGGACCCCTGGCCCTGACACCCAGTGTTCCCAGACTCCTGAGGTCCACCTGCTTTCCCGGGTGCGGGCTCCACAGAGCGGGGAGAGCAGGGGTGATGCTGGGTGCTCCCCTCGCTGCTCTGGGGCCGGGCACTAGGTCCCTCAGGGTGTGAAGTGGGTGTATTTGGGGATCGGTACCCCCTTCTCGGCTCTGGGGAGGTCTGTTTCTGGCACTTGTGGGGACTCTCATTTGCTGAGAAAGGGGAGAAGCTCCTCTCATTCCTCTCCTTGTTCCTGAGTGGAGACGGGCACAAGGCCGCAGGGGGGCAGCCCGGGGGGGGTGTGGCCTGTGGGGACGGGGTCTGGGCCCCTGTGAGTGCCCGTACCTGGAGGCTCCCTCTGTCCCTCCACTTTCCCGGCCAGGAAGCGCCGCACAGAGAGGGGAAGTGATTTGCTCGGGGTCACACAGGAAACCTGCCAGGCGGGCCTTGGAGGAGGGCTGGCGGCCCTCGCTGGGGCAGGGTAGGAAGGGACCTGTGGCCTGTGGTTCCAACATTCGTTCAGTCTGGCTCCCTCCCTTCAGCTTGCCCCCACAGGCGCCTGAGAACAAGGGTGAGAGATCACCCCCCCCACGTCTGCCTCTGCACCCCATGCATCCGAGGGCTACGGCCCCAGCAGCCACCCGCTATCCCCATCCACCTGACCACTCTGAGGACCTCTCCGGACACCAGCCTCCGATAGCTCTTTCTGGACCTCCGCCGGCGCTGGGCCTGCTGGGGATGGGCCGCTGTCCTTCCCCACCCCCAGGGGAACCCCCAGCAGCTGCCTCATCAGGAAATCATGGCCGGGCCCGATAAGCCCGAGCAGAGGGAGGACAGGGTCGCACTTGGCACAGTGCACCCGAGGAGGCTCCTGGAGGAGGGAGGCTTTCTCGCAAGCCCTGGCCTGGAGAGCAAGGCCCTCGGCCCGGACAGACGCGGGTCCGAGCCCCGGCCTCTGGTCCTCTGTGGCCGGGACAAATTATTTTGTGTCTCGGCCTCCATTTTTCCACCTGTAACATGGGCAACCATGCTGGTGTGAGCTGTTCTTCTCCCCTGGCCAGCCGGAGCCCCGGGGGCCCAGCCAGGACCCCCACCCTTGCCTGACCCAGCCTCCCTGGAGTGTCCCTATCACTCTTCCTAGGCCCTCAGTGGGTGGGTGTCTGCAGTGGGCCGTGCTGTGTCCCACCCACCCCAGCCCCATGGCACTGGGCACCGAAAGGCCTGTGTGTTTGTCGTGGGGATAAAAGTGAGTGCGCAGACCTCATCCGGGGCTGGGTGCTACATCTGAGCAGGCACTGTGCTCAGAGCCGGGGGTGCCACACGAAAAGACAAGTCCCCATGGAGCCTGCTCACAGGCAGAGAAGGCAGTGAAGGAACTGGAGGGCTGTGGGCCGGTGACTTATTCACACACCGTGGCCAGTGCCGGCCTTCCCGAGGCGACACTTGGCGAAGACCTGCATCGGAGAGGAGCCCCATTTGTGCAGATGGGGCAGCACTGCCGTGCCTGCGGCGGAGGGAGCGGCAGGTGCAGAGGCTGCGGGGCGGGGTGTGCTCGGCACACGGAGCAGCGGAGGCCGGTGCGGCTAGAGCAGAACGAGGAGGAGGAGTTGAGGTCAAGGTGCGAATCGGGACTAGACTGAGCAGGGGCTGTGGGCCACACAGGGACTTGGGCTCCCTCACTAGCTCAGGGGGGCCCACAAGTGAGTTCTCGCAGGCGGGTGGGGAGGATAGGAAGCAACTGGGTCGATATTTCTGGGTGTAGCTTTTCAGGGGGCTCAGGATACCGTGTTCGGAGACCTATTGGAGAGGGGGTCCCTGTGAGCACCACCGTTCTGCCTTCTCTGTGCTCTCCCCAGGCCTCCTGGGCTCCCTGGTACCGGTGGGTTTCCGTGGTCGCGGGCTCGGTGGCAGGCTCCAGGCCAGCTGGTTGTGATGCTCTCCACAGGTTTCCTCAGCCTTGTCTCGAACTTGTGAAGTGGGGGTGAAACACCAGCCTCAAGGGCTGTGGGAGTTTATGGGCCCCCACTGATCTTCAGGCAGAGATGGCCCAGAGCAGGTGGTGATGGTTCCCACCCAGTGTCCCCAGACACCACCAAGGATTGTCTTGCTCTGGAACAAGGACCTTCCTACTTCTGTGGTCCAGCACCTCTATCCCTTGATATGCTCTTTTCTGGAAAAATTTCTGAATAGTGCTGGCCTGTAGATTCAGCAGTCCAGAAGCCGCTGGGAGGCAGCCCAGCACACAGCAGGTGCTCACTAAAGGGTGGTGTGAGGCTGTCAGCGTCACGTCCAGGCACAGCAGACCCCTGGCCATCTTGTGGATTCGGCGGTACTTTTTGACCTCTGGCCTTTGTTCTTGGTGTTGCCTTAGTCTCCAATGCCTTTCCCTCCACCTTCTCACTCCGGGGCAGGGGCAGTGGACAGTGGCCTGGGGCGGGGAGACTGGCTTCCTAAGGTTCATCCCCACCTGGGGCCGCTCCCGGGACCTTTCCAGACCCCGTGAGCTCCTTCGCACAGGTGACTCTATCGCTGCTCTCTCATGGGAGGGTGGTGGCACAGTTACCCCTCTTCACGAAAGTGGGACTTGGGCTGGGAGAGGTGAGCTGCTGTCCATGAGGCAGTTTTTTGACTCAAGGCCAGAACGAATTCCCAAACCCTAGGATGGGAGATTGCTGGGCAGCAGTTGTGCAGGCTCCAAGGTTTCTGAGCAGGACACGGGGTGGCCCAAGTCCAGGGAGCACATGGTTCCTCTGCTCCAGTTCTTCTCACAGCCTTTAGTGGACCACTGTGTGCGAGAGGCTGCCGCTCCTAGAAACCCCTCTGCATTGGCTGAGGAAACTGGACAAACTTGTGGCAGTGGGATCCCGACTGAAATCCTTTGTGGGACAAGGCAGGGTATTCTCTCTCTTGTGTGGTATTTGGAAACATCGATCAGCTGCTTCCTGCACATCTTCTACTGGGGATGTGCCTGCAACCAAGGTACCTGCTCTTGACCAGAATCAAACCTGGGACCCCCAGGCCGACGCTCTATCCAAGAGCGGGTTAGGACTCGTATTTTTAAAAGGCTGTTTTGATACCAACCAGGAAGACCTGAGTAAGCATTTCCATAGTGATGTTGCATGTTTGCTCATCCATCCAGGCAGCACCCATTCTGGTGCTGGGCTGGGGGACCGAGCTCTCTCTGACGGGGACCTGGGATTTGCCGTCTGAAAGTTCTCAACCCCCATCCAAGGCCACCTTCCTCCCCTACTCCTGGCAAGTGAGCAGGCCCTGCCTGTGGCCGCCGTAAGCCGAGGCTGCAGTGAGTAAACGGTGGAGCCAGGCTCCAGGCCACAAGATGCGCTCGAGGGCACCTCGGTTTCCAGCTTCTTGTCCCACCACTGCCATTTGTAGGAGAGGGAGGGCACCAAAGCCCTCGGAGAGACAAGACTGCCAGGGCTGGTGTGGCTGGGGGATTCCAGATGGTGGCTGGTTTCTCCTCAAGGATTTCACTCAAGGTTAAAGGCCCCTTTAGTGGCAGGCAGGTCACAGTGGATGGACAGGCCATTGTGAGGGTCCACCCTGCCCACATCACAGACCGTCTGTGCCAGGCCCTTTGCTGCGGAGTTTCCCGCAGAGGCGGCAGTCAGGGCTGGGCGTGGGCCAGGCACAGGCCTGCTCCTGTCGAGGGGTTTGGCATGAGCTCCCCTTCCCCGCTCTGCCTTACAATAACCCAAACCCATGGGGACTCGGGGGCCCACGTGCTTCCCCGCCTCAGGACCTTTGCCAAAGCCAAGTGCCTGGTAGACTCAGCCCCACTCTTGATGCCACCTTGTTGGCCTTCACTGCCTCCCACCTGCCAGTCTCCTTCCTTTTGGGGTGTCCAGCTTCCTGGACTGGAAGCTCTGGGAGTCCCAGGCTGGGGGGATCTTGTTCCTGCTGGGGCACCTGGAGCTCAGTGAGGTCTTCTCTCTGCCAGCCAGGGGCTCATGTGGTTGTGAGGACAGGCAGAGTCGTCCCTGGGAAGCTGGAAGGGCTGTCGCCTCAGCACTCGGGGAGCAGCGGCGGGTGCAGGAGGGGGGTCTGCTCCCCCCTCGCTTCCCTCCCTTCTGGGCAGGGCCCCTGGGGGGAGGAGAGCGAGGACCAGGCAGCGGTCCCGCCACCTCCAAACGTGCCAGACAACAAACCCAAAGCCAGCACCTGCGCCGTCGTAGGCAGTACATGGACGTTTCTGCCCAGATTTAACGGCCACTGAACGGACTGTCCTCCCAAAGCTCACCCTGCCCTCCGGCTCCTCCACCTTCCTGACCTTTTCAAAACAAACTCGAGCACAGTCACAGAGAAATACGTTTTATTTTAATGTAGATTGTCTTAGGCACGTAGGTAACAGGAGGTGTGATCTCACTGCAGGACGGAAAGGAGCATGGTGCACACGCTCGGGCAGGTGGAGAGGGCGCTGCATGCTGAGGGTGGTCTGAACCCTAGTCCTCTGCCTCCGCAGTGACCAGCTGGCGGCCTCAGGCCCAGCCGGCCGCCACGCTGCCCTGCGAAGAGGGCTGTGAAAGGCGGAAGCACACCGGCAGGGCTATGCTTAATGGCTGTTTGTGTAAAGTTTACAGAACCTTAAAGCCTAGAGGACTGAGCGCCCAGGAAGGTTAGCTGTGAAGCCAGGGTCGTGGCAGAGCTGGTTTGCATCTTCGTCTTCCTAGCAGCGAGCACAGAGAACAGTGGGCTGTTCCCACCGGCGTCACAGTGGCCGTAAGAAAGCAGCCAGCTTTGGGGGAACTGGGTCCCAGGAGTGGACGCTGCAGGAGGTGGTGGGTGAGGCGACTGCTTGCAGCACTAATGCCTGGAGTGGCTTTGCCATTTTGGTCACCTAAGCACGCTGCGACTCGGGTGGGTCCAGAGAGCAGTAAGACGGGGACTAGAGGGCCTGAGAGCAGGGACCTGAAGCCCCTGATGCCCCCGTGGTGCTGTGGGTTCGCTTCTCCCCATCACAGTTCTGTGCCCTCACAGCGCTCAACCAGGCAGGCACCTGGCGCTCCCGAGTCCTGTCTAGACCCGTCCCAGGGGGACTGTCCTGTCCTCATGCTCACGCCTTCAGTTTGGGCAGAGCCTCTGGTGTCGCGCCACGCTCAGGCAGCACGCAGTGCGCCCTCTGCTCCAGACGCCCGTTCTCACCCGGGGGCGGGTGGCGGGAAGGAGCATGGTCATGCTCAGCCTCAGGAAGGTAAGGCCAGGCCCTCAGGTGCAGAGGGGATCCTCTTCCCACCGTTCCGCCCGGTCAGCAGTTCCTCAGCTGCGGGGCGGAGCTGGCACGGAGGCCCCACACTCAGAGCGAAACCAGTGGCTTTGCTGCTTAATCTCTACACTCGCTGGGCTGGGCCCGGGGCCAGGCCTGAGTGGAACTGAAAGGGAGACTGGGCCTGTTCCCCTCTTGGCCTGGCCCACTTCCTCTCAGGGATCTGAGGCTGGAGCCAGCAGAGGAAGGGGGTAGGCAGGACCAAAGCAGAAGGAACTAGCCCCCCATCCCTTACCCTCTGTAGACAGGAAACAGGCTCCGAGACTGGCTGGCTGGGAACGCTGCCAGGGGCGCACAGGCCCCACACCTGACTCCCAGGCTAAGAAACTGGGGTACGAGGAAGGGATGGGGAAGAGAAACTGGAAAGGTTGGAACACTGGGTCTGGGGTTTACTAGCTGTGCAACCCCTCCATGCTCTGTTCCCTCAACGAGTGATGTTAGCGAGACAAAGGGAGTGGTCCCTGGAGCCGCGGTGGCCCCGACGCTGCGTCCAGCGGCCAGGGCAGGACGGACCTCCAAGACGACCTGCTGGGAGGGCCTGTGTGTGGGGAGGAACTGAGGCAGCAGTGGCCTGGGTCCCTGCGTGCCAGCACGGTGACGCGTAGGCTTTGGGGATCAGCCTCTGGGCAGAGAGAATCCCCCAAAGCTCACCCTTTGTTCCCACCCCGCCCCGTTAGGGGCTGTGCCGTTCCCAGGCGCCCGGCCTTCCTGCTGGCCCGGGGGAGAGCGGCTGGAGGCGGGGCCTCCTCTGGCCAGTTCCCCACTCCTCAGGCTCTGTCCACCGTCTTATCTCCTGTGGTCTCCGCTGGAAGCAGCCAGCGACATCTCATGACCCTCAAGAAACAAGCTTATCACAGGAGAAAATGGAGGCGGTAGGGGGCAGAGGGGGGGCCCCAGAGCCTGCTGCCCTGGCCAGGCTCACTCGGCCCTGGAAGAAGAGCTTTTGCTGGCAGAGGGCTTGGGGACCGTTTCCCACCTTCTCTGAGCTGTGTGCGTGTGCATGTCACGAGACCCCGGGCCCACTGTTTTGTCAAGGTTTCAACTGCTGTAACTGGGACCAGCTATGATGCCAGGCTTTGCCCCTTCAGGCACATTGGCAGAAGCCCCAAAAGCCTGTGGCTAAGCTGCTCTGCCACCCTCCACCCTCTAGCCAAACCCGCCCCACCTTGTCCTGAGACTTGCAGGCAGGACAGCTTGGCGAGGTTTGGGAAATTTGAGGTTCTAGCGTTCAAAGCCGGATCTTTCCTTCCTCGGCAAAGGGCTTTACCTCCAAAATTGGCGCTTCTTCTGGACTGTGTGGTGATGCATCTTCCTCCGGGGTGGTTGCCAGCCCCGAGACCCATGCTCGTGGGGAGCTGACGGAGGGGGGAGGGGGGGCTAAAGCCATCACAGTGACCTGGGGCCCTAGCAGCAGGGCAGCACCAGGAGGAAGGTGGCTGGGGTTGGACACGGATGCCCCCTCTGGGCTGTTCAGGGTTTTGGCTGCATAAGCTCTTGCTCCCAGTGGGGAGAAGCAGATGCAGCAGGCAGGCATGTGCTGTGCTGGAACGGTGCACGCCCAGGTGAGGGGCTGGCTCTGAGCCCACACAGGTTTCTGGGGGTCTCAGGATGTGAGGACAGTGCTTCAGAGGCTAACGGAGGACCCTCTGTGGGCCCCTGCAAGCCAGAACGCTAACTTCCTCCAGACGTGGGGTGCCTGCTCAACAGAAAAACAGAGGCCTGGGTGGGCAAGGGGCCTTCAAAGACAAGCCTGAGTAACCCTGGGTTCTCTTCCTAGAGCTCAAAGCCCAAGCTACAAGCAGCTTGCTCCAGCCTCCAGGAGGTCCGGCGATGCACACGCCTCGAGATGCCCGACAACCTCTACACCTTTGTGCTGAAGGTGAGTGGCTGCTTTCCGCACCGGGGGACACGCACACACGGCCAAGGACCCACACGCGGCCCCTCCTCCTCCCGCCAGGTGAAGGACCGCACAGACATCATCTTTGAGGTGGGAGACGAGCAGCAGCTGAATTCGTGGATGGCCGAGCTCCGGAAGTACACAGGCCAAGGGTGAGGGCCAGACTCTCCATCTCCGCTCTGACACCAGCCCTGCCCTTCCTAGCCCTTACCCTCCGCCCTCTCCGCAGGCTGGAGAGCACAGACCCGGAGCCGCACGTCCCCTCCGCTCCGGAGCCCGGCCCGGCCAGCTCGCCCAGGGGAAGCACCGACTCCCTGAACCAAGGTGAGGGGTTTGGGCGCCTCAGAACCAGCCTCGGCCGAGGTCGCGGTGCCCCAGGGGGTCACCATTACACATCTTCTCAACCAGGTGCTTCTCCTGGGGGGTTGCTGGACCCAGCCTGCCAGAAGACAGATCACTTCCTGTCCTGCTACCCCTGGTTCCACGGCCCCATCTCCCGAGTGAAGGCCGCTCAGCTGGTTCAGCTGCAGGGCCCTGACGCTCACGGAGTGTTCCTGGTCCGGCAGAGCGAGACCCGGCGTGGGGAGTACGTGCTCACGTTCAACTTCCAAGGCATAGCCAAGGTATGGCCGAGGCAGGCGGGCTGCTCCCCAAGTTCAAGGCCCCGAGGGGCCACTGCCTGAGCTCCCCTTCCTCCCCGCAGCACCTGCGCCTGTCGCTGACCGAGCGGGGCCAGTGCCGCGTGCAGCACCTCCACTTCCCCTCGGTCATGGACATGCTCCACCACTTCCAGCGCTCGCCCATCCCCCTCGAGTGCGGCTCGGCCTGCGACGTCCGGCTGTCCAGCTACGTGGTGGTCGTCTCCCAGCCTCCAGGTGTGACCCAGGGCCCTCGAGGGACGAGGGGGCGGAGGGCCCAGGGAACCACAGCGCGGGGAACGCTTGCTGCCACACGCCTTCCGACACGGCCTCTCTGTCACTGTCCCCAGGTTCCTCCAACGCCGTCCTGTTTCCCTTCTCCCTCTCTCGCTGGGATTCAGAGCTGGGCCTTCCCCACCTCAGCTCCTCTGGCTGCCCCCGGGGGCTGGGCCCGGAGGGTCTCCCCGGCCGCTCCACCCCGCAAGAGCAGATCTTCCACCTGGTGCCTTCGCCCGAGGAACTGGCCAACAGCCTGCGGCACCTGGAGTCGGAGCCCGCCCCCCGGGCCCGGGACTCGGACTACGAAATGGACTCCTCCTCCCGGAGCCACCTGCGGGCCATAGACAATCAGTACACGCCGCTCTGACGGGCGGCTCCGGCCCAGGACCCAGCGTGCAGACAGGAACTGGTGAATGTACTTTCCTTCCTTCCTTTCAGAGAGCGGAGGGACACTGCTAACTGCTCCTTCCAGTTTGGATGTGACCCTTCTATTAGGCCTGTTAAAGGGCCTCCTGTAAGTTCCCGCCTGGCTTCTCCTCATTGTTTACAGATGTAGTTCTTGTCCGCAGATGCCGCTCACTCCTGCCCGGGCCCTGGGCCCCGGGCCCAGCACTGGCACTCAGAGGAGGGGAGGAGGCTAAGGGCCAGGCTGGCAGTGGAAGCTTCTTACTGACACTGTCACAGCTGAGACAGACCTTCTACTTGGGGAACGGGGCAGGTGGGAAGGAGGGGTCCATCAGGAAGCCCAAAACACTAACAAGCCCCGGATCCCCTGGTTTCCCCGGATCCCCTGGTTTCCCCGCAGCACTGCGGCACCCACGCCTATCGCTTCGACCCAGCCTCACAGCAAACTCTGACAGAGGGACGGGCTGAAGGTCAAAAATGAATTTAAACATTTTACCTCAGATAAATTTTTCAAAGGATTCAGGTTTAAAAACTGAACCATTGCTATTTCATGCACTGTTTGAACTAATACCCTTCCGACGTTTGTAGTCAGACAGCTATGCAGCCCTCGCGACTAGGGCCGAGCCAGCACCTGCTTCCTGGCCTAGCGCAGCCGCAGGACAGCCGGCTGCTGCCGAGTAGCCGCTGTCCTTCCTAAGTGAGAGCAGTGACGTGCGTGGCCATGTCAGAGAAATCCAGGCGGTTACGAACTAGGAGGGTGGCCAATTCCAGTTCTACCTGGTGCCTTAGGAAGAAACAGCTGCACTCTGCTCTGGCAGCGCTGTGGCAAGTTCTCCTCCGGTGGACTCAGCCCCCATCATCCAACGGCTCATTCAATGGCCCCCCAAGGTTTTAGGCTGTCTGGTGCCACGGCTGACAAGCAGCTCCTCTCAGCCCAGCCAGCGTGCTGCCGGGGCCCGATGCCTCTGAGCGTGTGCGTGCGCGTGCACACACGGGCTCAGATCGCCACCTCTGCACACGGGACACCACTCACCTGGGGGCTGGCTCCTCCCAGAGCTCAGTGACGGGCAGCGACAGTGTGAGGGCAGCTGCTCCTGGGACCAGCTCAGCTTTAACATGTATGATACACATCCACTAGTGGCTAAACCAAGCCTTGGCCTCAACTTAGACTCCTGCCTGCCTTATCTGGCCAGGGCCAGGGTTCTGTCTGCTCCCTCCAGCCGCTCTCAGTATTCTAAGAGGTCAGAGGTGAGACTTTTGCTTATAGTGCTTATAGAATTTTCTGGGATTTGAGGGTGGGAGGGAGTGTAGGGGGGGGAAGCAGGGCATCAACTAACCACCTCTTCACTTTCACTTTAAAAACCAACACTCCTGGGTGTTCCCACAGGTTGTAAAGCAGATCCGATCCCGATCCAGATTTTCGGTCCATTTCTAAGGACACTTATTTTCTACACACCAAGCAGGTTTCGCTGAGCAAAGCGTGAACCAGAGGAGCACACACTATTTTGAATGTCTCTTAAAAGATAAAGCTCATCACAGAAAGTCCACGCTGACAGTCACTGGTGCAGAAAAAGGGCAAAATAGACAAGGAACCACGCACACACCCCCTCCCTCCACATCTGGGCTATGACCTCTTCAAGCCAGGGGCATAGACGTCTCAGGTAGTACCAAGAGGCAGCAAACTAGTGGCTCAGCTCTGACCCACTGGCTGCCAAGTACCAGCTCAGATTCTCAGAGCGAGCTGAAGTCACCGCCTCCAAATGTTCAAGGAAAACATTTCCTTCCCAAGCGTGTCCGCGTTACCAGGACACCTCAAACGCATCCCGACAGAAAGCCCTGCCACAGCTGGGAAGGAGTGACCTCAGCCAGGCCTCCTTCCTGCTAGAGCAGGCGGAGCTGGAGGAGTGGCAGCAGTGGGTCCCTGGGCCGCTGCCCTCTCAGAGGCCCTGCTGGCTGTAGCTAGCCCACAGGATGGCACACATGCCACCCTCCTTCAGTCCTGCTGTGACCACCGCTGGCCTCGGAGGCCGACCCAGCACCTCCCGGAAACCCGGCTGTGAGTGCCAAAGGGACAGTAAGTACCGCGACGCTGCAGTTCTCTCCAGCAGACAATAGCCAGGGGACTGCTCTCAGCGCCGTCGCCTCCTGAATCTGACTTTAACGAACTTTTACAAACTAACAGGCACCAGCACCAAAGAATTAAGTCAACTAACCTGCCTTGAACTTTAGACCAGCAATCCATATGGCTTTATCTGGTATAAATCTTCTGCCTCTGATCACTTCTGGACCGTGTAGGAAAAAGGAATAGCAATCATTAAAATCTTAGACCACAAAACACTATTTTTATATATAAAATCAAGGCCTTGAACTCTTCCCTTCCCTAAGGGTTGCCTAAGATTTCTCCATGCTTTTATTCAGGGCTGTCTTCTATTGCAAATGTCATGTGAGCTCTAACATCTCCCACAGGTTAGAGGAACTTGTATATTTTCCACTGCCTCTAACAAGGACACATCTGTCACCCAGTGTTGGGCTGGAATAAGCCACACATTGTAACACACAGAAAATGGGTTCATCTTATGTCATTACAGGCAGGAGGTATTTGGCAAATTGTTATATATTGTTTATGTACTGTACAAGTAACTTATTCTTGAATAACACAAATTTTGCTATAATGTACAAATTGCTATATGTGAATTAAAAAATGTTTTCAGAATATTGATTTGTTGCCAACAATATTTAAAGGCTCTGTATTAGGACTATGGTCTCTGAAATCGCTGCTCTTTGCAAACATTTGCTTTCCCTTTTGTTCTCCCATAAATTGAGGACATTAACAAGGCTTATGAGTTAGCCGTAAACTGCTTGTACATCACTGCACCTCTTCTGCCCTCTAGATTATCAGCTTTTTTTTTTTTTTTTTTAAATGAATTCCTATTTTTCCATTACAGTTGACATATCAGTACCTTATTCACAGCTTTTTAAAAAGTATCTCCTGCCCCCTACTGGTGAAACAGGCAGACGTCTGAATTAGGACCTCTGGCTAAGGACACTCACTCATTTGGGTTCAGGAGGTATTGAAAAGGAAGCTTACAGGATCAGCGTCAGGCTGAGGATGTGGAGTATCAATGCTGCCCAACTGGCCAGCCTTCCTCCTTCTGAAGCAGACCTCTATCCACCAAAGAGAATATCTCAGTCTTGTCTTTTTCTAGAGATACTTTGAACCAGAACTAAAGGTGAAGAAGAAAAATCATTTGACGACTAACCTTCCAGGATATTAAGAAAACACAGCCTTCCTGCCTTGATATTAACTAGAAGCTTATACAAACACACACTAACTGGATATCAGTTTTTAAAACTTTTTTTATTTTTTAATTTTTTTTAAGTTTTTATTTTATATTATCTACAAAGTAAAAGTTTTTCCCTTAACTTAAAAGTTGAACCACTGTAGACAGTGATCACTTCATCAAACTTGATTTATAAATAATAATCCGTCAGTTTGACGGTAAGAATTTACTGAAACTTTGTCAAGTTTAGTAAAAGGGTGTTCCAAGTCTTGATTTTTTTTTTTTTTTTTTTTTTTTTTTTTTTAGCAGTAATAGCAGCAAGAATCACTCTTGTTACTTTTGCTAGCTGATGTATACATGACTTTCAGGGTTATTAAAAATAAATAACTTCCAGTTTGAGCGAGCAGAGCTGGGGTACTTGCGGGACTCGGAAACAGCGTATGGAATTGGAACAGCCCACAAGTTCCTAAATGCCTCTACTCAGTCCAGACATCTTCCACTGCGAGTGAACTGTTAGCATTCCTACTGGATGTTACAAGAAATCAACATATTTTTAAAAAACAAAATAAATGAAATTCTAGTTTTCTGTGCTTCCAGTTGGTAGAAGCAGTAGAAGGGAGGAGGGGATTTGGCCTTTCGGTTCCTCCAGGGCAGCCTTACAACTGCTGTTGGTGGTGGGCTTGTACTGTAAGAAAGAAAAGTGAATATTTAAACAGAAAACTGGCAACACCGCGCATCAGCCTAGTGTCTGCAGCGCATGACTGTAACCTCTCCTGTGCTAGCTGGACAGGACTCACAATTTAGCTCACTTCCCCCTCCCAGCTGCACCAACGGGGGAGAGGGAAAGAGGGTAGAACAAACCAGTAAGACGTAAAACCACTGCAGATAAAACTCCCAGCAGACTTGTTGCTCATGGGGTAGAAAAACAGGCTGTAACTTACCCCCTCCCCAAATATTAGCCAAGCACCAGCCCTGCTTTCAGAGGAACGCATGGCAGTCTCCAGTGTTAGCACAATCATGGCCTCTCCCTGTCAGGGGGCAGGCTGGAGCGAATGCTACACTCAGAGCCGATCCACACACAGCACTGCTCATCAGCAGTCTTCTCCAGAGCTACGATCAAACTGTCATGGTGGTGACCCCCACGCAGACTTGGGACTCAGGAAGGAAACCACTGCCCTGCCCAGCCTGTCATAACAAGGAAGGCCAACTGAGTCCTAGGCAGCGTCAGCTCCACAGCTGCCGCTGCTTCTCAAGCCAAACCTGGACCAGCAGAACACACACAGACTCGGCCCGGAGCCTCGGGCCCTGACACTGACTGATCGTCACGGTCCCTACTGTGCACACTGACGGGTCTTGCTAGCTCTCAAATGCAGGGTTTGAAGCGCTGGCCCTGCCTGCCATTCGCCCTGTGCGAGCAGAATGCTTGGGGTGCCCGGCGGCCCCTGCACACACACGCCTCACCTGAAGGGTGCGTCATATAGGGGAAATGCGCTGTTGTCGAGACTGGAATGGGCTGTAGTGCACTTTGAGCGAGGGCGGCCTGGGGACCGCCGGGTGGCTGTGTCGTCATTAGCATCATTGGCGCATGGGCAGTTGGATGAGAAGGAACCATTCCTGACTGTACATGAGCCTGAAACAGAGAGCTCTTTTACGCATACAGGCAACATCTCCAGCTTAAACAACATGTTAACTGTGCTCCTTTCGGGGCAGGGGCTCTCAGGAAAAGGGCAACAGTGGGCCCTCAGGGCCCCTTCCTTTCTCTGGGACACTCCCTAGTGGGACATCGATGGACCTACAGACACGCTTCACCCTCTAGCAGAGCGATCCTGCAAGGCTGAGGGGACAGACACCCACCGAGCACGGGGAGAATCAGGGCTGTGCTAAGTCCTAGCCTTCATTTCTCATCACTCGATTCTAGGAATCGGGCAAGCTCTACACAAAGCTCAGACCCCAGGGCCACCTCTCCAACGTAACAGGCGAGAAGGAATCTGCTTGAGAATCTGGCTTCCATGGGGGGCCTGCAGTAGTTTTACAGAGCTGTTCCTTTCCAATAGGAAAGCAGATC